>NC_138999.1:38140932-39387599 GCF_964374135.1 Grampus griseus | reverse complement strand
ACACTGATTAAAGTATCATTGGAATCATAAAATAATAATTTAATCATTCCAAATCATAATTTCAGAACATCAAAACAAGTAATTTATGTGGCATTTACAGATTATCATAATTATATATCAATATATTTTTAGTTTTCATTTCTAATAATAAATGGACCCCTCCACCCCCATCAAAAATTTTAGGACTGTTGCATTTTGAGAGTTACTTCAGCAGCACGGCTGAAAGGCTTTTTGACTTTAGGTAAAATTTAATTTGTCAGTAATAAGCTATAAAGGAATAAAAATTTAGCTGATGGCAAGATATTTATATACTAAAGGCTGCTTTTAATCATCTAGTTAAAACCAGCAAGCATGTCCCTAAAACCAGTTCCTAAACCTAAAAATTTTAAAACTTATCTACCAAAAAAGCTAGATACATGGAAAGTTGATACACATCAGTGAGCATGCAAAGGAATGCAATCTGGTTTTAAACGATTAAAATAAGCAACTAAAAATTCGATCATAGTAGTTGAAAGATAAACTCTAAGTTATATGGAAACTTTTCATAAAGTAAAAATACTGCAATATTATAAGCACATCAATATTATCCAAGAAAGAGTCCAGGCGGGTGTCAAAATTTCATTTATCATCAAATTTCTACTCAGAAGCTAATCACCTGACAAGTTACAATGATTATAATATGCAGACAAATAGAAACGTAACCATTTTATTACACTGCCTTTAAATGCAAATCAAGGTATTTTAAGCTATAAATTCTTTAAAGAGGACCTGCTGAACAATTCACAATTTATATAATTTTACTTTCATATCTTAAGTGCAACCTGTGAATGAACTCTTCGAAACTGTAATGTAAATTACTACCAATCTGTATTTCCTCCCATCAACACAAACTAAAAAGTAGATATACCATACAGGTCTATCAATGGTCTAGTTTTCATTACAACTTGAGAAAAATATTTGAAAAGGTTTGCATAAGACAGTATTGAAAAAGCCTCTAATTATATTAATACCAGAGATAGAGGCTCCCCAGCTTTAGCAGTCATGCAGCATCCTCATTTGGGAAACCTCTGACTTAGAAATCAGTTCAACAGAGTTTCTTAGACAACTTTCCCAGCTATATTACCTAAATTATAAAGCTCCTATGGACACTGGCCTTGAGGGGCCTGCAAAGCAAAGGCTGGGGCTCTGCCACTTAGTATACAGTCATGTACAGAGGCTTCACGGCCTGTAAACTGAGGGTTCTTTCACTAGAATTATGTTTTTAAAAGACAGCAAATTTCCAAAGTAGGGTTAAGGGCGTATTTACTGAAAATCTCAGCAACTAAGCTAGTCAGGGAATTAGATGTAATAAAGAAGAATAATAGAACTATAAGTTACAATCATAACAAAGGTTCTCACTTATTAACTACCAATTATACCTTAGCATTATAGGCATTCTAACAAAAATCTCATGTTATCCTTTTAACAATCCTTTAATGTTTAAAGACACTGAACCTCCAAAATCCCATTCTCTCACCTACCCAAACAATTCTCTCCTATTTCTCCTGTGTAAATTTCCTCACCTTACTTACTCAACCTATAACCATTATTTGATTTACACTTTCATCATACTCTCCTCCTGGAAAGACTTTTATTCACTTGACTTCAAGGGCATCCATCACTCACATTCTCCTAGATCTACTACTACCCTCACAGGTCACTCCTCTTCTAGTTTTCTTTGCTAGTTCTTCAATTTCCTGATCTATTTTACTGGAATGCCCCAAGGCTCAGTTTTGAGTTCTCTTCTTTTCCCAATCTATTCTCACCCCTTGGTGATTTCATCCAGTCTCGCCCATCTTTCCTAGTTGATCAGGCTAACTTAAGTCTCCCTCTTTCTCAGCTAATCCTGTTGGTTCTACCACCCAAATGTACCCAAAAGTTGACCACTTCTATTGCTGCCACTCTGGGTCGAGCCGCCACCACCTCTTACATGGATTACAGAAGTAATCTCCAAGTGGGTTATATCATTTCTCCTTTTGCCTCCTTTAGTCTATCCACAGAGTACCAGAGAGCATCCAGGCAGATCACCTCACTCCTCCATTCAAACCTCCCTATAGTTTCCCATTTAACTCAGAACAAAATCCAAAATCTTTACAATTGCCTACAAGGCTGAACATGATTTAGCCAGTCTGTTTCCAGCTGGACCACATTTACCTCTCTTCTCACCCTGCTCAGCCATGCTTGCCACCTTGATTGTCTCTGAATATGCAAAACACACTCCTGCATTAGGGCCTATTGCTTCTTTCTGCTCCCTAGATGTGGAACACTCTTATCACAAGTATCTTCAAGGCTCACTTCTGTCACTCAGGTCTTTATTCAAATATCCCCTTCCAGTGAAATCTTCCCTGATATTCCTATTTATAACTGCAACTCCTCTACCACCAGTCTCTAGTACTCTCCAGCTCTGGTTTCTAGTATATTTTTCCAGAGAACTAATCATAACATTACCTAATATTCTATATGTAATGCTTATTTACTGTCTGTTTACCTACATGAATTAACATTTTAAAAGTCTTAGAAAAAGAACTTATCTCAGTTTTATCAGTAATATAAAGCTAGCCAGCAATAAGTCAAATATTTCCTTAGAGCTAGTAAAAGTATAAGTAATTTGGCAATACATATTCACAACATTTTTTTGAAATGCTCTTTGACCCTTCAGTTCTGCTTTGGAGCACCCGCTCCATGGAAACAATCCAAAATATAGGGAAACTATGAGGATAAATATTCAGAAGTAAAAAACTTTTTCTCCCACCAGAGTGAATACTCACCACTTAGCAAAGCACCTGATCTTAAGTAGGCAATATGTGCAGAAATGAACTAAG
This sequence comes from Grampus griseus, assembly GCF_964374135.1. NCBI lineage: Eukaryota > Metazoa > Chordata > Mammalia > Artiodactyla > Delphinidae > Grampus > Grampus griseus. Next base: position 39,384,738 of record NC_138999.1, on the reverse strand, counting down.
AAACATCACCATAAATTGCTTAAGATGCCACTGTAAATTAGCAGTGGGTTTTGGGGAGTTGTATGATCTATTTTCTTTATTTTTTTAGAAATTTCTAACATTATCTGTGTAAATCTTATATGGAAAAGAAAATATACTCACATACATATAATACTGAGCCACAATGTAGTAATAACATTGTAGTACTATAAATGCTTATAAAAAGTTCCTCAAACTTTTATTTCTTCTTCTCTCAAAATGCATAAAATCAAATGAAGACAACTATTATGTGAGAAGCCAACAAGGCAGTCAGTCCTTCTATTACCTGAGTGGAGTTAGATAGTTGGTTTTTCCACGGCTCCTCTGCGCTGCTGGTCAGGTTTGTGCGGTTATGAGGTAGAGTGAGTGCGTTTCGCTGCAGGTAAGGCACGTTTCCATTACTTCCACTTCCTGTTATGTGATTATTGCCTATCAAAATAGTGTCTGTACTTCCCAGCGTTCTTGATGTGCTACAGGGAACATGGCCTGCAGAAAAGGGTCCATTGGCCAAAGGCTGCCCAGGGCAGGCAGGGCGGACTCCAGGCTGAGAGACGCTAGGCACTCTGGTCAGAGCAAGCTGTGGCTGCTGGCCAGAGACCGAGTTTGTAGGCAGTGATGAGTCAGCTGTTGGCCCATTAGGAATTCCAGTAGATCGTACCTGTGCAACTCCTGTCTGTCTCATCTGTCAAAAAACAAATGAAAAATAAATGCTGCCTGTGTGGTCCACAGGGGACAGAATCAGAATATGAAGAATATATAACCAGGTAATCTCTGATTTTACCCTAACATTTAATTTCTCTAGGTTAAAAAATACCTTTTCAAAACAAGAAATTGTTTCTTCACATTTAGATTAGCTTCCTCAGAAAAGCAAGAACCTACTTAATTTTTTAAGAAATATCCCTTTAGTAATGACAAAAGAATCCAGCTGAAAATTATGGAAAGGAAATCAAATTTACAGGTCTTTCCCCCATCACAAAATAGGGGACCTCAAAATTCCATTCTATCACATTTATATGCCAGATTCTCTGAGTTAAACAAGCTTGAAAGAACCCCACCTAAGTTTAGGATGTAGCTTGTTAAGTATTAAATAATATAAATAAAACTCATGCAGAATAACATGTAAATAATAAAATACTAAGTCATGTTCAAAATCAAATTTATTGCTGTTTTCTCCTAAAAATCTGTCCATTACTAGTATTTTAAGAAGCACAGATTATTCAATTCCACCAAATACTGGTGGAAAGTAGAAGTGGGCATGAACATACTCTAAAATGATGTTCCAGTCAATAGAAATATTCGAAATGGTAACAAATTTTAGGGGAAAAAAAAATGCTATACACACTTGATGTTGCTGCATTAAGACAAACTGACTTTCCAGCTGTTCCAGCATCAGTTTCTGTGCTGGATTTAAATTATTTCTATTTGCACGGAGCTGTTCCAAGTGCTAGAAGAAGAAGAAAGGAGAATACAGTCAAAGACACATCTAAGAAACAAGCTCACTATTCTAAGCAACCTTTCCCTTGAAATGAGTAGGTAAAACTCAGAATGCTGTCTAGTCAAAGATACTGATTTCTGACCAATGACAATCAACCCCAAGATGAAGTCCTTTAAGAAGTTTGAGAAACCTCAGAAGGTTTACTGTAATGTGATCTTTGAGATAAATACGCATGAAATTCTACTCATCAGTAATTTTCAGGATTTACACAGAAAGTTCTTTGAGCTTAAAAATGCATTGTGAAAGAAGATATACAGACTGCCAACAAACACATGAAAGAATGCTCAACATCATTAATCATTAGAGAAATGCAAATCAAAACTACAATGAGATATCATCACACACCAGTCAGAATGGCCATCATCAAAAAATCTACAAACAATAAATGCCGGAGAGGGTGTGGAGAAAAGGGAACACTCTTGCACTGCTGGTGGGAATGTGAATTGGTTCAGCCACTATGGAGAACAGTATGGAGGTTCCTTAAAAAACTACAAATAGAACTACCATATGACCCAGCAATCCCACTCCTGGGCATATACCCTGAGAAAACCAAAATTCAAAAAGAGTCATGTACCAAAATGTTCACTGCAGCTCTATTTACAATAGCCCGGAGATGGAAACAACCTAAGTGCCCATCATCGGATGAATGGATAAAGAAGATGTGGCACATATATACAATGGAATATTACTCAGCCATAAAAAGAAACGAAATTGAGCTATTTGTAATGAGGTGGATAGACCTAGAGTCTGTCATACAGAGTGAAGTAAGTCAGAAAGAAAAAGACAAATACCGTATGCTAACACATATATATGGAATTTAAGGAAAAAAAAATGTCATGAAGAACCTAGGGGTAAGGCAGGAATAAAGACGCAGACCTCCTAGAGAACGGACTTGAGGTTATGGGGAGGGGGAAGGGTGAGCTGTGACAGGGCGAGAGAGAGTCATGGGCATATACACACTAACAAACGTAGTAAGGTAGATAGCTAGTGGGAAGCAGCCGCATGGCACAGGGATATTGGCTCGGTGCTTTGTGACAGCCTGGAGGGGTGGGATAGGGAGGGTGGGAGGGAGGGAGACGCAAGAGGGAAGACATATGGGAACATATGTTTATGTATGACTGATTCACTTTGTTATAAAGCAGAAACTAACACACCATTGTAAAGCAATTATACCCCAATAAAGATGTTAAAAAAAAAAAATGCATTGTGACAAGTACACTCTAAGAAGCACTGTTTGGAATAGGAAAAGTCTGAAGACAATCTGACTGTCCAAAACTAGTGATCTGCCTAAGTAAAAGTATGAAACCTACATAAAGAAACATGATGTAGTCATAAAAGAATAAGGAAGCTCTTTATACACTGACATGGAAAGGTCTGTAAAATATATTATTAACAGTATATATAGCATTCTATCATTTGTATAAAAAAGGGAGAAAAATAGTAATATATGAGAGAAAGAGGATGCATATTTGCTTGTACATGCATGATATATCTCTGGAAAGACAAATAAGAAACTAATAACACTGGCTGTCTATTAGGAGGGGAACTGAGTGGGTAGGGGCAGGAATTAGATGGAGAATTTACTTTATATACCCTAAACTCATACTGAGGCAGTTTGAATCATGAGAATATATTTGGGGGGGGGGGCGGGGGGGAGTGGAAAAAAAAAGAATGAATTATCTCTATTACTCTGGTAAATGTGGGTTCATTTTACTTATGCGCCTATTTATTGAGTTTACTGCCATTCAACTTTAAGAATTAATAGTTAAAAAACTTAAAACTTAGTACCTCTACTCTTCTTTAATAGGAAAAACAATCTGTCAAAAGCATATCTTACATACCTGTAATTTCTGTGGTGTCAAACACCATGAATGACCTTGTTGCTGTACTGGAGGATGTGACACTGCATGGCCACTACTCCAATTATCAGAAGTATTCTGAGGAAAATTGATAAAAAAAAAAATTAAAGAATATTTGGTTAAATCCATAGAGTTAACAATAATGACTAATGGAGGCCAAATGACTTTGAATTGGAATATTTACATATAAGAAAGATGTTATGACATTTAGTTCTTTTAAAAATACTTTTACATGCATAATAAATTTGGAAAATCATAAATTAAGAAAATATTGATTCTTTAATAAGCCACCCAAAAAGGCCCACCCCTAAACTATGGCCCAAATGGCTAACCTAAATACCACACTGTCCACTAGGTCCAACATTAAGTTTATTTCAATGTCAGTAGAAGGTGATGATGAAAAGTGTGTTGAGATCTTAACGGCAGGGAGATGAATAAAATGATTTGATGAATGCAAATTTATCCCTACTTTCTATATTTAATATGATGCTAAGAATTTGGGATAGAAAAACTCAAACCTTTCACTCTTTGATGTCCACAGATTTAAAGTAAAGGACAGGAGATGTTCAAACTGCACAAGTTCGGGGCAGTTAGGAGTTTCTTTTTTGACTGGGATTTTTATATTTCTCTAAAATATATACCTTTGTTGGACTAGATGTTCTTTTCCTCTTGGCAGGACTGGACAGGTCATCTACTTGACTAGAAGGAATCATGTGTAGTGGCAAGGATTGCTGTGAAATTGGTGTTTGACTGAGGCCTAATACAGGTTCAGTATTTGGATGATGAGGTTTACATGCCTAAGAATCACAGAAGGAAGACAAAAATAGGGTTCTATATATTCTTAATTCATTCCTTCAAATTGTAAAACTTTACAAGCTGCATACTTTTCAAAGCTATGTGGACATCGCTGATGGCAATTATTGTAAATCAAAATCAAATGAATCATCAATGGAGGAATGTGTACCTTCCTTTGAAAAACTTGCTTTAAAAAATAAACCACTGCAGCATTACTTTAAGAAACCTCCTTCAAAATCATGAAAATGCACAAAGGTTCTAAACTGGCACCCCAAAATTTCTTCCCATATCAGAGGGAGTTTTAATTTGATCTAGATTCCCTTCACAATTAAATCAAAAGGCTTTTCATTAATGAAAGCCTCCTGTGCTTAGTAAAATACGCTTGACCACTACAGATTGAAAAGAACCCTTAAAGCTGGGCACCTGCAGAACATAACCCAACTTCTCACCTGCTGTGCTGTGTTCATGGCACCCTGCCTGGAGGTAAGCTCTGCGGGGATTGGTAGGCTCCACGCCTCCTCAATACTAGGAAGTAATTTAGTTTTATTCTGTAGACTACCTTGTGGAAGGTTACACAACTGAGCCTAGGAAAAATTATGTAAAAAGCAAATTTAACACAAGCCTAATTGAGTAAGAGCAAGTCCACTAAATCTTCCTAAATGCTATAACTAATTGTTTTTAAAAGAAAATAGATTCTTAATTTGGGGTTTCAGAAAGATACTAAGTATAACGAGGGAAACCGGAATATAAACCTTTGTGAGAATTAAAACAAAGCTGAGCTCTGTTTTCAGAGTTCTTATAGCTGTCTTCTCATGAAACTCCAAGCAAGAGTGAAAGACAATGTTTGTGTCCTTTTCTCTAAAATGCTATGACAACTTAAAAATGTAGACAGTACATAGAAAAAAATTATGTAAATTAATATGCATCAACAGAGTAAATGTGCAAAAGAGCATCTTTCAAAATACTGCATATCTTACTTAAAATGAAAAGTAAAATAATATTACAAGCTATGGTATGTTTACAAAATATGGAAACAAATTATAGACATCAAAACACAGCTAGACAAAATTCCCAGCCACCCTCCTCCTGCCTGAGTGTCATGGGGAAATATGTGCCTTTAAAAAACTGCCATTTAAACATTTTACCTGTAAATACTTAATTCGTGCTGCAAGTGCAGAGGTATTACTACAACTTTTGCTTCTGGTTGCATTTAAGTAGCATTTAATGGCATCCTGAGGCTGGTTGCAGGATTCGTAGAGTGTGCCTAGGTCCATCCAGGCTGCAGCATGGCCATGGTCCAACTGTACAGCACAAATATAGGCCTGTAAAGCATCCATAGGCTGATTTTGCTGCTGATATAGCACGCTGGAAAGAGATATTCAGAAAAAATAAGTTGACTAAGAAGAACTGCTTAGCTTCATAAAATGATATAAGCCATGAAGTACATTATATGTGATGCAACCATCTTTGTGTATCAATTATAATACCATTATTTTTATACAAAGTCTTACCCTATTGAACACCATGTATCTGCACTTGCTTCTGATTTATCAATAGACTGCCTGTAAGATATAAAGGCATCCTGAACTTTCCCAATACTTGAATAGCACCTGAGAGGGGAGGGAAAAATCAAGAAAATACGATTAATACTGATTGATTAATTAATTAATTTGCTGAATGGATGGACTATATGTCAAAGCAAATAAAAACCTAATAAGCTGACATATTTATGTGAATGTGTGTACATACATGACAACAATAATGCACATTATAATTAACCCTTCAATAAACTATATTATAGTCTATCTGATAGTGTTTATCAATACAGCATGCTTTAGAACCTATTAAAATAATTAAAGGCCATATCACTTCAATATTATAATACTGACTTACGCACACTCACACACCCACTACTCTACTTATACAGCTTGATCTCTCGTTTTCTATAGAGTAAGAACATAGAGTTAAAAACCAAGAAAAACACTCTATGTTGGTAAGACTTGCTGAATCAGATTTCAATTCTCCTTTCTTAAATAATGAGGGCAAAAATTCTTTAATTCATACAAAATACAAACATAAATACTATCAAGCTAACTATCAAAAATAGTATAAAATAGAATTAAGTACAGTATTTTATGACTAGTAAGGGTAGCAAGGTATGATTAAAGTTTCAATGACCTGCCATTTTCTTAATGTAGATGTACCTGATGGATACACAGAACAGCAGCTGAAATTATAAATACAGAAATTATCTTTAGTGCTTGGCACTAAGGGAAAAAGACAAGAACAAAATCCAGTTCGTCTTCAAGGAGCTTACAATTTAGTTGAGGACTGAAGACACATTATAATTGTCATGATGCCATATCAAATGGCTAGCACAGACAATAACTGGTCTGAGAATTGAGGGTAGACACACTACCGGGGTTTAGGAAAGACAAGAAAGGGAAGGGTAAGAGTAAAGGAACTGAATATGTGTAGATGCATACTGTTTAGATCAGTGATACCCATTACCAGCCAGTATATGGCAATTTGGCCAAGCAAACGAAATGGAAAAACAACATACACATACATACATAAATTTTCCATTAAACTAATATTTGTATTGTAATTGACTTATTTTGAAATACTATTGACTGAGTAAACAGCAAAAAAAAATTTAAACATCAAGTACTCCAAAAGTGTTGGAACCACTGATTCTGGCAGAGAAGGTAAGAAAAGGCATTTTGAAATGCTGCTTGAACAATATGAGCAAAACTTAATATAAGATAGCACAGATACGAACAGTAGAGGATTTTAAATCCAACCCAAGAATACCCTGACGTTTGTTCTTCTAACAAGGGGAATGGCATGATGAAAGTACTTTATAGGAATATTAATCTGCTAACAACATGTAGGGATAAACTGAAAGGAAAATAAGTTATGGACAGTAAAAAAGAAGGCAGTTATATTCACTGGTTTGGAATACGCCAAAATTAGGATGAAAGTAATGCAAGTAACAACAAAGAAAAAGACAGGAGAAACAATAAACCAAAAAACAGATAAAGACTTTGTGACAAACTGATTAGCTATTCATGGGGGTGGGGTTATAATTTAGTTTTTAAGCCTGATTAAATAGAGGGAAAAAAATGGTGATATCATTGGCAAAAATAAAGAAGAAGGAGCTGGTTCAGGGAAGAAAATGATGAATGAGATTTGAAATATGCTGATTTTGACATGAGGTGTGGACATTAAAATGGGAAATGTTAGGTAAAGAATGGGAGATGTGGTCCTGGTGTTTAATACCTTGAAGTGTAGCAATCTAGATTTGGAATTCATCCATATCAAAGAGAGGGTATAAGAACATAGGATACCGACGAAGGAGAGGTAAAACTAAGCCTAAGCAATCATTAATATTGTGGTTGGGGCAATATAAGAAAGGTCAGTGACTGAGACAGAGAAGGCAGTGTCACAGAGCAAACTGTTTTATGAGAAGGGAATTCAGGACAAGAGGGCATTAACAATGCCAAACAGGGACAGACACCACAAAGAAAGGGAATGCTTAACAGATAGTAGAAAACATGCTCTGTTTGTTGTTGTTAAATCAAAGCCAATCTCAGATTTATAGACAAATTTGCCTAACCGCTAGGAGGAATAAGCAGTAATTCCCAAAACCAATGTTTTCATACTTGATTCCTACAAAATGAAAGTAGGAAACCAATGTGCCCAAATACAGATGGCCCAATCCAACTGCCAAACACTTTTCCTCTAATAAAACTTAACTAGGTTCCCCTGAGACAGCGCTGTGTAATTGAGAAAGCACTGGGTGTTGAACCTAGGATCTAGTCCCTGCTCTGATATTAGTTACCTGCATGACTGTGACCTTGAACAAAACATTTTACTCCTCTGAGCTCACTTTCTAAAACATCTGCAAAATGACAAGGTTTACACGGTGAACTAGGTGACCTCCTGGTCCTTCCCAGCTCTAACATTCTATAGTTCTGTGATAACACAGTCAATGATTAGTACCAGTTTAACAGCATTACCACATTACACTTTTGTTATGATATACACATGCCAAATGACAAATTCAATCTTCAACACAGACCTGAATGCAGAGGTAAGTAATAAAATGCCTCAGAAATATTAGGGTCATCAAATCCCAAAGTTGCTTACTGACACTTGAGATCTTCCTTCAGAGCTTTAATAACTTCTAAAATACAATTTATTTATAAAAATTTTCTCACAACAAAACAGATTTGAAGCAACACATTAGAAGTCAGCAAAAGAGGGTAAGAAAAGTAAACATCAAAGAAAAAAAATTTTAACAGTCCTCAGATAAGAAATAATGGACACCAACATGATAATCTTGAACCCCAAAATAAGTTAAATTGTAGTAAGTATCCTTTAATTGAGAAGTCAGTAAACTATAGTTGGAAAATTTTACCCAGAAAGATTCAAATAAAAGCATCTCAATGATTTAAAATGTAAAACCAGTTAATGCGGGGGGGGGGGGGGGCGGGGGGGGAACCTCCTATGGAATAGTGCTCATTGAGCTGAAAATTACTAAGATAGTAATTTTTGCGAATTCCCTGGCGGTCCAGTGGTTAGGACTCAGCACTTTCACTGCCAGGGCTGGGGTTCAATTCCTGGTCAGGGAACTGAGATCCCGCAAGCGGCACGGCCGGGAAAAAAAAAAAAAGTAATTTTTGATGTTTCGTTATGTATTAATTTTCCATGCCTAGAATTAAGAAAAAATTATATTAAAAAGACATCCACACTATTGTACTGTATTAAACTACTGATTTGTATCTTAGGTCAAAAGGAAAATACTTTCCAGTATACATTCCTTTTAATCTACATTAAAAGAAATTTTCATATATAAATATTAACACTAGAGGCAATGACTAGGCAAGGCCCTACTTCCCAGTACTAGACCTCCTTTCTGGTCACTGTATGAAACCTATCACTGCATAATACTAATAGTAGTAACAGAGCTAGCTCCAAATGCAAATGGTGTTCAGTTAGTTCATTTATTCCATTTACTGAATAGCCACTTTGCTAGGCAGACAGATACAAAGATGGTAATATCCAGTTTCTGCTCCCAAAGATCTTTAGTGAAAGAGACAATGTTTGGACTCTCAAGCTTTATTAATAAGCAACCCAATTTACATGATTTTACAAGCTTGGGAAGGAATCAGAAAATCCCTGCTAAAAACAGCAACTTTCCCACTCAACTCTTATTGTATATTATTATTATTATTTTTTTTTGCGGTACGTGGGCCTCTCACTGTTGTGGCCTCTCCCGTTGCGGAGCACAGGCTCCGGACGCGCAGGCTCAGTGGCCACGGCTCACAGGCCTAGCCGCTCCACGGCATGTGGGATTCTTCCGGACCGGGGCACGAACCCGTGTTCCCTGCACAGGCAGGCGGACTCTCAACCACTGCACCACCAGGGAAGCCCTTATTGTATATTATTAATGAATAATCAAAATTTTTTTAAAGAAGGAAACATCTTAATATTATTCCCTCTCATACAAATATACTTTGCTATATTTAAAGGAAAAAAATGAAACCATACAAAATACTAAAATTTAACATAACTATATGGCAAACTCACTTCAAGTAAAATACTATAGAAAATAGAGGAAAAAAGCTTAAAATTAAAACAAAATAGGATAATTTCCAAAGAATTCATAAAATTAAAACCTTTAGAATGGGAAGGTACCTAACAGATAATCTAACCCAGGGCTTCTCAACCTCAGCCAGGTAATTTTTTACTGTAGAGAGCTGTCCCACTAGATGCCAGTGGCACCCCCTATAGTTGTGATAACCAAAATGTCTCTACAGACATTATGAAATGTCCTCTATGGGGCAAAATAGCCCCACACCCCCGGCATTGAGAACCACCAATCTAATTCTCTAATCAATAGAAAACTGAAGCCTCAAAAGGTTTAACTGTACCATCCATGATTCCACAAATAGTAGCCTAGCCAAGACTTGAATCCAAGTATCTCAGCTCGTAGTCGAATGATCTTTCCACCATACTGCAAAAGCTAAAACCAATTAGGAACCAAAAAACAATCTGATAATGGTCCAAAAATATATTCTATCAGATACATATACATGAGGTATGTTTCAGATAATCAGTAAGCAAAATTCAGACATTCAAAGTACAAGAGAAGTTTATAGGCTTGCAAAAAACTATTTTCACTACATGTCACTTCTCCTTTCCAACAAATCCAATAATAATGTATCTACTTTCGACTGTGATTTGAGATCTACTATTAATGTCCATTCTAAGGTATATATCACTAATCAAAATGATAACTAGCAAAGTTCTACTGACTACTGGTAGTCAACAGGTAGAATGAAAAATTCTCTGTTCTATTAAACAGACATATAAAGAAAACACTAGAAATCAAAAGGAAAGGCATAAATAGTTGAATGAAAAATTACTATCTGCTATGACTTTTTAAAAACCAGCAATAATTTAAGTCAAATGAAAATTCAATAAGCAAAATAAGAAACGTCCTGATAGACCAGATGCTGCTGTAAGAAAACCACCACATTCAGAAGCTTTCTTTTATTTTTTAACTTCTAGAAATCTGTTATAAAAGACTTAAAAGAGAAAATACACTGATCAAGTTATTAGTAAACTAATATTTTAGATCATAGTTCAAAACCCTTAGCTGGAATAAACAAAAGCAAAGCCTAAGTATCTGATAAATCAGTCTTACCTTCCGAGGAAATACCAGGACTGGCCAGAATTAGGATCTGCTTCCAAGGACTTTTGGAGATATTGAATAGCATAGCTTTCCTTGGTGGCTTTATCTCCCAGGAGATCCACAGTATGATGCATCCAACCTATAGTAAGTGATTAAAAATATTTACCTAAATGAGTTAATTATTATTCTATTTTAAAGAATACCAAGCAGAAAACAAACAAGTAAAAAATACTCTTTTCAGTAAATTTATTCATTTAGCTTGGCATACACATTCCCAAAATTTAGAACTGTCAATTCTGGCCTAAGAAAGTCTGTTTTTAAAGTACAGTCAAAGCTATGAAGAACTTTCATTCCAGAGAAATTAAAACAATTTTAAGCATTGACTTATCACTTAGTAGACTGCAAACTACAGTTCTTTTATTCTCTGATTTTTTTGTATTTGAAAAGATTCCAAGGTATAAAAGAATATAAAGATGTTAAATCTTATTCACTGTTCCGTGCAAAAATTTATGTGCATTTAAGAATCTCCAAGACACTATTAACCCAATGTTTATTTCCAAGGAGTAAATATAAGCTATATAATCAATGATAGTTCAGAGTAAAACACACACATACAATTCCACCTTATTGGCACTGGCTACATATTTTCACACCTTATAAAATAAAAACTATAAAGCATTTGACAATTTTTTAAAACCCCAAGGCTATAAGAAAAGTCCATTCAAATGGTGCAAATAAAAACGGTACAAAATGGGTAACACAAATGTTTAATAAATAAATTTAGATAGTGCATAATCTCATATGTGGAATCTTAAAAAGTCGAATACACAGAAGCAGAGAGTTGAATGGTGGTTACCAGGAGCGGTAAGGTTGGGGAAATGGGGAGATATTGGTCAAGGTTACACAGTTGAAGTTATGTAGGATAAGTAAGTCTAGAGAACATACAGCATTACAACTGCAGTTATTAATATTGTAATATATACTGGAAACTTGCTAATATGAGAATAGATTTCAGGTGCTCCCACCACACAAAAACAAATGGTAACTATGTGAGGAGATGCATATGCCGACTAGCTTGACTGTAGTAATCATTTCACTATGTACAGGTGTATCAAAACATCATCTTGTACACCTTAAATACAACCGTTATGATAAATAAACAAACAAGCAAGCAAGCTGGCTATGGAAGTAATCAAAAGACTGGATCATGGACTAGTGTATTCTATACCTTCAAGGCACACAGGAATAATTTGATTTAATTTGCCAGGGAATCATATTTCAGTTGTGGATCAATTCAAGTGCATAAAATCAGCTGTTCTTTGTGTATAGTCCACAGTACATAAAATAAATAAGGACCTTTATTTTCTGGCATTTATTACAGTTGCTGTGCTCCAAAAGACATTTTAAAAGGATTGAGTTACCATGTTTTACAGAAATATAAGTCAATCACACATCTATTCATCTGTTCTTTCCTTACCTCTCCTACTATTACTAGTAAGAACAGGACCTACAGTAGCAGGCTCTAAAAGGAGTTGCTTAAGCAACAGTGACAAGAAAGTAGGAAGGATTGATGTGCAGGCATAAATTACACTCAATTAGGGGAAGTACCTTCCCTTTCAAAACCATGGCAAGTTTACCTATACACTCTGCGAAAGAAGACAGGTAGTTCAAACGATTTCAATCCATTTCTTAAATTTAAAAGGTATATATGCATTTTTGCTATTGACACATTCTTCACTGCAGCTAATTAAAAAACAGCTTGTATTCAAATATTAGCTGAATGAGTAAGCTGTCTGAAGGCACCACTTTGCTCTTCTTACTGAAGAACTAACACAAAAGCTTTTTTGCTGTACTAATAAACTTGTTTTAATTTAAAGATACAAATTCACATTACTCAAACACTACATGTAATCATTAAAAACAAAACTTTACTATAATTTTTAAAAGTATGGATAACTCAAGGAAAATTCTAACCAGAGATTAAATTAAAAACAAAGCTAAAAATAAAACTTTTATATGAAAGCAATGTGTTTATTTTGTATAACCGATCACATAATATGCATTCATATCATGAAGATAAGTGATAAAGTCTAAGCTTAAATAATTTTAAAATTACATTAAAAATAGTCACATCATGAAAACATTCACATTACTACAACGGTGGCTAAAACTTAAGAGTCAATTATTTGCCCAGACCAAAACCAAATTTTAAAAAGCTGGGGTGGGGGGGCGAGGGAGAACCAAAAAAAACCCCCGAAATACCAAATGCAGACAAGAAACATGACTCAATAACCAAGCAACAAAATTAAATGTTGGAGAATTCCATCATTATCTTCTTGGTGATAGTGACACATTATATCCAGACGACTACATGCTTTCATCTTCAACATTACAACAGAACTGCATGTGTAGAGAAACTATATATAGTGTTAGATGTTCCACAATTCTTACATAAAATGCTTTAGTTAATATTATCAACAGAGCTATGAAAGCAAGCTCACCAACCACTAAGAGACTTTAGGTAAATCACTTAACTTCATTGAGTACTAAGCATATCTGGCACAAAGAAAGTATTCAGTCCCCCTCACCCATGGGTTAAGTACCAGAGTATAATTTTGAGAATTTAAATGGATGAGTTGCACTAAAGAACTGTAATGAGATTGACTGTGAGATAGACAATGCTCGGCAGAAGGTGGAAACATGATGGGTTCAGATTAATTCTATCAACTCTGGGGAAAAGGAAAGAAAAGAAATAGGGTACATGAGCCACGTATTTACCATCTGTGACATGTAAAAAACATAAAGAGATGTACTTATAACACACTAAATGTATATTATTACATACCCAACTGTTGTAAGACAGTTGCTTTTACTTGTGCAGAAAGGTTTTCTGTCTGCAAAAGTTGTTCATAAGCTTCCTTTGCAGAATGATACTTCCTCTAAAGAGCAGGAAAAACAGATTTAAAGAAAATAAAATTAACATCTTTAAAGAACTAGCTCATATGTTAAGTTTTATATGATACTGATATTTTGGCGTATTTTAAAAAATCAACTGAAAGAGAAAAGTGCCTTACTGAATGTTTCTCTAACTCTAGACAGCTGGGGTTAATAGACCATGTTTCAGAGTATCTAACACCAGTAAAACATTCAATATAACAAAGTATCATTAAAACATGACCTTTAAGAATTTGTCAAATCTCAATAATTAAAAAAAATCATCTCAACCTATTTAATAACATAAATGATTTCAACTTTACTTAATAACACTAATGAAACCAGAAAAGTATTCCACTTCCAAGTGCATCATCTGTCTGCCTAGAAATACCAAGTTCCGAAGCAACTTAACAGGAACAATAGAGCACGTCAAAAATGCTTTAAAAAAACTAAGTACAAAAGTAGTTGAAACCTAAGTTTAAAAGATATAGATACTGGTATATAAAATATCCTATGAAAAATTTTAGAATACATATATGATTTTGAAGACAACAAACCTCCCATAATTATAGTCTAATAATGTTTGCAATATTTAAGATTCCTTGGGCAAACTCTAAATGAAACCATTTACCCACAGTTCTCATCCCAGAAGTACTAATATGACTGAAACCCATTATTGCTACAGTCCTAAAACTTAAGACAAAACCTCCCCACCACCCCCCACAAAAAGGGGAAAAGCCAACAAAAGAAAACCTCATAAATACTATCTTTAAAAAATACTTGGCAGAACAATGAAGTGGCTTTCATTCATATCACTGACAGTACCCAGCTGCCTGAGCAAACAAATCTTTCTCCCCCAAAACATAGGTAGAAACACGAAACTAGCTGTGTGAGCCTCAGGCAAATCACTTGAGCTATGATTCAACATCCATAAAACAGATGTAGTGCCTGATCTTTCTATCTAGAGTTGTTCTAAGGATCAAACGAGATTAAAAAAGAGCTATGAAAACAAATAAGGAGCTCTATGAATGCAGTATGTCAACATGAGGAAGATTTGAAAGAACTGTCCATTGAGATTAACAGTAGTTATTACATAAACTTTTATTCATCAAGTAAATGAGTTCCCTTTAAACATTAATCTGGTCTGAAAAAGTGAATTAGACAATTAATGAAGGATAAGGATCAAGTTATTCAACTCAATTCCTTCAACTGGTAAATATTTGTTGAATACCTAATACATAACAGGAACTGCTGGGACTACAGTGTAGTCAAGAATACAGATATAAAAACAAATAAAACATACTGTACTGTTAAAAAAAAACATACTGTACTGTGTACAATAACAGTATGATATTTCCCAGAGGAAGAAAGAGCATGTGGTAAATTTAGAGTACTAGCACACTGGGCAGAAAATGCAGAGCCAAGCAGACAACTTCACAAAGACCTTCCTAAACCAAGTTAAAAGACTACAGACTGTATCCTAAGACAATGGGGTACCACTGAAATGAGTTCAAGCAATATGATCAAATTTATATTTTAGAAAGAGCCCTTTGTGGAATTACCTCAACAAATGCTAAAACATACTTCCAAACACTAGTAATAATAATAAAACCAACATACTTGAAAAGCTGGTTGCATCGTATTGAGAAACATGAAGTTTGATTTCTACCTCCTATTATATACAAAAAACTGGCATCCACATTAAAGACCTAAATATGAAATGTAAAAGTATAAAACTAAGAGAAGAAAATGAAGGAGAGTATTTCTTTGAGATGTGAAAGAATTTATTCAACTTGGCCAAAATGGCACAAATAAGGAGGAGTAGTAAGGATCTGACTTGAAACACGTAAGCAGAAAAATAGGCAATGGACATAAAAACCAATACATAAAAGGTGAAAAACATGTGAAGAAGTGTACACCTCTAGCAATCAGAAAATGCAAGTTTAAATGATATATTACCTTCTACCCATCAGATTGGCAAACATAAAGTTGGGTAGTTCTTAGTATTGTGGGGATGTGAGTAAAGGAAAATGCTCATGCCTTGCCTGAAGGGAATTTACTCATGAAATTAGGTATGCAAATATGCTCCAATCTAACAATCTCACTCTTGGGATATATATACCAAAGGAACCTTCCCAGAGGTGATGTTGTAAATGGTACTATTTGTAGTACCAAGGAGATGGACAACCTAGGTCTATGTCACTAGGTGAGTGGAAATATAAAATATGATGGATGCTTACAGCAGAACATTAAGTAGCAACTATAAATAGTATATAAAAGCAACATGAGTTTATCTGTAAAGGTGTTTAGTATAAAGTTAGTATAAAGTTTTGTCTCTGGTAATGCTGAAGTAACAACACTTCAGACAGCTTTAAATTCTGGATAAAATATAAAAGTTAACTATCAGAAAGTACTGAAAAGAAACCAAAATCAGGCAAAAACAGAGAAGCTAATACTTAGAGGAAGGGAATGGCACTGGTTTAGTAACCCCATTTTTCTAGGATTTTCACCTGAAGGCAGGCCCCAACTGGTATCTGGTTGGCTACAACTCAAACAGAAATCAGCAATCTTACTAGCTTGAACAATCTGAGGACAGACTTTGTAGCTATCACAAGAGCTGGAAGTGAGGGGAGAAGAAACACCAGAAAGGAGAGGGAGAGAAAGAACAACAAATTCTGCAGTTAAACTGCTCAAATCCCTAGTTGACCACTGAACTATGCATGAACACAACAGATGTTCAGCAGCCTAAAAGAACTAAAGGAAGAGATTTAGCTGTTGCCAACCACAGGGATGACAAAGTTTCGTGAGTGACTTGGGCAAAGTTAACTGGCTAATAAAACAAAAATATCATCTTCAGAAAAATATAACAAAATCACTCTCCACAACGTATTATTCATGATACCCAGAATAAAATTACCAGACTTGTAAGAATCAGGAAATTTTTACTCATGTTGAAAACAATAGGAAATTAATGAAAACCAGCCATGAAATGACTCAGATGTTGAAATTGCAAATAATTTTAAAGCAGCTATTTTAACAATGTTCACAGATGAAAAGGAAAACATAATCATAAGGAATGAATGGACCAAAAATCAGAGCACGTAAAGAGAAATTAAAAGAGAAACACAAGGAAATTCTAGAACTGAAAAATACTAATTTGAAATTTTAAAAAAAAGTTACTGGAAGGACTGAATAGCAGATTAAAGACTTAATTGGAGTCCAAGAAGGAGAAGAGAGAAAGAATGGGGCAGAAGAAATATTGACAATGGCCGAGAACTTTACAGAAGTGATGATATCAAAATCCCATATCCAAAAGACTAAAAAAACCACAAGTAGTATAAATATAAAGGAAAAACCAATACCTAATTACATCATAGTCGCATACTTAAGAACCAAATGTAATGAGAAGAACCTTGAAAGCAGCCAGAGAAAAACGACAAAATACAAAGGAAACAATAAGAATGACAGCCAACTTTATGTAACCATATCAGTAATTGAATTAAATATAAATGGACTAGATATTCAAACAACAGAGACTGCCAGACAGATTTACAAAAGTGAAAGAAAGCCAAAACCACAGTACTTGTAAGATATGCACTTTTTCATATAAGGATTCAAACAGGCTGAAATAAAAGGATGGGAAAAGATACCATGTAAACTGTAAGTATTAGAAAGCTGAAGTGACTAGATTCAGATCAGATTAAGAAGGCTTCAAGGCAAAGAGTATATTACCAGAGAGAAAGAGGAATGTTTCATAATGATAAAGGACATATCAGGATGAGATAACAATAACAAGGCTTCTAAATAAATGAAGACTGTACAGAATTAACACTGATAAAATACAATTAATCTACATAATTTATTCCAATTTCACCAACTGTCCCACATATATCCTTTTTCTGGTCCAGGATCTAACTTAAAATCCCATGCTGTGTTAAATTAGCATGTCTCTTTACCATCCTCTAATCTGGGACAGATTCTCAGTCTCTGACTTTCATTACCTTGACACTTAAAGCAGCGGTCCCCAACCTTTTTGGCACCAGGGACCGTTTTTGTGGAAGACAATTTTTCCACAGACTGGGGGTGGGGGTGGGGGGGGTGGGTGGGTGGGGGGGGTGTGTTCCCAGGAGGTAATGCGAGCCATGGGGGGGTGGGGGGGTTCAGGCAGTAATGCCGGCAATGGGGGAGCTGCAGATGAAGCTTCGCTCACTCGCCCTGCGGCTCACCTCCTGCTGTGCGGCCCAGTTCCTAATAGGGGTTGGGGCCCCCTGACTTAAAGTACTAGCTAATTATTTTGAAGAATGGCCCTTTCAAATTAGTAAGCACCTTGTGGAAAGATATTCAACATTCCTCATATATTAATTAATTAAAATTCTACAGTAAGAAAAAGGTGACCCTTTCCCTGTTTATTTATTCAATTATTCATTTATAGCAATATGAATATATTTTATTCTATATCTTATACACCATTATTATAATTGTTTCTAAACTTGTGTCAGATTTGGTGATTAGAAATCCCATTTCCCTCAAGTTGGCTTCTTTATCTTTCCACATGCCCATCATTTTCTAAGCACTTCCTTACTTTTTGGCACCATGAAATGTTCCAGGGATCATCTAGTAGTTTCTCTGCCTAAGCCCTGGAATTACCCACTTCTCCCCAAGAATTCCTGATTCCTTTTATTGAAGAATTGGATTTAGAAACAAAGATCTGGGTGCTAGTACATTCACTGCTGCCAAGGTGGGTCACTGCTTCTAGGCCCTTGCAGCAAACAGCTAGGAAATATATTAATGTATACATACATTATGTATACATTACATTATATGTAATGTATGTATATACATACATTGTATGTAATGTATGTGTATACACACATTATATGTATGTATACAGATACATACATACATACATACATACACACACACACACACACACACACACACTCTCTCTCTCTCACGTCTCTATTTCTATCCAACTCTCTATTTCCATAAATAACCTATGTTCATAGTGATCCCTCCAATTCTAATCCAACAACACAGAATTCAGTCTAGCCTTTCTTCTTTTCTTACTTGTAAGTTCTCTGACACTGAAAATCTGGTCCTCATTATCCACAATACATTTACTTAACTGTTTACCCCTAATATTTACATAAAATAGTTGCAGAATTTCCATCCATATCCCTGTGAGAAAGTAACTGTAGTGGAAGATTTGTTTACAGTTCTTTTGTCTCTAGCTTTACACTATAGAGTCAAAATACTATTCTCCAAAGTTATTTAGCTTAGTTCTTTTCATCCCTACCCCTCAGTATACTTATGTTATTCATTTGTAATACAGTTAGGTTAATTTGTTACTGTTCATTCTATTTTGGGCTAACTCACATTCTGGTTGGTCTTAATTATTCAATGAATTTTGGGGTGGGTATGTGAAACATAACCAGGTTCTAGGAGTTAGAGCTACATAAAAAGTATACTCAAGGTAAGTTCTACTCCCTACTACCCCATTCACAACCATTCCTGGGTAGGTAACCAACCTCACTTGTTTCTGGTTTATCCATTTTCAGTATTACCTGTGCACAAGTGGGACGTGTATCTTGCTTTGCACATACATAGTTTCTTTCACAAAGGGCAGCATATTATACTTTTATACTTCACATTTTTTCCACCTAACAGTATATCCTGGAAATCATTCCATATAGTGATTTACCTAGGTCTTCCTCATTCTTCTCTAATGCTGCATGGCACTCCACTGCCTGAATGTACCATGATTTATATGTACAACCATTCTCCTATGTATGGACATTTAGGTTGTTTCCAATGTTTTGCAATCACAAACAATGCTCCAAAAGATATCTTTGTGCCTATATATTTTTATATTTCTGGAGGTATATTTTCAAGGTAGATTCCTAGATTTGGGATTGTTGAGTCAAAAGGTTAAGTGTATATAGAGTTTTGCTAGATTACTGCATGTAGTTTTGTTAGATTATTTTGTTCCAGATGGGGTGTACCAGTTTGCATTATCACAATGCATGAGAGTGCCTGTTTCGCTACCATAGCCACTTACACTTTTCACCAATCTGACAGGTAAGAAACTGTATTTCAGTGTGCTTTAATTTGCATTTCTTTAACTGGGTGTGTTTGAACACTTTTTCACATGCTTAAGGGCTGTTGTATCTTTTTTGGAAAGTGTCTGCTCATGTCATTCTTCCCAGTTTCCTAATGGGTCTTGTTCATTGTCTGTCAAATTTTAAGTTTGTTATATATCAGGGGTATTAGCCCTTTGTGCTATACGTTGTAAACATTTTCTCCCAGTTTCATAGGTGTCCTTTGAATGTATGGTTTTTTTGTTTTGTTTTTTTGCCATGCAGAAATTATTTTTATGTTGCTCAAACTGATTGGTCATTCTTTTTATTGCCTCTGAATTTTGAGCCATAGTTTAAAAAGCCTTTTTCCTACATCAAAGTTGAAGAAGAATTAATGTTTCTTCTAGTACTTGTACAATATCAATGTTTACATTTTGATCCTAATTCATCTGTAGTAGTTTATTCTTGTGAATAGTTTGTGTTATGGGTCTAATTTTATCTTTTTCCAAATGGCTACCTTATTGTCCCAGAACCATGTATGAATAAATCTACCTTAGCTAAAGGAATGTAAGATATTACCTTTATCATATACTCAATTTCTCTATGTACACTGGATCTATTCCTGGCCTTTCTATGATATTTCACTGGTCTATTTGTCTAGTCACATGCCAGTACAATACTTTTAATCATATAGGCTTCCTTGTAATATTTTAATATCTAGTAGGGTTAATATAATCCATACAATCCCTACCATCACCACCAGTGTTATTCTGGCTATCCCAGAATGTTTTTCCATATCAACTTACCTAATTGCTTTAAAAAGTTTATTAGTAATTTTTACTGATGTTGTATTACATTTAAAAACCTAAATTCCCATGAACATCTTTATACTATTGAGTCATAGTATCTCTTTTAAGTTTATTGTTAAGTATTTAATCACTTTGCTGTTATTATAAATGGCAATATTTTCTAACTGTGTGCTCTCTAATTATTGTTGCTGAAAGCTATTAATTTCTGTATGTGCCTCTAATTGATTTTTCTTGTCTAACTGCATTGGTTAATACCTACAGTACAATAATGAGGAGTAATGAAGACAGAGGACATCCTTTGCCCTGCTCCTGATTTTTGTGAAAATGTCTCTAGTGTTTCCCTTTAAATAAGATACTGACTTTGGAATTAAAGTACATGAATTTTATCATGATAGGAAAGTAACCCTTAATTCCTATGTCCAAGAGTAATTTTAGTTGGGAATGGGTATTGAGTTTATCAAAGGCTTCTTCAGCATCTATGATGATAGTGACTTGTTTTTACCTTTAGCTCTATTATTATGATGCATGATATTAATAGATTTCCTAATATTCAATCAGCCTTGTATTCCCAGAATGAATACCACTTGGTCATAGTATATTATTTGCTTAATGAGGTAACAGATTGTTTGCTAATATTTTACTTAGTATTTTTATACCAATATTCATCAGTGATAATAGTTTGTATATTGATTCTTTTTTGTACTGTCTTTATCAGGTTTAGGCAACAATGTTACACTTGTTTCAAAAAGGAATGGGGGGAAACAGTATGTCAGTTCCTCAAAAATTTTAACAGAATTACCACATGACCCAGTAATTCCACTTCTGGGGGTATATATCCAAAAAAAATGGAAAGCTGGGACAAAAACAAATATTTGCACACTCATGTTCACAGCAGCATTATTCACAACAGGCAAAAGTTGGAAGCCACATGAGTGTCCACTGACAGATGAGTGGATAAACCAAATGTGGTGTATACATACAATGAAATATTATTCAGCCTTTAAAAGGAATGGAATTCTGGCACACGCTACAATATATACAAACCTTAAAGATATTATACTAAGAGAAATAAGCCAGACACAAAAAGACAAATACTGTACCATTCCACTTACATGAGGTACCTAGAATAGTCAAACTCATAGAGACAAAAAGTAGAATAGTGGTTGCCAGGGGCTGGGGGGAGGGAGGAATGAGGAGTTATTCTTTAATGGGTACAGAGTTTCAGCTTGGGATGATGAAAAAGTTCTGGAGATGGATGGTGGTGATAGTTGCACAATAATGCGAATGTACTTAATGCCACTGAATTGTATACTTAATAAATAGCTAAAATGGTAAAGTTAATGTCAGGTATATTTTACAATTAAATAAAAAAGAAGACACCAAAGAACTGTGGCCTGTAGTTAATGTTTAGAAGCAGATTTTTTGTTTCCATTATATTGTAAAAATATGCTATAGAATCAGTAAGTGCAGAAAGGACTTTAATTATTATCAAACACATAAGTCTCTCAAGGTCAGATTAAAGGCTGTTATAAGCCCCCTATCCCTCTCAAAAAAAGGAAAAGAAATGAGAAAGTTTCTCTCCATTTCTAGTGGTCTGGCATAATCTATAGAGTGCTAGAATTATCTGGTATTTAAAGGCTTGGTAGAATTCCCCTGTAAAACCATCTGGGCATGGTACTTTCTCTGTAGGGCATTACTTAATTTTCTGTTTCTTTTTATGAAAATTGGCTTTTTATAACTTTCCTAACTCTAATGAGGTCAATTTCTCTAATCTGTATTTCCCTGGGAAACAGTCCACTTTAAGTTTTCAAATTCATTTGCGTACACGTCTGCTAAGCTGTACTTGTATGACTGTACTAATTTCTTCTGTTTCCATGGTTATCTTACTTTATGTATCTGTGCTTTTTCTCTCATTTATCCTCCTGATCAAGTTAGTTTGCGGTTTATCTATTTTGTTAATTTTTTTCAGAATATAAGGTTTTGACCTATTAATTAGATCTACTGTTTTTCTCTCCTTTTCACACTATTTATTTCTTTCAAAAAAAAATTTCTTCCTCACAATATTGTTTTCCTTACCATGATTTTTGTTTGTTTTGTTAACATATTTCTTCACACTGAACTAATCTTGAATTCATGGAATAAACCCTAGGTAATCATGACATACTTACTGCATCTTTAAATGTCAGCTGGAATTTATTTTCCTTTCTTTAGAATTTTTGGATTTGTACAATATGCATAAATGAAACCAGTCTACAGTGTTTCAGTAATAAACTACTGCTAGTTAGAAGACAATGTTAAAAATGAAACTAGTAATTCTTATCAACAGTGTTATTCATAATAACATTATTTGTAACTATCTCTCAAGGGAGAATAGTTAAATTAGCTACAGTACATCTCTGCAAAGGGATATATTATAATACAGCTCTACATGTACTGATAGGGAATGATTTCCAAAATATAATATTAAGTTAAAAAAACCAATTTAAACAAGATCAAGAGAGAACATATATAATGGGTTATTATTTCAATAAAATAAAGAAAAGCAAATATATGTGCAAGCATATATATGGATTTGCTTATATATACACTGAGATTCTCTGGAAGGATATAAAACACACTGTTTATGTGGTTGGTGGTTTTCGGGAGGGGAATAGGTGGCCAGGGAAAAGGAGGGAGGAGGATACTACACTGTATTCTTGCAGGCACTTTCATTTTGGATTATCTACTCAAAAATAAGTTAACACTGTAATAACAAAATTAAAAGGGAGAAATCCTTTACCTTTAATCTTTAAAGGTTATTTAGAATTTAGATGGTGACTTGTTCAAGTTATTTCATTAAAATCAAGAAAAAGAAATGAAGGCCAGTTAATACTATTATTACTGTTAGGAAAAAAAATGGTTCTGCGGGTCTCAGCTAATAAAATGGGAAAGGTAAATTAAATAATTGATATAAATATCCAATAATTCATAATATATTTACTTGGAGATATGACATTATACAGAGAAACAAAATTATCTTTATTTAGATAATCTAAGAATGGGTGTGGGTGAGTTGACATGACATCTCATTAAAATTACCCAAACCTAAACAGAACTACCATATGATGCAGCAATCCCACTTCTGGGTACAGGTATATTACCAAAGGAAACAAAACCATTATCTTGATGAGATATCTGTACTCCTATGTTCACTGCAGGATTATTCACAAGAGCCAAGAATGGAAACAACCTAAGGGTCTGTCTCCAGATGGATCAAGAAAATGTGGTATATAAATACAATGGAATGATATTTCAGCCTTAAAAAAAGAAGGAAATCCTGTCGTTTGTGACAACCTAGGTAAACCTGGAAGGAATTATGCTAAGTGAAATAAACCAGACAGAGAAAGACACATACTATATGATATCACTTATATGTGGATTCTTTTTAAAAAGGGGTGGGGGTGGGGAGTTAAACTCATAGAAAAGACAGTAGAAAGGGTTGCCAGGGGGTGGAGTGGAAGAAATAGGGAAAGGTTGGTAAAAGGGTACAAACTTCCAGTTACAAGACAAATAAGGTCTGAGGATCTAACATATAATATGACGACTATAGTTGATAACACTGTATTGTACAATTGAAGTTTGTTAAGACAATCAAACTTAATTGTTCTCACTGCCCCCACTTTAGAGATGTGAGGGGATGGGCGTGTTAATTAACTCAGTGCGGGAAATCATACATATATCAAATAATCACATTGTATACTTTGTAGGTAAGCCTTTTGTTTCCCTTAATTTTTCACCTGAAAATAAAAATCCTTGTTATAAGCACTGGAGTAGAGATTTTTCAATCCTTTCATATGCTTACAGTGTCATCTTCCTGTCGTCTAATAATTATATACTCTGCCTAGCACAAACTTTGTTCTTTTTGTTTTGCTTAATCTTAATGGGCACTAAAATTTATCAAATGAAAGAATCAGTGGGGGGAGGGGTCCTGTACCCACATTACCTTCATGAAATAAAAAAAAATAACACCAACAGACAACTTCTCATCAGAAACAATGAAAACCAAAAGACAATGGAATGTAAATTTTAAAGTGGTCAAATAAAAATAATCAAATAGAATTCCATCTCAAGCGAAAAACATTCATTAAAAAGAAAGGCGAGATAACATCTGCTTTACCTAATGACAGACCAGGGAAATCTCACTAAGAACTAGAAAAGCTGGGAAAAAATCAGAGCTCATCCTTTTGAAGACAGCAGAGATCTCCTGAGGTAATGAAAACAGAAGGAGTTAAGACTCCAGGGAAAGAACTTTGGAGAGGAAGCTTATTTCTATAGCTGCTTTCACCCTGGGGCCTTTACTGATTTGGCAAAAATCAGCAGTTGGCAGAGGCTGGGATTAGCGTTGGCAGGTAAAGACTCTGATCCACAACATGAATGTAATTCTCAAATGCATCCTCTCAAGGTGGATAAAATCCCTAGATAAGTAGAGTATCCAAACCTGAGTGTGCATCAATTCTGAGTCAGTGGATGTGCGCGCATGTGTGCGTGCGAGTACGCACAGGGGCGGGAAGGGTAGGCGGGCGCACAGATGGAGGTGTCCAGGAAACAGATGTTAATTGTTTAGACCACCCCATGGTGGCTCTGAAACAAAACAGACCTTAGAAATTATGTAGAAATATAACAGTATTTTTTTCCTAAAAAGCTGTTATAAAAATTGTTTTTTTGGGTAAACTATGATTACCTAATATTTAGCCTCATACCAACTTATGCCTGATTTTCCATACCACTGCCTACCTAGACTAAATGTCTATGTTTTATGTCCTTTACCATATAACTAAGCAAAATCTGCCATACAAAAAAATAAAATGTTCTAAAATTAAACTAAAAAAGTTTTTTAAATACAGCAGCCATAAAAGTAATGGTAATGACATCAAGAGGTTACTAATATGCCTTTCAAACAGTAATACGTAGAAGGGATATTTTAATCTTAAGAAAAAGTGAAACTAAAAACAATGCATTATAACAACCATCTATAAACATTTCGAAAAGAAAACTAGGCATTTCACATCAAGAATAAGAGAAATCTTCTTAAATACAGCCATTTAAGCCTGCAGATAGTTTGAATTTAGAGGCAAATCATACTGAATGAAACGTCTTTGTACACAACAAACACTCTGTATAATAACTGTAACACTAAAGCAAAATCTTGACCACATTTAATGAGTATAAAATGTATGTAAGAAGTAATGCCCAGAACTCCATTAAATTATCTGTATATCTGATTCCACTTAAAATGGTATGGGTGATCATTTTTGTTTGTTTTAAGTAACCTAAGTTAAAACACTTACCTGGGTTTCATATAAGTGGGCAATGTGAAATTGAACTGCAAAGATGATGGAAAACAAAAATCAATAATAATACAGCAGTGTCTGGGTAAATTTAATTAAGAATATAAAATGTAAAATATAAGCACCATCTCTACTACATAGGTTTAAGTAATTATAGAACATAACTTTTATTTTTAATAACACAGAATATACAAACAAATATACACGAACATGATAAGAAACCACATGTATTCACTGTTGGCTATTACTAAATTTTGTCAATGTAATTATTAAAATTAATATTAAAATCTATAGCAAGTGGGTATACTTCTTACAAAGTTCAAAATGGCAACATTAAACAAATGAAGAAAACTTTTATAACCTATACGTTTCAAAACATGGTATTTAAAACCTGAGTTACAAGTCAAAAAAGAAAAAGTGTTTGATTAAAACAAAAATACCCTCCAATTTTTTTCCTTATACCATATTTCATATCAATGTTTATAAAGAAGTCATAGACAAGAATGACACTAGTAATAACACATAGAGGAAATAAGTTGCATTTCTCTATCAGTTCTTCATAATCTTTTTTTAAAGTCAAACCACTTGGAAGGCAAGAATAGTAAACAGTCTCAACATTAATAAGTATCTCTTGAAAATCAAATAAAAATATACGTATTGCAGCTTTTGTTTTCAACTCTTCCTGATACTGCACCACCAGAATATGAATGATTCAACAAAAGCAACAATGAACCAGGAATCAAAACTGGATTCTGGTTTACTTAAATAATATGATTTTCATCCTTCAATGACAAATCTTTTATTTAATGTTCTATCTACCTGGATTTCATAGTTGAATTTCAAGGAGTCTGGGAGCCTTTCAAAATTATATGCATAATATATATGTGGACCTTTAAAAACAATGTCCACAGCTATCATCAATTTCTCATCGCCATCATAAACTAACTCTCTCACTGACTCCCATAACTGTAAGAGTCACCTGGGAGGCTTACTAAAAATAGAGATCCCTGAGATTATATTCAATGATCCCAGGCAAGTCCTGGAAAAGTGCCTTTTTATTTAGTTCTGCAAGGGATTCTGATACCTGTTCCTAGACCAGCACCTGGGAACAGCTGAAGTAAATAAGCATAAACACCAAAACAAAATATATAATGAACTTTAATATCAAACAACATTTTTGGATCAATAGTAAAGTACTGCCCTCTCCATATATAATCATTAAATATCGTATATTAAATAATCAGAAATGAGGCAAAATAAAAACATCACCTTTAAAAGTTGAAAACCAACATTTTGTGAAAAGCACATAAAAATAATAATAAAAGTTCTACAGATATAAATATCCCCTTTACCTATATCTGTTTCAGGGGTTTTCTTATTTCCTAGTCCCCTTTTCCAACACAGCTCCCTTGAGAGTTCCAGTCCATCTCACCTCACTACATCATTAGAGGGAGACCGGGTTACAGGTTAAGAGAATGAGGAAGAGATGGAAAATCTATGCCCTTCTCCCCTGAATCTTCCTACTCCTCTAACAAAGGTGACATGGAAAGGTCACATGGAAGAAAAGATCAGCAGCACGGTGGCATTCTATTACCATCCCAAACTTCCTCCAGGCTCAGCAAGGGCTTTCCTATCCCATGAGTTACTAAATCCAGTATTATCTTTTGTGGTATGAAAACCAATCTATATTTAAATTCTTAAAAGTCCTCTTCAAAGTGGAACATAACCATACAACTAAGAAAAAGCTCCACTTGGCAAGTCTCAATTAGAGGTAGAAATTTTTAACAAATATTGCCATAAAACGTTCTGAAATTAAACTTTTCTCAGAAATTAATACATTATTTTTAGAATTAATAGAATTAATTAAATCTAGAAGGAACAATTTTATCCCAAGGGGCAATCATATAATGAGAAGTCTCACATCACCATGATTCTACTTTCAAAACACAAACTGTAATTAACCCCTCTTAAATAGCTCTAGAAGAGGCAAGTGAATCTACTTATTTTCTTTAATTGCATAAATGAATTGTGCCATAAAACAGAAATCTCATACAGACTTTTTTTTAAAGCTCACTTTACTTTCTAAAATCTTCTGAACTTTGTAGCACGACAAAGTAACATGGAAGATTTCAAAAAACAGTCAACGTCTGTGGCATATCTAAATAGGTAATGATATAAAAAATTTGAAGAGAAATAAGTTTTACAAAGATAATAAAGAGCCTGATGTTTACACAGTAATAATATCTAGCTCAAATTAAGTAGTCTGTGTTTGCTAGTGCTCTGTGAGACATCAGCCATTATTACCATGGTTATCAAGTAGCTATGTTGATTGTCGAAAATAAACTACCCAGGGCTTCCCTGGTGGCACAGTGGTTGAGAGTCCGCCTGCCGATGCAGGGGACGCGGGTTCGTGCCCCGGTCCGGGAAGATCCCACATGCCGCGGAGCGGCTGCGCCCGTGAGCCATGGCCGCTGAGCCTGCGCGTCCGGAGCCTGTGCTCCGCAACGGGAGAGGCCACAACAGTGAGAAGCCCGCGTACCGCAAAAAAATAAAAAAATGAACTACCCAAATCAACTGAACTATAATGGCCTAATGTCTCTAAATAAGGCACATGCCCTTTCCATTAGAGTGACCAACCTTTTAGCACTCAAAGTTCTGAGTCTGGGGAAACGCCTCCGTCCTGTGCAAAACAGGACATTGGTCACCCTCCCTCTTATTTCCCTTCTCAACAAACAGAAAGAGAGTCGTGGTAAGCTCGAAAATGTATTCATGATTGTTCAAACTGTCCTCTTCAAATTCAACAAGATCTGCCCTGTGGTACTCATTCTACATAAGTGTTTTCCTTCAGGAGCAATGATCTACAAGTAAGATTTAACTTCAACAGAGTAGAATAAAATGAGGATTTACAAAATTTATTAGTTTGAAATTTATGTGACGTCCCTCTAAGGTTATCATTCAAACTGACAAGTACGTATGAAAGTTAGTTTTTAGGCACTAGCTATAATCAATTAAATGAAAATCAGATTTTTTTCTTATTCCCATAAATTAATTTAAAAAGGATTTTAAGGGTTTATATTCTAGATGGTTTATATAACCTGGATATATAATTAAGGAAAAAGTATAAAAAATTAACATTTTATAAATTAATATATCAATGAGTTAAATCCTTTTTCTAATTTATCCTCATCTTAGAAACTAAAATATTGCTGCATTTGTTACCTTCCTACCATTTGTTCTGGAAATACACTGATCAGTACTAAATCCTGAGTTTCATTTAAAGAAAATAGAATTCTTTTAAGTTTTCTCAGAAAATCACGTTTAGTAGAATTATGAGATAATTAGTCTGGTCTAGATAATGATTTAATCCACACTATGTCTTAATTCATGTTATATACAAGTTATATTCAAATTTCTACCGTTCTTTTCACTGATTCAATCATTTGGGGGCATTTTTACCACTGAGACTTCTCTTCACTAAACTCCTTTCTATATGGTTAAAAAATGAAGTCACTTACAGCAAAATACTGACTCTGTAAAACCTTGAATCTTTTGACTGATCTGAAATTTTCATGAAGAATGACTCAATTTTTCATACATTTTAATTATAAATTTTATTGTTCAAGTAAGAAAGTTTTAAAGAAATCCAGCTTGAATCCAATGCATATTCTTTAAACTTTTATTGGCTACCTTAAAGTACACTAAATAAATATGCCAACACATACATATTGATAAACACATCATAATCAACCCAATCTGCTTTTGGAAAGAAACATACATAGAAGCAGAAAATAAATGTCTAAAGAAAACCACTGTATCAGAACATGCTTCACACATTCTTTTTTAATTAACTGAAAAATCTCACCTCAATTTTTATGTGTGATGCTTAAAACTATAATAGAAAGTCAAAGTATATCTTCATAATTACCAATAATTTTAATACCACAAAGCCCGAATCAGTGAGCTAACACTTAAGAATCTTTGTATACTCTGTTTTCGTAAAAGATTGGCAAACCCTGTTTTTAATCCCCCCAAGTCATCTACAATGTAATTAATACACAAATAATCAATCTTGTTCACTAGCACAGATAATTTAATTCAACAACTCAGTTCACTGGCATATCTATTTTAGACACAGGCTGCTGCTCATAATAACTGGTCTCACATGTTCCATTTGTACAAGTAGCCATGGCAACAAATACAGTTAGATTCAACAATTCTAGGGAAAAAAATTACACAGGATTTATGACTATTATTATTATTACTATTATTTGCCATGAAGTGATCTGAACGCATGCAGAGAACTATGGTACTTAATAATACTTACTTTCAGCATTGGACAAAGTGCAGGGATTACAGTCAACCAAAGCTAACTGAAAATGCTGCAAGAAGAGAGTGAGAAAATTAATACACTAAATTCAATCATATAAATGTATTTTAAAATAAGCTTCAGGTATATAAGGTCTAATATAATAATGAAACTATGCTATGCAAATAAAACATACTAGACAACCAACTAGCATTACCTTGAACATTTACTGCTGGCAACAAACATGTTGCTGAATATTTTCTTCAAACAGTTGAGAATGGAGAATTGGGGTAAGAATTAACTTGATATCAAGTTATCCTACATAAATTTTGTTTATATGGAAAAAGAATCAGGTTTTTAAGTCTTCTAGTAAATAGGAAGTATTAGGTATAGAACACATCAAATAGAAAACATCATTATTTTAAAAACTGAAAATAAAAGTTCAATGGCATTAATGTATTAAATATCACTATCTCAAAATGATGTGAATGTTTTTTAAAAAAATGACTATGAGAATTATCATAAAGGGTAAAACTATCTGCCCTTACTGATTCTTCAATAATTACTGTATTTAGTGTCTTTTAAAAGTATCTGAAGTACCACAAAGAATGCATCAAATAGCCACACAAAACCAATGCACATAAAGAAAACCACTGATACACATTTCAGCAAACTAAAGGGAGATGAGGGAGTAGGGTGGGGATGGCATGACCTCATAGTTTCATTTCTAGTATCTAAACCAGATGCAAAATAGATGTACCTATTAAGACATAAATCAGCAGAAATAACTATCAACTATGATCATCAACCCCCAAACCTGAAGATGCCACAGTAAAATATCTAGCACCCATCCATCCTTGCAACCAACAGAAATGAAATGCAATTATCCTTTTAGAACGTACATGCTATTATATGTGTAGGCAATAATAAACCACTAATAATTTACAGCATCCACTTGTAATAATGTCATATAAGCCTGCCCCCCCCCAAATACATGTCAAACTCTAGGTGTAACACTTATAAGAATACAAATCATCATCAAGAACACTGGACGCCATCTGGCATCTAGTGTATCAACATTAAATCTGCTATCTAAACTAAGAGAAGGCATACAAGTAATAGAAATGGTATAAAATATTTAAAATTTAAAAAAAGGTAAATCTCTTTGAACTCTTCTAAAAAATATTTCCAGAAATGTATATTCAAATTTTCTGAGTCTCCACAAATTTTTACCATTAAAAGTAATCAAAAGCCAAAGTATACACCATTTTCTAAAAATTACCACTCCTATCCACAATCCAAATGCCTAAAGAGTTATATTTTTTTAACTGCTGGATAAACTGAAAATTGATATGTACAATGACAACTTCTAGATATAAGCCCAAAAAGAACTTTCTTTATCAAAACTTTCTTATCAAGAGGAATCATCACCAGCAAGCTTTTAGTACTGTATTTCAGAACAGAACCAACAAAACTGCACTTGGTCAACTAGAACCCTCAATTAACAAAAATAAACTAATGTCAGCTACCAAGTGTTACAATGAAAGAAAAATTAGAAGGCATAATTTGGTATGAATCAGTAGTTATTACATTCATTCACGAATGTCTGTTATGTGCTTGCATAATTAGGCTAGCCTACATTTGCAGTACTCTTAACATTTAAGGGTTGTAATATTCTGAATGGGCAAGCTACTAACTAAATGACTATGACCCTTAAATGTTAAATATTTAATCCATTCAACAAATACTTCAAGGCCCTATAATGTCCTTAGGACAATGCAGATACTAGGGACACAATGATCAACAAACCAAGAGTGAAAAATTATTTGCCGTGATTGACCGAATGAAAAAACAAATCCAACATCTGAACACTTCTAGAACTGCTTTTATTTTCCCCTGGCCTACAAAGCAGATTGTATGTCCTCAAACATCCTTTTAGTGTGCTACCATAGCAATAGAAAACAGACTATTTTAAAAAGTGAGTACTATGAAAGCAAAGCACGCTTTATAACCAGTTGTTTTCCTCTAGACAAAAAGAGGCACAGAAGCCACACATTCAGACTGCACTACATTTCTAAGCCTAATCTATCCTGCCAGCATAAATTAATATTTAGATAAAAGAAGACAGACCTTTCCTAGCTGAGCCAAAGGATACAAACTGACCTGCAAAAAAACACCCTTTAAGATGGCAGTATTTTAGTTTTGCTATTTCACTGAAATCCCACAAAGAGCAGAGATGCATAATTCGAATTGCCCAACCTACATTTCATCTATCAATATTCAAGGTCCTGCAGCAAAAACTGGCAGAAGTAGTTCTGGACCATGTTTTATATAATTATCAATCAATCTTAAAATCAGCAATGAAGTTACTGACGCACCATTTCAAACCCAAAATATCATGAAATATTAAACATTTCCAAACCACAATGATGTCTAAAAATTAACTCAGCAAAAGAGTACATATTCAAAAACAGGCCTGTGAGAATGAAAGAACTTACAGAATAACTACTTAAGTTTAAGAAACTAAGAACAGCCACACAAAACCACCCCACATAAAGAAAACCACTGACACACCTTTCAGTAAACTAAAGGGAGATGAGGGACTAGGGTGGGGATGGCATGACTTCGCAGTTTCATTTCCAGTATCTAAACCGGATGCAAAATAGATGTATCTTTAACATATAAACCGGGAGAAATAACTATCAACTATGATAATCAGCCCCAAACCTTGAAGATGCCATGGTAAAATATCTAGCACCCATCGCTGCAACCAACAGAAAGAGCTAGGAAATAACTGTACCTCACACCGAAATATTGCAGTACTGAAACTGACTACTGCTGTGTGAAATAAGACTTACTACGCAGTAGAGGCTTCTGCAGTTCAAAGACTATATACAAACCTCAAGGCAGAAAGCATTCTATAGAAAATTAATTTCCAAGCAAAAAGATTTACCTAAGACTTTATTTTTCCTAATGTTAACAGTGATTTCCTTTTAATAGCACTTCTGGTCCAATTTAGTACAAGGTTCAATTCATTACAATTTCTGTTGACATCTTTATCACCAAAGTCACTTTCTCTTTAAAAGGTTTTGACTTGTTCAGTATTTCAAAATAACTTTATAGTATTTCGCTTTCTATACACTAAGGAACTTGATTTCTATCTGGAGGGGGAAATCTATATTGATGTAATTAACACACAAAACTTGAGTTTCAAGACTTTATTTCCCTTTAAAGAGTTTTACTTCTAGTTATATAGTCTGTGATTATCTCACAATCTTTTCAACTGTAGAACCCTCCAACTGTATTCCCAACTCTGAAGACAAGCAATGAGATAACTTTTCATAATTGACAAATTATGGTTGTATGCATAAATTATTAATATGGAGCAATGTTTGGATTCCATATCCAAGCTTGGATTTTCTGATTCAGTGGGTTGGGGATCACACCCTGTGAACCAGATTAAAGCTTCCACAAATTATCCCAGTGCACAGTCAGGGTTAAATGCCAATATTTAAAACTTGTAAATTGTGTGCTTACCCCCCAAAGCCTTACTTCAGTCTATGTAGACAAGGTATGTGTAGTCAATACTGCTGTCTATATTCAATTAAAGCAGACACAGCTTTTTAGGAATAAAATGTTGGCAATCGGTTTTCACTCTACGCCAGGCACTCTGTTATGGCTACGCATCTACGCAATTGAATAAAAGGCTCACTGAAATTAATGTCCTAATAGAAGCTTAAAAGACAGTTCCATAGCAGACTCCAAAAGATATAGCTGAGGGAAGAAAAGAGGTCCTTCAGGCTGAGGAAACGACTTATGTGTACACAGCCCTTATGAAACAGGGTTTTATGGACGGTTTAAGTGGGAGAAGGGAAGGTGTCAGGCACTCTTGAAGGTCAAAGGCAAATTATTTTTTTCTTTTTCATTTTTACAGATCGCCACAATTTTGAAAGTATGATTTAAAACCAACAAACTTAATTCCTAAAACTAATAGTCTATGATAAATGAATGAAACTAGGGAAATGCCTTAGGATGTGATGGTACTTACTTTAGGGATTTAGTCTCTGAAAATAAGATATAGAACTAAAACTGATTAAGTTCTGGTAACGTTTATGAGCCACGATGCCTGGCCAAGCTGATCTGATGGAGATTCTCTCAAAGCCCTCAAACTCAGTTCTTCCATTCTCTTTGTAATACAAGATTATTACAAGAGTTTCAAGGAAGGACTCTACTGCACCAATGACTAATAGTTAATGGATCCTGGCAATCATGACTCAAAAGAGGCTCCTTCTTTTCAAGTTTACCAATCTGGTCTCTTCCAAGACTTTCTTTAACAAAAAAGTAAGACAAAAGACATTCTATACTGAAGATGTTCAAAATCTTATTTCTAGCCCTTCTTTTCAGCTCCAAACTTATACTTGTCTATACCAATATCTGATATCCCTCAGGTACCTCCAACTCGATAAACTCCCAAATGACCCATCTCCATTCGGAGGCTTTTCACGTTCCAATCCCAAAACCTGCTGCTACTTTCTTTATCCCATACTTTAGTTAACAGAAAACTGATTCAAGCCAATAAATGGGGAATCTCTACCCACATTGAATCTGTTAATAAATTAACTCCTTTATTAAAACTCCTTAAGACCTCTAGGATGTGTTACCTTTTATCCATGCATCCATGCAGCCATCCTATGAGAACCCATTTATTCTACAGATCTTGCTCACCTTTCTTCCTGTAACTGGGTCCTACCTAATCTCCCAATTCCTCCTTTCTACCACATTTTATAAAAGTACAGGTATGCAACCGATTAGAAATTCTAAAGCACTGGTTCTAGTATATGTCTAATCTGTGTACACAAATGATCAGAGTATGTACTGACTTAATTTTCAAGTTCTTTAAATCTAGTGTACAATTTGTGTTCATATCAAAATAAGACTAATATGTACACAAATAACAAATACAAAGCAAACATAACATATTTTATAAAGGGGATAATGTAACAATTTGCATTGTAAAATGCTATTTTGGAACGTAACCTTTAAAAAAAAATGTGACACTGGATACACTGAATGCTTCATAAAGCTGCATTTGAAGATCAAATATTTACAACCACAAATTTAAGTAGTTATCAGTAAACACCAAAAAATGCTTTTTGATTAGAAACAACTTCTTGTAGTTAAAATGTATTTGAGGAGAGAAACCTGACACGGGAAACCTGGACTCATCGCAACCCCTCAACATCAGAGAGGATGGTTACTGCACATCTATGAGCAGTCATGTGCTTTTCAAACATGTATTTGAGGAACTGAAGTACTTCAGCTATTTACACTACTTCACACTTGAAGGTATGTAATAGAACTCAGGGCAGAAATAAATAACAAATTAAAAAAACAATTGTGGGCAGGCAGAGTGAAGTGGAGAAAGCATTATTAAGTGGTTAGATAAACCAATTAGCAGATCACCTCATACCAGATAATATCTAGAAAAGATTAAAAGGTAAAGGATAAGTTGATGAACAGCAGAAAAAGGAAACATCAGGGAAAAGATTTCTGTCCACAAGTGAGGAAAAATGGACAAAAGACAAAATAAACAGCAGTAACCATCCTCTGCCAAAAGGAACAGGGACATTACACTCAGGTGAAACCAAGTTCCATTGCCAAAGTGGGAATTGGGGTGGTGATATTTTAAGGTACAAATGTGTAAGTAGTAGATAACTAGATCTAATGCACAGCATAGAGATTACAGTCAACAATACTGTACTATAAACTTCAAAGTTGCTAAGAGACAGATCTTAATTGTTCTCACCAAAAAAAAAAAAGATAATAATGTGACATGGTAGAGGTGTTAGCTAATGCTATGGTAATGTTTATTTTGCAATATATAAATGTATCAAATCAACACATTATACACACACATTAAACTTACTCAAAGTTGTATGTCAATTATACCTCAATAAAAAATTAAAAATTTTTAAAAGCCTCGAATTTTCAAAAAGCCAGATGGCAGAGTTAAGCTATTGAACATCATGAAGGAAACAGCGCAGGAGTGGGTTTGGTGAAATAATAGCAACTTTTATTATCTTTAGACAACTGAACTAATAAAAATATGCTGTTAAAGCTTCAACAACAACAAAAAATATTACAGATATCTTAGAAACTTAAGGCCTGGTTAAAATTAATTTAATAGCTTGTATTCAAATTCTCAGCAAGTATTTTTATAATACATAGAGTTCAAAGTATCTTAATTAAATGAAACAAACACATTAATGAATAAAATAATAAAAGACGAGGCATTTCACAGATTCCAAAAGTGGTTTCTAAAAGGAAGTACATATCATCTGATGCCTTTACTTATTCTTTCTGCCTTAATATCTCGGCATAAAAAAATATGACAATAAAATTCCTGAGTCTATATAAAGGATATGAGATTAAATCAGATACCTGGAAATGTAGTTTTCTAGAAAAAAGTGTAAAAAAAATTAAAAGTGGAAATGCTATTTCACTCAGAAGTTTCATGACTGGTGGCTGAATGAACTGGTGAACAGGGGGCATCTAGAGAAAACTGCACTGTCAGTTTGTGTAGAAAAAAATTCTGTTAAGAGATGACAAATAAAATCAGCCTTTTTTTTTCTCCCCAACGTTTCCAGCCAATCCTATGAGGCATTTTGTAATTTTATAGCCTCTTCCATTTCATTAATCTATCCATTCAAGAAACACTAAGCACCTGGTAAAATGCCAAGCTAACACACAAGTCTCATTTGAGTTTAACCCATTTCCTTAGAATCATCTCTTGTATTAGTAATTCTCATCTTCCTAACCCTTTCATATTAATCCCTTCAATCAGCACTTATCATCTTCAAATATCAAATTATAAGAGGACTTACATTGGTATCCCAGCCAACTATCCACAAGTTCCCATAAAAAAGCCACCCTCTTTACCTTTAAAAATCCAAGAAAGTTCTAATGCTGACATATTTTAGGGAAACTTAAATATGTAAATATTAGAAAGACATTTTTAATAATCTTCATTAAATAGATGCATTGGCATTAACTGAAGTATGGGTGTTATCACATATTATTTTGCATATATTAGCTTCATATGAGGGAAATAATTTTAATAGTCTGCCAGGGAGTAAAACTTAGAGGCATTATATAAAACTACTTGTCAAAATTGGTGTGCTTTTACTGAAGTAATGATAGCACACTGCCTCAAATACATAACAAATGTAAGCAATTATCATTAATATCATTAAAACGTAATAAAACAAAATTCTGAATTATATGGAGGTAAACAGGCAACCAATCCCACCTGGGGGGATATTATCTGAAGCAGGAAAGAAAAACAACAAAATATCATGTAGAAATGTCACCCTGAAATGGACTCTGGCTCAGATAGTACTAAACTAGTTAATAAATTAAGAATTGGTACCTCCACCACTCAACTAAACACATGAAATCTTTATTGTCCAATTTAATGGAAAAATAACACCATCTGATTGAAAAGTAAGCTGGGCATTAACTTCACATTTCTGAGGATGGGCAGGGTGACAAAAATACAAGTATTCAATTCTAGGACGGGAAAATGGATTTCACACAAACAATATCTATACTAGGCCCCAAATTAGAGGAGTTTTAGATATGGTAGATAAACTGAGAACTAAGAAAGAAGGGCTGAAAAAACTTATTTGTCAGATACTTCGATATATATATTATTTAATCTTTTAACAATCTTGTGGAGTAGGTACAGTTTTTCCAGTTCTACAGACACAAAGAGGATCAGAAAAGTTAGGCATCTTGCCCAAAGTCACACAATTAGTTTACTGGCAGGGTCAAATTTTAAAACCCAATTTACCTGCTCTGAGAGCTGTTTACACAGTACCAAAACAGAATGAATCTGCTTCAGAAATACATTTTGGGAGAAAAGTTATTACCAGAGATAGAAATAAAACAGGAGGCCCTGGAATGCATTTCATGTGTGGGTGAAAAGAAGGAATCTATTATGAAAATAAACTGTATTTTATTTAAATATTTTACCATCTAAAACATACTGTACATGTTGTATCTCTCCATCCCAGAGGGAAAGGAAATGAGGCAGAGAAGACCAGATCTGTAATGGACAGATTGTATGCACCACTCCCATACCAAAATACTCTTTTTACCCACCCCTCTCTCTCTATTAGACAGGAACAGTGTATTTAGGAAATCAAGCTCTGTTCAAAAACTGGGCATAACTGGTCTAAGAATAATCACACCTTTGATAAGGAATCACTGAGAATAGCCACGTGGTCTAATTCTGGCCAATGAGATGCAAAGTGAAATATTCTTGAAAAGATCAACAGGAAGTCAGGATCTTTCTCCTCTATAACATGATAAATCAGGTATTTACTGAGCACTTACTATATGCCAGCACTATACTAAGCACCTATGCCACTAGTAGTGGTATAGGTGCTTTTCTTTATGAGACACTGAAAAAGAAATCATCTCACTGTGTACCTGGCAACCAGCCTTAAGAATAAGCCAACACAGGGGCTTCCCTGGTGGCACAGTGGTTGAGAGTCCGCCTGCCGATGCAGGGGACACGGGTTCGTGCCCCGGTCCGGGAGGATCCCACATGCTGCGGAGCGGCTGGGCCCATGAGCCATGGCCGCTGAGCCTGCGCATCAGGAGCGTGTGCTCCACGACGCGAGAGGCCACAACAGTGAGGGGCCCGTGTACCGCAAAAAAAAAAAAAAAAAAAAAAAAGCCAACACAGAACAGAGAAGAAAATGAATCCTTAGTGAAACACTGGATCGGCTGAATCAACCAATCCTGAAGGCTGGACTTTACATTATATGAGCTACTTTTTTTTTGTCATTTTAACCAGCTTCAGTTGGGAGGTTTCTGAGGTTGCAGCCCATAGCATCTATACCAATACACTGTGCTAGGAAACAACTTCATGTAGTGGAAAAGTCACCAGAGGCTCCACATCTATCCATAAAGGTAAAGTACTAGCCAGTCCACTGTAGGAAAACTGAAGGCCACCTAAGGGGAATGGGGCATATCATTCCTTCTGATTCCTACCTTCACTTACACTAAATGCTAAGCACTTACAGTAATATACTGAAATACCTCCTCTTCAACTACATATGTTCATGCCTAAAATTCTCCTGAAAATAGACAAGGAATACTGGAGAGAGAAGCCTTAAAAAGCCAATGTCAAGATGAGATAAAAATCAAATGAAATCTTCTCATTATGGGGAAGAGAAATATCAAGGACTCCTGAAATTCTTTTCTATGTTCATGGAAATGAAACAAACATCAGAATGGCATCAAGTATTTTAAATAAATGGAAGAAAGGCCCCAAACCAAAAGACTGCACTTACTTAAGGCAATCTTGCTAAAATCACTATGACTTGAAAGTTTGTTAGTCTTTACGCCTGAACAAATTAAAAGTTGTATACAGGAAGGTTTCTGTTGAACAGTAGTAAGCAAGAACACTTTGAATTAGCCATGGAACACTTCTCAACACTGTTTCCCCTAATTAAAGGGGATTTTAAATATTGCCACCTTCATGGAAAGAGAGTTTTGCATCCATAGAATTGTTTAAGGTACCACTGTACTGATATTCAGAGATAGCTACATTCCATAATTTGGGACAAATCTCATTACTTTTTTCCACTCAAATATATTTCCTGAGCAACACTTACACTTCTGCAACACACAATAACCATATTGTGACAGTTCTGTAAAAAGCTCTAATAACTTGACTTTGTATTATAAGCATTTTAAGAGTCTGGTTTGCTAGTATACACTGTGAATGTCCAAGAGGAGGTCAAAATATGCAAGGTGGCATATCTGAACTTATTTTCCATTTCAAGTCCACTCACATGTGAACATATAGTTTGAGACATGCTGCTCTAAACTTGAGGAAAATTGATAACTTCTAGGCCAGCCCTTAGTCTCCACATTACTTACATTTGCCCTAGGGCCTATTTCTCAAATTTCACTTACCTCTGAG
Organism: Grampus griseus; assembly: GCF_964374135.1. Classification (NCBI taxonomy): domain Eukaryota; kingdom Metazoa; phylum Chordata; class Mammalia; order Artiodactyla; family Delphinidae; genus Grampus; species Grampus griseus. Next base: position 39,344,418 of record NC_138999.1, on the reverse strand, counting down.
AACTGTGTGATCTGAATACTTTCACAATCTACTTATTTTAGTGTTTTGGACTGTATACCTCTCTTTCGTACCATCAGCATTGTTCTTTATAAACTCATGAAAGATAGAAACAGTATTTGCAAAACTGTCTACTTTAAAACTCTAGAACAATTAGGCACTCTTAAATACAGTTTTATTTATTTATTTATTTTTTAATTTCAGTAGTTCCTTACTAGTGAATTCAAACTACAACCTACTGTAAAGTCATTGTTTATCTCCCTCCTGACCCTTCAGAATGAAGATAATCTGCAACGGAGATATTTAGAACATGGCAACCATTATAAATAGTCATATATTCACAAAAATTTAAGCTTTTCCTAGAACTTCTAATCCTTTTAAAAAGCAATACTTTTGTCGAGCAGGGAAGCACTATCTTCGTGAAAAGCCCAGTAAGACCTAAAGTGATGGCATAGACAGCACAAGAAACTAAATGAAAAACTTGAGAAATGTTAAATTCTATAGAAAGTAAAATATTTAACCAACAATGTTATTTTGCCCAACAATGTTTATACTCACAAACCAGCAGTTCAAATGACTAGCAAAGAACACACGTTTTTATATTTAAGATATGAGACGTGCTTTGCTGGTAGAGGTGGAGAGATTTCTAGTGAGACCCATACAAGTAAACAGTCAATGATGGGGTCACAGATACACAATCATTAAGCAGCTGCTTCTGACCTCTATGGTTGCCAATCACTAATGGCAGAGTGATTCAGATGTCCAAATTGAGACTGAAACCTTCACCCTTTCCTGATAACACACCACAATTAAAACTCAAAAAAAAAAAAGTTTAATGATATAATTAGAAACCCAAACTTATGTATCTTCCAGTTCATAGCTGATAAACAGTTCTTTCATCTAAATTTTCAAATTTTCTTTTGAAGTACCATATAAATTCCAACATTTCTCAATGTTCTAATATTTAACAACCCCCCCAAAGACCCCACAAAAATGAAACATTGTATCTCAGAAAAAACCCAACAACCTACCTTTAAACTAGACTCATAGTCTGTGTTCACTTTGAACATAAGACCAAGCCGTAAATGAATTTCCTTGGCTCGACAAAAGCTGGGATCAACATAAAGCACCTCCTGAAATGCTTTAATTGCCCTGAAAGAACATAGACATAAGATATCTTTACTTTTTAACACTTACATGAATTTTTGCTTGGTAGAACAGTAAAACTTCTCTTTTATGCAATTCTGTTTTATAGGAAATGCCAGTTTTATAAAAAAAGATGTGAATGAATAGCTTTAACAAAAAAAAGACTAGGAAGGGGTGGCCTGGGTCTTTTATGTACTTGAATGTGTGTAATATAAAAGGAGAAAAGGAAGATCAGTTGAATTTACTCTCAATTATTCAAATTTTTTTTTTCTGGTTGCATTGGGTCTTTGTTGCTGCACACGGGCTTTCTCTAGGTGCAGCCAGTGGGAGCTACTCTTCGTTGCAGTGCACGGGCTTCTCATTGTGGTGGCTTCTCTTGTTGCAGAGCACAGGCTCCAGTAGTTGTGGCACATGGGCTCAGTAGTTGTGGCTCACGGGCTCTAGAGCACAGGCCCAGTAGTTGTGGCGCACAGGCTTAGTGGCTCCGCGGCATGTGGGATCTTCACGGACCAGGGATCGAACCCACGTCCCCTGCATCGGCAGGTGGATTCTTAACCATTGCGCCACCAGAGAAGTCCCTTCAAGTAATATTTTATGGCTTAATTGTCAGTGTAAATAACTGATTTCACTGTTTCTGGAATTTCCTAGGGGAGAGAGGGGTGGGGCAGATAGTTTTGTTTTTAAGGGAGGAGAGATTAATCCTGTCTCTAGTCTACTCCATAAAATGAAGTCTTTTTTTAAAACTTTATATTTCTATCTTTCATATTTAGGTTTACAATCCATCTGCACCCTTATTTTTTATATGATGTGAGGTAGGGGTCAGTTTTCATTTTTTTCAATACAGATATCCAGTACCCCCTACATCACCTGTAGAAAAGACCCTCCTTACCACAGCTCTACAGTGCCACACTGTCCTAAATCAAATGTCCATATCAAACGTCTTGGTCTGGGCTCTCTGTTCTACTGTATGTCACTTTATGTCTATCAGTCCATCTTTGCCCCAAATTCACATTTTATCTTTCATAAAAAGTCTTAATTACCAGTAGAACATATACAAGGATGAGGAAGGTACACTTTTCACTGAATACATTTTTATATCACTTAATCTGATCACATGAATGTACTATGTACTCAAAAATGAATTAAAATTATGACAAAGAAAAACATCTACTTTGAATTTTGAAAACTATAGTATCAGGTATAACAGTATTTTAGGCATCATTTTAAATCTCTCTACATGATTTAAGGCTTATCCCAAGTACAGCTAATATATTCTTTGCAAAGCTTTTTATCAACTATTCTCTACTTCTATTTAACCTTAAAGGAGGTTACTTAGAATCTTAAGACAATTCCAAAACAAAAGTCAATCTTTTTTATAAAAGTTCAAAATATATACCACAAAATAGAGCAAAACAACATGCCCTATGTCTTTAAGTAACTTTGTTTTGACTTGTATATTATCTATTTCCCCCCAAAAAAACCTGTGTGATTATATATTTATTATAAAATTAAGGGTTCTAAAAAGTAATATTTACTGTAAGGAGCATCAGATACCTTTACATCTGGCTAAATACTTTTTTCCTGAAGAGGAACTCGGCATCTATGTGTTAAGATGGCATTTCAAATGGGTGGGGCTGTGTATGTGTTTTATTATTTAGTGTGTGTATAGACAGCAGAGGGGAGTCAAAGGCCTGATAAGAAAGAATTCGTGTAAATTACCTTTCTCATTCAAAGGTGACTTCCTACTTCTCTCAATCAGACTTGAAGATACTCATCGGCATACTGCTAAGAAGTTCTCGGTACTTTTCTCAAACCTTTCTAATAAGAGGAGGTGCAGCTTCAGCCTCTATATTCTCTTGGTCATGTCTAGAGCGCCACCTTCTAACAGAACAGATTGTGTGCACAGGTGTGTGTGAATGTGTGGGGGGGCGGGGGGAATACAACACACACATGTTGGGGGAGGGGCATAAAAAAGGTTAGGAAGAGAACAACTGCAGCAATAAATGATGTCAATTAAAAGATAAGATGTGACTGGGAAACGGTATGCAGGGGCTTTTGGAAGCTTCTGGGATGATAGCAATTTTTTATTTCTCGACCCAAGTGATAGTTATGAATGTTTATTTTATAAATAACATGTAAAGATGTATACTTATGTTTGTTTAATTTTCTTTAAGTATGTTACATTTTATAATAATAAAAATTGAGGATAATGTTTCATAAAGTCCTAATTAACCTTACCTTACGAAATGGGTCAGAGAACTCCTATGGAATGGGTCAGAACTAAGCAATGTCCACACATGCCAATTAACCCAGGCAAGGAAGAGTGGATATAGGTATATGTATAACTGATTTAGTTTGCTGTATACCTGAAATTAACTCAACCTTGTAAATCAACTATACTCCAATAAAAATTTAAACAAACAAAACTAACAGGGGCGGGGGGGGGGGGGGCCGGACAGGCAGGCCTGAGTCAAATACATGAAAGAAAAAGAATGGAAGTGGTGGAAGATAGCAAAGGAAAGATGGAATAAAGGAGAAAAAGAAGATAGGAAGAAAAACAGTCTAAGGAAGGATGTATGCGAATGGGAAGAAGGAAAACAGATCATCAATAACAACCCCACAGGAGAAATATTTCCTATTGTCTCAGTTTCTGTGCCTTTAGTTCTTATCCACTTAGTTCACAATGTCACACAAGTACAAAAAACACAGGTTATTTTACAAAGTTCTCTACACGTGTTAACACACTGGAAATTTCTTTTAAAAAATTATTAACCTACCAGCAAAAATACATATTACATACACTAGTCTGGGCTACACTGTGCCTGCTCTTTAAGGACTACTAAAAGTGCCCATGACAAGGGAGGACAATATATATCTATTCATCAAGTTCTCCAGGTTGTTTCAAAGTTTCCCTCAAATTCAATACTTGCAGACTCAATCTTCAATATCTCATTATCAGATAACTGAAATAGTCTCCTTAAAGACTTCCCTTGCTCTCCTTTCCTCTGGCTTGCCTATGCTTCCTAAAATATGTGGCTCCTGTGATTGCCTACTAACCATGATACTCTTTCAAGTCAAATCGCCATGTAGCATTTAAGGTTTGTGAGCAGTTATACCCATTGCCAGCCATGCCCTAACATTGCTCCTCCTCCGCTGTGAGCTGGCATATCTTAGGAATTTCTTCATGCAAATACTGGCCCTCTTGGCTTCACGGCTTCTCCTCAGGATGGTCTCCTGACCTGGAATATTTTCATTCTTCTGCTTCACTCTAAATCCACTATTACCTTTAAGACTCACCACCCAAACTCAACATCAACTATTTTTTGCTTAATGTTAACCAGCAGTTAGGTCCACTCTATAATCAAATCATTTTACTCTTTACCTGTCAGTGTGCTGTCTCTAGTTTTTCCAAGTAGTCTATTCCTTGAGGTTTACATTCCTCTTATTTTTTAAATACTCTAGACATTATAGGAAAATGTTTAATATATGTTTACTGATGTCATCACTCTTTATAATTAACTGACTGGACTTCTTGTTGAGGGGGTGGGAAGGGATGCTCCGGAGTCTCTTTACTGATCAGTTCTCCTCAGCTAACAAAATAGATGCAAGTTCATTTTCACTTGCTTTTCTAAACTCTTACCATCTTTTTCTCCTATGTGTTGCATCTACCCCTTGGGGTTGGGAAGGAAAAAAGAATGTGTTTATGTGTTAGGAGGGGGATAGTGTGTGGAGAAGACAGGTACCACTCAGACTACATTCTAATTTTGGTCATCATTTTAATGCATTCATATCTCACCAAACCACATGTAGCCAGAACATGATCTGTGTAGCAGAAGTTAGACTAAACCACCAACACATACAAATTCTGCTGACGTCAGTATTCTGACTGACAGACAATTTTAGAACATGAAAAATGGCTACCTAAAATGACAAAATACTTTTAATGATACAATACCTGGAAAGGTTTATAGTTTTCAAATATTAAAGCACAGTCTCTACTGAAATTTTAAACAAGTGCATATTGCTATGCTTGAGTATCCATGCATTTTCTTAAAATCTAAAGAATGTTTTTATATCACCAAAATTATTTCTATCAATTTTCAGTTTAAAATTTTTTGCAATTAATGTTTGCCATTGTTAACAAGTTTTAAAAGGAAATGATAACTTCAATAGCACTACCTGCAAAAAACACACACATGCTGAATATATTTTAAAACAATGGTCATTTTTAATAAGATTTCTAGAGCCATTTTTTTAAAAGCCTCCTTTAGAACTTTACCAAACTATAGAAAAATAATGATATTAACTAAACATCCTAGCACAGTTTTAGTACATTTGAAAAGAGACATAATAAAACTTTAAGTTCTCTGAAGCTAATAATGCTGAGTCCAGAGAGTTCCCTCAGGGATATCTGAAGAGATAAAGGAACTAATTCCATAAATTTTCATACTAATAAAATGGAGCATATTCTAGCTCTAAATCAGTAATAACATATATACACAACAGATATACACACTTCTATACACACATATATATATTTTTGGAAATTTAGAGGTTCCTTCTAAATGAGACAAATAGATTTGATTAAGAACTCAAAGAGACAGGTAAGGTAAGGTAAGGTAAGAGGTTTAAAGTGGAGATGGAAGGAGAAGGCAGACCAAAGAGTAAATGGCACAAACCAACTTGCAGGTAAAGAAATGCTCAAGACATTTTCAGGGAAATGTTAATACAGTAGTGACTGACACAAAGAATATATTTAGGGGAACAATAAGTCTAGAAAGATCATCTGAGGTTGAAACAGAGGACCTTAAATGTGAGGATAAGTTAGAAGTATCATACACTAGGCTATTCACATTGACATTTGCTAATATATTACCTCCTGGTTCTTTTGCCCTCTCCAGCCATCTTCATTTCATCACTGTGGACAGTGGGATGTTTTCTTCCCACCCCTATTGTAAACTTTATGTTTTTATTCATAATTTCCCTGAAGTTTAATCAATCCAAACCCTTCCAAATTCTCTCTGGCAATCTGTGTGTCACTGGTAAGCATAACTTTACCAAAACTGCCTTAGTTATCTGCTATTTTCTTCAAAACAGCAGCGAACAGAATAAACTCAACATATGTTAACGTGAAGTTTTATTTTAATAGAAAAAAACTTTTGATCTAAGAGCATTAGTTTGCAAAATGATAGCTCAAAAACATATATTAAATATTAAGTTTTTGCCAGACTCCATGCTAAACAAGCCTCAGGATCAATGGTGGTTATCTCAAACTACATTAAGTTTATGTTTGCACCCAAAGCAGTGATTTTACAAGGAGAGCAGAGATTCCTACACTCCTAAGAACACTTGTAATTCGTACACGCTAGGGAAATGAGTCCTGGAGAAAGTTCCCTTGTAATGTGTTAACATTTCTGTCTTTTTAAACTCACCTCCATCTCATTACCCTACTCCTTGCTGATGTCAACATAATAATAATCACTACATTTCCTTACCAGGGCTTATCAATTAGATTTGGGAAGCTAATTTCCAAAATCCTATGCCTCTGGCACAGAATTATGTAGCTCTTAGGTTTGCCACTATAAGACCATTCTGATATTGATCAATGGGAATACAGAAGGTTATAGGCTAGAGAGAGAGGAATGATAAGGATTTTCAGGGAGGTATATTTAGAAATATGGCTGTAAGTTATAATACTTTATTACTGTATATATTTCCATTCCTTTCACCCAAGGATATAGTTTTCTTACTACAAAGGCAAGGAAAAGCTCAGTTCAAGGTACCCTTAGCAATATGCCACCCTCATGAAGAAGAACAAGTGAAGGCATGGGCATGCACTCATGCACATGGAAAGGAACAGCTTTATAGATACTGGTTCTAGCTCTCTGCTGCATGCATTTTACTATGGGCTTCTATGTCTTCCTTTCTCCTTATATTTATTTTAAGTTTGGTCACAGATTACTGTGTATGATAATAGTAAAATTAAATAATTATGATAAATCCAGTGAGGATGTAACAGTTGCTCTACTACTTTCTGACATGGGCTCCTCTAAGAGGCTGAAATTGAAACTGGAAAAACTGACCAAATAACTGAACTCATCCAGAGGCTAACAATAAAATCAACTCACCCCCCAAAAAGGGGGCGGGGGAGCATAATATGGCAAGAAACAAGACAAACAGGTTAACAAATAAAACCAGTTAATAAAATTGCTCTTAATAATTTATTAAGTCGCCATCACCAACCCCAACACACATGGTGGTTGCACACATTATTCTCGAATACTTAATCTAATTAAGTAACAACAGACACCATTTACAAATATTAAATTCTACTTAAATTATAAATGTACAAGAGATGGAACATTCTGAGCTAACAATACAAAAAAGGCATACCACACTCTTCTCTGGAAATATTTTTTCAACAAATCCCAAAGAACTTAGTATGTGTTGGGGGTGGAGGTGGGTCTGTTCCCAGAAATTAATAGCCACCTATAAGTAAAACCAAATAAAACACAAGTATAGTTTTAACCTAAGGAAGTTCCTATCCGTTAAGGCTATACTCTAAAACTCTCACCAAGCACCTACTCCATGCCTCCTAGTTTTGTGGCTGTTCAAGAAATAGCAAGATAAGTGAAAGCAAAAATTGGGGCACAGAGTTTGTGAAAGAACATTTGACCAGCAAGACAGGAAACACACATCCATGATGGATTAAGAGAGGGTGTGAGGTATGTCATTTTAGGGAGCAGCTAGAGCTGAAACTCAAGACATGAGAAAATGGTGGTAACCAGGACAGGATCAACAGAACAGAAGGCACTTACTAATTCAGACATTGCATCATTCTTATATCATTTCAGTTTCATTTCTTAAGCCAACTGAAGGACACAGAAATCATATGTAGATAAGGAATCAAAAGATATAATTTTCCACACTACAAGCCCCCTAACTTGACATGGTCACATACTTTTTAATGCAATCCAATTTTCAACTGATGATGGCTTCACCTCACTACTGATCTTATGCTTGTATCTTCAATCTACAGGGAGTTCACAAGTTATCACAGGTAGGTGAAAATTAACTGGTGTGAGGTATACATGTTCATTTCTAAACTGCAGAGTTCCTTGCCTTGAGTTTCATCTAAATTATTTCTGGCTGTCCATAAAGATTTTACCAATGTGCCCAGGAGAACAATTACAAATACTGATTAAAAAATAACCACCAATCAATCTTCAAACTTGGGGACAGACTACAACAGACAAAATAATTAGACTGGGAAATCTGAGCATAAGTTTGCTTCTGCCACCAATTAAACAGTTATATAATACTGAGTTACACACACATACACACCCCTTGTTTTCTACGTCTATAAAATTAAGGGAAAAAAACTAAGTTATCTCTTAAGACCACTCTGGTACTAAAAGTTTCGAATTGTGAATTCTATGAATAGCATCTTCAAGAAAGTAAAGAGATTTTAAAACAGTCCTAATCTACTCTTGATTTTACATATGATACACTGGCTATGAAGTTAGGAGGCTTAAATTTAGGCTTGCTCTACAACGATGGATAATTTAAAAGAAAAATATTACAAAGCTTCTTTATAAAGATCAATTATAGCTTTGTTTACAAAGAAAATGAGTGATTTGAGTGATTATAATACTCTATCGACACAGGTGTTCTCTAACAATGCAGTGCTTCCATAGATGATCAAAACCCAACAGGACCAAAAGCAAACGGGAAAGAAAAGGCATCTGGGAAAAGTCATTCATGTCTTAAGTTTCATCTTTAGAGAAACCACATCAAATCATTGCCAATGCATATTTAAAAGCTCTGTAATAAATATCCAGGATGCCCAACAGGTATATGACAGGGTTAAAACCTTTGGTCAAAATGTTCCTTTGGACTTTCTCAGCACCCATTCAGCTTAAAATTATGGAGAATAGAAGGCACTCTGACAAAGTCGAATATATTTCAAAAAATGTCTACATAGGGCTTTACAGTTTGCAAAATGTACATTATCTCATTTGATCATCAAAACTCTGTAGAGTAGAAAAGGCAAGTAACTGTAATGTACCTAAAACACACACACACACACAAATGAGGAAACACATCAAACTAAGCGGCAGTGCTGAGACCAGAATACCAATCTTTCAACTATGTTCTTTCCACTAGAGAATGTTACTGTCTTGTCTGGTAAACAGAAAGACAACAAGGGGGCAAAGGCCACAGTAACAGGGACCTATACTTTACCGTTTATAAAATCTTATATATATTTCTATCATATTTAATGTCTGACTCTGAAGGTGGTACCATTACTCCTATTTTATAGAAGAGAAAATTGAGAGTTTATAATCTAGTGCCTAGTTACTAGAAATTGGAAAAGTACTAGCACACTCGTGTGTGTGCGTGTCTTTTGGTGAAGGAGGAAGGGAAGGAGCAGTCAATATATCTAAAAGTCTGAAAAGGAAATACTGCTCATCACAGACCATTTACCAACTTGAGAATAGAGAGTAGAGTCATTCCCCAGTTCAAATAACCTGGGGACCACCAGTCCATAACAAGTGACTGAGAAATTCCCAAAGCTTTCTAATCTAAGTCGTCTTTAATCAGAATCTTATACCAGATTCTTTTAGGAACACATATATTTCTAATAATCTAAGGTAGGTCAATATCCCTGAAGGAACAAACTAATAATTTCAGGAGATTATTGGGAAATGTAGGCTTAGTGATATTAAAATATTTTGTATTTATTACGCACACACACAAAAATACAAACTAAATAAGTCATTTACTGAAAACAATTGGAGTTATTAGTTTTATGTCAACTTACCACTGAAATGCATTGTAATGGAAGTAGACCAAACCAAGACCATATAAAAAGGCAGCATTCTGGAAAGAAAGGGAAAAAGAGACTTTTAGGAAAAGCATTTATGTCTAATACATATGTTACAAATACTATAAAATATGGTATCCAGGATGTTTTATGTTACTAAAAATCTATCCTGCATTACAATATAGTTACAATGTTTTGGGTTTTTTTTTTGTTTTTTGTGTGTTTTTTTTTGCAGTACGCGGGCCTCTCACTGCTGTGGCCTCTCCTGTTGCGGAGCACAGGCTCCGGATGCGCAGGCCCAGCGGCCATGGCTCACGGGCCCAGCTGCTCCACAGCATGTGGGATCCTCCCGGACCGGGGCATGAACCCATGTCTCCTGCATCGGCAGGCGGACTCTCAACCACTGCGCCACCAGGGAAGCCCTACAATGTATTTTTAAAACATCAAAATAACTGATGAGTCAACAGATGGCACAGAATCCAATCAACTGGGACAGATTCTGTGGTTTCTTTTTAATCAAACCTGCCCTGAAATAAAAAATCTGTCAGCACATACAGATGGCCAATAGGCACATGAAAAGATGCTCAACATTACTAATTATTAGCGAAATGCAAATCAAAACTACAATTAGGTATCACCTCACGCCAGTCAGAATGGCCATCATTAAAAAGTCTACGAATAACACATGCTGGAGAGGGTGTGGAGAGAAGGGAACCCTCCTACACTGTTGGTGGGAATGTTAAGTTGGTGCAGTCACTATGAAAAACAGTATGGAGGCTCCTCAGAAAACTAAAAATAGAATTACCATATGATCCAGCAATCCCACTCCTGGGCATATACCCAGACAAAACTATAATTCAAAAAAATACAGGCACCCCTATGTTCATAGCACCACTATTCACAATAGTCAAGACATGGAAACAACCTAAATGTCCATCGACAGATGAAAGGATAAAGAAGATGTGGTACATATATACAATGGAATACTCCTCAGCCATAAAAATGTCATTTGCAGCAACATGGATGCAACTAGAGATTATCATACTAAGTGGTCAGTCAGAAAGAGAAAGACAAACACCATATAACATCACTTATATGTGGAATCTAAAATATGACACAAATGAACCTATCTACAAAGCAGAAACAGACTCACAGACATAGAGAACAGACTTGTGGTTGCAGGGGGTGGGGGTGGACTGGGAGTATGGGGTTAGTAGGTGCAAACTATTACATACAGAATGGAAGGACAACAAGGTCCTACTGCATAGCACAGGGAACTATATTCAATGTCATGGGATAAACCATAATGGAAAGGAATATAAAAAAGTATGTGTATGTATGTTCGTGTGTGTGTGTGTATGCATGCATTAACTGAGTCACTCTGCCATACAGCAAAAATTAACACAACACTGTAATTCAACTATACTTCAATTAGGGCTTCCCTGGTGGCGCAGTGGTTAAGAATCCGCCTGCCAATGCAGGGGACACGGGTTCAATCCCTGGTCTGGGAAGATCCCACATGCCGCGGAGCAACTAAGCCCGTGCACCACAATTACTCAGCCTGCGCTCTAGAGCCCATGAGCCACAACTACTGAAGCCCGTGCGCCTAGAGCCCGTGCTCCACAACAAGAGAAGCCACTGCAATGAGAAGCTCGCACACCGAAACGAAGAGTAGCCCCTGCTCGCTGCAACTAGAGAAAGCCCACACACAGCAACAAACACCCAACTCAGCCATAAATAAATAAATGAATGAATGAATGAATAATAAACTATACTTCAATTTAGAAAAGTCTGTCAGCAGAATTCTATGGGTAATCTAAGAGAAAAACCTATTTTTCAGGAATAAGAAAATGTCTATGCTATCCTATTCTCTCTTGCTTGTATCTCTGTATTCTTCCTCTAGTTCCTTCTGTTTCTTGAACTGGATTTAATTTTATGTTCAGTGTTGCCAGGAAGGTAGTTAGAATTCAAAGTAAATGCACAATATAAACGTAGAACAAATTTTAGTATTTAAAAAAACCCACATGCAGGCTTCCCTGGTGGCGCAGTGGTTGAGAGTCCACCTGCCAATGCAGGGGACACGGGTTCGTGCCCCGATCCGGGAAGATCCCACATGCCGCGGAGCAGCTGGGCCCGTGAGCCATGGCCGCTGAGCCTGCGTGTCCAGAGCCTGTGCTCTGCAACAGGAGAGGCCACAACAGTGAGAGGCCCGCGTACAGCAAAAAAAAAAAAAAAAAAAAAAAACAAAAAACAAAAAACCACATGCTAAAATGACACCTAGCCATTTACATTTTGGGCTATAAACATCAGTGATTCCTTTTGCAGTACAAAACAGAGATGCCTATCCAGACTCAATCTGACCTCTGGCCCCCATATGGGAAACTAGCTACCTACTCCCTTTTTTCAAAAAGGGCAAACAGTTGAGTACCCACTATGTGTTCTCCAAACTTATGTTCTAAAACTTAAAAAATTTCAAACTCTTACTAAAATGTTTCTTACTGTATTATTTTAGGTTGTATTTCCCCAGAAGTACACCCTGAGTCAAAAGGTTTTAGTATACGTGGTTTATTTGGGAAGTTACCCTAGGAAACACCACTAAGGGAGTAGAGAAGTGAGGCAGGGAAGGGAAGGAAGCCAATAAAGGGTGCAGTATGGCTGACTATGCAGCTGTGGGCAACTGGGACTTAATACTGCTGGGAATTTCTAGGAGACAGTGAAGAACATTCCTCAGAGTCATTTTGCGCTAGGTGTGAGGGAACTACAGTACTTATCCCACAACTGCTGTCATTCAATGACTGGAGAAAAAGAATCCGTGATGTTTAAAGACCAAAGTGTAATAAATAGCTGGGTGACTTTTTGGTATGCAATTATTATTTTTAATACTAAAACTTGTTTTAGGGTTATATTGTGCATTTCCTTTGAATTCTAACCACACTTCTGGAAACACTGAAAAAAGGTTTCTTAAGTAGATCTTAAAATGTAATAAACATGGAAATTTAATTTCATTAAATCCTCAATACCTCAATTTTCTGAATGAGAAAATTACATGCTACAAGGGTATTCACAAATACGGGGATTCACAAAGATCTCAGACAACATCCATTTCAAAAGTTCATATTCAAATTTTTAAAATTTAGTTGAAACTGGCTTCAATCAGGATCATTCATTTACGACCCCACTGTATCCCTGAAATAGACTGAACTTTTACTAGGTATTGAGGACAATACTCAAGGGTTGAACAAGCCAAACTGATTAAAATGTACTTCCCCGCACACTACTCTGTGTGTGTGTGTGTGTGTGTGCGCGCGCGCGCGTGTGTGCGTGTGTGTGTTGGGGGGTGGGATGGATGATGTTCAGAACACAAGAGTAGTTAAATTCAGAGTTATGAAATGTTCTACCCAAGAAAAGTTTAGATTTGAAACACAACTGTCTCCCTAGGTGGGGGAGATGGAGGGGAGGAGAGCATGGTTGAATAACAATAGACAGCATCTTTCACCAAATTAGGTAATTGCCCAGAGAAGGCAGTGTAAGGTGTGGTGGAAATATGAGTTTACTGAGGGACATTTCTGCTTTCGGTACACATCCTGCATTCTCTCAGCTTCTTTTGTTCATAGCTCATCCTTTCCCCTCTAGGAAATCTTATCCCCATCCCTGCCACTGTATAAATTTTATCAATCCATCTAGATGCATTTAAATGTCATCTTTCCTATGAAGCTTTGCCACTTCTCCCACCTCAAACCAGAGGTAATCTTTCCAACCTCTAAATTTGGCCTTAGCATAATGTCTCTAGCATGTGACATTATGGTATAATAGTAAGAACTTAATTTTATGCAAAATGCTAACATCATTTCTTTTAAAAGGTACTAACAACCCTTTGAGGTGGCAGAAATTTAAAGAATGAAGAGATATTAAGCAACTTGCTCAAAGAGACAGTTGCAGACATAGGAACTGAATCTAGGTCTGCCTCCAGAGCTCACTCTTAACTATTGATAATATATTTTTGCTATTTGTGTATTGACTAAATTCCATCCCATCAGACAAAAATGCAACGAAAGCAGGAGTGCTAATCATCTGTGTATATTACCTAGCATACACAGTGCCTTCCACATAGCAGATGCCCACAGGTTTAGTAAATTGAACCACCCAGTATTTAAGTTCAGTATTAAGTTCAGTTTCCTGGGTGACACAGAATTAGTATGAGGGATGGTCTCTATTAATCAGGAGCTTATAAATCTCACCAAGGAGGTAAGTCTCATTTTTCCATAACAGTAAACGATGTAATTTAAACACTTACTGAGCACCTACTATGATTCATAACAGAGTTATTAGCACTGGGAAGAAAGTAGTAAGCAAAAAAGACAAAAATTCCTATCCTCAATGAACTTACAATCTAAGGACAAATGATTATGAAATTAAGTGCATAATAATATATTCCTAGCTGCAGCCATTTAAGAGTTAATGAAGTATAATAAGGACTAGGAAAAGAGGTAGAACTTGGGTATTGCTGGGAAAGGAGAAGGAAAAATAAGCCATCTCAGCCGGGGGCTGTAATCCACACATTTTTGGAAATAATGACCTAGGGGTGTGAATGGCTATGTGCCCTGACAAAGATGTGTTCCCTCCCAATGTACAATCTCACCAAAAATGCCAACAGCATCCCCATTGAGAAACACAGATGTATGCAGAAGGATGACCCAAGCAAAGGCACTGATATGAAAATGAGTTTAAATGTGATATAGTCACTCTTCAATCCACTGTGAGAAGTTAGGGGAGTAACTTTCTGGGAAATGTATTATTTATAAAACATACTCCTGCTTCAGTCCAAATCCTTAGAGGTTAGAGTATCTATATTAGGTGTCAGCAAACTATGGCACATGGGCCAAATCCAGCCAGCCACCTATTTTTATAAAGTTGTACTGAAACATAGCTATACCCCCACTCATTTACTTATTGTCTATATAGCTGCTTCCAGTTCCAACAGAAGAGCTGAACAGTTGCAACACAGAGACTATCCAGCTTACAAAATCTAAAACAGTTACTATGTGGCCCTTTACAAAAGAAATTTGCCAACCTCTGACCTAGACTGTATCACAGTACCCATCATAATCCCAAATTAAGAAATTATAACTTAATAAGATTACAATCAATTTATACTGAAGGCAGGGTGTGGTTCATTAAGTTAGCAGTTCACTAATGCCAGAGAGTCCCATGAAGGTGTTTTCACTGATCCCCAACAGGGAAAATACTGACCCTTAGCATTGAGAAATGTGAATTCAGCTGCCCATCAGCATCAAAAACTCCAATAGAACCTTCCCTACTTTCTCAGTGAAGCCCAAAACCCTGAGACTGTTTTGTTAGGTTTATATATAAACCTTTATCTCTGGCTATTGAGGGACTTACTCATTACAGGGCAACTCCAGCATGCATGTGTAAACAAACTTTGTCTTTTCTCCTGTTAATCTGTCTATTGTCAGTTAATTTGCAGGCTCCCAACCACTGCACCCACACTACAAGAGGGAAAAGGCATTTCCTCCCAACAGTGACAAGCAGCAACCCTGTATGAAAATCAGACTGGGCAGGGTCTAGAACGGCCATCATGGACATATCATGATTTTGAAAGAAAACCAGCTTTAAAGACAGCAGTAGAGTGCCAGTAAGTTTAAGATCAGAACACTGCCCCGCCCCGCCCCCCCTTTGAGGACACGGCAATTTCCTATCTAGCATGGTTTGGGTTTTTTAAGGAAAGTTTTAGACCCAGTATCCTACAAGCATGCAGCAGTAAGAGGGTAGCTGTTTCCCAAAGAGAATATTAGTAAAATATTCAAGCTTTTAAAAAAATTTTATTAGACAAAACTGACTAAATGATGAGATTATCAAGATATTGTTATACTACTGCCAATATTTGGGTAGAATAGCAATCTGATTGTAGCACCTCCAAACATCCCACACTCCAGTAATCACCTCTGAAGACAATTTTTTATGCAGAGATATCATTAAGAAATAAAATCAAGCCAGACTATTAGAAAAATATAATAGTATGAAGGCATTCCAGAACTCCAGGAATGAATTTCCAAATGCCTTCTGGGTACTCTCCACCTGTTGAATATACTACAAATACCTGAAATCCCATTATCTTACACTGCAGAGGAGAGTCTGATGCTCTAATGGTACTGAAGATTTTACATAGTGGTAGCAATCTCACCAGTTAACCAATCCAAAAAGTAATCCTACTTTTCTTGTCTCAACTCTTCCCCACCAATAAGCCAAATTCATTCTATTCACAAAGCTCATTTTACAATCAAAAAGCCTCTGAATCTATCCCCTTCTCCATTCCTACTGCCTTTCTCTAGGTAATTTAGGACCTTGCCTTTGTCTACCTGACCTGTTTCAATAGCTTCCTAACTCAGCTCCCAAACCTTCGCCTCCCCTTCCATGTCCCCCCTTTCAAAATACCTTCCACACCATTACCAGTGAACTTGTGAAAAACTCAACCATGACACTTTCTCTATTTTAAACTCCTCTGAAGATTACCTACAACCTAGCCTGACTATAAGGGTCTTGGTTATATGACTCTTGCTCAACTTTCCCAATCCCACAGCCACCACTCCAGTCAGGACAAATGACATGCAGGCCTATGAATAAAATATGCTCTTATACATTTCCACGATTTTAAACATGTTTGCTTCCTCTGCTGAAAAAGCCAATGCCATCTTTCCTTCAACTCATTTCTCAATCTAGCAAATTCCCATCCATCCTTGGGACTTCCCTTGTGGTGCAGTGGTTAAGACTCCATGCTCCCAATGCAGAGGGCCCAGGTTTGATCCCTGGTCAGGGAACTAGATCCTACATGCATGGCGCAACTAAGGAACCCACCTGCCGCAACTAAGACCCGGCGCAACCAACCAGCCAAATAAATAAATAAAATTCCTATCTATCCTTTAACACATCATTCATCTCTTCTTTCCACAAGTATTACCTGACACATTCCCAAGTGCAGAGTTAGGTTTTTCTGAAGCAAGTTTCCAAATGAATATTCATGTCTATTACAGATATGCCCTTCATCTCCTCTACTAGAATATGAGCTTGTAAAAAGGTAGATAGAGCTCAAGTCATCTTTTGATCCCTATGGCAAAGTAACTAGCATATATAAGTTACTGAGGAAAGTTTTACTGCTAATAAATCAATCTCTTACAGCCTTAAATAACCTATTACACATTTTTATCAAAGAATTTAACACTGTGCTGATTCAATTTATACAGAATCACTCCCTTAATACAATCCAAACTACCTTTTGAACACTTATAAGAGTTTCTCCTAGTTACAATAATATAGCAAAAGAGGTTGTCAAAGCTCATTACATCAATCAGATCCAAAGTTATAGCATTAGAGCAGAAGTTCTGCTTCCATGAAACTAATACAACATTGTATATCAACTATACTCCAATAAAAATTTTTAAACAAAAAGAAGAAGTAGTAGTTCTGCTTCCAAAATCTATGCATAGTATTGCATAGAGATCATGAAATCAGGCTACAGAGGCCATCAGACTTGGCTTGTCACTTACTATCGACTCACAAAACAAGTTAACTGAGTCTCAATTTCATAGGGCTGCTTTGAGGAATTAAGATTATACATGACCTGGCACTTGGGATTTTTGTGAGAAGTAAAGGAGGTAATGTATCTACCACCAACAAGAAAACTATCTAGCACATGGTAATTGCTCAATGGATACAGTATGACAGATAAAATTCTTGGAAGTCTCACATGCTGTAAAAAAAAAAATTACACATTAAAAACAAGAGGATTTAGAAATAAAAGAGAGTTGTGGACAAGACTGCTCAAGACCTATGCAACATTATAACCAGAGGATTTCAAAAGTAGTAACTAGTACCTGGAGACAGCCTGAACCACTCAAGCAAGAAGCTCAGCATGATGATAGGTTGCCATGGTCGATATCAAAAATGAACAAAACAATGAAGTTGCAATTCTGGCAATCCTTTAATTAGAGCAGAGCTGGAAGGTGCTGAGACAATGAAAATAGCTGAGAGCTGTACAAAACTGGGAACCTGCTTTTCTGAGGAAGAGCTCTGGATGAAGGTACTCGTGCTTAATTTTCTTAAAATCTAGACTACAGAACTCCTGCTACCAGTGCTGCAGTCAAGCTGAGAGAACTTTTCCCTTTCCTACTTAAGTTTATAATTATACTCCCCATTATCCAGAAAAAAGCTTAAGTGAAACAGTAAGACTTCCACATCATACAACGTAATTCCCTTATTTACCAATAACATGAATTAATTTCTGTTAGTAGTACAGTCTATTTTGCAACGTGTATCTTCTCTTACTGTTTTCTATCCTAACTATTAACATGATAAGACGAAATAAAGACATTTCTCAGCCTCTGTTGCAGCTAAGAGTTCTCAAATTACTAAGTTCTCGCCAGTGAGATGTGTATAATCTCATGATTCCCTTAAAGCCGCAATCCCCAACCTTTTTGGCACCAGGAACCAGTTTCGTGGAAGACAATTTTTCCACAGACTGGGGGGCCGGGGTGGATGGTTTCAGGATGATTCAAGAGCATTACATTTATTGTGCACTTCATTTCTATTACTATTGCACTGTAATATATAATAAAATAATTATACAACTCACCATAATGCAGAATCAGTGGGAGCCCTGAGCTTGTTGTCACTTGTCACTCACTGATAGGGCTTTGATATGAGTCTGCAAGCAATTGATTTATTATGGTCTCTATGCAGTCAAACCTCTCTGCTAATGATAATCTGTATTTGCTGCCGCTCCCCAGCGCTAGCATCACTGCCTCAGCTCCACCTCAGATCATCAGGCATTAGATTCTCATAAGGAGCGCGCAATCTAGATCCCTTGCATGTGCAGTTTACTGTAGAGTTCGGGCTCCTATGAGAATCTAATGCTGCCGCTGACCTGAGAGGAGGCGGAGCTCAGGCAATAATGGGAGTGATGAGGAGTGGCGGTAAATATAGATGAAACTTCGCTCACTTGCCCACCGCTCACCTCCTGCTGTGCGGCCCAGTTCCTAACAGGCTACAACCGGACTGGGACCACGTGGCCCGGGGGTTGGAGACCCCTGCCTTAAAGAAAAGGGTTGTTGCCCTCTGCTTCCTCTTCCTCTGACCAGCTCCTTGGAATGTAGAACCAACTCCAAGGCATCAGATAAAGAAAACTCAAGAAAGAAAAAATATAGACCAATTTGAATTATGAACAAGGATGCAAAGATGCTACATATTAGCAACCCCAATCCAGAAATAACTAACAACGATAAAAACTTATTGTCAATTTGAACTTACTTCAGAAATACAAGATTGATTTAAGGAGAAAAAAATATAAAATTACCTCAATGGATGCAGGAAAAGTATTTGCATACAAAAGAAAAATGCTGACTTTTAAACTGAAAATTTTTAAAGTTGGTTGTCATTAGAGTAAGGAAGTTCCTTTCTATTCTTAGTTTGCTATTTACAAAAAAAGAACTTAAAGTAATCATGTTTAATGGTAAAACATTTAAAACGTTCCCTTTAAGAAGGGAAATAAACAAGACAAATGTACTATACCACCTCTTTCAATCCATACTGTGCTGTCATCCTAGTTATTGCAGTAGCAGGAGCAAAGATCACAAAAATTAAGAAACAAAGTTACCATTAATTACAAAGGTAGGATAGTCTACATAGAAAATCCAAAGTAACATAGTCAAATTAGCCAAGTTAGTAAAAGTTAGTGAAGTTCTCAGTAAATTTAAAGCACATAAAAACCAACTGTAGTTCTATATTCCAGCAAAGAGATAAAAATGAAATTAAAATGACATTTATAACAGCAATAAAACTAGAAGATCTAAAATACATTATTTTATAATATGCATAAGAACTTTATATGGAAATACCATAAAACTTTATTGAATGAAAGACAATGACAGTTTTTCTTTTTTAAACTGTACAAAGTTAATACAATTCCAATCAATCCCTGGAAGCCATTGTGTTTTATTTATTTAATTTTATGGCTCTGATTTCCAGCACTACAGAATTTGACTAGATATTGAACAAATATTAAGACAAATCTCAGACTCCAGATCTGTGCTAACTGTTGCAAACCCACTTTACCATCTATCTGGCCCTTGCCTTCCTTTTCCCCACTTTGAGGCCTCTAACAATTACCCCAGGGTCTAAAACAGGGGTCCACAAACTATGGCCAGTCAAAATTTTTTCTTCAAGTCCCAGGAGCTAAAAAATTATTCTTATATTTTATGATGGTTACACTGTAAATGATTAGCTAAGTACCTACATAATAGATAATTTTGCCTCCTGGCCCCCAAGGCCTAAAATATTTACTTTTTCACCCTTTCGAAAAAGTATTTGGACCTCTGCTCTAGACCAAGAACTTGGGAGAGTTCCCTGAACACCTACTGTACTTTCTTTCATGTGCTGGCTGACTCAGTTCTCTTCTTTAAAAGCCTTTCCACGTCTCCTACCTGGAAAACTCCCATTAATCCTTCCCTCCAGTCTCAACTGTTCTGTGGAGTTTCTCTAATTCCCACTCAGACTTTCCCATACCCCTTACACAAGGAGACGTACTTCTGCCTCACTCCTGAACACCTCTAATATATCACTTCCAAAAGCTTATGCTTGTTTGTGCCTCCCTCACCCAGAATATGGGCAACTTGAGAGCAGAACTATCTTACTTATCCCTGTATTGCCAACAAAGCCCTTGTCAATGACAGTAAAAGCCAGTTAGTGACCGACATAAATAGTGTAACAGAAGTCATGGATAGGTCAGAAGATGAGTGCAGGTTCCACTAGTTCATCCACCAATTTGTGCAGACCTGAATGCAGTCTAGTCCATAAAGTAAAAGAAATTAAATAATGATTTCTAGGATGTGGTCTGCTTGTAAAATTGTAAAACTTCTAAAGAAACTAACCCTTGTGGACAAAAAGATGTTACCTGTCATTCCAGTAAACAAGGAATGTTGCCAACCATCAAGCCATCAGCTGCTGCTCCCCCCCACCACACACACACACTCACCAAGGTGCACCTTCAAGTGAATTCAGGATGGAGAAAAACCAGGATACTGGCCCTTGATAGTCAAGATGCATATCAAAGAAATTTCAATGAGCCCAGACTCTTGCATCTTCCCATACACAGAAAAGCACTAAAATCATTATGTTTGACCACATTTTTTTTCCCCCAGCAAAAACTCTTATATATCCTGGCTCTTCTCTTACCTCTTTGGAACAGTTCCTCTGAGCTATATGAGAGGCTGTTTCCCAGGTTACAGTCCTCAGTAAGGTCCTTGAATTAAACATAATTCTCAACTTTCAGGTTGTGTTTTTGTTTTTTCAGTTGACATCCTTATTCTCAAATATACTGCTTTTTAACTTTTCCTATATATTCTTTAAAAGATCTCACTCTCTTTCTCTGCCTTTCTGGGCAAAAAAGTTTTGTTTTGGTTTTTTTCCAGGTTAATTTAAGCTTTAAACTTGTTGAAATATTAATTACAGTTCTGCCTTCCATAAAGTTCTAAATATTTTCACGTTATAAAGCACTTCAATATTGATATATTTAAATACTCAATGTATTTTTAAACTCAAAACATGAATCTGAACTGGGAAAACCGTGAGTTTTTCCATTATAACAATTCTCTCCCCAAAATCTCTCCCCTACCCAACATTAATCCCTAATCCCACATCAGTACTACATTAACAAAAAAATAAAACCGTATGGTAGCTAAATGGAAAAAAGAAAACCTTACTACTCAGCCCCAATTAGGAAAGAAGGCCAGCACAATTTTCAGAGCTGGTAAGAAATGCAGCATTACAATTTTCTAACATGTATTGAATCAAGGACTAAAATAGACCTTCTTGGTGAATGTACTTTAAGGACAAGAATTGTTTATAATTAGCATACCAAAAACACATGCAAAGTAATCTCTACAAGCTTTGAGTTCCTGAAACACTCCATCTTTTTCAGCAGTAATATTATAAAGCCCCATGATATTTTATATACACATACAAAGATATATGTAAATTTACTCTTCAATATTTTTTCACTGTCCCAAATTAAATTTTAACCCAATTCTCTCAAAGCCATTGTAAAAGCAGGATGTTTTTTTAAGATAATGAACTAATTTAAAGGGGTTTTTTTAATCAGAAGAACTGTACCCACAAATATTTTAATGAATCAATATACCCCCCAAAATTACACATAATGCACAATTAACAGGCAAATAATATTTTATACTGAAAAAGGTTGCTCTCCATCTTTCCACAACATTTAATCAATGGTTCTTTTAGACAAGCATACTACCATAACTCAAACCTTTTCTTTCTTTTCTTAAATACAAGTGGGGAAAAAAGAAGAAAAAAGTCAGTTTTATTTATTTAAAAGTTCACAATCATAAATGAATATATACAGAAATTGTTTAGTAAAGTACACATGATAGAAATCATCAGAGGGCTTCCCTGGTGGCGCAGTGGTTGAGAGTCCGCCTGCCGATGCAGGGGACACGGGTTTGTGCCTCGGTCTGGGAAGATCCCACATACCGCGGAGCGGCTGGGCCTGTGAGCCATGGCCGCTTAGCCTGTGCGTCCGGAGCCTGTGCTCCGCAACGGGAGAGGCCACAACAGTGAGAGGCCCGCATACCGCAAAAAAAAAAAAAAAAAAAAATCATCAGGAAGCACCAGCACTTCTTCATATTTTAACGTTTATCTCCTTACAGTCTTCTACTTATATAATGAAATACATAGCAGCATTAACAGTGTACATACAATTTTTTATTCCTACCTTCCTACTTTATACCATAAACCATAACAGCAATTTTTAAACCTTCCTGACTCGTGAATGAGTTTAGGTTTTGTTATAGTTGTTGAAGGGGATCAGGACAGGATACCCCTAGATGTGCTGGTTTAACCTAAGAATTATTTTGAGCTGGAGGCATCTGAGTTCCTGAAATCCCTTATATATGCTAAAAGCAGAGCCTCCCAAAATAATAAAACTGTCATATACCCCTCCCGGTAGAAACTCTAACAGACATTATCATAACACATCATATCTCCCATCTATTCTCTTGAGGGCCTACTTATCTTTCCAAAAAGTTATTTGTTTTCCTTTAAGTGCCCTTTCTTGCTCTTCTCATCACCTACTAAGTTGGTATATAGCCTCAAATTCTAACCACCCCTTTGAGTTACTCATCACTGAGTTCTACTGAATGAATATGCATTGCATGTGTAAACAAACTGTTTTTTCCCTCCTGTTAATCTGTTTTAAGTATAATTCACAGGACCCAGCCAGGAGAGGTTCAATTAAGAACTGATTTCTCATCAGGAAGTATGGAAGCAAGAAGACACCAGAATTTCACTTAAAAAAAAAAAAAAACACTAGACTTATCCTGGTTATCATTTTGAAACATACAGAAATATCGAATCACTATGTTGCAGAACAGGAACTAACACAGTGCTGTAGGTCAATTATACTTCAAAAATAAACACAAAGGAAGCAAGAATACACAATAGGGAAAAGACAATCTCTTCAATAAGTGGTGCTGGGAAAACTGGACAGCTACATGTAAAAGAATGAAAGTAGGACATTTTCTCACACCATATACAAAAATAAACTCAAATGGATTTAAAACCTAAATGTAAGACTGTAAAACCATAAAACTGGAAGAAAACACAGGCAGAACACTCTTTGACATAAATCATGGCAATATTTTTTTGGATATGTTTCTTAAGGCAAAGGAAACAAAAACAAAAATGAATAAATGAGACCTAATTAAACTTAAAAGCTTTTGCACAGCAAAGGAAACCATTGGCAAAACTAAAAGGACAATTCACCAAATGGGAGAAAATATTTGCAAATGATATGACCAATAACAGGTTAATATCCAAAATATATATAAACAGCTCATACAAATTAAATATTTTTTTAAAATCTGACTTTAAAATGGGCAGAAGATCTGAATACACATTTTTCCAAAGAAGACATACAGATGGCCAAACAGGCACATGAAAAGATGCTAATCGTTGGAGAAATGCAAATCAAAACCACAATGAGATATCACCTCATACCCGTCAGAATGGCTATAATCAAAAAGAACACAAATAACAAATGTTGGCAAGGATGTGGAGAAAAAGGAACCCTTGTACACTGTTGGTGGGAATGTAAACTGGTACAGCCACTGTGGGAAACAATATGGAGGTTCCTCGAAAAACTAAAAATAAAACTACCATATGATCCAGCAATCCCACTCCTGGGTATACATCTGAAGAAAACAAAAACACTAATTTGGAAAGATACATGTACCCCAATGTTCATGGCAGCATTATGTACAATAGCCAAGATATGGAATCAACCTCAGTGTCCATCAGCAGACAAATGGATAAAGAAGATGTGGTACATATATACAATAGAATAAATACGTATCAACATGGATGGACCTGGAAGGTATTGTGCTTAGTGAAATAAGACAGAGAAAAACAGATACTGTATGTTATTACTTATATGTGGAATCTAAAAAAATAAAACAAACAAATGAATATAACAAAACAAACACAGATTCACAAATATAGAGAACAAACTGGTGGTTACCAGAGGGGAGAGGGAAGGAGGGTGGGGCAAGATAGGGGTAGGGGATCAAGAGATACAAACTACTATGTATAAACTAAATAAGCTACAAGGATATATTGTACACCACAGGGAATATAGCCAATATTTTACAATAACTTTTTAAAGAAGCAAGCCAACCCATAATTCTCTATCAAGAAAAAATGCCCTTTAAAATTAAGTCAAAAAATATTTTCAGATAAAAGAAATTCATCTCCGCCATACCTTTACCATAAGAAATGCTAAACAAAGTTCTTTGGCCAAAAAGAAAATGACAGTACATGGTAACAATTCATACAAAGTAATGAAGAGCATCAGAAATGGTAACAATATGGGTAAATAAAATTACTATTACACTGTAATATATGGGCCTGTTCAAAGCAAAATAACATCACCTTGCGTAGATCTAATACACGTAACAGCTATTACATAAAGGACATGAGTGGGTACGATGTGGACCTATGTAACTGCAAACTTTCTACATTTTATGTGAATTGGTATAATACTGAGACTTGACTGTGAAAAATTAAAGGGTTTATACACTATAATCCCTAGAGTCACCACTGAACAAATAATGAAAAGAAGAATAGGTGAAAAGGTCAATAGGAAAAGTAAAGTAAAATTGTAAAACAGATTGAAATATAAAGGGGGGGAGTGGTATGGAGAACTTAAGACCAAGAAATTAAGGGAATAAACATAAAAGGAAAGATCAAATGAAAGACACAAACCCAATCATACCAATGATTTCATTAACTATCAGTGGCTAAACAGCACAAGTAAAAAACAGAGACTTTCAGATTGGATAAAAAAGCAAGACCCATTTAACAAGCTATCTATAAAAGTATTAAAAATATAAAGATGCCAAAAGGTTGAAAAGAAAAGGATATCTCGGGCTTCCCTGGTGGCACAGTGGTTGAGAGTCCGCCTGCCGATGCAGGGGACACGGGTTCGTGCCCCAGTCCAGAAGGATCCCACATGCCGCAGAGCATCTAGGCCCGTGAGCCATGGCCGCTGAGCCTGTGCTCCACAACGGGAGAGGCCACAACAGTGAGAGGCCCGCGTACCGCAAAAAAAAAAAAAGAAAAAAGAAAAAAAAGAAACGGATATCTCACAGAAATAACAAGCCTAAGAAGAAAGGAATAGCTAAATTAAAATCAGATAAAACACATGTCAAAACAAAAGGAATTACTAAAGGTAAAAAACAGTATTTCTTTATGACAAAAGGGTCAGTTCATCAGGTAAAAATAACAATAACAAATGTGTGTGTACCTAATAAGAGAGTTTCAAAATATATTAAAGAACAAAAGGGCAAAATTAAGAAAGACAATTCTACCATCACAAGAAGAGATAATAACCTGTCAGCAAATGACAAGGACAAAAAAAACTGTTTAAGAAAAATACCTTCAAATATCTTTAACTGTTATTTATACCACAATACAACCAACAAATGCAAATCATGTGCTTCTTTTCAAGTGCTGACCCAATAAAGTCTCAATACATTCTGAAAGAATGAAATCATAGAGTATGTTATATAAATGAAACAAAAATTACTAACTATGAGATAGCTAAAATAACCCAAGTATTTTGAAATTATACAATATATATATATAAATAACCATGGGTAAGAAAGTGGAAGTGATGTAGAAAATGCTTTCAAATGAATGACAATGAAAATTAAAAATATAAAATTTGTGAGATACAGCTATATCAATACTAAGAAAAATGCATACTTTGAAACACTTGAATTAGAGAAAAAAGGTAGAAAATCGATGATCTAAGCTTCCATCTTAGGAAATAAGAAAATTAAACACAAAGTAAGCAGAAGCAAATAATAAAGACAATCAGGAATCAATGAAATAGGGATTGGATGAAATGTAAAACAGGAAAACAATACTGAAGAAAAAAACTACAAAACAAAAATTTGACTTTTTGCAAACATCAATAAAATTGGTAACCATCCAGCCAGGCTGACCAAGAAAAAAAGAGAAGACCAAATTACCAATATCAGGAATGAAAGACAATATACAGATTCTATAGTTATTTAAAGGAAATTAGGGTTATGACAGAAAAAATAGTAAATGTGAAATTTTATGAAAGAGACAAACTCCTTGAAAGACAAAATAAAACTGAAACAAGAAGTAACAGAAAACCTGAATAGCCCTGTACATATTAGAGGAATTCAAATTGTAGTTAAAAACTATTCACAAAGAAACTCTAGGTCCAGCTGACTTTACTGATAAATTCTATTCAACACTGGAAGAAGAAATAATACCAACCCTACACATACACTCAGAAATAGAGGAGAGAACAATTCCCCACTCTTTTTATGAGGCCAGATTTATCCTGATGGAAAAAAATCAGAAGTTGTAAGAAGAAAATTAGAGTAATATCATTTATGAACAAAGATGCAAAAATGCTCAACAAATTATTACTACAATGAAGCCAACAACATATAAAAATGATAACAGATCTAACAGGGGTTTATCCAAGGAACAGCTTTAAAAAAAAAAAAAAAATCAAGCAATGTACCTAACTGTATAACACATTAAGAAAGAAAATCCATAGACTCTCAATACAGGAAGGAATAATTACTTGACAAGTTCCATACCTATTCATTATAAATGAAAACAGGAACAACAAAAAAAAAGAAATCTCAAAGTAAAACTAGTAACAGAAGGAAACTTCTTCAATCTGAATCTATAAAAACTCTATAGTTAACATCATATTCAAGGGTGAAAACTGAATGTTTTCCCCCAAAGACCAGGAACAACACAATGATGTTCCCTTCTATTCAACACTATACTAGAGGTCCTTGCCAATCCAACAAGGCAAGAAGAAGATTAAGTAGTAACCACAGATTAGAAAAGAAAAATTGTATTTATCTGCAAGCAGCATGATAACGTACATAGAAAATCCTCTGAAATCTAGACCAAAGCTACCAGACCTAATAATTTATCAAGATAGCAGGATGCTAGGTAAATGTACAATAATCTTTTCTGCTCCTATACAATAGCAACAATAATTGGAAATAAAATTTTACAACGACTCCAATCACAACAGCATCAAAGAGTAAACTAGAGATAAACTTAACAAGGATGGAAACAATAAAACATTGCTGAAGAAAATTAAAGAAGACCTAAATAAATGGTGGAATGATGGAAACAATAAAACATTGCTGAAGAAAATTAAAGAAGACCTAAATAAATGGTGAGATATACCATGTTTGTGGACAAACAAATGCATTATTTTTAAAAAGAGATATTCTCCCCAAATTGGTCAATGCATACAATGCAGTCCCAATCAAAATCCTAGCAGGAGAAATTGGCAAATTGCTTCTAAACTGTATATAGAAAAGCAAACGACCTAGAAAAAAACAAAATTTTGAAAAAGAACACAGAAAACTTACACTGCTTGATTTCAAGACTAAAGTAGCAAAACAGTATGCTACTGGCTTTAAAATAGACATATACGAGGGGCTTCCCTGGTGGCGCAGTGGTTGAGAGTCCGCCTGCGGATGCAGGGGACATGGGTTCGTGCCCCGTGTCCGGGAAGATCCCACATGCTGCGGAGCCGCTGGGCCCGTGAGCCATGAGCGCTGAGCCTGCGCGTCTGGAGCCTGTGTGCCGCAGTGGGAAAGGCCAGCATACCGCAAAAAAAAAAAAAAAAAAGACATATACGAGACCTTCAAGATGGCAGAGGAGTAAGACGTGTATATCACTTTCGTCTCCACAAATACATCAGAAATACAACTACATGTGGAACAACTCCTACAGAACACCTACTGAACGCTGGCAGAAGACCTCAGACTTCCCAAAAGGCAAGAAACTCACCACGTACCTGGGTAGGGCAAAAGAAAAAACAGAGACGAAAGAATAGGGACAGGACCTGCACCTCTGGGAGGGAGCTGTGAAGGAGGAAAAGTTTCCACACACTAGGAAGCCCCTTCACTGGTGGAGATGGGGGGAAACTTCGGAGCCACGGAGGAGAGCACAGCAACAGGGGTGCGGAGGGCAAAGCGGAGAGATTCCCGAACAGAGGATCAGTGCTGACCAGCACTCACCAGCCCAAGAGGCTACTCTGCTCACCCGCCGGGACGGGCAGGGGCTAGGAGCTGAGGCTCGGGCTTCACAGGTCAGATACCAGGGAGAGGACTGCGGTTGGCTGCATGAACACTGCCGGAAGCGGGTTAGTGTGCCACAGCTAGCCGGGAGGGAGTCCTGGAAAAACTCTGGACCTGCCTAAGAGGCAAGAGACCAATGTTTCAGGGTGTGCAAGGAGAGGGGATTCAGAGCACTGCCTAAATGAGCTCCAGAGACGGGCGTGAGCCACAGCTATCAGCACAGACCCCAGAGACGGGCAAGTAACGGTAAGGCACCTGCTGCAGCCACCAATAAGCCTGTGTGCAAGCACAGGTTACTATCCACACCTCCCCTCCCGGGAGCCTGTGCAGCCCTCCACTGCCAGGGTCCTGTGATCCAGGGACAACTTCCCCAGCAGAAAAAACGCCGCGCCTCAGGCTGCTGCAATGTCACTCCGGCCGCTGCGGCAGGCTCCATCCGCATTGCATACCCTTCCCTCCCCCTCGGCCTGAGTGAGCCACAGCCCCCTATTCAGCTGCTACTTTAACCCCGTCCTGAGTGAAGAACAGACGCCCTCAGGCGACCTACACGTAGAGGCGGGGCCAAATCCAAAGCTGAACCCCAGGAGCTGTACTAACAAAGAAGAGAAAGGGAAATTTCTCCCAGCAGCCTCAGGAGCAGCGGATTAAATCTCCACAATCAACTTGATATATCCTGCATCTGTGGAACACCTGAATAGACAATGAATCATCCCAAAATTGAGGCGGTGGACTTTGGGAGCAACTGTAGACTTGGGGTTTGCTTTCTGCATCTAATTTGTTTCTGGTTTTATGTTTATCTTAGTTTAGTATTTAGAGTTTATTATCATTGGTATATTTGTTTATTGATTTGGTTGCTCTCTTCCTTTTTTATATATATATATTTTTTTCTTTTTCTCTTTTTGTTAGTGTGTATGTGCGTGCTTCTTTGTGTGACTTTGTCTGTATAGCTTTGCTTTTACCATCTGTCCTAGGGTTCTGTCTGTCCGTTTTTCTTTTTATTATTTTTTTAGTATAGTTTTTAGCACTTGCTATCATTGGTGGATTTCTTTTTTGGTTTGGCTGCTCTCTTCTTTTTTATTACTTTTTAATTTTTTTATTTTTAATAATTTTCCTTCCCTCTCTCCCTCCCTTCCTTCCTTTTTCTCTCCCTTTTCTTCTGGGCCATGTGGCTGACACGGTCTTGGTGCTCCAGCCGGGTGTCAGGCCTCTGCCTCTGAGGTGGGAGAGCCGAGTTCAGGACAATGGTCCAACAGAGACCTCCAGGCTGCACATGAAATATCAAATGGCGAAACTGCTCCCAGAGATCTCCATTGCAACGCTAAGACCCAGCTCCACTCAACGACCAGCAAGCTACAGTGCTGGACACCCTACGGCCAATCAACTAGCAAGACAGGAACACAACCTCATCCATGAGCAGAGACGCTGCCTAAAATTAAAATAATAAGGTCACAGACACTCAAAAACACACCACCAGACATGGTCCTGCCCACCAGAAAGACAAGATCCAACCTAATCCACCAGAACACAGGCACGAATGCCCTCCACCAGGAAGCCTACACAACCCAGTGAATCATCCTTAGCCACTGGGGGCAGACACCAAAAACAACGGGAACTACGAACCTGCAGCCTGTGAAAAGGAGACCCCAAACACAGTAAGTTAAGCAAAATGAAAAGACAGAGAAACACACAGTAGACGAAGGAGCAACGCAGAAACCCACCATACCAAACAAATGAAGAGGAAATAGGCAGTCTACCTGAAAAAGAATTCAGAGTAATGATAGTAAAGATGATCCAAAATCTTGGAAACAGAACAGAGAAAATACAGGAAACATTTAACAAGGACCTAGAAGAACAGAGCAAACAAACAATGATGAACAGCACAATAAATAAAATTAAAAATTCTCCAGAAGGGATCAATAGCAGAAGAACTGAGGAAGAAGAACAGGTAAGTCACCTGTAAGATAAAACAGTGGTAATAACTACCACAGAGCACAATAAAGTAAAAAGCATGAGAAGAACGGAGGACAGCCTCAGAGACCCCTGGGACCACAGTAAATGCACTAACATTCGAGTTACAGGGATCCCAGAAGAAGAAGAGAAAAAGAAAGGGACTGAGAAAATATTTCAAGAGATTATAGTTGAAAACTTCCCTAATATGGGAAAGAAAACAGTTAATCAAATCCAGGCAGCACAGAGAGTCCATACAGGACAAATCCAAGGAGAAACACGCCAAGACACATATTAATCACACTATGAAAATTTAAGTACAAAGAAAAAATATTAAAAGCAGAAAAGGAAAAACAACAAATAACACACAAGGGAATCTCCATAAGGTTAACAGCTGATCTTTCAGCAGAAACTCTGCAAGCCAGAAGGGAGTGGCAGGACATATTTAAAGTGATGAAAGGGAAAAACCTACAACCAAGATTACTCTACCCAGCAAGGATCTCATTCAGATTCAACGGAGAAATTAAAACCTTTACAGACAAGCAAAAGCTAAGAGAAGTCAGCACCACCGAACCAGCTTTACAACAAATGCTAAAAGAACGTCTCTAGGCAGGAAACACAAGAGCAGGAAAAGACCTACAATAACAAACCCAAACAATTAAGAAAATGGTACCAGGAACACACATATCGATAACTACCTTAAATGTAAATGGATTACATGCTCAAACCAAAAACACAGACTGGCCGAATGGATACAAAAACAAGACCCATACATATGCTGTCTACAAGAGATCCACTTCAGACCTAAGAACACACAGAGACTGCAACAGAGGGGACAAAAAAAGATATTCCATGCAAATGGAAATCAAAAGAAAGCTGGAGTAGCAATTCTCATATCAGACAAAATATACTATAAAATAAAGACTTTTACAAGAGACAAAGAAGGAAACTACATAATGACCAAGGGATCAATCCAAGAAGATATAACAATTGTAAATATTTATGCACCCAACACAGGAGCACTTCAATACATAAGGCAAATCCTAACAGCCATTAAAGGGGAAATCGACAGCAACACAATCATGGTAGGCGACTTAAAGCTTTAAAACAAGCTTTAAATGGAATTAATTGATATTTATAGGACATTCTATCCAAAAACAACAGAATACACTTTCAAGTGCTCATGCAACATTCTCTAGGACACATCATATCCTGGATCACAAATGAAGCCTTGGTAAATTTAAGAAAACTGAAAACACATCAAGTATCTTTTCCAACGACAACACTACGAAACTAGATATCAATTACAGGAAAAAGTCTGTAAAAAATACAAACACATGGAGGCTAAACAATACACCACTAAATAACCAAGAGATCACTGAGGAAATCAAAAAGTGCCTAGAAACAAATGACAATGAAAACACAACGACACAAAACCAATGGGATGCAGAAAAAGCAGTTCTAAGAGGGAAGGTTATAGCAATACAATCCTACCTCAAGAAACAAGAAACATTTCAAATAAACAACCTAACCTTACACCTAGAGCAATTACAGAAAGAAGAACAAAATAAACCCCAACGTTACCAGAAGGAAAGAAAACATAAAGATCATACCAGAAATAAATGAAAAAGAAATGAAGGAAACAATAGCAAAGATCAATAAAACTAAAAGCTGGTTCTTTGAGAAGATAAACAAAATAGATAAACCATTAGCCAGACTCAATAAGAAAAAAAGGGAGAGGACTCTAATCAATAGAATTAGAAATGAAAAAGGAGAAGTAAAAACTGACACTGCAGAATACAAAGGATCATGAGAGATTACTAAAAGCAACTCTATGCCAATAAACTGGACAACCTGGAAGAAATGGACAAAGTCTTTGAAAAGCACAACCTCCCAAGACTGAAACAGGAAGAAACAGAAAATATAAACAGACCAATCCCAAGCACTGAAATTGAGACTGTGATTAAAAATCTTCCAACAAACAAAAGCCCAGGACCAGACGGCTTCACAGGCGAATTCTATCAAACATTTTGAGAAGAGCTAACACCTATCCTTCTCAAACTCCTCCAAACTACAGCAGAGGGAGGAACATTCCCAAACTCATTCTACGAGGCCACCATCACCCTGATACCAAAACCAGACAAAGATGTCACAAAGAAAGAAAACTACAGGCCAATATCACTGATGAACACAGATGCAAAAATTCTCAACAAAATAATACAAACAGAATCCAACAGCACATTAAAAGGATCATACACCATGGTCAAGTAGGGTTTACCCCAGGAATGCAAGGATTCAATGTACGCAAATCAATCAATGTGATAAACCATATTAACAAATTGAAGGAGAAAAACCATATGATCGTCTCAATCAATGCAGAAAAAGCTTTTGACAAAATTCAATACCCATTTATGATAAAAACCCTCCAGAAAGTAGGCATAGAGGGAACTTACCTCACTTACCTCAACATAATAAAGGCCATATATGACAAACCCACAGCCAACCTCATTCTCAATGGTGAAAAACTGAAACCATTTCCTCTAAGATCAGGAACAAGACAAGGTTGTCCATTCTCACCACTATTATTCAACATAGTTTTGGAAGTTTAAGCCACAGCAATTAGAGAAGAGAAAGAAATACAAGGAATCTAAATCAGAAAAGAAGAAATAAAACTGTCACTCTTTGCAGATGACATGATACTATACATACAGAATCCTAAAGATGCCACCAGAAAAGTACAAGAGCTAATCAACGAATGTGGTAAAGTACCAGGATACAAAATTCATGCAAAGAAATCTCTTGCATTCCTATACACTAATGATGAAAAATCTGAAAGAGAAATTAAGGAAACATGCCCATTTACCACTGCAACAAAAAGAATAAAATATCTAGGAATAAACCTACCTAAGGAGACAAAAGACCTGTATGCACAGAACTATAACACACTGATGAAAGAAATTAAAAATGATACAAACAGATAGAGAGATATACCATGTTCTTAGATTGGAAGAATCAACATTGTGAAAATGACTATACTACCCAAAGCAATGTACAGATTCAATGCAATCCCTATCAAACTACGAATGGCATTTTTCACAGAACTAGAACAAAAAAATTCACAATTTGTATGGAAACACAAAAGACCCCGAAGAGCCAAAGCGATCTTGAGAAAGAAAAAGAGCTGAAGGAATCAGGCTCCCGGCCTTCAGACTATACTACAAAGCTACAGTAATGAAGACAGTATGGCAGTGGCAGAAAAACAGAAAGATAGCTCAATGAAACAGGATAGAAAGACCAGAGATACACCCACACACATATGGTCACCTCATCTTTGATCAAGGAGGTAAGAATATACAATGGAGAAAAGACAGCCTCTTCTGTAAGTGGTGCTCGGAAAACTGGACAGCTACATGTAAAAGAATGAAATTAGAACACTCTCTAACACCATACACACAAACACACAAAAAAAAACTCAAAATGGATTAAAGACGTAAGTGTAAGGCCAGACACTATAAAACTCTTAGAGGAAAACATAGGCAGAACACTC
The DNA here is from genome assembly GCF_964374135.1 of Grampus griseus. Taxonomy (NCBI): domain Eukaryota; kingdom Metazoa; phylum Chordata; class Mammalia; order Artiodactyla; family Delphinidae; genus Grampus; species Grampus griseus. Next base: position 39,310,214 of record NC_138999.1, on the reverse strand, counting down.
TATGACATAAATCACAGCAAGATCCTTTTTGACCCATCTCCTAGAGAAATGGAAATAAAAACAAAAGTAAACAAACGGGACCTAATGAAACTTAAAAGCTTTTGCACAGCAAAAGAAACCATAAACAAGACGAAAAGACAACCCTCAGGGGCTTCCCTGGTGGTACAGCGGTTGAGAGTCCGCCTGCCGATGCAGGGGACGCGGGTTCATGCCCCGGGCCGGGAAGATTCCACATGCCGCGGAGCGGCTGGGCCCGTGAGCCACGGCCGCTGAGCCTGCGCATCCGGAGCCTGTGCTCTGCAACGGGAGAGGCCACAACAGTGAGAGGCCCATGTACCGCAAAAAAAAAAAAAGAAATAAAAGACAATCCTCAGAATGGGAGAATATATTTGCAAATGAAGCAACTGACAAAGGATTAATCTCCAAAATTTACAAGCAGCTCATGCAGTTCAATATCAAAAAAAACAAACAACCCAATCCAAAAATGGGCAGAAGACCTAAGTAGACATTTCTCCAAAGAAGATATACAGATTGCCAACAAACACATGAAAGGATGCTCAACATCACTCATCATTAGAGAAATGCAAATTAAAACTACAATGAGGTATCACCTCACACCAGTCAGAATGGCCATCATCAAAATATCTACAAACAATAAATGCTGGAGAGGGTGTGGAGAAAAGGAAACACTCTTGCACTGTTGGTGGGAATGTAAACTGATACAGCCACTGTGGAGAACAGTATGGAGGTTCCTTAAAAAACTACAAATAGAACTACCATACGACCCAGCAATCCCACTACTGGTCATATACCCTGAGAAAAACATAATTCAAAACGAGTCATGTACCAAAATGTTCATTGCAGCTCTATTTACAATAGCCAGAACATGGAAGCAACCTAAGTGTCCATCAACAGGTGAATGGATAAAGAAGATGTGGCACATATATACAATGGAATATTACTCATCCATAAAAAGAAACGAAATTGAGTTATTTGTAGTGAGGTGGATGGACGCAGAGACTGTCATACAGAGTGAAGTAAGTCAGAAAGAGAAAAACAAATACCATATGCTAACACATATATATGGAATCTTAAAAATTAAAAAAAAGAGAAGGTTCTGAAGAACCTATGGGCAGGACAGGAATAAAGATGCAGACATAGAGAATGGACTTGAGGACACGGGGAAGGGGAAGGGGGAAGGGTAAGCTGGGACGAAGTGAGAGAGTAGCATGGACATATATACACTATCAAATGTAAAATAGATAGCTAGTGGGAAGCAGCCACATAGCACAGGGAGATCAGCTTGGTGCTTTGTGACCACCTAGAAGGGTGGGATAGGGAGGGTGGGAGGGAGATGCGAGAGGGAGGAGATATGGGGATATATGTATATGCATAGCTGATTCACTTTGTTTTAAAGCAGAAACTAAGAGACCATTGTAAAGCAATTATACTCCAATAAAGATGTTAAGAAAAGAAAAAGGAAAAAAAAGAACGAAAAAATAGACATATAGAACATAACGTAACAGGGAATATAACAGAGGATCTAGCAATAGACACAAAACTAAATGGTCAACTGATTTTTATCTAAGAGGAAATAAACAGTAAATCAAATTTGAAAGGACAGTCTTTCCAATGAATGATGCTAGAACAACTGGATATGTGTTCAAGGGGTGGGGAAGAACACTGATGCTCATCTCACATCATGAACAACCTGAAATGTATCATAAACCAAAATTTAAGAAATGTGATTATAGAACTCCTGGGGAAAAAAAGCTGAGGAAATGTTTATGATCTTCAGGTAGGCAAAGAGTTCTTAGCAGAACACAAAAACCACAAGGTATAAAAGAAAAAAATTATTAAATGGACTTCATCAAAATTATAAATATTTGCTCGTAAAAAGGCACAAGTAAGAAAACAAAAAGCAAACCACAGACTGTGAAAAAGTATTTGCAAAACATATCTGACAAAGGGAATATGCAAAGAGCCCATGCAACTCAATTAATAATACACAAAAAGAAGTTAAAAATCAGCAAAAGATGTGAACAGATAATAACAAAAGGTACATGAAAGGCCAATAGCACATAGAAGATGCTCAACATCACTATCATTGGGGAAACGCAGATAAAACCAAAATGAAAACCCACTACTTACTTACTAGAATGCCTAAAGTTAAAAAGATTGAAAGTACCGAGTGATATCCAAGATGTAGAACAATTGAGAATCTCATATATTGCTAGTAAGAATGTGAAGTGGTACAGCCACTTTGTAAAAGTTTGGCCGTTAACTCTACAACTGCAATGTGACCCAGCATTTCCAAATCCTAGGTATATATACCAAGAGAAGTGAAAACCTATGTCTACACAAAAACAAATAATGTTCACTGCACTTCATTCATGCTTATCAAAAGCTGGACACAACCCTAATGTTTGTCAACTAATAAATGGGAAAATTAATTGTGGTATAATCATTCTATTAGATACTACATAACAATGAAAAGGAATACAATACTGATACACACAAGAACATGGATGAATCTCAAAAACAGTATGCTAAATTAAAACAAAAAAATACATGCTATTTGAATCCAGGTGTGTGACATTCTAGGAACGGCAAAATTAGAGACTCCAGAAAGCATATACACAGATAACTGGTTGCCTGGGACCAGGGGTCAAGAATGGGAATCAACTGTAAAGGGGGACAATGGAACACTTTGAGTGATAGAAACATTCTATATCTTAATTGCAGTAATGATTACACAACCCCATATAAATTGCCGAAATGCAGCAAATTTGAACACTTAAAATAATGTAAATGATACTTCAAAAAAGCCGGAGAGAAAAATCATCAGCTATTTTTGTGGAGTTAATTAGTTTATTTGGAAAAACAAGCAACAAAGAAAGGACAGCCAGGGAAACCCTAGAAACAAGAACAATGGGGAAAGGGTGCCACAGCACTACCGTATACATACTGTATATGTAGTGTAAACCTATTCCAAAACCTCTGTAAGTAAAATAGTATAGCATTAATTCATGAACAGACTAATGAAACAGACCACAGAAAATATAAGTAGACAAAACTTCATATGAAAATTTAGCATACAACTAAGGCAACATCTCAAATTAGTACGGAAAAAATGAAATTTTTTAACAATATATTATGTTGGGATAATTAGCCATAGGCAAAGAATAAACTTAGATGTTCCTCACACTATAAATCAGGGATAAATCCCAAATGGATCAGAGATTTAAATTAAAAACTAAAACCATTTAAGTACTAAAAGAAAATGTGGATGAATTTCTCTAACACCTGGGAGTGAGGAAAAAACTATCCTATGATTCAACATGCAGGTGCAATTTAGAAAAAGACTGATAAATCTGACTAGATAGAAATAACTTCTGCATGGACAAAAACAAACACACAAAAGCAAAATAAAACAATAAATGAAAACTGCAATTTTTATCACAAATAAAGGATAAATATAGATCATACATAAAATATGGCTATACAAAACAGAAAGAAAACAATGGCCCAACTGAAGAGAAATGAACAAATATTTCAAAGAAAAGGAAACACAAATAGTCTTTAAACTTCAATTAAAAATTCAATTAAGAAAATGCAAGTTAAAAACAAGACACCATTTCTCACCTATCAGATTTCACAAAAAGCCTGCTGACATAAACTTTCTTGGTTAAGACCAAGGGGAAACAAGAGCTCCCAAAGGAGTGGTTCACACCACTAGACCCAGCAATCCCAATTATCAAGGAATCTATACCAAAGAGAATCTATACCAAAGAACACTAACAAAAAGACACTTTTACTATTTACTGCAGTACTATCTGTACTGAAGCAACTGATTGAATAAACAATGGAAGAAATCACCATGACACTGGATTAGGCAAAGATTTCTTAGCTACAAAACCAAAAGCCCAAGCAATGAAAGAAACAGTTGAGAAATTGGATGTCATCAAAATTTTTAATTTTTGCACTTCAAACTACACTATCAAGAAAATGAAAATATAAGCCACAGACTCTGAGAAAATATTTGCAAATTATATTCCGATAAGGGGTTGTATCCGGAATGTATAAAGAACTCTTACAACACACCAATTTTTTTTTTTTTTAAGTTTTCGGCCGCGCCACGCAGCCATGTGGGATCTTAGTTCCCAGATCAGGGATCAAACCCATGCACCCTTCATTGGAAGCGTGGAGTCTTAAACACTGAACCGCCAGGGCAGTCCCAACACACTAATTTTTTAAAAAACAAATTTAAAAATCAGCAAAGGTTTACAGAGGCATTTCACCAAAGAATATACACAAATAGCTAATGTGGTCATTAAACAGTGCTCAACGTCAGTCATTAGGAAAATGCAAATAAAAACTGTAATAATGAGGATATGGAGAAACTGTTACCCTCATACACTGCTGGTAAGAATGTAAAATGTTACAGCCACCCTGGAAAACAATTTTGGCAGTTTCTCAAAATGTTAAACATAGATTTACTTTACAACCTGGCAATTCCACCCCTGGTTATTTACCGAAGAGAACTGAAACTATATATGTCCACACAAAAACTTGTATACAGATGTTCACAGGAGCATTATTCACAATAGCCAAAAAGTAGAGACAACTAAAATGCTCAACTGATGAATGGATATATAAAATATGGTATAACCACACAATGGAATATTATTAGATAATAAAAAGGAATAAAGTATTAATACATGCTACACATGGATCAACCTTAAAAATATATGCTTAGCGAAAGAAGTCAGTCACAAAAGACTACATATTATATGATTCAATTTATATGAAATACCCAGAAAATACAAATACACAGAGACAGAAAGTAGATTAGTACTCGCCAGGGGTTGGGCATGAGGTTTCATTACGGTGAGATAGACATGTCCTAAAGTAAGACTTTGGTTATGGTTGCACAACTCTGGAAATTTACTAAAAGTCACTGAATGGCATAAAGAAGTTGAATTTTATGGTATTTAATTACACTTCAATAAGCTTTAAAAAGAAGAAAAGATAAGCCATAGACTAGAAAAGATATTTTCAATATATTTTTTAAATTACCAAAATATACTGTTAAAACTTCTACATATCAAAAAGAAACATAAATTAGGCAATAGAAAAAATAAAATCCACCTTAAAAATCTGAAATGGCAATTCAGATAAAGAAACCCCACTGGTCAGTAAACTTATACTTCAAAGTAAACATGATGTGAAAGATTAACCTGTCCAGGTAACTTTATGCACTGCTCAAACTAAGAAAATAGATGATTCATTGCTGTGCACAGTTCTTCATTTAGGTACTGGTCTTTTAAAAAATGGTTAGGTTCAGCTGCCCTCAGAGCTCCAATTATAGACAGACTATACCAATAAAGATTTTCATTTATGCCTTCCCTTTTCAGCCTGATACAGCCATCTTCAGACTTCTTTTATTCCTAGGTACCAACTTAAGACAACTGAAGAATCATTTTGTTGCCATTTGATTTTAATGGCTTTAACTTTCACACTTTGGATCGTCTTTGGCCAACAAACTGTGTCAGAATAATCTAATTCTTTTAACAAAATACAAGTTGATCATACAAGACAGCACAAATGAAGAACACTCATTTCTCCCTTTCCAATCCCTTTTGCCTAGAAGTAATATTTTCAATTAACAAAACAAAAAAGCAAGAGCACAATTCGTTTTGAGTATAAACAGCAGTAATCTGCCAGAGAAGAGAAGGGGAGGGAAGAGGAGAAGGGAAGGGAAGGGAAGGGGAAGAGGGAAAGAGGGGAAGGGAAGGGGTATGCAAATGTGCACTAACCTTCCAGTAGTCAGATTGTAAACTGTAGTACCTCTGGTATGCAGATAATGCTGAAAGAAGGAAAATAAGCCTGAGTCACAATTATGTCCCATTTCAAAATCAATTAACAAGTTTTAAGAAACATTACAACAAAATTCCCATCATACCCACCTCCCAGCAGATAGTGATATTTAAAACCAAACAATTTAAACTCTGGGGCGTCCCTACTCATAGTCAGACATGGTAACAAATGTCCAATATATAGGAGTTCAAGGAAGTAAAACCATGGTCACATTTCAGACCTGCACTTGAACAGAATCTGGGCAACCTCTTGAATCAACTTGACCTTCCTCAGAGACCAAATCTGATAAATGGATTAATACTCCAGAATGTGATGGGTCGTTTGTTCTAACAAGGGATCTCACTTCCAAAAATGACTAAGAGGGCTTCCCTGGTGGCACAGTGGTTGAGAGTCCGCCTGCGGATGCAGGGGACACGGGTTCGTGCCCCGGTCCGGGAAGATCCCACATGCCGCGGAGCCACTGGGCCTGTGAGCCATGGCCGCTGAGCCTGTGTGTCCGGAGCCTGTGCTCCGCAACGGGAGAGGCCACAACAGTGAGAGGCCCACATACCTCAAAAAAAAAAAAAAAAAAAATGACTAAGAGCTCAACCACCTCAAAGAGCAAAGGAACTACAGTTGACTCTTGAACAACACAGACGTAAGAGGCACTGACCTCCGCACAGTAGAAAAGCCAAGTATAACTTATCGACGGCTCTCTGGATCCGCAGTTCTGTATCCTTGGATTCAACCGACCACAAGATCATGTAGTGCTATAGTATTTACTACTGAAAATATTCCATGTGTAAGTGGACCTGCGAAGTTCAAACCCCTGTTGTTCAAGGGTCAACCGTACTCCTTTTGTGCTGCTCCCTTTCATACAATCAAAAAAGAAAAAAACCCAGCCCACAATTACCTTACCCCAAACTCCAACTCAATTCCAAAATAGGGCATCCCATACCCCTAAATCCATCTCAAGGTATAACAGGCTCTGGAAGAAATTAAACTACAGTCGTCCCTCAGTATCTGCAGTGGATTGGTCCCAGGATCCGCCGTAGATACCAAAATCCACTGTGATCACATCCCACAGTCGGCCCTGCATGTGCACGGATTCCACATCCACGGATGATAAAAATAGCAGTACATATATGTACTGAAAAAATCCCACGTATAAGAGGACCTGCAAGGCTCAAACCTGTGCTGTTGAACAGTCAACTGTAGAGCTTGTCAATCCAAAAACTCAGTGAGGGGCAGGCAGTAACAAAGTAAAGTAAAGGTTATACATGCACATTAGAATTGGTAGAGAGCCTTTTTTTAAAAACTCATGAGCAATAAATAAGTCACGGGGGTGTAATGTGCAGCATGATGACTATAATTAATAATACTGTATTGCATATTTGAAAGCTGCTAAGAGTAAATCTTAAAAGTTCTCATCACAAGAAAAAATACTATAACTGTGTATGGTGACAGATGTTAACTAGACTTAACTATGATCATTCCACAATATATGCAAACATCAAATCATTATGTTATATACCTAAAACTAATAGTTATATATCAATTATACCTCAATTTTTAAAAAGAGTAACATTTTCAAATAAGATTTTCAACACGTGTAAAAAAATTTTATACTGAAAAAAAATGGGGAGGGTGGAAATTAACATTTTCTAAAACTCCAGGTATGTTTTCATACTGTTCATCAGTAAGCAGCCAAAATGAATACCATATAGAATACCACATAGAGAACTTCCTGAATATGTTCAAATTAGAGAAGCATCACCCAAAAACATCATCACGTATCTGAACAAGTAACTTATTTGAATTATGTTCATCTTTTTTGCACAAAGATGATGCCAACCAACCTATCACTGGAAGGACATTTAGACTGTAATTTTTCCAGTTCTGAGGAAGAGGTGATTTCAAGCCATCTTCTGTTTTCTAGTTCTTCATACATGAGTGTAGCTAGCTCATAAAGATCACTGATTAATGGTTTTCTAAAAAGAAAAGCAAACCAACTTACCAAGCTAGACAGAACAGAATAGTCAAATAAGGTTTGACGGATTTATAGAGAACAGTCATGGAAAAGGTGTTTCCTCTCTACTGCCTGATGTGAACAAGGAAGCATATATCACCAACTGCCACCACAGGGGAACTATTCTTAAGATGAAGCCCACAGAAGATAGCAGCAGAAACAGATGGAAAGTACTGGATACTTCTAGACTTCAAACTATATCTAGTGCACAACTCACCTATGAACCTTCAGTTATATGAGGGAATAAATCTCCTTATTGTTTAAGCTAGAATCAAGTCTTTGATATTTGTGCCTCCTAACCAAGAGAAGCCAGGGTCCCTGACAATTTTGTGCAATCACCATATCAAGCCTGGACTGTCCTTTTAACGGGAATTTCAACAAACTTGAAGGGTATGTTTCCAATAACATGAATAACAATATATATTACATGACTTCATAAAATTCCCATTTTAGAATTTGAAGAGCCCTTAAAGAGACAGTATGATGTAACTGAAACCGAGGTACCTACGTGAACCGAAGAAGCCTATGTGATTATCAATTGGGAGAAACATGGCATCCATACTACAATATGATGAATTGAGAAATAAATACAAGCCCTCAAATTCAAAGTCACAAAAGTAAATGCTCCAAATTTCAAGCACAGATTTGTAAATGAGACACTTCAATGAGCATTTGTTATCTTTCCATTCATTTACACATTTCTCAACAATTATACTTTACTCCATTAGGCCTAGGATCCTATATTTTAAGAAAGACCTTAACATATTTAACATTTTTCCTAATCCAAATAAATCATTAAAACTCTACAACTACCCACCACCAGAGTCTCTCTAATGAAATCCTTTTAACCAAAGCACAGTCCTTATTTCCAATCTTTAAGTCAGTTACCTATTGTGAAAATAAATTCCTACTCCACTGTAACTAGATTTTCCTTAAGTCCTTAATAGAGAATGAGGGAAATCATTTATTTGGACATACTTATAATGCTTAAAACCAGTTTCAGGATTGTACCATCTGTCTAATGGGCTTTTCCTTCCCTAAATCACCTAATCTTCACTTGGAGATCCCTCAGTTATTTACTGGCTCAAGAAGTCCTTGTTCATCCCACTAGGAAATCTTTTTAACAGTACTTCAGGCAAGACTGTCCTTTTCTTTTGCCACTTAACCAAGAATGGTGTGCTCAAACATATTAATTTCAACTCTCTATCAACCAATTTCCAAAGGTCAGATATTTTTAATCGTTGGAATCAACTTTATTTATGGACAGACTTTTTTCATAATTCTGAGTTTTATTTTGTTTTTAAATAAGCCCATTTAGTCTGTGTAGACTTAAAAAAAGAGAGAAAAATATAATGAATTTAAAGGATTATGGAAAACTGGCAGAGTACTAACAAAGTAACCAGGTCTAAAAAAATTAAATGCAAAAGAAAACAAGCAAAAATACAAATGCAAATAAGAAGGAAGTTAAATTTAACTTTCTGCCAGAAAAAGGGAGTCTCCTTCAGAGTAAGATGCAACAGAAATGCAAGGAAGAAACAGATTTAAAATTCAATCTACACTCACATTAGACTATGCACTAACTGCAGGCAGAACTCAGCATTTCTCTTTTCATCTCTAGCCCAGTGTATAACACTATAGGCAGCAGGTTAGCTGCTCACGGGTGAGTCTATGGGTATGGAAGGGAAGGAAAGGAAAGAAGTACAAGTAAATCTGTCAATTGCACTGACTGTCATCTTTAGGCCAGAACAAGTTGTGACTGCCTAAGATTATTATTAGGTCAAAAGATCTTTGATTATTTTTATCTGAGGCTGAACTAAAAAGTTGTATTTATACCCTGGGATAAATGAGATCTCAGAGAGCTTATACTAACTGTTTCACTGTATATAAATGACTGATGTACCTAACTCCCTAGCACCTTTCTGCCTTCTCAAATCTATGACTGCCTAAAACACATCTTCTCTTGTATGTAGTATTAATACACATTAACATTTGAAAAACCCTCTGGATAGTATCCAACACAACAGACCTTTGTTCCTAAGATTACAGAGACAAGCAGACAGGAAGTTGGAAAAGCAAAGAAACAAATCTTGGAATCCTTTTACTCCTCTATCAGCATCTTCACTGAGGTTTTCAAGTCAAATTAACACATCTACTGAGATCTCAGATTTACTACTTCTTTGTCGTCATTAAAATAATATACTCTTCGAGGTCTTTATTTTTATTTTTTTATTTTTTTGGCCACGCAGCATGCGAGATCTTAGTTCCCCAACTAGGGATCGAACCTGTGCCCCCTGCAGTGGAAGGGCAGAGTCTCAAGCACTGGACCACCAGGGAAGTCCCTCCTTGAGGTTTTTAATATCGCACACTTGGTTTACTACAAGAACCATCAAGTAGCTGTCTTATTTGTATTCCTTCAATGTGTTCTACCACCAGCTCTCTAGTTCTTGAAGCTACAACTTTTGCTCGTTGCCTGGATATGAACTGACAACCTGGGTTATGGCCACTATTTTTTTCCCTTGGGTTATTTTTCTCAATTGCATTTTCTAATTCTAGGCCACAAGTAGATTGAACAAAATCAATTATGCCCAAATTGTGATGAGAGGGAGTGGAGGCACAGTGATTTGTTTATATCAGTAAATACGTTTAAATAAAGTTATATAGAGAAAGAGGGTACAATGACTACAAATGCAATGAAAACACATGAATGATCACCTTAACTGTATCAGCTTTCAGAAAGATACATCATATTCATTCTATGTATATTACATGCCAGTTTATGTCAGTATTCTGGATTTTCATTTCATTTTACTATTTCAACACAAAGTAAATTTGTATCATATATACTATGCAAACTACCCCAATGACTATCTGAAAGAACTTTTAAACAAAGAGCAGATTCTTACAAGAATCACAACCTTTAGTTCCAACAACCATGACAATAAAGAGATGAACCATGCAAGGATCCAAAAAAAGGCAATTTTTGGAGAAGCCAAACTCAAGATCTATTATTGGAAAACATGCACTTTATGTCCTTATACTATATATATCCTAGGATGGAGTGTTGTCATTCCACCCAAGAAACATAGAAAGAGAGAAAGACAAAAAGAGCTCACCAACTCTGACTTAAGACTTCTCCACATAAGCAACTCTTAGCATGTAACTTGCCCTAGCCATTTATAATTACTGAGGAACTAAAACAACCAAAACCTACTTTGCCCAAAAGTGATAGACAATGCAACAAATGACCAATTACTTGAAGGAAGGAGGAAAGGGAGAAAGATCTATCATCAGGTGGAATTTCAGGGAAAACTTCCAGCTCACCACAAACCATGAAGAAACTATCTGTAAAAGTGTCAAGGTTTTCATACTAATAGCAGGAATGATTAATTATTGTATCTCCTTCAACTAATTTTTTTACTTCTGGAATTTTTACTATCTGCAACCCAAGTCTCTTACCTCAGAGTTTCTATCTTTTTATAATTTTGCTGTGTACTGAGGTATTTTACTACCGGATTTTCTAAGCAATCAACTTAACTTAATGACGATTCTCTCCTATAATCTGCCATACATATTCACAAATATTTACACATAATTTCTATTAATTAAATTGCTCCTGAGACCCATCACATATATTCACAAGAATATACACTTGTCCTTCAGCCCGGGGTTCTCTGTCTCTCAGGCTGTTCTTCAACTCAAAGAAGAGAAATCACAGTACCATCTCCATGGCTTAAGGCAGTCTGTCTGACAGCCCCATCAGCTGTTTGGTTCAGCTGAGGTTGACAGGTTAGCCGTGGGGGTAGGAGTGGAAAGGAGGTATAGGACTGTTGGCAGTCTTGCGTACAAGAGAGCCTCTAGCAGTGAGTTGTCTTAAGCTGAGGAGAGCAACCTTGCCTGAGGTCACACTCCTTCCCATGTCCAGTATGGAATGAATGGAGTATAAAGGCCTGGTCATCTTGGCCCAACCAGTGATAGCCATTCTAGCTCCGGGGCTCCCCATGGAGTTGGCCAAGGCTGTCACAGCTTAACTTCTCCCTCTGTCCAATCCTGGTTCCATTTCCCACCTTCCACAGTGCTGATCCTAAAGGTACTCCTTACTAAACATCTTGTATGCTAAACTCACTGCAAAGGAATCCAACCAACAACAGGCTAAGTGCAATGAGCCTCCAGCCTCCATTTTCCCGCAAGCCTCTAACCCATTACTTTTTCAGGACAAATTCCTAGAAGCCTAATAACCAAATCAAGTGATGGAAAATTTTTAAAATTCTTCATACATATTACCAACCAGAAAGACTAAAAAATGTTTTATAAGGTCTTTTTATCTTCTTCTTCAAATTCCTCTGAAATGAAAAGGTAATTTTTAATTAATAAATCCATAACAGTAAAGACAACGAAAGTATACTATCTGTAGATCAGAAATTTTTAGAAATTCATATAAGACAGGAAGTAGATGAGATCAGAATAAGAAATAAGGGCAGAAAAACCACAGTCCAAAATGTACACAAAATATTTTCTAGCATTTTCTACTCCAAAAGTAGAAGCAGTTTTTCATAAGGAACCCCAAACTCTGAAAATTTCACGCACAAGAGGACTCAGGACAGTATTTAAAGAACTGTCCTCAGAATAAACAGGGCCAGTAAATCCCCCACATACATACATCTGAGCAGTCTACTCACATGTTCACTGAATAGTTTATGTTTATTTCCCAGTAAGTTATGGTTTGTAATCTGTTCTCTAAAAATAAACATCTATTTGTTTGGGGCTAGAGGTTCTCATCTTGTACTGGTTCCAAAGAAAAAAGGAGAAAGTAGCCTGAGGTAACAAATGTCTCCATAAATTGGTGATGATGGTGATGATGTGTGGAAGGGGCTACTAGAGACTGGCTCTAGTCTGGGACTTCTGGGAAGACAGTGAAGAGAATGGATAGAAAGATTTCAATAATTAGTATTTTTAAAGGATTTTTTTAAAGTGGGAATGTGGTCAATAAAGCCTCAAGGATGAATTCAAACAACTCTCGTCTAGGAAATAAGAAGCCATCAGCTTGAAATACTAAAATATACTGAAATACAAATGTATGCCTCTGCATTCATTCTCTCCTTCCTCTTCTTCCTATTACAAATTATCAATGGCCAGTTCATCTACACAACAGCAAACGGGTCGCAGAGCACACCTTTTCAAGGACTTAAATCCTTGGGTTACCCTTCTCTTCTCCCATCTTTCTAGATTACTCCTACAAGCTAGTTTGCCAGCACTGTCTAGTTGCCACATGCCCCCACCACACCTTCCAAAAAAGAAAACACCTCCAAAACAAATATCCCTGGATTCTTCATTACCTTCACAGCCAAACATTTTATAAATGGAAAATGTAGCTAAATTCATAGACTAATAAAGTTTTAAAAGCTTTTTATTTATTTGTTTGTTTATTTATTTATTTATTTTAAATGACCACTAAGCAATAAGGACATACAGCCACATATGCAAACCTAATTTTCAAGTCTGGGTCTCTGTTTATATGCTCTAAAACTAGTGCGCTCTCCAAATAAAAGGTGCAGCAATGAAAAATCAGATTGCGCAGAACTCTGTATTATTTCTTTTGTATGATGCTTTCCTTTAAATAAGTTACTGTTTTAATTAAAATATCTAATAGATTGTTAAATAATTATCAATACCTATTACCCTGAAGTCACTTTGCTAAGTATTAACCAGTTTCACACAGGAATCCCAAAACCCCTGAGCAGCTACCACATCCTCCCCTCGTTTTACAGATTACAGATAGAAGCTCAGGGATGTTTATAATCTGTTAAAAAGTAATGCAGCTGAACCACAGAGGTGAGCTGGGGAATAAGCCTAATTTCAAACCCCACAGCATACCTGTCTCAAAGTAAAATTGTACTTTCATTAGGAAAGTATTCACTTGACCTAACATAATTAAACATGAACAATCCTTCGCTCTAGCCCTGAACAACCTTTCAGTTGTTCAGCCCACCTAAATACATTTGTGGAAAACAAGCATAAGTCCATCCACTCCACATTAAAATGTTTACTATCATCAAAAGGTTAAAATGTTATTGATTATAAGAATATAGTTTTTCTTTGCCTTTGGTATTGAGGGGTGTGGTGTTTGGGGAGTGCTTTTAACTTCCTAAGTGAGTAATGGCCTGGGTCAGCCGCTTGGTACCATAAAAAGGACACATCTTGGGGCTACCTTCAATAATTTAACTCACTTATTTCCGATAGGAAAAGCTTTTCAAATGAATAAAAAAAATGCTTTATCCAACGCTCAAGCTCATGTGTGATCATCTCTCTATGTTACTTACCTTTACAATAACATGGCTACAGATCAGGTTTTCATTCAAATATTTTCTAGCTAAAATCGAAGTTAAAGGATAAAGAAGAGAAATGCTGAGTTTGTGTTACTTTTCCAAAGTGTCCATCAATGGCTCACTTTCTACTATAGTTGAGCCTTTAAAAAGCAGGAATTTTTCACAAGGCAGAACAAAACGGCAGTACACATGTAGGTGGTTATCAGTTTAGCAGAATGGTCAAATTACTGCTGATTTACATGGAGTCATGTGAACTTTTCCCATTTCCATCTACTCCACTTTTCTCATTGTTTTTAGGATGTTCATAAGCTTATAATTTCTTAGAAGTAAAAATGGTAATACTTCCGATAGAGTACAATTACAGTTATTTTGAATACATATATAAATCAAACAGTAATTAACAAGGGGAAAAATATTACCTTTTGGATAATCTTCCAATAAGAGGTTGAAGTGACCTAATTGACAAAAGAAATCAGACTCCACTTTTCCTTCAGCTTTTAAGATTAGAGATTCGTAGCAGCGAACAGCCTAGAAATAAAAAATACAAACATTTTAAAAAAAGACAAAACCCTAAAATACATTTCCTTCCTGAGATAATGCATATAATCCTCCATTCAATCACCCAAGAAATCAATATATTTTACTTCTACCTCAGATATAGTCAATGCAGTATTCTTCTAAAATACCTATTTATTAAAAGAACCACTAATTATGGCATAAATGCTTTTCCTACTTATAAAATGGAAATACTTGCCAAATAAGATAATGTAGGAACACTCTGATAACTTTATTCATTAGCTGTAAATCTGAATTTTTACTGTGGTCCATGTTGACATAAACAAATATATTAATCTTTTCCACAAATGGTAAGAACTTTATTGAATCACATGAGAATTCACAGAATCTCCAGAGTAATGATAACTACCATTTATACTGAAGAGCTACTTTTTACCATCACCTCTACCCACTTAAACTACCATAAACTGTCTTTCAATTATCTTCTTATGATACACGTCATACCCACCAACTCTAACTCTATTCCTAATTTTACCCCCATTCCAATACATGCATATGCACTCACTCTGTTTGTTCCCTGAAGAAAAAAAATAACAGTATTTTAAGGATATCATTCTTTTTTTGTAATCCAGAAGAGTGCAGAGGGAAAAAAATGAATGATGGAAAGAACAGGATTCTGGAGTCTGACAAATTCCAGTCATCATTAGCTACAGGAGATTCTGGGGAACTTATCGTCTCTGATTCTCAATTTTAATAACACTCAAAGGGCTGATTAAAGGATTAAAACTAGAAAACTTCTCTAAGGGTTTATCACAGTGCTTAGCACTCCATAGGTACTTAATAATTGTTTCTCTACCTTCTACTTAGGTTAAGATAAAAAGCTCCAACTCTTCCAGGATTGTTTCAAGCACCCCAATAATTTTGTCAAAATTTCCCTAACAATCTACACTACAATGTTGTTATGTGTTACTGTGTGCTGGAGTCACTGAAGAAAAAAATGTGTATGATTTCTCAAATGTCTGAGTACACTCTCAGGTTTGGTGTCCACAAAAAAAGTTTCCATTATCAAAAAACCCTTTCACCACCGCTTCAAGAGCTTTTGATGGGATAAGAAAGTGTGATGTGGAGCATGGTGCCCACTTAAAATGCCTTGATTTTTCCTCTCCTGTAAAATATAAAGCCTTTGATGAAGAGTTTCAAAATTTTAAATTTACCTATCCAAAGTACATACATAAATACTTATCAAGTTTGGAGAAGCCATCCTAAACAAGGCGAATTTTGGGATGATTTTACCATCCTTAAAGTCTAACATTTATTAAAAGGGACTGTCTTCAGTTCTTATTCCACTCTTAGCTATCTAAATGTACATATATACCAAATCACAATCACTGAAAACTTATCATTCTGCTTCCTTATAATTAAAAGAGCCTGAATGCTACACTGACATCTCAGAAATTACTATAATTTGGAAATTTCAAGATCTTCTTTATTTAAGTCATACATAATCCTATCTGGCAGACGGTTAGAGTACAAAAATATAATTTATTTCAGTGCTTTTTAATATCAGTGAAATTCATAAAATTATTGGGCTACAGTATGACAATTATTAATTTTTACACTAAATAAAATGACTTTTTAAAGCTAATAATGGCATTGTAAATGAAGCTAGTTATTGTCTTAGTTTTTTAAACTCTTAAGTTAGATATTTAGAAACTTTTGCTACTCCTCTCTGATAATTTCTCATGGCTGATTAGCACTAAATTTACAAGCAAATATAGTTTCATGGTGAAAAAGATTTCAAGATACAAACACGAATAAATTTTCTTTAATAATCTAAGTAAAAAGATGGCAACATCCTATACTTCCTCTTATCACCAAACATTGATGCCACCACCATGATCATCTATTACCTATCTTCCATATTCCATTAAAAAAAGGAACACATCTAAAGTGAGTACTATACACAACTCTGATCACCACGAAACACAACACCAGGCAAAAATCAGAATGGACACTCAGACTCAATCAACAGATTCACAGTAATTTCCAACAAAGCCAGCACGTACCTAAACCTACCAACTATGTTAGTGGTCAAAAATGACGCTGACAGAGCCAAATACCAAACAAAATGAAGATGAGCAAAAAGGCAGAATAAACGTTCCAAGCACCTTGAGTCACCATTTCATGGTGAAACTTCATGAATTTATTTGAAGTGTTTGAGGTAAGCACTGGTATTAGATACAGGCAAATACTAACAATTTTTTAAAAGCATTTAAAGGAAAATAAATAAATGGGGCAATTTTCCAATACTACTAACTCATAAAATAAGCTAGAATGAAACAGTGTTTTTATAGTAATGAGTTTCATTAAAAGGCTAGTTTTAAACATAGACGATATGTAGTTAGTTTAGATTTAGAACAAAGTTCAGGCAAACTTCTATAAAGCAAAACTATTTCTTGTTAAAAGGATTACTTTTTTTTTTAACATCTTTATTGGAGTATAATTGCTTTACATGGTGTTAGTTTCTGCTGTATAACAAAGTGAATCAGCTATACATAAACATATATCCCTTTACCTCCTCCCTCTTGCGTCTCCCTCCCACCCTCTCTATCCCACTCCTCTGGGTGGACACAAAGCACCGAGCTAATCTACCTGTGCCATATGGCTGCTTCCCACTAGCTATCTATTTTACATTTGGAAGTGTATATGTGTCCATGCCACTCTCTCACTTCATCCCAGCTTACCCCCTTCCCCTTCCCCACGTCCTCAAGTCCATTCTCTAGGTCTGCATCTTTATTCCTGTCCTGCCCATAGGTTCTTCAGAACCTTCTTTTTTTTTTTAAGATTCCATATATATGTGTTAGCATACGGTATTTGTTTTTCTCTTTCTGACTTACTTCACTCTGTATGACCGTCTCTAGGTCCATCCACCTCACTCCAAATAACTCAATTTCCTTTCTTTTTATGGCTGAGTAATATTCCATTGTATATATGTGCCACATCTTCTTTATCCATTCATCTGTTGATGGACACTTAGGTTGCTTCCATGTTCTGGCTATTGTAAATAGAGCTGCAATAAACATTGTGGTACATGACTTTTTTTTTTAATTTTTTAATTTATTTTTGGCTGTGTTGGGTCTTCGTTGCTGCACACAGGCTTTCTCTAGTTGCGGCAAGCAGGGGCTACTCTTCGACGCGGTGCGCAGGCTTCTCATTGCGGCGGCTTCTCTTGTTGTGGATCACGGGCTCTAGGCGCACGGGCTTCAGTAGTTGTAGTTGTGGCGCATGGGCTTAGCTGCTCCGTGGCATGTGGGATCTTCCGGGACCAGGGATCGAACCAGTGTCCCCTGCATTGGCAGGCAGATTCTTATCCACTGCGCCACCAGGGAAGTCCTACATGACTCTTTTTGAATTATGGTTTTCTCAGGGTATATGCCCCGTAGCGGGAATTGCTAGGTCATATGGCAGTTCCATTTTTAGTTTTTTAAGGAACCTCCATACTGTTCTCCATAGTGGCTGTATCAATTTAACATTCTAAAAGGGTTACTTTTATATTCTTGCTTTTTTTTTTTCATTTTAAATGTGCACAAATAAAATCATCCCCATATAGGATAAGTATGGTTTTGTACACATATGCAGAGAAAAACAACTAGAATATAAAACAAATGATAAAAATAGAAAGTCTATAGTCCAGCCATACGGAAACTTTTTATTTTGTTCATTTTACAGTTTTTCATAATTAAACTTAAAAATTATTATGCTTTCCTCCAGGATTCATACTACCTTTAGTGTAAGGATAGTCAGAAATGTGAATGAAAATCATTTGTACTAGATCATCATCATTCAACAGAGCACGTTCTGCAATGACAAAAATGTTCTGTAATCTGTGCTGCCCAATATACTAGACATATGTGGCTACTGAGCACTTGAAACATAGCTAGTGCAAGACAACTGAATTTTTAAATTGTTTCATTAAATTTGTGTTTAAATTTATATAGACATATGGCAAATGAACAGTGTAGACTAGGTAATTTTTAAAGCTTAAAAACAATGAATATTCAACCCATATGCTAAATATTAAGAAAGCAAAATTTCTTATTTTTATAAATGAAAAACCTATAAAAATAATGGCATATCTTGCACTGGGGATGAGCAACACCTTCCACAAACATCACTTTAAAATCCTATAGTTGTTTATAGTTAGTGACTTACACATCTATAATTATTACCACCTACTTCCAAAAAAAAAACATTGAGACGGGAAATAAACAGTTAATCATTAAATACTAGAATCAAAGGAGAGTAAAGGTTCTCCCAGCTACATAGAGAGACTGGATGTCTTCCTCCCATTACAGTGCCATTTTCCACAATGTTCAATATAATTTGTGCTCAGTAGCTGCTTTGTTTTTATTATTTGAAAAAACAGTTATCTCAGAATAGTAATATTATCATTACCCGCTATTTCTAAACCTTGACAGATTACCGCTCATAAACACAGATATGTAAATAATTTGCTTTTTTTATGTTAAGCATTAAAGTCTTTTATGATAAACTTGGTCAATCCCTAGCTAAAATATGAGTTGTTACTATTTTAGAATTGCTAAGTATAGGCAACATCTAAACAAATGTGGGTTTTTTTCCAATTTGAAAGATTAGCTGAAGTAGTTGGGTGACATACAAATGGTAGAGAAAACTAATGTAGATTTAAATACCCCAAATGGTTTCCTTTTTTTCTCTTTCTTTCTTTGTAATGCCTGCCATGAATGCCCAAAGCCAGAATCTCAACACAGTCCTAGTTTGGTGGCTCCCATTCTGAAGCCCTTCCTCGTCTATCAGGTTCCCGATGCTTACTGCCTCCCTCACCTGTAAGCTCCGTCAGGGGAAGGGCTATATCCCAACCCAAGATCACACGATAGGGGCTTAATATACATTTCTTGAATTAATGAAGCAATGTCATGTTATTATTTTAGGTTCTCGAATAACCCTCTCTTCTTTGTCCTAAACTTCCACTTCTTAGGAGCTGCAAGTCAGGATGCTAAGGATTAATCTTATTCGTTACTTAAACTCATTTCCATTAAGATATAAATCACTGGTATTTTAAATGAACCAAACTTTTAGGTTGAATATAATCAAAGCAAGCATGCAGTCCTGCCCATAATTCCTAAAAACAGCCACAGACATAAAAGATGGTTTAGCAGCTGACTACTTACAAAAGATTAGGGATTGAAGCAGACTACAGGTCAACATGTCATCCATGAAATAGGGCTACTAAAAATGTATTCACGGTCCAAATTAATGAAGCATATTACACAAATCAACACCAATAATCAGCTCACCAAGGTCTGCTCTGACCAGATCTCCAAAATTATCTTTAGTTCTGAGTGCCACATTTTAACAGGTTGTAACATAAAAAAGGTTACAAGTTTGGTGAAAGATGGAAAAACTATAATGTGAAAATGATTTTAACTGGGTTTAGTTGAGGAGAATCATCAGGGATGCTTTAGCTTTACTCAAATAGTTAAGAAGCTGTCACTTAGGAGAGATTAATTGCACTTTGGGTAGTTCCAGACATCAGACCAATGAATGGGTATAATTTACAAACCAGTTTAATTCAGTGCAATCAGAAAGGAGAAAAACTTAAATATGCCAAAAATTAAATGGGCCATCTTTCTTTGGCTCATATCAAAGAATTAAAGCATAAACTACTAAGGTATCTTAGTGGGGGGGTAAAAAGGAGAGTTCTTACTTTGGATACAATTCTGAGCTGCATTTTTTAAAGATTCCTTGAGCTTCTCGGATATAAGCACACAATGTGTAATATTATATATAATACATAACCACACACAAACACACGTGTATATGTGAATGCATATCTCCTGACTTGATTCCATTACATTTTATTCACTTTGAATTTCCAGAATTTCTAAATAAACATACTATCTTGACCTCCTCCCTCAAAACCAAAAAAATGTCTGCATCATTAAAGCTGATATCCTTCCCAGAAATATGCCTAAATCAGAATTCTTCTCCTTTCCAGGCACTCGCAATGCCTTTGCCTGTTTTTAAAATACCTTAGGAATCTGAAAGGGTTGAAAGTACCTGAGTCTAAACCATTTTTTGAAATTTCAACACGCCATTTTTTTAATGAAGGGTTACATACTTAAAATGATAATTATTGATTCTTAATGACATCCATTCCTGAACCTATATATCAGACTTACTGTTCTTCTCTTTTTAATTTCATTTACTATTTTTGAAAAGTTAAACTTTACACATCACCAATTCTAAAGGGTATGTAGTGAAGTCTCTCTCCCAATCCTAAGCCCAGCCACCCAGTCCCCTTTCCCAGATGCAACAAAAGTAAAAAATTCTTACTATATTCAAGATTATTTTGTGCAGATTCAAGCACATATATTTTTCTCACCTTAGTACTAATATTTACATATTTATATAAACACTTTTCTGTAACTTGCTTCAGATTATAGGAGTCCCTGATATCCTTTCTCCCCTTCTTCTCTGTTCATAGAACCCCTAAATTTAATTAGACATATGCTGACACAGAATAAATACTGGGATCCCCAGCCATCCTTGTGGGTGTGGCCTGGTGATTAAGTTCTGGCCAATGGGATATAAGGAAAGGACATGCTCTGCTTCAACCCCTCCTCCCCCTAGCTGAAAATCAGCCAGATGGTAGAAGTCACAAGCTGGGGATGGAGAGTAGGAAAACAGAGCCCAAGTTCCTGGAACAGTAGAGTTCCAGAGCAGTCCAGAACTGATTGCCTCTGAGAATTCTTATTAAGAAATAAATGAGTATGCAGCCCTCTTTCCTCATTTAAGTCAAACAAAGAAACAAAAAAGCAGCCTAATGAAATAATCATTAATACATACCAACAGGATAAAGGGAAATTTAAAAAAATCTAATTAACTGTCACCCATACGTAACATTTTAGAGAAGATACAAGAACTTATACATCTGTTACTCTACCCTATCTCCCTCACTCCACTTTTCAACTAATATACATCTTTTGCATCACAACAAAGTCAGTTAACAAAATTTAAGCATATCAGCATGGATCCTGGATTTCTCAGCCTCTCTGGACTCTGCATTCAGTGGATATGCTGGATGCTAACGAGTAAATCAGCATTATTCAAGAAATTAGCACCTTAAGTACCATTCTTTGCAAATAAACTATTGAAATGCTTTGCTATTGCAAAACATTCTCACAGAACAACACTACTGAAATCAAACTAGATAATTTCGTAATTCAAGTGCTGACAGCTAATATCTGAGCTCTTGATGCGTACCAGGCACTATTCTAAGCACTTCACATATACTTATTCATTTAATCCTCACAATTACTCTATGAGATAGGGAGCCCCTACTTCACAGATAAGAAAACTGAGGCATGTAAATCCTGTGTTCGAGGTCACAGAGCTACTAACTAGCAGGGGTGGCTTCAAACAGTATGGCTGCAGAGCCTCTGAGCAGCAAGGTGTGCAACTCAGGCCATGCCTAGGGACTTAAAGTCATTTGCAAGAAAGAAGACCTCCATAAGCAGCTCTTCCTCTTAAGCTCCAACACACAGCTCCTTCCACAACTCTACCTCTACACCAAACACAAAAGCAACACATAAGGCCGCCAGTTCCTGTTCCCACCATCCCACAAGGAAGATTTAGCCTAAGTTCTTTACCATGTTTTCTCATCTTGTTTTATTTTAAATCATATAAAAAGCAATCATCATTATCCCCTCCCCCCCAAAAAGACACACACATTAAAAAAAAATCAACAGCAAAACAAAACAAAAACAAAAAATCAAATTCCCATATTCAAAAGCCACCTGTGGCAGAAAAACACTACCGCCCATATATATAAATGATAATATACCAGTTCAAACAAAATGTGGTGTATTATCTGGAAAATGTTAAATGGTTTCACCCTATTTCTTTGTATCTTCTGAATCTCCTTAGTTCACCTAGTGTTATTATTTTCTCTCTTTAGTATAACTGGCACAGAATGCCAAATACAGCTGCAACAAAGCAAACTAGGCTGTACTGTCTCAACCATCAGCAAGTTGCTAGTTTACTACTAACTCTAAAACCTTTATTGCTGATGCATGCAGCCAAATGAACTAGTGAATCCTATCTACACATGCACGTATACACGCCCAGGACCAACATGAAATTTTTATTTTATTGATTGATTTTTGGCCATGGCATGCGGCTTGCAGGATATCTTAGTTCCCCAACCAAGGATCGAGCCCATGCCCCCTGCAGTGGAAGCTCAGAGTCCTAACCACTGGACCGCCAGGGAATTCCCCCAACATGAAATTTTTAAAAAGCTGTTGTGTCAAAACAGCCAAGTTATTTTCCAAATATTTTTTTCTGTATCATGCTAAATGTAACAATGCGCAGTTATACTAAAGTACATTATTTATAAACATGTGAATTAAGTCTTGGATAACCTTTAAAAGAATGTACATTTCAAATTTGGAGGCAAGGAGAGTATGAGATAAAATTTCAGCAGAATGACCTCTGTGAATAAAGCCCAGAATAATCCTGTGATTTCCCATATAAAGCAGTAGGCTTTACTTCCCATCTTTTTTCCTTCATTTGCTTGCTACTCCAGTCTTTTATTTGTCTAGAGGTAGACAATCTTACAAGCAATCATTCTCCCCATCACTTCAGCTGTACACATTTAATTCAGAGTTCCCAAAATACACAGAAAGAAAGCCATCTATCAATACAACAAGATTATGTAGACCAAATCTTGATCAAGTTTGTAAAATATTATTATGCCTGCTATAACATGGATGCTTGCTTTAATATCTTTATCAGCAAATTATGCATTCATTTGCCTTAAACACATTTCTAAAATGATAAATGCACAAAAAAGGAGTAAGCACTTCACTGTGGGGGGAGGGGGGAGCGGGACATCACATTTATGACCATGAGCTCCATGAAAATAATCTACTTTGAATTCTACAACTTCTAATGCACAGTAGGCAATTAGAATTTATTTATTAAATAAATGAATGATCCTAAAACTAGGAAAACTGCAACACTGTAAAGGCCTCTCCCCAAAGGTAGTGCTTTTAAAAAAAAAAAAAAAAGTTTTAATCGATCTGAATATACTCTTCCAGACTTTTCTCTATGCAGAGTCGGCCCTCCATACCCATGGATACAGAACTTGCTGATATAAGGGCCAACTGTACTATGCCATTTTATATAAAGGAATTGAGCATCTGTGGATTTTGGTATCCGTAGGGGTCCTGGAACCAATCCCCCTTGGATATCGAGGGGCGACTACATAAACAAATAGTACAAATCTCTGTATGCAGTTTATAAACTATTTCCTTCATTCTATATATCATTAACTGCTTACCGTATCAAAGTATACAGATCTATATCAAAATAACATCTGCAAATCATTTTAATAATGGTTAAACCATAATTAGTTTCTACTGAAGAGTATCTGGTTGTTAACCAAGTTTTTACTATTACTATTACCCAATGAACATAATTTGGCCAATTTATATTTCTTCAAGGTAACTTCCTCACAGTTGAATGGGAGGCACAATTTAAGCTTTTGACAGTCCCACTAGCAAAAATGAACCAATATAATATTCCACCAGCAGTGATCTTTTTCAGTTCTTTAATTACTTTTTTCCAAATATTTATTGGCTAAAGTTACTACTTCTTCCATGAACTATCAACCTGTTAATTGACTGTACCTTAAGTGCCTTCAATAGTTTCTCCCAGTAATTAGTACAAACTACCATCCTTCCATGTGTGCCATAAAATGAAAAGAATTAGGAAGTACTCCCTCTTCAGGCAACCTGGACAACCACTCTGCTGAAAACTAAAAATGTTAGACAAAACATGGTGGCAACATGGTGGTAGTGGGACTTACACAAGGTTCTTACTATGAACTTGACCAAATGAGAAAGTTAGGAAGACTGGGCTGAGGAAGGGGGAGACTTAAAAGAGGCAGAGGTAGAGAGAGTAGTGAAGCAACTGTTGCACTGAGGACATTTTGAAAGTCTGTGTAAACCTGAGTGATGGGTTTAGAGGTCTCATTTAGGGATAGAACACAAAGCCTAGGGGCTACCCAAGAAGAGCAGTCAAATAAGACACCCCTCCGCATAACACTGAGACATCAATGGGCTAGACCTTCAACCTCAATGTAACTAAAAATATGATAATAGAACAATTTTTTTAATTTTATTTTAAAACTGGTCTTGAAGGACAAGGAAAATTGCTTGTCCCATAATGGCAATGATTGGAGAAGAAAATCTCCTGAGTATTTGTAACCAAAAGTCTGAATTCACTTGACCTGGGTAAAACAAACTGCAGGCAAGAATATATTATTAGTCCTCAACTAATAGCAATCCAAAGTAAAGGCCAAACTGAAGCATACTACTATCACATTCGTGGCCTAAAAGAATTTCTACAGCTCCAAGGAAAATAAATTCTTCATATTCAGAAAGTCACTACATATAGAGGGGGGAAAAAAGCCGAGCAAAGGAGATGATCAATATGTAGATATGTTAAAATGAATATTGTTTAATGCAATTAATCACAATAAATATAAATGGAATAAGTATGCTAGTTAAGAAAAAAGGCTATCAATAGATTTTTAAGCCCAGATTTATACAATTTACTAGATACATCTAAAATATAAAAAAAGATTTAGAAATACTACACAAGTATAACCAAAAGAAAGTTGGCAGGGTACCAGTTACCATGAATTACAATAAAGATTCAGAAATAAAGAGAACTGGTGCATTAATACAAATATTTAGTAACCAAATAAGGAGCTCAGAAACACACCTTCATATGTATGGAAACGTGCACAAAAATGGGCAAACTATAACCTAACCAAATAAAGGTGGCGAGCCAATATGTTATTTCTAACGGGAAAAAGAAGGGAAAAAAGCAAACACTAGACTCCTACATCTACACATACAAAAACCTATTTCAAATGGATTAAAGACCTAAATAAAAGGCAAAATTTAAGAAGAAAAGCATAGCAAAATGTTTTGGACAAAAGGATAGGGTAGGAATTCTTTAAAAATAGACCAAAAAAATGCAAGTCATGGGGGGAAAAGGTTAATTCAACTACATCAATGTTTGGGACTTCAGGTTTATCAAAACAGAACAAATCTGACAAATATAAAGGCAAGTCACAAACTGGGAAAATATACCTTCAGCACAAATAGTAACAAACTGTTCATATTTAGAATACACAAAACTCCAAAGACTCAGTAAGAAAAAACACTCAATTTAAAAATAATACTGGGGGAAACTTGATCTGCCACTATGATCCACAAAATTAAAGAATGAGCAATAAAACAAAACACAACTGGGCTTCCCTGGTGGCACAGTGGTTGAGAATCTGCCTGCCAATGCAGGGGACACAGGTTCGAGCCCTGGTCTGGGAAGATCCCACATGCCGTGGAACAACTAGGCCCGTGAGCCACAACTACTGAGCCTGCGCGTCTGGAGCCTGTGCTCCGCAACAAGAGAGGCCGCGATAGTGAGAGGCCCGCGCACCGCGATGAAGAGTGGCCTCCGCTTGCCACAACTGGAGAAAGCACTCGCACAGAAACGAAGACCCAACACAGCCATAAATAAATAAAAACCACAACCAAATTATTTGCTGATTAATAAAGATCAAGGGGCAAACAGGTACGTTACCCACTCCTTAGGTAAGTCATAAGGGCTTATGTCTACTAAACCACTAGAAGATAACCCTGCTCTATCCTATCCTAAGTATAAATTTTTCCAATGACTCGAAAGGCTTTTTGACTCAGGAATTGAAAGAGTAAAACTAATAAAAGGTTAAGCAAATTCAAGTATTTTCCATAATAGTGGCTCTTTTAACAATCTGCTCCACTAAAAAGTTCATCTGAAAAACCAATCCTGAAAGAATATTTTACCAAAAAATCTGAATTTAAAAGAAAGCTGTCTTAACACTAAATACTCACTTAAAATAGTTTCATATAAAATATGAACTGTCCAAAATACTATTTCAATTTAGTTTAAGTCTCTAATAAGCTCATATTCAAATTTCTATTTTAAATCAGTGAAATAAATACCATCCCACTTATCTCGGGAGAAACCTAAAATCTAGCTTCTCCACACAAGACACACACTTGAATTACTGGAATGACACACTTCTTGACATCTCAATCTTCCATTCTATACAGAATTTTGATATTTAATTTCTTAAGTCTTTGAATTTCTGCTTCCCACCAAGATGCAGTGAAACAGACCAAATTTATTCCTGAATGACATGACTAAAAAACCAGAGATGGCGCTTCCCTGGTGGCGCAGTGGTTGAGAGTCCGCCTGCTGATGCAGGGGACACGGGTTCGTGCCCCGGTCTGGGAAGATCCCACATGCCGCGGAGCGGCTGGGCCCGTGAGCCATGGTCGCTGAGCCTGCGCGTCTGGAGCCTGTGCTCCGCAACGGGAGAGGCCACAACAGTGAGAGGCCCGCGTACCGCAAAAAAAAAAAAAAAAAACAGAAACTGTATGAAACAAAGGTTTTCACACACTGAATATCAGAGAACACATGGCAATAATCCTTGAGAAGGGAAAACAAAGGATGTGAGCCCTATAATTATCCCAAGCGTACTGCTTTTCAGGCTGCAGTACAGCTATGGGAAATTTTCTTGCCCAAATCAATGTAAGCTAGAATAAAGTGGAACAACATCTTTATAGTTACTGAAAGGAAAATAAATGTGTCAACCTACAATTCTATACTCAGTATAAATATCTTTCAAAAAAAGAAGATGAAAGTACACTTCTTCAGATATACAAAAGCTGAAAGAATTTAACACCAGCAGACCTACCTATAGTCTAAGAAATGTTTTCTTTTAATTCTCAGGTGGAAGTAAAATTATACCACAAATAAACCTTTACACAGAATGCAGAATGAAGACCACCAGAAATGATAGCTGCACAAGTAACTATAAAAGACATTTTTCTTATTTTTTTAAACGTCTCCTTAAAACACAACTGACCCCAAAATCTACTGGGGGGATAAAAAACACTCCTAGAAGTGATAAGTGAGTTCAACAAGGTCACGGGACACAAGAGCAACATACAGAAAATAAATTGTATTTCTATACACTAACAATGAATAATTGGAAACAAAATTTTTAAAATACCATTTATAATAGCTCCAGAAACATGATAATATGTAGGTATAATTCTAACAAGTATGGGCAGCAGAATCTGTATGCTGAAAACTACAAAATACTGACCAAAAAAACTCAAATAAGGCCCAAATAAGCGCAGAGAGATACCATGTTCATGAACTGGATGATTCAGTAAGATGAGAACTAAAATCCTAGCAGTATTTTTTGTAGATACAGATGGGCTGATCATAAAATTCATACATAAAAGTAAAGAAACTAGAATAACCAAAACAATTTTGGAAAAGAACAAAGTTGGAAGACTCACATGACCCAATTTTAAGAGCTACTATAAAGCTACAGAAATCAATTAACACCACAACATACCACTACATACCTATTTAAGTGGCTATTTCCCCCAACTTTATTGAGATATAATTAACATACAACATTGTGTGAGTTTAAGGTATACAACATGATATAGGTATACACCGTGAAATGATTACCACAATAAGATTAGGTAGCATATCCATCACCTCACGTAGTCACTTTTTTTTTTTCCTTTGGTGGTAATATTTAAGATCTACTCTCCAAGCAACTTTCAAGTATACAATACAGTATTATTAACTGTACTGCTACACATTAGTTCTCATCTTATAACTGGAAGTTTGTACCTTTTGACCAACAACCCCCCCGGCAAACACCAATTTACACTCTGCTTCTGAATTTTGACTTTTTTAGATTCCACATATAGTGAGATCATACAGTGTTTGTCCTTCTCTGCCTGACTTTATTCACTTAGCATAATGCCCTCAAAGTTCATGAATTTTTTTTGAGATAAAGTTGCTGTACAGTATTACATGTTACAGGTGTACAGCACAGTGATTCACAACTTTTATAGGTTATACTCCATTTATAGTTATCATAAAATATTGGTTAAATTCCCTATGTTGTACAAAATATCCTTGAAGCTTATTTATTTAAAGTTCATGAAAATTTTAAAGTGTGACAATACCATGTGTTAATGAGGATGCAGAACTGGTAAAAATGTAAAATGGTACAGTCACTCTAGAACACAGTTCGACAATTAAGTATGAAGTTAAACATACATTTATCACAGGACCCAATGATCCCGCTCCTAGGTGTTTACCCTAGAGAAGTAAAAACTTATGTTCATACCAAAACCTGTACACAATGTTTATAGTGGCTTTATTCATTATCAATGAAAATGAAACAATTACAATATTCTTCAACAGGTAAATGGATAAACTGTGGTACAGCTACACAATATTTAGCCATATAAAAGAATGAACTATTGATATAGCATCGATGAACCTCAAAGGTTTTATGCTGAGTAAAAGAAGCCAGTCTCAAAAGACCACATAGTGTATATACTTGTCAAAATGCACCAAACACTTAACACAACATTGTAAATCAACTATACTTCAATAAAACATTTTTTAAAACTCATCAAACACCTAAAACAGGTGAAATTAAATATATGTAAATTATACCTCAACAAAGTTTATTTTTAGAAAGAAGCCGTTTAAAGTGAAAAACAGTAACAATGTACGGTGGGGTTTGTAACACGTAGAAGTAAAATGTATGACAATACTACAAGAGACCAGGATGGGAGAAATGAAGTATATCCTTGTAAGGTCAACACTATGCATGATACAGTATAACCTGAAGGTAGGCTGTGATAAGCTAAAGTTAAAATTTTAAGAATTGCTTGAACTGATACGTGTAATATCTAAGGTCAATAAACAAAGTCACTTGTATTCCTATATATCAGCAATGTTGGAATTTGGGGGAAAAAACTTAATACCATTTACAATAGCACCCCCCCAATGAAGTACTTAAGATATAAATCTAACAAAATATGTATAGGATCTGTGTATGGAAAACAACAAAATGCTGATGAAAGAAATCAAAGAATATCTAAATAATCGGAGAGAAATACCATGTTCACAAAATAGAAAACATTAACGTATCAATTCTCCCTAATTTTACATATAGATTCAACGCAATCCCAATCAAAATCCCAGCAAGTTTTGTATATACCAACAAGCTGATCTAAAAATTATATGGAAAGAAAAGGAATTAGAAAAGCCAAAACAATGCTGAAAAAGAACAAGTCAGCGGGTTCATATTACACAATTTCAAGACAATATAGTAAGCAACAATAATCAGGACAGTGTGGTACTGAGGAAAGAACAAACGGAGATCAATGGAACAACATAGAGAACTGAGAAACAGATGCATACAAATATATGCAACTGTTTTTGACAAGATACAAAGGTAATTCAATAGAAAAAGGATTGTCTTTTCAACAAAAGGTGGTGGAAAAACTGGAAGCCCAGTTGTAAAACAACAACAAAACCTCAACACATACTTAATGAGGTGAAATACAGACATTTTCAGACATATGAATACAGCAGACCCACATGAAGAAAACAAAAATGATCTCAAAAGCAATGTCAGAGATTCAGAAAGAAATGACAAGCAAAGAAAATGTTAAGCATGTGGGTGACAACCTTAACAATGTTTTGTATTTAAAACATGTTCAGAATTAATATATACAACAATGGAATGAAGGAGGGGAGGATGTTAAAGGCTCTAAGAATCTTGCATTGCCCAAGAAAAGAGAAAATGTATCGGCTAGGCTTTAATAAGTTAAAAATGCATGCTGTAATCCCTAAGGCAGCTATTCTCAAAGTGTGGTTCACAGACAACTGGGAGTCTCCTAAACACTTTAGGGAGGTCTGCTAATGCAAAATTATTTTCATTATAATACTAAGATGTTATTTCTTTTTTTTAACTCTATTAACACTTATACTGATGATGCAAAAGTAATGGTGAGTAAAACTGCTGGCACCTTAGCAGAAGTCAAGGCAGAGGCACCAAAGGCACCAAACTGAACTAGAAATCACATATTCTTCACCACCAAGCACTTATAGGGTTTTTTTTAACGCCAGTTTCATGTAAGAATATCTTTGATGAAGCAGTAAAAATCATTTCATTAAATGTCAACCCTTGACCACACATTGTTTTAATAATCTTTGTGGCAAAATGGGAACTTCGTTTAAAGCATTCTACTCCATACTGAAGTACAATGGCTATATTGAGAGTAAGTACATGTGTGACTGTTTAAGTTGTAAACTGAACTTGCCTGTTTTTTCATGGAACCCCATTTTTTACTCAAAAGAATGACTGACAAACTATGTTTATTCGGACTTAGGTACTGGAAGACATTTTCTCAAAAATGAATGAAATGAGTCTGTCATTTCAAGAAAACTAACAGTAATTTGTTGCCAATGATCAAACTTGAGATTTCAAACAAAAATCAGCATCTTGGAAAACTACCTCCACGGTGAGCTTGACAGCTTCCCAAAACTCAAAAGGCTTTTCTGATGAGATTGGTGGTAATATTAATGAATACAACTTTTTGATATTGTGTAATAAAATGTGTTGACATTTGTAATAATTGGAAGTGCTCTCCTTTTCCTTCTTTCATGCTCACTGAACTGCCCCAAACCAAAATGTTACCACTTGTGTTTCTCCAATCCATTAACAACATGTCCTCCCTACTATTCAGGGGCTACAGTGTCATTTCGTTATCTATAAACTCTGAAACAAATCTTACAATTCAAGACAGACAGACAGAAGGAAGGAGAGGGAGGGAGGGAGGGAGGCAGAATGACAAAAACAAAGGGAGGGAGGGAGAGAACGGACAAACTCAGTATATCATCATCAACTCACTGCTACTCCCAAAGCCTATGGCGGTATCAATAAATCATGAAAGGTTATGACACAACAATATATAGTAATTACTTATGGTATATTCTAAGTAATATCTTACTATGAGTAAAAAGTCAACCAAACCCTTCCTCCTCTAGGGACAAATCTGACCTTGGGTTAACTAGTTCTTTTATTTTTAAAACCTGATAAAGGTGGAATGTCAATTGTGTTACTAGCAACACTGATTATGGTAACAGTTACCGGATTGATGAAATAAACCTAGAGTGAGAGTACTGAAAATGAACTATGAATATCTGGTAGGATGCCACAGCTTTGGGAATCCCTCAGTATAGGGCCTCCTTTAACTGGGCATGTCTCTACAGAAACTGCAGGAGCAGTATGCCCATAAAATTTAGAAAAGATACTGGTTCCTATTTGGGATGGCGGTGTGGATGTGTGTGGTATGTGTGTGGTGTGATGTGTTTGTTTCCTAAACCAGGTGTGGTGGACTGAACAAAAGATGACCTTATATGGCAAAAGATGTGAAAGGAGCTGATTCTCCACTAGAGCCTCCAGAGTGTTGCCCTGCCCCTGCCAACCTTGATCTCAGGCTTCTGGCCCCCACAACTGTCAGAGAATAAATTTCTGTTGTCCTAAACCACCCAATTTGTGCTAATCTGTCACATCAGCCACAGGAAACTAATATACTAGAGTAGCTTTGCACCCACCTATGTGAGTCTCATTCTCTCACACCAGAGCTGTCACTTCATGAGCCAAAAACTAACCCCTGGACAGAACTGCAAGGATTCCCACGGAAGAGGAATGCCTGTCACTGCTCTGTTGACATGCTGTTTCCTGTCTGATATCCTTCTGTGTCAATGTGACATCAAGTGTGACCTAATCAGGTCTTACTTGTCTGAATGACTTTTGAGCCTAAGGCTCCACAGTGGGCCCTGTAAGTTACTAATGGTATTTATAGTGCCAAAGTATCTAAATGCTTTACCCTTTTTAATGCCATCAGAGCTAAGTATGGTGGATAAAAGTGTGGGCTCTAGAATCCGAGTGGGTAGGTTTTGAATTTTAGCTTTGTATTGTGTGGCCTTAGGCAAGTCAATAATCTCTCTATGCTCTGAAAAATAGGAATATTTTATAGCAACATAGGATTTACTATAAGCACTAAGTAAATACCACAATTTAAGATTTCAAGCAAAAACTAGAATTTTGGAAAACATATATACCACCACTGTGAACTTTATGAATCATAATTCATAATTTGCATCTTTGTCACAAACCATCTGTTTCATTAAGATTTTAAAGTTAATTACTGGGTGGGAGGGAGGGAGACGCAAGAGGGAAGAGATATGGGAACATGTGTATATGTATAACTGATTCACTTTGTTATAAAGCAGAAACTAACACACCATTGTAAAGCAATTATACCCCAATAAAGATGTTTAAAAAAATAAATAAATAAATAAAGTTAATTACTGTTTGGCTGTACATCATATTCTGTTTGTAACTAACTGTGGTTCTATCCCTTTCTCATTCCTGATGTTTTATATTTCTGCTCTCTTTTGCCCTCTCCCTAGGCTTTACTAGAGGTACATGCGTTTTGTTCTTTCAAAAACTAACTGCTGGATTCTTTATGAACACATTTTAAATGCTGTACCACAAATTACTTAAAATAAGGTGTGTGTGTGTGTATGTGATATTCAATACGTAACACTGCCCTCTTGCGTGCCATTATGTTTTACTAAGTGAAAGAGATGTCTTTCCAGGATTGTGCAGTACCAGAAAATGCCAAGTAAGTATTATGTACACTATAACGCAGGGGGGAAAGGTCAAGAACTACTCACCTATACAAGGGGGGGAAAGGTCAAGAACTACTCGCCTAGAAAATGCAAGGCCTTCCATTATACAGTGCCACCAAGCATCCTTACCAAATCCTTGCTCTCCACTGCCCCCCAATAGTTCCCTAGATATATCACATTTTCTTAGCTCGGTGCATTGTGACAAAGATTCTTTCCTTGTGCAAACTCTACTCAGGCTGCTCTGAGCTCTTTTTCAACTAGGCCTCAACATTTGGACTTCCATGTTTGTCTCTGCACTGTCCAATATTAGCAAGAATCCTGCTAAATTGGTTTAGCCAGAATCCCCATCTTCTGTCATCCCCCAGGTGATGTCTGATCACCCTGGACTGCCTTCAGCAACTGACTCCCACCCTGTTCCTTGGCTATACATCCCCATTTAACCATGTTGTATTCAGTTGAATCCAATCTTTCTCCCCCACTGCAGGGTCCCTATACCTATAGCAGTAGTCCACCTTGAATAAAGCCTTCCTTACCATCTTTAACAAGTGTCATGAATAATTTCTTCCTCAACGTTTGGTTTATAAGGTCTACTATGCCAAAATGATTCTTTTTTTCTTGAGTCATCTGTATAGGACCTATTCTCTTCTAGAATTCTATCATACACAAAATCAGTTGTTCCATGTCACCTCCCCCTCCCTTAACATGTCTGCCTCTATCACTTCTTTCTCTAGCTGGGACTAATTCTCATTCAAATATCTATCCCCAAGTCACATGGCAGGGTCATCATTCTAAACCATCAGAGATTCCCATAACTGGCTTAGGCTACCTACTAGTAATTTCACCAAACAGACACATGTAAGAATGGGAAGAAACTAATTTTTTTTTCTATGAAGGTAACATCAAATAATGAAAAGCTTGAGCCAAAACCAGACCTGAAAGACACAAATTTTCAGACAGACCAAGGCCATCACCATGATTTTTTAGAACACAATCCTAAAAATTGTGGGTAAAAGAATGAGAAGTTTAAAAAAGAAAATCTGGATTACATACAAAATGGATCATCCTAAACAGAAAGTTACAAAGGAAAGAAAGAATTATTTCAAAACTCAAGGAAAGTTATTTCCAAAATAATATTCTATACCAGACAAACTCCCAATCAAGAAGGCAGAAGAACAGAGAAAAATGAGTCATCTAAGAAACAAATACAACACAAGAGTGAAGACCCACTTCTTCCAAAGATGATGAAAAGCCAAATAATAAAGAAAGAGAGAGGACACTAGGAAAGCTATAGGAAAGGAAATTATCCAAAACTGACAGATTATACAATGTACTTGAGAAACAGAGGAAAGAGACTTCCCTGGTGGCGCAGTAGTTAAGAATCCGCCTGCCAATGCAGGGGACACGGGTTTGATCCCTGGTCCAGAAAGATCCCACATGCCGCAGAGCAACAAAGCCCATGCGCCACAACTACTGTGCCTGCACTCTAGAGCCCACGAGCCACAACTACCGCACCCTCCTGCCGCAACTACTGAAGCCCACGCACCTAGAGCCCGTCCTCTGCAACAAGAGAAGCCACCGCAACGAGAATTCCACGCACCACAACGAAGAGTAGCCTCCGCTCACTGCAACTAGAGAAAGTCCACGCGCAGCAACGAAGACCCAACGCAGCCAAAAAATAAATAATACAATGTATTAAAACTTGTCAATAATAAAATGATAAAAAGCAATTAATATCAGAAAAACTTTTTTAAAGTAAATATATGTAATATATTTCTTGGCTTGCTACTAGAAATACCAATAATAAGGTAAATGTGACATGGAAGCAACCCAAGTGCCCATCAACAGACGACTAATTAAGAAGATGTGCTGTGTTGGGCTTCCCTGGTGGCGCAGTGGTTGAGAGTCCACCTGCCGATGCAGGGGACACGGGTTCGTGCCCCGGTCCGGGAAGATCCCACATGCCGTGGAGCGGCTGGGTCCGTGAGCCATGGCCGCTGAGCCTGCGCTCCGCAACGGGAGAGACCACAACAGTGAGAGGCCCGCGTACCACAAAAAAAAAAAGAAGAAGAAGAAGATGTGGTGTGTATATATAATGGAATATTACTCAGCCATAAAAAAGAATGAAATAATGCCATTTGCAGCAACATGAATGGACCTAGAGAATATTATGCTTAGTGAAATAAATCAGAGAAAAGACAAATACTATATAATATCACTTATATGTGGAATCTTAAAAATAATACAAATGAATGTACATACAAAACAGAAATACAGTCACAGACATAGAAAATAAACTTATGGTTATCAAAGGGGGGAGGGAGGGGGGGAACAAATTAGGGGTATGGGACTAACAGATACAAACTACTATACATAAAATAGATAAGCAATGAGTATTTACTGTATAGCACAAGAGAATTATACCCAGTATCTTATAATAACCTATAATGGAATATAATCTGCAAAAAAAATGAATCACTGAGCTGTACACCTGAAACTAACACAATACTGTAACTCTACTATACTTCAATTTTTAAAATAATAATAATAAGGTAAATTTATTAATTTAAACCAAGGCTGTTATAAAGGAAGGACAGAAAAAAGAAAAGATGGGTTTTTTTAAATCAACTTTATCCTCCATACTAGAAAGTCAACAGAATGTAAGTGAGGGGAGGGGGTAGGGGATGACACAGAAACAACAGTTATAAGCATATTATTTAGAAATATGGAGGCAAATACCAAAAGTAACAACTAAGACTTATTGAAGGTGGTATACTGTAAGAACAGTGGGGTACTGCTGTTTTCTACTACACACCTTATAGAACCAATTGAGAGTTGTTTTTTAACTGTGTACCTATGCTTTCTTAAATAAAAAAATAATAAAATACATGGATAAGACGTGAATAAGGGGCTTTAGAATACTTATAATTAAACAGGGGAGGGAAGCTATGGAACTAAACGACATAAGTAGGTAGAAAAAGAAAGGCCAGTTAAAGAGGAAAATCAGGAAACCTTGGTGTGTCAAAATAACTGAAAGAAGATAAAAGCTCTGAGTACAAGAACAGTCTATTGTGCAGAATGTTGCTAAAAAGGTCAGGTAAAATATAAGCAACTTGCCACGTACCTAAATGTCATCAGGACACACGGAGCAATAGCAAAAGGCTGCCTAGAGCAATCAGGACACTGGTAGTCTAGCTAAAACGGCACTGATCTAAAAGATACCATCAGGGACTTCCCTGGTGGTGCAGTGGCTGGGAATCCGCGTGCCAATGCAGGGGACATGGTTCAAACCCTGGTTCAGGAAGATCCCACATGCCGCGGAGAAACTAAGCCCATGCACCACAACTACTGAGCCTGCGCTCTAGAGCCCGCGAGCCACAACTACTGAGCCCTCGTGCCACAACTACTGAAGCCCGTGGGCCTAGAGCCCATGCTCTGCGGCAACAGAAGCCACCGCAATGAGAAGCTCGTGCACTGCAACGAAGAGTAGCCCCTGCTCACCACGACTAGAGAAAGCCCGTGTGCAGCAACAAAGACCCAATGCGGCCATAAGTAAATAAATAAATAAAAGATGATATCAGGATATGCAGGCAAGCTCCTCAGTTAGGATCCAGCAGATAGGCAAGCATCCATTTCTTGGTTCCAAAGTATTAGAGTAAAAAAATAACACTGGATAAACGCTTATCTTAATACAGAGGTAGCTTATTCTCTATTCTGTTTTATACAGCCTATGGGTATTTGACGGTATTGAAATTCTCATAGCTGGAAAAAGGACAGACCCAAGAAGCAGATTCTGACTCAGGAGAAGACTAATGACTCTCTCCATCTCCCACACTTGGATTCCTTTTCATCAACCCAACATTAGCTTTAGATGTTTTGTAGCTGAGACAACTGGGTAACATTAAATCACTGTGTGGAAAAAATATTTTAAACATCCCCCCCACCAACTAAAAGAACCCCAAATAAGATTAATATTTACTAGGATTTTCATAGACACTTGCATTGTATCTTTTTAAAATTTTTTAGTATTTTCAACGTGGTAAAAACACATAACATTAAATTTACAATCAACCATTTTCAAGTGTACAGCTCAATAGTATGAAGTATATTCACACTGTTGTGCTGAAACTCTATACCCATTAAACATTTATTCTCCCTTCCCACTACCCCACTCCCACAACCACCCTTGGCAACCACCTTTCTACTGTTTCTATTATTTTGACTAGTTTAGGTATTTCATATGAATGAAATCATATAGTATTTGTCCTTTTGTGACCAGCTTATTTTATTTCATTTACCCTAATGTCCTCAAAGTTCACCCGTTATAGCGTGAGACAGGATTTACTTCTTTTTCAAGGCTCCTTAACATTCCACTATATGTATATACCAGATCTTCTTTATTCACTCATTCATTGATAGACATTTGGGTTGCTTCCACCTCCTGGCTACTGAATAATGCTGCAATAATCACTGGTGTGCAAATACCTCTTCAAGACTCTGCTTCAATTCTTTTGGATATATACCCTTAAGTGGGACTGCTAAATAAGATAAATTTAAATGTCTTTTGGTTACAAGAAGAGGACCAAAATTTGAAATGGGAAGGGAAAAAAAGTGTGTCTCAGATAAGAAAGTATAGCATTACGAATTCAAATGTAAAGGTGGCATGTATGCCACCTTACATTTATTATTTAGATTGAGGATAAGGGGATAGAAACTTTTCTGTTTTGTATTATACTAGCTAAGAACATCTGTGGCATTTTATAATCCATCTATATGAGATAATTATATGATTTATTGCCAACTTTTCAGATTGCTTCAAAGCAAAGGATGAGTACTTACAGCCATGTATTCAAAAAATTAAAGTGCCATATGCCTTTTCAACTTAGTTTTCAACTTTTCAACTATAAAGTAATTTTAATTGATACTATTTTCTATCCTTGAAGATTATTTTACTTAATTCCAAATAAGAATAAACTTTGATATACACTGTACTTGGGCAAATTTAGGGCCAGCACACTTTAAGA
Organism: Grampus griseus; assembly: GCF_964374135.1. Classification (NCBI taxonomy): domain Eukaryota; kingdom Metazoa; phylum Chordata; class Mammalia; order Artiodactyla; family Delphinidae; genus Grampus; species Grampus griseus. Next base: position 39,271,773 of record NC_138999.1, on the reverse strand, counting down.
GTGGATCTTGAAATAAATAGAAGAACGCTTTTCAGATAATAATCCAATTTTTATAGAATATATAAAAAGGAAGAGCTCCTGTAGTGAAAATCTAAATATAGCTACTTATAGAAGTCTATTACCTGTCTCACTTGTGAAAAGGTACTTTTTATCTGCTGTAGGCTTAGAAATCAAGTATCAAACCAATGAAGATTGAGTTCTAAACAAAAACTAATGTTCTGTTCAAGATAAACTTTCTGATCCCCTCTCTGAAAGTAAGGATTATCTCAGAGTTCTGGAAGAACGAGATTATAAAAAAAAATGAACTGTAGAAATGGGAAATGCTGTACACTACTATGATATCTGGAATACATACCAGATACACGTTAATAATACAAAAATTTCTTAGATGACACCAAAGGCACATACATGAGGGAAAAAATGATAAATTAAACTTTACCAAAATTAAAATGTTCTACTCTTTAGAAGATACTATTAAGAGAATGAAAAGACAAGAAGCCACAGACTGCAAAGCATATATCTGATGAAGTACTTGTAACCAAAATACATAAAGAATTCCCAGGGGTATAGCTCAGTGGAAGAGCATATGACTGCAGAATATATAAAGAATTCTTTAAACAAAATAAAAAGAAAACAACCCAATTTTTTATGAAATTGGCAAAATATCTGAACAGGCACTTCAAAGAAAATACACAAATGGCAGGTAAGCATGAAAAGATGCTCAATATCATTAGCCATTAGGGAAATGCAAATTAAAACCAAAATGAGGAGATACCACTACACACATACCAGAATGCCTAAAATTAAAGAGTGATCATACAAAATGGCAAAGATAAGGAATAATGAGAACTCTAACACACTGCTGGTAGAAATGTAAAATGGTACAATCACTCTGAAAAGCAGTTTGGGAGTTTATCCAGTTAAACATACACCTACCATACAATCCAGCCATTTCACTCCAGAGAAGAGAAGTCTATACAAAGATTTATACAAGAATGCTCATAGCAGCTTTCTTTGTAATAGCCAAAAACAGAAAACAAACCAGGAGTTCATCGATAGATGAACAGATAAAAAAACTGTAGTATATCCATACACTAGATTACTACTCAGCAAAAAAAGAGAATAACTATTGATGCACACAACAACACAGATGAATCTCTGAATAATTATGCTGAAAGAAACCAGAATAAAAGATCACTTACTATATGATTCCATTTAAATAAAACTTGAGAAAATACAAACCAATCTAACGTGACAAAAAGCCAATTAGTGATTGCTTGAGGATAAAGGAGAGAGGCAGGAGAAATGGAGATGATGTATATATTCCCTCTCTTATCTTGTTTAGTCTATTAAGTGAGCAATAGCATTATGTCTAAAATAAAAAACAGTGTACATACCTTAATTTAAAAACTTTATTGCTAAAAAATGTTAACCACCATCTGAGCCTTCAGTAAGTCAAAACGGTTTTTGCCAGTGGAGGGTCTTACCTTGATGTTACTGATTGCTAACTGATCGAGGTGGTGGTTGTTCTGGCAATTTCTTAAAATAAGACAATGAAGTCTGCCACACCGATTGACTCTTCCTTTCATGAACAATTTCTCTGGAGCGTACAACACTGTTTGATAGTATTCTACCCACAGTAAGACTTCTTTCAAAATTGGATTCAATCTTCTAAAACCCTGCCACTGCTTTATCAACTAAGTTTCTGTAATATTCTAAATCCTTTGTTGTCATTTCAACAGTCTTCACAGCGTCTTTACCAGGAGAAGATTCCATCTCAAGAAACCAGTTTCTTTGCTCATCTACTACAATTTTATGATGAGACTGTAGCAACTCAGTCACATATTCAGGCTCCACTTCTAATTCTAGTTCTCTTGCTATTTCCACATCTGCAGTTCCTTCCTCCACTGACGTCTTGGAACCCCTCCAAGTCATCCGTAAGGGTTGGAATCAACTTCTTCCAAACTCCTGTTCACGTTGATATTGAATATTTTGACCTCTTCCCATGAATCATGAAAGTTCTTCATGGCATCTAGAATGGGGAATCCTTTCCAGAAGGTTTCCATTGACTTTGCCCAGATCCATAAGAGGAATCATTATCTATGGCAACTATAGCCTTATGAAATATATTTCTTAAATAAGATCCATGATACATGGGCTGCAGAAAGGATGTTGCAGTAGTAGGCATGAAAACATTAATCTCATTGTACATCTCCATCAGAGTTCTTGGGTGGCCAGGTACACTGTCAACGACATGTAATATTTTGAAAGGAAGGAGCAGTAGTTCTCAACAGTGGGCTTAAAATATTCAGTAAATCATGTTATAAACAGGTGTGCTGTCACCTAGGCTTTGCTGTTCCATTTACAGAGCAGAGACAGAGTAGATTTAACATAATTCTAAAGGCCCCTAGGATTTTTGGAATGGTAAATGAGCACTGGCTTCAACTGAAAGTCACCAGCTACAACAGCCCCTAACGAGAGTGTCAGCCTGATCTTTGAAGCTCTGAAGCCAGACATTGACTACTTCTCCCTAGCTGTGAAAGTCCTAGATGACATCTTCCAATAGAAGGCTGTTCCATCTACATTGAAAACCTAGTGTTTAGTGTGGCCACCTTCATAAATTATCTTAGCTGGATCTTCTGGATAACTTGCAGCTTCTACATCAGGACTTGTGGCTTCACCTTGCACTTCTATATTCTGGAGATGATTTCTTTCCTTAAACCTCACGAACCAACCTCTGCTAGTTTCAAGCTTTTCTTCTGCAGCTTCCTCATCTCCCTCAGTCTTCACAGAATTGAGAGAGGGCCTTGCTCTGGATTAGGCTTTGGCTTAGGGGAATGCTGTGGCTGGTATGATCCAGACCACAAAAACTTTCTCCGTATCAGCAATAAGGTTATTAAGCTATCTTATTATATCCAGTGTGTTCACTGGAGTAGCACTTTTAATTTCCTTCAAGAGCTTTTCCTTTATCTTCACAATTTGGCTGTTTGGTGCAACAGGCCTAGCTTTTGGCCTATTGCACTTTTGAAGTGCCTTCCTCACTAAGCTTAATCATTTCTAGCTTTTGATTTAAAGTGAGAGCCATGCTACTCTTCCTTTCACTTGAACAATTAGAGGCCACTGGAGGATTATTAATTGGTCTAATATTGTTGTTTCTCAGGTTATGGGGAGGCCCGAGGGTGAGAGATGGGGCAGTTACAACACAGAGATTTATTAATTTCACTGTCCTATATGGGCATGGTTTGTGGAACCTCAAAATAATTACAATAGTAACATCAAAGATCACTGAACACCACAACAAATGACGACAAGATTTGAAATACTGAGATAATTACCAAAATGTGACAGAGACACAAAGTGAGCATATGCTGTTGGAAAAATGGCACTGACAGACTTGTTCAAAGCAGGGTTGCTACAAACCTTCAACTGGTAAACACAATAACTGTGAAGCGCAATTAAGCAAGGTATAATAAAACAAGGTGTGCCAGTATGTGTATACTGTATATGTGTATATGTTCATCCCCTTTTAACTAAGCAAATCTAAGAATTATTCCTACAAATAAACATATACACTGTATAAAATAACACATATACAATATTGTATGTACTAACATAAGATTGAAAACAACCTAAATACCCATTAAGAGAAATCAACACTTATTAAAAATGAGTTCTTGAATTCACTCAAGTTATTAAATACATCCTTTTTAGATATTATTAAAATATCCATGAACATTTAATAATGACACATCTCTAACGATTTTCAGAAAAGGATCACAAAAGTACAGTGACTAAGTCTATATTAGTTCATTGGACATTCCTAGCATTTATTAGCACATTACTAGTTTTTGAGAAGTGCTAAAATAGAGATAACCTTTATTTATGCTAGAATTTCCTAAATACGCTTGGTCCATAGAACTCGCTTTGTTGTGCAAAAGTAATTAAACTCTAGTGGGACAACAGTGTTCCATGGAAAGGAGGTGGAAAGCCCTGGACTAAAGCATGCATTAAGCATAAATTAAATGTATGGCCTCAAAACTAGAAATATTTGTGTCTATGTAAAGGACACTGACTCTATGTGACACCTGATCTAAATTCTTTCACTCCTGCACCATTCCTTACTCCCTTTCATGGTACATTACTCTATACCTCACATACTACACAATTTAAGCAAAAAGACATTCCTGGGGTAAAGATAAATTAAGAACTGTCCTTTACCAAGTATTCTACATAAGCAGATTTAAAACAAACACAAACTCAAAACTACAGATTTATTAAGGATTTCTTCCTCTGGCAAAAACAGAATAAAGGGGATCATATTTACCCTGCCATCTTAATAAACCAAGAAAAATATGTGAAACAATCTTTTTAGACACTGGACAACAAGCAATAAAGGGCAGTAATCCCTGAAAGAGCAAAAATACATGAGGTAATTCCTATGATTGCCCCCAGCTTACTGTTTGGGGTGAGTTTCCATGTAAAGGCAGAGGCAAAGGAATGCAGTCAAAGTGCAGTCTCCCAGAGTCAAAAAGAAGGAGCTTGGAATTTGGGTAAGCCAAGGCAGCTAGAGCACACACAAGGCAAGAAATGACAGAGAAGGGAGCTGTAGAGAGCCCTCCAGAGGTCTGTATAGGTTCCCCCTTGAGTCCTCAGATGAGTAACAATGAGCACATGAAGATGAAGAAATTGCCCTAGAATAACCTGAAAAAAACAAGTGGAAAAATCTACTGGGCTCAAACAGTGCCAAAAATAGTTACTGTTCCCACAAGTCAGAGTGGAGAAACCTCATAAAACAAGGAGCATTGGGAAGAGTCCTCAGAAGAATTATCACCTCAATAGTTGAGCAAAATTAGCCCAAGACTAAAGGCTGCTCTGTTCCCAGCTAACAAAGTGTACAAGCAAGCCTCAAAATGATCAAACTATTTCCAATTAGCTGAATTGCATCCCAGAACAAAGTTCAAAAATAATGATATCCAGACACCAGCAAGACAAAATTAACACTATCTACCATGCAATCAAGAAATTACAACCCGGGGCTTCCCTGGTGGCGCAGTGGTTGAGAGTCCGCCTGCTGATGCAGGGGACATGGGTTCGTGCCCCGGTCCAGAAGGATCCCACATGCCGCAGAGCGGCTGGGCCAGTGAGCCATGGCCACTGAGCCTGCGCATCCGGAGCCTGTGCTCCGCAACGGGAGAGGCCACAGCAGTGAGAGGCCCGAGTACCGCCAAAAAAAAAAAAAATTACAACCCATAAAGAGGAAAACCAATCTAATACAGATTAATCAGTCACACCTGTCAGAATGGCCATCATTTAAAAGTCTACAAATAGGTGGAACCAAGATGGCGGAGTAGAAGGACGTGCTCTCACTCCCTCTTGCAAAAACACCAGAATCACAACTAGCTGCTGGACAATCATCCACAGGAAGACACTGGAGCTCACCAAAAAAGATACCCCATATCCAAAGACAAAGGAGAAGCCACAATGAAACGATAGAAGGGGCGCAATCACAGTAAAATCAAATCCCATAACGGGTGGGTGGGTGACTCACAGACTGGCGAACACGTATACCACCGAAGTCCACCCACTGGAGTGAAAGTTCTGAGCCCCATGTCAGGCTTCCCAAACTGCGGGTCCGGCAACGGGAGGAGGAATTCCTAGAGAATCAGACTTTGAAGCCTAGTGGGAATTGATCGCAGGACTTCGACAAGACTGGGGAAAACAGAGACTCCACTCTTGGAGGGCGCACACAAAGTAGTGTGCGCATCAGGACCCAGGGGAAGGAGCAGTGACCCTGGGGAAGACTGAACCAGACCTACCTGCTAGCGTTGGGGGGTTCCTGCAGAAGCAGGGTGTGGCTATGGCTCACCGTGAGGACAAGGACACTGGCAGCAGAAGTTCTGGGAAGTACTCCTTAGCGTGAGCCCTCCCAGAGTCTGTCATTAGCCCCAACAAACAGCCCAGATAGGCTCCAGTGTTGGGTTGCCTAAGGCCAAACAACCAACAGGGAGGGAACCTAGGCCCGCCCATCAACAGTCAAGTGGGTTAAAGTTTCACTGAGCTCTGCCCACCAGAGCAACAGTCAGCTCTACCCACCACCAGTCCCTCCCACCAAGCCTCTTAGATAGGCTCATCCACCAGAGGGCAGACAGCAGAAGCAAGAAGAACTACAATCCTGCAGCCTTCGGAACAAAACACACATTCACAGAAAGATAAACAAGATGAAAAGGCAGAGGGCTATATACCAGATGAAGGAACAAAATAAAACCCCCGAAAAACAACTAAATGAAGTGGAAATAGGCAACCTTCCAGAAAAAGAATTCAGAATAATGATAGTGAAGATGATCCAGGACCTCGGAAAAAGAATGGAGGCAAAGATCGAGAAGATGCAAGAAATGTTTAACAAAGACCTAGAAGAATTAAAGAACAAAAAGATGAACAATACAATAACTGAAATGAAAACTACACTAGAAGGAATCAATAGCAGAATAACTGGGGCAGAAAAACGGATAAGTGACCTGGAAGACAGAATGATGGAATTCACTGCTGCAGAACAGACTAAAGAAAAAACAATGAAAAGAAATGAAGACAGCCTAAGAGTCCTCTGGGACAACATTAAACGCAACAACATTCACATAATAGGGGTCCCAGAAAGAGACAAGAGAGAGAAAGGACCAGAGAAAATATTTGAAGAGATTATAGTCAAAAACTTCCCTAACATGGGAAAGGAAATAGCCACCCAAGTCCAGGAAGCGCAGAGAGTCCCATACAGGATAAACCCAAGGAGAAACAAGCCGAGACACAAAGTAATCAAATTGGCAAAAATTAAACAAAAAGAAAAATTATTGAAGGCAGCAAGGGAAAAACGACAAATAACATACAAGGGAACTCTCATAAGGTTAACAGCTGATTTCTCAGCAGAAACTCTACAAGCCAGAAGGGAGTGGCATGATATACTTAAAGTGATGCAAGGGAAGAACCTACAACCAAGATTACTCTACCCAGCAAGGATCTCATTCAGGTTCGATGGAGAAATCAAAAGCTTTACAGACAAGCAAAAGCTAAGACAATTTAGCACCAACAAACCAGCTCTACAACAAATGCTAAAGGAACTTCTCTAAGTGGGATGGGAAACACAAGAGAAGAAAAGGACCTACAAAAACAAACCCAAAACAACTAAGAAAATAGTCATAGGAACATACATATCAATAATTACCTTAAATGTGAATGCATTAAATGCTCCAACCAAAAGACACAGGCTTGCTGAATGGATACAAAAACAAGACCCATATATATATGCTGTCTACAAGAGACCCACTTCAGACCTAGGGACACATACAGACTGAAAGTGAGGGGATGGAAAAAGATATTCCATGCAAACGGAAATCAAAAGAAAGCTGGAGTAGCAATACTCATATCAAACAAATTAGACTTTAAAATAAAGAATGTTATGAGAGACAAGGAAGGACACTACATAATGATCAAGGCATCGATCCAAGAAGAGGATATAACAATTATAAATATATATGCACCCAACACTGGAGCACCTCAATACATAAGGCAATTGCTAACAGCTATAAAAGAGGAAATCAACAGTAACACAATAATAGTGGGGGACTTTAACACCTTACTTACACCAATGGACAGATCACCCAAAATGAAAATAAATAAGAAAACAGAAGCTTTAAATGACACAATACACCAGATAGATTTAATTGATATTTATAGGACGTTCTATCCAAAAACAGCAGATCACACTTTCTTCTCAAGTGCACACGGAACATTCTCCAGGATAGATCACATCTTGGGTCACAAATCAAGCCTCAGTAAATTTAAGAAAATTGAAATATCAAGCATCTTTTCTGACCACAACGCTATGAGATTAGAACTGAATTACAGGGAAAAAACGTAAAAAACACAAACACATGGAGGCTAAACAATACGTTACTAAATAACCAAGAGATCACTGAAGAAATCAGAGAGGAAATCAAAAAATACCTAGAGACAAATGACAATGAAAACACGATGATCCAAAACCTATGGGATGCAGTAAAAGCAGTTCTAAGAGGGAAGTTTATAGCTATACAAGCATACCTCAAGAAACAAGAAAAATCACAAATAAACAATCTAAACTTACACCTAAAGGAACTAGAGAAAGAAGAACAAACAAAACCCAAACCCTTCCTTAGCAGAAGGAAAGAAATCATAAAGATCAGAGCAGAAATAAATGAAATAGAAACAAAGAAAACAATAGCAAAGATCAATAAAACTAAAAGCTGGTTCTTGGAGAAGATAAACAAAATTGATAAACCATTAGCCAGATTCATCAAGAAAAAGAGGGAGAGGACTCAAATCAATAAAATTAGAAATGAAAAAGGAGAAGTTACAACAGACACTGTAGAAATACAGAGCATCCTAAGAGACTACTACAAGCAACTCTATGTCAATAAAATGGACAACCTGGAAGAAATGGACAAATTCTTAGAAAATATGAACAGACCAATCACAAGTAATGAAATTGAAACTGTGATTAAAAATCTTCCAACAAACAAAAGTCCAGGACCAGATGGCTTCACAGGTGAATTCTATCAAACATTTAGAGAAGAGCTAACACGCATTCTTCCCAAACTCTTCCAAAAATTTGCAGAGGAAGGAACACTCCCAAACTCATTCTATGAGGCCACCATCACCTTGATACCAAAACCAGACAAAGATACTACATAAAAAGAAAATTACAGGCCAGTATCACTCATGAATACAGATGCAAAAATCCTCAACAAAATACTACCAAACAGAATCCAACAACACATTAAAAGGATCATACAACACGATCAAGTGGGATTTATCCCAGGGATGCAAGGATTCTTCAATATACGCAAATCAATGTGATACACCATATTAACAAACTGAAGAATAAAAACCATATGATCATCTCAATACATGCAGAAAAAGCTTTTGACAAAATTCAACACCCATTTATGATAAAAACTCTCCAGAAAGTAGGCATAGAAGGAACTTACCTCAACATAATAAAGGCCATGTATGACAAACGCACAGCAAACGTCATTCTCAATGGTGAAAAACTGAAAGCATTCCCTCTTAAGATCAGGAACAAGACAAGGATGCCCACTCTCGCCGCTATCATTCAACATAGTCTTGAAAGTCCAAGCCACGGCAAACAGAGAAGAAAAAGAAATAAAAGGAATACAAACTGGAAAAGAAGTAAAACTGTCACTGTTTGCAGATGACATGATACTAGACATAGAGAATCCTAAAAATGCCACCAGAAAACTACTAGAGCTAATCAATGAATTTGGTAAAGTTGCAGGATACAAAATTAATGCAAAGAAATCTCTTGCGTTCCTATACACTAATGATGAAAAATCTGAAATAGAAATTAAGGAAACATGCCCATTTACCACTGCAACAAAAATAATAATATACCTAGGGAGACAAAAGACCTGTATGCAGAAAACTATAACACACTGATGAAAGAAATTAAAGATGATACCAACAGATGGAGAGATATACCATATTCCTGGATTGGAAGAATCAATATTGTTAAAATGACTATACTACCCAAAGCAATGTACAGATTCAATGCAATCCCTATCAAACTACGAATGGCATTTTTCACAGAACTAGAACAAAAAAATTCACAATTTGTATGGAGACACAAAAGACCCCGAACAGCCAAAGCAGTCTTAAGGGAAAAAAACGGAGCTGGAGGAACCAGACTCCCTGACTTCAGACTATACTACAAAGCTACAGTGATCAACACAGTATGGTACTGGCACAAAAACAGAAACATAGATCAATGGAACAAGACAGAAAGTCAAGAGATAAACCCACACACCTATGGTCAACTAATCTGTGACAAAGGAGGCAAAGATATACAATAGAGAAAAGACAGTCTCTTCAATAAGTGGTGCTGGGAAAACTGGACAGCTACATGTAAAAGAATGAAATTAGAACACTCCCTAACACCATACACAAAAATAAACTCAAAATGGATTCGAGACCTAAATGTAAGATCGGACACTATAAAACTCTTAGAGGAAAACATCGGAAGAACACTCTTTGACATAAATCACAGCAAGATCTTTTTTGATCCACCTCCTAGAGGAATGGAAATAAAAATAAACAAATGGGACCTAATGAAACTTCAAAGCTTTTGCACAGCAAAGGAAACCATAAACAAGATGAAAAGACAACCCTCAGAATGGGAGAAAATATTTGCAAATGAATCAACGGACAAAGGATTAATCTCCAAAATATATAAACAGCTCATGCAGCTCAATATTAAAGAAATAAACAACCCAGTCCAAAAATGGGCAGAAGACCTAAATAGACATTTCTCCAAAGAAGACATACAGATGGCCAAGAAGCACATGAAATGCTGCTCAACATCACTAATTATTAGAGAAATGCAAATCAAAACTACAATGAGGTATCACCTCACACCAGTTAGAATGGCCATCATCAGAAAATCTACAAACAACAAATGCTGGAGAGGGTGTGGAGAAATGGGAACCCTCTTGCACTGTTGGTGGGAATGTAAATTGATACAGCCACTATGGAGAACAGTATGGAGGTTCCTTAAAAAACTAAAAATAGAATTACCGTATGATCCAGCAATCCCACTACTGGGCATATACCAAAAGAAAACCATGATTCAAATAGACACATGCACTCCAGTGTTCACTGCAGCACTATTTACAATAGCCAGGTCATGGAAGCAACCTAAATGCCCATCAACAGACGAATGGATAAAGAAGTTGTCGTACGTATGTACAATAGAATATTACTCAGCCATAAAAAGGAACGAAATTGAGTCATTTTTGTTGAGACATGGATGGATATAGAGACTGTCATACAGAGTGAAGTACATCAGAAAGAGAAAAACAAATATCATATGCAGGTATGTGGAACCTAGAAAAATGGTACAGATGAACCGGTTTGCAGGGCAGAAGTTGAGACACAGATGTAGAGAACAAACGTATGGACACCAAGGGGGGGAAAACACGGTGGGGTGGGGATGGTGGTGTGCTGAATTGGGCGACTGGGATTGACATGCATACACTGATGTGTATAAAACTAATGACTAATAAGAACCTGCACTATAAAAAAACAAACAAAAAAACAACTAATACTAAACTTTCTTTGGGTTATTTGTATGGAAATATGTTAACATAAATGTTTCAGACATTACATGAAATTCCTAAAAATCTTATATGTTCTGGTATAATGTTGTAAGTCATAATTCTAGTTATTACTTTAAAATGTATATCTCAGAAATAACTAAATTTCCTTGTCAACTGCATTATTATGAACTTCCATCAAATCTTTAACCGTGGTCATTTTTAAGTCTTTTGTCATTTACAGACAGTTCTGGGTGTAATCTGATGCTTTTGCAAAAATGTTCCTATAAAAGGGTTTCATCTCCAAGGAATTCATGGAAAAGGCTCTGACAAGTACACGTTTCTGGTAACTGACTATACTGCTGAACTGAATGAATAAGCATTTCCAGAACTCTAATGGAAAACTGATGAATTCATAAAAGTGCTAACAAAAGATCAAGATGAAAAAAAAAATTAATTACATGGGACTGAGTGAACTGATGAGGATGATTATAATTTTTGTGACTTTCTGTTTGAATTAAAAAAACATCCCACAAGGACTCAGAGGCAAAATATATACAAATCAACTATCACTGCAAAGTAAAGGAGCTGTTACAGTGGAGGATTACTGGACTGAATGTCAGTCTTATGACACAGTATGAGTGTGTTTCGTGTTTGGTAATTGCAATCATTGTTGCTTTTGTTGTGGTCATCCATTTACAATGCTTGGTGTCAGTTTACTTATCTCTTATAAAAATAAAATACAGTGTGTGTGCGGAAAAAAAAAAACTAACCATCTAATAAGGGAGATGAGACATGTTCATATGAAATAAGGCATTAATATCAGTGTTGGTTATTTGTTGATCTGTATACGTATTGGGTTATTTTGCTCTTAGTTTCTAAGTCATAAATTGCGAGAATATAGTGTCAAAAAACTTCCCATTAAAAATCTTCAACCCTGTTGTCAAAAAAAAAAAAATAGTCTACAAATAATAAATGCTGGAGAGGGTGTGGAGAAAAGGGAACCCTCCTACACTGTTGGTGGGAATGTAAGCTGGTGCAACCACTATGGAGAACAATATGGAGGTTCCTCAAAACACTAAAAATAGAGTTGCCATGTGATCCAGCAATCCCACTCCTGGCATGTATCGGGACAAAACTATAATTTTAAAAAAAACACCCACCCCTATGTTCACAGCAGCACTATTTACAATGGCCAAGACATGGAAACAACCTAAATGTCCACTGACAGATGAACGGATAAAAAGACGTGGTACCTATATATACAATACCATAAAAAAGAATGAAATAATGCCATTTGCAGCTACATGCATAGACCTAGAGATTATCATACTAAATGAAGTCAGTCAGACAGAGAAAGACAAAAACCATATGATATCACTTATATGTGGAATCTAATACATGACACAAATGAACTTATCTATGGAACAGAAACAGACTCACAGACATAGAGAACAGACTTGTGGTTGCCAAGGAGGAGGGGGAGCCAGGAAGAGTTGGATTAGGAGTTTGGGATTAGCAAATGCAAACTATTATATATAGCACGGATAAACAGCAACAACCATACTATTGCATACTACAGCGAACTATATTCAGTATCCTGTAATAAACCATAACGGAAAAGGAAAAAATCAATGATTAATGATGTTACAGCATTGTTCAAAACTACATTCCACACGTTCAAGAAAGTAGAGAAAAGCATAAGCATGTTAAGGAGAAACACAGAAGATATAAAAAGGACTCAAATGAAAATTACAATGTCTAAGGCAAAAAAGTACACTGGATGGAATTAAGAGCAGATAAATTATTGCAGGAGGAAAAAAAGTGAACTTCAAGCAAGAAATAGCAATACAAATTATCCAAAATGAGACACCGCAAGGAAAATGACTGAAACAAAAAAATGAACAGAGCATCAACTAACGATAGAACAACTTCAGAGGGCCTGCAAAAAAACTCAACAAATCTCAAGCACAAGAAACGGTTTTAAAAACAAGACCTAACCAGATTGCTTAACACCAGCAATAAACAGAAATTCTTAAAAGCAGCCAAGAAAGGGGGACAGGGAGGAACGAAGATAAGAATGACAGCAAACTTCATCACGAAAACAGTGGGGCAACATCTTTACAAAACACTGAAAGAAAAAAGGGTCAATTCAGAATTCCATGCCAAGCCGAAATACCTTGCGAAAATAAAAGAAAAATATAAACTTATACAGACAGACATAGGCTGAAAGAATTAATTACCAGCAAATCTTTACTACCAAGACACGTTTAAAGAAAGTACTTCAGACAGAAAGAAATTACCACAAGGTGGAACTCTCGATCTACATAAAGGAAGGAAGAGCAATGGAAATAGTAAATATGTGAGTAAATATAACTTTTTCATGTTTATTTAAACCCCCTTAAATGACAACTGACTGCTTATGAGCAAAAAGAATGTCAATGTACTGTGGGGCTGTTAACAAATACAGAAGTAAAATGAACAACAATAACACAAAGTTCATGAGAAATGAAGTAGAAGTGTACTTTACTAAGTTTCTTACAGTATCAATGAAGTATAATATTACTGGAAGGTAGACTGTTTACTTGAAGTAATCATGTATACTTTAAATCCTAAAGTAACTACTTAAAAAACAGACCAAATTAGCTAAAATAAGCTAGACCAAGAAAAAAAAAGAATCATAAAAACTATTATTCCTCCCATCCATTAATCCAGTAAAAGGCAGAAACACAGGAAGAAAAAGAGAACAAAAAACATATGGAACAAACAGCAAGATGATAGACTCAAAACTAGCCATATCAGTAATCCCATTGAATGCAAACAGTCGAAACATCTGAACTATAGCTGCTGGTTACAAGACAAAATTGCACACACACTAACTTTTCCCTGCTACTGCCTTATAAACCCAAATACCTGGGAAAGTATCCAATAAGCAATAATAAAAGAACTCCAAAGGCTTCAAAGAAGGTGGCAAACTGTCTAGGGACCTCAGGACTTGAGGGAAGAGAACACAGTTCCCTGGGTTTTCTTTTTTCTCCCATGTACCCGGCTACAGAGACCTGCAACCCAGAACCAACAGGCATGGAAGGGAAGGAGGAAGGAAAGGAAGAAAACCACAACTGGTGCACAAGCAGGCAGGCCAATCGGCCCTTAGCAGCAGCTAGAAAGCCCCAGACCACGCCAGGCCCCTCCTCCCCACCCACCACCAGATACTGGTGGGCTGGCCTCATCCATCCCCAGAGGCAACAAAACCCAAGGCCAAACCAACTTTTGCTCCACAACCAGGACACCAACAGATGATCTGATTCACCTGCAGCAGCAGATCCATACAGAAACTATATAAAGAACTTTCAAAACTCAACATTTAAAAAATAATCAAACAAGAAAATGAGCAAAAGACATGAACAGACATTTTTACCAAAGAGGATATACAGATGGCAAATAAGTACATGAAAAGATAGTCAACTTCATGTACTATGAGAGAATGCAAACTAAAATCACAATGAGTTATCACTACACATCTACCAAAATAACTTTTAAAACAACAGTGATAATACCACATGCTGGAGAAACTGGATTGCTCATACATTACTAGTGGGAATATAAAATGGCACAGACACTCTAAAAAACAGTTTGGCAGTTCCTTTAAAATCTAAGAATGGATTTACCACCCAACCTAGCGATTACACTCTAGGATATTTATCCCAGAGAAATGAGAATTTATTGTCACACAGAAATGTACATGCAAATGTTCAGAGCAGTTCATTTGTAATAGCCAAAAACTGGCAACTAAGCAATATCCTTCAATGGGGAAATGGTTAAACAAATTATGGTACATCCATACTATGGAACACTACTCAGAAACAAAAAAGGAAGATTACTCATATACACAATTATTTGGATGAACAGCAAATAAATTATACCAATCTCAAAAGGATGCATGCTACATGATTCCACTTATGAAATATTCATGAAATAACAATGATAGACATGGAGAACAGATTAATGATTCCCGGGACTTAGGGATTGGGGGGGAGGGGGGGGTAGCTACAAAGAGGTAGCACAATGGAGTCTTGTGATAGAGGTAAGCATCTTGGTTGTGGTTAACATGAAACTATACACACGATTAGACTGCAGAGCTATACACACACACACACACAAACAAATGAATACCTATATATCTGGTAAAATCTGAATAAGCTCTATGGATTGTACCATTGTCAATTTCCTCATCTTAATGTTGTACTGTAGTTTAAGCAAGATGTTAACACTGGGGGAGGTTGGGTGATAGGTACACGGGACCTCCCACCATATTTCTAACTTCCTATGAAGCTATAATTATTTCAAAATAAAAACTTTTAGAAAAAAACATTTTAAAAATAAAGGGAAAGATCATTAATTGGATATAAAAGCAAGACCCAACTATATGCTACCAGTAAGAAATTTTCTTTAAAGACACAAATAGGTTAAAAGTAAAAAGATGAAAAACGATATACCATGCTGACACTAATCAAAGAAAACTAAAGAAACAATATTAAAATTAAAGTAGATTTCACTGAAAAATCTATGGAGACCAGGAAGAGGATCATTCCATAAAGATAAAAAGATCAATGCATCAGGAGGCTGTAACATCTTAAACATTTATCTACCTAACAAAGGAGCTTCAAAATATATTAACCAAAAATGACAGAACTGAAAGGAAAAAAAGACAAAACTACAATTAGTCAATGATCTCAACAATCCTTTTTCAATGACTGATAGAAGTAGACTTACAATTATAAGCATACCTCAGAGATACTGTGGGTTCATTTCCAGACCACCACAATAAAGCAACTATCACAATAAATCAAGCCATACAAATTTTTTGGTTTCCCAGTGCATATAAAAGTTATGTTTACATTATACTGTAGACTCTTAGGTGTGCAACAGAATTATGGCTTTAAAAATGTACATACCTTAATTGAAAAAAACAAAAAGACAATTACAATTGTAACATGAAAGATCACTGACCACAGATCACCATAACAAATATAATGAAAAGGTTTGAAATACTGCAAGAATTACCAAAATGTGACACAGAGACACAAAGTGAGCAAATGCTGTTGGAAAAAATGGGGCTGATAGACTTGCTTGACACAAGGTTGTCACAAACATCAATTTGCAAAACACACAATATCTGCAGAGCTGGCAATAAAACAAGGTATTCCTGTAGTAGGGTAGAGAAGACTTGAGAAATGCAATCAATGGCGTTGATTGACATTTTTGCCACAGAATATATTTTTGCCACAGAATATATTCTTTTCAAGTGCACAGAGACCACTCAGCAATGTAGATCATATTCTAGACTGTAAAGCAACTTTTAAAATTTTTGAAAGTATTCAAATCATACAAAGCATATTCTCTGGCCAAAATAGAATTAAATCAATAGTATTTGGGAAATCCCCAAATATTTAGATACTAATCCCCTAGGGACACTTCTTCAAAAATCCTTGGGTCAAAGCAGAAATCAAAAGGCAAATTTGAAAATATTTTTAAAAGAATGTAAATGAAAACAACATACCAAAATCTGTGGAATGGAGCTAAAGCAGCACATTGATAAATGGAGAAGAGACAAATCTCCCTGCACAAGATTCCTAAATAATTTATGTAGATACTCTACCCTCAAAAGGAGGGGGGAGTAGGGCTTCCCTGGTGGCGCAGTGGTTGGGAGTCCGCCTGCCGATGCAGGGGACACGGGTTCGTGCCCCGTTCTGGGAAGATCCCACATGCCGTGAAGTGGCTGGGCCCGTGAGCCATGGCCGCTGGGCCTGCGCGTCCGGAGCCTGTGCTCCGCAACAGGAGAGGCCACAACAGTGAGGCCCGTGTACCGGAAAAAAAAAAAGGAAGGGGGAGCAAAACGTCTGATACGATGTGATGAAAATGATATTTTACTTCTGTGATCTTCCTCCAAAATTCTGATAAACCCAGTCTAATCATGGGAAAAGCATCAGACATATACCAATAGAGATGCATCCTACAACATACCTGACCACTACTCCTCAAAACTAAGGTCATCAAAAACAAGGAAAGTCTGGGATTTCCCTGGCAGTCCAGTGGTTAGGACTTGGCGCTCTCACTGCCAGGGGCCCAGGTTCAAACCCTGGTCAGGAAACTAAGATCCCTGCAAGCCGCACTGCATGGCCAAAAAAAAAAAAAAAAAAGCTGAGAAATGTCACAGCCAAGAGAAGCCTACAGACATGACAACTAAATACAATATGCTATCCTGGATGGGATTCTGGAACTGGAAATGAACATGAGGTTAAAACTAAGGAAACCAAAGTAAACTATGGACTTCAGCTAATAATAATGTTATCAGTATTGGTTCATTAATAGTAAAAAAAAAAAAAAAAAATCCAGCAGCCCCCAACCTTTTTGGCACCAGGGACCGGTTTCGTGGAAGACAATTTTTCCATGGGTGGGGTGGATGGGGGGATGGTTCAGGAGGTAATGTGAGCGATGGGGAGCGGCAGATGAAGCTTAGCTTGCTTGCCCACCACTCACCTCCTGCTGTGCTGCCCTGTTCCTAACATGCCGCGGACCGGTACAGGTTGGGGTGGGCGGTTAGGGACCCCTGCATTATACTAATGTAAGACATTAATAAGGGAAACTGAGTGCAGGAACTCTCTGTACTATCTTCTCAATTTGTCTGTAAATCTAACACTTCTAAAAAAGTCTACTAAGGAAAAATTACCCTGTGCCTAAGAAAACTTCAATTCTCCCTGCCCAAAGTAATTTCTCCTTTTTATGATGTCAGAGCATTTATTTGTACTGTTCAAGACATACCTCTAACTTTTATAAGAGTTACATATATTATGGCAAAGATCATGAATCACACATTTTTGTAAACTGTCACCTCCCCTTTTGCCTCCACCTAAATACACTGCCTTTATCCTAATATGTAAATAAAATTTAAATGGCTAACTCAGAATTTTGAGGTACCTTTCAACTGTGATTTCTTTAAAATCAATCTAGTTTATTAGTTCAAACTGATAATTCTTCAAGTACATAAAAACTATACTAACACAAAATGAGATTTGACTTATATACTATTATATAAATCAGTGTCTTTCAAACTGGGGTCCATATGTATTCTCTGTGATCCTAGAAGTCCATACTGGAAATTTTTCAACTGCATTTTTTTTTAATTTCTATGATAATTCAGAAATGACTGATAAAACACTCTCAACATTCTCAACTACATTGATGACCCACATCCAAATACTGACATCAATGCTAACTCCCACATTTACCTTCACAACTATACTGATGCCAAGCAAAGCTACTTTTAGTAGCAAATTATTCATTCTCCAAAAGTGAAAACCAAATGAAACAATGTACAAAATATAACAGGGCTTCAGTCAAGTTCTACTAGAGAAAAACTGTAAGAGAATGAAGTCATGCAACACATAGCAATACAGGCACGCCAAATGAACTTGTCATAACCCTAACATCAGTCAAGTGATCCATTTTGACAAAATAATGGCATCCATTGTATTAGTGTTAATTTTTTCATTGCCCTTAGTTTGGTTATTTATACATGTAATTTTAAACTGTAATCTGTTTTCTAGTTGTGGCAAAGATATGCATAAGGAATTTACTCGGAGGTGTCTGAACATTAAGTAACACTGATTGACGCTATAAACCCATAAATGAAAAGCTACTACATTCACTGAAGAATAGGTCCATTTGTACTTTAAGTTACCCAAAGGCACTCTAATACAGATACTACTTCACACTTTAAGATCTCTTAACATTTAAACATAACTTTAAAGGCAAATTTGAATTTTGAACCTTTCAAGAACATAAAATTTTGATTTACCTAGATATTAACTAAACTAAAAACTTTTAAAACTCAGATTAAAAATAAAACAGGTACTTAAACCTGTGTTTAAGTCCCAGCTTCACTATTTGATAATTGTAGGATCTTAGTGAAGCCACTTAAAACCCTGGTCCTCAGTTTCCACCTGTATAAAATTAGAATACTATCTATTCTGTCTGTCTCACATAAGCAAGTGTAAGATGAATAAAACCAACCCACATTACCAATGTTTTCTTTTCCTTCTGTATAGAAAAGGTCACCTAATATAAACAGTTCACTTCAAAAATACATCAAAATATAACAATCTTGTCATCGTTTTTTAATGAAAAGGATTTAACCTACATTTGAACATTTACTACACAGATACAACACAGATATTATGACACACTGAGAAAATACAGAAGGAATAAAAGACCCATGCTCTCAAAGTATGTATGTGTTGGGGGGTAAGGGCACTTAGACAATTCTAATATGCTGTCATAAATATATGATCAAGAAATATACAGTACTATGGAAACTCAACATCTGGGCAACTGGGGAGTCAAACTGCTTTAAAGATTTAAAATGTTATTCAAATACAAGTTAGAAGTAATACAATAATTCCTTACTGGGTACCTATTATGTGGCAGGCACTGTGCTAGGTAGGTACACCGGATTCAAAAGTAAACAAGACACACACTGTCCTCACACAAATGGCAATCAAGAAGGGAAGGCAAAATTTAAAAATAGAAAGAAACATGCCAAGACAGATAAAGAATGGTGTACTACTAAAGTATATAGTAGTCAGGGAGGGGCAATCTAAGAAAACATATAATACAAGAAAAAGATGCATTTTCCTTTATATTTTTCATCCTTTTTTAAAAAATATAAAGACAGCCAAAAGACTAGAGAAAATTTTTTAATTCAAAAAGAAAGTTCAGGGTTGATAAGTAAATTGAAACTAGTGCTTTATCTCTTATTTTCTTCCTTCAAACATTACTACAGAAACCCATAATCAAATTATAGTACCTATAATTATAGCTCTCATCACGGTACAGGCAATAGGGTCAGAAGTAGTACTCCCCACAAAGGACAGGGTACTTGCTATTTCTAGCCTGCCTGGTCCACAGTGAACATTAAATATGTTTATGAGAAATTCCCCAGCCCTTGGGGGGAGTGGGGAAGGCACAAAAAACATTATAAAACAGATCAGCTGTGCCTCTCTGCTAGGGGGAAAAACAAAGTGTTTTCACGACAGCAGACATTTCTTATCCCCAACAACAGTGTAGAATACCAGAGGGTAATGAACAGAGGCAATGAAACTGGGCTTGGTCTCAGAATCAGAGAAAAATCACTTCCTCTTGCACTGGAACAAAAGCATATCATTTTTAGCTGCAGTACTAACATTTTCCAAAATTACCCTTTCCTCTGTTGTTTATTTAAAGAGAAGCGGTGGGGGTGAAGGAGGGATGGATTGGGAGTTTGGGATTAGCAGATGTAAACTATTACATATAGAATGGATAAGCAACAAGATCCTACCGTACGTATAGCACAGGAAACTATATTCAATATCCTGTAATAAACCATAAAGGAAAAGAATATGAAAAAGAATATATATAAATATATATATATAAAACTGAATCACTTTGCTGTACAACAGAAATTAACTCAACATGGTAAATGAACTATACTTCAATAAAATAAATTAAAAAAAATAAAGAGAAGAGGCAACATAAATTCATGACTAGCAACAGAAAAGAGAAGGTTCAAGTAAGTAATCACTTTTCTACATACCTACCACATAACCACCATACACAGAATTTTTATACTGAGTAGATGACTCATAACAAGGAAAGAACTCAGTTAGGTTCAATGTCTCAGAAGCATCCACAATGTGGAACTAACTAAAGCACTGTCTAGTTTCTGGAAAAGCCTAGCAAGCTGCAGAATGTTTCTGTCAACAAAGCATGTAGTAGGACAAAGAGACATCTTAACTAGGTTTACTATTATGGGTTAAAAATTAACCCAAGTAAGGCAGTAGCTCTACGACTTTTTGGCTACAGCATGTTGTTACCTCATACTCTCACAGGAGTATCCAGTATTATGCTTGATTCCAGGCTAGCTTTGCTAATGCTACTCACTTTTCCAATCACTTAAAACAGCATATGAAATGCAAACAAGAAGTGATGTTATTAACAGAATCACAAACTTTAGTACTTTCGTTAGTAGTTAAGTAATCTATCTGGGGTCTCACAGCTAGTGAGTGGCAAGATCTGGGGGCTGAGACAGTGGAAGATCTGAAAAAGAAGTACCTCAAAGTACACCTAGAACCCACAATCATCAGAAATACTACCACTCCTTTCAGTCTATTCCTCCAAATCAAATAACACCCTTCTCACAATTCACTGGACACAATGCTCTTCCTGAAATCTCTTCCTTTATCTGCCTAAAAAACTTATCTGAGACATAACAAACTTCTGCATTAATATATACCAGACATCGTCCTAACACATCCTATTCTTGGTCACCAAGCAGATTATTAAGATTACTAATTATTCACGACACTAACCTCTAAACACTGTGCACTTTACATGCATTACACTGTGCACTTTACATGCATTACCTCAATTTATACAAACCTATGTGTTAAGTACTATCGCCCCCATTTTACAGATGAAAAAGCTAAGGCTTAGAAGTGTTAAAAGACTTACTTTAAAAGACAATGAGGGCAGATAATGTTGCAAGGCTTGGGTAAAACACATGGTATACTTAACGAAAATTATGTATTAATTCACGTGGGGGTGGGGAGGTGACAATCAGAGGTAGACAAAAGCTGTTAGGAAAAAAAACTGCTCTTGAAATTTTAGTACCTACTTTAAAAGGAAAATAGTAGGAAGCTGCTTCTCTCAAGTGTCTGAGGGCTTTTAGACCTAGTATATTCTTCTGAACAGCCCCTTCCATAATGCCTTCCTCAACTCTCTCTGTTCAGTAGCTCATCAGTTTAGACTCCACTGATATGCAATTCTAGATTAAGTCCAACTGAACAGAGATTTACCTTAGCATTCTGAAGCACTTCTTCCGAAATATTATTTTATGGAAAAGAAAGTTCCCATTTATAAAAAATATATGTTGCACAGTGGAGCACAATATAAAACACATTTCTTCCCATTGTCATGATGGGAAAAAAAATTCTGATAAACACTGCTCTAAAAGTTTGCCAAAGAAGTTACCTTCATTCTTTTGTTATATTAGTGAGACATTCCACTTAGATCTAAAGACAACTGAAGGCTTCCACTGTGCTTTTTAAAGCTATAATGGATACCCTATCTCTTCAAGATCTCCCCATCTTCTTAAAACAGAGTATAGAAAACACAATTGAACCACTTCTTTGGTTAAGTTAAACATAATTTAACCAAACAATCATTAAGGGAAAAAATGGTTATTACTCTGTTATTTTAATAAAACAAGGCCATTAGGAATTCCTAAATAGTCTTAAATTGCTATGCTTTTATCTCCTTTATTCTCTTTACACAGTCACCTGATTCTCTCTACTACAGTATCTGACATCAGTATGCTAGCATCTGGCAACTTCCCTCCTAATTCATATCTTCCTAACCTTTGTAGGACAAGAAAGCAAATAAGCAGCCATCCTTATGAGACTAGCATCTGAACTAAAAATGAATAAACTCAGTACATGGGCTGTGGGACATGTTTTGGCTTAGAGATCTTTCCTTTTGGCTTACTTCTGATTTCATAAAGTTAAGAATGGTAGATAAAGGTCCTCCAGACAGTAGAGATGATATAATAAAAATATAATCATGGGGAGAGGAGGGGAATTAAAGGGTAGCAGCAAAGATAAAGAAAAGCTATTAAGTGAAAGCTAGAAAAGGGACCACTACACAAGTAAACATAAATGAGAATGAAGATCCATGGAGAGTTTTAACCATTATAGAAGACATTAGCAACAAAAACAGATAAGTTCAAACACTTTTATGTTGGAATACTATTCAGCAATAAAACTGAATGATGTAGTGCTACACATGGATAAATAACATGGATGAATCTCAAATGTGTTGTTGAGCAAAAGCAGCCAGATTCCACTGTATAAAATTCAAAAAAAAGCAAAACTAATCTATGATAACAGAGGTCAACAGAGTGGTTACCTCTGGGAAGGAGGGTGGAGGTAACAGCTGGGAAGAGGCACGAGGAGTTTCAGGAGTGTTACGACTGTTCCATTTCTTGATTTGGGGTGGCATTTACAAAATGTGTTCACTCTGTGATAATTCATTGAACAGCTAGCACACTTATGATATGTGAACTCAACTGTGTTCACATTACACTTCAATAAAAAATTTACTCGAAAACAAAAATCATCATGCAAGGGACTTTTAGTTAAACAATTCATGAGTTAATCTCTTCCAAAACCTCTGAAAAAGAGTGAAGAAATTAAAAGACAGCTACCCTTAAGAACGAATAGAACTATGGCAGACTGTACTTTCCAACACTGACCACCACAATACTCCCCGCCCCCAACCCCCATCTCACATACTTCTCTGCAGTCTAACCTTGCCATTCCACCATAGAGATGGAGATTCTGTCCCCTCTCCTAGAATCTGGTTGGGGCTTGTGACTGTTTTGACCAACAGATTACGACAGAAATGGCACAGTGTGACTTCTGAGGAAAGATCATAAAAGGACATGTAACTTCCACCTGATCTTCTTAACTCTTGAGCTGTCACGAAAAAAGCCCAACTGCCTCAAGACAACCATGCTGGGAAAGCCACATGTAGGCAGGCCCTTGGGTTGACAGCCTTCTAGCCATCCCTGCCAAGGTGCCACAGATCTGATGAGGAAGCCACCCTGAAAGTAGATCCTATAGCCCACGTTGTTTGAGTTTCCCTCTGCCATGAGTCATCACAGCTGAGGCCCCAAACATGTGGGGCAAAAAAAAATGACATCCCTGCAGACTCTTTTAAGTTTCTGACCCACAGATCCTGTGAACATAATAAAATGGTGCTTTGGGGGTGGTTTATTACAGATTAAGATAACCAGACCAGAAAAAGAGAGAACAGTAGACAAAGCAGGTTAATAAAATTTTAAAAGACAAAAAGTAGATGAAATGCCAAATGTCTTAGGTTTCAGACAAGTCAGCAGCCCATTCAAGCAGTAGAATCCGAAAAAGGTATAAGAAATGGTGGAAGGGGTTGAAAAGAGGAAGATTATGAAAAATCTGAATGAAAACTAGTTAAATCCCTAGATCTACTCCTCCAGATCAGGCTGCCAGGGAACCTTCCCTCCCCTATACCAAAACCAAACATTTAACTCCAGAGATGCTGAATAAAAACATAAACACCAAGCACAGATCAGGGTGAGGAATGGCCACATAATCCACTTCCCTATTTTGGCTACCAAGACACTAGCTTATGCATCTTGCAGCATCAGGATGAGGATGACAGGAAGTCCCAGAATGCTAGTTGTCCAACAGGCCTAGTGGCCTACATAGCCACAGCAATCTTTGAAGGATATGGCTAATTAAAAAACAAAAAAAAGGAACTATAAATTACCTGATGTGTTTGACCACACTGGGGCTGGGCTACATACATGAGAGAGACATAGAAAACTAAAAAACAAAAAGCCAATTTACTCCCTTTTTAAAAAATTGTTTTGTACATAAAAAAGAAGTCATAGTGAACAGCACTTGTTTATATAGTCTTCATAAACTAAACACTGATTTAATCCAAAACCATAACACTATGGGGGAAGCGGGAAATATGCGGGCAAATGGAGCAGATAGGTGGGTGGTTATCTTCCACTAAAAAAAAAATATCTAAAATTTTTAAAAATCAAGAAATACCACCATTGGCAATATGAATGTGGTGATAAATACCAGAGAAGAGAGCTAAAAGAATGAAAAGGGGATGCTTTGGAGGAATGGAAGCATTCTTTTTATTTAAAAATATACTAGAACGCTATACTTGATGTGAATTATGTATCAATAAAGCTGTCACTAACAGAAAAAGGATGAATTAAATTCTGAAATGAAAAAAGATTCTGGGAGCACAGAGAGCAATTGGTTCCACTTCTACAGGAGAAGGGAAAGCTTCATAAAAGGGAAAGGGGGGCCATGCAAAGAGAGTCTTGAAATAAAAACGAATAAAGATGGAGGAAAAGTATGGAGAGAATGAGGTTAAAAAGTTTTATGGGAAAAAAAAAAAAAGTTTTATGGGGGGCTTCCCTGGTGGCGCAGTGGTTGAGAGTCCGCCTGCCGATGCAGGGGACGCGGGTTCGTGCCCCGGTCCGGGAAGATCCCACATGCTGCGGAGCGGCTGGGCCCGTGAGCCATGGCCGCTGAGCCTGCGCGTCCGGAGCCTGTGCTCCGCAACAGGAGAAGCCACAACAGTGAGAGGCCCGCGTACCGCAAAAAAAAAAAAAAAGTTTCATGGGGGGTCCAAATGTTGAGGGACATCAGATGTCACTCCAGTCAATGGAAAGAAATCAAAAGTTTTTGAGTAGGAAGTTATCACTGAGGGGAGTTCTCTGAACAGACAAAAATTTAGAAGTGTTGAGCTACTACAATACCCACGCAAATCAAGAATCACAGAAAAAGAATTAAAACCACAGTACAGACACAGACGTGTGTGCATTTGTATTTGTCTCTAATTTTTCAAACAAAGCTATTAACTTAGAATTTTTAAATGGTCAGGGAGTGAATACGATGGTAGGTTTGATTTTGGAACAATGTAAATATTTTATAACCATGTAAATCTTTTAAATGTTACACTGAAAAAAAATTACAAGTTAAAAAAGTAATCCCAAAAAAGTCAAAAGCAAACTGAAACAAATAAACCTTACTGCATAGCCAATTAATAACATAACCAGACAGAGAATAATTAGGTCAAGGAATTTTAAAACACAGTAATTTGACCAAGCATTCCCAGTGGAATATATCCTAAATACAAAAAGATCTACAAAAAAATCCTCAAGCAACAATGAGTAACCATGGTAGTGTTGGCACTGTAACTCTAACACCATTAATGTGTGTAGTGTGATGAAGCAATGGAGTAATTATGCTACTGTCTTTGAGAACCAAAACTTTCAGCATAGGAGAAAAGACATTTAAAAATCAGTGACGGGGGGACTTCCCTGGTGGCACAGTGGTTAAGAAACCTCAGGGGATGGACTTCGCTGGTGGCACAGTGGTTAAGAATCTGCCTGCCAACGCAGGGGACACGGGTTTGAGCCCCAGTCCGGGAAGATCCCACATGCCACGGAGCAACTAAGCCCGTGCGCCAAAACTACTGAGCTTGTGCTCTACAGTCCACAAGCCACAACTACTGAGCCTGCGAGCCACAACTACTGAAGCCCGCGTGCCTAGAGCCTGTGCTCCGCAACAGAAGCCACAGCAGTGAGAAGCCCGCGCACCGCAACGAAGAGTAGCCCCTGCTTGCGCCAACTAGAGGAAGCCCGCACGCAGCAACGCAGACCCAACGCAGCCATAAATAAATAAATATACAAATAAAGACAACGTATCAAACAATACAGAGTATCGACAGAGAGAAATTACATATATATTATCAAATAGAAAGCACAATAACTGAATTCAAAAATTCACTAGAAAGGCTCAAGAGCATACTTGAACAGGCAGAAAGAATCAATGAACTTGAGGATAGATCAATCGAGATTATCCAGTCAAGAAAGAGAAAGAAAAAGAAAAATGAACAGAGCCTCAGAAACCTGTGGGAAATCATGAAGTATACCAAAACATGCAAACTGGAAGTCACAGAAGGAGAGTTGAGAAAGGGAAAAAAAGAATATTTAAAGAAATAATGTGTGAAAACTTTCCAAACTCAATAATTAAAAATAATTATCTCACAGCCAAAAAGTTCAATGAACTCCAAATAACTAAACTCAAACAGATCCACACTAAGAAGGATTACAGTCAAACTAAAAAAAAAAAAAAAAAAAAAAAGACAAAGAATTTTGAAAGCAACAAGAAGTGACTCATCATATATAAGGGATCCTCAATAAAGTTAATACTTGATTTCTTCACCAAATACCATGGAGGGCAGAAGGCAATGGGATGACATGTTAAAGTGCTGAAAGGAAAAGACAGTCAACCAGTAATTCTATACCCAACAAAACTATCCTTAAGTATGCAGGAGAAATTAAGACTTTGCCACTAGCTGACACATGCTGCATGCAAGTAATACAAAGGTTGCCATTCATGTTGAAATGAAAGAATACGAGACAATAACTCAAACCCACAAGAAAAATTAGAAAGCACCATGAAAGGTAACTACCTGGGTAAACATAAAAGGGAGTATAAATGCATTTTTGGTTTGTTAAATTAATTTTCTCCTTTGTGACTTAGAAACACTCCATAAAGCAATAATTATATAGCTGTACTGATGGGAACACAGTGTATAAAAATGTAACATATGACAGTAACAGCACAAAGGAGGGGGGAAGAAAAAGGAACTATACAGAAGCAAAGTCTTTGCATACCACTGAAATTAAGTTGGTACTAATCAGAACTGGTTCTAAGTTCCCAGGGCAACCACTTTAAAATACAAAGAAAAGATAAAATTAACAAGAAGGGAATTGGACAGATGGCCAAAAAGCACATGAAAAGATGCTCAACATCACTAATCATGAGAGAAATGCAAATCAAAACTACAATGAGGTATCACCTCACACCAGTCAGAATGGCCATCAAAAAATCTACAAACATAAATGCTGGAGAAGGTGTGGAGGAATAGGAACCATCCTGCACTGTTGGTGGGAATGTAAATTGGTACAACCATTATGGAGAACAGTATGGAGGTTCCTTAAAAAACTACAAATAGAACTACCATATGATCCAGCAATCCCACTCCTGGGCATATATCCAGAGAAAACCATAATTCAAAAAGATACATGCACCTCAATGTTCACTGCAGCACTATTTTCAATAGCCAAGACATGGAAGCAACCTAAATGCCCACTGACAGAGGAATGGATAAAGAAGATGTGGTACATATATGCAGTGGAAGAGTACTCAGCCATAAAGAAGAACGAAATAATGCCATTTGCAGCAACATGGGTGGACCTAGAGATTGTCATACTAAGTGAAGTAAGTCAGAGAAAGACAAATATCATATGATATCGCTTATACGTGGAACCTAAAAAAATGGTGCAAATGAACTTATTTACAAAACAGAAATTGAGTCACAGATGCAGAAAACAAATTTATGGTTACAAAAGGCGAAGGGGGGGCGTAAATTAGGAGATTGGGATTAACATATACACACTACTATATATAAAACAGATAACTAGTAAGGACCTACTGTATAGCACAGGAAACTCTACTCAATATTCTGTAATAACCTATATGTACAACTGATTCACTTTGCTGTACACCTGAAACTAACACAACATTGTAAATCAACTATACTCCAATTGAAAAAAAAAAGCAGGGAATTAGAATGTTACCCTGGAAAATATCACACACACAGGAAAATGTTGGAAGTGGAGGAATAGAGAATAAAGACGACGGAAGACACATAGAAGACAAATAGCAAAATGGCAGATGTAAATCCTACCTTATCAGTAATCACATAAAACGTAAATGAATTAAATAAATACTCTTACAATTAAAGGCACAGATTGGCAAAATGGATAAAAAAAGTACAATCCAACTATATGCTTCCTGAAAAGGACACACTTTAGATTCAAAGACAAAAATAGGATAAAACTAAAAGGATGTAAAAATATATACTGTAAACAGTAACCAAAACAGAGCTGGAGTGGCTATACTAACATCAGACAAAATAAACTTTAAGACAAATACTGTTTAGTAGGGACAAAGAACATGCTATGGCCAATTCATTAAGAAGATATAACCTTAGAAACAAATACGCACATAACAACAGAACTCAAAATACCTGAAACAAAAGCTGAACTGAAAAAAAATAGACAATTTAACAATAATACCTGCAGACTGCAATACTCCACTTTCAATAATCAATTGATGACAGATCAATAAGGAAATAGAAGATTTGAAGAACACTGTAAACCAGTAAGACCTAAAAGTCACCTATAAAACACTCCCCCCAACAGCAGAAAATACATTCTACTCAAGTGCACATGGAACATTCTCTCCGGGATAAACCAAAGTAAGTATCCATAAATTTAAAAGGATTAAAATCATCTAACAGCTATGCCGTCTGACCAAAATGGAATGAAATTAGAAGTCAATAACAAAAAAAAAAAATGGGGGAAATTCACAAATATATGGAAATAACACAATTCAAAATAGCTTATGAGTCAAAAAACAATGCACAATATTTACCATTCCTTATTAGGATTAGCATATTACACAGAAAATAAAATCAACTCATTTCTTAAAGCAACAGAATAAATAGCTAAACTTATTTTAAGAGAAACTCATGTTAAAGGGCTTTTTCTTTTTTCCAGGAGGTTTTTCCTTTAAAAATTAAAAAATCAAATTTCAGTTTCTATACAAATTGCACTAAAGCAAGTTGGAAAGAACAACAAAAAGGACAAAAATCACAGAATTTTAGAGGTGGAATAACTTATGAAAAGTCCATCATTTTAAAATTGTAGAATTCTGTAACATGGACATTGCTGAAATTACAGTTATCCTCTGCCTCAGATGGGCTGATGCCTCCTACCTCCTAAGTTTTCACTTGCCTATTCATTTGAATAGGTAAAGATCTCTATACCACCTCTCTTCTCCTAAAAACTTCTGAATCATGCTGTCTATTTTAAGCGTTTTCAAATTTGGGAAAGAGATTTTGTTATTTTGCTGGCGTTAATATGGCAAAAGAAGTAGAATGTTCTGTTTATACTGGTATATTTGTCATGGGGATCTAAAGAGTTACTGCTATTTGATGGCACACCGAAACAGTGACATTCTGCTATAAACCAGCTTATCTTTCAGTTTCTCTCTATACATGTAAATATATGCTTCCCTTAAAGAATGTAACAGAAAGCATTTGATGTCAAAAGTAAGCACTGTAGTTATTTAAACCTTGTCCCCAAAATAATACAGCTATAGGTCAAGCCCTGATACAAGGAAACAGCTTTGTAATGCAGATATGTTATGATCACTGATTGATAGTGTCAAGAGTTAAGATTTCCCTATAAATTTGATTTTTTTCAGACTTAACTTCATGTGACAGAATATCTTGAGGTAAAAATTTTCACAATCCAAACTGAATTACTATAAAAGTCAATTGAAGACTTCCAACTCCACCAAAATGGAGTAGCTTCATTTCTCTCAGGTACTCCCTCTTATAACTAAAAAACCCTGGATGTAAACGAACAAACAAGCATAGGAAGTATCTGAAAGATGGGGGAAAAGGCAGTGGAATTCCTAGAGACATCAGAACTTGAGGAATGACAAGGCAGTGAGTTCCCTGGGTTTTCTTATTACCTCCCATATTTCCAGGACAGGGTGCTGCTTCAGAAACCCCCAGTCCAGTACCACCAAAGTCACAGGCAAAAAAGCCCCAAGAAAAGCCTTTTCCTCCTAGCCAAAGGACCGGGGGGGGGGGGGGGGGGGGGAGTAGCTTACCAACAGAAACCTTTTTAGCAATACCCACCATACTCCAGCCAAACACCAATGGAAAACCCTCCATGCAAACCCTCCAGTTTCAGCGAGGTCAAGCATGCAGCTAATCTTCCATACCCTCTTCCTCTCAGCCAGAGTGGGGGAGCAGGTGGTGTCAATCCGAGTCCCCTACCAGGGTAGTGCTGGCAGGACAAAATAGGCAGTTGATCTTCTATCCCCTAAGCAGGGGTGCTCCAGTTTCCCTGCCAGGATGGTATGGATGAGGCTGAGTAGAAAGCAGATCTTCCAGGCCCTGCAGAACCAGGGGGGTGCTCCAATACCCCTGTGCTGGGTTATGGCAAAACTGAAAAAGGAGCTTATCCTTCTCTACACCCCACACCCAGTGGAAGCAAGGGGTGCTCAGATTCA
The DNA here is from genome assembly GCF_964374135.1 of Grampus griseus. NCBI lineage: Eukaryota > Metazoa > Chordata > Mammalia > Artiodactyla > Delphinidae > Grampus > Grampus griseus. The sequence goes on along the minus strand of NC_138999.1, from coordinate 39,240,815 downwards.
CCCATTTAAGGTAGTGTCAGCAGGGTCAAGGGCAAGCTGGGCCACCCAGCAGCAAGGAGACTTAACAAAGCTGTGTGAGGCAGGATTAATCACCACTACATTTGAACGAACACACACACACAGGGGCCTCGTATCCGCAGGAACCAGACAGGAGCTGAACCAGCACCCTACCTGGCATCAACAAGATGAGTTGGAGGCAGTTAGCAGTCCACTTTCCCCCCATCCCTGGTGTCAGCAGGGACCAGTGGAGAGCTGAACCTCCACACCCACCCAGCAGTGAGAATGAATAAAGAAGCCAAGCAAGATGAAGCAGCCGACAATCCGCTTCACCCATTCTCTGGGTGCCAGTGGTGCCCAGAGAGAACTGAGCTTCCACCACCCACCACTTGGCTTCAACTCAGGGGAAGTGGTAAAAAGCTTCTGCTCCATCCTGCAGCCTCAGAGTGGTGTGAGTTAGCCCTCCACTTCTCTCTTGCTGAGAAGCGTGACCCATCAGGAAGCTGATCTTACACCCCCCACTCAGAGGAAACCAAGTGGTGTAAACTGGTGCCCAACTTTTGCCAGGAAGATTATCAGTGAGGACAAGGGGAGAGCTGAACTTGCATCCCATCAGTCTGCACCAAGACAGTATGATTCAGTGCTCTACTTTTACCAGGGTGGTTGTCAGTTGGGCTCAATCAGAAGCTGAACATACACAGCCACCCAGTCCTGGCACTACACCTCAACAAGGAGATTGCCTACTACAAAAAAAGGAATAGGATCCTGAGTTCTCATAACATGATAACCAAAATGTCCAGGGTACAACTGAAAATCACTCACCATACCAAAAGCCAGGAAAGTATAAAGTGAAGAGAGAAAACTATCAACAGATGCAACACTGAGATGAACCAAGGTTTTGATGAATTATCTGACAAAGATTTTAAAGTAGTCAACATAAATGCTTCAGCAAGCTATTACAACTGCTCTTGAAACAAATTAGAAAATGGAAAGTCTCAGGAAAGTTATTTTAAAAGAACCAAATGAATTAAATTATAAAACTAAAAAATACAATAACCAAAATAAAAATTCTCTGGATGGACTAAACAGTAGAATGGAAGTGACAGACAACAGAGATAGTGAACAGATCAATAGAATTTAGCCAACCTCAATGAGAAAATAGACTGGGGGGTGGGGCGGGTAGCAAAAACAGCCTCAGTCTTATGAGCCAAAAACAAAAGAGCTAAGATTCTTACCAGAGTCCCAGAGGAAGAGAAGGCGGGACTGAAAAAGTATTCTAAGATATAATGGCTAAAAGCTTCCAAACTTTGGTGAAACACATTAACCAAAGAAAGAAAAAACTGGAAGAACTCCAAAATAAAACTAAAGATATCCACACCAAAATACATCATAACTTAACATCTGAAAACTAAAGACAAAGAAAAATTCTTGAGAGCAGCCAGAGAAAAACGATGAATTACTTACAGGGGAATACAGATTCTAATGACAGAAAATTTCTGATCTGAAACTATAGACAACAGAAGGAAATAGCACATTTTTCCCATACTGAAAGAGAAGAACTGTACCTTGTGAATTCTATATATGGCAAAAATATCCTTCAGGAATGAAGGGAAATAAAGACAATCTCAGAAAAACTAAGAGAATTTGTTGCTAGCAAAGTTACCCTGAAAGGATGACTTAAAAAGTTCTCTAAATAGAAAGGAAATGAAAGCAGAAGGCTGGGACTTCACAGAGAAAAAAGAACATTGGAATAGGTAAAATTGTAAGTATAATAAGACTATTATACAATGCATGAGTTTCATTAAATCATATTTGCTGGTTGAAGCAAAATTTATCATACCATCTGGTGTGATGTTCCATGTTACAGAGAGAAAACACTTAAGAAAATTACATTTCAAAAGAGAGAGGGCAAGACTTCCCTGGTGGTGCAGTAGTTAAGAATCCACCTGCCAATGCAGGGGACTAGGGTTCGATCCCTGGTCCAGGAAGATCCCACATGCCACTGAGCAACTAAGCCCATGCACCACAACTACAGAGCCTGCACTCTAGAGCCTGCGAGCCACAACTACTGAGCTCACGTGCTGCAACTACTGAAGCCCGTGCACCTAGAGCCCGTGCTCCGCAACAAGAGAAGCCACAGCAATGAGAAGTCAGCACACAGCAACAAAGAGTAGCCCCTGCTCTCTGCAGCTAGAGCAAACCCACGCACAACAAACACCCAACACAGCCAAAAATAAATAAATTTATTTTTTTAAAAAACAGAGAGAAAGAGGGCAAAAAGACCTAAATGAAAGTAAAGGTCTGCACTTCACTCCAAGTGGTAAAACATCCATACCAGAGATGGTGATAAATTACATATGAATATTCCAATCCCCAGAGCCACCACTAAGAAATCTGTACAAAGAGACACACTTAAAAACACTACAAATCAAGATGGAATCCAAAAAATATATCCAGATAACCCATAGGGAGGTAAGAAACAAGAAACAGAGAAATGAGAAAGAGGAAACAAACAAAAAATAATAATAATAAAACAGCACACTTAAGCTCTAACTTATCAATAATTACCTTAAGTGTAAATAGTCTAAATACACCAATTTAAAGAGACAGGCAGAGTAGATTCTTTAAAATGATCTAGCAATACACTGTCCACAAAAAAAAATCACTTTAAATACAACAGGTAAAGTGCAAGTATGAAAAAAAACATGTAAATATTAATTATTTTGAAAAGGAAGCGTAGCAATATTACTATTGATAAAGTAGACCTCAGAGCAAGTAAAGTTACTAGTAATTTTAGCAAGACCAAAAGAGATAGTACATAATGATAAAGGGAACAGCCCACCAGAAGACATGACAATCCTAAATATGTACACAACAAATGACAGAACCTCAAAGTACAAGAAGCAAAAACTGATAAAAGGAAAACAGACAAATCCACAATTACAGTTGGAAACTTGGCAACGCCACACTCTCAGCAATTGACAGAACTACCTGACAGAAAATCAGCAAGGATATAGAAGAACTTTACAATACAATCAACCAATAAGATCTAACTCTCATGTATATTAAAACGCCATCCAACAACAGAATACACATTCATTTCAAGCACCCATGGAACAGTTATCAAGATAGACCATATCCTGGGTCATAAAACAGATGTCAACTAAGAGAATGAAAATTAGAGTAAATTCCCTAATCATAAAGGAATCAAGCTAAACATCAGTGACAGTGAAAACAGGAAAATCACCAAATCTCCAAATACGTATTTAGAAACTGAGTAACACACTACTAAATACTCCATGGATCAAAGAGGAAACCTGAAGAGGAAACTTAAAAAGACATAAAACTGAATGAAAATACAACATATAAGAATATGTGGTACACAACTAAAGTAGTACTGAAATAAAAACTTATAGTACTAAATCTGTACATCAGAGAAAAAGAAAGGTCTCAAATCAATAATCCAAAAGACATGAATAGACATTTCACCAAAGAGGCTATTCAGATGGCAAAGAAGGACATGAAGGATATTTAACATCACTAGCCTTTAGGGAAATGCAAAATAAAACCACAATGAGCTATCAATACACACCTATCAGAATGTGGAAAATAAAAAACAGTAATACCACCAAAGGCTGGCAAAGGTGCAACAAAGCTAGAACACTGGTGGGAACTGCTGATGGGAATGTAAAATGGTAGAGCTGCTCTGGAAAATACTTTGGCATTTTTTTTATAAGACTAAACAAGCAACTATCAGCAAATATACTCTTGGGTACTCTTGGGCATTTATCCCAGAGAAAACTTATGTTCACAAAAACACCTGCACACAAATGTTCATAGCAGCTTTATTTGCAATAGCCAAAGACTAAAAGTAACTCAAGACATCCTTCAATGGGTAAATGGTTAAAGAAACTGTGGTACTTCAATAACATGGAATAATACTCAGCAATAAAAAGGAACAAACTATACATACAACAACTTGGATTAATCTCCAGGGAGTTCTGCTGAGTGAAAAATGGTAATGCCAAAAGGATACATACTGTTGATCCTATTTATATAACATTCTTCAAATGACAAAACTATAGAAACGGGGAACAGATCAGTGCTTGCCAGGGGTTAGGAACTGGGGGGGGGGGCGGTGAATATGGCTATGAAGGACAACATGATGGATACTTGTGGTGATGAACAGGTCTGTACCTTGACTGTATCAATGTCAATATCCTGGTCGTGATATTGTACCAGATCTGTTATTACTTAAAACTGCAAGGTGAATCTACAGTTATTTCAAAATAAAGTCAATTTTTAAAAAGCCAATAGAAAAAACTTTCCATTTACAGAAATGTATTCATGATAGCCAATCTGTCACCTGTCTGTCCACTTCTGTAAGGACAACGAAGTCCAAAAAAACAAAGCAAGAGCCAAAAAACATACATCAGATTAGTAAGGACTCCATCTTTTCCTTCAGATTTTCAGGACCCAGCTACCTCTTTTCACAGAATCATGACTATTAAAGGGTTGGATAATATTTACAGATAACTTAACAGTAAATGTTATCCTTTGATATCTGAATGCTGTCTACAACATCCTGGCCAAGTAGTGTCAATCGGCAAACTTGAACATCTTCAATGACAGAAGACCCACTTCATTTATCTATCCATTTATAGATAAATACTTTGAAAAAGTGTTACAAAAAATGTTTCCCCTTAAGAGTTATACCCTGAATCTAACTTACAAACTCCAAGTCTATCTTTTTAACTGACAGGCTTACAATAAAAACATAATCATAATATACTCATACACATATATACACAGAGCAAAATTCAACAATAGAAGTTTACATTCAATAGATCAGAAAATGCCTCAATGCCAATTCTTGCTACTTTTAGGGAAACTGAGGGGCCTTACTCATCCTTGTAACAAATGCCCAGTACCTAACAGTACGTATCTAATATGACATTTCTTATCAATTCACATCTGAGAATTCATTTAGCCCTGTCATGAGTTCCTAGGAAACAGGTAAATTACACAGTGATTATACCCATCTTCTAGAATTAGAAACATCAGATCTGACCTAAGAAATAACTACCCCAACTATAAGAAATAAATAATTTGGAGAAGTCAAAACACTAACCATTAATAAATAAGGCCAACTTTCAAATCAAAGACTAACTGAATAATTTATCATGTGAGACTAACAAAAACATACAACTCTCAGTTCCATTATGTGCCTGCATTCGTTTCTGGTCTTGAAGCCTTGAGGCTGAAATCAAAGAAAATTACAATCCAGAACTGTGCCCTCCTTCTGGGTCAAAATCTTTAAGAAATGAGTCAATCCTAAAAATTCAAATGAACCACCACCTAGAATTCTGATGCTAGACAGTCACTTTGGAAATTCTTAATCCCTAGCCGCTCATCTTAACAGACGGTGAAACTGGGGACCATAAGAATTAAGCAACTTCACAAAGTAGGCAGCAGACTCAAACACCAGTCTTCAGCTTTCTGATCCACTGTTCTTCCCAGTATATCACATAGCCTCCCAGTCAAGCCAGCATTTTGAGCACCCAGGCTGAGGAAATATTAACTATGTTAAGGGAGTATGTGCTTACACCTATTTTTCCAGTTAGAGCAATAAGTTCTCTAGGGATCAGTCCACATTCTCTTCCCCTAGCACCCTTATAATGAATAGAGGAGAACTGGAGAGAATATGTGAAGTGGTCATAGACCACCACAAAACTGTGTGGTAAAATCCATACCATCTAAACCTAACCAATCCAGTGGTACTAAAGCTTTTCTTTCTTCTCAACACACTCCTACTGTTAACACCTCTACCCAAGAATAAAGTAAACTAACTGAAAATACTGGAGTCCACAGTTGGGCTTCAAAGGGAACCAAACACTCCCCAAAATCATATACAAAATGTATACAGCTACACTGACCCTCAAGTGGTTAATAACCTCAAAAAACTAACGTACCATTGTTCTAACTCCACCACCAGTCAATCTATAATGAAAATAAAGATATTCTGCTGTAAGTTAGTAACACACTAGGCCCTGTACTGTTTATAACTAATCAAGAATACAAGTTTACCTACGTTTCCTTTCATATAATAAAAACTAAGAATAAGTCAAGAAGGTGAATGACTCCTGCAAATATAAGATATTAAGTAGTATAAACTATGGCTACTTCTTTAAACATTCAGGGAAGTAAATTAAATTAGTATTCACGGGGCTTCCCTGGTGGCGCAGTGGTTGAGAGTCCGCTTGCCGATGCAGGGGACACGGGTTCGTGCCCCGGTCCGGGAAGATCCCACATGCCGCGGAGCGGCTGGGCCCATGAGCCATGGCCCCTGAGCCTGCGCGTCCGGAGCCTGTTCTCCGCAACGGGAGAGGCCACGGCAGTGAGAGGCCCGCATACCGCAAAAAAAAAAAAAAAAAAAAAAATTAGTATTCACAGAGACTGATAATCAGTCACACCAATAAAACCAAAATGTGAAGGCAAATTTTGCTACTTATTCCAACTGACAGTTCACGGCATATAAAATTAAGCAACTGCTATCTTAGTAAAACACATGTGAACATACTTTCAATTAAAACTTTTGCATGTTGAAGAATTTCTACCTTTCATACCCTATATAAAAGGAGTAACAGAACCTCAAAATCAAAATAACTTCATCACCCAAACCGATCGCCTCACCAACATCTCACTACTTGAATGAAAGAACTCTCAAACCCAAGACAATTCGATATAAAAACAAGTAATATTTTCATATGGCAAGCAGCAAAATTAACAAAGCATTTTAACAACTTGTATACAGTATCTCATTTGTGTGGGAAAAAAATACAACAGAATATACAGGTGTTGAAATATGAAGTTACCCAACAAATCTGTTACCAATGGCTGCCTGAGAAGAGGAACTAAATAACTGGGAGATGGTGTGGAAGAGAGATTTTCATTTTACTGCAACATCCTTTATGTAACTTTTCAATTTTGTACTCTGCACAAGTATTCTGCACAAGTATTCACTGTGTATTCAAAAAAGCTGCATGAAGGTATTTCAAAAGAAAGATAGGATCATGGCTGCAATTTTAGAATGGTGGCAGTGAGGATGGAGAAAAACAAACAGATTTGAAATTTAAGATGTAGAAACGTCAAGATACGGTGACTGTTAGGATGTGAAAAGTTAAGAAAAAGAGGAGTTAAAAATGACTAAGGTTTCTGGCAAGGGTAGTGGTAAGCGCTATTCACTAAGACAAGGAACATCAAAGACAATCATAAATTCAGCTTGCATATGTTCAGTTTAAGATGCCTTCAAGATACCCAGGTGAAGTAATCAAGTGGCAGTCAAGTATACATGCAACTTGGGAGCAGACAGAGTAAAAAAGATCTAGACCAGAATCTCCTTGCAAAGGAGACTGAGATGTGGTCAGAGATGCAGAAATAAAGCCAAAGTAGTCAGATGTTAGGAAAGTCAGGGAAGGGTGTTTTCAAGAGATCTCAAATCTGCCTCTATCTCCCCCCTCATTCCTCAACTACAGCCTCACTTTAAAAATTGTCTTTTCCAAGATGATAACATATATCTTGTACTGAGCACCTTCCACACCAGGCCCAATGCCAGGCACTTTACATATCTTTTTTTCCTAACACAAAATGCAATAGCCTGCCAGAAATCTATTACCACTTCCATTTTACAGATGAGAAAACTGAGCCTCTGAAAAATGAAATAATTTGCCCAAAGATCATATATCTAGTAAGTGGCAGAAGCAGAATTCTACTCTAAAATCCATGCAGTGCTATCTATCCATCAGTACTTCACAACTAGGTTCCTTTCCCCTCCACTTTATCTCTCACTGTAGCCAATAATATTCCCAGAAAATCTACTTCTGGTCATGTCACTTCCCCTGATTAGAGAGTTGAGTTCAATGACTCCCCAAAACCTCCTATGGCCTACAGTGATGGGGGCCTTCACATGCTCAATTACCTCCTCCCAATCCCACTAAGACACCCTACCCTCTCTCTGTCCACACTAAATTATTCAAAATTCCTCAAACACCATTTAACTTCATACCTCCAACTCTACCTTCTTTTTCCTCTTGCTCAACTTCTTTCTATTCGTGTTTGATAACCACGGCCAAAATGTCATTATATTTTTGTGCAGTTTCTCTTACCCGCTTCTCCAGTCTAAACTAACTGCTCCAAAACGTTGGGAATTTGTGTGGGTAGCTTAAATTACCCATAATCAAAAGTTTTAAATGTTTTAATTGTTCCATCATTTGAGAGCTCACAGCACTTTGCATATACCTTGATTATGGTACTTACTACATCATATGGTCACTCCGTCTGCCCATCTCTCTCCACAGACTGCAGGGGCAGGGGCCAAGTATTACTTGTTGCCCCAGGACTTGGCACAGTCCCTCACTCACAGCAGTTCAGCAAACGTCTCACAAATCAATCAAGCAAAGTAAAAGCTTTTCTACTTCTCATTCTGACACCTGAAATTCAAAAACCTAAAACACTTAACTACTGTATCTTAAAAACAAATTTTCCGAGCTTCTCTGGTGGCGCAGTGGTTAAGAATCCGCCTGCCAATGCAGCGGGCACGTTCGAGCCCTGGTCCAGGAAAGATCCCACATGCCATGGAGCAACTAAGCCCGTGCGCCACAACTACTGAGCCCGTGAGCCACAACTACTGAGCCTGCACTCTAGAGCCCGTGCTCCGCAACAAGAGAAGCCACCGCAATGAGAAGCCCACGCACCGCAATGAAGAGCAGCCCCCGCTCTCCGCAACTAGAGAAAGCCCGCGCACAGCAACGAAGACCCAACGCAGCCAAAAATAAATAAAATAATTTTTTTAAATAAATAAATTTTCCCTAAATATATAAACTATCCAAACAGACTCAAGTAACTAAGATTCATAAAGTTCTTAAGAAAAATTCTCTCTTCTGTCACATATTATGTAATATTCTATTACAGAATTCTACCAAAATATTAAAATACAAATAAACTCACATATATTCAGCTAAATATCTGTTTTCTACTCATTTCCCAAGCAACTAATTCTTAGCTTCCAAATGGCAAAAAAAAATCAAGGCCCATGGATATTTGATATTAAGAACTTATTTTATGTGTAATAAAGGCACTGTGGCTATGTTTCAGAGACAAACTGAAATAGCTATGGATTAAATGATGTGACTGATATCTGAGATTTCCTTCACAATAATGGTAGTGAGGGGCAAAATACAGATGAAACAAGACTGGTTACGAGTTGAAAATTGTTGAAGCTGGGTAATGACTGGTGAGGGTTGGTTGGTTGATTTTCTCTGCTTTTGAAAATGTTAGAAATTTTCCCTAATACACTGTTTCTTTAAAAAAGAGAAAGATCTAACGAACATAATGTAATAGATCTAGTTTAAAAACAATCCTTTATCTAAAAGGTTTCTTCCATTGTTCTAAATTAAAATAAATTAGATGACCTCATATAATACTCTTAACTATAACAAAGCCCAACCTTCTTCCTGAGAATAAACTTAGCAGTAGCATCTTTTATTTACTCTAACACAGACAAAATACTACTACAGACAAAACCACAAAAAGAATACAGGAACACATTCACAACAGAATGATGTCAGTCTTAGCAATGTAGAGAAGTACAGAAAAGATATAATAAAAGGAAGAAACAGGTAAGAGAAAATAAACAAAACCTTATACAAGAAAGTGGCAAACGGCCATAACTTGGCTGAGAAACCTAAAACTGTCTAAATAAGAGATTACTCCCACCCTTCCAGGTTACAGTTTTTAATTAGGTCCCAAATGTAAGCCCAGGCCAACTCAGGCCCAAAAATAAAGTCATCAATGAAACAGATGCTAAAGACCAAAATGAAGAATGAGTACAGCAACTATAACAAAGCCATGTAAATAAAATGCAAGGAAATAGGACCAGGCTGAGGGCAGCAAAAAGAAAAAAAGAAATAGGACCAAATAGGGTACACACCTCTACTTCATTTACCCCTATCCCCACTGAAGGACCATCAAGACGAGAAGTATCCCAACGTGACAACAAGGTATTCACAGGTGTCTCTAACTACACACTATAGTATAAAATCCATCTTTAATCAACCAAAATATAATTCTGGCATACTCACTATCAGTGTGCTTATTTTATTATTTTTAAGGTAATGAATGTCTATGGTTAAAATAACAACAACAAAAAAAGCCCACAGTGGTACAGAAATCTGTTTAAAATCTCTCCTCCTGGGGCTTCCCTGGTGGCACAGTGGTTAAGAATCCGCCTGCCAATGCAGGGGACACGGGTTTGAGCCCTAGTCCGGGAAGATCTCACGTGCTGCAGAGCAACTGGGCCCGTGCACCACAACTACTGGGCCTGCGTGCCACAACTACTGAAGCCCACATGCCTAGAGCCCATGCTACGCAACAAGAGAAGCCATCGCAATGAGAAGCCAGCGCACCACAATGAAGAGCAGCCCCCGCTCATCACAACTAGAGAAAGCCCGTGTGCAGCAAGGAAGACCCAAAGCAGCCTAAATAAATAAATAAATAAAAATTTAAAAAATAAAAAATAATAATAAAATCTCCCCTCCTCCTCACCCTAGAGCCGCTTTGTACTCCAAGATGATCACTATTCAAATACTTCTTGAGTATCCTTCCAAAACTTTGTCAGAGAATTTCCTAAACTGACCCATGAACACTCAATTCAAGGATCTCAAGTTAGGAACTCATAACAAAGGTAAATATTACTACAAAATGAGATCAGAGAGGGACAGAACACACAGCAGATAAACCTTTGAACATATGCTAAAAGCTAAAATCTGATTTTAAATCATGTGTTCCTAAACAAAATTAAAAGATTCCTTGCTGATAAAGAAGTCAAGAAACACCATCTCCAAGAAACACAATCAAGAAATAAGCCCCACCCTATCAACGAGACCTTCTACTGAGGCCCAATCTAGGATAGAACTTTGAAACTCAATTTACAACTGCCCCAAGAGTAAACTAACTGAAAATGGGGATCCAAGAAAGCAAATAGTGTTGTTTTTGCAGGAGCCATCAATGTCCTGCCCATCTCCAGCACTACCCATCTAGGGAAAGAAGGTGCAGATCACAAGAGTCCGCAGCATGAGGAGCTAAGAGCCGGGTCTTTCTTTCTCTTCTGGGGTCTGGTGTTCAAAGTGCATAATTTGTTGAAACATATGCCTAGATAAATGGAAAAGGCTATCTGTAAATTAAGCTAGCCCAGAAGCCACTGTGCAATTATCTCACAAATGTGAATCCCCCCCATTTAACTCATATTACAAAAACTGAATGAAATAATTGAGTTTTAAATGTCTGACACAGAATGTTACATAATATAAATTCTCATTAAATGTTTTAAGAAAAAAATTAAATGAAATACACATCAGGATACAGTGAGTCTCATGTGCTTTCATTAATTTTAACCTAGCAACTATCAGTTAACTTTTGAAGTTAATTCCAATAGTCTAAAATCCAGGGGCTGTTAGTTAACATTTGAAATTCGCAAATCAGGAATACACAGTCCAGAATAGTTAAATCTAAAAATGAGAGACATGAGGAAGACAGGCGCCATGACAGCACTCTACAAAGGTAATGGTTCTCCTGCCTTTACTTCAGTCAGGAGAATGTGTTAGGTAGCATAAGGAATGTCAGAAGTAAGTTTTCATCAGTGAAATAAACGATGTCCAAGTTAACGTGGCTTGGCTAGAAATACTGTAAAGGCGTCTCCACCTCTGCATGAACAGGGTCTAAGAATCAGCAAATCTAGGATCTCAATACTCTCCAGAGTGCACACATACTCTAAGAGTCCCATTCAGCCTTGTGTTCCACCACTGATCAGGTGATTCTGGGGCTAATGCCTACTGCTGCTAACATATTGCTACATGTGCCTCCAAAGCACCTTTCCAGCAAGGTCCTTGATAGACTACCTACAAGGACAAAGAGCTGGGACTTCCGTCGTCAAGCTTCACCAACAGGTTCCTGTGACTGCTTTTGTGCATGCTTGCTAATCAATGTTTTTTTATGGGTGGCAAAAAAAGAAAGAGCCATTCTAACTTGTAAATTGTTAAACTGACCTTTATCATAAGCTTTCAGGATACTTCACACTTTTCTTCTGCCACTGATGTTTTTGTGATAGTCATCCTTATACTTATCTCCCCCTTTTAGGGAACTGTAAGTTTTCAATGCAGACAAGGGATATCTATGTTATCTTCATATTCCCTGCATAGAAGACTTGCATTCAGTGTACTCAAATATTTGTTGCTCTAATTTACTATCGACAAATTACAAACCAGTATAGAAAACTGATACAATTATATGTGAAGCTTCAGTATGAGTACATAAGACTGTCAGTTATATATTCATTAAATAAACTCCATTAATTAACTAGTCTACAAATACATGTGGATCTTAAATAACCTAACCACCATTTCAATTCTTAGACAATCTAGTGGTGTTTTTGTAACAGAAATTAGTTCTCTGGATACATTTTAAAAATATTAATAATGCAGTCACTAACATCAATTTCAAAGAGCTCAAAGCATCAAAATGAGTTTCAAAGTAAAATAAACTTAACCAAAAATAACCTTTTCAAATCTGCAAAATAATACTGGTATTACATAAATAAAAACTAAATGTTACATAATCAAGTCAGAAAAAGATATTTTTACTCTGTAGCTAGCCAAGCACTGAACCTTCACCTTGGTTCAAAGTGCATGGCCCACCATTCCACTTTACCATCTACATCACAGCAACTCACGTCTCACGCAGTTTTTCTTAACAACCTGAAATATATAGAAGTGGCAGCCAAATGTCCCCTAGTCATTTCAATTTGTAACCGAGTCTACGGAAAGAGCTATTGGGGCGGGGCGGGGGGGGGCGCGGTTCAGAGCTTAAAAAAGCACATGTTTATATTCCTGCAATTCTAATGTGTGGCCAGATAAGCAAGCATTTTCTATAATCTCTTACTATAGCTTTATTACAAGGAACGTAACAAAATCTTAGGAAATGTATAGTAACTGCATGAGACTTTGTCCGGATAAATAATAATGACTATAATTGTTTACAAGACAACTTTCCAAACTAGAAAATACTTTTTAAGATGCATCATATTAAAGACCTAATTTTCAAACAAAAAAGTATGACATTATTCTGTGGTTACTTTTGTAACCCAAACACTAATCTCCTTTAGCACTGGAAATGAATATATTCCTTTAAGTGCCAGCAAACAAAACACACACATAATATAGCATAATTTTAAACATCAACATCCAAATATTATAGTATAAAAAAGCCACCTCTACAACTAACCTAATAATTTTCCCTTACCATCTACATGCAAGTGAACCAAATTTAGGAAAATACATGCTTTAATGGACCTGAAACTACTTCCACTGCCCCCAAAATTTTAAATTCCAGCTATTTTCATACTAATTATCTCCTAAGAAAAAAAGCACATACATTTTATTTTTCTTAGACACATACATTTTAAAATGGTAAACAATCCATAACTACTTCTAGGTATTCTACATAATCTTTCTATTGATTAAAAGAATTACAAAAGAAAAAAAATCCCAATAAGAGTATGTAATACAAACTTAAAAATGACATAGATACTTCAAAGTGAACAACTATGTATTTTAGCAATAGTTCCCTGACAAAAGATTCCCCAACCCTTTAGCATTATATAACTACTATAAATACATACAGTATTACTATATTCATGCTATATATTACTACATATTATTTTTTAACTCAAATCCTTATTAACTGAAAACAAGATTAATCCAAAAGATTTTCAAAAATGTACTGAAAGTGTCACCATAGTTAATTTCTGTTAAAATGTTTCACTTTTTAATTACTTTTCAGTAACTCCACTATAATTAAAAAAATAAGAATACTGAATTATGTTACCAAAAGATGGTCAGCATTAGTTTAAAGAGAAAAGTAATCAAGATCAGCTATATTTCAAGAACTGATTAAGCAACCACTTGCTGTTTACAATCTTTTAAAAATATTTTAAAGGTATTACTGCAAAATAATATACTGTATTACTAATTTCTTTTTCATCCAAAACCCCAAGCACTGTATATCAAACGGCAATCATTCAAACAAAAATTCTTTCAATGACTCCAATATAAATTAATCTCACAAATGCATTCAGAGACTACGAGAAATCAGCAGTTTAGACAAAGTATTCTCACCTAGAAAAGGTACATACGAGTTTAGAGGCAAGTAAGAGACAGTTATTATTAAATGTTTTAAACTTTCCAAATCTTTTAAGTCAAGAGTTAACCTTTTTTAAAACCTACTAATTTAACTTTAAAAACTTGAAAGAAGATCCAATAATATATAGGAATAAGAATTTTTGAAAGCAAGTAGTAATAGCTAAATTTCTGTCAAAAAAAAAAAGTTATACAAGGTGCAGACTAAATTTGTTGGGGGGGTTGGGGTGAGGGGGTGGTAATGAGAAAAATCATCGCTAAAAAGAGAATCCTGGGAGTTATTTAATTCCAGTATCTGCTCTTAGGTAAGTAGCCGGAACCTACCCCAACAAAGAAAAGCCAACTCTTATTTTTAAGACTTTCAGACAATAAGAATTCTGAAACTAACACAGCTCAACATTCCACAAAAAACATACTGTTTACCAGGGCTGTGCAAAAGATGGATGACACTAAATAATTCAATACTTCCTATAGCAGGACTCCAGCTCCTTCATTCTATTCAGAATCCAATTCAAACACATGGTGCGAGGTTATATAATATCAAGCTTTACATTACACATTTCACTGGTATGTTCGAGCTCACAAGGACGCAACCATGAATTGCATGCGGTTGCAAGCACATTCTCTAGAATGTTTTATTTTAATGTTAAGGCTAAGAAGCCTTGACCTAAATAGGTAGGACCTCACAAGCATGGGGTCTGAAGTAATGAAGAACCTTTTTTCTTTAGTTCCACAAAACATTTAGTAATCAAATTACCCAGTATTTTATGAAGCCTTCATTCTTCCACAAAACATAATGAAGCTTCGCAAGTTTCTCATTTATAAGATGTTGCTTATTCAAACATCAAGAAAGTATTGCACTTGCACAAAGAAATACCTGAAAATGTTCAGTTCTTTTACAATTTAAACTCAGTAGTGCATAATAACTGCAGGGTTCAATATTACTATCTGAAATACAATGTTAAGCACAATCCACTGTGAATCCATCTAAATACAAGCATTCTGAGACATGAAATCAACTAGCATTTTACACATTATCCACGTAGAACATCAGATTCCATTTATTTCTTCATTACCATAACCAAAAGCCGTAGCCTTGGCCAAACTTTTCCAAATGTATTATCTTTGCAAACAGTTTTACCAACCTCCTATTAGATCGGCAATAATCACTCCAAAATAAAATAATGCTCCTTAAATTTAAATATTTTGCTTAATCTTTTGGAATGACAACTCTGACAGTAGTGAAGTATTTTTAAATAAAATATTTTAAATACTCAGGTTGAAACAAATTTCAAGGCTTAGGTCATTTATGTTTAAATCATTTCAGAGCTAGTCGCTATTCATTTTTCCAGCAATAATTTTAATGAAGCCAATTAATACATAGTCAAAGTTTAATTCAACTTTTCTCTATGGGTCAAAGGGACTGGGCTTACTGAAAAGGATTATTTCAGTTTAGCTTTCTGGTCATTATTTGTATTCAAAACCCCTTACACTTATTTTGAAACAAAAACCTAAGTGTAATTACAGATAAAAGGTATTAGTGACTCTCCTAAACCAAACTACAGACAAAAATTAGGGACAACTAAATTTTTTTTTTAATCAACTTAAGAATAAAATGCAAGGCTTTAGTCATTTCAAACTTCCTTCTCAATTGCAACAATAAAGCTAGGTGTCAAATGCAAAGCCACTGATTTCAGCTAGAAAAGCAAATGTCTTAATGGATGCAACACCTATCCCAGCACACGCCAAGTTTCATGGTCCCAATTAAGAAGCAAGCATACAAATATCATTTCGATCAGATTTTGGTCAAGAGACACAAACTGATGCAAACAGATCGAGACTCCAGTGCCTTTGTTCAATAGCTTACGGGTGGGTAACTAAATGTGCTACAGGTTGATAAGCATTTACCAGGCTTATGAATGCTGCTTCCAAGCTTGAGAAAGGTACAAGAATTCTAGATGCAAATAATCTTGGATAATTTTTATTAAACACCACCGAGATACACACTCCGAAGGAGAGGCCTATTCATCGCTACTATTTATTTCCATGTTTACCTCTCCTCCCTCCCCCAAACCCCCCCCTTCACTTTCTCCTCCCACCCTGTCCCGCCATCTTGGGCCGACAGGAGCAGCCATTACTTAACTAAATGACAGTGCCAACAACTTTCCACACAAATAAACAGAAACTGCACCCCGAATTCCCCCCTGGCCTCCCCTGCCAGACACGCAGGAAACGAGGCTCCAAGAAGAAAACACATTCACAAGTAACTGCAGGATTTCTATGGCCGAAAGACCCAAAAAGTAAACAAGTCACCTAACTTCAGGTAAAACACCATACCCCTCGAGATGCATGACAACAGACCCATGCAAACTCTTCACCGCCCTAAACTACTGCAACTTCCCCCTTCTGGGAGCGGGGACACAAGAAAGCCCCAAACGTTGGGTTAACAGTAGACTTCCCGAACAGCCTTCCTGGAGGAAAAGAATAAAAACCAAGGGAGGCAAGTAAGTCGGAAATGCGGGGAAATCTGCACACATTTACAAGCCCTTGACCCTAAACAGGCACCTCGGAGCGATCATCGGTCGCCCCTCCCAAAGCCGTAAAATAACAGGCAGTTTTGTCGACCCAGTTGAGCTCGGCCCCAAAGCGCTGCCGTCTCTGTTCCTCCAGCTACGAGAGGAGAGGGCGATTTCGCAAGGGAGCGAGTGAGGGATCCGGGGGTGTGTGTGGGGGGCGGGGGGAGGGGGGGAGCAGAAGCAGGAAATAGTTTTCCGGAAGCCCCTCGGCCCTCCTTCGCGGCCACAATGAGCGCCGGCCGGGCCGCGGGGCCGCGGGGTTCGGGGCGAGCGGGGCGCCGGCCGGGGAGACCGTGTCCGCGCTCCGGCCCGCAGCTGCCTTACCTTGCCCAGCAGGGCCTTCGTCCTGGCGCCATCTTCATGAAACCTCACGAAACCGAAGAGGCGGCTGTGGAGAGAGACACACGCGGCTCGTTAAAGGTCCGACAGCACCACCGACCCATCCCTGCCCGAGCCCGAGGCCCCAGCGGCGGCTACAGCACAGAGAGCGCCAAGCCAAGGTGCTCGCCCCGCCGCCGCCAGAGGCGAGCCGCGCTCCGGCCTCCCAGGAGAGCGGCGCCAACCCGTCCGGAGCCGACCGGGCGGGTGACGGCAGCCCGTACCTGTCCAGTCCGCCGAGCGCCTCCCTTTCCTCGGCTGTCAGGCTCGGGGACGCCTCCTCGCTCTCGCCGCTCGCTTTTCCCGCCGCCATTTTCTTTTCCTCATCACCGAAAGCGGCGGCGGCGGCGGCGGCAGCGGCGGCGGCGGTAGCGAGCGACACTCCGCAGGATTTCATGGAAACGCAGCGAATTCACAACTCCGACGCCGACACCTCCCCCCGGGCCGGGGCCCACAACGACGCCCCCAGTCTCCGCGCGGGACCGGCACACCAACTTTATCGCCGCCTCCTCCTCCGCCGCAGGCGGCAGCGACGAAAAATCCCAACGCGGCGGCAGTGAAGGCGGCGGCGGCAGGGGCTGCAGAGCCCCCGAGTCGGCAGCGGCGGCGGCTCGGCTTGTAGGGTCACATCGCGGGAGCGGGCGAGGGGCAGCCACGGGCGGAGATGGCGGGAAGGGCCGGAGCGTGCGGGGTTGAGGGACGCGGGGGGGATTCGTTGGAGACACAAACTTCCCCGGCACCAGCACAAAGTTGTTGTAATTGTGTCACACAGCGAACCCCACGCCGCCGCCGTGACCCCCCCTCCCCACCCGGCCGGCGCCGCCAATCAGCGTGGCCCGCTCGCTTCACGTGACCTTTGTTGACTCACGTCAGCCGTGGCTCCACTCAACTTGCTAGCTGCCCGAGCCCCGCCCACCGAGGCCCCCACCGACAGGGAGCGGGACGGACGCCAATTCTGGCCGGTGGTTGGCTGCTGGGCCCGTCCGTCCGAGGGAAGGGTTTGTCCTCGAGAGGGAGCAGCTGATTAGGTTGTGCCAGTTAAATACACTGGGGCAGAGAATGGAAGGTCCGGGCCGTGTCACCTCGGGAGCCGCGGCGGGCTCGGGAGGGGGAGGGGAGCGGTGGGGAAGGGCGAGGTCCGGCACCGCCCGCGGCGGGCGCGAGCAGTGAGCGAGGACACCATGGACGGCCTTTGCCTGCCCGGGAGCTAGGTGGTGGGCCCAGACCGCGGCTCCGGCATCGTGCGCTTCGGGGGTCCCGGGCCCCGGAGGGCCTGATAAGGGTCGCGTCGCCGGGAGGCGGCGCACGGCCCCTGACCTCCGCCCTCCGAAGAAGGCGCCCACTTTTGGCACCGCTGGAAGTAATGGCCTCCGCGAGGAGCGCACTCGGGCAGTGGCTGCTGGCCCCCTGCTCCGCGGCTCAGGCGCCGCCCTAGGCCAGGCGTGCGCTCTCGGCCCCGATCCCCTCGCTCGCGCCCCAAGTGAAGGGGGAAAGGTCCCCTGACCCCCGGCCGGAGGGAATGAAAAGTCACCCACCGGAGTCTGGCTCGCTGACCATAGCTCCCCACCGCCAAAGGTCTGTTGGCGGCACTTTGGGTCCAAAGTTTCATGCTACCTGTGTTTTATCAGTAGTTCATTATAGTGTTGTAAGAAAAAGCAATGACGAAAAATTAAGCGAGATCTCCAGGATGTTGGTTTCTACTGCTCTGATCTCAGTGGGGCCTTCATGGAAGAGTTCGGGCTGCTTGTAGACAGGCCTGAGAGAAGGCATAATTAAGATAGTCAGCGAAGCTTGCAGCCCAGAAAACCCTTTTCTACCTCCCACAACATGTCTTACACAACAGTAACACTTTCTTGTTCTGACCGCGTCACAGGTGCAAATAAAAGTCACTAGTCTGCCTTTCAATCCATAGTATAATTGGGAGAAAAAGAAAACATGCGTTCGGTCTATTACTCTGTTCAAAAGACAAATTTAATAAGATATGTCTCATATAACAGATCTGTTACAGGGCACACCTCCAGTCTTCAGGGATAGGAAAAAAATTAATGGACATACGAAGACAAGGTTTCCTTTATAGACATGGACTCTATATTTTCAATAATGTAACCAATAAACAAGGTATATTCAACTTGGATGTTAAACTATAAGGAAGACAATTCAGTGCTGACTCAGTAATCCTAGCAGTATTCAGTGAGAAGCTATGGAAATCCCATACTGTGTGTGATTTTGCACACAGTTTTAAATTGTTCCCCTGAGACTAGTAACTAGACTAACAAACTATAGTTTTATATGGATTATATTTCAGGTTTAATTACTTTCTCTGAAACACCTCTTCCACTCTTTATGGCATTCCTTCCATTTTACTTGAATGGGTGAATATACAGGGCTGAATATTTTCTGCAGCTAAATTAGCACATGCATTGTAAACTTTCTCACAACAGATGACCTTCAAAGCCCGGGAGATTTTGACACCACTCTCTCCCCCCACAAACCACCATACACACACACACACACACACACTTAGACTTGCACAAGCAGAGATAGAAATTCTGCCAGTATTTGGCAGTCTTCCTGGAGCTGGTGGTTCTTGACTCAGGCCGTTTCCAAGAATTATAAGGCTGCCCACCTCCAACCCCTCAAAACCTTCTTTCTCACTACATAATCATTATTAGGGAATAGCAGCAGAATTGCATGGAGTGGATGCAATGTGTGGGGTCGAAGTCAGGCAGACCTGGTTGCAAATTATTACTCTGCACAGGCTGTGTGTCCTTGGGAAAGTTACTTATCCTCTAAGCCAGAATTCTGTGTCTAGTCCAATTACAGTCCATCATGAAGCATGAGATAATTTTTATACAGTAACATAGTCCTCATATCACTGTGTAATTTTTTAGATCTTGCATAGTTTATATCATATAAATGTATGTACAATAGGTATGTAGCCTCTAAGGTTTAGGTCCTTCACTGGAGAGAGAAATGGCGAAGTGGGATACATGATTTTATAACAATTATTTCTATGAAAAGTGAACCTGAAAACCCATATGGAAGGCAGAGCAGTTGAGCCAAAGGAGCATGAACTGTGGAATCATGCAGATCTAGGTTCGAATCCTAACTGCCACTTGACAGCTGGGTGACCTTCAACAAGTTAGTCTAATTTGAGCTTCAGTTCCCTCATCTGTGAAAAAGAGAAGATAAATCTTTTTAACACTTTACAACATTATTTTGAAGATTTAATGCCGTAAGGTAGGTAAAGTGCCAGACACATAATATTGAAAGACCTCAAAAAAAAAAAAAATAGGAAGGTTCGTATTTCTAAAATCTTTTCTAGCTTTCCACATTCTGGGTTCTAAATGTGTTGATCGTCAGTTTACCAATCACTTCCTCCTTATCCCTCCCCAACCTCCCTATAAGCCCAACACACTAGGCAGTCCTAATATACTTTTTGTTTGTGCATATAACCCCAACATTGCTACATCTCTCCTTCTTTATTCTAAAATTAAACCTTATGTCTCTTAGTACTGCTTCTTGTTTCATAATTATAACTTAATACACTAGGAGCTGGGGAGAATAATTTTAATTTACCAAGTTGATTTGACTAATATATGCATAGATAAATCAATGTTTTAAAAATATATAAAATTTGTGTTATGCTAAGTCCAATTATGGACTAGTTAGGGCATCATTTGTAGCAACACTGTGTTAATACTTATGTAAGTACCATCAATTAATATCAGAGGAGAAGCCCACTCAATTATAGGAAAATAAATTTAACTCCTTTTAAGCAACTAAATAGTTAATCTGAACTATTTAGGAATATGTAGTTCATTTATATCGTTAGTGCCACATAACCTATGCATACAATAAAAAGTCACATAACAGAGTCATGATTTATCTAGTCTTATAAATAGAACTATACTTATCCTTTAAATCAGGATCAAAAATAAATTCAGCTCTTCCTGCACCTACCGGTGTCATAAAGATTATCCAACTCATGTCCAAACACATTGATGACAAACATAAATATAGGGTTAGAGTTGAGGGGAGATAAGGAGCCAAGTACAGACAGACTTTCACCTGTTTCAAAAACTTCAGTTGTCAGAATAGTTTTGGGACTTCTGGAAGAAGCCACACCCATCAGGAGCCTAGACTACCCTTACCAAGCTGTAGTGAGGCATCCCAAATCCTACCCACCACCACCACACTGGGGAGCCTGGGCTTCCACTCCCACCCAGCAGTAATGAGGCATCACTCCTTCCTTGCTGAGGTGGTGTCAGAGGAGGCCTACTGGAGGGTCAGAACTTTTACAGTGCCCAGTGGTAACAAAGCCACCACTCCCGTGGTGTCAGTGGAAGCAATGTGGGGAACAGTAATGAGGCACTCCTACACCTCCAGACATGGTGGTATCAAGGGAGGCCTAGTGGGGAGCCAAAACTTTCATTCACACCCAGTGGTAACAAGGAGACCCTCCCCCTCCACCAGCGTCAATCAAGGTTGACTGGGGAACTTGGACTTCCACTCCTACCTGGCAGTAACAACACAGTGCTTTCCCTTCCCCAACAGAGTGATGTCAGAAGAGACCTGCTAAAACACAATATTTAGATGTATAATACCCACAATGTCCAGGTTTCAATGAAAAATCACTCATACCAAGAACCAGGATAACCCCAACATTAATTAGACAAGACAATCAACAGATGTGAACACTAAGGTGAATCAGATGTTCACGTTATCTGCCAAGGATTTTAAAGCAGTCATAAAAATGTTTCAATGGCAATTATGAATCCATTCCAAGCAAATGAAAAACCAGAAAGTCTTAGCAGAGAAATGGGAAGTTTCAGCAAAGAAATAGAATATACAAAGAAGAAACAAATGGACATTTTAGAACTGAAAAATATAATAACCACAATGTAAAACTCAATGTATGGGCTCATCATCAGAATGGAGGGGATAAAGGAAAGAGAGATCTTCAAGACAGAGCAATAGAAATTACTCAATCTGAACAACAGAGAGAAAATAGACTGGAAAAAACAAACAAGCAAACAACAACACCAAAAAAAGAAACAAAAAAACCCAGAGCCTCAGAAATCTACGGGAAGATAACAAAAGATCTCACATCTATGTCATCAGAGTCCCAGAAGGAGAGGAGAAATAGGTCAGAGCCCAAATGGTATGCAAAGAAATAATGGCTGAAAACTTTCCAAGTTGACACAGTCCCTGTCCTGAACTCTTACTTGGAGAGTTGTATAAATAAATTTTATACTATAAAATAGAGTGATGAGTGCTATAAGCTTTACCCAAATTTCTGTGGATGCTCATAGAAGAGGCAACTTTATCAACCTAGAGGTACCAGATAAAGCTCCTAGAGAATAAAAGATGGATTGTTGGGAGCTAGAGGGTGGATACAGGGGTGGGTGTCTTCCCGGCAGAGGCAGCAACAGATCTGCAAAAGCACAGATGCCTAAGAGTATGAGAGTTCTGGTAAATTCAAGAAGGTGAGCATGGCTGTGACCAAAAGGGTAAGGAAAGAATTGGGACTTGAAGTTGGAAAAGTAGGCAGAACCATGAAGAGTCCAGTAAGGCTTACTAAAGAATCATACCAATGGTTATTGTGATTTTAGGCACAGAAATAGTAGGGTTGCTAGTGGTGTTAGTGCTGCTACTTTAAACAGATTTCCTTTTACCTGGGCTCAGCATCTGGCACCAAGCTCAAAGAATATTGACTAGCTGGCTGGTCTAGCCCCTTTGCTAGACCAGGGATCAGAAAATCCTAACCTACAGGCCAAATCCAGCATACCACCTATATTTGTACAGCCATTTCATCACACATTAAAATTAAATGAAATTCAAATTTGGGTATGCATAAATAAAGTTTTACTGGTACACAGTCATGCTCATTCATTTATGTATCATCTATGGCTACTTTCACAAAACAACACAGAGTTGAATAGTTGCAATAGAGAACGTATGTGGTGCTCTCAGCTCTTCACACTGCTGCTTAGTACCCTACAAATCACAGTGATGCTGCAATAACTTGGCAGTGTTTCAAGTGCCACACATATAACACCATGACTTTTTTTTTTATTACCAGTACATACCTATCATGTCAAAACCAGAAAAAAGAGAAAAAGGACTTCATATGTCATGCTTTTAATGCACAGTAGAGTGTGGACTATTTTGTTATCAAATTTGATAGCCAAGCATTTATTATGCAATAAGTACAGTTTTACTAAAAGAATACAATATATGTCAACATTATCAGACTATACTCATCACAATATTCCCAACTGACAAGAAAGCAACAGTGAGAACAATTAGAGAATTTAAAACAGAATATTTCGTCACAGCAGAATTTCTTCACAGAAATAAAAAATGAATATGAGGCTGCAACCAAAGTAATTTTCTGAGTGGCTCATTTCTTAGCCAAATAAGAAAAGCTGTTTAATTAAATTGTGTTTGATTGCAACAGCCAAAGTAATGTGTCCAGAGAAGATAAATTTAAGACTATTAGACTTTCAGTTAGAACAGTTGCTTGAAGAGTCGAGGACATTGGGAGCAGCATCAGTAGTCAATTAAAAACCAAAACAGTTAACTGAGTGGTTTTCCTTGGCCCTTTATGAGTTAACAGGTAATACTGAGTTGTTCATTTGAGGAGTAAAGGCCTTGTTTGAAATGACTGAAGAACTAGCTTCTGTGAATAATCTGCATGGAACAACTACAGGGGGAAATATTTTCAAAGAAGCTGAAAAAGTACTGATTCCATACAACATGAAGAGGAACCTGCTAAGAT
Source organism: Grampus griseus (assembly GCF_964374135.1). NCBI lineage: Eukaryota > Metazoa > Chordata > Mammalia > Artiodactyla > Delphinidae > Grampus > Grampus griseus. Next base: position 39,216,831 of record NC_138999.1, on the reverse strand, counting down.
GTGTTACAAGCAGTGGTAGTAAAATATGTGTAAAACAGAAAATGCTTATTTGAACAAACAACAAAGCTTATGAAAATGTAAGGTGTTTAAACCCTATGGCTATTTATTGTATTATTCGTCAGTGATGACTTTGTGGTAATATTTGAACTTATCGTGTGTTACTGAACCAGTAGTGGCAATGGTAACTTCATTCATTCTCATGTCTTGAACCATCATCAGTTCCGTGAATTTTTATCAGAAGTAGAAGCTGAATATCCTGACTTGTTCTGTCACACTGCAGTTCTTATTGTTTGATTGTGATTCTTTTCAACTCCAGAGCAAAACTGAGAATTATTGAATGAGAAGAACAGCCTTCAACCACTATAATCAAACTATGAATGGCTTTGGAAATTAGGTTTTGTGGGAGACTTGATAATATGTCTTAATGAATTTCACCAATTACACGGTAAAACAATACTTATGACATGAAACATACTGCAGTAAAATCATTTTGATGATGAGTAACGTTGCTTGAACTACAAGTAATGTCAAGCCACTTTATACACTTCCATGCTATCAAAAGTTAAAATAAGAAGCGTATTATCCATTCCTATAGAAATCTGCAGCAGATATATTTTCCAAGCTCAAACTACGTTCCAAGCAGCACTTTTGAGACATCAATGCAAGTGAAAAGGAAATTTCTATATTTCAAAATTCATTTAACTGTGCAATTGAGTTTCTACCTAACCATCAATTGAAAGTGATTAATCTGCAATGTAATGACATACTAAAATGCAAATATCAAGAGAAGAATCTAATAGAATTCTATAAATGCCTTCCATGCAATGAATATGCTCAATTAAAATCATATGCACATGGATTGATGTCAGTGTTTAGCAGTGCCTATCTATATGGAAAGACATTTTCAAAAGTGAAATACATAAAATCCCATTACAGATCAGCATTAACAGATGAACATTTGCAAACTAATCTGATGATAAGGAATACTAATTTTGAACCCTAATTAAGCAAAATGTATTCAAAAAACAAAGAATCCTATTCTTATTAGTAGACCTGTATTAGCAAAAACTGCACTCAAGGGAATTCTCTGGCAGTGCAGTGGTTAGGACTGTACACTTCCTCTGCCGGGGGCCGGGGTTTGATCCCTGGTCAGGGAACTAAGATCCCGCAAGCTGCCTGATGAGGCCAAAAAAAAAAACTACACTCAAGTATTACTATTACATTTCAAACATCAGTAAAATATTTGTGGAAATTTGTTTCCTCTCTTGTTATATAGGTACCTAACATCTCTAATTTTGCCTCTTGACCTGCAAGATCTGAAATATTTACTATCTGGTCCCATATAGAAAAAGTTTGCCAACCCCTGGCCTAGCTACCTGGTTCCGTGGGGACATCCAGTTCAAAATGATATATTGCCTTTTGCCCCCAAATATATCCCAGCCTAACTTCTCCAAAGCATTCTCTCAATTCTAGAAAAAACAGACAAGATTTCACAATATCAAAGACTAAAACTGACAGGTAACCTAAGGCTTGGATCTGGGTGAAACTGATGTTAATTATGAGGCAGATGGCCCTAAACGGCTGGATTAAGAAAATCCCAGTCATGAATTACCTTGGCTTCATTTCCTCAACACACTGACTGAAAAAGGTAGTAAGCCACTTATTTAAGGCCCACACCCTATCCCCTGATGACCCACTATCTACCTCCCAACTCAGAGTCAGTGTCTAAACCAACATGAGATGTCAATTTCTCTACTTTTCAAGGATGCTCAGCAGAAAACTGATCCCCACCCCCGCCTCCACTCCAAATCCTCTAGACCCCTCTATTCCCTGTTTATCTAGGCAGATAGACAAAACAAGTGGGCAGGAAATAGGAGAGGGATTGGGAAGAAAAGGGAGTAGACTTACATTTAATAAGGTGTAGTCCCCATAACCATGGCCGGCTTCATGGGTGTGCAATCTGTACAGTTGCACAGGGCCCCATGATGATAAGAAGGGCCTCATGTTTGTTTAATGCTCTGTTGTCACTGTCTTGAAATTCTTAATTTTTGAACAAGGGGCCCCACAGTCTCATTTTGCGTGTAAATTTCCCACAGATTATGTAGCCAGTCCTGCTCAAAACTTTAAGGAAAGCCCAGCTTCTTAAAGGTCCCCGAGAGAAGTCCTTGCTGGGAACTGTATTGTGCTATGTAGCACATTAGTAAAGAAGAGATACAAAAGGTAAAGTCAAACTGTGTGTAGCCCTCCAGCTACAGACTTGAGATGGAGATTCTGTCACTACTTCCATAGGTGGGTCCCAGGCTAAGCAGCTCAATCACTTGTAGACAGATACTGAGCCCACAGGAAACCTTGTCTTATTTGAGGGTAAGGAGAATAGTCAACCAAGGCTAGAGGAAGAGCACAGCATCTAGAAAAAAATGAATGAAATGAGAACTCTTCTTCACCAGGATAATCCAGGAGAAAATTTTAGAAACCTGTTAACATCATTAAAGCTTCTGCAAAAAAGAAACAGAAAGAATGAAGGGGTGGGACTGATATGAAAATCCAACAGGATGAAATGAAAAGAGAGACACATAGGGTTAGGAAAATGAACAAGTACTCTAAAAAAGCAGGAACAAAATCAAACACAATGGAGACAGTAAAGAGGAAAATTCATCTGGCAGAAAATTGAAATTGGTGTCAAGAACAAAGCTAATGCTAAGATATTGAATGGAGTGTAAAAAGACAGTGATGGAATCAATAAGAGAGAAGATAGCTGTGGAGGAAGAATGGATAAAATGGAGAACCAACATGTGGATAATTTGAATTCTTAAAAGAGGAACAAAGGCAAATGGAAGAGACATAATAAAAATAAAATAAAGCAGAAATTTCCTCTGTTGAAGAACAATGTATGTTGACTGAAAAAGCCTACTATGTTCAAGGCAAAGTCAATAAAAGGAGACTCACAATTGGACACATCATGGCAAAAGTTTTAAGCTACAATATTAAAGTGTCTATAATTGTTCAGGCAAAAAAATGAGATCAGATTGCCCAGATAGAAACAAACATCAGTCTGTCTGATTTCTCATATCTAGAGTAGTATTCATCTGCATTGTTTTTCAGGTGTAAAGATGTCAGAAAAACACTCTGCTGTTTAAGGGTTCATAAAATATATCACCTCCTTGAAAAAATTTGTTTACAATATTTTTCAACCAACCAAGAGATGAAGTTAAAAATAAAAGCTCAGGAATGGGGAAGTCACAGAGGGGAGCCTTGTCAAGCCAAAACAGAAATGCATCTAAATAATTACATCATACTTAATTATAATACTATATCTAAATATTTTTTCTCAAATAGAGTTCTGAATTTTTTTAAATAGGAAAAAAGCACGTGAATCTTAAAACCTGTGTTAACATTTTCACAGGTTAGAATGTGGAAGGAGGTAAAGATAAAATGTGCTAAGTTCTGTATCTCAAAAGCATGATTCAAACTATGCTGTTTCAGGACTTCCCTGGTGGTCCAGTGGTTAAGAATCTGCCTTCCAGTGCAGGGCAGGCGGGTTCGATCCCTGGTCGGGGAACTAAGATCCCACATGCTGCGGAGCAACTAAGCCCACGTGCCACAACTACTGAGCCTACGCACCCTGCAGCTCGTGAGCCACAACTAGAGCCTGCTGACCACAACGAAAGATCCCACATGCCGGGAAGATCCCACGTGCCGCAACTAAGACCTGACGTAGCCAAATAAAAATTTTTAAAAATTCACTATAAAAAAAATATGCTGTTTCACTCTGGACCCAGCAATTAGATAAAAATAAGTTTAAAAAAGCTTTTGAAAAACTTAAAGGTCCATGCCACCTAATATATTTACTGTATCAATTCAGCAAATAGAAAGGTGTAGTAAAAAGTACAAGTTTCCCCTTCCTCCAGGTAACTGCTTTCAACTCATAGAATAAAATACTTTCTAAAACAATGGAGAAGATAAAATCAAAACTGAAAATAAAGAAAATGGCAGAGAAATGTTAATAAATAAGTCACAGAACAAAATGGCCTAAAACCAAAGATTTTAGAATTTCAAAATTTAAATCCCCTGTTAAAAGACTTGGTTGACTAGAAGAAATTTAAGTATAATCTAGTTACAGGAGACATACTATTTAAAAAATGACAATAGTATGTTACAAAGTAAAAAATAGGCAAAGGTATATTAGAAAAATACAGACCAAAAAAAAAAAAAAAATGGGAGGGGGAGGATTTGGCAATATTATTGAATCAAGACAAAAAGCATTAATCAGGCAAAGAGAGTTAGTTTTATATTAGTAAAAGAGTACAAATAGAATTCTCCTTGTCTTGACGTTCAATGCCAGACTATCATATTATCAAAATATATAAAGGAAAGCTATTAGAAATTGTGTTAGTCAGGGTTCTCCATACAAACAAAGCTAATAGAGATTTATTTGAAGGAATTGGCTCATGTCATTGTGGAGACTGGCAAGTCCAAGGTCTATAGATTTGTAGGGGAGGGCCAACAGGCTAGAAACTCAGAGAAGAGTTGCTGTTGCGGCCTTGACTCTAAGATCTGCAGGGCAAGCTAGCAGCCTGAAAACTCAGGCAGAGTTCCTATATTGCAGTCTTGTGACAAAATTGCTTCTTCTTTGGGAAACCTCAGTCTTTGCTCTTAAGGCCTTCAACTGACTGGATGCCGCCCACCCACATAATGGAGATAATCTGCTTTAGTTAAAGTCAACTGACTGCGAATGTTAATCCCATCCACGGATACGTTCACAGCAACATTTAGACTAGGGTTTAACCAAACAAATGTGAACCATAGCCTAGCCAAGTTAACATGTAAAGTAAACCATCCCAGAAATATAGGGAGAAATTGACATACAGACAATAGCAATATAAGACTAACATACCTCTTTATTATTTTATTGGGCATATCAAAGCAGACCAAATATAAATGTGAATATAAGGAATATGAATACTATTAAAAATTTATATAATATACTATGGATTATATACAAACTATATATGAATATAACATATATTTGCTTATATTATAAATTATATAAATAGATAAGAATGGTGATAGCAATCTAAAAAAAAAGTAATGTTGGACCCATATCTCACACTTTGTACCAGAATATAATCCACATGGATCAAATATTTAAATGTTTAAATTGAAAACATGAAAGTACTTGGAGAGCCATGATAGACTTTTTAATATAATCTTAAAGTATGGAAAGCCTTTCTGGGAGTGACGCAGAACCCAAGAGTCATAAAAATAATAGCATAAATAAATAAATTTGACTAAATAAAAATTATCTCTGCCTGGCAAATCCATTATAAGCAAAGTCAAAAGACAATTGAAAAATTGGAGATAATATTTGAAATTCTTATTACAAACAAGGCCTTATTTCTCTAATAGAGTTCTTACAAATCAGTAAGAAAAAAAGACTAACAATGTAATAAAAAATTGGTATGAGTAGCCAGTTCATAGAAAGAAAAGTACAAATGGCTCTTAAAAGAACTGAGTTGTAATAAGAGACATGCAAATTTAAAAGTAAACCGAGATACCATTTTTCACTAGTCAGAATGGCCAAAGGTATAAAAGTGTGATAATACCCCATGCTGCTGATTCTGTGAGGAAGCAGGCATTTCGATACATTGCTGGTAGGTGTTAATAACATCCATAGGAATTAATCTGGCAATGTTTATCAAATTTTCAAATTGTGAAATTAGAACCTGTGAGATAATAGAAAAAATATATATTGGTCTCTGCCTCCTCCCTCCTCATTCCTAAAAAATCTTGTCATTTCCTACGTGATAAGAGCACTAGGAGCATCTTTTATTCTAACGAGGTGACTCGAGCTGGGCCTGGATGGCTCCTGGATGGAGCTGGTCACTACAAAGACCAAGCCATGGTTAGAAGCTTAGGATTTTCAGCCTCCACCCCATCCTCCAGAGAGGGGATGGGGGCTGGAAATGGAGTTAATGCTCCATCCTGCTTACGTGAGGAAGCCTCCATAAAATCCCAAAAGCATGGGGTTCCAGGAGCTTCCAAGTGGGTGAACACATCCACATACCAGGAAGGTGATGCACCCCAACTCCACAGAGACAGAAGCTCCTGGACTTGGGACCCTCCCAGACCTCACCCTAGGTATCTCTTCATCTGGCTGTTGATCTGCATCCTTTATCATGTCCTTTAATAAACTGGTAAATGTAAGTAAGCATTTCCCTAAGTTCTGTGAGACGTTCAAGCAAATTAATGGAGCCTGAGGAGGGGGTTGTGGCTGTGGGTAACCTGGGGACCTACTAGTTGTAACTGGCATCTGAAGTTGGGCGGAGGGCAGTCTTCGGAGACTGAGCCCTTAACCTCTCAGATCTGATGTGCTCTCCAGGTAGACAGTGTCAGAATTGAGTTAAATTATAGGCTACCAGCTGGCGTCACAGAGAATTGCTTGATGGGGTAAAAAAAACTCCACGTATTTGGTGACCAGAAGTGTCAGAAGTGAAGTGTTCTGTGTGAATGTACGTGGTAGTTGTGTGAGCAGTCAAGCAGACACATGGGTGGAAAACAAGGTTTTCGTGAACACAGACCCACTAATTCCATTTCTAATAATGCTCTGTGGATATATTTGAACATGAATAAAATAATTTATGTACGTAAACTTAACTACAGCAGTTTATTTATTGCAATATTATTTGTAATAGCAAAATTCTGGTAACAGCCAAATGTCCATCAATAAGGGACAGATTACATGAATTATGATACTTCCATACAATGGAATACTGTGCAGTTGTAAAAGAGAATGAGAATGTTCTCTTTTACTGACTTAGCACGATCTGTAACATGTATTACTAAACAGAAACAAGACAGAGAACAGTGTGTAAAGTATGCTACCGTTTGTTGAAAAATGAGAAAAAATACATACATAATTCCCTGTAACTTCATAATGTAATGTCTTAGAAGGATACAGGAAAAACTCATAATATTTACTGCCTTTGGGGAGGAGAACTGGTTGACTAGAGGACAGAGATGAGGAGACTTTTCACTCTATGTACCCTTATGTACCATTTGAATGCTGAATCACAAGTATATTATCTATTCAAACATTAAAATTTTTTAAATAATAAAATATGATAAAAACATATATATACACTTAGAATCCTACCAGTAGATAATACACTGTTCAAGAAAGGGCTAATGAGAAAATCTCAGTGCTATAAAGCAAAAATTATACATGCCATATTCTTTGACCACCATGCAATAAAGCTGGAAATGAATGATGGCTAATGAGAAAATCTCAGTGCTATAGAAGCAAAAATTATACACGCCATATTCTTTGACCACCATGCAGTAAAGCTGGAAATGAATGCAAACTCTCACTGTCCCCAGCACAGGCCCCAGACGTGCCTAAACTTGGAGCCTCCAGGGTTCAATCAAATTTATCACACAGGCCTTCTAACTCGATCAAGTTCCATGCTCATTTTTTATTCCCTCACCATAGAGGTTATTGAAGAAAGAAGCCAACTGTGAGTTCAGATTCTAACACTGTTAAGCCCTACTTCAGAAAGTCTTGTTAAATACACTTTCTGAACACAGCTACTTGACCGAGACTTTGATGCATCTCTCCAGGACCTGGCAGGGAGTCTGGCCCAAGCACCAAAACGTTACCGTAAAATTCGTGTTTTCACTGCCTTCTCTCCCCTTATCAGGCAGTTACCAAAATGTGATCAAGAGGTCACCTCCCCGCATGCCTCTATCTCATGAATAGGGGACTAGTGAAGGTATATGGGAAGGAGACACTGAGGTAGCTGGAAATGGGCTCTTAAGGACCCACAGGTAAACATAGCCCTCTTATTGTATATCTTTACTTCTTTACCTCAACAGCGTAGGTCAGAACGGATAATCATGTGATGTCACAGATGTCTCATTGGTAATATAACAGATATGATGGTAAGTGTTTTAGCAGGCAAAAACTGTTTTTAAAAAATTGAATTGTAAAGAGTTGAATGAGGGTGTGTGTGTGTGTGTGTGTGTTTTAGTATACTAAATTATAATTTTCTAGCAATATGAGCCTTTGGAATTAAGATACACAAGCTCCAGAAATATGACTAATATTCTACTGATCAAGTTTCACATTCTGGGTAGATGATCTTTCATTTAAATATTTAAATATGTAGAAACACATACAATGTGTGTTCTATTTTTGCCTTTCAGTCCTCTAATAACTGGTTAAACAGTTCTTTATATTAGATTTTCTCTGAGAAAATAACTATTATGGTTTCTGTTTTCCTGATTCAACCTTGACTAATATCCAAGAAAACAGTAATTCCAGTCAAAACTGCCATAACTAATTTGGTAAAGTAGCAGGATACAAAATTAATGCTCAGAAATCTCTGGCATTATTATACACTAATGATGAAAAATCTGAAAGTGAAATTAAGAAAATTCTCCCATTTACCATTGCAACAAAAAGAATAAAATATCTAGGAATAAACCTACCTAAGGAGACAAAAGACCTGTGTGCAGAAAATTATAAGACACTGATGAAAGAAATTAAAGATGATACAAATAGATGGAGAGATATACTGTGTTCTTGGATTGGAAGAATCAACATTGTGAAAATGACTCTACTACTCAAAGCAATCAACAGATTCAATGCAACCCCTATCAAACTACCACTGGCATTTTTCACAGAACTAGAACCAAAAATTTCACAATTTGTATGGAAACAAAAAAGACCCCGAATAGCCAAAGCAATCTTGAGAACGAAAAATGGAGCTGGAAGAATCAGGCTCCCTGACTTCAGACTATACTACAAAGCTACAGTAATCAAGACAGTATGGTACTGGCACAAAAACAGAAATATAGATCAATGGAACAGTATAGAAAGCCCAGAGATAAACCCACCCACATATGGTCCCCTTATCTTTGATAAAGGAGGCAAGAATATACAGTGGAGAAAAGACAGCCTCTTCAATAAGTGGTGCTGGGAAAACTGGACAGGTACATGTAAAAGTATGAAATTAGAACACTCGCTAACACCATACACAAAAATAAACTCAAAATGGATTAAAGACCTAAATGTAAGGCCAGACACTATCAAACTCTTAGAGGAAAACGTAGGCAGAACACTCTATGACATAAATCACAGCAAGATCCTTTTTGACCCACCTCCTAGAGAAATGGAAATAAAAACAAAAATAAACAAATGGGACCTAATGAAACTTAACAGCTTTTGCACAGTAAAGGAAACCATAAACAAGACCAAAAGACAATCCTCAGAATGGGAGAAAATATTTGCAAATGAAGCAACTGACAAAGGATTAATCTCCAAAATTTATAAGCAGCTCATGCAGCTCAATAACAAAAAAACAAACAACCCAATCCAAAAATGGTGAGCAGACCTAAATAGACATTTCTCCAAAGAAGATATACAGATTGCAAACAAACACATGAAAGAATGCTCAACATCACTAATCATTAGAGAAATGCAAATCAAAACTACAATGAGATATCGTCTCACACCAGTCAGAATGGCCATCATCAAAAGATCTAGATACAATAAATGCTGGAGAGGGTGTGGAGAAAAGGAAACACTCTTGCACTGTTGGTGGGAATGTAAATTGATACAGCCACTATGGAGAACAGTATGGAGGTTCCTTAAAAAACTACAAATAAAACTACCATACGACCCAGCAATCCCACTACTGGGCATATACCCTGAGCAAACCATAATTCAAAAAGAGTCATGTACCAATATGTTCATTGCAGCTCTATTTACAATAGCCAGGACATGGAAGCAACCTAAGTGTCCATCAACAGGTGAATGGATAAAGAAGATGTGGCACATATATACAATGGAATATTACTCAGCCATAAGAAGAAACGAAATTGAGTTATTTGTAGTGAGGTGGATGGACCTAGAGTCTGTCATACAGAGTGAAGTAAGTCAGAAAGAGAAAAACAAATACCGTATGCTAACACATATATATGAAATCTAAGAAAAAAAATTAAAATTAAAGGTCATGAAGAACCTAGGGGTAACACAGGAATAAAGACACAGACCTACTAGAGCATGGACTTGAGGATATGGGGAGGGGGAAGGGTAAGCTGTGACAAAGTGAGAGAGTGGCATGGACATATATACACTACCAAACGTAAAATAGATAGCTAGTGGGAAGCAACCGCATAGCACAGGGAGATCAGCTTGGTGCTTTGTGACCACCTAGAGGGTTGGGATAGGGAGGGTGGGAGGGAGGGAGACGCAAGAGGGAAGAGATATGGGAACATATGTGTAGGTATAACTGATTCACTTTGTTTTAAAGCAGAAACTAACACACCATTGTAAAGCAATGATACTCCAATAAAGATGTTAAAAAAAAAAACTGCCATAACTATTAAAATAATTCCTTCAGAAGAGAAAAAGAAGGAATCTAACAACAACAACAACAACAAAAAGGCCTCTGAAAAAGAAGCATTACTGTGGGGGAGAGGTGGGGAGGATGTCATTGCTCTACCAAATGTTACAGCCTATTATGAAGCCGCACCAATTTTAAGGAACGTGATACTGGCACAAGAAGAGGTAGACAATGTAAAAAATCAGAAGGAACAAAAGCAGACACAAATGTTTATGATGGTTTTGCAACATCTCAAATTTAAAAAAATTAAGAGTTCCAATTTATACCATATACCAAAATTAGTTTGGGATAGATTTAAGTGTTACATGTCCCCCAGTGTAATAATTGATTGAGGCAAGTAATGCTAATATTACTGGATGAAAGAAACAGGATACTCACATGGTATAAAAGTATCACCCCACAGATTACTTACTGGTTTTAAAGGCAGGTATCTGGTGGTCACCACCTTAACTAAGTGATCAAAGTAAGAATCATTGCTCATGGGACAAAGAGACGTTTGTGCCTCCTGACGTGATATAACATGACAGCACCTCTGAAGTGTTCTAGAAAAAAAACTTAATCCAAATCTAATCAAACATCCAGACCTAACGTCCAGTTTAAAGAAAATGCAGCTGATAAAGGAACAAGCAAAACAATAACATGAGGAAATAATTGAACAAATCCAGAATGCTGGACATTGTACCACAAAATTGTTCTGGACTCATCATAAAGACAATGTTGTGGGAAAAAGAGTGGAAGCACTGTTCTAGATTAAAAGAAATACGATAATGAAATATAATGTGTGATCCTAATTGCATCCTGTTTGGGAAAGAAAAAAAATAGCTATAAAAGACATTTTGGGTATTAAGTGAGAAAATTTAAATATGGATTGATGGTAGAGAACTACTGTTAATTAATTGGCTTAGGTTTGATAATGATATCATCAGTGTGTAGGAGAATGTCCTTATTCTTAGATGATGCATTTTGAAATATTCAAGGGTAAAGGGCCATGATATCCGCAACTTACTTTCAAATAAGTCCGAAAAAAAAGTATTATATTGAGAAAGAAAGCACATATGAAAAAAGGTTAACAATTGATTAACATTTTTGGATGTTTGAAAATTTTCAAATTAAAAAATTGGGGGAAAAGGTTTAAAAGTGAAAAAAACATTAATGAGGAGAAAATAATAGTTAACGTTTTTATGATTATGCAATGGAGAAAACCTTTCAAGTATCATTCAGAAGCAAAAACAATTCAGTTAAAAGACTCATAGATTTAACTACATACAAATTTAAACTTTTGAATCACAAACAAGCACCATAAACAAATGGCACGTGATAAACTGGGGAAAATATATGCAACATATTTGACAAGGAAAGTTGACTATCCTTATTCTATATTTCACGTCCTACAACTGAAAAGAAAAATAAAAGATTTACAACCTGATAGAAAATTGTCTAAGGGCATGAATAGATCATTCATAAAAGAAGGAAAATGATGAGAAGATATGGAATACCTAGTATTTACATATTCACTACTGTTTGGTTGATGTTTCTCGGCCATTATCAGAGTCATCTTAGATGCTTGTTAAAAATGCAGCTTCCTGGGGCTTCCCTGGTGGCGCAGTGGTTAAGAATCCGCCTGCCAATGCAGGGGACACAGGCTCGAGCCCTGGTCTGGAAAGATCCCACGTGCCACAGAACAAATAAGCCTGTGAGCCACAACTACGGAGCACGTGTGCCACAACTACTGAAGACCACATGCCCAGATCCCGTGCTCTGCAACAAGAGAAGCCCCTGCAATGAGAAGCCTGAGCACCGCAATGAAGAGTAGCCCCGCCTCGCCGCAAGGAAGACCCAACGCAGCCCAAAATAAAATATAAGTAAATAAATTAATTTTTTTTTAAAAAATGCAGCTTCCTGGGGAATTCCCTGGCGGTCCAGTAGTTAGGACTCTGTGCTCTCACTGCTGAATGCCCAGGTTCGATCCCTGGTGGGGGAACTAAATTCCCATAGGCTGCTTGGCGTGGCCTAAAAGAAGGCAGCTTCCTGGAACTTACCTATTACCTACTGAAACTAAATTTGTGCCGCTGAGGCCCAGGTATCTGTATAATAAAAGAATCCCCAGGTGATTCGTATGTATACTATTTGGTAATCAAGGGTATGACTCAACTTTTTCCTTTCTTCAATCTACTTACCTTTGTCTCGAAAGAAATGCAAGAAAAGAGAACCCAGTGTGCATGTCACCTCCTCACTCCTGAGCTGTGTGCTGCCTTGGCAAATTCCTTAAACTCTTGGAACCTCTGATTTCTCATTTGTAGGAGGTGGACCACCTTGAAGGGCTGTTGAAAAGGCTTGAGACACTGTTGTAAAGTGCCCAGTACTGTGCTTGGCATATAATAGCTTCCTAATAAATGGTTGTTATAGGGTCATGCTGGAGTAGAATGAGCCCCCAATATGACTGGTGTCCTATAAGAAGAGGGAAATTTGGACACAGATATGCACAGAGGAAAGACAGATGTGAAGACACACTAGGGAATGTGGCCACACAGCCACGTGGCCACAGAAGCAGATACGGGAGTGATGCATCTACAAGCTAAGGAATGTCAAGGATTTCTGGCAACCACCAGAAGCTAGGAAGAGGCAAGGAAGGATTCCCCTCACCGCCGACCCCCTACCCCCGACAGTTTTCGGAGGGATCATGGCCCTGCAGAGACCTCCATTTAGGATTCTGGCTTCCAGAACTGTGAGAAAATATATTTCCGTTGTTTTAAGTCACCTAGTTTTTGGTATTTTCTTATAGCAGCCCCGAGGAAAGTAATACAAAGCCAAATATCCTTCACAGGTGAATGTGAAACAAACTGTGGTACATCCATACAATGGACTACAACATGGGTAAATCACAAAGACTGAGAGAAACAGGTCACCAGAGGTTGCATCCTGTATGATTCCATTAATGTGACATTCTGTTAAAGGCAAGTCTATAGGATGGAGAACCAATCAGTGTTTGCCAGAGGTTGGGGTGGGGGCCAGAGTTTGATTACAAAGGGAAGACATAAGGGAAATTTTTGGAGTCATGGAACGGCTCTGTGTCCTGATTGTGGCAGTGGTTACACAAATGTACCCATTGTTAACACTGATAGAACTGTATGTCCAAAGAGAGTTAATTTTATGGTGTGTTAATTTAGGTATTAAAAAAAAATGAAAACACACGCACATATATATATATATACAAACAAATTTCTTTTAAAAATGCTTGAAAAGAAATTTTCTTTCTGGGTTTCTGCCAGAAAGGCTGCTTTGTGGAGGTACCACACTAGCCCTTGTGTTTTGTGAGCCTGGTCTTCTATCTGTAAAAGGAGAGGATCCATCCAGAGCAGAGGTTTTCATAATGTCCCCCACCCCCACTGCCCCAAATTGCATTCCTGGACACTCCTTTTGTGGAAGTGGGAGTGGAGATGGGTTTGGAGAGAAAGGGGTCTGGACCCACAGGTCTGCATCAACCAGAGTGGTTGTGCTCTTTGTCTCATATTGTTTACCTAGAGTAATTCTCGATTAGAATAGCTGCTCCCAAGCCAGAGCCAGATACCTGGGGATTTTGAACAATCCTGGATTCCAGGGCCTACTTCTGGGGCCCACTCATTCGTCCCTTTGGCAAGTGCCTTCACGGATCCTGGTGGAACCCCAGGGTGCTGACTCTAATGGTCAGTGATTATAAATAAGGCCTTTGGGTAGGGGACAGGGGGCCCTGGAATGATGCTTCTTGCTTTCACATGAATTAAATACAATGACCCAATAGGAATGCTGAAAAGGCTCTAAATGTAGGCCTCCTCTGAGGTAGGGTCCAAAAGAACCTTAGACCATTTGTTTTTATAGACAGGATGATTTTTTAGAAGAGCGCTGTGTAGACAACAAAGGGCTGTATACAGATGGGGGAAAGGCCGCTGTGAGGATGGGTGTGCTGACCCCCAACCAGCAGGGCTAAAGATTATCCTTAATAACAAGAGCAGCCCTTTCCTCTAAGCAGGAAACCATTTGCCTGCTAGGTCCCATGCTAAGGAATCTAATTCTCACAGCAACCCTGGGAGAGACAGGCTCCCACTGCTTTGACAGGTAAGGAAATGGAGGCTCTGAGAGGCCCCAGTTACAATGGGAGGAGGTGACAGAGCCAGTCCTGGCCAGCAGCTCCAGCCTACCATGCCAAGGCCCATGAGAGCAACGGAGGCCTTGTGTCAGGCGGGCTCTCTCTCTTAGCAAGTGCCCTGGAGAAGGGGATTAATGTTCCTTTTTCACAAAGGCTGGTGGGGATTGCTGAGGGCAACTCAAGACCTTGCCATTTAGTACAGCACTGGAAAAAATATTTTTAAACTTTATATAGTGGAATTGTTTTTTTTAAAAAACTATTTAACATGTAAATCTAATCTAGAAAATCAGAGTTGGGTCACTGTGGTTGAAGGTGGGGTCAGGGGTGGCCTGAGGCTCCCCCAGGACTCCCAGAGAACCCCAAGAAGGCCACTTATCCAGTAGGTTGGCACTTACTGTAAGAAGCACACAGTGGGTACCACGATGTCTAAGCCTCTGGCTTTGGATTGGGAAGAACCAGGTGGGATTGGGGCGCTGGGTGGGTGGGAGGAGCGGCTGTGGGTGACTCACCCCTGGGTTAGTAGTCTGCTCCGGCAGGTCCCAGGGTTCAGGTCCATCTGAGCTGGGCACCACCTTCGGCACCCTCCTCTCTTGCCAGGCCGCAGCAGCCATGCCGTGCCGCTCACAGGATAAGAAACATTGTCACCATTTTACTTTTAATGAATTTTATTCTTTAAAGATAAGGCATACTAAGCTAAAAACTCCCCCTGCCCTTTTTGCTTGCCCTTCTAAAAGGTGGTTTCTAGTTCCTTTACCAACAAAAGTTCAACGTTCAATGTTGATATAGGATTTGCAGCAGATGTCAGGGGCTGACCGGGATGGCTCACATCGGCATCATCAAACAGACCTCTTTCTCGTAGACGTCCGGAATCATACCCACCGCAGAACTGATCATGTGAGCGGTGTTCTTACTAAACAGCTTGAATCCATAATGGATAAGCTGTTCCCAAAAGCCGATGTTGGGCCGGATGATGGGGCGGCATGACTTGGTCCACGTGTAGGCGTCCAGCAGCGACATGGAGTGGTACTTCATGAGGCACGCGAGGCGGAGAGCGGCAGAGCGGCTCACCCCGGCGGCGCAGTGCAGCAGCGTTCGGCCCTGCTTCATGTCCACGCTGTGGATGTGATCTGCCATAGGGTCAAAAAAGTCGTAGAGGTGCGAGGTGGGAGCATCTACCACCGGCACGTGTACGCACTGGATGTCTTTGAAGAACGTGTTGGCCACCTCTGCCGACACGTTGATGACTGTCGTGATGTGGTTGGTAGACAGCATGAGTTCATTGTTGGCTGCCACCCCATTGCTGATGTATAGACTGCTGGTTATCTGGGAGAGGCCATGGACAGAGCGCTGCCTGACAGCCTGAGCCAGGAGGGGACACGGGGGTGCTGTCATCAAGGTGGCGGGACAGTGGTCTCTCCTGGCTGCTTTGGGGCACCGCTCCCGGGAGCGAGTTCAGGAAGCAGCAGCTCGGTGGAGTCTCTTGGAGAGGGTCTGGGGGACAGTATACCAGTCATAGGTCACCACCCCGTCTCCACCCCCAACCCCCACCCCCCCCAACCCCCGCCGCCCTGCGCGGGAGTCACAGGCCCCCACTGCCCTTCCCACTGGTTTCCATGGCAATGGCAGCTCGCTACAGGGAGGACTTGGCCGCAGAGCCGGGTCTTCAGAGAAACCCCAGATCTCTCTTCTTTTTATCTTTCTTCATAGTCATTTATTTTCCGAGCCCGAATTCTTATCTGTCTTGATGTTTTAAAATGTTCTGTTACCAGGTAGCTATTTTATGCTTCAGTTTTTGGATCGCACTGAACTCAGTATCTATGAATGCTTCTATTTTATTGGTGTTGAAGAACAGGGCTTACACTTTTTCTACAAAGTAACAGTATCATATTTTTACACTGGGGCACAGCATTTGGCTCATGTGATATGCTAATCTTTATAAAACTGCAGCGAGATAGGGGTTTGGTTGGGCTTGGTGAGCTAGCCCGATACTTCTTTGTTGATTGCAGCCGTAGAATTATTTTCCTGCTCACAGACACATCAGGACTGTTTCTAAGGGAACATTGCTGATATATAGCCCTTTATCTATCATGAAGTTGGCCTGTGGTGAATAATTGTGACTCATTTAGCTGTGTCCCTGTCCACTTGTGCCTACAGCCCAAATGATTTATCACTTGATTCTACTTTATTACATGAAACCACAGCTCAAATTTGCTTGTCTACTTTCTCCAAAAAGAATGCCCACATGCTTTGTAAGCTACAAGTCATTTTGACCGCCACCAGTGGTTTCTAACCAGTAATGTTAAAAAATTCTGGAGCCAGTCAATGCTACATCATAACTGGGCCAAAAATAGATTTTGAAAATGCTCCCTGAGATTTGCATTTCCTTTCAGCTAAGATTGTTGTAGAATTTGACTGAAGATTCGAAACAACTATAACCTAAAACTAACAAATTCTTTCACAGAGCAGCTCAGAGACTCATCACTGCCCCATCACTCCTTGTCATCTTGGGGTTGTGTGCAAAGGTGTGCTCCTTGAATTTTAAAAATGTAGTAAAATTAGGGACTTCCCTGGCAGTCCAGTGGTTAGGACTCAACGCTTTCACTACAGTGGCCCCGGGTTCAATCCCTGGTCAGGGAACTAAGATCCCACAAGACATGCGGCACAGCCAAAAAAAAAAAAAAATATATATATATATATATAGTAAAATTAACCAAAATAATTCCATACACTATTCTCAAAGACAAATATGGTTCATATTAAATAGATTCATGTATTTTTCCAGCCAATATTCTGTGATGCCCTTTCATCTGAGGGATTTTGGATGTCTTAAAACTCCACTGTAGGACTTCTCCTGGGTGGATGAGAAGATGTTTCCTCCTCCTGAGTTTGGAAATTGGTCACTTTCAGACTTCCACTTATCTCTACTTTTCCTTGTTATTTAGGGGGAAACATGTACAAGGGACTTGCTGAAGAACACACTCTCTTCCTGACACTGGGAAAAGACCCTGGGTGTCAAGAACTAGTTAACACTCAGATTTCTCAATTCAGTAGTCAAGGCCCTTTCCTCTCTGATCTAAGCCTGCCTTTCCGATCTCATTCATTCATTCACTCACCAAGTTTTTATTAAGAATCTATTGTGTGCTAGGCATTTTCACTTATGTAAATCTTCAGTTCTGACCAAACAAATCAAATGTTCTTGGTAATTGCAACATATACATTCCTGCTTCCTTACCTTTGCTCATGCCACTCCTCTCCCATGAGATAAGGCTCTTGCTCCTTCTTGCTTACTGAATCCTTTCCAAGCCTCAAGAATCAGCTCGATTAATTTTTTAAAAAAGCATCAGCTGAGCATCCAGTCGGTGTCAGGTACAGTTCTAGCATTGTGTAGACCCAACACAACACACACAGGCCCAGATATCAAAGAGCTTACAGTTTAGTCAGAGAGATACATAATCATGAAAGAGTCTGGAAGAGAGGGTGATTCATTGTTTTATGTGTGTCTGTGCTCGGGGACCGAGGCAGCCAGGAGGGATATCATGAAAGGCTTCACAGAAAACATGACCTGGAACAAAGCTTTTTGTTCATTTGTTTGTTTTTATTATTTATTCTGTCCAAGTTTTTGTTTTGAAAAATTTCAAACCTACAGCAAAGATGAAGAATAGAATAATGTGCACCTGTGTACCCTTCACCTGTAATTTCTCTATTGTTAACACTTGCCATAGCATTTCCTTTGTCTCTCTATTTAGATATACAAACACACATATTTATCTGTTTACTTGTTTCTTTTTGCTGAACCACTGTTAACTGCAGATATAACAACACTTTAGCCCTTTCAAGGCGTCCTAAGAACAAGGGCACTCTCCTCCGTAACCACAATACAATGACTGTACTCAGGAAATTTAACATTGACCCAACTTTATTATCTAATATATAATCCATATTCAAAATTCACCAGTCCTCCAAATAATGTTATTTGTAGCTGCTTTTTTCCCTTTGATCCAGGATGGAATCAAGGATCACACATTGCATTTAGTTGTCATGCTTCTTGAGCATCTTTTAATTTGGAACCATTTCTGAGCCTTTTGTTTTGCTTTGGTCTTTCCTGGCCACTGACATTTTTGAAGAGTTCAGGCCAGTTTTGCAGAACATCTTTCCATTTGGAAGCGTTTGATTGTTCCTTCAGGATTAGATTCAGGTGAACTATTTTTGGCAAGAATAGTACCAGATTGCATCATTCATTGGGGACATATGATGTCTGTTTGTCCCATTAACGATGATGATAAATTTGACCACCAGGTTAAGGTGGCATTAGCTAGGTTTCTACATTGTAAAGGTAACTTTTCCTCTTTGTAATTAATAAAGAATATGTAAAGTGGTACTTTGAGTTTCTGGGAATATCTTTGGAATAGGACTTTGAAGGATGAATAGGAGTTTTCCAGGCAGATAAGAAGACGGGAGCATTCTACACAGGAAGGGAAGTATGTGCAAAGGCACAAGGGTGTGAAATGGTGTCAGGAGGGCAGAGAACAACAACTCAGAATTACTAGAGCAGACAGAGTGTCGCAGAAGTGATAGGTGGAATGGCTATAGGAGTGGCAACAGAGATCACAGAGGGCCTTGCAAGAGGCACTTGGGCTTCACCCCATAGGCCATGGTGGCACACTGGAGTATTTTATGCAGAGAAATGGCAAAAAAATTAATTTTTAGGAAGCTCACTTACAGCTATGCGGCTGGATTTGTGGAGCAGAAGGTGCAGTGGTGAGAAAGGCAACACTTGAGGGAGTGAAAGCTATTGCAATAGTCTAGGTGAGCAATGATACACCCATTGCAGACTCTTTTCTGCCATGGAAGCTGGATCAAATCCAAATACAGTTCACCTCCTCAAGTGTACACATAGGCCAGGCTACATAAGAGAATGGAATATCAGACTTCCTGTGGGTCAGTGTCTGGAGAGCTTGGTGTTCTGGGGGGCAGACAGTGAAGACAAGAGGCAGAGAATGTAGGTAATATGTTTACGTTGAAGGGTGGTGGTGGTGAGAAAACCTAAAAGAGTATGGGATGAGGTCACAGGAGAGCTAGTAGCTAAAAGGAGTTGCATGTTATATTGTCCGATGGACAGATAGGATAGGTAGTCCCCAGCAGAAGGCTCTAAGGCAGAGGTGGGAGTTGGCTTCCCTGAGTAGTGAGAGTTGTATGTTAATTCCATTTCCCATTCTCAACTGCGGCTGAGTCAGTTACACCACTGTACACAGCTAGCAGCAAGCCAGCTTCCTAGGACTCATTGCTGGGCTCAGTTTGGTCCTTAGTTTTTGGATGGTGAAGGGAGACAGATGGATATGAATGTGGAACTCTTTAAATAACACTCTCCAGTCCAGAATACAGATATTATGAGAAAATGATTGTGACTTATGTTAGGTGAAAAAAACTAGTTTATAAAAAAGTAGTACCTTTTTTGTAAAGGTTAAATATATACATATATATATTTACCATATATATGTTTGTATATATATATATATCTCACACGTATATTAAATATGTATTAGTGAATCCTGTTTGTGAAATATTAGGTATCAAAAGCTGCCCTAGGTATATATAGAGTAAGAATTTCACAAATGTCAGATATTATTTGATATTATATTTGAGGGGTGGGATTAAAGGGAATTATTCTTTTTTTTGTTTCGTTTTGTTTTGTTTTTTCAGTAAGCGGGCCTCTCACTGTTGTGGCCTCTCCCGTTGCTCCGTACGCGCAGGCTCAACGGCCATGGCTCACGGGCCCAGCCGCTCCGCAGCATGTGGGACCTTCCCGGACCGGGGCGCGAACCCGTGTCCCCTGCATCGCCAGGCGGACTCTCAACCACTGCGCCACCAGGGAAGCCCGAATTATTCTTTTTTGTGTGTGCTTGTCTATGTTTTCAAATTTTCTAAAGTAATTTGTGTTATTTTTATAATTAGAAAAAAAATGAATCAAAATGTATTTAGACCTCATCAACAGATATCTTCTTTTCTTGGCCTAAAAAATTAGCAAAGGTGGGCTTCCCTGGTGGCGCAGTGGTTGAGAGTCCGCCTGCCGATGCAGGGGACACAGGTTCGTGCCCCGGTCCGGGAAGATCCCACGTGCCGTGGAGTGGCTGGGCCCGTTGAGCCGTGGCCGCTGAGCCTGTGCGTCCGGAGCCTGTGCTCCGCGACGGGAGAGGCTGCAACGGTGAGAGGCCTGCGTACCGCAAAAAAAAAAAAAAAAAAAAATTAGCAAAGTTGAAAAACTGCCAATACTTCATGGTGACAGAATTCAGAGAAATGAGCACTCTCCTACATCACCAGCGTCCGAGATGGGGAGTAGCAACACTGGCCAAACCACGTGGTGGTTAGGATGTAGAGCAAAGAAAACTCTCACAGTCCTGGTGGCAGGGTAAGGTGTTACCACCAATCTGGAGACCAACACAGTAAAACTGAAGATGCTCGTAGCCTATGGCCCAGCAATTCCAGCCCAGGTAGAAACTCTTGCTCAGTAGACACAAGACGATATATACAAGAATAATTATTGCAATGTTGTTTATAACAGTGAAAAAATGGAGACAATATAAATGTCTACCAAGAAGAAAATGAAAATTTGACTGCATAGTCATATAATGAATACCATAGAAACAGCTATGAAAACAAATGAACTACAGCTACATGTGTAAACCTGGATAAGCCTCAAAAGTATAATGTTATTCCAAAAGAGCAAGTTGCAGGAGAAAATGTGCAGCAAGAAGTTTAAAAACAAGCAGAACAGTACCATACATTGTTTACGCTTGCATATACCTATAAATGCATATATACATATATATATATGCATACAAATGTAGGTTAAAAACCCACATGCGACTGAGAAACACCAAATTGAGGATAGTGATTCCTCCAGGGAAAGAATTGGATATGGGTGCGTGAGATAGGGTGTTCCAATATGTCTTAATATTTTATTTTGCTAAGAAGATAGATCTGAAGCAAACATGACAAAACGTTAAGGTCTGACAAACCAGATGTTGGGTACCCAGGTATTTATTATCATATTCAGCAGGCTTTAGGATTGCTTGAAGTATTTCATAATAAAAACGAATGGGGAAAAATGCACGTGTGCTTTGAACTAGCAATTTCCCTACTGGTAATTTATTTATTTATTCTAAGGAAATCCTCACAAATGTGTGCAGAGATTTACCTACCAATATGTTAGTATTGTAAGTGTTATTTACAATATAAAAAACTGGAGAAAACCTAATCTAGGAATAAGGGCTTGTGTAACTAGATTATGAAATCTTGGTAAGATAAAATATAATGCAGCTCTTTAAATGACTACCTAGAAGAATATTTATTCTCGTGGAGATATTTCATACTATTTCATTAATATTACTATATTAATGAAAATACTATAAAGTAGTTTGATCTCAATAAAACTAAGTAATATTTTTTTACCTATATATGTGGATTCACACATAGAGGAAAGCAAAGAAGAATATACACAAAAATGTCCACAATCGTTATCTCTGAGCAGTGTTATTGCAGGTGCTTTTTATTTTCTGGATGGACCAAGCATGTATATAATAGATATGTAATAGCTTTATAATTTGAAAAATTATATATTTTAAAAAGAGAATAATAAAATGGTTTTGGTGAGAGATAACATGGAATGGGACAAAAAAGCAGCAGCTGCAGGATGAAGAAGAGACAAAATAAGATTTAGAAGGTATAATTGACAAGATTTTCTAACAGATTAAGAAGGGAGGGGGAAGGGAGGAACATCATGATGACTTGGTGCTTTCTGACTTGGACGACTGTGCAGCCAAAGAGATCCTTCCCTGAAGTAGGAAATGCATGAGGCGGATTAGATTCTGCCTGAAAGATGAACAGGAGTACAGTTTGGAGCAGGATGAGATTGACAGGCCCCAAGACTAGCATTCACAGTTTGGGGCTCCTATCCTGCATCCATTTCTTCCTGTCTACTCCTCAAGCAGAGCCGTAATGTTCAGGTACTTGCCCCTCTCTACACAACCATATGCTTCAAGGGAAACTTCCCCCATTCCCAGTTTCTATAGTGGCAAGGTGAGCATTCTGATCATTCTAAGCCAGTTGTGCGAATTTATTCCTCTTGTCAATGACTGGTTTAGGGATGGGCAACTTACCAAACTCTGGCAAATGATATGCTAGTGCAACCGTGCACTTCAGTTTGGGACTTGAACACACAAGCCAGGACTCGAACCCAGCCAAAACCCAGATTGGGGCTTGAACCCATGGTCTTTTAATTAGAATCACTAACCTGGCATCTGGACTTTCAGAGGTCAGGTTCTTTATATCTCAGTACAGAAGGAATTCAGGGAGAGGCAAGAAGTAGATTTATTATTATAGGACACTTGTGAGGGATACAAGCAGGCTGACAAAGTGCTCTGCCCTGAGAATTAAGTGGGCTACATTTTTATAGTTAAAGGAAAGTGGGGCAGGGGGTGGGGTGGGGTGGGGTGGGGGAAGACGGCCTTCTTCCTCATTCTTTGAGTAGGTGTCAGGCTTGCATCACCAGCTCCTCCTTCGCATTAGGCAGGAGAGTGTTTGACCCTATAAGGTCAAACTAGAACTGTCATGGCGCTTATTCAAATCAGCAGAAGGGCGGTAACATATACTAAAATATTTAAAATCATCTCAGGTTTCAGTATAATGAGGGTCTCCTGCTTTGGAATATCACCTCTCCCTTATATTCCTGTCCTTGGTTCTAAGGATCCTTATCTTGCTGGACTTGACCAGCAGGATGCAGACCTCATTTTTTCACTTAATGGCCTGGGGTGTATCTCATGCTTTTATTAAGGGCTTTATAGTTAAGCAAGCTGTGCTTCGTTCCATGATGTTCTGATAGCTTTCTTGAGTGATCATTAACTTACAGTGGTCTCCCAAAGTTCCCTAAATTTCCCTCTCTATCTACAATCCCCTAGCGGGATTTCTAAAACTACCTGTGTAACTATCCTACTCTATCCCTATGATTAGGGGAAACCTACTGGAAAAGTTTCCTGGCTCCTAAGGAAGAGCCAATAGTACTAGAGACAGCTTTTCTTCCTCAAGATAAGTCATTTCTGGGTGTCATACCCAGATCTCAGCAACCATCTTGCAGCCAGGTGGGGAAGCAGCCTGAGGGCAAAGCCAACATCCTGAAGATGCATTTTGAGTCAGAATTTTCTGCCACTCACAGCATTCATCTAAAGTAATATAGATAATCCTGTGGAGGTGTCCATGAGTAGAACAAAGGCTTTTGAGAGGGAAACTTGCCTGAGGTTCTCAGTAGCAGAGTCTGGATCCTACTGAAAACCTCAAGCAAGTTATTTGGTTGATTTAAATTGTCTTGAAATGTAAACACTGTATAAAATATTGTATGTGTTATGTTTCATTTATATAAATCCAGGCTTATTTTATTTTAAATCTAATAGTGTAGAAGTTTATAGAGTGAAAAGCGAAATTCTCCCTTTCATTCACTCACCAAACCTATTCCTTTTCTCAGAGGTAACTGCTGAGAATAATATTGTTACTGAACACAAGTTCATGTGCCTGACACACAGTGAGGTCAAATAAACCTAAACATGGGATTTTGGAGCAGAGAAAGGCATTAAGACTTGATAAACTGGAATGGATTATGTTACGGACTTGATTCTAGCCTGCTGGCTGTTACTGAACACAAGTTTGTGTGCCCAACACACAGTGAGGCCAAACAAACTGAACCATCAGAGTCTGGAGCAGAGAAAGGTTTACTGCAGGGCCAAGCAAGGAGAATGCGTGGCTCATCCTCAAGAACCTCAAACTCCCTGATGGTTTGAGGGTTGGTTTTTATAGGCAAAATTTGTGGGTGAGGGCTGCAGGATGTGTGACTTTCTTCTGATTGGTGGGTGGTGAGGTAACAGGATGGTGCTCCAGGAATGTTGTGCTCGGCCTGAAGTTACCATCCTCCACCTGATTGGGGGCCTTAGTTCCTGCAGAAGAACTCAAAGATATTGTTATATATATTCCTTGAGCAGGAAACAGGACCCTGCTTTAATTGCTGCACTATTTTTACATGACTGCTTCTCCTTTGTTTCTGCATTCCCTCACTTCTCTGATTAGCAGCTGTTTGAATCTGCCCTTTGGAACTCAGGGAAAGTCATGGAAGCTGAATGAAGTCTATTTCCTACAAACAAGAAATGCAGTACCCAGGAGGTCCCCACAGGGTCCTGCTCAGTTTCCATACGATGAGTTTCCTTTCAGATCTTTTACTGGGCATTTACACACACACACACACACACACACACACACACACACACACACATTTTTACCAAAGTTAGAGGGACTACTCAATACAGTCTAAGGTAAAACAAAGGCCTTGAGTCACACCTGAAATTGCTCTGGTTATGCAATTAAAGAGAGATAAGGCAGTCATCTTCTGGAAGAGAGGAAATAATATGTCAGTGGGCCTGTGGGAATGCTGGGCAAGAAATACAGATATATGGATTGAGATGGTGTGTTCAGAGAAAATAAAAAATACTTCAAGTCAGAAGTCTTGCCATTAGACTTCAATTTTCAGGTATTGATTTCTGAGAAAGATACTTCTCATGTGAGCAATTCAAGACAGTATGCTCCAGGATGAGTTGTTTTGGAGCATCCTCCAGGATTCTTCAGGATGAGTTGTAGTAGCAGAGATTTATTTGTTTAAGGATGAGTAATATAGGAGTAATGCTGGGGAAATTAAGGAGTATCTTATTTATATAATTATACTACACATATTAGTCCGCAAATTTTTTCTTTTTTTAAAAAAAATTTTTATTTATTTATTTGGCTGTGCCAGGTCTTTAGTTGTGGCGTGCAGGATCTTTAGTTGCAGCATGTGAACTCTTAGTTGCGGCATGTGGGATCTAGTTCCCTGACCAGGGAATGAACCCAGTCCCCCTGCTTTGGGAGCACAGAGTCTTAGCCACTGGACCACCAGGAAAGTCCCAGTATGCAAAGTTTTTCACTTGACAATATATCTTGGATATCTTCTTTTTGTTGACCTTATTCTTTTGTTGACTAAAAAAAAAAAAAACACAACCTAAAAGTTGAAAATTATGTTTTATTCAGCGGATTTCTGAGGACTTCAAGCATGGGAGACAGCCTCTCAGATAGCTCTAAAGGACTGCTTCAAAGAGGTAAGTGAGGAGCCAGGATATAGAGGAGTTTTGAAACAAAAATCAGGTAGTTGGGATATCAAAAGATTACTGTTAATTGAAGAAAACCAGACATCTCAAGTTAATGAATTTAGCACTTTTCTATGTATGGGAAGATGTAAAAGTCTGGACTCATTGAAATCATTCTTTTGATACGTACGTCAGCTATCTGGGGCCAGTATCCTGTGTTTGGGGAAGGGTGTTGGTGGCTTGATGGCTGCAACATCCTTTGTTTACTGATATGACAGACATTTTTCATTCACACTTTTTAAAGGCTTTGTGGTATTCCATAGTATGGTTGCATCACATATTATTTAACCATTACCACCTTGATTGATGTTTGAGACGTGTAGAGGTTCACAATATGTCACCCCAAAATGCCATTTTGGCATATTGATTATTTTGAATTAAAGATCCTTAAGAAACAGCTGGTACAAGAAGAATACTCTGACCCTCCTTTGTCCCCCAGAAAGCAGGAGATAAGTCCCCCATGTGAAAAATACCCTTCCTGTACCAGGAGGATAGAAAGTATCCTTATCATCAGAGATAGGGAATTTAAGACAAAAGGCTATTTAAACAAACCTTGTTTCTTCTTCACCATTTTATTACCCTTATTTACTAGTTAATATCCCATGTACATTTTTTCTAGTCTTTTACTGACAATCTATAGGAACTTTTAAAATCATAAGGGTTTTAGTTTTTTGTCTGTTGTTGTATATATTAAACATATTTTCTCCTAATCTTTCTTTCCAGTTTTTCAATTTTGTTTTTAGGAGCTTTGGCCATATGTAAACTTAAAAAATTGTTATGTTGTTTTATCTGTGACTCTTTCCCTTTGAAGCTTCTGGGTTTTTGTTTTCCTTGGGAAGACTTTCCAACACTAAGATTTAAACAAATGTTTACTTCCGGTATTTCATAGTTTTGTTTTTTATGTTTAGATTTTTTTCCTTAAAAAAGCTTTTTATTATGGAAAATCTCAAAATACTGTGATGTTGTGATTGACAATAGGAAATATATATTTGGTCTTCATCCCTGTTTCTGGCAGTGAGCTCTTAAAATCCTTGGAATTTCCTAAATAATAAGAGAGATAAAGGTGTAATGGGTGGCTTTTGTTATTCATATAAGCACACCTTAGCTTATGTTAATGAGTTGGCTTTTGGAAAGCCCCTAGGTAACCTAAGGAGGGGGGCTGGTTGCCAGGGGAACCAACCTAATGATTAGAGGGTTGTAATTTTCAGCCTCTGGGGAGGGGAGAGGGGTTGGAGGTGGAACTATTCATCAATGGCCATTGATTTAATCAACTATGCTTATGTAATGAAGCCTCCATAAAAATCCAAAGGTTGGGTTTCCAGGTTGGTGAACACGTGGAGATTCAGGGATAGTGGTGAGCTCAGAGAGGGCACTGAAGCTCTGGACCCTTTCGCCATACCTTGCCTTATGCATCTCTTCCATTTTGTGCTCCTGAGTTAGATCCTTTTATAACAAACCTGTAATAGATTAAGTAAAATGTTTCTCTGATTTCTGTGAGCCGCTCTGGCAAATTAGTTGAACCTGAGGAGTGGGTGGTGGGAACCTCTGATTTATAGTCAGAAACACAGGAGACAACCTGGACTTATGATTCTTGAAATTCCCTCTGTAGCTCTCCCCACCAATCTCATTCGCTTACTTAGAGGTAACTATTGATAAGATGTTTCCTTTTAGATCTTTGCCGGACATTTATACACACACAGATTTTTTACCAAAATTGGAGGTGTGAAATAAAATTCATATTTTATGGCAAGACAAGAAAAATCTAAACAGAAAAAAATTCTTCTCTGCCTTTTGGCCTCTTCTCTCCCCTGACTGTGCATTGTGTATCTGCATTATGCATCAACCAAACCTTCCCCATGGGCAGGAATACCTGCTCAACCATAAAGAGCAACATTCTCCTATCAACAAGACAGCTCCTTAAAAGATAGCATTCTTTCTTTCTTTTTTTTAGCATTCTTTCTTGCTCTTGTAAGGAGTCACATGACCCACCACGATGCTGGCTTAGATGCCCACTTAGATTATGTAAATTATCAATAATATGTCATTTGATGTGCAGCCTTCTGTCTCAAAAAACTTACATAACTGTCTTGACTTCTAACAGGCAGAACAGTTCTCAGAGTTTTCTGAGGTGCTCTTCTTGGGTTATAATCCTCAAATTTGGCTTGAATAAAATTTTCCATTTCTTTTTCAGATCGACTGATTAATTTTTCATTGGCAGAGGGAATATTTAAGAAGATCTAAGGTAAAACATAGGCCATGAATTATTATCTTAAAGTGGATGTAATGTGTGTATATATCCATAAACAATTTACCTTTTGTCTTGTGTATTTTTTTTTTTTTTTGCGGTACGCGGGCCTCTCACTGTTGTGGCCTCTCCCTTTGAGGAGCACAGGCTCCGGACGCACAGGCTCAGCGGCCATGGCTCACGGGCCTAGCTGCTCCGTGGCATGTGGGATCTTCCCGGACCGGGGCACGAACCTGTGTCCCCTGCACCGGCAGGCGGACTCTCAACCACTTGTGCCACCAGGGAAGCCTTTTTAAATGTTTTACATATTTATATATTTATTATTGTGGTAAAGTATACATAACAAAACTTACCATTTTAACCATTTTTAAATGTGCAATTCAGTGACATTAAGTTTATTCACATTGTTGGCCAGCCATCACTACTATCCATCTTCAGGGCTTTTTCATAATCCCAAACTGAAACTCTGTCCCCATTAAGCAATAACTCCATATTACACCCACCCTAGCCCCTGGTAATTCTTCTATTTTCTATCTCAATAAACTTGATTATTCTAGGTACCTCATATAAGTGGAATCCTACAATATTTGTCTTTTTGTGTCTTGCTTTGTTTCCCTTAGCATAACGTCCTCAAGGTTCGTCCATGTTGTAGCATGTATTAGAATTTCATTCATGTTTAAGGTTGAATAATATTCCATTGTATGTATATACCATTTTTTGTTTATCCATTCATCTGTTGATGGACATTTGGGTCATTTCCACCTTTTGGTTATTGTGAATAATGCTGCTATGAACATTGATGTGCAAGAATCTTTTTTGAGTCCCTGCTTCTAATTCTTTTGAGTGTGTACCCAGAAGTGGGTCATATGGTAATTTTATGTTTCATTTTTGAGGAATCACCATACTGGTTTTGTGTATTTTAAAGGTTTACATATATAAATTAATCTGGTAGAACTTTCTGTCTCTATACAATCATTCCTTTCTTGAACATAATATGTTTGGGTCCTCTTTTCTGTCCTTCCATAGTTTATACTTTTCTTTATAAAGGATTCACATACTTCATGGTGAATTGTAGGTATTTTATGAATTTTGTAACTATTGTAAATGGTACCTCTTTTTCATCTTTCCCTTCCGTCCTCCCTCCCCCTCCCTCCTCCCTCTCTTCTCTTTTCCTTTCTTTGGTTAACACAAGTTGGCCATTACCTAATGCAGACTACCTCTCCATTGCTTATTCTAATTCACTAACAGAAATGTCTCAACCCACATGGCTGGAAGTTTGACCAGGGACCTTAGTAGGTATGAAGTAGAAAAACAAAAGTCTTCCATCTAGTGAGCCCATTGGTGCTAATAAGCCAATTCACTTGCTAATGCTTCTAATGAAATATGGTCCAGACAGGAAAACCTGAGAAATTCATAAAAGAATTTTCCTGATTAATTAAAAAAATTAAAATTATGATGTAGGAAATTGGAATAAAATGTTAAGGTATGTATTTATATATTTGCTATCTAAACTTTATAACCTCAAAATAATTTATTCAATTCTATAGGAAAGTTTTAATGTAAAGTTATTTATAATGCAATGAAAAATTGCCACATAGCAAGATACAGTTCTGCTTCTAGTGGCATTTACATTGCAAACTAACAGAGTGAAAGGGATCTTAGGATACAAGTATTTCTTCATCTCCCTTAACATCTAACACAGTGCCTTGAGCTTGGTAGGTACTCATAAATATGTGCTCAGTTTATAAAAGGAAGACAATTTTCACGAAGAAAATGACTTTTAATGTAGACTGCTTTCTGTAGGGTTTTTTGATCTACAGATTGGTTGAGATATTCTTACTTCCCCAACTAGTTTTCATAGGAATACGAGTGAAACAAACAACGAATAGCCCCTTTCTTACCACTCAGATGATTCAGGTTAAAAAAAAAGGAAAAAAAAAAAAAGAAAGTGAAAGGTTTTGGAAATAGAAAAAAAATTGAAATGTGTATTTTCTTGTCTGTAGGAGCTGGAGATCCACAGTATTTGTTACCAAGTCAGGTTCATTTGCCTGAGGTGCAGCAAGCCAAAGGCTGAGATGTCAAGGTTTGCAGCATAGAAAGTGGTTATTTATGAGGCAGCCAATGAGGAGATGGGAGAACAAGTCTCAGACCTGCTTCCCCAAAAGTGAGGGGCTCAGGATATTTATGGGATAAGGAAGCAGGGTGGTCTGAGGTGTGGGGAAAAATGATTTGACGCAAGAAAAAGGTGAAGTAATCAGTGTTCTGAGCAGGCATATCTGAGTTACATGCTTCTTCATGGGATGCACGGTCAGAAAATGGTGGCCTTAGCATGATCTGAGGGTGGAGTTTTGGTACCTCTGACATAGAAAGAGCATTCATCAGATACTTGCTCAGGCCCAGTTTGAAGGTTGGTGGTCCCAACCAGTCTTGGCCGGCACAAACTGGATGAAACCTAACTCCAAGTTCCTGAAAAACAATTTAAGCCACCATTACTACATATCTATAGAGGGTGGTTAAGGAGTTTTGTGATATATTATCTTTACTCCGTGGAGCATAGAGGGTATTCAATTTGCAAAAACAATTAAAGGCAGCTTAGTCAGTGAAGGCAGTTTACAGGATATTATTTATTAAGCAAGCTATAGTTTAACAGATCTAACTGGTGACTGCCGTCGGTTTCATATTGAAGGAGAACATTTTACTTTTCTCCGAAATGTGTAATCATTAAACGTATAATGATTTAAAATAACATAGTATACAAACAATTTGATCTATATAGGCATATTTTCCTAGCCCATTTGAACCATTAGAATGACACAGCTCTTTCATTAGGTAGCTGTGTGACCTTGAGCAGATTCTTAAAATAGCCTAGCCTTGGTTTTCTCATCTGTAACATGAAAGAGCATCTCTAGGGTCTCATTCAGCTGTAATTAAAACTAATGTAATGTTTTGGCAAAATCAGATATCAAATCTTGACAAAGTAGATGAGACCATCAGGGTTGAAAAGTTGTTTACAGTTTACACGTCCATAAATACATGCTATAACAGTAATCCGATGGAAGCTAGCCACCAAAATATGTAATTTCCTAAGCATAGTGGTGAGATCAAGGGCCCGAGAGCCTTCCTTCCATCTCTCCATATTTTCCTAACAAAGGATTATATGCATATAGTTTAAATCGTCAACTAGTTCTATAAGTTTTGTTATAAAAAAACACTTTCACCTTTTACATGGTTATTTCGGAACTTATCTGCCTCTCTCTAGATCAGCACCGTCCAATACAAATATAATGTAAGCTACATATATTATTTTAAAATTTCTGATAGCCAAAGTAAAAAAGTAAAAGGCTGTTTAATTTTAGTAACATATTTAACTCAATATATCCAAAACACTATCATTTTAGCAAGTAATTAATGTAAGAAATCATTGAAATATCTTACATTTACTAAGTCTTTGAAATATAGTGTCTACTTTAGACTTACAGCAGCACATTTCAAGTCAGATGTTAAATTTTCATTGGAAATGCTTGATTTCTGTTTTTAGATTTCATAAAATTTACAATTGACAAAGTAGATTCACATATGCAAGTTGTTCCAAACATTCTTAAAAATCTCCGGTAACTGGATCGAGTGGCAATTTTAAAATTCAAATTGGGCTAAGTTAAGTTAAATTAACATTAAAAAAAAAGTAATCTCGGGAATTCCTTGGCAGTCCAGTGGTTACTCCACACTTCGACTGCAAGGGGCACAGGTTCCATTCCTGGTGAGGGAACTAAGATCCCGCATGCCATGTGGTGTGGCCAAAAATAAATAAATTTTAAAAATAAAATAAAATAAATGGACCAGGAGGCACTAAGAACATTGAGGGAGCTCTTTGGAGGTGGCAGGTCAGCCCCTAAAAAGCAAAAAAACGAAAACTGTCTCTCATTTCTATATTTCAGGTGCTCAATAGCTGCAGGTGGTTAGTGGCTACTGTTTTGGACAAAGCAGTTCTGCATAACCCATTTTTTAAAAATCACTATTTCTTTATTTTTAATTTTTAGGCATAAACAATTGTCCTTGCACCAGGGAGGACAGAGAAGTTGGAAGGATAAAATCAAATGCATGGGATTAGGTCTCCCTTTTGGTGCTGTAATCAAAGTTTTAGATTTAAATAACTTGATAATAATTTTTTTTCTTTCTATAGGAAAATATGACTGAGAAATATTTTAATGTTCAGCTTGATTTGATGACCAAATTTATGCTGTGTTAGGTATGTAGAACTAATAGAACTTGTAACAAGGCTTGGAAGATTGTATTTTCCAAAGAAGGCGGGATAATGTCTACCATCCCACCTGCTCTTCTGAGAACATGATCTTGACACTTTTCCCATAAAGAGGTGGGTCCATGTCTTGTCCCCTTGAACATGGACAAGGTGTTCCTTGGTGGGCTTTTGGGACTGTTTCAACCATGAGTGACAGTGACACCATGAGACTTCCAAGGCTGGGTCCTGACAGACAATGCAGCTCCCACCTGCTTTGCTGGAAGATTCTCTCTTGAACCTGATAGCAGCTATATAAGCAGTCTGACTGCCCTGAGACTAACAAAGCAGTCAACACAGAGAGACTACACAGAGTGACGCTGAGACAACGTGAACATGTTACAGAATGAATTGGGTCCCACTGTTCGCCACTTACACACTCAATACTCACTAAAGTCAATAGAAAGAAAAGGCTCCTTTAATCAGAATGCTGGCAATCTGGAGAGACGGTGAACTCAGCATCCCCTAAAAACCACCTCCAAAGATTCTGCTAGGCCATGAAAGTTTTTAAAAGGAAACAGAAGTAATCTCAGAGTTGCCGCCATCCCCCACTGCGTGCAGGCTTATGTTCAGGCTTGTCGACTCCTTGTGATTTTCCTCTAGATGTTATCTTGTTCACACAGTTTGGTCACACAGTTTGTTTGGCAGATTTCTGAAGGGGAAGCTAGGGAAGAGATCTGGTCATCTGTTAATTATTTATTCTTCATTTCTATTTCTTTGATCTACGGAAAGAACCAACCAACGAGTTAGGCAAGGTATTGTGTGATTAAAAGATGTGAAAGGTGTGCTTGGGCGGGGAGATGAGTAGAGCATGGGTGTGCCTGTTTTAAAATTTAGTTACAGTATAGCTTTGCTAAAGTGACAAGAAAATGGGCTTCCTGCTAAGGGTGGTTTCCTGCAAAGAGCTGCTTACAAATCCCCATTTGTCAGACATCATTCCGTTTCTATGGGATTAGAGGCAGGCGAAGGTCTACCTTCTGTAACTTCTTCATGCTGATATAGAGCGCCACATTCTCAGAGAGGAAGATGTTGACATGGGTCTGTAGCATTTCTTTGCTGACAATTTTAGTTGCCCATTTACATATACGGGCAGAGCAAGCTACAATTATTTTGATGTCCACAAAGATGTAGATTATTATGAGCAGTAATATTAATCCCATTCTCTTGAGGCCAGTTCTTAGAATTGTGCTAGCCGTAGATTCAGTACTGCTCAAAATGGAGCAGCTTATGTCATGGCTACAGTCTGGTCATAATGCAGTTAGCTTTGTTTTTCCTCTGGTGGCAGTTACAGTGTCTGTAAAACAACTCACGAATGGGCATCAGACCCTGAGTCTGTGACTCTATCATCCTCGTCATTAACTGCTCGCTTTTGTACTTGGGGTGGTGGGGGAGGGAACTGCAGGATTCTGTTCGGTTCCGAAGGGACAACCTGGGCAACACAGCTGTTCCAGCACCAGCCACCATTTGACTGCAACCCAGTGACAGACCTCAAGCTAGAACCTCCCAGACGAGTCCTTGCCATGATCCTGACCCACAGAGACCATGTGAGATAAAATGAATGTTCTCATTTTAAGTGTCCAAGTTTGGGAGGATATGCTAGTATCAACAACTCTCTGTGACATTTTGGTACCCTGTCTCTGGAACTCAGCTTCTTAATTTGAGTGATGTCTAAGGTTCCTTGCAGTGTGAACATTCTCTTTTATTGTATCCACTTTGTGCTTCATTTTGGGACCATTTGTGAATTAATGTTCTGCTCGTAGCCAATTGAGTCTTGTTGAATTTCAAAAGAATTTCATTAGCGTGATTTTAAAATCCTATATCATTGTTATACTTTACATTTGCAAAGCATTTTTAACTTTTCAAAACTCCTGTATATGCATTATTTCATTTAATTCTCCCAACAGACCTATGAGGTAAGCAGGGTGGGTATTAATAAATGAGAAATTGAAAAACAAGAGGGTTGCATATAGATCAGATGCTTGAATAACAGATTGGCAGAACTGGAAGGATCCTGAATGATAATTCCTTTGAAAGATAAGGAGACTGAGGTGTGGAGATTTTCAATGACTTGCCCACATTCAAATAGGTAATGGAAAATTAGAATTAAAACTAAAATCTTCTGATCTTGTTTTAACTCATTAAAATTGAACTCAATTTTGCTTTACATTAATGCCCTGATTATGTCCAAATTTATTTTACCCTGAGACATGCTAAGTTGTATGGAGCTTGACAGAAGCCTGCTGTTCTTACGTTAATGGAAAATTTTCTCTTTCTTCCTTATTTGCTGTCTTTAAAACTTCATTAGTGTCTAAAACATTTCACCAAAGTGTTTCATTTCAGTGTTAACTCAGACACAAGTGATGATAATTATGTTCCAAAGTTTAGAAAATTATGCACAAATTATCAATTAAGCAAATGCTTCAACAGTTATATGCCTCATCAAGAGAAATTATGCAAACTCTGGGAGAATGACAATTTTACACAAGATGTTTTTATTTATTACATTTCCTAAATTGTTGTGGATAATTTCCAATAACTTTATCAAAATATCACACCATTTACCTTCCAGATGAAATTTTGTAATCAGAGATTTTTCTCAATGTGTTATAAATATAACACCCATGTCAATCTTAGGCACACATGTGAATTATGAAAAGTTTGTCAAACTCAATATATCATAAATTCATGTTTCCGACACATCTGCTTTCTCCTTAGTGTTCATTGTTTTGGCAAACACTACCATCAGGTGCCTACTTACCTGAATTAGAAACCTTCTAATTAATTCTGGTGTCTTCTTCCTCCACCATATCTAATATGTTAGCAAGTCCCATTGACTCTGTGAAATATTTCCCGAATCTGTCTCCTCCATTTCCTTTCTAGTTGAAGCTCATATTCAGACAGCAGTAAAGCAATACAACAGCTTTATTTTTTAAATTTTTGTCTTTGCTCACATTTAATTTTGATTTTTTTAATGCTGCACAATACCATATTTATTTATTTGCTTCATTTATTTCTCTTATTTCTTTATTTTTGTTTGCTGCTGTTATTTTACTTACTTAAAGAGAGAGGGAACGTTTGTGACCTTTTTTTTCTTTTTCTGTAGGCTGCCTTAAGCTTTCTAAATTTGGAATATTTAAGCAAGCTGAAGGGTAAAGGAAGTTTTGCAAAATCACTTGAGGGAAAGGAAAGATTGCTTTGTTAAATCATGCCCTATGGTGGGTGATCAACTGCGTGTACAATTACGTTTCACTTCTAATTAATTGTGCTTAAGGCCTTAATCAAATTTGGAGGTTCCCTTCTTAGAGCAGCTCATACAGACGGAGGTGCATGTGCTGGATGATGTCATGGCAGTCAAAACGGCTTTATTTATTTATTTATTTTGGCTGCACCTGTTGGCTTGTGGGATCTTAGTCCCCTGACCCGGTATGGAACCCGTGCCCCCCCGCAATGGAAGTGCACAGTCCTAACCGCTGGAACGCCAGGGAATTTCCAATATAATGGCTTTAAGAGGCTGGGTATAAGTGTTTAAAATACAGTTCTCTTACCACTATGGAGAACAGTATGGAGGTTCCTTAGAAAACTCAAAATAGAGCTACCATATGATCCAGCAATCCCACTCTTGGGCATATATCCAGCGAAAACCATAATTCGAAAAGATACATACACCCCAATGTTCATTGCGGCACTATTAACAATAGCCAAGACATGGAAACAACCTAAGTGTCCATCGATAGAGAAGTGGATAAAGAAGACGTGGGGTATATATATACATACACAGTGGAATACTACTTAGCCCTAGAAAAGAACCAAATGATGCCATTTGCAGCAACTTGGATGGACCTAGAGATTGTCACACTAAGTGAAGTAAGTCAGGCTGAGAAAGACAAATACCAAATGATATCACTTATATGTGGAATCTAAAAAAAAATGATACAAATGAAATTATATGCAAAACAGAAAGAGACTCACAAACTTACGGTTGCCAAAGGGGAAAGGTTGGGGAGAGGAATAAATTAGGAGTTTGGGATTAACATATACACACTACTATATATAAAATAGATAATCAACAAGGACCTATCATTATGAACAGTGATGTAAATATCCCAAATAAAATACTAGCCACTCAAATCCAACAAATATATGAAAATAGTAATAATTCATGACTAAGTAGGATTTACCATAGGAATGCAAGGAACACAACATCAGAAAATCTATCAAAGTGGTGCACCACAATAACAGATTAGAAGATAAATATCTATATGTATAAATATTACATATATATATATACACATAAATAATTAGTTCAATAGATACACAAAAGACATTCTAAAATTACACAATTAATTCATGATTAAGATCTTAGTTTTAACTGTATCTGTCAAGTTTAATTTTCTTAAAAGATCTGGAACAGCAATATTGGCAAAATTTTAATAATTATTGAAGCTGGGTGATGGACATTCATTATATTGTTCTACCCACTTTTGTTTATGTTCAAAATTTTCCATAATAAAAAAGGTTTAAAATGCTCAAAAATTAAAAAAAATAATCTGAAGTAAATAAGGCAAAATGGTAGATGGGTATATGGATATTTAATATATTATTCTCTATATTTTTTATGTTTGAAATATTTTACAATTAAAAAACAATTAAAAACACACAAAAATAGTCATGGAGTCCCCCAAAGCAAAGTTTCTTTGGGTCTGTAAATAATTTGAACTAGAGTCAAGAAATGGGGGTAAATAATATTGAAGAGTTAGGAAAAGATAAGTCTTTAAGGGTTTTGTGTACCATGATAAGAAAATTAGACTTCTTCCTGCAGGGAATGGAGAGTGACTGAAGGGTTGGGAAAGGGAAGGTTTGCGTGATGTATTGTAATAATAATAATAATAATAACAATAACAACAATATTTATATAGCTCATACTTACATAACACCTGTTATGTGCCAGGTTCTGTTCTAAGTGCTTTACACACACTGACTCACTTAATATTCACAACAATCCTTTGATCTTGGTTCTACTCTAAGCTCCCTTTTACAGATGAGAAAATGAAGGCACAGAGAACTTGCCAAAGTCACATAGCTGGTAACTGACTTCAAGAACTCACTTAAGGAAACCATCTTTGAGTCTATGCTCTAGTCCTGTGCTATCCAATGTGGTAGTCACTAACCTTATTTAATTTAAATTTGTTAAAATTAAATAAACTAAACATTCAGTTCCTAAATTGTACTAGCCATATTTCAAGTGCTCAATACCCAATATAGCTAATGGCTATTGAACTGCACAGATATAGGAAGTTTCCATCATTGCAGAAAGTTATAGGACAGCACAGCTTTAGTCTTACTATTATTATCATTTTATATCTGGCTTCTTCTGGAGGCACTAAAGTTATTTCGACATTCATCAAACCAGAGTTTCTCAACCTGAGCACTCTTGATGTTTGGGGCTGGGTAATTATTATGGGAGACTGTCCTGTGCACTGCAGAACGTTTAGCAGCATCCCTGGCCTCTACCTACTAGATACCAGTAGCACCCTGTACCCCAACTTGTGACAAACAATATCTCCATACATTGCCAAATGTCACCTTTGGGGGGTGAGTGTGTGTGTGTGTGTGTATGTGTATGCACTGTCCTTGCTTGAATTAGAGACAATATTTTCTTTTTTTTCAAATAAATGTATTTATTTATTTTTGGCTGCGTTGGGTCTCCGTTGCTGCACACGGGCTTTCTCTAGTTGCAGAGAGTGGGGGCTACTCTTCGTTGTGGTGTATGCTCTTCTCACTGAGGTGGTTTCTCTTGTTGCAGAGCCCGGGCTCTAGGCACACGGGCTTCAGTAGCTGTGGCGCATGGGCTTAAGTTGCTTCATGGCATGTGGGATCTTCCCGGACCAGGGCTCGAACCTGTGTCCCCTGCATTGGCAGGCGGATTCTTAACCACTGTACCACCAGAAGTCCTTAGAGACAATATTTTCTGAACTAATGTTTTACTTCTACTTCAGTCTTTTTAAGTGTGTCCCTGGAAA
Source organism: Grampus griseus (assembly GCF_964374135.1). Lineage (NCBI taxonomy): Eukaryota > Metazoa > Chordata > Mammalia > Artiodactyla > Delphinidae > Grampus > Grampus griseus. The sequence continues at coordinate 39,178,527 of NC_138999.1, read as the reverse complement.
CCTGTTATTAATGACGGTACAATGATATACACAATACTAGTGAAAAAAAATCAGAAATTCTTATTTGTAATAGTTGCCACATCTGTGGTCAAGGTGAAATTTTCTTGAGTGGTTTTGAGAAGAGGACAAACTCATCATAATATTTACAGATTTCTGGTCCTGACTTCTAACACCATAGATTAATTTTGCCTGTTTTTGAACTTTATAAATTTTTTCTTAAAGAGCCAGGTAATAAATATTTTAGGCTTGCAGGTCAGATGGTCTCTGTCACAACTACTCAACTCTGCAGTTGAAGCACTAAAGCAGCTGATGACAATACACCAACAAATGAGTGTGACTGTGTCCCAATAAAACTTGAATTACAAAACATGTGTCCAGCCCATGGGCTGTAGTTTGATGACTCCTACTTTATAGAAATGGAATCATGTAGTATATGTATTATTTTTTGTGGTCTGGCTTCTTTTGCTCAACATTATGTTTGTGAAATTCAATCACACTATTACACGTAGTTGTAGTTCATCATTCTGATTGCTCTATAGTACTCCATTGTATGAACGCATTAAATGTATTTATTTATCCAGCCTGCCATTGATGAACATTTGGGTTATTTCCAGTTGGAGGTTTTTATAGAAAGTGCTGCTATGAACATATGTGTGGGTGTTTTACCTGGGAGTAGAGTCGCTGTTATGGGTATGTTCATTTTTTAGTAAATACTGCCAAACGGTTAATCCGAAATGATTGTACCAGCAGTGTATGGGAGATTCACATGCTCCATATACTTGCGAGCACTTGGTATTATCTATTTTTCTTTTTTTTCCCTTCTAGAGTGTGGGCAGAAGTACTGCTTTATGTTTTTTATTTGCATTTGTCTTAGACTATTTGTAGTAGCCAAATTGAAATGTCACATGCTAACACCTATAAACACTGAGAACATTAAAAAAAAACATAACCCCTTGCTCACTGTTTCAGTATTGCTTTGTAGTATTTTACTACTTACTTCTCTAGTCCTTCCTAGGAGGGATTGAATCTTAAAAGTTATTCTTCAAAAAGAAAGACAATTTCATAGAAAGTCTTAATCAAAACATTTTTACTGTTTGAAACCATCCTATGTTCTTGAGTTAATTTAATCCTATGGTAATTATTCTTCATTTCATCGAACTAATTATTATCTCTGTCAAACCTGCTATAACTACTGAATTTTTTACTTTAAGTAAAAATAGCCCCATGACTTTAGTCACTCAGACCAGAAAGATCAGAGTCACATTTAACTTTTCTCTGTTTTACTATCATGCTGGTTCTAGCATGACAGGGACTCTGTTATCCATCTCTGCCTTGGACCTCATTCAAGCTGTTATCACCCTAGACCAGATCCCATGGGGGAAGGTAGAACTCCTTTTGATCACCCACCTTCTGCTCAGAGATCGTCAGGACGAGTCACATCCCTGTGTACCTCAGTCACCAGCATTTATATTCACTAATGCCTCTGTATATCCCCTAGTATGACTCACTGTCCTGCTCCATACCTACCCCAAATCCTTTGTGATGGTTAGTTTTTTTTTTGTTTTCTTTTGTTTTTAGGGCTTCAAATGCTTGGCTTTTTATTTTATTTATTTATTTATTTATTTATTCATCTTTGACTGTGTTGGGTCTTCATTTCTGTGCAAGGGCTTTCTCTAGTTGTGGCAAGCAGGGGCCACTCTTCATCGCGGTGCGTGCGCCTCTCACTATCGCGGCCATTCTTGTTGCGGAGCACAGGCTCCAGACGCGCAGGCTCAGTAGTTGCGGCTCACGGGCCTAGTTGCTCTGCGGCATGTGAGATCCTCCCAGACCAGGGCTCGAACCCGTGTCCCCTGCATTAGCAGGCAGATTCTCAACCACTGTGCCACTAGGGAAGCCCTGTGATGGTTAGTTTTATGTGTCAACTTGACTGGGCTAAGAGAAGCCCAGGTAGCTGTTAAAACATTATTTCTGGGTGTGTCTGTAAGGGTATCTTTGGAAGCGATGAGCATTTGAATCTGTAGACTGAGTAAAGCAGATTGCCCTCACCAAGGCCAGTGGGCATCATCCCAATCAGTCGACCGCCTGAACAGATCGAAAAGGTGGAGGAAGGGTGAATTTACTCTCTCTGCTTGATCTGGGACGTCCACCTTCTCCTGCCCTAGGACATCTTGGGCCTTTGTATGTAGACTGGGGCTTACACCAGCGGCTCCCCTTGTTCTCAGGCCTTCAGGTTTGGAATGCAACTACATCACCAGCTCTCCTTGCAGCTTGCAGATGGCAGATTGTGAGACTTCTCAGCCACATAATTGCATGAGGTCACCCTTCATAATAAATCTCTTTCTATATATCTATATATAACCTATTGTTTCTGTTTCTCTGCAGAGCCCTAATAATATACCTTCCACTGTGCACTCAGGAACTCATGGTCAGTTACCAGGAAAACGTTCTAAATCCTCAATCTCGTCTCTAAATCTGCACTTCAATTTCCTGCTCTAACCGCAGGACACTGCTTCCCCTGCAGCCCTTTAGGGAAAGGGGTGTGAGCGCTTTCTCTCCCTTACCCCTCATACCACTGGGTTTCAAGGTGTTCTCTTTACCCTTCCTTGCTGCTTACAGAGCATTTTTGCTTCTTCCTCTGCCTTCACAACCCTGGTTCCTTTGCAACCTGAACAATTAAAGTCTGTTGTCTTCCAGTCACTCTCACGCATTGAGAACACAAACCCCTGGTTCATGGTCCTCTGTGGTACTTGAGGGGACAAAATCCCAGCTCTGGGTAAACCTAACTCTGCCTACTCTATGTCTGCCCTCATAGCTGAGTGTGGACGGGGAAAAATACACAGTATTGGCAAGTAGTCTCACTTTAAATATATTCTATTTTGGGATTATCTTTTAATTCTCCTTTAAAAGGTCTTTTGATGAATAGAAATTCTTAATGCTATCATAGCTCAATTTATAAATATTTTCTTTTACATTTGGTGTTTGGGGTACCTGGTTCAAGAACTATTTCCCTACTCCATACTCATGAGTGATCTAAGAACTGGACTCATGGAGAGACCATCCTTGGTCAGGTTTTTCTCTCCAGCTACTTAAGGGCACAGAGGAGAGAAATGGTTACAGAAAGTCACAGTAGAAGTTTTTTAATGTACTCATTTTTTGTGCATCTGCTATGCATGATGACTGAAAGGCTTTTTTTGCATTAAAAAAAAAGTTATAGTATGGAAATTTTCAACCATATGCAAAAATACTATCCATCAGCCAGTTTCAACAATGGTCAACATTTTACCACTTTTATCTATCCCACTCCCATTTCTTTTTTTTTCCTCTGGAATATTTTAAGAAGTATCTAGACACCACACCATTTTACTGATAAAAGCTTTGGTGAGTATTTGTGATTTTCAAAAACATGACCATAATGCTATTATCATACCTAATAAAATGAATTATAATTTCTTAATATCTTATGTGTTCAGCTTCTCCCAAATGGCTCAAAAAATTCTTTTAATATTCTTTTTAATATTCATTTCCATTATGGTTTATTACAGAATATTGAATATAGTTCCCTGTGCTATACAGTAGGACCTTGTTGTTTATCCATTTTATATGCAATAGTTTGCATCTGCTAACCCCAAACTCCCAATCCATCCCTCCCCCATGCCCCCTCCACCTTGGCAACCACAAGTCTGTTCCCTATGTCTGTGAGTCTGTTTCTGTTTCATAGATAAGTTCATTTGTGTCATATTTTAGATTCCACATGTAAATGATATCATATGGTATTTGTCTTTCTCTTTCTGACTTACTTCACTTAATATGATAATCTCTAGGTCCATCCAAGTGGCTACAAATGGCATTATTTTGTTCTTCTTTATGACTGAGTAGTATTCCATTGTGTGTGTGTGTGTGTGTGTGTGTGTGTGTGTGTGTGTGTGTGTGTGTGTGTGTATATATATATATATATATATATATATATATACCACATCTTCTTTATCCATTCCTCTGTTGATGGACATTTAGGTGGTTTCCATGTCTTGGCTATTATAAATAGTGTTGCTATGAACATAAGGGTGCATGTATCTTTTCAAATTATAGTTTTTTTCTGGATATATGCCCAGAAGTGGGATTGCTTGATCATAGGGCAACTCTATTTTTAGTTTTCAAAATTTTTTTTATAGTTGGTTTGTTTGAATCAGAATTCACACTTGGTCTACCCATTTCATTTCGTTGATATACCTAAGTCTCTTTCTGGGTCATTGCTTTACGATATTTCTATGGTCTACATTTGGCTGATTCCATCCTTGTGGTGTCATTTAGTGTGTTCTTCCAGCCCTAATCTTCCACCGTATTTTCACATATTCTTATGGAAGCTTGATTAAATTCAGATTTAGTCCTTTGGGCAAAAATACTATGTAGGTAGTGTTGTATACTTCCCATTGTATCACATCAGGAGATTTCATTTCGTGTGATGTTAAGATGAATCAGAGGGATTAGGTACTGTCAGTTTGATCCAACCTTTTACCTACATGACTTTAACAGTTATTGTTGGTCATTGTCTAGATCCATGATTTCATTTGTGGTTGCAGAACGGTAACTTCCTAATTCTAACATTCCTTTTGTATTCATTGCCTAGAATTGTTATATCAAGAAGACTGTTCCCCCACCAATTATTACCTTGTGTTATAGACTGCATGTCTGTGTACCCCCAAATTCAAAAGTTGAAACCCCTATCTCCAATGTGATGGTTTTTGGAGACAGGGACTTTGGGAGGTGATTAGGTCATGAGAATGGAGCCTTCATGTATAGGATTAGTGTCCTTATAAGAGACATGAGAGAGCTTGATTCCTCTCTTTCTGCTCTCTGCCATGTGAGGACACAGCAAGAAGATGGTAGTCTGCAAACCAAGAGACAGGTCCTTATCAGACAATCGATCTGCAAGCACCTTGATCTTGGACAAACACCCAGCCTTCAGAACCATGAGAAATAAATGTTTGCTATTTAAGGCATCCAGTCTATAGTAACTTTTTTAATATGATATTATTTGTGGAATCTATAAAAATGATACAAATGAACTTATTTACAAAACAGAAATAGACTCACAGACAGACAATAAACTTACTGTTTCTAAGTCTATAGTAACTTATATAGCAGTCTGAGCTGATTAGGACACCTTGAAATACAGTTTGTACAGTTTGTACAATCTGATTTGTTCCCTCTCGTATTTGTTTTCTATTGCTACATAGCAAATCACCACAAATGTAGCAGCTTAAAATAACATTCATTTATTATCTCACAGTTCTAGAGGTCAAAAGTCCAGTCAGGCTCCACTTAGGGTCTCACAAGGTCAAAGTCAAGGTATTAGCTGGGCCGAAATCTTATTTGGACGTTCTGGAGAAGAATCTGCTTCCAAGCTAGTTCAGGTTTAGGCAGAATCTACTTCCTTGCTATTATAAATCTGAGGTCCCTGTTTCTTTGCTGGTTGTCATCTAGGGATACTCTCTGCTCCTAGAGACCACCTGCATTCCTTCCCATGTGGCTCCCTCCATCTTCAGACCAACAACGGCCATGGAGTCCGTCTCACATTTAGAAGCTCTCACTTCCTCTTCTGCCACTAGCTGGAGAAAACTCCCAGCTTTTAAAGGGCCGACCTGATTGAGTCAGGCCCACACTGATAAATCTCTGTATTTTAAGATTAACTAATTTGGGACTTTGATTACTTCTGCAAACTCCTTTCAGAGCCATACCTAGTTTACTGTTTGAATAACCAGGACATGGGAATTTTCGCGGGCCATTTTGATAATTCTGCCTACCACAGTTCTATATATCAGTTTGCAAAAGAATTACTTGATACCCTAGCAAAGTTGACTAATGAAGTTTGTTTTCTTATTGGCATCTTTATGATGTACTGATTTTATATATTTGATGTATTTCAACCCATTACACTCAGTACTCTTTTGGTGCTCAAATTTTCCCATCTTTGGCCACTGGAAGTATCTTCAAGTTGGTTCCAGTGTCATGTTAACAAGATCTCAGTAATCGTTTTTCTCTTTTTAAAAATAAATTTATTTATCTTATTTATTTTTGGCTGCATTGGGTCTTCGTTGTTGCATGCAGGCTTTCTCTAGTTGCAGCGAGCGGGGGCTACTCTTTGTTGCGGTGCGCAGGCTTCGTTGCGGTGCCTTCTCTTGTTGCAGAGCAGGGGCTCTAGGCACGCGGGTTTCAGTAGTTGTGGCGTGCAGACTCGGTAGTTGTGGCTCGCAGGCTCTAGAGTGCAGGCTCAGTAGTTATGGCGCATGGGCTTAGTTGCTCCGTGGCATGTGGGATCTTCCCGGACCAGGGCTCAAACCTGTGTCCCCTGCATTGACAGACGGATTCTTAACTGCTGCGTCACCAGGGAAGTCCTGGTCTTTTGTTTTAGAGTCTTCATATCTTGTTCTCTCCTGTCCATTTCTTTCTTCTCCATGTAGGTCACCAATAGTTTACGGGCTCTCTTGGTAATTTCTACATGTCACAGAGTTGAATGCAAGATGGATGAGAGTTAAGACAGCTAAAGAAGGCTAAGGCAACATACGGTGAGAAGCAAATCAATGCAAGGAGAATTGTTAATTTTCCACGAGCACACTAAGTTTATTTTGGGATGTCTCAGAGGACACCTTTATTTTTTAAAATTTATTTAATTTAATTAATTAATTTATTATTATTATTTTTTTGCAGCACGCAGGCCTCTCACTGTTGTGGCCTCTCCCGTTGCGGAGCACAGGCTCCGGACGCGCAGGCTCAGCGGCCATGGCTCACGGGCCCAGCCACTCTGCGGCATGTGGGATCTTCCCGGATCAGGGCACAAACCCATGTCCCCTGCATCGGCAGGCGGACTCTCAACCACTGCACTACCAGGGAAACCCTATTTATTTATTTTTAAATATATTTATTCATTGTTTTAATATTTATTTGGTTGTGCTGGGTCTTAGTTGAGGCAGGCAGGTTCCTTAGTTGTGGCTCCCGGGCTCCTTAGTTGTGGCATGCGAACTCTTAGTTGTGGCATGCATGTGGGATCTAGTTCCCTGACCAGGGATCGAACCTGGGCCCCCTGCATTGGGAGGGCAGAGTCTTAACCACTGTGCCACCAGGGAAGTCCCGACACCTTTATTTTAAAGTAATAATTTGAAAACTGTGTTATAATATGGAAAGAGAAATAAATTATGAAAAATAGAAATAATCACTCTGGTAAGACCTAGCCATTAAATGTCATCAGATTTAGCAAATAAAAATACCAGTTATCCAGTTAAATTTGAATTTCTGATAAGCAACGAATAATTTTTTATGAATAATTTTTTTAGTATAAGTATGTCCCAACTATTAGACTAAAAATGTATCCATTGTTTATCTGAAATTCAAATTTAACTCGGTACCCTGTATTTTATCTGGCAATCCTATTTGAAACTCTAATCAAGTAGGTAGGGCTTGTCCTGGTATCTGGAATGAAGAAGTAGACTTGGGCTGATGTAGAATCAGTTTCTCAAAGCTGTTAGGCACAGTTGTGTGCTGGGAGAGGACTGGCTTCGACTTCTTTCTGGGTCATCTCTTGCTTTTCCATTATAGACACCCCCCACCCCCATACTGAATTATCTGTAGTCCCATGCACTGGCCACACAGCCATCATTTTGCCCATGCTGTTCCCTCTACTCTTCTAACATCCTTCCCTCAATCTCCATTTGACTAATTCCTATTGGTCCTTAGAACAAGAGTTTCAGACTCTAGTGTAATGAGTAAAGACCATAGAAGTAATATGCTCATTTTTATTTTCTTGAAACAGGTGACCGTCTTGGTCTACCTTTCATGTTTCTCTTTTATATAGAGATATAGATTCTGAGAAATAGTTCTCTATGACAAGAAAAACAACAATTCAAGTGTGATGATGAATGGCAACTGATTCTCATTCCCAACGTTGGGGCAGCAAGAGGTAGTAGTGGGGATTGTTCTTAGCTAGAGAACTTAAAACCCTTCTAAAAAGAGAATTCTACCAAATGTCGCCACATGGAAACGTGTGCCTAATACTGTCAGATTGTTTGGTTTTTCAAGAAAATCCAGAAAACTGAATTTTTGTGTGTGTGTGAAATCTTCCAATTTACAAATGTTAGCTCTTTTTTTTTTTAAACTCTAAGTAGGCCAAATAAAACTCACCTTCACATTGGATTGAGCCATAAGTCCACCAGTTTGAGATCTTGCATTAAATGTTCAAATGTGACATCATTTTTCAAAGGTCTGTATTAAGTGTACTTCCTATGGGCTGGGCTAACATCTCTTGCTTAACTCTATCTGAGCTCTGGAGGACAATTGTCTGCTCTCTTGTTGTTCTCCCTGAAAATAGGAACTTTACATTTTATTTTCTTAACCTCAGCAGCTAGCAGAACGTCTGAGACATAGTAGGCATTCAGATGAATGAATGAAAGAATGAGTGAGTGAATGCGTCTAGGTCACTCCTTTTTCCCAACCTGAAGATGTAATTTTCAAGGGCAGAAGAACACTAATATTCCTTTCCCATACTGGAATAAAACTTTTGGACTTAAAATTTTTTTGTGAAGTATTTTTTAGTTCAAGGCTGGTAAATGGTGGAAATTTAATAGCTGATTGCATCTTGGAAACCGCATGTGAAATAGTCAAGCTTCTGGAATTTGGCACTGTTTATAGTTCTACTTGCAGTGGTTTTAAAATAATGTGACTTATATTCAGTGTGAATGCATTATTGTTAATATTTTATCAGAGAGTTGTTTTCCCTTTGAATATGTCTCATTATAGGTGCTGCTGCATTAGTAAGTATAAATGTATTACATCTAAGGACCAATTTTCCCACCCTTGAGGTATGTATTTCAGATTCTATAATAGAAGTCAATGGGTAAGTCAGATTCATTGAATCCAAATTTACTTTACAGCACACTTTTTTGGAACGCATGTGTTCTTTCATTTGAGGGATACCTGCATAATCATGTAATATATTTTATGTTCTGCAGCAGAATAAAGCAAGCAAATGGAGTCAGCTTCACTGTTAACACAATGGAGCAGCTGCATGGTGACTGCAGACATCACTGGATTCATCATCCAGGGACTACCAGTCATTGGTACAATCAAGAATGAATCTCCTTCCAAATTTTCACAAGGAAACAATAGCACATCCCGTATACATGCTGGTATTTACATGTCTCTTTCTGGTAAATATTTTAAGTCAAATATGATTCAACTCTGTTAAAAAGTAATGTTTCAACTCTTCCTACAGAAATGTTATCCAAAGACTAAAGGAGCTTTGGTCTATTTAGTAACTATTTTATGAATTTATAAGCAATCATCATTTTAAAACTCTAAAGTGTTAAGTATGCCTTGGGCGAATGAGGATGGCACAGGCAGAGCCATCCCCTGCCATATTGCTTAGCTGAAACTTAATTGCAGAGGGAAGCTTTCAGTGGATAAGAATATGTGTTAGGAAAAATTTACCCTAGATATAGGATTCACCTTTGCCTTCTATCACCTTTGAAATCATTGTATTTCCTATAATTTAAATTCTTCTAGAGAAGAATTTAAAATATAATTCATTGTTGAGATGAAGGGTGTGACAAACCAGTCTGGTGGTCAATGCACGGGCATCAGTCTTGAGGCAGAACCAGATTCCGGAAGGCTTCTGTGTGGGCCCCAGCCCCTGCTCTCCCACTGTGCCCTGAGTGCCAGACCCTATTTCTGGCACCTACATCACTGCCTCTTGGAAATTAACCCGTGTATGATAATTCAGAAAATACAGAATTTCAACAGCTTGAGAATGAGAACCTGTTCAATGGGAGAAGCTTAGCAAATAGACTTTTAAATGTGCTATAATTCTTTCTCCTCCAATGCAGCTGGGCCTAGGAGATTCCAAGAATAGTAAAATGAAGGAAATCAGTTTTCTTTTTTTACTGTGGTGCTTCTTAACTGTTCTGTCATAAACTCGTTTTTCATTGGAGGAAGATGTTTCGATTAAATCAGTTTTTCCCAAACTGTGGTCTGAGATCTTCAGACAACTGGCATGAGAGTCAGGTGGAGGCTTGCTTGCTGAAAATGAAAATTCCTGGGCCCCAACCTACAGAGTCAGTCTCTGAGTCTGACAAATCTGCCAATTCTAGCTGTTTTGTATACATATCAGAGTTTGAGATCCACTGGGCTAGGTGAACCTCAGGGCCCTTTCCTCCTACAAAATTCTATGAGGCTTTGGTGGTCTTTCCAAAGTTAAGCTTGTTGGTAATGGGAATTTCTACTCCTCCCTTGCAATAAACTTAATAAACCTGAAAGGGGCTTCTCCAAATGGGATTTAGTTAACAGATGAGGTTTGGTATCTAGAGATCTAGTCAATCTTGGGTTATTGAACAAATAGCACTTAAATATTTATTCAGGGAATTAGATTTAAAATAGACCAATCAGGTAACTTGAGTCTGTGGACATCGCCTGCCATATCAGTAAACAAAGGATGTTGTGGCCATCAAGCCATCAGCCACTACAGGCACCACCCCGCCCCCCACCACACACACACTGTGCACCCTGAGAGGATTCTGGATGGAGAAAAACAGGATACTGGCCCTAGGAGCATATCAGAGGAATGATTTCAATGAGCCCAGACTCACGTCTTCCCATACATAGAAAAGCGCCAAATTCATTAACTTGAGACGTTTGTTTTTTCTTTAATTAGCAGAAATCTTTTGATGTTCAACTACCCGGTTTGTTTTTGCAAACTCCTGTATGTCTTGGCTCTTCCCTTACCTCTTCGGAACAGTCCCTCAGAGCTATCTGAGAGGCTGTCTTCTGGGATGAAGTTCTCAGTACATCTGCCAAATAAAACATAATTTTCAACTTTCAGGTTGTGCATTTTTTTTAGTCGGCAAGTCTCAGAAATTCTTATGATGTCTGGGAGGCAGATCAATTTTTGTTTTCATGCATCTTCCATTTAGTTTCAACAAATCCAAATTCATTCAGGTTTGTTCCTCTCTGGGTAGAGTTTGCTTGTCTTCAACACCTGTAAGAGATTGAACAAGAGTTCTTGGGGAGCCACATGAGGCCTTAGGAATCTAATGAGGAAGTTGACATCAAGAAAGAAGAGGAGAGTTTTCACTTCAGCAAATCCTTCCTTCTATATGATGATTAGATTAGAACAACACCCACTTCCGGTTGGTGAGGCTTTGGAGCAACTGGAACTCTCATATATTGTTGATAGGAGTGAGAAATGATGAAGTTAAAAATGCGCCTTTCCTATGACCTAGCAATTCCACTCCTAGGTATTTACCCAAGAGAAATGAAAGCACACATTCAAACAAAGACTTGTACTGGAATATAATTAGCAGCTGTATTCATAATAGGCAAAATCTGGAAACAGCTTAGATGTCTATCAACAGAATGGCTAAATAAACTGTGGTATATTCATACAATGAAATATATCCTCTACTGATATACCTAAGACATAGATGAATTTCAAAATATTATGCTGAATGAAAGAAGTCTTACACAAAAGATTACATACTGTATGATTCCATTTACATTACATGTTCCTACTTCTGTTTATTTGTTCTCTGTGCAGACATAGTTCCAGGCTGCTCCACAGGAGAGAATCTGGCCGAGGGCCTGGGCTGGAAACAGCACACAGTTGCAATAATAACCACCATTATTGAATGCTTACGGGCCTGGCACTACCCTACAATTTCAGTATTACTCCTATTTTATGGATGAGAAAACTGGGCCTCAGACAGAGCATATGACTTGCCCAAAGCTACACAGAAAATAAGCACTCTAGCTAAGTTTATTTCTAGCTCAAGACTGTCTTCTTTCCAGAGCAGCAGAGTTTCACCCTGAGGGTGCTTTTGTCAAAAAGAGGATATTGGTAATGGCAGGAAGAGAAATCAGCCTTGATTCTCTCCCTGGGGGAGGGGAGGAAGTGCAGGAGGGGGAATATTAAAGAAGTTAAGTTATTGTCTTGTAGATCTTTCTGTCAAGGCTAGAGACTGCCTTCACCCTGCTTCACAATACATTGAACAATTGTTAATTTGTTCCTCACAAAAGCCTTGAAGTAGATAAGGAAATTGTCCTGAAGAAGTAAATTGCAGTGGTTCCTAAGTATCCTCTGGGGATTGGTTCCAGGACCACTCCCCACCCCCATACCAAAATCCATGGATAATTAAGTTCCTTATATAAAATGTATTTGCATATAACCTACACACATCCTCCCATATACTTTAAATCATTGCTAGGTAACTTATAATACCTAATACAATGTAAATGCCATGTAAATAGTTGTAAATACAATGTAAATACTATGTAAATGATTGCCAGTGCCTGGAAAATTCAAATGTTGCTTTTTGGAACTTTCTGGAATTTAGGGGGTGAGGGGGAGTATTTTCGATTTGCAGCTGGTTGAATCTGCTCCTGTGAAACCAAGGGATATGACAGACCGCCAACTGTACAAGTTCCAAGAACTGGGTTTTGAACTGGTCTACAGATCCCATGGTGCACTTCCTGGTAGACTAAATTACTACGAGGGAAAAAGATACAAAATGTTTTACAGATTTTTTTTTATGCTTAATTGCTTCAGAGGGTAATAAACAAAGGGGCGTGTTTTCTAGTCTCTCCTGAGGACAACTGGGAATAAGAGTGGAGGTGTTGTTGAGGTGGTGGGGAGGATGAGAGGGTCAGATTCTGTCAGTTCTGTTTTTCTGCCCTCATCAATGCCAGTTCCCATGGCTTATACTAGTGATTCTGTTGCAGGAAAATGGGGCGTGAGAGGGTGGTTATGTCCCAGGTCTCAGGTGAGTTCCTGGGATGGGCCACCAAGTGAGGGTTCTTGGTTTCATGCGGGAAAGAATTCAAGAGTGACCTACAATAAAGTGAAAGCAGGTTTACTTAGAGAGATACACATTTCATAGGCAGAATGCAGGCCATCTCAGAAGGTGAAGTGGCCCCTGGGGTACAGGGGTGGTTAATTTTTGTGGGCTGGGTAATTTCATAGGCTTAGAAAGGAAGAGGCAGGGATTTCCAGGAATTGGGCACCACCCACTTTTTGGCCTTTTATGGTCAGCCTCGGAACTGTCATGGCGCTGGTGGGTGTGTCATTTAGCATACGCTAATGTATTACAATGAGTGTATAATGAGGCTCAAGGTCTACTGGAAGTCAACTCTTCCGCCATCTTGCACCTAGTGGCTTCTAACCAGTTTTTGTTTTGTCCTCAAAGACTCTGTCATTCTTTTAATGGTTGTGCCCTGCCCTCTTCCCTCCTGTTTCAATTCCAAAGCCAGTGCTTCAGATTCCTTAACAACCCTCCTAAAAAGATAAACATCTTCTGAAGCCCTAATGAATGAATCTCTGACATGGGAACTCACTTGGTGGAAGTGTGTCACAGACTCTTTGAGAAGATGATGAAAACCTTGGAACCTCCATGCAATGTAGAAAGGTTGATAGGCCTACTAAAACCCACCAAGAGGGTCCCTGTTAAGAACCCCTGCATTTGTCGATGATAGCCTGGAAATCTACCTGGAGTACCTTGGGGTGAGGGTGAGGGTGAGGGTGGGACTCCAGCAGAATAGTCCTAAGATTGTGACAGGTATAGACCTGCTGTTTAAAGAGTCTTGGATTGGGAACAGAAGTTTCAGCTTTGCTGCTTTCCCAGCTGTGTGGCTTCAGATGAATCCTTTCTGAGCCTTAATTTCCTCATCTAGAAAATGAGGACAATAGTGTCTGCCTTCGCTGAGAAGAATATCAGAGTGAGACAATCTCATTCTTCTTTGTAAACTTTCAATCATTTGACAAACGTTGATTGTGCCAGACACTGGTCTAAGTGCTGGGTTTACAGTAGTGAGTCCATCATTAAGAATTTCCTGCCCTCATGGGGCAGGGAAACAGGCAACCAGTGATGAATGAATGAATGGATGAATGAATTAAACAAAATGAAGCATATAATTACAAAGTATTCATTACCTTCATAGCTTTTGTCACTGAGTGTAGCAATGGGAAAGAACATGGTGGAGAGGTAGAAAACCACTTAGAATAGTTAGGGGAAGTTCCTTGTAGGAGGACCCATTTAAGTCACTAAGTCATTAAGAAAACAGAAGTGGCAATGGAGATGGGGAGGAATAGGCAGATTGGAGAGACACTTTATTTTATTAAAATCTGTCTGGGACTTCCCTGGTGGTTCAGTGGTTAAGAATCCACCTGCCAATGCAGGGGACACGGGTTTGATCCCTGGTCCGGGAAGATCCCACATGCTGCAGAGCAGCTAAGCCCGTGCACCACAGCTACTGAGCCTACGCTCTAGAGCCCGCATGCCACAACTACTGAAGCCCATGCACCTAGAGCCTGTGCTCCGCAACAAGAGAAGCCACCACAATGAGAAGCCTGCACACAGCAATGAAGAGTAGCCCCTGCTCGCTGCAACTAGAGAAAGCCCGCTCATAGCAACAAAGACCCAACGCAGCCAAAAATAAATAAATAAATAAATGAATAAAATCTGTCTAAAATTTTTTTTGAATAGACAATACATTGACATGATTCAAAATTCAAAAGGTACAAAAAGAAATAGAGTGAAAATTTCCCTTCTAACCAACCACTTAGTTCTCCCCAGAAGTATCACACTGTATCCACTGCTTATGTATTCCTCCAGAGATTTTTTTTATATGCAAGCAAATACATTTCCACAAATGTTAGTATATTTTATGCAGCGTTCTGTACCTTGCGTTTTTTCTTAATGTATCTTGAAGCTCCGTATTAACATCTCAACAGATACCTCACTCATTTTGATGACTGCATCGTGTTCCATTGAGTGCATGTACCATAATTTATTTGACCTCTTCCCTAGTGATAGACATTTTGGTTGTTTCCAAACTTTCACTGTTACAAATAATGCTGCATATGCCAATTTGTGCAACATGTAAGTATATCTGTAGGATAAATTCCTCAAAGTGGAATTCCTGGGTTTATTTGTAGTTTTTTTTTTTTTTTTTTTTTTTTTTTTTTGCGGTACACGGGCCTCTCACTGTTGTGGCCTCTCCCGTTGCAGAGCACAGGCTCCAGACGCGCAGGCTCAGCTGCCATGGCTCACGGGCCCAGCTGCTCCGCGGCATGTGGGATCTTCCCAGACCGGGGCACGAACCCGCGTCCCCTGCATCAGCAGGCGGACTCTCAACCACTGCGCCACCAGGGAAGCCCAGTATTTGCAGTTTTGACAGATGTTGTCACTCACCCCTCCCAGAGATCCTACCGATCTGCAGTCCCAACCAGCAATGTCTGAGAGACCCTTTCCCCCACATCTTTGCCAATTATTGAATTATCAAATTTTTGGAGCTTGTGAATCTGATAAATGAAGAATTTCTCAGTGTTGCTTTAATTATTTATTTCTTTTATTACGAGCAAGGTTGAACATTTTCCCCCATATTTAAGAGCCATTTGTATTTCCTTCTCTGTGAACTGCCCACTCATAGCCTCCGACAATTTTTCTTCTAGGCTGATGATATTTTATTTTTGATTCGTAGAAGCCCTTTATATATGTCATTTAAATTGCAATCATTTGTTCCAGTTTGTTGTTTGTCTTTGCTTATGGTGCATATTGCCATACAGAAATACTTAATTTTTTGTCATCGATATCAATCATTTCTTTTATGGCTCTGGGTTCTGGATCAAATTAGATAGGCCATTCTACACTTATAAAAGAGTGCTTATATGTTTTCTTCTAGTGCTTTTACTTTTTATTTTTTTAATTGAAGTATAGTTGATTTACAATATTGTGTTAGTTTCAGGTGTATAGCAAAGTGGTTCATATATATATATATATAATTTTTTTCAGATTATTTCCATTGTATGTTTTTACAAGATATTGAATATAGTTCCCTGTGCTTACAGTAAATCTTTGTTGCTTATCTATTTTACGTATAATATTTTGTATCTGTTAATCCCCCACTCCTAACTTATCCCTCCCCCCCTTCCCCTTTGGTAACCATAAGTTTGTTTTCTATATCTGTGAGTCTGTTTCTGTTTTGTATATAGATTCATTTGTATTATTTTTTAGATTCCACATATAAGCGATATCATATAATATTTATTTGTCTTTATCTGACTTACTTCACTTAGTATTCTCTAGGTCCATCCATGTTGCTGCAAATGGCAATATTTCATTCTTTTTTATGGCTGAATAATATCCCATTGTGTGTATATATATATATATATATATATATATATATATATATATATAAAAAACACATCTTCTTTATCCAGTCATCTGTTGATGGGCACTTAGGTTGCTTCCATGTCTTGGCTATTGTGCATAGTGCTGCTATGAACATTGGGGTGCATGTATTTTCAAATTAGAGTTTTTAACTTTTCTGGATATAAGCCCAGGAGGGAGATTGTTGAATTTTATGGGAGCTCTATTTTTAGTTTTTTGAGGAACCTCCATGCTGTTTTTCATAGCGGTTGCACCAATTTACATTTCCACCAACAGTGTAGGAGGGTTCCCTTTTCTCCACACCCTCTCCAGCATTCATTATTTGTAGACTTTTTGATGATAGCCATTCTGACTGGTGTGAGGTGATGTCTCACGGGGGTGTTTGATTTGCACTTCTCTAATAATTAGATTGCTGAGCATCTTTTCATATGTCTGTTGGCCATCTGTATGTCTTATTTGGTTAAATGTCTGTTTAGGTCTTATGCCCAGTTTTTGATTCGGTTGTTTGTTTTTTTGATATTGAGTTATATGAGCTGTTTGTATAGTATTTTTATTTTTAAAAGTTTTCTTCATATACATCATGTAACTCTTTTAAGTATATTCCCAGGTATTTTATCTATTTTTTTAGTGGCTTTTGTAAGTGGGTATCTTTTCTTCCAATAGCTCTTCTGTTTGTGTATATGAAGGCTATATATTAATTTTGCATATATATTTCTATTTATTAATTTTGTATCTATAAATTTTATTGAATTATCTTATTTCTATAATGATTTTTCAGTTGATTCTTTTGATTTTCTAGGTATACAATTGTATCAAATGTAAATAATAATTTTACCTTCTCTTTTCCAATTTTATTCCTGTAACTTGTTCCTTTTGCCTAATTACATTAGCTAGTATCTCCAGATTAAGTTTAAATAATAGTAATAATAGTGAACGTCTTTGTCTTATTCCAGTCTCAAATGAGAATACTTTCACTGTTTTCCCATTAAGCATGATGCTGACTTTGGGATACATATAGTGGTGAAACATACATAACATAAAATCTACCAGTACGTTTCAGTGGCATTAAGTACATTCACATTGTTGTGCAACCATCACCACTATCCATCTCCAGAATTTTGTCATCTTTGGCCATGTTTTTATCATGCTGTTTTGTCCTTTCTATTGTATTTTGTAGAGATTTTAAAAACAAGAATGGATGTCAAGTTTTATTAAATATCTTTTTAGCATTTATGAAGAAAAGTACATGATTTTAATTCTTTGATCTGTTAATCTAATGAATTGTTTTAGTAAATTTCCTAACATTGAGTCATCCTTGAATTCCTGGAATTAACCGGTCCTAGTCAGGGTATGCTATTCTTTTAACGTGTTTTTTCTTTTAATTAGGATTTTTAACTTCAGTTTGGCCTATAGGTTTCCTTTTTTGCCTGTGAGATGCTTTTAAGTGGCAGAAATAACAGAGCTTGCTGGTGGATTAGATGTGGAGATTGAGGATAAAGAAGGAATCAGATGAAACCCAGGTTTATGGCCAGCTAGGGGCATGTTGGTACCTTTTACTGAGCAGGAGAAGACTAGGGGTGGGAGGACCACACTGCATTTAGGTCAACAGTGAGACTTCAAGGGAGTGGGGAGGAGGGGTTATCAGAATCACCTCGTGAGCATTTTTTTTTTTTGCCTAGGTCGCGTGGCTTGCAGGATCTTAGTTTCTCCACCAGAGATTGAACCAGCTGGCAGTGGAAGCACACAGTCCTAACCACTGGACTGCCAGGGAATTCCCATCATGAGCACTTTTAAACTTAAATTATGTTGTAAGCCTTCAGTTCAAGAGAGTGGACTGTTTAGTGTATAAGCCAATAACAAAGAAGAGACTGTAAGCAGTGAGGCGTGTGTGGTAGGAGTGGGGAATATCCGTGCATTAGGGATTCCAGTAGGTTCCAGGGAGAGGAAAGCTGATGGAAGGCTGAAGACTGATGTGGTGGGGAAGAGGGACTGCTGGCCTAGAGTTTGTGTAACGCAGGCTACAGGAAAGGATGGAGCACACGTGGAGAGCTGGGAGACATGAGAGTCAGTGGAAGTGAAAACGGGGACAACCAGATTGCTGCAGAGGAAGTATTGCTTCCTCATCCCTCTCTCACACTTCACGCAGGATGTCCAGCAGCCAGGCATCTAGTATCTAAGCAAAATGAACATCAATAACTACAGCAATAATAATAAGACAATAAAATATTACGAATTGGCAGGTCGTTCTCTAAATACACATAATAAATGATCTTGGTAGAAGCAGGGCAGGTGAGGGCAGGAGAAGCATTAACTCCCGTGTGCAAAGATGATGACTTCTAGCATTTTGGGGTCCCTAAGACAATAGCCTATTCACTCTAAAGTGGATGAAATTCAGCCAGTCAATAAGACCCATCCTAGTATATGTAGTCCATAATCCATTTTTCTCATACCTCATTCTTACATATGACAATAAAGGATTACTAGTCTTTTCATAAAAGCTTGCAACATTCTAAGGAGAGAAATACAAAGAAAATCAATGAAGGAGCTAAAAATACACTCTAATCATATTTGAAGAGAAAGAGTGTTGGGTTGTGTGTGTGTGTGTGTGTGTGTAACTGAGCTAAATTCTCAACTGTCATGCCAGTAAGTGAACAGAAAATATCTAAAATGATAAATCAACTGTGGTAGAAGCAGATTATTTACAGATACAGAGATAAACCTCAGAAGATAATCAAAGAGTTAAAGGAGGAATAGATAAAGGTAGAGCATTAGGGGAAGGGTAAGAGAAACCATTCTAGAGTATTTGAGGTTTTAACCATGTGCAAATTTTACTTTAATAAAAGACATTTTCAAAGTATTAAAAAAAAAGCAGAAAGCAAAATACATGTGGTCAGGCTTTACACAGAATATGTATGAGTGGAGGGGGGTGGGAGGAGCCTGGCACACATATGTGGAAAACGCTTTCCCAGACGATTCTGATCTGAGTCTCCCCACTCCCCTTGGGGCTATGGACCCAGACAGATGCTGGCCTCCTCTGTGGGGTAACTGTGAAACAGATTCCTGATAGATACTAAACTTCTTGAAGTCAAGTTCATAACAACTACCATGTCCTCCCACAAATAAATGCTTTGGAGGGCATGAAGTATAAATAATGGATGGGAATAAACTTAGGTTTGGTAAGGGCTCGTGAACAGAAATCTAAGATTGAGTAGTTATACATTGGTCTGTATGTTCCTGGCTAAATTTATAAAAATCAAGTGATCCTGAAACAGGAGTGTATAACAGGAGAAATAAGAAACCAAAACCAAAATCAAACAAAAATCTTTTAACTGTCCCAAATACTTAATTGCAGTTGCAAAGAACTGGGACCAGAACAGGAAGGAAAGAGCTCTTTCCGGAGCTCTTTTTTTTTAAAAGATTTATTTATTAATTTTATTTATTTTTAGCTGTGTCAGGTCTTATCTGTGGCACACCAGTTCTTCGTTGAGGCAGGCAGGATCTTTCATTGTGGGGCATGGCCTCCTCTCTAGTTGTGGCGTGCGAGTTTTCTCTCTCTAGTTGTGGCGTGTGGGCTCCAGTGTGCATGGGCTCTCTAGTTGCGGCACGCGGGTTCTCTAGTTGAGGCGTGTGAGCTCAGTAGTTGTGGCGCGCAGGCTTAGTTGCCCTGCGGCATGTGGGATCTTAGTTCCCTGACGAAGGATCAAACCTGCATCCCCTGCATTGGCAGGCGGATTTTTTTACCACTGGACCACCAAGGAAGTCCCTCTTTCTGGAATTTTACTTGCTGTTCCCAACACCCCAAATGCTCTTCCACAAGATCTTTGCCTGGCTACCTCCTCGTCTTTCAAGTCTCAGTTTAAATGTCATTTCACTCTTTGATCCAGCATAATCGTTATCGAGCAGCTTTCAGTGTGAGGCACTGCTCTAGCTGGTTGGAGAACTAGGAGACACCACAAAGCCCTTACTACTCTCAGAGAACGTTGCGGGAGACAGAGAACAAGCAAAGAAATAGATAAATTATCACAGGTTGGATTCCTCGGGTACCTAACTCTGAGATGTGTCAAAGACAAAACTAAGTCTAAGACAAAATTAACACAAGCTCTTCTCTTATATACTTGGGACGAGGGAACCCACCTACCATCACTTTCATTTCAACCTGGGTTCAAGGGTGTTAGAGAGTAAAAAGAGGAAATGCTGAAATGGTCTCTGATTGATGTGTTCTATTATGGAGGGATTTTTGGAAGTGGGGAGACTTTCCAATTGATACTCAGGTACATTCAGCAGTCTTTGGTTGGAGCCATTTGGGGGTGTTTCAGAAGAGGAAGGACTGTTCGATGTTAAGGGCCAAGGGTTTTCTATGGCTGGTTATTTGAATACAGGCTGTTCATTAGGGAACACCCTTGGGATCAACACCCGTGGGAGGCAGGGAGAGCAAGCAGGAAGAGTCCAGCTGCCATGCTCCAATAAGGTCACTCTTTCTAGACATTTTCAATGACAAGAGCTTGGAAATATCAATATATATGCTGTTTTCTATAAAGATAAAATACATCATGAATTCATACATAACACTTCTAATTCAATTTCAGGACTACAGGGCTTTATTTAACACTTTATTCAATCTGTATCTCTATTTATTTTCTCATACCGAAAGTTTTGGTTCCCAATTTTATCAACATATTACATGAAATAGTCTCAGAATACTAACACCAACACTACCACTAACATGATTGCTGAAAGGAGTTAAAGTGTTTTTGCTTTTGCCTTTAGAGAATATCCCTAGGGATATATAGACAAATTATTGTACTTAAAAATAGTAACTTGAAATAATTATTCTCTGTGTGGTTTTTCTGCCAATTTGATAGACAATTTTGTTCATTTGTTTCATGCAGTTTTTGGTTTTTAAGAATTGCTCTTGAAAAATTTAATTTTGTTTTCTAATTAAAAGAAATGGTTTCAAAATCAAATATACAAAACAAGATATATTCAGAGAAGTCTAGCTTCCATTCTTTTCCTTCCCACCCTGTTCCCTCTGTCTCTCTCTCAATAACTTTAAAAAATGTTTTTCATTCTCAGACATAAATTGTAGCAATATTTTCTGATATCAGTCTCCCAAGGCAAAAGAAATAAAAGCAAATAAATAAATGGGACCTAATCAAACTTAAAAGCTTTTGCACAGCAAAGGAAGCCATCAATAAAACGAAAAGACAGCCTACGGACTGGAAAAAAATATTTGCAAACAATGCGACCAACAAGGGGTTAATATCCAAAATATACAAATAGCTCATACAACTCAATATTGAAGAAACAAATAACCAAGTCAGAAAATGGGCAGAAGACCTAAATAGACATTTCTCCAAAGAAAACATACAGATGGCCAACAGGCACACGAAAAGATGCTCAACATCACTAATTATTAGAGAAATGCAAATCAAAACTACACGGAGGTATCACCTCACACTGGTCAGAATGGCCATCATTAAGAAGTCTACAAATAGTAAATGCTGCAGAAGGTGTGGACAAAAGTGAACTCACACTGTTGGTGGGAATGTACATTGGTGCAGCCACTATGGAAAACAGTATGGAAGTTTCTTAAAAAGTCAAAATAGAGCTATCATATGATCCAGCAATCCTTCTCCTGGGCATGTAACCGGAATAGTTGAAAACACTAATTCAAGAAGATGCATGCACCCCAATATTCATAGCAGCATTGTTTACAATGGCCAAGACATGGAAACGACCCAAGTGCCCATCAACAGATGACTGGATAAAGATGTGATATATATATATATATATATATATATATATATATATATATACACACACACACACACACACACACAGAATGGAATATTACTCGGCCATAACAAAGAAGGAAATACTGCTATTTACAACAACATGGATGAACTTAGAGAGTATTATACTAAATGAAGTAAGTCAGACAGAGAAAGACAAATATTACATGATATCACTCATATGTGGAATCTAAAAAAAATATAATGAATCTATATAGAAAACAGAAACAGACTCACAGACACAAAAAACAAATTTATGGTTACCAAAGGGGAAAGGGGGGGAGGCATAAATTAGAAGTATGGGATTAACAGATACAAAGTACTACACAAAAAATAGATAAACGACAAGGATTTACTATATAGCACAGGAAACTATATTCAGCACCTTGCAATACCTATAATGGAAAATAATCTGAAAAAAAGGATAACTGAATTATTTGGTTGTACACCTGAAACTAACACAATATGGTAAATCAACTACACTTCAGTTAAAAAAATGTATTTGTTTACCCTTCCATTTACAAAAAGTGTAAGCAAATACATGTTGGTAGATAATTATGCATGGTTCTCTCATGCTTCTGTACATCTTGTGAACAGTCACTGATTGCTTTTGTTCCAGACTATCTTTTCAAAGATGTTTGTATCACTAACAGCTTTGGAAGATAGAAACAGTGTCTCCTTTGGGAGCCCAGGACAGGCAGGTTTACTTCCCATTATAAAATATTCAGGCTCCCTAAGCTCAGAGTTCCTTTCCTGTAATGTAACCTACTGCACGTGCAGGTATTACATGATCCTTTTCATGTCACCCTTGGAATTGCAGCTTGGGAAACCAGCTCAAATGCTGATACTCTGACTAATACTATTTCTGTGAGTAATAGATCTCTTTGTCTCTCTTTTGTGATCAGAGAGTTTTGAGCAAAGAAGTGCCTTGATCTTACAGGGACATAATCTTACACACTTTAAAAGGATCATTCTGGCTACAGTGTAGATGATCTCATGTAGACCTGCAAGGATGGAAATAGGAGGCTGTTGAAAAACTAGTCCAAAGGAAACAAGGATGAGCAGGAAGGTAATGACCAAAGGACTGATTCTGTATACATTTGACCCTCCTGAATTTCAGATATTAGATGTGTCAAATTCAAACTATAAAATGAATATATTTTAAAAGTTATTTTAATTATTATTATTATTTTTTTGCCATGCCACGTGGCTTGCAGGATCTTAGTTCCCCGACCAGGGATTGTACCTGGGCCACGGCAGTGAAAGCCCCGAATCCTAACCACTAGGCCACGAGGGAACTCCCTAAGTTTAATTTTATCAATTTAATCAATAGGTCTGAAATGACATCAAAAGAGATGCACTGAAAAGTTTTCTTTCCAACCTTATTCCACAGTCATTCAATCCCCTCTCCAAAGGCAATTAGAGTGACATTAGTTAATAGTAAAATTAGTTAAATTGTTGAAAGAAATAGGAGATGGAATTACAAGACCCAAGAATCTTGTGTCTTCTGCCAGAATCGACGAGACTGTGGCAGTCTAACTTGTTAGCTTGCAAGTTGGATAAGTCTCAGACCTTCACAGTTCTTGAAAGCACTTATATTTTTGTATTCTACCCTACCCATTTCTGAGACAAATGTTAAGTGTTCTATACATACTTTGTTTATTTAAGGGTAAAGTACAGAATATATTTAAAATCAAGGGACTGGATGAGATCTAGGGAGTGAATGCAGATCAAAAAGAAGTCCAAGGATGATCCCTGGGATATTCCAATATTTGGAGGTTGGAAAGATGAAGGGAAATCCTTGTAGAAGACTGAGAAGAAGCAGCTAGTGAGGTAGGAAGGGAATCAAAAAGAGTGATGGCCCAGATTCTGAAGTCTTTCTTAGCCAGCATCCCTGAAAAACTCTAAAGTGGCATTCTACCCCCAATCCAGTCCCTCTGTGTTTATCATCTGTTTTAAATACTTCATAACATTTATAGTCATCTGAAATTGTGTATTTGTTTATTTAACTGCTGCATTAGATCATATACTCCATGAGAGCAGAGAATTGTCTAAAAGGGTTACCACTGTAACCTCAGCAACTAAACTAGGGCCTGACACACAATAGGCACTCAACAAATATGTATGGAATGAATGAGTGCCCGCATGCATACAGGGATGAATGAATGAGTACTTTCTGGACTAAATTTACTTGAACAGACTCTTAGATGAGCCCACCCTTTTCCAATTTCCTAGTAAATAGGTTAACTTATAGTGAGGATCCAGCACAAAATAAAATTAACAACGTTTGATAATATTCATCTCAGGGAACTTAAAGTTGTGGTGAATTTCACTAGATACCCCAGTGCTCTGAATTTTTGACAGTCCAGGAGGATCTCTACAGCCTGAGACAGGGTAGGTTGTGTGTGAGCGTGCATGCATGCGCCCGAGCATGTGTGTGTGTGTCTGTGTGTGTGTGTTTTAAAACGGGGAAAAAAGGTATAATACACGTAATTATATACACTTAGATACTTGGGAAAATACCAGAACAAATTATAAACCAATCAATTTTCCAGCACTTAAGAAAGCAAAAATCACTGTGTGGCTAGCATTATAATCTCATGGTGAACCAGTGTGCCAGACTGATTCTGTTTTCTGCTATGACTGCCGTGTCACGCTGATCCTGGGGAAGCAGTAGATGTAATCTATTCAGACTTCATTAAGGCTTACATGTCCTCCAGCATGCTTTTCTAATCAACAACCTAGACAGATAAGGTCTATATCTACTGTGTCCAAGAAGACTTTCCTGCTTGCCAAAAATGTAGCAGGGACCCAATCATATTTATTACCACTCTTTAGAGCTAGTAGCACCCTGGAGAGAGAGTGGTGGAGAAAATGATGGGCTCATAGGGAAAAGGTAAGCACAACAAAATCAAGGGAAGGGAAGGTATGATAATACTTTGGCTCAGGTATTGTTTATCATTTATGCACAGGAATATACTCAGTTCTCTCCATATGGTACTTGACAGATACAATGGATGACCTTGGTCTAGCTCTAGGGCTTTGATAGCAGAGCTTATCAGGTTTAATAAATAAATACAGCTTATAAGAAAGGGATTTTATTTTTCAACCTATAGTACCTTTAAAAGTTTTATTATTTTTTTTTCCTGAGGACAAATACAATTAACATCTTCTAAAAAAAGAAAAAGTACACAAAAAAGCAGAGTATAGTAAAAGGCAATATACTCTTACTATAATACTGTTTATATACTCTTACTTAAATAATGTTTATATGGTATTTAAACAACCATGAACTTTGGTGCCAGACAGTACTGGGTTCAAATCCAAACTCTGCTACTTGATAGAACTATATAACCTATATCTATATCTATATAACCTATATCTTGTCTGAGCCTCAATTTCCACAATAATAAAATGGGAATAGAGAGGGAAGACAGCAGAAGCAAGAACTACAATTCTGCAGCTTGTGGAATGAAAACCACATTCACAGAAAGATAGGCAAAGTGAAAAGGCAGAGGACTATGTCCCAGATGAAGGAACAAGATAAAACCCCAGAAAAACAACTAAATGAAGTGGAGATAGACAACCTTCCAGAAAAAGAATTCAGAATAATGATAGTGAAGATGATCCAGGACCTCGGAAAAAGAATGGAGGCAAAGATCGAGAAGATGCAAGAAATATTTAACAAAGACCTAGAAGAATTAAAGAACAAACAGAGATGAACAATACAATAACTGAAATGAAAACTACACTAGAAGGAATCAATAGCAGAATAACTGAGGCAGAAGAACAGGTAACTGACCTGGAAGACAGAATGGTGGAATTCACTGCTGCAGAACAGAATAAAGAAAAAAGAAAGAAAAGAAATGAAGACAGCCTAAGAGACCTCTGGGACAACATTAAACACACCAACATTCACGTTATAGGGGTCCCAGAAGGAGAAGAGAGAGAGAAAGGACCCGAGAAAATATTTGAAGAGATTATAGTCAAAAACTTCCCTAATGTGGGAAAGGAAAGAGCCACCCAAGTCCAGGAAGCACAGAGAGTCCCATACATGATAAACCCTAGGAGAAACACACCAAGACACACATTAATCAAACTATCAAAAATTAAATACAAAGAAAAAATATTAAAAGCAGCAAGGGTAAAACAACAAATAACATACAAGGGAATGCCCATAAGGTTAACAGCTGATCTTTCAGTGCAAGCCAGAAGGGACTGGCAGGACATATTTAAAGTGATGAAAGGGAAAAACCTACAACCAAGATTACTCTACCCAGCAAAGATCTCATTCAGATTCAACAGAGAAATTGAAACATTTACAGACAAGCAAAAGCTAAGAGAATTCAGCACCACCAAACCAGCTTTACAGCAAATGCCAAAGGAACTTCTCTAGGCAGGAAACAAAGAGAAGGAAAGGACCTACAATAACAAACCCAAAACAATTAAGAAAATGGTAATAGGAACATATGTATTGATAACTACCTTAAATGTGAATGGATTAAATGCTCCAACCAAAAGACATAGGCTCACGGAATGGACACAAAAACAAGATCCATATATATGCTGTCTACAAGAAACCCACTTCAGACCTAGGGACACATACAGACTGAAAGTGAGGGGATGGAAAAAGATATTCCATGCAAATGGAAATCAAAAGAAAGATGGAGTAGCAATACTCATATCAGATAAAACAGACTTTAAAATAAAGAATGTTACAAGAGACAAGGAAGGACACTACATAATGATCAAGGGATCAATCCAAGAAGAAGATATAACAATTATAAATATATATGCACCCAACATAGGAGCACCTCAATACATAAGGCAACTGCTAACAGCTATAAAAGAGGAAATCGACAGTAACACAATAATAGTGGGGGACTGTAGCACCTCACTTACATCAATGGGCAGATCATCCAGGCAGAAAATTAGTAAGGAAACACAAGTTTTAAATGACACAATAGACCAGATAGATTTAATTAATATTTATAGGACATTCCATCCGAAAACAGTAGATTACATTTTCTTCTCAAGTGCACACGGAATATTCTCCAGGATAGATCACATATTGGGTCACAAATCAAGCCTCAGGAAATTTAAGAAAATTGAAATCATATCAAGCAACTTTTCCAATCATAACACTGAGATTAGAAATAAATTACAGGGAAAAAACCATAAAAAACACAAACACATGGAGGCTAAACAATTATTACTAAATAACCAAGAGATCATTGAATTCTTTTTCTGGAAGGTTGCCTATCTCCACTTCATTTAGTTGTTTTTCTGGGGTTTTATCTTGTTCCTTCATCTGGGACATAGTCCTCTGCCTTTTCACTTTGCCTATCTTTCTGTGAATGTGGTTTTCATTCTACAAAGAGGAAATCAAAAAATATCTAGAGACAAATGACAATGAAAACATGAGGGCCCAAAACCTATGGGATGCAGCAAAAGCAGTTCTAAGAGGGACGTTTATAGCAATACAATCCTACCTCAAGAAAAAAGAAACATCTCAAATAAGCAATCTAACCTTACACCTAAAAGAACTAGAGAAAGAAGAACAAAAAAATCCCAAAGTTAGCAGAAGGAAAGAAATTATAAAGATCAGATCAGAAATAAATGAAAAAGAAATGAAGGACACAATAGCAAAGATCAATAAAACTAAAAACTGCTTCTTTGAGAAGATAAACAAAATTGATAAACCTTTAGCCAGACTCATCAAGAAAAAGAGGGAGAGGACTCAAATCAATAAAATTAGAAATGAAAAAGGAGAAGTTACAACAGAAACTGCAGAAAAACAAAGCATCATAAGAGACTACTGCAAGCAACTCTATACCAATAAAATGGACAACCTGGAAGAAATGGACAAACTCTTAGAAAGGTATAACCTTCCAAGACTGAACCAGGAAGAAATAGAAAATATGAACAGACCAATCACAAGTAATGAAATTGAAACTGTGATTAAAAGTCTTCCAACAAACAAAAGTCCAGGGCCATATGGCTTCACAGGTGAATTCTATCAAACATTTAGAGAAGAGCTAACACCAATCCTTCTCAAACTCTTCCAAAAAATTGCAGAGGAAGAAACACTCTCAAACTCATTCTACAAGGCCACCATCACCCTGATACTAAAACCAGACAGAGATACTACAAAAAAAGAAAATTACAGACCAATATCACTGATGAATATAGATGCAAAAATCCTCAACAAAATACTGGCAAGCAGAATCCAACAACACGTTAAAAGGATCATACACCAGGATCAAGTGGGATTTATCCCAGGGATTGCAAGGATTCTTCAACATATGCAAATCAATCAATGTGATACACCATATTAACAAACTGAAGAATAAAAACCATATGATCATCTCAATAGATGCAGAAAAAGCTTTCAACAAAATTCAACATGCATTTATGATAAAAACTCTCCAGAAAGTGGGCATAGAGAGGGAAAAAAATGGGAATAATAATGCTTAATTTGTAAATCTGTTGTAAAGGCTAAAGAAGCTTGGGTTTTCTACTTCAGATGACATGAAAGACCAGATAGTCCAATAAACCTTTCTATAATAATGCATCTAGAAATCCAAGATACAATACTAGCTCCCTAGAAAGTAAAGGAAATCTCCAAGAGCCAAAAAAGAACAGAAAACAGAAACCAAAGTGATAGGCAAGCCCAAAAGCTACTCGTGGTTGCTGCTGTTAGGAACGTAGAACTCTGGGGTTTTTTTGTTTTTGTTTTTATAAATTTTATTGAGGTAGAGTTGATTCACAAGGTTGTGTTTAATTTCTGCTGTACAGCAAAGTGACTCAGTTATACATATATATTCTTTTCTGTTATGGTTTATCACAGGATATTGAATATAGTTCCAAACTCTGGTGTTTAATACTTACCAGGGACACAGGACACAGGGCTTCAGGACCGCACAAAGAAGAGTGCTACAACTTCACATGAAGTCAGGACCCTCTAAGGACTGCAGCCAAGTGAAAAGGTAGGCCAGAAAATCGATCTGCTTGCAACAAGTGGAGAAAATGAGTCTTGTTTGTCTCAATTTCCCTTTTAAGAGGAGAAAAATGTCTCCCCTAAAAATTTATAACGAGAAGCCTGAGTTTGTATGTGGTTCGATTTCAAATTTATATCACCTATGAAGTCCCAGGGATTTAATTTAAAGTGGTCCTGGGTTCATAACACACTGTGGTGCTTGATACAAGATAATGGAAATTCTCTCTGGAAGAATTTGCCCCTCAAGCCAGATTCCTCAGGATTTCTACAGATACAGTTCATCCAAGCAGAAGTCAATATAAAATTAGGAGGCACTCGAAGAAACAAGCCACTAACAAGCAGAAACAAAAATAGCTGAATTGGACCCCCTGAATTTCAGATATTAGATGCACCAAATACAAACTATAAAATTAATATGTTTAAAAAGTTGTTTTGAGTTTAATTTCATCAATTTATTCAGTAGGACTGAAATGGCACCGAAAGAGATGCGTTGAAAATTTCTTTCTAACCTTATTTCACAGTCATCCACTCACCTCTCCAAAGGCAACTGGAGTTACCAGTTAGTTAAATTGTCAAAAGAAATATGAGATGGAATTACAAATATGAGCAAGGAACAAGAATACATAAAAAAATAATCAAACAGACTTTTAAAAAGGTCCAAATAATATCTTTAGAAATAATAGTTGTAATCATGAAATTATATACTCAATGAATGGGTTAAAGAGATTAGATAGATCTGAAATAGGACAAGTGAACTGGAAGAAAAATCTGAAAAAAATATTACACAAAATTCGGCACTCAGAGACATAGAGAGAGAAAATATGAGAGGATAAGAGACATTAAGAATACAGGGCTTCCCTGGTGGCGCAGTGGTTGAGAGTCCACCTGCCGATGCAGGGGACACGGGTTCGTGCCCCGGTCTGGGAGGATCCCACATGCCACGGAGCGGCTGGGCCCGTAAGCCATGGCCGCTGGGCCTGCGCGTCCGGAGCCTGTGCTCCACAGTGGGAGAGGCCACAACAGTGAGAGGCCCGCGTACTGCAAAAAAACAAACAAACAAACAAACAAAAGAAGAATACAATAGGAAAATTCAATATATATTTAAATGAATATCCAGAAGGAGAGAACAGAAAGAATTGGGGGAAAGGTAATATTCAAATACATAATGGTGGAGAATTTTCTAGAATTGTTGAAAGACATAAATCTTTAGGTTGAAGAATTGCAATGAGCTCAGAGAACACTAATAAAAAATATACTCTTAGACTTATCATAGTCTAAACTGGAGAACACCAAAGACAAAGAGGAAAATCTCAAAAGCAATTAGATAGAAAGAAAGAAAAAAAAAAAATTACCAAAAAATGAAGAGCAATTGGATTGACAACAGATTTATCAACATCAAAAATAAAACCAGAAGACAGTGGATTATGCCTTTAAAGTGGGAAAACAAAATATCTGTCAACCTAGAATTGTATCCTCAGGTGAATTATCTTCTTTTTTTTAACAAAACAATCTTTCTGTTTGCCTCCATTAAGTTCAGTCCATGTAATAAGCCAGTTTCATAGACAAAGATATGTGTAAAAGAAATGTTTATTTCAGCTTTATTTATAGAAGCAAAACATACCCATAAATATGTGATGGGGTATATTATATAAATTATGATATACTCATAAAATGGAATGTTATATAGTTATTATAATGATACAGAAATATATTTAGTACATATTTTCAAATTATAAAAATCAAGTAGCCCAGCAATGTGCATATTATGATCCCATTTTTGTAAATAAACACATACATTCATGTGAATTAAAATCGTACAGAAGAATATACAAGAATCTGTTAGCAGTGGTTATATCTTGGTCTGAAGTCAGATGGTAGAGAGTAGGTGGAGGGAATTTGATTTTGAAATTTATATTCTTCTCATACTCTTTTTTCTTAAATTAAGACTTACTTTTTTTTTTTTTTAAATAGAATTGTCTTTTAAGAGTGAGGGGAAAGTAAAGGTATTTCCAGATATAAAAAACCCTAAGAATTTGCTACCATATTTTCTTAA
The DNA here is from genome assembly GCF_964374135.1 of Grampus griseus. Taxonomy (NCBI): domain Eukaryota; kingdom Metazoa; phylum Chordata; class Mammalia; order Artiodactyla; family Delphinidae; genus Grampus; species Grampus griseus. The sequence continues at coordinate 39,147,477 of NC_138999.1, read as the reverse complement.
AGAAGAAAGATTCCATAATAAAGATCTGAAATATAAGAATAAATGATAAAGGTACTTCCTTGATGGTCCAGTGGTTAAGACTCCATGCTTCCAATGCAGGGGACTCGGGTTTGATCCCTGGTTGGGGAAGTAAGATCCCACATAGTGTGAGGCGCGGCCGGAAAAAAAAAAAAATCCAGGTTTGTGCTATTTACCAACAATATACAATGCTTCAGAAAGATCGAAAATAAAAGGTTAGGAAAAGATAATTTGGTAGCAAGGACTAACCAGAAGAAATGTTGTGTAGTTATATTAATATCAGACTGAAATAGATTGTCTCTTTTGTATACAGTTAGAGCTGGGAAGTGACTGATACATCAAGGAATAAATTTCAAGTCCTCCTTTCCTCTACGAGTGGTCATATGACTAATTATTGCCCATCAACCATGAGCGGAATTGATGCCTGCTAAGTACAGGACTCTGCACATACTGGCACAAAATCTGTATGAGAATTTTCCTAGTTTTTGTTGTTATAAAAAAAATTTACCCCAAATTCACCAGCCAGTATAAAAATTTTATTGTACTCCTTTCTAGGTTTCTCTAAACATAATTCTGTAAACATAAAAGAAAGTGGGAACTCATTGTATACATGGACTTGTCTGGATTCCTCATAAAACCCTATATTGTTGCTTCTCTTCCATGTTACCAAGTGCTCCTCCAAAGCATGACTTTCAAGCTTGCCACAGCAATCTGTAACTCAGCACAGTTCCAGGCACAGGGTAACCTTTAATAAATGTTAGCAGTGAGTGATGAAGAGAAGGGGCCTGAGGATGGCAAGGAAGGAGATGAAGGAAGTAGCATAGTTCACCCACCCGCTCCCTTGAAATCCACAGTAATGAATGTCACTGCCTATATCTTTGTTTATCTCTGATAATTTCCTAAGGACAAATTGCTAGAAGTAGAATTACTGGGTCCAAGAATACAGGATGTTTAAGACTCTTGATACAGATTCTCAAATTGCTTTCTAGAAAGATTGCATCAATTTATAATTCTCACAACTGCCTTTTAAAATGGGGATCATTATTCCCATTTAACAGATCAGATAAGCAAAGCTCAGAGAAGATTAAGAAACTTGTTCCAAGTCACTGCTAAAGCTGGGCTTTGAATCCAACTACGAAATTATTATTCCATTCCTTTTTATTTTTATTTATTAAAAAATTTATTTTATATTGGAGTATAGTTAACTATGTTATGTCAGTTTCAGGTGTACAGCAAACTAATTCAGTTATACATATACATGTATCTATTCTTTTTCAAATTCTTTTCCCATTTAAGATGTTACAGAATATTGAGCAGAGTTTCCTATGTGATATAGTAGGTCCTTGTTGATTATCTATTTTAAATATAGTAGTGTGTATATGTCAATCCCAAACTCCCAACTTATCCCTTTACTTTGGGGCTCAGTATTTCCCCCCCCCCCAGATTTATGCCAAATCTACAAAAGAACTGGCCTCGTTTCCTAAAATCATGTCAATTTCATGAAAGACCAAAAAAGAAACAAAGAAAAAGAACTAGGAACTCTTTTAGATTAAAGGAGACTAAAGAGACATGTGTGTGATCCTTCATTAGAAACTGGATTTTAGGGAAAGTTGAGAACATTTAAATATGGACTGTATATTAGACGACAGTATCACATTGATGTTAATTTTGCAAATGTGATAACTACATTGTGGTTTTATAAGCAGAATGTCGTTATTCTTAAAAGATACATATTGAAGGGCTTCCCTGGTGGCGCAGTGGTTGAGAGTCCGCCTGCCAATGCAGGGGACACGGGTTCGTGCCCCGGTCCGGGAAGATCCCACGTGCCGCGGAGTGGCTGGGCCCGTGAGCCATGGCCGCTGAGCCTGCGCGTCCGGAGCCTGTGCTCCGCAACGGGGGAGGCCACAGCAGTGAGAGGCCCGTGTACCGCAAAAAAAAAAAAAACAAAAAAAAAACACATATTGAAATATTAGAATTAAAGTGTCATGTCTGCAATGAACTCTTAAATGGTTCAGAAAAAGAAAGAAGGAAAGAACAGGGGAAATATGGAAAAAAGAAAAAGAAAAGAAATATACAGTATATAGGGGAAGAGGAAAGAGAGAGAGGGAGAGGGAGAAAGAAAATGTGTCACATTTGGTGAATCTTGGTGAAGAGTATATGGGCATTCATTTTACTACTCTTTCAACTTTTCTGAAGGTTTAAAATTGTACAAAATAATATGCTGCTGAATAAAAAACATGGCATTGGGACTGGATCTTTAAGATGATTTTTAAAGCTGTAAAGACAGCACAGGTTTGCTTTCTTTATAAAGCATTTGAAAAAAATGCTTTAAAGAGAGCCCAGTACGCTATAGACTCAAGGGACCTTAAAGAATTTCCCCCATTGAGCTGATTTTTTTGGTTGTTAAATAATTGCTGCTGACTCGTTTGCTTGTGGTCCCTGCATTTTGTAGTTTAGTCCTCTGATTATTGTTGTCTTGGTGATTAGCAATCTCTTACATAATGAGAGCTGGATTTTTTTGTGTCTTCTTTTTTCATCCCAGGAGGCAATTATAACTCGGCCCTCGGAGGATCATGGCTATGGGCACCAGGCAGTGAGAAAGGATAGGATTCTTTCCTATATGTTTATTCCTTTTCTTTTTTATTAGCTAGCTGCATCTGTCATAAATAGGTTGAAGGAAAATTAAAGTCTTAAGGTGTAATGCATTTTTCTGACACACTCTATTTTCCAACCTAAAACATGCTAACTAAATTGTGCACATTCGTTGACAACAATTGAGATATAGGTTCTGTAATAGAAAATTCTATTCTCAATTGTATAAATATACACCTCCTGTTTTCCTTTTTGAGGGAGAGACTATTTTAAAATATACTATTAAAAGCAGAATTGTTGAAAAATGAAATGGCAGTCCCTTTGCTCTTGTCTAAATAAGTAGAATTTAATTTTATAGTGCTAACATTGTCATATTTCTGCAGTAGTGGAAAAAGAGACTTGAGTCACCGAAATTTCTTGAAAAGTTTGGTATAAGCTAATTTCTGGGGAGTTGGCAGGTATAAGTCTCCATGAATACATCTTGTTTCTAGGTTAGTTGTACTTAAGAGTAACACTGAAACTGGGGTGTAAACAGCTTGGCTAATGGGTGCATTTGAACACTGTTTGCCTATTTCAGACCCTGGGGGTTGCTTTGAGGAAGTACAAATCTCTCAGAAGGTCCATTGTTCAGCTCAATGTGGTGTTTTCTTTTTTTTTAGGTAGTAATACTCCATTTATTTATTTATTTATTGGCTGCTTTGGGTCTTCATTGCTGCATGCGGGCTTTCTCTAGTCGAGGCGAGTAGGGGCTACTCTTCATTGTGGTGCACGGGCTTTTCCTTTGCGGTGGCTTCTTTTGTTGCGGAGCACAAGCTCTAGGGCACGCAGGCTTCAGTAGTTGTGGCACACGGACTCAGTAGTTGTGACACATGGGCTCAATAGTTGTGGCTTGCGGGCTCTAGAGCGCAGGCTCAGTAGTTGTGGCGCGTGGGCTTAGTTGCTCCACGGCATATGGGATCTTCCCAGACCAAGGCTCGAACCCATGTCCCCTGCATTGGCAGGCGGATTCTTAACCACTGCACCACCAGGGAAATCCTGTGGTGTTTTCTTATAGCAACACCCCATTGCATAATATTTGTTGGTGAGAAAACAAGAAGGACTTTGATAAGGAATCAACATTAACTTGGTGTGAAATATTTATGAAAAATTTAACCAAAAGGCTTGCATAGTTTGAGTTGAATTAACATCTGCCTATTTTGGGGCAGGGTGTATAGTTGGAGTCCCAGAGTTGTCACTATTGCAATATGTTTTTTAGGTTTATTTTTTATTATATTTAATTTAAATTTTTTACTTTGAAGTAATTTAAATTTACAGATGAGTTTCATTTAGAAAATAAAATAGTATGAAGGTCTTGGGTACATCCTTCACTCAGATTTACTAGTTGTTAACATTTTGCAAACACTTGCTTTATTATTTTATCCCTCTCTGTCTCTGTCTCTGTCTCTCTCTCTCTGTGTAAATATTTATGTATATATTTATAAATATGTATGTACATTTAATTATCTTTGTTATTGTTATTAGTTTCTAAACCATCTGAGAGTAAGTCACAGACCTCGTGCCCCTTTTCCCCTTAAATACTTCAATGTGTACTTTTTAAGAACAGGGACATTCTCCCACTGACAGATGAATGGATAAAGAAGATGTGTATATATTCCATATGTACAATGGAATACTACTCAGCCATAAAAAAGAATGAAATAATGCCATTTGCAGCAACATGGATAGACCTAGAGATTATCATACTAAGGGAAGTAAGTCAGAAAGAGAAAGACAACTACCATATGATATCATTTATATGTGGAATCTAAAATATGATACAAATGAACTTATCTACAAAACAGAAACAGACTCACAGACATAGAGAACAAACTTGTGGTTGGCAAGGGAGAGAGGGGGAGGGAGAGGGATGGACTGGGAGTTTGGGATTAGCAGATGTAAACGAGTATGTATAGAATGGATTAAACAAGGCCCTACTGTATAGCACAGGGAACTATTCAATACCTTGTAATAAACCATAATAGAAAAGAATATATATATATATATATGTATAACTGAATCACTTTGCCGTATAGCTGAAATTGACACAACATTGTAAATCAACTATACTTCAATTAAAAAAAAAGAACAGGGACATTCTCATAACCATATGAAAATAATCAAATTCAGAAAATATAATATTGATACAATAAGATGAGCTAGTATACAGACCTTACTTAAATTTTGCCAGTTGTCCCAGTAATGTCTTTTATAGCAACTTTTTCCCCCTTTGATCTAGGATCCAATCCAGGATCATACTCCACATTTAGCAGTCATATCTTCTTTAAGTTTTTAAAATCTGGGACAAATTTTCCATTGTTCTTTGTCTTTCATGACGCTGAGATTTAAAAACTAGAACGGACCAGTTGTTTAGTAGAACATCCTTCAATTTAGGTTTGTATGTTACTTCATGCTTAGATTCAGGTTGTGCCTATTTGGTAGAAATATCAGAGAAATGATATTGTGTTCTTTCCTGTGCATGAGATCAGAAGGTCAGTTTGTCCCATTACTGATGATGTTAACTTGAATTACTTGGTTAAGGAAGTTACCTCCAGGTTTCTCCACAGTAAAATGACTATTTTTCCTTTTTAATGCAATATGTGTTTGAAACTGCTACTTAATATATTACAGTGGCTAAGGGTAGTAGTGGAGATTACAAGTGGTGTGGTTATAAATCTGGTACAAAAACAGCAAAGGTAACTCTACTATTCCAAATAAAATTTAGAAATCTGATTATAGAGTTAGCCGTTGCACACGTAACCTTAATAAGACTGTGTTCGTCTCACATGGAATGGTATTATATGATTATTTGTCCAAACACTTTTAAATTTATTTTTTAATTTCTTTGTTTGCGTGGCTTGTGGAATCTTAGTTCCCCGACCAGGGATGGAACCCGTGCCCCCTGCAGTGGAAACGTGGAGTCCTAACCACTGGACCACCAGGGAATTCCTGTCCTAATACTTTAAGTAAGCAATCTACTTCATATGTTCCAACTTTGTGTCTAATCTTACTCTCATTGGGAATGCTCTTGGGTATAGATAATATAGTTCTGTTTCAACTGCAATTATATTTTATATGCTTATTCTAATGTGGCTTCTGGGATAGGGGATATCAAGACATTTGTATTTTCAATAAACATTTAAATAAAGCTATTGAATGCATCTTTCTTAATGTCTACCTGAGAAATCTTGAAAACCAAAGTAAACATGAGTTTGATCACAATGCAGACGCATGGAACACCTGAAAAATAACACAGATCACAGAAATATGCTTCTATATGTCAGTGCTGAAAAATTTTTTTCCCTAAATGATCTCAGGCAACCATCCAGTGATGATAAACAATTATCAGTAATAACAAGGAAGCATCTCTGTTGGGCTCAGGCTACCAGCAGCCCACGTTGCACATCATTAGGGCATCCCTGATGTATTTCTCTGTGGCTTCTTTTCTCTGACCACATCAAAGCCTGAAGCAGAATATAGTGATTTGAAAAGATAGATGCAGTCAACGGATTGACCCCTGAAATCAGCTGCCTGCAAAACTGTGGCCTGATTCTTGCTCCTGGGAACCCTTCTTAACGACTCTGTCTCTTAATTTCTGCCTGGTTCGAATTGCATTTCAATAGGCTCTGACTTTGTTGGAATGGAGAGTAGGAAAACTGCCACCTTGGATAATGAGATTGGAATCTTAAGCTTCTGTGTGTTTCAGGACAACCTATCAGTATCATTTAAAAATAGCTTTACATATTCTTATCCCCTCCATATACAGAGATGACAATATATAGAGTCCCTGAATTAGAATCTGTTTTCACTTTTACCCGACTCTTGGTCCCCTTTTCTTTTTTAAACATGATCAATATTAAATGCAAAACATCCACAACCCTCTGAAGGAATGATTCCCAGAAGCAAGTAGGGAATTTACAAAGTTTTGAGCCCCATTTCAGCTGGTCTGTAGAAATGCCATAACTGCTGGTTTTGGAGTTTTCTGACTGAATTATAATGTTATCATAATTCATGTGTTAATATTCCTGGGTTAACAAATCTCTATTTTTAACCTAATTATTAACCTTTAAAATGGATCTTACTTCTCAAGAGTGGATTTGGATTTCAGGCCACTTATTAGTTTCTATTGCTGTTACAACAGATTACCACAAATTATCACAGCTTCATGCCTTTAAACAAGCCGCATTTATTAGTTCACAGTTCTGTATGTCAGAGGTCTGGGTACAGCATGGCTCAACTGGGTCTTCTGCCTAGGGTCTAACAATGCCCAAATCAAGGTGTTGGCAGGACCTTTCTGGAAGTTCTGAATAGAATCTTCTTCCAAGCTCATTCAGATTGGTGGCCAAATCTAGTTCCTTGTGACTGTAAGACTGAGGTCCCATTTCCTTACTGGCTATCAGACAGGGGCTAGCCTTTGCTCCTAGAGGCTGCCTACATTCTTTCTCATACTTTCCATGTGACCCCCCCCATAGCAATGGGAGGTCAAGTCCTTCTTATGCTTCAACTCTCTCTGGCTTTTCCTTCTGTCACACCTCTCCTCTGCTTTGAGTCAAAGTTCTCTGCTTTTAAGGACTCATGTGATTAGATTTAGCCCACGTGGATAATCTGAGATAATCACCCTATATTAAGGTCTATGACGTTAATTACATTTGCAAAGTCCTTTTGGCCATGTAGTATAACGTATTTACTGGTTACAATGGTGAGGGTAGGACATTTTTGGGAGGCCATTATTCCACCTGCCACAGGCCAGGAAAAAGAAAAAAAGACCAGACTGAAGATTTATCATGAAAGTGGGATTTTCAAACACATACATCAGCAGCTTTCTTGAGTTAGTGTATAGCACCTACTATAAAGCTCGGTACCTTTATATGTGATTGACTTTTCCTGCTTAACAGGTGAATATAGGAGTTCAGAGTCTTGGAGGTGAACAACAGACAAGCTCAGATATTGTTCTAAAATGGATCAGTTAATCAGGGACTTTGGAGTGAAGATAGGGATGAATTTGTAGAGCTTCAGTCCCAGAGTTTGACTCAGACCCCGAGAGAATGGCAAACCTTCTGGGAAAGATCTGTGTGCCTTCTTGGGTCCCTCGGTGACCTCTTCAAGAACAAAACAGCCACAGAAAATTTTGTGCATGTAGGGAGATATGACAAGAAGATTTTAAATGAGATTAGATATTCTCTGGTTAACATAAACATTACTTTTATTTACCAGTTATTGGATAAAATGTTTAAAAATCCAATAAAATATTAATAACTACCAACCTTCATCATCATTTTAATTTGGGTGAATATAATAACAGCCCATCATTATTGGCTGGAATGGCCTTATAAGTAAGGTCACAGGAGGATCTTCACTTGAAGAGAAGAAAAATTCCAGATATTTTTTGATTTCATTATAATGTTTTTTTCCCCAAGGATGGACAAATAGAGGGAAGATACATTAAAAATTAGCTCTTTGTAATTAAGAAATTTCTAATTTTGATATAGGTTGATTTAAAAGCTGTTAGGCCCTTTAATAGTGTCAAGTTATTTGTGGGGGAAATTGATTCAGAAAACCCAGCATTCATGACATATTGATAAGTGAAAGCAGAAGACTACAAAACAGCATGCATATTAGTCTTTATTGTGTGTATATCTCTATATCTATATAGATAGATATCTATATCTATATCTATATAGATATAGATATCTATATCTATATCTATATAAAGATATAAAAGAATGTGAGGGCACAATACCAAAATGGCAGCTGTGGTTATCTGAGTGGTAAGATTATAGGTATTCAAAAATTTTTTCTTTGTGTTGTTCTAAGTTTTCAACTTTTCCTCCCTTGAGCATGTATTACTTCCACAATTAGATAGAACTGTGCAAAGATCAAACAACAAAAAAGAAAATCAAACTCAAGATGGAAAGAGTGAGTAGGAACCACTCAAAAATGTTACTCTCCATGCTCTTTAAATATTATTTATCTGCACTGTAATAGGAATTTTTTCACTTTGGGCTGCCAAGCACCTTTTGAAATCCTTCCTATATTTAGGAATTTCCAATCTCATGACTCTCTAATTCTCACTCCCCCGAGGTAGAAGACAATGGTTCATTTTCCCAGCTTGCCTTGCATCTAAGGCACAAACCTCTGATCAAGGCTCTTTGTGGCCAGAGAGAGCAATAGAGCACTGTTCAGAAGCCAGTGACATTAAGAGGCAGACACCATGTGGAATTCATGGCTGAGTGGCATCTGTTCTTCAGAGGCAGAGGTGGCTGTTAGGGTCTCCACCGGAGCAGTCCTGAGATGTGGTTTGGGTCTTGTCTGGGCAGTGGAGCCTCTATGCCAGGTTCTCCTGTCTTCCAGGAGATTCTGTGAGCTACTTAATATCCTTTCATAAATCCCATTTCTGCTCTAACTACCTAGAATGAGTTTTGTTTACAACTAAGAACGTTGACTGTAATGGATTGAATTGTGTCCCCCCAACCCTCATTCATACGTGGAAGCCCTAACCCCCAGTACCTCAAAATGTGATTGTATTTGGAGATAAGGCCTTTAAAGAGGTAATTAAGTTAAAATGAGGCCCTTAGGATGACCCCTAATCCAATCTGACTGGTGTCCTTATAAGAAGAGGAAGAGACACCAGGACACACGCACAGAGGAAAGACCATATAGGGACACAGAAGGTGGCAGTCTGCAAGCCAAGGAAAGGGGCCTCAGAGGAAACCAGCCCTAAGGGCACCTTGATTTTGGACTTCTAGCCTCCAGAACTGTAAAAAAAAAAAATTTATCTTCTTTAAGCCACCCAGTCTGTGGTATTCCGTTACGGCGGCCCAAGCAAACGAATACACTGACAATATAAGGACCTATTTGTAAAAGAAAAATACTCAAACCTATGCTTTAGTTCATGCATTCATGAAAAACCACAGCTAGGGTCAAGGAAGTGTGAGGCCAACTGGCCAGTTACCAGGAAGGCAGAAACTCAGAAATCTGACAGTAGTTAAGGCACATACAGAGACTCACAGGTCAAAAGCCAGGGGAGTGGGCAAGAGACGGAAAGCAAAATTCATGTCCAAAGGTCACATAATAGCCCACAAGGAAGGCAAGAGCAAGAGCGACTGAACGTAAAGAGTGGGCAAGTAATGAAAGACACTGGCTCCAAAGAAAACAGATTCAAAGACAAACGTTTTCTTTTTGTTTTAAATAACATGTACTTGTTTTTATTTGGTTAGAGAAGAATTATATGCTCATTGTAGAACATTTGGAAAATACAGAAAAGAATTAAATTTACACACACGGGGGCTTCCCTGGTGGCGCAGTGGTTGAGAGTCTGCCTGCCGATGCAGGGGACACGAGTTCGTGCCCCGGTCCGGGAAGATCCCACATGCCGCGGAGCGGCTGGGCCCGTGAGCCATGGCCGCCGAGCCTGCGTGTCCGGAGCCTGTGCTCCGCAACGGGAGAGGCCACGACAGTGAGAGGCCCGCGTACCGCAAAAAAAAAAAAAAAAAAAAAAAATTTACACACACGCATGAATAAACCTCACCAACAAACCTCAAACCTAGAGATAAGCACTGTTGCAATTTGGGTGCATTTCCTTCTGGTCATTTTTCTATGTATATATAACACATTAAAAAACATTCTGACTAGCATGTACTGTGTTGTCTGTTTCTATTGTGCATCCATTTATTTTACTTTATTTTATTTTACTTTACTTTATTACTTTACTTTATTTTATTTTAACAATGCAGTGGGAACACTTCCCATGTCAGAGTCTTCTTATATGAGCCTCAGGGGGGGTTGGTCTGCCCAGGGCCGGCAGATAGAAGGGGAATATGGCTCAGCAAATTTGGAGGGATACTTGAACTTGAAAATAAGGTCAGGTCCTAAAAACAAAATAGATTTGTATCACTTCATTCAAGGAGGTCTCCCATGATCTTATCATTTATTCACTGCTTGCATGTGAAAAAATAAGTCTCAAGTTTTAGAAATCCATAATTCAGATATTTTTAGAAAGTCACCTTAGTGAGATTGTATTACAGTTTAATGAGTTTAGAAATTCACCACTGACTCTGCCTTCAGCCTTCCCAAGTTTTTTTTTTTTTAAAGCAGCCTGCAGTTGTCAAAAAATTACTCTAAATAGCTTGTAAACCACTTGAATCTGCCCCTTTTATGTAGTAAAATTGGTCAGTTTCCCAACAGCAAAGAAGAAGGAAAATATGGATTGGCAGTAACCAACACCACCCTGAGAACAACGTTGACTTTCTAAATCCAGGACTTCTAGTAGGAGACGTAAGTAGTTGCAACCTAATATAACTCTTAACTAAGGTTTTCAAACCCTGGGAAAAAAGAGCATTCTTTTTTTTTTTTTTTTTTTTGGTTTTTTTTTTAACACCTTTATTGGAGTACAATTGCTTTACAATGATGTGTTAGTTTCTGCTTTATAACAAAGTGAATCAGTTATACATATACATATGTCCCCATATCTCTTCCCTCTTGCGTCTCCCTCCCTCCCACCCTCCCTATCCCACCCCTCTAGGTGGTCACAAAGCACCGAGCTGATCTCCCTGTGCTGTTGAACTCGGGGCTGTAATTTCTCACCCTGCTGGGCCAGTCAGGGACATTGGTGACTTTTCACTAACCAGATCTAGATTTGCAGCCCCAGATGAACACTTTAAGTCACACCCAGAAGCAAGTTGGAAGCCCTTGTCTTCTGATAAGGCTGGACATTTTGTGAGATGATTATAACCTTCTGCATTTGGGCTTGAACTTGGCCCAGACTTCTGTGGTTGTCCCCTGGTGAGAGCCTTTTTGATTTCCACTTCAGACAAAGCAAAGGAATCACTGGTCTCAGGTGTGTGTGTATGTTTGTGTATTTAATTGGGGAAAATATACATAACATAAAGTATATAATTTTATCCATTTTTTAAGTGTACAGTTGTATGGTTTTAAGTATATTCACATTGCTGTGCAAACATCACCGCCATCCACCTCCAGAAATTTTTAAGGTTCTCCAATACCCATTAAACACCAATTCCCCATTCCCTGTCCCCCAGCCTTTGGCAACCATCATTCTATTTTCTGTCTCTGTGAGTTTGACTACTCTGTGTACCTCACATAAGTGGAAGCATACAGTATTTGTCCTTTTGTGACTGTCTTATTTCACTTAATGTAATGTCTTTAAGGTCTGTAAATGTTGTAACATGTGTCAGAATTTCACTCCTTTTTAAGGCCAAATAATATTCCATTGTACATATATACCACATTTTGTTTATCCGTTGATCTGTTGATAGACACTTGGGTTGCTTCTACCTGTTGGCTATTGTGAATAATGCTGATATGAACACAGGTGTTGCAAGTATCTCTTTGAGTCCCTGCTTTCAATTCTTTTGGGCATATCCCCAGAAGTGGAATTGCTGGATCATATGGTAATTCTATGTTTAATTTTTTTAGGAACTGCCATATCATTTTTGCCAATGGTTGCGCTATTTTATACTCCCACCAGCTGTGCACAAGGGGTCCAATTTCTTCAGATGTGTTTTAAAGTACCCACATTCACATCACCAAATCACCATTTTTATCATCCCCCAAAGCTTTTAAAAACGTGGTTGCCAAACTCTACTGTGGATAAGAATAACCCAAGGGGTGTGTTAAAAATGCTGATTATTCGCCTCACCCCGGACCTTCTCATTCAGTAGGTCTTCCGTGGGGCTCAGGAATCTGCATTGTCATACAAGTTGTCCCAGATGGTTCTGATGCAGGTGGGTCTATGAGCTACGCTCTGAGCAAAACCGAGGTAAAAGGTCTACTACACTCAGAAGTGACTCCCTCAAGAGCCAAAGCTTAGATTTTTGCCTCTTTCTGAATTCAGCCCTCTTTGATATGTCAGCGGATTTTTGGTCTGTGCTTGAGTGATTGTGTGCAGCCAATGTTGGAAAAATTGATTACAAGACTTCAGGAAAGAATGGCTGTAGAAGCTGTTTCCTGACTTTTTCAGCTGTCTACATTTTAGTCATCTGTTAAATTTTCTCCTATTTTCTTTTCTGTATTTTCCAAATTTCCAATATTAAACATGCACTACTTTTATTATTAGAAAAATGATTCTCAAATCACTGAACCAAACAAAAATTCTGTAAAGGTTCAAATATTTCCTCTGTGAAGCTTTTTTCAGCTCCCACTTCCCTTTCTCCCAAGACATATCAATCACTCTGAGTCCATGCCTTCCTGGCATTTAGTTTATAACTCTTTTGGTCTACATCTCTCACTGAATGACAGTGGTTGCACTTAATAGAAACTTCAGACAGGAGACTGGTTTGACTCTTCAACAGAGCCTCACAGGTGATGGGATTCATGTTGGAGGCGTGGACAACGGATACTTTGCATCTGCTAAGCCCAGACTCCCAATCCATCCCTCCCCTACCCCCACACCCCCTGCCCTTGGCAACCACAAGTCTGTTCTCTATGTCTGTGAATCTGTTTCTGTTTCGTAGATAAGTTCATTTGTGTCATATTTTAGATTCCACATATAAGTGATATCATATGGCATTTGTCTTTCTCTTTCTGACTTACTTCATTAAGTATTTTATTCTTTCTGATGGTATTATAAATTGAACTGCTTTCTTAATTTCATTTTCAGGTTGTTCATTAGAAGTGTAGAAAAATATAACTGATTTTTGTATATCGATCTTGCATTTTGCAATCTATCTGAATTCATTTATTAGTTAGAATAGTTTTTTAGTGGATTCTTTAAGAATTTTTGTATCAAAGATGTTATCTGTGAGTGTACATAGTTTTACTTCTTCCTTTCCAATCTAGATGCCTTTTATTTCTTTTGGTTGCCTAATTGCCCTTGCTAGACCCTCCAGTACAATGTTGAATAGAAGTGGCTAAAGCAGATGTTCTTTTCTTGTTCCTGATCTTAGGAAGAAAGCAGCCGGTCTTTCAGCATTAAATATGATATTTGCTGTTGGTTTTTTGTTATGCCCTTTATCAAGTTGAGGAAGTTTCCTTCTATTCCTAGTTTGCTATGTGTTTTTTGGTTTGTTTTAATTCATGAAAGGGTGTTGGGCTTTGTCAAAAGCTTTTTCTGTGTTTAATTAGATGATCGTGTGGTTTTTGTTTTTTATTCTATTGATGTGGTGTATTATTACATTAATTGTTTTTTAGATGTTAAACTTTGCATTCTTGGGGTAAATCCCACTTAGTTATGGCGTATAATTCTTTTTATATGTTCCTGGATTTGGTTTGTTGAGAATTTTTGCATCAATATTCATAAGAGATATTCGTCTGTGGTTTTTCTTCTCTCGTAGTGTCTTTACCTGACTATAGGGTCAGGATAATGCTGGGCTCATAGAATGAGTTAAGAATTGTTCCTTCCTCTTTCATTTCCTGGAAGAGTTTGAGAAGGACTGGTGTTAATTATTCTTTAAAAGTTTGATAGACTTCATCAGTGAAGCCATTTAGTCCTGGGTTTTTCTTTGTTGGCAGCTTTTTGATAACTTATTCAATCTCCTTGCTAGCTATAGGTCTACTGAGATTTTTTTTCTTCTTGGATCTATATGAGTAGTTTGTGTCATTCTAGGAATTTTTCCATTTCATCTAAGTTATCTAATTTATTGGCATATAATTATTCTTATTCCTTTATAATTCTCTTTATTTCTGTAAAGTTGGTATTAACATCCACTCTTTCATTTCCATTTCTAGCTGTTTGAGTCTTCTCTAGTTTTTTCTTGGTCAGTCTATCTGAAGATGTGTCAGATTTGTTAATCTTTTCAAAAAAACCAGCCTTTGTTTTCATTGATTTTATCTATTGTTTTTCTTTTCTCTATTTCATTAATTTCCACCCTAATCTTTATTACTTCCTTCCTTCTGCTTGCTTTAGGTTTAGTTTGCTCTTCCTTTTCCAGTGTCTTGAGGTGGAAAGTAAGGTTACTGATTTGAGATCTTTCTTGATTTTTCTTGTAAGACCGGCCTGATCACAACACATTTTCTCAGTTTTTGTTTACTAGGGAATGTCTTTATTTAACCTTTATTTTTAAAAATTAACTTTACTAAATATACTATTACTGGTCGACAGTTTTTTCTTTGAGCACTTTAAATATGGTTCCATGTCCCCACCCCAAACTCAGGAGCTTGTTGCTTCTTATTGTTATTTGCTTGTTTATTTTTTTACTGACTGGTTTATTTTAGTGAAGTTTATGCTACCCCCCCTCCCCCAGCTATGTGAAGTCTCTGATGTTGATCTTCAGGGAGTGCAGCCAATGGTATGCTCAAAGTCACCCTATGATGATGGTAGTTTTGGCCGGACTCTCTTTGACTGTCTCTTTCCTTCACCATGCCCAGCTGTTAAGCTCCATTAATTGCGAACTGAGTTTTATACGTATATATTTGGCAGCACTGTGCAGCTTGCGGGATCTTAGTTCCCAGACCACGTATCAAACCCAGGCCCCCAGCAGTGGAAGTGCAGAGTCCTAACCACTGGACCTCCAGGGAAATCCTGCCAGCTGACTCTATTGTTTTCAACAATGTCCTGGCGTATAAATTTGCTCCACAGACTGATCCAATCAAATTCGGCATCATTTGAAAGTATACTTCTTGAGGTCAGTGCTTGAGATTTGCTCTCATCCTAGAAGGGCTCCTCCCAGTTGTCTCTTCCCCTGGTTCTCTCTAGGAAATTAGCCAGACTACAGTTTAGCCTAGATCTTCAATGATTCTATCGATTTCCTTCCAATTAATTTTACTACAACTCCCACTATTTTTGAGATTGCCCTAAGCTTGAACCTTCCACATTGTTACAAATGAAGTCAACTCCTTTGGGAAGAGATTCAGAGCTCTCTGTTTTGTAGCCTATCTCTCCCCCAGGGAGAATTTCTGAGCCACAGCTCTAGAACTGTGGGTAGAAACAATGGTGTGTTTCTCCCTGAATGACATCCCCACTTTTGGAGTTGTTGGGTGTAAGAGAGCAGTAGCCTCAGGTCTCCTCAGCTTGCCTCTCCTCCCATGGAACCTCTGCTTTATAAGCTGGGGCAAGGGCAATTGGGGTCCCAGTATTCTCAATAGTGCTGCATCCATAATAGAAACTCCATCCCACAAATGGGAGCTGATGAAAGAAGAAAGTCCCTACCTCTTGGCTGTACTTGTCTAGAGCTTAGCCTCCGCAGTAGGTAGCTGGGGACAGGGTGAGAAATTCTCACATCCTGCCCCTTCCAAGATGCTAACTAGCCCTCTGACTATGAGCTGGGGAGAGTCCTGTATACTTGGCTACAGCAGCCTAGAGTGGAGTTTCCATCTTGCTGAGCTGGGAAGGGGGAAGAAGAGAGCAGATTATTGGTCCAAGTACCACAGACTCTATCTGTCCTTACCAAGTTTTAGTAGACTTTTTAAAATAAATGTTTCTTCACTTGCTGTATGCCCTTAAGACTATTACCAGAGGCTTTGAATGAGTGTTTTTAAAAGTAAGTTTCACCAGAACTTCCCTGGTGATGCAGTAGTTAAGAATCTGCCTACCAATGCAGGTGACACGGGCTCAAGCCCTGGTTCGGGAAGATCCCACATGCCATGGGGCAACTAAGCCTGTGTGCCACAACTACTGAGCCTGCGTTCTAAAGCCCACGGGCCACAACTACTGAGCTCTCATGCTGCAACTACTGAAGCCTGAGCACCTAGAGCCCGTGCTCTGCAACAAGAGAAGCCACTGCGATGAGAAGCCCACTCACCGCAATGAAGAGTAGTCCCTGCTTGCCGCAACTAGAGAAATCCCGGGTGCAGCAACGAAGACCCAACATGGCCAATAAATAAATAAATAAATAAGAGAAATATATTGAAAAAAATGTTTCACCAATTTCTCTGGGGAAGGGTCTGTCGAGAAATATATTAAAAAAAATAAGTTTCACCAATTTCTCTGGGGAAGGGTCTGTGTGGATTAGAAGTGGTAATCCTTGCCTTTGATTTTGACATTAATCCATGATTACTTGTTTTATGTATTTACTCCTTTAGGCAAAAGTTAAGGTAATGAATTGTATACAGTGTGAAGTAACTCTATAGGCTCAATTACCTCGATAAACTAATAGATCAGTTTGAAGAATTTCCATGAGAAAGGTACCATAACTCACTGGTTAACAGGGAAAGAGAACCATATACAGAACATAGTATCTGGGTGATTGACTCACTGTGTCACAATGGGCTACACTTTCTTTCTTTTCGAGTAGAACATGTGTTTAGAGTATTTGATTGAGTTGCTTTAGTCACTATTAGGCCAAATGCACCCATGAGGGAACAGATCCACAATTACTGACTCAGCACAAAGGTTAAAAAAAATTTCAATTCCTTTACTTCTTACATAACCACCCAGTTTGGCAACTTTTTTTTTTTTTTTTTTTGGCTGCGTTGGGTCTTTGTTGCTGCGTGCAGGCTTTCTCTAGTTGTGTTGAGTGGGGGCTACTCTTCGTTGCAGTGCACGGGCTTCTCATTGCATTGGCTTCCCTTGTTGTGGAGCATGGGCTCTAGGCGCACGGGCTTCAGTAGTTGTGGCTTGTGAGCTCTAGAGCTCAGGCTCAGTAGTTGTGGTGCACAGGCTTAGTTGCTCCGTGGCATGTGGGATCTTCCCGGACCAGGGTTCGAACCCGTGTCCCCTGCATTGGTAGTCAGATTCTTAACCACTGTGCCACCAGGGAAGTCCCAGTTTGGCATCTTTTCGCACCTTTTATTTCCCTCCTTTTGAGATAAAACTTTAGTAACCAATTTATATAACGGTTTGACTTATTCCGTGGACTTGTTGAATGGTCAACTTTGCAGATATGTTTTTCAGGAAGAATTGTTATTTTAATAACATGAATTCTTTCCAGCAGTGATAATGGCAGGACGCTCTTCCTGGACAATGAGTTTTGAATAGTTTGCAATGGGGGAGCAAGATTGAACTTGTAGGATTTACCTAGCCTGAAGGTTTATAAAACCTACTCAGTGTTTACTCCTTATCAAAAATGATCAAAATGGCATTCTGTTTTAGCTTTCTCTCCTCTTAACAAACCTATTCTGGAGGCCTCTAGCTCATACACTATTTTTAAAATCAGAGACTATAAAGGAAGGACGGGATTACCATTTCTCTGGCCCTTTGGGAGCATTGTCCTATGGCATGAGATCATGAATTAATTTATCACAAATGATTACTTTTTAGTCCAAGTTATTATTGGACTAAAAATAAATTGAAATAAATACCAACCAAAGCACATACAGCTATTGTAGCTATACTAGTAAATATAACAGAATTCCAAAAATCTCCAAAGACAAAGTCTCCTCTGAGACATATCCCGGCAGAAATAAGAGAGTGCAGTTGGCCCTCTGTATTCGTAGATTCCACATCCAGAGATTCAACCAACCTCAGATTCGCAGTTGGTTGAACTTGTGAATGTGGAACCCATGGATACAGAGGGCAGATTGCACTATCCCATTTTGTATAAGGGACTTGAGCATCCATGGATTTAGATACCCACTGGGGAGTCCTGGAACCAATCCCCTGTGAATATCATGGGTGACTGGATGTGGTTTTCTAAGACTGCTTTCCAGAAACAATATAAGCATTAATATCACCCCTTTTCTTGGGTAATAAGAATGCATGTGCCGATGGATAGAGCAGGCAGAAGACCTTCACTCCAGTTACCTGGCTTTTGATTCTGAGATTTCACCTTTGACACATCATATATATTATATACTACATATATAATATATATAATATATAATATATCTTATGCATACATCCAGACACACATATATCCAAAAAAATAAATAAATACTAAATCTCAGTGCAAAATCTTTTATAAAAAGTAGATTCCCCACTGGGAGCAAACTCTCTGGTGAAGTGGTCTGTAGGCAACAAAAGCTTCTAGAGAATTACTATTTCCTTTCAAAGATTTTTTTGTTAAGTCTACAAAAAGCACCCTCTTAACATGTTTTTGAAAAAATAAATTGATAACAAATTTCATTGTTTTAAAGTTCTATTAAAATGCCAACTGATTTCTTTCAGGCGTAGGTTAGTTTGTTTCAGCCTCCAGAGTGGTACAAATTTTCATTATTTGCAATGCAAGCACTCACACTTATAGCGAATGATCAGTGCACAGTTATGTTTAAAGGGAATATTATTTAAGTATTGAAGGGTATGGAATTATATTCATTGAAACATAATTAAAGTACAGAGACATATAATAATAAGTGGGTGGAAGTATGTGTAATAATAATTCAAGGTAATCACTGCATTATGATTGTGCTGCAGATTAGAGCAGAATATAATGAGGTCTCCATTTAATTAGAACACTTTAATTCTCAGGCAGATTAGAGGCAAAGGGTACTTTAGAGAAGCGTCAGTTCCTATTCTTACTATAGAAGCAGGTGAAGATGGTGTTCTGAAAAGATTCTAATTTGAGTTTAGAAGTAGCCAGTGAAATGAGATATATAATTTTTTAACCTCTCATCTCTCATTCCATCACTCTGTTGTATGTACATAGGATAGAATCCTATATTAAGACCATGCAAACAGTTCCTGAGTGGAGCACCTGATTATTTCCCAATCAATCAAGCTCATCTACCCCTCCTACCTTAGCTCACATTATTCCTTCATGGAGAACCTCTGCTCTGGCCAAATGTCCTTGGCCTTGGCACTGGAAATACCATGAACGCTTCCCAAGGACACGTATGTCAAGGCACCTGGTGAAACGAGAGCCCAGGACCAAGGGAGCTATTCAGCCAGAGTCTTCAGAGTTTCTCTGGGTCAGCCATCCTACCCCTGCATCTGACCACATCCTCTGATTCCCAGGAGGTCTTGAATTCCAACTTCTTTCAGCCCCATTGGTCCTGCCAACAGCTTCCCAGAATTGCAGTCAGGATCCACTTGTATGAGAAAATGATACTCTGGCCCTCTTAAATCAGTGCCCAGACTATTTCTGACCTTTCCCACCTCCTGGTTAAGGCTCTGCACAGCACTGGAGCGCCCAGAGGCCTCACCAATTCTCCCTCCTAAGTCCCTTGCCGGAGCAGCTTCCCACTCTCTCCTCCCTGACGAACTCTTAGGCCTCAAAAGTCACTTCTACTTCTGAAAGCCTCTGATTCTAATTGTCTGCACGACTCACAGAACAATTAGTGGACGGATGCTGAAGTAATACATCATACAACATTCTTGCCAATAACATTGTAAGCTTTCTGTGAGGACAGTTCCTCCAAGGCTTTTATCCTCAATGGCTACCACAGTGCCAGTTGCCTAGAGTGGTTATTTATTTAGCACAGTGGTTAAGAGTGTGGGCTCTGTCTGCATAAGAGTCAATACAAAGGGGGATCTGGGCTGGCAGACACCACGTTAACCAAGTGATAAAAATTAACATCGCCAGTAATGGAACCAACTGACATTATGTGCCTCCTGATTGAATGCACAGAGAAAGACACTGCATCATTTTTCCGGTAGTTTTGCCCCAAATAGATAACCTGAATCTAAACCTGTGGAAATATCAGATAAACCAAATTGAGCCACATTATATAGAATAACCAGTTTATATTCTTCAGCCATGTCAAGATCATGAACGGCAAAGAAAGACTGAGGAAATGTTCCAGGTGAAAAGCGACTAAAGTAATGTGACAATTGAAAGTAATGTGTGATCAAAGGTTTGATGCTGAACCACAAGAC
Organism: Grampus griseus; assembly: GCF_964374135.1. Lineage (NCBI taxonomy): Eukaryota > Metazoa > Chordata > Mammalia > Artiodactyla > Delphinidae > Grampus > Grampus griseus. The sequence continues at coordinate 39,127,184 of NC_138999.1, read as the reverse complement.
TTTTTTCTATAACAGACATAATTGGAAGAATCGGCAGAATCGAAGTAAGATCTGAGGATCTGATAATAGTATTGTTTCAATGTTAATTGACAGTACAGTGACAATGATACCGTGTTTATATAAGAGAATGTCCTTGCTTTTAAGGAACACACTGAAGTATTTAGGGGTAAAGAAACTTCATGTGCTCAATCTACTCTCAGATGGTTCCAAAAATGATGATTATATATGTACATTATATATTAATACATACAGAGACAGAAAGGGAAGAATAAAGCAAATCATGATAAAATGCTAACATTTGGAGATTCTGAGAACAGGGTGTATGAAATTCTCTTTACTATTCTTACAACTTGAAGTCTGACATTATATCAAAATGAAAGTTTTTGTTTATGTGTTTTTGTTGTTTTTGAAGTGTGGACTGCAGTATCAGGCTCAGTGGGTTGGAATCCCAGCTTGGACATTTACCAGTCATATGACCGTAGGCAAGTTATTGGGCCCCTGACACTCATTTTCCTCATCTATATTTTGAGGATAACAGTATTGCCTTGAGGGGCTGCTATAAAGTGCTCAGCAGGTGTTTGGCCCAGAGTAAGCTCCTGGTGAATGATAGCTTCCATTATTCAATGGCCCAGTCCATGTTTCCTGTTGCTTACGACAAGGATGATGTTAGGGAATCGTGAATTACTAGGGTCAGGAGGGAATACCAGATGAATCTCTTGCCTACTTCCAAGGGGCCTTTGCTGGCTGCTATGAGCCCTGAAAGTACATGGGGGCTCTTGTCTCTAATATTTAAGATTGTTAGCATGTTCAGATTAAAGACGTCTTAGTTAGCTTTGGACTCCCATCCAGGGCTCAAGGACAATAGGGTGAGTGATCACCCTACAGGTAGGTGACACATGGCTGTGCATTAGGACTCTATCAGGCCCATTCCCAGAATGGGATTTTTTTTTTTTTTTTGTGGTTCGCGGGCCTCTCACTGCTGTGGCCTCTCCCATTGCGGAGCACAGGCTCCTGACGCACAGGCTCAGCGGCCATGGCTCACGGGCCCAGCAGCTCCACGGCATGTGGGATCTTCCTGGACCGGGGCACGAACCAGTGTCCCCTGCATCAGCAGGCGGACTCTCAACCACTGCGCCACCAGGGAAGCCCCCAGAATGGGATTTAACACATCGCCAGGTGAATCACGTGTGCTTTGGGCTGGATGTGGATATCTGTCCTTCTCTCTTACCCAACAGAGAGCCAACTTGAATAGTTCAGAATCTCATTTCCTTTCTCGAACCTGAGTTCTAAATTCAGAGTGACACCTACATGGGAGAGAGAGGAATAATTAATTATAGAATCAACTAGACCAAGTCCTGTATTTTACCAAAGAGGAAACCAAAGCCCAGAAAGCCAATGACACATGTTCGCGATTACACGCCATGTTCTAGCACAGGGAGGGCTAGAACAAGATTCCTAACTCTCATGTCATTGTCCTTCCCACCAGGCCACGTTGCTTTGCAGCACTGGGATCGGTAGAGTCAAGGAAGGTTAAGGAAGTCAGAAAGGGCATGTGAAGGGAACAACACGAAGAAGGGCCAATGATCCCCGTAATAGGCTCATGCCAGTCAGAGCTAGAGGGCTTCTCTGCTGAGACACCATTGGCGAGGACCCCATGTCACAGCGATGCAGGAAAAACAAGATGGCAACATTCACTGATATTTGGCAGCAGCTCTCTGTAGGCCCAGGTAGTGAATTTCATGTTCCCTCAAATTTTGTTGTGTTTCTACTCCACTGATCCAGATAAAGTGTTCGGATTTCGTTACACAGTTTGCTCCCCTGATTTTCGTACCCTCTTTTTTATTCCTTAATCAAAAGGCTAAACACTTTCTCTGGTTCTAGTTTCTGTCATGCTGCTTCAGCAATCTTCCTAGTTTCTGCTTTGCTGTGACCATGTTGGACTTGAGATATTAAATGTGGCTTTGGTATCAAGTTCACAGCTGACCTTGACCTTGACTAATTCAGGGAGTACAATACTGCTGTAGAAGGAAAATTCAGAGTTTACTTTTGTTACTGGTTAAGAAATCTACTTCCAAAACCAACTTGAATGTAGACTTGAAAAACCACAGACTCTTGGAGCTGGACATTTCTTTAGAACTCATCCCATGGGCTGAGAGAATTTTCTGTTGTCTCAAACATCTGAAAATAAGGGTGATCAATTTTTATTAAATTTTCCTGGAAAGAAGGTGATACAATTAACATAGAAAATAAGTGGAAGGATTGTTTTTTCCTTCCAGCATATAGCTGCTACTTTGAGGGAACGTCTCAGGGCTGAAGAGCTAAGTGAGAATCTGATGGCAACCAAATTCTAGAATGTTTGAAAAAAGCAATCTGTTTTGACTGAAGCGTGCACCCGTAAGAGAGCAAAGCAGATTTCTGAATTCGCTATGAGGCTCATGTTATTTGCTTGGCAAGGTGTTAAGACACATTTTAGAATCTTGTGTAGACTGCCAATGCAGGGATGTGGTGAATATCACATGTGGTGCTCTCACAAGTACCTTTACTTTGAATATAGATAGATAGACAGATAACCAAAATATCAGGAGTCAGCATCTCTAAGTTTGAATTGTAAAACATTGGTATTATTAAAAAGTCAAATAAATTTATCCAAAATCTAGACTCTTGACTCTCAGCTCTTAGATCTGAAGGTATTCTCTTAAGGAAAACATTCAGATGCCTAAGCTATTAGATTCTCTCTTGGTAAGAGTGATGCCTTTTGTAGAGAAAAATCATAAAATGTAAAGGTAATTTCTTTTTATCCATTTAGTGATGTGAATAGTTCTGGTGAAAATGAGAGCGTTTCACTTCTGGCAGCCTTGGCTTCCAGCAGAGGTATGCAGCCGGCCACTTGTCCTCAGGGCAGATGCCCAATGGCAGAGGACCCCCAAGGAGTCAGTGAGCCATGGACAGCAGTCAGCAGCCAGCATTTGCTCAAGTGGAAAATGGAGAAGAAGCAATCGCCCAGAAACCCGGGTTCTCTGCTAAGTATCAAGAAGGCAGGTTTGAGAGAAGTAGAACTTGGTTAAGTGGCCATGACATAAAACTAAATTTTGAAAGCTATGGGTGTGGAGTAAAAGAGACATCTGACTATCTCAAAGGGCCCAAATGTCTTTTTTCTTGCAAATCTGGTTTGGTCTATCCTATTCTATTTCTTCTGCGACCACCTGGAGTCAAGATCTCATTCTTAGCCATTGTAATAACTGGCTAAGTGGTCTTGAGTCTCTCTCTCATCCAATCCAGACTCCATACTGCTGCTGGGCTTGCTTTAATTTAAAAAAGGCAAAAAAAAAAAAATGCTTTGTGGAAAATTGGAGGCAGTCAGGATGTCAAATAGCAGGAAAATAATTGGAAGAACTTTGGTTCATCCATGTGAAGTAGTATTTATTGTGTAGCCATTGAAGGCTAGGCTTTGGAAGAGCTCTTCATGACCTGGGGAATGGTCATGGTAGGGCACTGGGTGACAGAAATGGTGTGGCCTATGTGATCTCAATCAGGTTACCTGGATTTGTGTATAAACTTAGCTGTGCCTGTCACATTTGGAAAGGTGAGAAGCCACTGTCTATTACCAGAAAGAAAATCTTAGTATAGACCAAATTTTCTCAGCTGCAGTCTTGTGAGAGAATTAAACCCTAGGGCATCCATTGTATGTAATAAATGAATTTCTCTCCAATCTCTCTAGAATGAAATTAGTTATGTACCATCTTTAGGAGAATTGAGAAAATGATCACTTGAATCACTTTTCTAAGTTGTGTGATTTAGAAGATCCCAGGGAATTCCCTGGCGGTCCAGTGGTTTGATCCCTGGTCAGGGAACTAAGATCACGCATGCCATGCGGCTCGGCCAAAAATAAAAATAAAAATAAATTAGAAGAAGATCCCAGATCGTCATACATATGCACAGAGTCTAGACGATGGGGCCAAACAGTGTTTTACTTTTGCTAGCAAGTCAACTATCATCAGAGTCATCCTCAGGCAGGCATCAGAGTCCCCCTTCCTTGTCCTCTCACCCAAGGTCTTCAATGCCGCGATGCCCTCCCTGGGTCTTGTATTCCTCGGCCCAACTTCCGAGTTCCAACGAACTTCCCAACTCCAGTTCGTTGTTCCCAAGTGCCAGTTGACTGTGAATTCAGGTCCTGGAGTGAGGTGGCAGAAACTGGACCAAACACTGGGAAGAAAATACCAAAGGAAAAAAAATTCCATAAGGTGGATAGAAGCCAGGGGGATGTTCAAGGCATTAGAAATGGCGAGTAAGGGAGTCATTTATTCAACATATATTTACTAAGAATCTACTAAGTGGCAGGCAGGTACTGAGCTGGGCACTGAAGATACAGTGATGAGTAAGATAGATGCTATCTTACGGTTGTTGACAAGGAATTTACACACTAGGCAGGCTAAACAATAGGAGAAATGACGAGGTTTTACAAATTCCAGAGGAAAAGCACATTTATCCAAAACTTTGCAGGCAGGCAAAAGAAAATAATAAATGAATTGGGACCAGATTGCCCAATGGACGCCTGCTGATCCAGGCAGCTCTCACTGACATAGTGACCAAAAAGACTATATGGGACACAATCTCCTCGAGGAGGAGGTGGGAAACCCCTCCACTGGCACACTTTGGCCTCTGTAACGAGCAGCAGTGCCAGGGTGGGCACGTCAACTGTATGCCACTGGGAACTCAGCAGGTCTAGCCACTTCTGGCCTGTTAAGGCTGCATAGGAAGCTGCTTTTTGTATCTTGTATCACATCCCCTTGGCCCTATCTGACTTCAGCTGCAGTCGCCACCGAGGGGCCTTGAGCTCCAGGGCATCTTAGCTTCTCTAAAGCTTTTACCAAAGCTTAGTGAACTTGGCTCAGCTCATAAAGCATCCAGGAATTCAGAGGAGGTAAAGCCCCAGGGGCATCCACCAACCAGTGGGAGACTGAAGTTCAAGGAGAAACGATCTTACCTGTTATCCTCTGGAGGGATAATGCTGGGGCTCAGTTTATATGATTGATTCATCAGTGGTTCCCAGTGAAAATGAGTCCAAGGTGGTAACCAGCTCACGGCACCCTTTCTTTAGCTTTTTCTCCTTCTCTGTCCCACTCTCCTCACCCCCTCACTCTTGTTCCTGGGCTCACCTTCCAAATAAATTACCTGCAAACAAATCCTTGTCTCAAGCTCTGCCACTGGGGGAACTGGAACAAGGACAGCTGTCATATACCCTTCTGTAGCACTACCCTAGCCCAGAAGAAAGAGGCACTGCAGACCAAGTCCTGAATTGGGCTCTGCCTTGCCTACTATGTCATACGTACATATGGCCACGACTTGTGTTATTTGTCCCCAGGCTCACATCCTTCTTCTCCAAGTGTTTGCTCATCTTCCCAGGCATACCTGTGGCTTTCCACATCTGCTTTTGAAGCCCTATCCCAGAACCACATGTCTGGCTGGACTACTTTGAATGGGATTCCTTCTGGCTTTCTCAGGCCTTGAGATCTTCCTTCTTGGGTCCCTTATACTCCTGCATGCTGGCACAATCTCATCCAGCTCATGTCAGCTGGCCACTTGGAATGGTCTCTTCTGGGTGGGTGCAATATATCTCTTGGTGATAATGGCTTCTGAGATCTGCCCCCTCCCAGCCCTCAGGGCTATAAGACCCCAAATCTGGAATCTACCAAGCACCTCTTAATGTCCTGGACAGGAATGGATGGATCAGGAGTTCACACTGAGGGGAGAGAGCCAGGGCACAGCCTGAGGCAAGGGACATCATGCAGAGAGGACATTCACTGTTGGCAATAAGCAGTGCCCCTTGCACTGTCCCATTATGGAACTTCCCAAGGGACTTGATCTAGGTTTCTAAGGAAAAATGGAGAGACTGGTGGAGGTGGTGGTCCTCTGCCTTGAGGGCTTCAGGAAGAGCCTGGGGGTAGGGATGCTGGGCTCTGCCTTGTGCCCCTGAACAAAGACACCTTGGGGAGGGATGGGCCCTCTCCCCACCTTTCAGGTGAAGGTGCAGCACAGCATGGATAGGAAAGCAAGAACCTAGGGGCCAGGAGGAGTACCTGGGGCTTGGCTTGGCAAGTGTCCGCATGCAAGCCATGAGAAGATGGAGAGTGAAAGATAGCAAGGAGAAGGAAACTCACAGGGTGCAAGTAGGGTCTCCAAGGACCCTCAGACTGTCAGGGAGGGAAAGAAGTAGTTCTAGGATTCCAGTGAATCTTGAGGGTCTGGAGTGTGACCGTTATTCCTCACCATAATGAACCTTGTTTCTTCCTTTGGGGTGCATAACCCAATGCAAGTTACGTGTGGAACAAATCCTCAAATCGAGGATGATCTTCCCATTTTCTTCTTTCTATTTATTCAGGGCCCACTTCTCCCCAAGGATGAAGAGGAATGACATCTGCTTTGCCCTCTCCCTTTCTCCCAGAGGCGCTTACTTTTGAGCAAAACTTTATGTTCCTTATAGCAGGTGGGATCCTTCTATTTGTGTGGTAGTTGAGTGAGACTGTTTCCGTGCATTGAAAATCAGAAAGCAGACAGGCTGGCTCCAGGAGAAGGGAATGAGAGGACTGTGGCCCTACCCGCACTGAGCTAGAATGGACATTACTAGGATCCAGGTGCACAGAAGCCCACTCTCTTTCTCCCTGCTCCAGGCTACACCAGCTGGCACTCAGGGCCCCATTACCTTGAAAAAGTCAAACCATCCCCTATTCTGCTTATAGAGTGAGTGGCATTGTCCCTGTCATGGGACTACGATTTGCTTTTTCACGTGGACAATCAGCTCTTTGCCCATGAGGTGAAGAATTAATCTCAATTTCATTGGCCTTTGAGTCTTCTTCCCTCCAAAAGTTAATAGGTTGTCTATCTTTGGTTTTCACAATAATTCAAAGTAGAGACATTCATTCATTTCACATCTTACAAATCAAGCATTCCTGACTCTGAAATGGTTTTCTGGATTCAGTGTCTCAGAACCATAATAATTGAGTTGGCAATACGAAAAGTCATTTACAACGAAAGTATGATGAGGCTCCTCTTCATCTGATACTAGAAATGTCTTCCATAAATCCCTCTTATTAAAACAATGAGTCTTTCATAATATCTATGCAATTTTCAAATGAGATGGTCATAAAATTGCTATAAAATATTAAAAGTCTGTTCTCTGTTGATGATAATGGTGCAAATATTGATGTAGGCCCACTAAGATACACCAAGCACATGCTTATCGAAAAAGATTGATGGTGATATTTTTTTCTTTTCCATTATAGTTTATTACAAGATATTAAGTATAGTTCCCAGTGCTATACAGTAGGACCTTGTTGTTTATCTATTTTATATTTAGTTATTTGTATCTGCTAATCCCCAACTCCTAATTTATTCCTCCCCTACCCCACTTACCCCTTTGGTAATCATAAGTTTGTTTTCTATCTCTGTGAGTCTGTTTCTGTTTTGTAAATAAGTTCATTTGTATCATTTTTTAGATTCTACTTGTAAGTGATATCATATGATATTTGTCTTTCTCTGTCTGACTTAGTAGGAGAATCTCTAGGTCCAGATGGATGGTGATATTGAACTGTTTCTTCATACCATACATCAACAAGATGATATGCTTTTAATTCATTTTTTCTTAGTCTTTTCTAGTTAGAAGAGACATCTTCCATGTTTATGAGTGTAATATTCATACATCTTCACATATTTTATTGCTATAGATTTTTATTGAGATATAATTCCCATACCATACAATTCACCTATCTAACGTGTATAATTCAGTGGTTTTCAGTGCATTCTCAGAGTTGTGTAACCATTCTTGTGATCAATTTTAGAACAATTGTGTCATCCCCAAAGAAACCCCATTCTCATTACAATTTCCATTTCCCCTCAATATATTCCTCTTGCCACCCTAACCAAATACTAATTCACTTTCTATTTCTAAAGACTTGTCTATTCTAGACATTTCATATAAATGGAATCATACAATATGTGGGTTTTTGTGAATGATTTCTTTCCCTTAGCATAATGTTTTCAAGGTTCATACATGTTGTGATATGTAACAGTACTTCATTCTTTATGGCTGAATAAACATCTTCACGTTTTTTACATTCTAAGGTTCCATCTAATACATTTTCACGACCGTTCACTTACTCACCTATACATTCATTCCTCAACAAACATACGCATGCAAGGCATCACGTGGGTGCTTTAGGGAATAAAGATGGAACAAAATGATTCTTAATGCTCAAAAGCTCACAATTGTTAGTGATGGTAGGGATGTGAAAAGAGCTAATCAAAATGGCGCCCAGAAGAGAATAAATGTGAAATAAAACTGTGATCACTCTGCTATGAGAGTGAAGAGAGAGGAGCAGTTACTTCTAGCTTCGGTACTGAGAGAGCTTCATAAAAAAACCAGTAACTCACCCTGATCAACGGAAATCACCACTGCAAGCAGCTACCCAAGCCTCCCCTGACACAGGAAGCCATCTTTTCAAAGAATGATCCAATTTCCTCCTTAAAGATGAACTTGATAGTGGCCTCTGTTGTCATTTGATAGGGGAGAAGTAATCAAATTTCTGCCACAACAGAGCAGAAAATGAGACGATTTATGTGGATATACTTTACAAAGCTCACAGTAACTTACAACTCTAAGGTATTTATTATGATTGCTCTTATTTTTAAGAACCCCTGCATCATGAATATAAATGACTATGAAGGGACCACTTGGTGACTCTGGGGCACTTGTAGACCTGAGCTTTCTCACTTCCTCGCTGGGTTCTCTGAAATTATCACCACTGTGGCTTCCATGTAGGCCTTGGCTCTGGGGATCTTTCTCTGAGCAGAGCTGCCTCACTGCCAGGCCTCTGGGAAGGGATAGTCCCTAACTCAGCCCAGTCACCACTTCTCTTCCTCCGTTTCAGATTCATCCCCAAATAAGCGCCTAGTCAGCACATATAAGAAAGTTGATGCATTTTGGGGAGATGCTAGGAAGAGTTGCTCACTGGCTAGAATGATTAGGAGGGAATGGAATTAGGTCTGGAGTTGCAGTATGAAAAAACTTGATCTAGCAATAGCTGTTGTCCCTTCCTCAGGCAGACAGAGTCACCGACTGTTTTTTTCTTTTCTAACATCTTTATTGGAGTATAATTGCTTTACAATGGTGTGTTAGTTTCTGCTTTATAACAAAGTGAATCAGCTATACATATACATACATCCCCATATCTCTTCCCTCTTGCGTCTCCCTCCCACCCTCCCTATCCCACTCGACTGGTGTTTTAAAATGTTCCTTGCAGCAACTTGGATGGACCTAGAGAATGTCACACTAAGTGAAGTAAGCCAGACAGAGAAAAACAAATATCATATGACATCACTTATATGTGGAATCTAAAATAAAAATGATACCAGTGAACTTATATACAAAACAGAAATAGACTCACAGACATGGAAAACAAACTTATGATTACCAAAGGGGAAAGGGGGGAAGGGATAAATTAGGAGTTTGGGATTAACATCTACACATTACTATATATAAAATAAACAACAAGGACCAACTGTATAGCACAGGGAATTATACTCAAATTTTGTAATAACTTATAAGGGAAAAGAATTTGAAAAAGAATATATATATGTATAACTGAATCGCTTTGTTGTACACTTGAAACTAATTCAATATTGTAAATCAACTGTACTTCTAATTTTTTAAATTATAAGAAAAAAACCATTCCCACAAATTCTTGGACACTACAGCTACAAAGGTGAACTCTATCACCTCCCCTTGAATGTGAGCTGGCCTATGGTGACTCACTTCCAATGGATAGAAAGTGGAGGAAGTGACATTGAGTGACTGTTGATGCTGGGGCATAAAAGGTAATACAGCTTCTGCCAGGCTCTTGCTCTCTTGAGACACTTGCCTTGGGATCCCAGACCCATCACATAAGAAGTCTGGCTGCCGCAGGCTGCCATGTTAGAGAGACCACATAGAGATTGAGAGAGATGCCCAAGGAGCAACAGCTGTCTCAGCCCACAGCTGTGTGAGTCTCCCCAGTATCAACCTCCAGACGTGTGAGTGGGTGAGCTTTGGATGGATCCGGTCCCCAGCCTTTGAGCTGCCCTTGCTAATGCCAAGTGGAGCTAGCCTTTGAGTCACCTCAGCTGACACGGAGCAGAACAGTGACAAGCTGTCCCTGCTGAGCCCTGCTCAGGTTGCAGATTTGTAAGCAAAATAAATGTTGCTGTTTTAAACTACTAAGTTTTGGGGTGATTTATTACACAGCTGAGGAACTGGAATACCTACTTAATTTTGTCATAGAATCTGTTTTATTTTCCCCTGAATCCACCAATCTGACTTGTTTAGCCGGGTGTAAACAGAGCCAGACTTGTTGTTTTTGGATATGAAGTTTTCAGAGTGGGTCTTCATATCTGGGGCATGTAGGCCATAATATTTCAATCAACTCTCATTTAGTAGCAGTGAAGTAGGCTGATTTTTCCCCCTCTTTTTATTATCTATGGGAAAAGCAAGATCTGTGTGTTTGAATTCAGATCTTTTCTCAATTCCATGTCAGTTTTGCTTGTTGCAAGCTTTCTTTTCCCACAAGGAAATGTTTTCATCCATTTCCTGAATTTAGCACTGCCCACTGCTCATTTTGAAATCACAGCATTTAATAGTGATTCATTTACAGAAAAAGTCATCTGTATATAATTTTCTCTCTCTGTGACAGTGTACATTTTAATGTTTTTTTTTCCTGCATATTCATTTGCTGATTTAAGGCGAGGAGGGGTCCATGTTTTTGACTCCTTGTAAATGGCCTAAAATAGTGGAGTGAGGACTCACAGACAAATGGTTATTTAAAAATGGAAAGAAGAGAATGTAATCTAGAAAAGAGAAAATATGAAGAAAAGAAGTCAAAAAATACCTCAGTTCTTATAAAATATACTTTTGGTAACTCAACCACCTAGTATACTTCTGTGAACCGAGACAAGCAAACCTGGGGAAGAAAATGACCAGTGTGTAGAAATACCTTGGATGAGTGTTAAAGAACTCTCATAACTTATTCATGGATGAGTTCCCCAGCTTTCTCTCAGAGCCTATTTCTTCACAGAGCAGTAAATTCTAGCTTCTGAATTTGCAAATATTTTATACAATATTGTAACATTTTTGGTCATCTGATTTTCCAAGCCATGGTAGATTAGAATTAGCAAATAAGCAAGGGAGGAGGTGCTTAAGGGGAAAAGACGCTAGAGATAGGCACAGGGACAGCAGTGGGGAATAACGTCTGAGAGCATGAGAACAAAAACTAAGAAATGACCTCAGAAATCAACACGTGTTAGTCTGGTGCCCATGGCATAGGGGCAAATAAGCTCTACAGTCCTCAATGGTCCAGGAGAACATCATTGATATCCAATCATTGATATCCAATCATTGATAACCTTTACTTGGTGACAAGTAAGGGTTAAATTTTGTTCAGGACACTCTTTTTATAAAAGCAGGAAAAAAATTACTTCCACCATATTATGAAGAGCCTATAGAAAATGATCTAAAAGAACATGCTTTAGCACTTAAAGTGATAATGTTCAGTTACCTAGAAAAATCACTTATGTGGAAACATTTTCTCATATATTGTTAAATCAGGACTTGCTGTGTTATGAATATTCATCTGAAATGACTGTGAAAATCATGTTGATTAGTATGAGGTCTCAAAGATTAGATTTTTGTCTCTAATGAGACTGTAGGGTTATCTATTCGTTCCTTTTGCCCAGCGCCCTCTTTTCTTCTGATGCAAGACTTTGCTTTCTTCTGGGAGTTGTTCATTTAACCCTACAGTCAAAGGGGAATTGTCATCTTCTGACAGACCCCACCTCCTCGGCCACAGTGATTGGCTAGAGGTGGCACCTGACTAAACAGGCCTGATCCCTGGCCACAGTGATGGGACTCAGGGATGAGCTTGTGACCTAAGACAGACCTGTGTCCTCCAGGAGTTTTTATTTAGAACAAAAGAAAGAGGCCACTTTCCCATTAGGTGGTGAAATTGAATGGATGTGAGCCCGGAAGCTGCCAGGGCCTTGGTCTCAGCCTCTGGGCAGGAGCTCGTCTGAGAGAACGTCACAGATGTAGAGAGAAGCGTAGAGGACAGATGCCGAGACAGCACACTGTTTTTGAAGAACTTTCCAACCGATGAGGTCCCTGGAGCTGTCCTGATTTTGCCTCTGAGATTCTTGTTTGTTTAGCAAAAATCGCTTGATTCTAGGAGCTACACAGCGCAGTGTCCTTTCAACAAATCCTCCTTGGCATCAGCGTTTTCAGTTGGCTTTCTGTCATCTGCAGCTAAGACTCCTGCCAAGCACAGGGAACTCTGGAAATCTCTGAGGCCCCTCTGAGCTGCCCACTGCAGTACTGAGGGTCTGACGTGGATAACAAGAGAAGAAAAATGAGAAGCAGCCCCTGTTTGTGTAACTAATCAGGAGCTGGTATCTCTCAAGCCACGTGATTGAAAGGAAGAGCTGCTGCCTAACCGAAGGAGGAAAAGACCGCCAAGGCTGTAACAGGAGTCCATGGAGCAATCTGCCTTATCAGATTTCCCCTTTCTGAGCAATTCAATCCGAACACTCAGCCTTACTCTCCCGCCCCGCCCCCTTAGGCCTGGAGAGCGCATTGGCCCGCATGCGCCATCCCAGCTCAGGGAAGACAGCGTGGAGGGCAGCTCTCTGAGGACCCTTCCAGTTCTAACTTTCTGAATCGGTGCAGGCTACTGAAATCTCTCCTGTTGTCCGCCACTGGCTTTCTCAGGACCAGGAGAGAGGAAAATGGTCCTCATTGCTAAAGGCCTGCCTCCACGAGGACACGTTCATAAACAATGTAGAGAACAATAATGATAGCTAACACTTGGGGAGTGCCAGGCACTGTTTTAAGTGATTGACATGTATTATTTCATTTCAACCTGGCAACTCAATGAGGTAGTATATACTAATATAATTCCCATATTAGAGATGGGCAGACTGAGGCTTAGCAAAATTAAGAATCTTGCAGTAGGTGATGCTTTGAATATAGTAGAGCCAGGTTTTAAACGCAGGTAGTCGGAATCCAGAACTTTCTCTCCTAAACACTATGCTCCATTGCCTTCTAGACACGGGGCGCTGGCTGGGGCACGCAGGTGACATGCTCCATCTGTTCAGGTCGTCATATGAGTGTTGTCCCTATAAGTGGATGAGGCAGATTTGGGGAGGTGGGGTCTACCACTCTGCACTCTGTGCGAAGTTCCCAACATTTTTCTGTGTTCAAGTCAGGCCTGTTAACCTAGTCTTATGTCCCTCATACACCACTGGTGCCCTTAACCTCAAGAATGGCTAACTCTGGGTAGAAACCGTGAGCCGCAACCACTCTACGGACAATAATAAAAACAGAAACAATAATGGCAGCTAACACTTATATAACTCTATGTGAAGTATTTTACATATACTAATTTATTGATGCCTCACAACAACCCTATGGGGTAGGTACTGTTATTATCTCCATTTTGCAGAGGAAGAAGCTAATGAACAGAAACGTTAAATGACTTACCCCAGTTTATCCAGGCAGTAATTAGTGAAGCTTGAGATTCAAACTTAGGCATTCTGGTTTCATAGTCTACTGTTTCAGCTTCCAAGTCATACTGCCTCCAGATGTATCTGTCTGTCTGTTCATCTATCCATCTATCTATCAAATATCTGTCTATCTAACATACGCACAAACTACTGGATTTGGTTTGCTAATTTTCTTTTTGTAGTTAGGGGTTTGTATACCAGTCTTTGTAAGAGTGATTGGCCTATACTTTTCCTATACTCTCTTTTTTGTTATTGGCATCAAGGTTGTATTAGCTTCATAAAATGAGCTGGGTAGCTTTCTCAAACTTGCTAATTGTATTGTCCAAGTCTTCTATATTCTTACTAGTGTTTTATAGTCTTAACTTATTAATTTCTAATAGGCCTGTTAAAATCCTCCATTAGAATTGTGTTTTACATATTTCAAAATGATATCAATATAAAAAAGAATGTAAAGCAAACACCAAAATTAAAAATAAAGAGGAACAGGGCTTCCCTGGTGGCGCAGTGGTTGAGAGTCCGCCTGCCGATGCAGGGGACACGGGTTCATGCCCCGGTCCGGGAAGATCCCACATGTCGTGGAGCGGCTGGGCCCGTGAGCCATGGCCACTGAGCCTGCGCGTCCGGAGCCTGTGCTCCGCAACGGGAGAGGCCACAACAGTGAGAGGCCTGCGTACCGCAAAAAAAAATAATAAAAATAAAAAAAAATAAAGAGGAACAGATGAACCTAAGGGTATACCAAATCAGTAGCATTACCCATAGAGAAAAGAATTATTTTAAGTGACTTGAGCACAATACTCTGTACATTCTTGGTGGAATATATTAGGAAGACACAAAAGACTGCAAACACATCTTAACCTTCCTCAGTCATTTTATTTTCAGAAGTAATATTGACATTGCAATTTTGAAACTATATATTATCGGGTAAAGCAAAATATGTAACTACGTCCATGGTATTAAGAATCAAGACTTTCAGTTAAGAAAATAGAGAATCAAATATAAAAATCAAAGGTGTTAAGAAAACACTTGAAGCCCAGTTTGAATTAAAAACATAATCATGGGGCTTCCCTAGTGGCGCAGTGGTTGAGAGTCCGCCTGCCGAGGCAGGGGACACAGGTTTGTGCCCCGGTCCAGGAGGATCCCACATGCCGCGCGCGGAGTGTCTAGGCCCGTGAGCCATGGCCGCTGAGCCTGCGCGTCCAGAGCCTGTGCTCCGCAACGGGAGAGGCCACAACAGTGAGAAGCCCATGCAGCACAACGAAGAGTAGCTCCCGCTTGCTGCAACTAGAGAAAGCCCGTGAGCAGCAACAAAGACCCAATGCAGCCAAAACTAAATAAATTAATTTAAAAAAACAAAAACAAAAACAAAAAAACCAAAAAAAAAACCCCATAATCATGGAATGCTATTATTACAAAATATAATTCCTACATGTTTACACCAGGGTTGGCAAACTTTTTCTGTAAATGGCTGGATAGTAAATAGTTTAGGCTTTGCAGGTCATATTGTCTCTGTTGCAACTATTCCACTCCGCCCTTCGTGCATGAAAGCAGCCACAGACGATGTGTAAACGAATGAGTGTGACTGTGTTCCAATAAAACTTTACTTACAAAACCTGGCAGTGGGGCTTCCCTGGTGGTTCAGTGGTTAAGAATCCGCCTGCCAATGCAGGGGACATGGGTTCGAGCCCTGGTCCGGGAAGATCCCACATGCCACAGAGCAACTAAGCCCGTGCGCCACATCTACTGAGCCTGTGCTCTAGAGTCCGCGAGCCACGGCTACTGAAGCCCGCGCACCTAGAGCCTGTGCTCCACAACAAGAGAAGCCACAGCAATGAGAAGCCCGTGCACCACAACGAAGAGTAGCTCCCGCTTGCCGCAACTAGAGAAAGCCCGTGCGGAGCAACAAAGACCCAATGCAGCCGAAACTAAATAAATTAATTTAAAAATAAATAAATAAATAAAATAAAAATAAAAAAACCGACAGTGGTTTAAGGGCCACAGTTCGCTATGTTTTCTGACCCCTGATCTAGACTCCATGCCTGTGTCCCCAACAGCAGTGAGAATATTTAGCACGTACATCTTGGTTTCTGAATTCCATTTCCCACTAAAAGGAATCAAGCCTTCTTGGAGAGATAGCTGATTCCAGGTCTAAGGTGGGAAAAGTTTAAGATAAGCCTGGGTTGCCTTGTGTCTGAAAACAAAATAAAAACAAAAAACCTCTAAGATTAATGGAGTCATTTCAAAAGGATATTAGCATCATACTGAAGGGGTTCCCACTGGCCAATTTGACTGAGCAATTTGAGCATCAAATAATGATAATGATTGGGAAGTGGAGATACTGAATAATATCCTCCAAAATGGGAAGGAACTTTGAAACTGAAAAAGGAAGCAGGCTACTCCATAAAGTGCAATTGTGAAGTTTATTGTGGGTAACTTACATACAGGCAGGACTGGGCGGATGACGATCCAGAGGCATTTGGAGCTGCACTCCACACTGATGAAAGGGGTACAGGGGAATTTAAAAGGGCCAAAGCTAAGAACAGAATCGAACTACTAGAGAGAAGCACATCTGCATGGATGGGAACTGGGGGGGTGGGGGGATGGTTCCTCCCCCCGGGGGGGGTCTCATGACCATTAACCATCTGTTTCAGCAAAAGGCACTCTTCCACTTTTCAGTTCAGATGAAGGTGTAAAAGGTGATAGGGAACTTATCTGGCCTGAATGCATTCCTCATGAATAAGCGCAGTTATGTGGAACGCGGTGGGGGTAGGACTGCAGACCTAAGATGGAGCTGACAAAATGGAGTCAGTGTGGCTCAGCCACACATTAATAATGATGATGATGGTAACAATAATAAATATAATTGATTGTTGGGAATTCCTTGGCGGTCCAGTGGTTAGGACTGTGTGCTTTCACTGCCAAGGGCCTAGGTTTGATCCTTGGTCGAGGAACTAAGATCCCACAAGTTGTGTGGCGTGGCCAAAAAATTTTTAAAAATAAAATAAAATAAAAAATAAAGAAATATAATTGTAAATAAATAAATAAAACGAATAAAATTCATAAGTTTTTTTAATGTTTATTTTATTTTAATTTATTTTTGGCTGCGTTGCGTCTTCGTTGCTGTGCGCAGGCTTTCTGTAGTTGTAGCGAGTGGGGGCTACTTTTCGTTGCGGTGTGTGGGCTTCTCATTGCGGTGGCTTCTTTTCTTGTTGAGCACGGGCTCTAGGCGCACGAGCTTCAGTAGTTGTGGCTCACGGGCTCTAGAATGCAGGCTCAGTAGTTGTGGCACACGGGCTTAGTTGCTCCGCGGCATGTGGGATCTTCCCAGACCAGGGCTCCAACACGTGTCCCCTGCATTGGCAGGTGGATTCTTAACCACCGCGCCACCAGGGAAGCCCAATTCATAAGTTTATATTGATAATAAAAAAGAAGAGAAGAAAGGGAAAGAAAAACTCTCATTTGCCAATATTGAAGATGATTTTTACATCAACTTTTTCTCTGGAGATTTGTAATTAGAAAAAATTAAGTATTTCTCCTGTTCTAATTGAAGAGAGAAGCCCCTTCTTTACAGAAAAATTACAACTGATAACTGTAAAGGATGATCAAATTAGAAAATCACCATTGTACAAACCCTAGTGACACAACTGATTCAGGAAGGGATTATCAATGGATGGCAAAACCATTAGGTGTCAGGCTGTTGGTGAACAGGATGGTTGCATGGTGCCAACTTGTCACCTCAGAGATAATTTGCTGCTTATAAAGGAAAAAGCATACCTTTGAGATGGACAAATCTGGTGGTTGTCACTTTAAGTCAGGAATCAAACTTAACGACAGTAAGAGTGTGACAGTCTGATATTTTGTACTCCTAGTATGATACAATATGAGATAAACAGCATAATCTGTGACATACTGTTGTCTTCCAACCTTTACATGGAATACAGGGGCTAGAAGAACGAGTTAAATGATACCGCACGGAAATCGTCAAATCCTGAATGATGGAAGACATTCTACAGGACTACAAATTGATCTTGCCTCTTCAAAGTCATTGAAATGCAAATTTAAAAGACGTGGATTGGGCTTCCCTGGTGGCGCAGTGGTTGAGAGTCCGCCTGCCGATGCAGGGGACGCGGGTTCGTGCCCCGGTCCGGGAAGATCCCACATGTCGTGGAGCGGCTGGGCCCGTGAGCCATGGCTGCTGAGCCTGCGCGTCCGGAGCCTGTGCTCCGCAAAGGGAGAGGCCACAGCAGTGAGAGGCCCGCGTACCGCAAAAACACACACACAAAAAAAAAAAACAAAAAAAAAGACGTGGAGATAGTCTAGGTTAAAGGACACAAAAAAGAAATTACGGCAAATACATTTCATAAACTTTGGATCTTTTTTTTGAAATAAAAGTAGTTATATAAAACATATTTGGACAATTGGGGAACTTTGAATATGGACTACATAGTAGATATTTTAAGGAAATGTTATTACTTTTCTTAGGTATGATAATGGCATTGTGGTGATATAAGAAAATGTACTTATTCTTGGGAGACGCATGTTCAAATATTCAGGTGTGATATCATGATACTTGTATGTAGATAGAAAAGGTAATATGGCAAAATTTTAACTCTTGAATCTAGTTGGTAGATATATATGTGTACATTATACTGTTCTTTCCACTTTTTTTGTATGTTTGCAAATTTCTAAAGTAAAAATTTTGGGAGAAATTTTTCTCTGTGTAGGAATATCTCTTGCCTTCAAATTTAGGCCAATTATTCTGCAAACAAACCAGCTTTCATTTAAATAGGCAGAATCCCAAGAATGGCTCCTTCAAGATTCTATGCCCTAATCCCAGATCCTGTGAATACGATAAGATCACTTCCCTAATTATGTTATGTTACATAGCACAGTTGGCCCTAAAATAGGGAAATTATCTGAATGAGCCTAATCTAATCATGTGAGTCTCTTTAAACAGTTTTTTTCTGGTTGGTGGCAAAAGAGGAAATCAGAGAGACCCCAAGCACAAGAAGAACTTGAGGCACTAATGCTGTTTTTGAAGATGGCCAAAAGAAAGCCGCAAGCCAAGAAATGTGGATAGTCCTAGGTGACAGCCAGCAGTCCTATGACTGCAAGAAACTGAATTCCACCAACAAATATCAGTGGTCTTCGAAGAGGAATATTCTTCAGAGCCTCCAGAGAGAAATGCCACCTGGCCACCACCTTAATTTCAGCCTTATGAAACCTAGAACAGAGAAAATATCTGAGATTGCCTAGACTTCTGACATACAGAATGGTGAGCAAATAAATGGTGTTGTTTTAAGCCACTAGGTTTGCGGTAATTTGGTATGGCAGCGATAGAAAACTAGTATAGTACCTTAGGAAGATCCAGGTGCTGGAAGGAAAATGTGCAGGGAGTTTAGAGTTTGGGTGCATTAACTTGTTGAATTCTGTAAAGTACAAAATGAAGATATGGGTTGCTTTGCTCTGCTGTTGCAAAATGCTCCTTATATTTCTGGATTATATAAAATTTATTCTCTGTTCCTTATTTCTTTGTATCTCCTAAATGTGCCTGCCTGTTAAGGTGTTTTCAGTTTTATTTTTCCAGAACAGAAAAGTGGATAGCTACTTTAAAATTTCATAAAAAATAAATATTTGACAGATTTTCTTTCATGGGCAGTTAGGTAAAAAGCAGATTTGGAGGAATGACATCCATGGGAATCGTGGAGTAAGGACATCCGAACATCCACTCCTCCATGAGAACAATGAGAATACTGATAAAAACTAGCAAAATCAACTTTTTTAGAACTCTGAAAGTAACCAAAGACTTGCAACAATTCAAGGAATGTTTATTCAAGAAAAAACAGTGGCGTCTCAGTAATAATAAGGAGCTTTGTGGTACTATAACTTGCCTCATAACACCTTCCTCTTCCTAGCTCCTCAGAAGTCTTGAAATCCAACAGTGTCACAACAAAAGGAGCTGTGAAAATTAGCAACCTAGCAGCCACCGGGGACAGAAGAAGTTTGGAGCTTCCCACAAGCCCTAGTCCAGGAGAATTACCATTTTCAGAGTTTTTCTGGCAATTCCCTGGAAACACTCTAATCAAAAGGCAGAGATTAGCAGAATGGATAAGAAAAAATATGATCAACTCTATGGTGTCTACAAGAGATACACATTAGTCTCAAAGATGCAAATACATTGAAAGCAAAAGAATGGAAAAATCTATTCCACACAAACAATAACCAAAAGAAAGCTGAAATGGCTATATTAACATCAAACAAAATAGACTTTAAGACAAAAAAATAAAAACAGCAGGGAGCACCTCCCAAATCATTCTATGAGTCCAGGATTACTCTGACATCAAAACCAGACAAAGACATCACAAGAAGAGAAAATTACAGACCCAATATCCCCTATGAACATAGATGCAAAAATCCTCAACAAAAAAATACCAGCAAACTGAATCTAGCAACATACAAAAAAGGATTATGCATCATGACAAAGTGGGATTTAGCCCAGTCTGCTAGGATAATTCAACATATGAAAACCAATCAAAATTAATGGACTAAAGAACTAAATGTAAGTGCTAAAACTATGAAACTGTTAGAGAAAAAACAGACATAAACCTTCATGACCTTAGATTAAACAATGGTTTCTTAGATATGATGTCAAAAGAAAAAGCAAAAAGAGAAAAAATAAATTGAACTTTGCCAAAATTAAAAACTTCTGTGCTTTAACGGACACTATCAAGAAAGTGAAAGACAGCCCACAGAATAGGAAAAATACTTGCAAAGCATATATCTGATAAAAGACTTGTATGAAGAATACATAAAGAGCTCTTCAACCTAAATAATAGAAAAAGACCTAATTAATAAAATGAGAAAGGATTTGAGTAGACATTTTTTCCAAAAAGACATATACAATGGCCAATAAGCACATGAAAAAATGTTCATTACCATTAGTCATTAGAGAAATGCAAATCAAAACAACAATAAGATACCATTTCACACCTACTGGGATGGCTATAATAAAAAAGACAGATAATAACAAGTGTTGACAAGGATGGGGAAAAATTGGAACCCTCATACATTGCTGGCAAGAATGTAAAATAGTGAGGCTGCTGTGGAAAAATTTGGTGATTCTTCAAGAAGTTAAACACAGAGTTATTATATGATTCAGCAGTTCCACTCCTAGTTAAATATACAAGAGAAATGAAAACTTAGGTCCATGTAAAAAACTTTGTACATGAATGGCCAGAGCAACATTATTTATAATGGTGAAAAAGTGAAAACAACCCAAAATGTCCATCAACTTATGAATGGATAAACAAAGTGTGGTATATTCATATAATGGATTATTATTTAGCCATGAAAAGGAAGAAGTATTGACACATGCTACAACATGGCTGAACCATGAACGCATTATATTGAGTGAATGAAGCCAGATACAAACGTTTACATATTGTATGATTCCATTAATATGAAACGTCCAAAATAGGCAAATCCATAGAGAGAGAAAATAGATTAGTGGTTGCCAGAAGCTAGGGAAGGGAGAACAAAGGGTGACTGCTAGTGGCTAAGGGGTCTTGTTGAGGTGATGAAGATGTTCTGAAGTTAGATAGTAGGAATGGTTGCATAAATTTGTGAATATCATAAAAATCACTGCTTTGTAGACTAAAAGGGTGAATTTTATGGTATGCAGGTTATTTCTCAAAAAAAAAAAAAACTCTGGAAACTCAATAATAAGAAAACAAAAAATCTAATAAATGGCCTAAGAATTCAAAGAGACACTTCATTAAAGAAGATACGTTGATGGCAAATAAGCACATGTAAATAAGCTCAGCGTCATTAGTTATTAGTGAAGTTTAAATAAAATCCACAAAGAAATACCACTGCACTCCTATTATAATAGATAACATTCTTTTTTTTTTTTTTGCGGTACACGGGCCTCTCACTGTTGTGGCCTCTCCCGTTGCGGAGCACAGGCTCCGGACGCGCAGGCTCAGCGGCCATGGCTCATGGGCCCAGCCGCTCCACGGCATGTGGGATCTTCCCGGACCGGGGCACGAACCCGTGTCCCCTGCATCAGCAGGCGGACTCTCAACCACTGCGCCACCAGGGAAGCCCCAATAGATAACATTCTTAATGATAATGGCAATGCCAAGAGCTGCTGAGGATGAGGAGCAACCAGAACTCTCGTCTCATAATTTGCTGGTGGAAATTCAAAATGATACAGCCACTTTGGAAAATGACTTGTCAGTATCTTGAAAGATTAAACATACACTTCCTATTGTGATCCAGCAATCTCACTCCTGGATGTTGACCATAAAGAAAGGAAATTTTATGTTCACACAAAAACCTGTTCACTAATAAACCTAGGCTTTATTCATAATTGCTAACAACTATAAGCAATCCAAATACCCCTCAGTGGATGAATACCTATACAAACTGAGTACATCAATGTCATAGAATATTCTTCATCAACACTACTGACACATACAAAAACCTGGAGGAATGTATTATGCAAAATGAAGGAATTCAGACACAAAAAGCTACATAGTCTATGGTTCTATCTCTATGACTGTCTGGAAAAGGCAAACATATAAGGGCAGTTAACAGGTTAGTAGTTGCCAGTGGCTGGGAGTAAGGGCAGGGGTTGACTACAGTGGGGTCTGAGGGCATCTTTGAGGCAATGAGACTTCTCTATATTTTAGTTACAGTATAATTTCACAGCTGTATGCGTTTATCAAAACTCACAGAACTGTACACCAAAAAGAATGAATTTTGCTGTATATAAATCATATCTTTAAAATAGAAAAAAAAAGGAATCTAAGTAATACTAAATAAACAAAACAGATTTGGAACAGTGCTTCAGGTTCTGCCTCTTCTTGTCTACCAAAGTAGCATCTTTGCAAATCCACTTCACCTAGACACAGAACAGCCTGTGTTATGCGGTAGATAACCTACATCAGATGCTGAGAAAGGTGAAGGTTTTAGAAAACTTTTGCCCATCTTAAAATGACCAGGCAAATACAGACCAGGAGAAAGACCACCCAATAAAGGAAAAACCATGAAAAATCACACCAGTGGTTCTCAAAAAAAGGGTGAAGGAGTGGCTTGGGTAGGGCAAGGTAGGCTCAGCTAATCCAAATTACCTGGAGAGACCCACACCCACCACTTTGGCCAGTATCACAGAATCAGAGATAATAGGTAGTGGACAAGAGGGGCAGATAGGTGGCAGTCGCAAGGCAGAAATTGTGTGAGTTAAAATGGTCCTTGGAAGACTGGGATGTTTCACCCATCACATCCCACCCTCCAATCCCTGGGCTAGGTGAGGAGAAAGAGGTTACCTTTTATCTTAGCCTTTATTTTTGTAAACAAAGAGATTTTCTTCCAGCCAATGATCAAGACCACAGTTGTCAAGTCTCCCTCGAAGAGGGACAGAAGCCAAGGCTAGCTGTTGCTGGACCAACACAGTGTAGATTCCTTCCCGTAGCCTGTGGGGTACCCTTGCTGTGGTGTACTCTTTCTCAGGCCGGAGAGTGCCCATGACCTATATGGTTAAGACTGCTCCATAATCAGGGCCTCACCCTGACTTAGGAGTGAAGGTAAGTGTTTGGGTTTTTTTCTCCCAGTAACATTAGAGAGTATAACATTTTTTATGTCTGTTGGATCCTGAGAACAGCCCACTTCACTTGTGCACAGAAAGAGAACAGGATGCTAATAAAGACTTTATGAAGCAAAACCTGCCCAAACATCATAGTAAGTATGGAGAATATATGAATAGGCCTTATTCAGTTGAGTAGAGGAAAATGACCTTCGATATGGAATCCTTATTTATTTATTTTTTTTGCGGTACGTGGGCCTCTCACTGTTGTGGCCTCTCCTGTTGCGGAGCACAGGCTCCGGGCACACAGGCTCAGCGGCCATGGCTCACAGGCCCAGCCGCTCCGCAGCATGTCGGATCTTCCCGGACCAGGGCACGAACCTGCGTCCCCTGCATCGGCAGGCGGACTCCCAACCACTGCGCCACCAGGGAAGCCCCTTATTTTTTTTTTTAATTCAAGAAGGTTTCTGTTAAAATTACAGTTGAAAATTTATGTTTCACAAAGGAAAATGTTTTCATTTGGTTTGTTTAATTTTTCAACAAGAATTTTAAATTATACAGTCAATCCTTGTTGATTTTAGAGTATAACATAGATAATCAATAATAACCTAGAAATGTTTTTATTTATTAAAGGTTTCAACAATTGTAGTATATTAAAATATTCTACAGAAGAAATTTAAACCAAATTAGCAGTTATGTGTTAGTGGGTTTTCATTTGTTTGTTTGTTCTGTCTTTTTTGGAATTTTTGAAGGACAGTATAAGCCTCTTCTCAACTATCTCTTTCAATAATAAGGTCCAAATTCCTTTGCATAGAGAATTTGTCTCCAGATTCCCACTTCTGGAATGGTGAACTAGGGGATTTGGCCCACGTACGTAACTTCAGGACAACTAGAGAAGATGGGTGAGATACAAATGGTCTGTGTAAAGGCACTAGAGTGCTAACTAGAGCTACTTGCACAGGATCTGGAAGAAGGAAGCCCAGGAAGCTGCTTTGCCCCTGGGCATTTATACTAATTCCAGTAAGGAAGCTGAGCAGATCTTTTCACAGCCTTGCCAAGCTAACGAACCTGTCAAGGAGATAGGAGAAGACTTGGGTCTTTACCCCAAAGGGTTACATCCTATAACCAGAGGTAAACTCTCCCAAGAGCTATAGCTCAGCCTGGAATCATCTCAGTCACTGAACTTGGCTAGTGACTCTGGGCATCCCAAACTGCTGGCATGCTCAGATACCACACTGAAGTAAACATAAATCTTCTCTGGAGGAAGAGAACATCCATACATCAAATCGTTTCTACAAACAATTTTGCAAATACAATGTCCAACATTTGATGAGAAATAATGAGACACATAAGAGAGAAAGATACCATTAAAAAAAGCCAGCAGAAATGATAGAAAATAGAAACAGACCCACATAGGTAGATATTAGAATTATGAGATGCAGACTTTAAAATAATTATCTTTCCTATGCCCAAGGAGATAAAAGACAAAATTAAGAATTTGGCAGAGGACTGGCAACTATTAAAAAGAATCAAATAAAAATTCTAGAACTAAAAAATACAATAACCAAAATGAAGAATGCAGTCATTGGATTTAACAGAAGATTACACAAATCTGCAGGGAGAATCAGTGACCTAGTGTAACAAGGAAGAACAAAATCTGACTCCATGTTGGATCTGTTTCTTTTACTTTGACCTTTGCTTTCCATTGCTTTTGTTCTATCTATAGCTATAGGCATACATAATGCACTGCCTCAGGGAACCCTACCTTTCTGCTGAATGTTAAACTAAAGTGTTCTTTGTTCAGCTCACAGGGAAACACCCTGACCTGCCCACCTGTGAATGGCTGCAGAAAAGAATTAACACATCGCCTCCTGAGGCTGGCCAAAACCAGGAGATGTTTTGCTAGACTTATGGCCTTTTTACTTTACTTCCTCACCTCCTCCCCTGCTCTGTTCTATAAAAGAAACTAGCATCCAGACACCTATAAGATGGTAGTCTAGGACAATAGTCCGCCATCTTGTTCTGCCAACTTTCTGAATAAAGTCACTATTCCTTGTCTCAACACCTCGTCTCCCGATTTATTGACCTGTTGTACGGTGAGCAGAGGGAGCTTGAACTCGGTAACACTGGAACAGGAGTCAGTAAACTAAAACCTATGGGCCAAATATGGCTCATGGCCTGTTTTTGTATGGCCCATGACATAATGGTTTTCACATTTTTAAAAACTTAAAAAAAAAAAAAAAGAATATGTGACAGAGACTATACTTGACCTGCAAAACCTAAAATATTTACTGTCTGGCCCTTTAGGAAAGTTTGCCAACCCCTGAACTATGTGGATGAAAAATGTCGCCTGCCATATCAGTAAACAAAGGATGTTGTGGCCATCAAGTCACCAGCCACTGCAGCCACCCCAAGTGTGCACCCTGAGGGCATTCAGGATGGAGAGGAAAAAAGATACTGGCCCTAGATAGTTAAAGTGCATATCAAAGGAACAATTTCAATGAGCCCAGATTCTTGCATCATCCCATGCAAAGAAAAGTGCTAAATTCATTACATTGAGATGTTTGTTTTTCCTTTAATTAACTTATTCTTCTAATGTTCCCACTACCTGGTCTTTGTTGCAAAAACTCGTATATATCCTGGCTCCTCCCCTACCTCTTCAGAGCAGTGCCTCAGAGTATCTGAGAGACTACTTCCAGGCTTCAATACTCAGCAAGTCAGCCAAATAAAACATAATTTTCAACCTCTAGGTTGTGCTTTTTTTTTTTTTTAAGTCAACAACTAGAAGGCAGGTGAGCAGAGCATGTAGAGGGGCCAGGGGGAGGCCTGAGGAGGCATCCCCAGCCAGTATTGCACCCAGCTGGTGAGATCTGGCTACACTGACCCTCCAGCTGAGCCCTTCCAAGAGTGTTTTTTTTAAAAAATATAAATTTATTTATTTATTTTATTTTTGGCTGCATTGGGTCTTCGTTGCTTCACGCGGGCTTTCTCTAGTTGCAGAGAGTGGGGGCTACTCTTCGTTGCAATGTGCAGGCTTCTCATTGCAGTGGCTTCTCTTGTTGCGGAGCACAGGCTCTAGGAGTGCGGGCTTCAGTAGTTGTGGCACGCGGGCTAAGTAGTTGTGGCTCGCAGGCTGTAGAGTGCAGGCTCAGTAGTTGTGGTGCTAAGCAACTAAGCAACGGGCTTAGTTGCTCCGTGGCATGTGGGATCTTCCCAGACCAGGGATCAAACCCGTGTCCTCTGCATTGGCAGGCGGATTCTTAACCACTGCGCCACCAGGGAAGCCCTTCAGGAGTGTTTTGACCATCATTCATTTATTTGTTCACTCACGTATATAATACATGTACAGTCAATTCCCATCTCAGTGCTAAATAGCACAGACTTTATGGTCAGCCTTGGGTTTAAATCCCAACTTCGCCTCTTCACAGGAAGAAAAGGGAGATAATAACAGGGCCTGACTGACTGACTGGTAGTCATGGGGACCAGAGAGATAAGGCATATCAGACACTTAGCACAATGTCTGGATATAGTAAGGGCT
The DNA here is from genome assembly GCF_964374135.1 of Grampus griseus. NCBI lineage: Eukaryota > Metazoa > Chordata > Mammalia > Artiodactyla > Delphinidae > Grampus > Grampus griseus. The sequence continues at coordinate 39,100,482 of NC_138999.1, read as the reverse complement.
CTCTAGATGTCAGGTGCTATTGTTAGCAACGAGTGTGCTCAGGCCATGCCCCAAACTGACCATGCCCCAAGCTGACTGTAAGTCCCAGAAGAACACCCTGCTGGCTGCATTAGGGGTGAGGTGAGATGACAGTAGGACACGGAAGAAAACAAGGGCAGGACCATCCTGAATATGGGAAGTCAAGGCCCAGTGCAAACTTTATACTGTTCTTTTTCCCACAAACATTTGCCTACATGTGAAGTACAGTGAAAAGTGAGTATCATCAGCAAAGCTTATTTAAAATAGCTAAAGATGAGAAGCAACCTAAATCTCCAACATTTGAGGAATGGTTGAGTGAAATTAGCATTCAAAGAGCATTTAATGGACTGGGTATCTATAGACATTAATAAAAAAGAATGTCAGAATTGGTGCTATGTAAGATACAAAACTGATTAAATAACTCACAGGGCAATAAAGCCATAAACTTTGGAGTTATCCTTTTAACCAGACAAAAATAATCTCCAAGTTAACATATAACTTCACAGTGTTTGGACTCTAATCAACAGTAAAGTCAAACACAGGTATGTTCTCCTAGAGAATTAAATAATTTTGTTACACAATGCTCTCAGTATGACATGCAAAAGACACGTCTCCTCCCCTTTCCCTTATTTCCAGTGTTTGGATATTTTTCTTAACAAATAGTATGTCAACTATATAAAATATGTTGTATGTCTAAGTATTAGTCAGGGTCCTGACAGGAAGTTCATGTCATACCAAAGGATTTAATCTACTACTTACAGAGGTGTGTTAGGGTTAAGAAGACCAAAAAGAGATGTTGAGGTTTCCAGGCACTAGTAACAGCTGGGAAACCCTTTCTACCCCTTGGTCTGGAGTGACAAGGAGGGGCAGAAATGGAGCAAATAAATACAGTAAGTCCGCTACATACGAACCTTCAGATTGCAAACTTTCAAAGATGCGAATGTGCATCTGGTTCCAGCAAGGAACCAAAACCTGTGCCAGGCGTGAGTGAAATTGCAGGTAACCCTCTGTCTCCTATTGCTGACGATCCTTCAGCTCTACCATCTCCCACCTCCTCTCCCTTCTCCAGTCAGTAACTCTTCTTGCCTGTTCACTCGATGCCAGCCCTTGTATGCCAGTTGTTGTACTACTGCACTTTTCAAGGTACTGTACTATAATATTAAAAATGTTTTCTTTATTTTTTGTGTTTGTTTTTTACGTATTATTTGTGTGAGAAATATTATAAACCTATTACAGTACAGTACTATATAGCCGATTGTGTTAGTTGGGTACCTAGGCTAATTTTGTTGGACTTACGAACATATTGGACTTATGAACGTGCTCTTGGAACTGAATTCGTTTGTATGTAGGGGACTTACTGTGCCAAATATCTCCCTCCTTCTGCTCTCTGATCTTCTCCCAGTGCCTCCTATTGGCTCAACCCAACTGGAAGCCAGAGGGAGAGGGGCCATTGCTGTCATTTGTAAAGGTCACCCTTTCTGGACACAGAGCAAGACCAAGAGGTGGAAAATGGGGAGCAAACAGAGAATAATCAGCTCAGTCAATACATCAAGTACTGTTATGCATTGAATTGTATCCACCCCCCCCCCTCCAAAAAAAAAGGATATATTGGAGTCCTATCCCTCAGTACCTTAGAATGTGACCTTATTTGGGCATGGAGTGTTTACAGAGGTAATTAAATTAAAATGGAGTCATTAGGGTGGACCTTAATCCAATGACTAGTGTCCTTATAAAAAGGGGAAATTTAGACACAGAGACAGATATGCATAGAGCGAAGATGAAGTGAAGAGACAAGGAGAAGATGGCCATCTACAAGCCCAGGAGAGAAGCCTGAAACAGATCCTTCCCTCACAGCCCTTAGAAGGAACCAACTCCTTCGGCACCTTGATTTTGGACTTCTAGCCTCCAGACCTGCAAAGGAATAATTTCTTTTGCCCAAGTGATCCAGTTTGTGATACTTTGTTACGGCAGCTGTGGCAGACTAATGCAGGTACGTAAAAAATACACACAGAAGGAGGACCTATACCAAGATACTAAGTGTTACCTCTGTGAGTGGTATTATGGAGTGATCGCTATTTTGTGTTTTTCTTTATTTCCTAGCTGGTATACTTTTACATAAGAACAAATGAACAAACAGTTTCCTTAAAATTAATGTCAAGGCAATAGCAGGAGGAAGTCACTCATGGGCAGCCTAAGGGCGTATATGGCAAAGGCAAGCGCGGGGATGTAACATTGATACATGGGCTCACATTATTTGTGTCCCAAAGGGACGTTTCTCATTTCTTGCCCCAGACTGAATCCCAGGCTTTCTATTCCTTTCACGTGAGAGGCTTGGCTTTTGTCTCCTCTCCAAAGCTGCTGTGCCACTGGTAGGTCCCCTGGGGCTTGGTTCAAGGCCAAAGTTTAGCACATAAGACTGCTTCATTTAAGAGTGTGTTATTTAAAAAAAAAAAAAAAGTGTGTCATTACTCCTCACTAAATGAAAGAATTAAAAATAACACAAATTTGGTCCTCCCAGAAAATGTTTGCTAAATGAATAAATGGTGTAAGGCTTAAGGGCTCTTGCCTAGTTTGAAAAGTTAGGATACCTAATCCATAGGTCCCTGACTCTTTCCTTAGACTTGAAAGTGCATCTGGACTTCAGCCCACTGTCTTTATGCCTTAAGGTGGAACACTCCTTAAGGTGGAACCCCTTAAGAAAAGAGGTTAACTCTTTTCTCACTCTTAGTCATAGCCAAATCTTAGCAGATCCTTCCAGACTATCATTCTGTCCTCCACTGACCTGCCTCCACTCTTCTCCTTTGCCCTCTCTCCCTGAGACTGTGATTTCCTTGAGGGGAGGGGACATGGCTTATCCCCACTTGACTGACACTGATGGGTAATAACCAAATGCTATTCGAACCTGAAATATGACTCAAGTGACCTTTGAAAATGGGGATAGGCAAGGAGATAAGCGTTGTACCTCAGGAAATTGAATGATAACCTATTTTTTTTTAAACAAGTAAAAAGGAAATGAAATGCTCTCAGTATATTAGCTAAAGGATCCCAGGGATTTCAATGAGAAGAGCAAAGATCTGTAGGCGAGTCTGAGAATCAAATACCTCTAATTTACAAGTAATGCATCCCCTTGTTCTGTCCTACTGCTTGAACCCAAGGCTTCCGTTTTATCAACAAAGGGAACAGAATAAGGGCCGAATAAAAGTCATTACCACATCGGTTTCTATGGTGATTATTTTTTTCTCTTCAAAGATTGAAGGTATTTTTTCCTTACCTCAGTAATTTTTCATTACCTCAGTAATATTTCATTTTGTTTTTCATATTGAAGTTCTCTGTGATCTGCTTTCTTTCCTACAGGAGTAGTCCAGAACCTACTTGCCTGTAGGTAGAGGTGTGAGGTGTTAAGTGGCACTAAGGTATAATTTTCAAAAAAGGTCAAATCCTGACTCTTATGCATATATAAAAGAAACATATGCCAAGCATTTTATTCAACTTAATTAATGCAGGAACCAGTAGGATATTAAGACTGGTTTGAAGAGCATGTGAAGATCTCAGTATATATAGGTAACTTAAGGAATGTTAGGATAAAATGGCTGCATTTGATACAAACCTTTCCTTCAGGGCAAAGAACCTATAATCTTTGGAGTTATTTTTCCACTAGACAGAGATCATTTGCATCTCTCCTGGACAAAATTCTTTAAGTTTTTATATAACTTCATGAAGTCTTTGACTTTCAATCAATGATAGAGTGAGCAAATGAAGTACATTTCCATAGATAATCCTTCGGTGAGCCTTCTTCTCCATAATCTATTGAAAGGATGTGACACTTACCCTTTTGTCTTGTCTGTAAATTTTGTATAATTTTTCTGAACAGTGACTACATGGAGGATGTAAATCATTTGGGGGCATATAAATCAAAACCTTTTTAAGAGAAGATGCAAGGTTTGCATGTAAGACAGTTTTTTTTTTTTTTAGGGTACCTCTTTCTTAAAAAAAATATTTTCTGTTGAAGTATAGTTGATTTACAATGCTGTGTTAGTTTCAGGTGTAGAGCAAAGTGATTCAGTTTTATATATTATATATATATATATATATATATATATTCTTTTACAGATTCTTTTCCCATATAGGTTATTACTAAATATTGAGTATAGTCTCCTGTGCTGTACAGTAGGTCCTTGTTGTTTATCTATTTTATATATAGTGGTGTGTATATGTTACTCCCAAATTCCTAATTTATCCCTCCCTGCCCCCCTTTCCCCTTTGGTAACCATAAATTTGTTTTCGAAGTCTGTGAGTCTGTTTCTGATTTCTAAATAAGTTCATTTGTATCATTTTTTTCAGATTCCACATGTAAATGATATCATACGATATTTGTCTTTCTCTGTCTGCCTTACTTCACTTCGTATGATAATCTCTAGGTCCATCCATGTTGCTGCAAATGGTATTATTTCATTCTTTTTTATGGCTGAATACTATTCCATTATATATATATATATATATATATATATATCTCACATATTCTTTATCCATTCATCTGTTGATGGACATTTATGCTGCTTCCATGTCTTGGCTATTGTGAATAGTGCTGCTATGAACGTTGGGGTTCATGTATTTTTTCAAATTAGAGTTTTTAACTTTTCTGGATATATGTCTAGGAGTGGGATTGCTTGATCATATGGTAGCTATACTTTTAGCTTTTTAAGGAGACTCCATACTGTTCTCCAGAGTGGCTGTACCAATTTACATTCCCACCAACAGTGTAGAAGGGTTCCATTTTCTCCACACCCTCTCCAGCATTTATTATTTGTAGACTTTTTGATGATGGCTATTCTGACTGGTGATACCTCATTGCAGTTTTGATTTGCATTTCTCTAATAATTAGCGATGCTGAGTATCTTTTCAAGGCAGGTTTTCAAATAGCCTTCAGTGCATCAGATCCCTGGGGAGTTGACCCAACAGCAACTAAGCAGTGAGGAAAAAGAAGATCCTTTTCTTGCATTTACATAGTTTTGCAATGAACCATGGTCCTGTCAAAGAATGAGGCAATTGTGATGGTGCTAATATATCAGAGAAGGATTGAATTGCATTGTAAACTTGGAGTATGTTAAAAGCGGGGAGGGGGAAGATGGGAATTGGATGAAGATAGTCAAAATGTACAAGCTACCAATTATAAGATAACTAACTGCTAGGGATGTAATGTACAACATGATAAGTATAATTAACACTGTTGTATGTTATACATGGAAGTTGTTAAGAGAGGAAATCCTGAATTCTCATCACAAGAAAGAAAAAAATATTTTTTCTATTTCTTTAATTTTTGTACCTATATGAGATGATGGATATTCACTAAACTTATCGTGATAATCACTTCATGATGTATGTAAACAAAATTATTAGGCTGTATATGTTAAAATACAGTGCTGTATGTCAATTATATCTCAAAGCTGCGGAAAAAAAGAAGTTAACAAAGCATGTTTGCACAGACTAATACAAATATTTTGTGTATGTGACAAAGATCTTACGGAACAAAGTGAAATAGCAATGAACAAATTGCTGAACTATCTGAATCATAGAAAATAATATATAAAATCATTGGGGAAACTGAAAATATGTATGGCTTTTATATCTACTTATTCTATTTTTTAAAAGTCAGATATTTAGGAAACATCAAAGCAAGATGTACTGTTCATTTTGCATTAAAAAGCCTTTTAAGCCCTTTTGGAAGAACTGCAATAATGAAGAACTTGTAATAAGCTCACAAAAGTCTCTTCTAATGAATTAGTCAATTTTAATACTCTTCAGAATTCCCCATAAGAACGTCATTCTCTTTTTTTCCGGCAAAGCCTAGCTCTCTCGTCTCTTGACAACCTCTCCAAGATATTTTAGATTTCTTTTAAGAGACAGAAAATTTCATTTATTAAAGACAGACTTGTACTAAATTAAAATCAATCATTATAATAATTTCCTCTGCCTTAACACATACTAGCTGCTTTAAAGAGGATCCTACAAACTGACTTCCATTTTTGTAATGAAAAACGGTTTGGATTCTATATGTTCTGATTTGGTTTCAGAGGTTTATCTTCATCCTGCAGTTTAGATGCAGTTATAGTTCACCCTACCTTAAATCTTCCAAAAATATAATAGGAACCAAATTGCATATTTCTATTTCAAACTTCTATTACCACCTTTCTCTTCCAAAACACCCCTACTGTCATAATCAGTGGGATTTGAATGTATCTTAACTAGAAATGGACTTATTTGACCTTCAAGATACAAGCAAGCAAGAGACATTTTCTGCCTGACTCCTTTGTCCATATATATCCTATAGTATTTTAATGTATTTATCCAAATAGCTATAGTCTATTTTCATCTATCCTACAAATACTTATCAAGCACTTCATTTGTGCCAGGAAAGAGTTCTAGGGTTGGAATGATGAACAAGACCAAAGTCTCTTATGAAGAAAGAATATGTTCCAGTAGAAGAAAATGGATGATAAATAAGTAAACAAGGTTAATATTCTATTTTTAAAGTGGTACCTATACATAACTGCATAGAACATACACTTTTTTCTCAGTTACATCTAATATATGAGCAGTACCAGCTGAATACTGAGAGACTGGAATTTTGCTTTACTGCAGGGAAAGACGTAGCCTGGCTGGAAAACCAAATAAAGGATCTGGCTATCTGTAAAGTTTCCTTCTCCTTTAGCCTGGATCATGGTTGAAGTTCATTTTACTCTATCGAATTGAACTCTCTGAAAGCTATCAGACAAACTCATCCCTGTTGAGGTATAAATGACTGCAAAGGCTTCAGCGGCATACTTTCCAGCAAGGCTTTCATTGTATAGAAGATGGAGCCTAAGGCCCAGAAGAAATTTATCTTTGTGGAAACTTAGGTCGTTAAGTGACAAGCTTGATCATCAAGGCTCTCCTCACTGTGTTCTCCAATCCAAATTTATTATGTCACAAAACTCTGCCCAATCCCAATCGATACTCCACCTTGCAAGACTCCTCTTAAAATCACCCACTCCACACCTTAAAACCCTACAACTAACCTCTGCTCATTTCCCCCTTTTGAGACACTCATTAAGACTCAGTAAGGATGGGTTTGTCCTCATTGCAGTGAGTCACCTTAGCTTTGATTAGCCAACTTATGTTTCTTAATGGTGGTTTTAGCGGGTTGAATGGTGGCCTCTGAAAAGATATGTCCACATCCAAAAACCCTCACTCCACCCCCCAAGAACTTGTGAATGTGACTTTATTTAGAAAAAGGGTCTTTGCAGATGTAATTAAGTTAAGGATCTTGAGATGATAGTATTCTGGATTTAGAGTGGCCCCTACATCCAATAACGGGTGTTCTTTTATGAGACAGGCAGAGGGAGATTGGAGACCCAGAGGAGATGATATGAAGGTGGGGGCAGGGATTAGAGTGATGCATGTATTAGTAAAGGAAAGCCAAGGATTGCCAGCAACCCCCAGAAACTAGGAGATAGGCATGGGACGGATTCTTCCTTAGAGTCTCCAGGAGGAACCAACACTGCCAACATGATGATTTCTGACTTCTGGCTTACAGACCTGTTAGAGAAAAAATTTCTGTTATTTGAAGCTATCTAGTTGTGGTGCTTTGTTATAGGAGCCCTAAGGAACTAATAAAGTGGCTTTCTGGGGAGTTGAAAGAGTCAAGTAAAATAGGCAATGATTGCAGTGCAGGTGCCAGAAGCGGGTTCTTGATGCTGCTTTGGCATGATGATGAATGTGGTTATGATAATGCCGAGGATGAAGATGAGGATGCTGGTGACTGTGATAATTATAAAATAACCAGCCAAGTCCAACTTCCAGCTTTTCTCTAATGTTATTTCTGTGTACATCTCTGCTCAACTCTCTATCCTGACAAAGGCAGCTAAGATCATCTTGGTAACAGCTAAGACAACAGCAGAATGAACTCTAGATGAGTGCTTCTCAGATTTTAATGTGCAAAAGGATCCCCTAAGGATCTTGTTAGAATGCAGATTCTGATTCAGTAGGTCTCAGTGAGGTCTGAGACTCTGCATTTCCTTTGTGTGTGTGTGTGTGTGTGTGTGTGTGTGTGTGTGTGTGTGTGTGTGTGAACTCACATAATGGGCATATATCATATGGGTATTGAGGGTTTTTTTTAACTTTTATTTGTTTTATTTCAGCTTTATAGAGGATAATTGACATATAAAATTGTAAGATATGTAAAGTGCACATTCTGGTAATTTGATATACGTTGTGAAAGATTCCCTTCCATCTGGTTAATTAAGAGATTCTGCAGTTCTAGCAAGCTCTAGAGTGATACCAACGCTGCTGGTCTGAGCACCCACAATTTGGGGAGTAAGGATTCAGATCAATGTTTGGCAAAATTTATCTGGAAAAGGCCAGATAGCAACTATTTTAGGGTTTGAGGATGTATTCGTTTCCTATTCCTGCTGAAACAAGTTACTACAAACTGTTAAAATTTTCCACAGACAATGTACTGATCTAGAAGGCTTTTGTTCAGTGATTCATGAATTAGGCAGCATCCACTTTAGCAGATAGAAAGGAGCTCCAAAGTACTGTACAAGGTGAGAGATTTTTATGGACCAAAGTGAGCAGGGACATGGAAGTCATACTAGGCATTTGCTGATTGGTTATATGGTGAAAAGGGAAGTGTTGGACCAGGTCAGGTATCTTGTGCAGAGCAGGCGAGCACTGATTGGCTGACTTAGGCTTTCCTTTTCCAGAAGATCCGAGCACAGAAACTTAGTTAAGTTAGTTTGGTTTGCTGACATGGGGCTTAGCATGAGTGACTCCATCTGGGGCTTAATCCGGTTACTTTATCAAAATTTGGCAACTTAAACTTAATACTCATTTATAACCTCTTAGCTCTTTGGTTAAAAGACCAGCACTGTGGAGCTCAGCACATTAGCATCTCAAAAGACAGAAGTCAAGGTGGTGGCTAGGCCGTGTTCCTGGAGGCTCTGAGGGCAGAATCTGCTTTTCAGTTCGTTCAGGTGGCTGGCAGAATCCAGTCCAATATGGCTAGATGCCCCCACTTCCTTGCTGGCTGTCAGCTTCTCTCAGCTCCTTAACACAGCCTACAGTCCTTGTTACGTTGTCCCTTCTATCTTCAAACCAGCAACAGCACACCAGATCCTTCACATACTTTGAATCTCTCTGACTTTCCCTCCTGTCACATCTCTCTGACTCCAACTGGAGAAAATTCTCTGCTTTTAAGAGTTCATATGATTATATTGGACCTACCTAGATAATCTAGGACAATCTCCTCGTCTCAAGGCCTGTAACTTTATTTCACTTAGCAGAAGTCAGACAGAGATAGACAAATACTGTAGGATATCATTTATACATGGAATCTAAAAAGTACAACAAACTAGTGAATATAACAACAAAGAAGCAGACTCACAGATATAGAGAACAAACTAGTGGTTACCAGTGGGGAGAGGGAAGGAGGGAGGGGCAATATAGGGGTAGGGGATTAAGAGGTACAAACTACTAGGTATAAAACAAGCTACAAGGATGTATTGTACGACACGGGGAATATAGCCAACATTTTGTAATAACTATAAATGGAGTCTAACCTTTAAAAATTGTGAATCACTGTATTGCACACCTGTAAATTATATAATATGGTACATCAACTACACTTCAATTAAAAAAAAAAAATCCGTAACCTTAGTCACATCTGCAAAGTTCCTTTGCCATGTAAGTTCACAGATTCACAGGTTCCAGGGATAAGGCACTGTTTTCCCGACCACAGAGGGCCACACTGTCTCTGTTGCAACTACTCAACTGAAAGTAGCCATAGACAATATGCAAAATGAGTGAGTGATGCAGTGTTCCAACAAAACTTTATTTATGGACACTGAAATCTGAATTTCACATAGTTTTTGTCATAAAATGATATTCTTCTTTTGAATTTTTTTCAATGATTTAAAAATGTAAAAATTATTCTGAGCTCATGGGGTGATACAAAAACAGGCAGTAGACTAGGTTTGGCCTGGAGTCTGTAGTTTGCTGGCCTCTCATCTAGATGTTAATCCTTCTTGTTTCAGACTGGAAGCCTGTAAAGGACCGGGATGTTCTCTCTGTCATTTGCTGTACTACGGATGCTTCTTAAAACAGTCAAACATTTGACCAAAGCCCTTACACGTAGGAAAATTCCAGATACCAAGGTGGTGTTTATGGGGAAGGGAGAAATAGAAAATGTTGTCCAGGAAACTGGTTCTTTTGTAAGGGAAAAGATGTGTTATATTTGAGAAAACAAGCTTTTACAGGGAGAAATGCAAATATGCTGTTGTTAAATTAGCTGTGTTCTACTTTGAGCTTTCATGACATCCTTAGGTAGGCAGGCAAAAATAATGATAGGAGTAATAAGATCTCATGCTTCAGGAGGTTAGCAGATAACCCAAGATGATGTAGGAAATTGTTTCTTTTGTTACCTCCATGTTGGTCTACCTGAAACACTGTAAATTCCATTTACAGTCTTTTAAAATACTAGACCCTAAGGGCAGGGCTTCTGCATTAACTAAATTGGTAATATGATTAAGTGTGTGGTAAAACCCATTTGCTCATAGAAGCAAGTTATTTAAATTATTATATGTCATAAAATAATTGCATAATGAGGTATCATCTGGAGTATTTTCAATGTATCAAATGTGGGATTGGAATTTATAATAATGGTACTCCAATTTCTCAAATCTATTTGTTGGGAAACATCAAATTTTCGTGTCATGTTACAGCCACTCCAAATCAAATAAATCATATGTCTTTGGTCATGTTCTTCAGAAAGGGATCCTGAGACATGGGTTCACATACAAATGACTTATGAAAAAAGTATTCCTAGGAGAAACCAGTAAGGGTGTGGGAGAAGTAGAGCCTGGAAGGGAAAGCCAAGGAAATGTGCAGTTTCAAGCAAAGTCCCAGCCACAGCCCGATATTGTGAGGAGCTCTAGAACATAGATTATACCTCCAAGTTTGTTCAGATCAGAGGCAAGGAGCTAGGATTTCATACTCCTGCACTGATAAATCATTGGTTAAGTGTGCCCCGGGGGAAGTAAATTTCCAGGCGTTTCTTGCTCTCTGCTCTATAGAGCAAAGTAGCTGGACCAGCCCAAGGGCAGGTCTCCAAAGAGTGTCACAGGTGCAGGCCATTATAAGCAGAGCACACAGAAGTTGGGAATGGTGAGAGCTCTCAAAATATAAAAGGGATCCCAAGGGGATTTGCGTAGAGCGCCAACAGGCGTGATTACACCATGCTTATATAAATGAATTGGGATTTTCCCTCTCTCTCTCTCTCTCTCTCTCTCTCTCACACACACACACACACACACACACACACACACACACACACACACACACACACTGCTGAGAATGCCTTTTATACCTGGGGCTCACATTATCATATTTAACAGAGAAAAAGTCCTAAATGCTAGAAAGTTGCCTCTGGCGCTCATAACTCCAGGTTAGCAGGAAGGGAAACATAGATTCTTTTTTGTTTGTTTTTATTTTACCATTTTCTGTTCATTCTGTTTATTTCTTTTTAAATTTAGCTTTTGGATAGGTAATGCATTGTGTGTTTCAAAAACCTGAAAGTACAAAGGATAGACAGTGAAAGCCTCTTGCTAATCCTTGACCACCATCTGCCAAGAACTCCCCTCACTAAGGTTCTTAGTTTATATGTGGACATACAAGCAAGTATACATATCGACTTTTAGTCCCCTCCCTTTTATACCAAAGATAGAATAGTATAAAAATGGTGCTACATATAAAAACTTGTATTTTTTCACTTAATATATTTTAGAGCTCTTTCTTTTTTTAATTGAAGTATAGTTGATTTACAATGTTGTGTTAATTTCTACTGTACAACAAAGTGATTCATTTATACATATGTATACATTCTTTTTCATATTCTTTTCCATTATGGTGTATTACAGGATGTTGAATATAGTTCCCTGTGCTATACAGGGGGACCTTGTTGTTTATCCATTCTATATATAATAGTTCACATCTGCTAATCCCAAACTCCCAATCCCACCCTCCCTCATCCCCTCTCCCTTGGCAACCACAAGTCTGTTCTCTATGTCTGAGTCTGTTTCTGTTTTGTAGATATGTTCATTTGTGTCATATTTTAGATTCCACATATAAGTGATATCATATGGTAGTTGTCTTTCTCTGTCTGACTTACTTCACTTAGTATGATGATCTCTAGGTCTATCCATGTTGCTGCAAATGGCCTTATTTCATTCTTTTTTATGGCTGAGTAATATTCCATTATATATATATATACCACATCTTCTTTATCCATTCATCTGTCGATGGACATTTAGGTTGTTTCCAGGTCTTGGCTATTAATAGTGTTGCTATGTAGAGCTCTTTCTAAATCAGTACCTAGCGAGCTTTCCCCCTACCACCCTTTTTTGGACATCTGTATGGTATTCCATTGGATGAGTAAATAAACATTTATTTAACTAGTTCCCTACTGATGGACATTTGCATTGTTTTTAATCTTTTGCAATTACAAATGGAGCTTCATTGAGAGTAATCTTGTACTTATATCATCTTCCATGTGTGCAAGTATTGCTGTAAAATAAATTCCCCCAAACTTAGTTGCTCATTAAAGGGCAAATAAATTTACAATTTTGATAGCCATTACTAAATTACCTTCCAGAGAGGTTATATACCAATTTGTGTTTTCACCAGTAATACATGAGTGTGTTTATTTTCCCATGTCCTCACCAACACAGGGTGTTATTAAATTTTTAGATTTTTGCTAACCTCATAGGTAAAAAATAGCATCTTAGCACAGTTTTAATTTGCATTTTTTAATTTTTTAGAAAATTGAGCATCTTTTCATATGATATGTAGACTCTTAATATACTAAAAAATTTCCTGTTAATTCAAAGAGTGATATCCTTGCCTGCAATTAGAAAGTTAGAGTGAATGCAGACCTTAGCTTTCCTGGACACATGTCAGGGTCAGAAAGCACCTTAGTGGTCATCTAGTACTATCCTGGTCTGATGCCTAAATGACCATGCATCCCTGCCTTCCTCAGCAGAGGTGTTCAGAGTTAGGGAGTTCACAAAATTGAAACCATCATCCTGTGGCCCTAACATTTAGAAAGTTTTTACAGAGCCAAAATCTTTCTGTAATTACTGCAGGACAGCTCTTGTTAAAGTGCACTATTCTTCTAGAGCACAATGAATATACCACAGAGGAATAATACTGGCTTAAAATAGAGGGAGAATGGCTAACTTTTCCCTCTCTCAGTAATAATTCTTCACCTGCTAGAGTCTTTAAATTATATTACATATTGTTTTCGTCACAATTAGAAATAGAATTTAAGATGTGAATGCAACCTATGTAGTATTCCTGCTAAAGATGCATAACCCCAATCTAACCATGAGAAAACCTCAGATTATACTAAATTAAAAGACATTTTAGGAAATAATTGGCCCGAACTACTCCAAAATGCCGAGCTTATGAAAGCCAAGGAGGGGCTAAGGAGCTGTTCTAGATTAAAAGAGACTAAAGAGGGCTTCCCTGGTGGCACAGCAGTTAAGAATCTGCCTACCAATGCAGGGGACACAGGTTCGAGCCCTGGTCCGGGAAGATCTCACATGCCACGGAGCAACTAAGCCCCTGCGCAATAGCTACTGAGCCTGCGCTCCAGAGCCCACGAGCCTAGAGCCCATGCTCTGCAACAAGAGAATCCACTGCAATGAGAAACCCGCACTCCACAATGAAGAGTAACCCCTGCTCGCCCACAACTAGAGAAAGCCCGCGCACAGCACCGAAGACCCAACACAGCCAAAAGTAAATAAATTTAAAATAAATAAATAAAAGAACTAAAAACATTAAAAAAAAAAAAAAGGCTAAAGAGATGAGATGTGACAATTAATTACCATCTATGATCCTGAATTGGATTCAGGGAATCCAAAGAAGGGGAAAATATGCCATAAAGGATACTATTGGGAAAATTGGCAAAATTCAAATACAGATTGTATATCAGATTACAGCATGAAATCAAGATTAAGTTTTAGCTGTGATCATGCAAAAGAATGTCCTTGCTGTTAGGAAATGCACACTGAAGAATTTAGGGGCAAGGGGACGTGATATCTGCAATTTACTCTCAAAAGGGTCAGGAAAAAATAGAGAAAGAAAAAGACAATGATAAAGCAAATGTGGCAAAATGTTAATTGCCGAAAGTGGGTGAAGGTTGTTTGGGATTTCCTTGTATTATTCTTGCAACTTTTCTGAGTGTGTTTGAAATTATTTAAACATAAATTGAATATAAATACTTCTGGAAGAGTAACTTAAGCACAATATCCTTTTAGAAGAGTGACTGAAGTTTCCACCAAAATGTCATGACTGCTATAGGCACATTTATTGACAAGGGACAGGTGGTGATTGATTAAGTTCGGACTGGTTGGAAATTTTGTACGGTCCCTTAGAATCACTTCATAAACTAGACTAAGAGAATCAGTGAGTAGTTGGCTTTTGAAAACTGGCCTCTGTATTTTCCTTCTGAAGATACTTGTTTGAATTATTTTACCAGTAAGACGGCAGCGTACATAAGGGTAGAGAGGAACGGTGACCAGTTGTGTTACCTCCAGGGTCACGGTGCCACCAATCCCATCACAGAGGTGGTGGCGGATCAGGCAGAAGTGTGTCAGAAGTACTAAGGAGGAAAAAAAAAGATGAGTGTGGTGGTATAAAGCCATATTAAGGAGAAAGGGGATGGAAGAGGAAAAGATGGTTGTATTTGCTATAATTAAATATAGGTGAGTGTGTCTGAGTATGTTTCATGGGTGGGAGGAATTGGTACCTAAAATAAAAAAGCAAATGAGAGGGTTATCCATCGGTTATTGTCACAATCTTACTGTAAAACAAACCACCTCAAAATCCAGTGCCTTAAAACAACAATCGTCTATTTTCACTCACACATCTGCAGGCTGGGCTCAGCAGGGGTTGGCTCAAAGGTCTGCTCTGCCTGCCTCTCCTCCTTCTTGGACCAGCCGGCTCCCCAGAGTATGTTATCCTCATGGAGATGACCAAGAAAAGGAAAGCAGCCCAGCTGTGCAAGTACATATCAAGCCCCTGCTTGTATCACTTTTGCTAATATCCCTTTGGCCAAAGTGAATCACATGGCTGAGGCTAAGGTCAAGGAAAGGAGAAGTAGACGCCATCCCTAGTGAGAAGAACTGCAAAGTTACATGGCAAGGGGTATGGATACTGGGAGGGAGGACGTGGTGGAATAATGCAGTCCTCCACGAGGGAGTCAATTAGCAAGGGGAGAAAGACTGTTTTTTTCCTCATTAGAAGGCAAATTCTTCCAACCATTTGTGTTTGAAGATTCATCCTTTTTATTTTCCAGATAAGTTCATGAATATAGCATCAGGCAAAATCTTTCTGACCCATGGAAAAGAGACTGTCCTTTGCTGCCAGCCCTGTCCTCTTTGCCAGCCTGCTTCACAACAGAGGCAGCATAGATGAAGAGAGGCCGTGTAGTTTAAGGGTTTAGAACACATTTAAATCTTGGTTTCACATGGATTCAACTAGAGATTATCATACTAAGTGAAGTATGTCAGAAAGAGAAAGACAGACACCATATGATATCACTTATATGTGGAATCTAAAATATGACGCAAATGAACCTATCTCTGAAGCAGAAACAGATTCACGGACAGAACAGACTGGTGGTTGCCAAGGGGCAGGGGACTGGGGGGGATGGAGTGAGAAGTTGGGGCTAGAAAATGTAAGCTTTTATATATAGGATGGATAAACAACAAGGTCCTAGTGTATAGCACAGGGAAGTAAATTCAATATCCTGTGACAAACCATAATGGAGAAGAATATTAAAAAAAGAATGTGTACATATATGTATAACTGAATCACTTTGCTGTACAGCAGTAATTAACACAACATTGTAAATCAACTATACTTCAAAAAAATAAATAATTAAAAAATATATACAATAAGGACATAATAACTATCTATCCTTCTATGCTAAGTTGTATTATTATATTAAAATATGAGAAATATCTTTTAAAAAATTAGTCATTTGCGGGCTTCCCTGGTGGCGCAGTGGTTGAGAGTCCGCCTGCCGATGCAGGGGACACGGGTTCGTGCCCCACTCCGGGAAGATCCCACATGTCGCGGAGCTGCTGGGCCCATGAGCCATGGCCGCTGAGCCTGCGCGTCCGGAGCCTGTGCTCCGCAACGGGAGAGGCCACAACAGTGAGAGGCCCACGTACCGAAAAAAAAAAAAAAAAAAAAAAAATTAGTCACTTGGCTTTCCTCTCGGAGTGGTTTACAATTTTTATTTCCTAATTCTACCTGCTGTGTGTACGTCCAAGCTGGAAACTGGGCTAAGTCTTCCTCAAGGAAATGGGGCTTTTCTGCCCTTTCAAGCTTCCGTTCTTATCTCCTCATTTCAGACCTAGAACTAGAAAATAAATTCAACCTGGCAAAATTTAAGTGCAACACCTTCTCCTCTAATAACACCAAAAACTTCTCATTTACGCTGCATCAAAATTATCACAAGTTCAGAGTCAGTGGAATCCAGATTTGTGAGGTTTTGCCATGTTTCTTCTCTGAGCTCCTTGGGAGGCGCCCATGCCACGTGTCATGCAACGCTGTGCTTTTCGGTTTACGAAATCAGAAAACACAGCCTAAGGGAGCAGGGCCAAAGAAAGGTATTAGGAAGATAATGTTAAAACCTATAATAAAATTAAAACGATGAATATAGCTAGGGGAACTGTCCATCCAGGGAATAAGCATACTAGTGTAAATGGATTAAGAGTCAGAAATTAATGAGGTCTATTAATTGAGTTGATTCCTGTAATCTGGTAAAATGCAAATAACATCTTCTTGTAATCGGCACGTGGACTGCCTGAATGAATACCACTAGAACCACTAGAAAGCAGGTTTGGCTTAGAAAGAAAACAATACTTAAAATCCTTTAGCAAGGCCACAACGAGGGTAGCTGAACCACCACTTGACTTTGGAGCCATGGATTCCTGGAATTAATAAGAGTAATAACAATAGTGAGCACTTATAGTAGTACCTATGTGCCAAGTATTGTTCTAAGTTGACTCATTTAATCTTCATAGTTGTGCAGTACATGCCATTATCATCATCCCCATTTTACAGATGAAGAGATCATGACATGGGTAGGTTAAGTGATTTGTCCAGGGTCACATACCTAGTAAATATTGAAACCAGAATTTATTTTATTTTTTATTGAAGTATAGTTGATTTACAATGTTGTGTTAATTTCTGCTGTATAGCAAAGTGACTCAGTTATACATATATATACATTCTTTTAAAAAAATATTCTTTTCCATTATGGTTTATCATAAGATATCGAATACAGTTATCTGTGCTATACACTAGGACCTTGTTGTTTATCCATCCTATATATAAAATCTTACATCTGGAGTGTGACCGGGATGGCGCATTTTCTTGCACTGAGTAATTCAGTGTCGCTGGCAGCTGAGCAGGGCGGAGAGTTCTATGGTGAAGTGAGGGGAGGGATTCATGTAGGAGTCCGGGGGAGCCTTGTTCTGAACTCTAAGGTGGGAAGTTGATGCTGGGGACTGCTACTCCCAGACTCGCAGCATGAAAGTTGTGATATCATCCTCGAACCATCAGCTTTGAAATTTAAAAAGAGTGGAGAAGACTCAAGAACCAGCCCAAAGAATTCTTCTAGAAACTTAAAAGTACTTACCTCAGTTACCAGGTAAATAAGTGAGAAGCAAACTTTCACAGACAATTAATCATTGGCTATAAGTTCCCAAAGACAAGCTGCAGATTACCATTGAAGTGACAGAAATGTTGCATAATGCCAGTTTACTCACTGATGATGTCGAAGACAGCTCAGAACTCCGACGTGGCTTTCCCGTGGCACACAGCATCTATGGAATTCCATCTGTCATCAATTCTGCCAACTATGTACATTTTCTTGACCTAGAGAAAGTCTTAACCCTTGATCACCCAGATGCAGTAAAGCTTTTTACTCGCCAGCTTTTAGAACTCCATCAGGGACAAGGCCTAGATACCTACTGGAGGGATAATTACACATGTCCCACTGAAGAAGAATATAAAGCAATGGTCCTGCAAAAGACAGGAGGACTATTTGGATTAGCAGTAGGTCTCATGCAGTTGTTCTCTGATTATAAAGAAGATTTAAAGCCACTGCTGAATACACCTGGGCTGTTTTTCCAAATTAGGGATGATTATGCTAATCTACACTCCAAAGAATATAGTGAAAACAAAAGCTTTTGTGAAGATCTAACAGAGGGAAAGTTCTCCTTCCCTACTGTTCATGCTATCTGGTGGAGGCCTGAAACCACCCAGGTGCAGAATCTCTTGCACCAGAGAACCGAAAACATAGATATTAAAAAATACTGTGTACATTATCTTAAGAAAGTAGGTTCTTTTGAATACACTCGGAATACTCTTAAAAAGCTTGAATCTAAAGCCTATAAACAAATTGATGCATGTGGTGGGAACCCTGAGCTAGTAGCGCTAATAAAACACTTAAGTAAAATGTTCGAAGAAGAGAATGAATAATATTAAGCCATTCTCGATTAGGTCTGATAGCTTAGTTGACTTTTTTTTGTCTTTTAGCCTATTGCCTTTTGAAAAATTTGGACCAAGCTGTTGGTCTCCAAAAACTGAGTGATAGTGGTGATGTGAGTGAGGTTGTTCAATGTAGAATCCCTGTGTACAGATAATCAGCATAGTACCAAGTTGAAGGAATCGCAAGGAGGCACATATAAATAAGTCTGATTTGGATGTGAGAATGTGCTATGATGGGATGTTGTGGCCAACTCTGCCACGCACATTCTGTTGATTCTGTCCATAAAGAAGACTTCAGCTTCTAGGAACTTTTATCCACATACTTCCTAACTGTATTATGTGGGCATTTTGCAATTCATCTACCCCATTTCCAAGCCATTGACTACTTGGGACCAGTTTCTATAGCTAGCTGGCCCAACGACCACAGGAACTCCTCTTTCTTCCTAAATGTTGTTGCTTAGAATAGCTCATTCTTCTCCCTGGAAACTCCCTTACTAAAGTCTTCCATGAAAAAGCTGACAGTGACAAGCAAAAAAGCAAAAACAAAAAAAAACTTACATCTGCTATCCCCTACCTCCCACTCCATCCCTCTCCCACCCCCTTGCCCTTGGCAACCACCAGTTTTTTCTCTATGTCCCTGATTCTGTTTCTGTTTCATAGATAGGTTCATTTGTGTCATATTTTAGATTCCACATATAAGTGATATCATACGGTATTTGTCTTTCTCTTTCTGACTTCACTTAGTATGATAATCTGTAGTTGTATTCATGTTGCTGCAAATGGCATTATTTCGTTCTTTATAATGGCTGAGTAGTATTTCATTGCATATATGTACCACATCTTCTTTATCCGTTCATCGGTCGATGGACATTTAGGCGGTTTCCATGTCTTGGCTATTGTAAATAGTGCTGCTATGAACATAGGGGTACGTGTATCTTTTTGAATTAGAGTTTTGTCTGGGTATATTCCCAGGAGTGAGATTGCTGGATCATATGGCAACACTATTTTTAGTTTTTTGAGGAACCTCCATACTGTTTTCCATAGCAGCTTCACCAACTTACATTCCCACCAACAGTGTAGGAGGGTAAAGTGAATAATTTTTAAAACTAATGCAAGAGCATTTATTATCCAGTTGGCCCCATGGAGAATCAGCAGGTTGGAGATTTGAGGACCAGCTCTGCCTCAGGAGAGCTGGGTTTATTTGGACATGTTGTTTACCTTCTCTGACCTTGTTTCCCTTTTTTTTTTTTTTTAATAAATTTATTTATATTTGGTTGCGTTGTGTCTTCGTTGCTGCCTGCGGGCTTTCTCTAGTTGCAGAGAGCAGGGGCTACTCTTTGTTGCGGTGCACGAGCTTCTCATTGCAGTGGCTTCTCTTGTTGTGGAGCACAGGCTCTAGGTGTGCGGGCTTCAGTAGTTGTGACTCAAGGGCTCTGGAGCACAGGCTCAGTAGTTGTGGTGCACGGGCTTAGCTGCTCCGCGGCATGTGGGATCTTCCTGGACCAGAGCTTGAACCCGTGTCCCCTGCATTGGCAGGCGGATTCTTAACCACTGCACCACCAGGGAAGTCCCTGACCTTGTTTCCTTATCAGTAAAATGGGGATAATTTTTACCCTGCAGAACTACTGGAAGGATTTATTGGAATAATCTGTGTAAAGTCCCTGACATTGTATCTGGTGAGAAGCCAGAGGCTCTTTCCAATAATACTGTCAGTACTCAAATTATTTTATTTATTTATTATTATTATTATTTTTTGCGGTACGCGGGTCTCTCACTGTTGTGGCCTCTCCCGTTGCGGAGCACAGGCTCCGGACGCACAGGCTCAGCGGCCATGGCTCACGGGCCTAGCTGCTCCGTGGCATGTGGGATCTTCCCGGACCGGGGCACGAACCCATGTCCCCTGCCTCGGCAGCCGGACTCTCAACCACTGCTCCACCATGGAAGCCCTCAAATTATTTTTTTGAAACTCATATTCTTAAAGTGCCTTCAGATTTAGTTTGAGTTACGGGGGAAAGAAAAGTTTCATAATCCTACAGTCATATTTCATTTTTGACATTAAAAAATATTGTTCAGGTTGGTCTTTTGACCTACTTATCAAACATTTGGTGGCTTTTGACTATTGCCAAAAATGAAATCACCATTAAACAACAGAAATGTATTGCCATTCAGGATATTTAAAAAAATTACATATCATGATTTGGAGGCAAACCTAACAAAATAAGAGTTTCAAAAATGTTTGAGCAATGATTTCATCAATCTTGGCATTAATAAAAAGCTTCATAAAAAGACTAGCTGGAAGGTGCTAGATCCTCTTAGAAGTGTACATTCTAGTGGGCTTGTTTCAAAAAACACACATATAATTTTATAGTCTTATCTCATTTAAAGCATAAACTCTTAGCTTTTATCAGAAGTATTGGGTTTTCTATTGTAAAAATAATGTCATTCCCCTGATACCACATTTGGTAAGAAACCAATTTCAATTTCCAAGCATAAAGAAGAGTTTATAAAAGTGCAGTTGTTTCCTTTTATTCCTTTTAATCCTTTGATGCAGAAGAGAAATCAAACCCTGAGATAGGTTACCAAGAATGTTCCAGAAGGGCCTAGAATCAAAATATGTGATCCAGGGAAATTATAAAGGAAATTATGTGGCATAAAATATCAGCTATTGTATGGCCATCAGCAGGAGGACGAGACTACCAAGAGGAAGAGCCAAAATACCAAGCAAGAAAAGGTTTTTTAAAATCTTACTGTGTTTGATTTTTAAAACAGCTTTATTGAGATATAAATCGTATAATATACAATTCACCCATTTAAAGTGTACAAGTCAATGGTTTTGAGTATATTCACTGTGTGCAACCATTACTAAAATCTAATTTTAGAATATTTTCATTACCCATAAAAGAAACCCTTTAGCAGTCATCCTCCCCCATTCCTCCCAAAACCCCCTCTCCCCCGGCCCTAGGCAACCACTACTCTACTTTCTGTCTCTATAGATTTGCCTATTCTGGACATTTCATACAAGTGTAATCATACAATATGTGATCCTTTGTGACTGGCTTTTTTCACTCAGTAGCATGTTTTCAAGGCCTATCCATGTTATAGCATGTATCAGTACTTCTTCCTTCACATGGTTGAATAATCATCAGTTCATAGACATTTGGGTTGTTTCTGCTTTTTTTTTTTGGCTACTATGTGTAATGCTGCTATGAACATGCATGTACAAGTTTTTGTGTGGATGTATGTTTTCATTTTCTTGGGTATATAGCTAGGAGTGGAATTGCTGGGTCATAGGGTAACTCTGTGTCTAACATTTTGAAGAATCGCCAAACTATTTTCCATAGCAGCTGCACCATTTTACATTCTCACCAGCAATGTATGAGGGTTCTGATTTCTCCATATCTGTTTGATTTTGTTTTCAATCAGACATTCAAGACTGCTGACAGCCGATTCAGCCTATTAAGATGGAAAGAATTAGAAAGAGATATAACAAACATATGAAGTGTTTCAGGGCTGCTGACAGTGTCATAAGCCTGTTGGATGGAGAATCAGGAAAACATTCAATGTAAAATAAAATATTTTAAACATTATCATCATCAACCAAGATTGCTTGTCACCACCTGTTCTTTTGCGCTTATTGAAAAAGCAAGACCAACTGTGTCTTGGAGACACAACATACATATTCATATTTAGAGACTTAAGGACAAAAACTGAAAAGGGAGAGAACTTAATGGAAATAAATAATTGATGATAATTATAATTGAGGAAGAAAATGAAGAACAATTTATGATATTATTTCAATGTGATATATTATCAAGCTAAATGTCCAAGTTCACCTCTGCCATTCCCACCCTGAAAACTGCATTCCAGCCAGAACCTCAGCTCCCACTGGCCCACCCTCTGATGACTCTGCCGTCCCATTTAGCCCGGATTCTTTGGCGGCTTCTCCACCTTTGCCTCTGAACACATAGCCTGTACTCATGTTACTCATTTGGCAACTTTTGACATATGGCATCTATTGTAGTTACTTAACTTTTGATGCCCGTCTGCTTTGCCTCCTTTCCTCACTTCCTGAACTCAGTCAGGGTATTCAACTTGTATTAAATTTCCTAATTCACCGAACACAGCTTGCCATTATGATGTGAGAATTTCATAACGGCATTCAGTTTATCTTTGTTGAGTGATTTCATTCTGGAGCATGACATATAAATTTCACTGATGTCACAAGATGACAAGGCACAAATTTTTCTTGTCAATTTCTGGACCCTGAAAATGAGCCCCCCCCATTGTCTATTTTTTAAAACAATATACCAATTTCAGAATAACAGTGCACACTAGCAACCCCAAATAAATATTGATCATAAACTGACACCTAATCGAATGTCTGACTCATCCTGTGTGTGACCCATTTCTCGTCTGAGTACACACACACACACTCCATGCACACAACCTCAACAAAACTTCACCTGTCAGCATCTGCCTCTGAGCACACAAAACTTGAGCAGCAACAAAAAATAGGAGTTGCCACTTTCACAAAAGCCTGAACGTCTATTCCCAAGACTAGGAAGATAATGTTCATCTTCCTGAAAACCTTGAGAGATTTTATTTGCAACATTTTATGCTGCAGAGCTTATGAAATAAAATAATAATGCAACACAGTATACTTTGGTTTTAAATAGCCCCTTTCATCCAAGAAGCTTAAAGAAACTTACAAACATTACTCATTCACCTTCATAAATTTTTTTATTGAATTAACAAGATAGTCTACGGAGCAAAAGTTAAAAGCAATAAAAACAACCATATTTTATGTAAGGACTGTTCCAAACATATCCAGTTTCCATTTTCTTGACTTACATGAAATTATTCAGACTCTCATTAGTTTCAACCTCCAGGAGATAAGGCAACAATGAACTGCTGAAGTGTATAAATAAAAAAGAATAATTCAGAGCTCCAGTCGCATTTGTCTTCCCCCTGTCTAACTTAGAGCTTTAATTCTGAAGAAGGAAAAACCCGTGATACATTTCTTTCCTTGCCAATCCTATGTGTATTTCATGTTTTACAACAACTCCACTGTCTGTAATGGGGTTTGAGCTCTTGGGGGAAACTCTGTTGATGCAAATAGACATATTCTTAGGATGCTACATAATGCTTTCATGGCCTAGCCATTTGTTTTTTGATCTTGATATTGCAAAGCCAAAATTTGCTTAGGTCACATGTTTTCAAGTGGGGGGCTGGGGCTTGTGGGGAGTGCGGGAAATCTCACCCACTGTGGAGGAGGGCGGGGATCGTAATTAAACCTACCTGAGGATGCTGATTTGTACAGTATAGTAATTGTATTGGAAGTCTGTCTTCTCAGCTACTTCAGTCTATAGGCGTCTTAAGACCTGGTATTGTGGCTCCAGTATACTTCATGGGTGTTTTCTTCAAGTGGGTACTAGCCATTCTAATGAATTATTTCTTAAATTAACATAAAAGCAAGACAATGCTCAAAAGTAATATTAAAATAACAGCATTGTCTTAGAACTGCTTGCAACAGCAATGAGAAAATGGATTTTCCCTAGGAAAGTGGAAGCCTCCACAAATGTCACCCTACCCTCTACCCCAGATTTTTCCAAACCATATTTTTGTTTGTGGTCTGTTTGTTGGGAAAATTCCTCACCTGTCTGGATATTGAACTAGATGCTAAATCCAGGCCTGAAACTCTGCAGGTTTTACAATCACACATTCACGAGACTCTAGGCTCTTATATATGCCAAGGCAAATGTTTAGATGACGATAAAGTAAGATATTGCCTGTAGCTTTATTTTTCTAAATGAATTATTTTTAAAGGAATAGTCAACAATGCTCAAGTGTTCTAGCTGATGTGTGACTTTGGCCCTATTTATGCTATGCCAAAATAATTATTTTAGTGGGAAACAAGACAAAAAAGTCCCATTTATTATTTGACATGGTGTAAATCAAAAAGAATAAAGATTTGTCAGTTTTAAAATATTTTATTACAGAACATTAAAAACATACGAAGAGACAGACTAATCAACACTTGTATACCCTTTACTACAAAAAAAACAAACATTAACATTGGCCTTGCTGACTTTATTCTCATAAAATAAAACAAAATAAAAAAGAATAAGATTCTGCTTTAGCTAAGGCTTTATCCTGTTCCCTTCCTCTCCTTTCCATTCCTGAAGAAAATCAGTATGCTAAAGTGGGTGTGCAGTGTTCTTGTACATATATAAATCCACTGAAAAATGACTAACTTCAGCTAGTTATTTATTGATCCCTAAATTGGTCAAAGTGAAACTTATTTCCACCTTTTCCTACAATTGCAGCGTTGCAATAAACACATATACACTTTTACTTGGGCACATGTGGGAGAGTTGCTCCAGAGTGGATATTGACATGTGGAATCTTGGGTTGCTGGGTAGACACATAATCAACTTTGTTAGGTATGGTCAACCTGCTCTCCAGATCACTCATCTGAAGAATCTTATAGGCTCCAGATCCTCACCATTGCTTAGTGTTTTCAGACTTTCAGACATGTTAAATTTTTGCCAATCTGCTATATGTGAAAAGGTATTTAATTCACATTTTCCTGATTATAAGAGCAGTTGGTCTTTTAACATATTTCACATTTCATATGTTTTTTTGCCCACTTGGGTTTCTTCCTCTGTGAATTGCATTTTCAAACTTTTGGGCCATTGTGGGTTTTTTTGAAGTATAGTTGATTTACAATGTTGTGTTAGTTTCAAGTGTATAGCAAAGTGATTCAGTTTTATATATATATATATATATATATATATATATATATATATATATATACACACATATTCTTTTTCAGATTCTTTTCCCATATAGGTTATTACAAAATACTGAGTAGAGTTCTCTGTGGTATACAGTAGGTCCTTGTTGTTTATCTATTTTATATTATAGTAGTGTGTGTATGTTAATCCTAACCTCCTAATTTATCCCTCCCCCCCGCCCCTTTCCCCTTTGGTAACCATAAGTTTGTTTTCTATGTCTGTGAGTCTATTTCTGTTTTGTAAATAAGTTCATTTGTATCATTTTTTTTAGATTCCACATATAAGTGATATCATATGATATTTGTCTTTCTTTGTTTGGCTATTGTTTTAATGGGTTGTCATTTTTTATTGATACAGAGGTGCTCTTTATATGTTAAGATTACCAGTCCTTTGTTAGTTATATGGATTACAAGAGTCTTCTCCCAGTCTCTGTCTCGACTTTGTTTTTAAATATCATCTCTTTTTCCCTCTCCTTTTAAAACTTCTTTTAATGGAGAAGTTCAAATATATACAAAATTGGAGAAAATAGTGTGCCCCCATGTACCCACCACCTAACTTTAACAATTGTCAACTCCTGACCAATCTTATTTGATTTACACCCAACCTGCTCCCCAGCCTTACCCCACCCCCCACCAATTCCTCCTCTTACTTCCTGGGTTGTTTTCAAGCAAGTCCCAGATATCATTACCATTTTGCCCATAAATATTTCAGTATGTATATTTAAAAGGTGAAAACTTTAAAAAGAAAAATGATATGGATTGATTTGTCATTTTGTTTTTATATCTTTTTCATACAGAAGTTTAAATTTTTTAATATGATCTAATATGTCATTTCAGTTTTATTTTTCATTTAGGTTTTTAATCAACTGAGATTATTTCTTTTGTATACAGTGAGATATGACTACAATGTTTAAAAATTTTTTTTGCCTTATTTAGCAAATCGTTCCGGCACCATTGAGTGAGTAGTTCATCCTTTCCAGACTTATTTATAATATCACTTTTGTTAAATATCAAATTTGAAACTATACTTGGCCATGATGAATTTATCTTTGCACCATTAACAATACTTTTTAATTACTATAGCTTCATAATAGGTTTTAACATCTGAAAGACAAATTTTCCCTTCTTCTCTTTAAGATTGCCTTGGCTATTCTTTGTCCTCTATCTCCTCTATCTTTCTTATGAATTTTATTTTTAATTATTTTTAAAATTAATTAATAATAATTTTAAAATTAATTTTTAATTTTAAAATTAATAATTTTAAAATTAATTAATTAAATTAATGCAGTTTTTGCTGCATTGGGTCTTCGTTGCTGTGTGTGGGTTTTCTCTAGTTGTGGCGAGTGAGGGCTACTCTTCGTTGTGGTGGCGGGCTTCTCATTGTGGTGGCTTCTCTTGTTGTGGAGCACAGACTCTAGGAGCATGGGCTTCAGTAGCTGCAGCACACAGGCTCAGTAATTGTGGCTCGCGGGCTCTAGAGCACAGTCTCAGTAGTTGTGGCACACAGGCTTAGTTGGTCTGAGGCACGTGGGATCTTCCTGGACCAGGACTCAAACCCATGTCCCCTGCATTGGCAGGTGGATTCCTAACCACTGCACCACCAGGGAAGTCCAACTTTCTTATGAATTTTAACTTGAGATTGTCGAGTTCCATGAAAGATCCTATTGAGATTTTGACTGAAATCACATTGAATTTATACGTCAATGTGGGCATACTTTATATCTTTATGATGTTGAGAATTTCCATCTACAAGTAAAGTATACCTTCTCATTTACTTGTCATCTTTCATGTCTCTCATTAAAATTGTATAATTTTCTTTTATAAATGTGCTCTGAATTTGTTAGATTTATTTCAAAGAAACTTAGTTTCTATTGCTACCTTAAATGTTATCTTTTTTTAAATTATATTTTATAATTTTTTGATGATGGTATAGAAGGAGGCAATTGGTTTTATATTTGAAATTTATACTCAACAACTTTGTTCAGCAATCTCATTAGTTCTAATAGTTTGTTAATTCCATAGAGATAATCATGTCACCTGCAAGTGACAACAGTTTTGTTTCTAATATATTTTAATTATTTTTCTTTTCTTAATTCACTGGCAAGAATCACTAATATAATATTAAATAAAATAGTGATAGTGGGGATTTGTTCCTTGTTCTTAAGTTTAAAGGGAGTATTTATAAAGTTTCATGTAACAGTCAAGGTTCAATCAGAGGAGCAGAACCACTAGGAGATAAGTATTTGTTACAGGAATTTGACCATACACAACTGTAGAAGCTGTAAGGCTGCTGTCCTCCAAACCAATGCTGGAGCTTGAAGTCCAGGGGCAAACAGTGGGGAAGGGAAGATGGATGTCAAGTGGAGGAAGATCAAGGACAGCGCTGAACCCACAAACACAAGCTGGAGCCCACAAGGGTGGACTGAAACCTGTCAGTTCTTTTTTTTCTTCTTCCTTTTTAAAAAATCGAGGTATAGTTGATGTACAATATTATATAAGTTTCAGGTGTACAACATAGTGATTCACAATTTTTAAAGGTTATACTTCTTTTATAGTTATTATAAAATATTGTCTATATTCACTGTGTTGTACAATATATCCTTGTAACTTATTTGTTCATTTATTTATTTTTATTTATTTATTTTTTTGTGGTACGCAGGCCTCTCACTGCTGTGGCCTCTCCTGTTGCGGAGCACAGGCTCCGGACGCGCAGGCTCAGCGGCCATGGCTCACAGGCCCAGCTGCTCCGCAGCATGTGGGATCTTCCCGGACCGGGGCACGAACCCATGTCCCCTGCATCGGCAGGCGGACTCTCAACCACTGCGCCACCAGGGAAGCCCACTTATTTATTTATTATAATACCCTCCAAGTCCATCCATGTTGCTGTAAATGGCAAAATTTCATTCACTCAAATGGCTGAGTAGTATTTCATTGTGTACATATACCACATCTTCTTTATCCATTCATCTGTTGATGGGCACTTAGGTTGCTTCCATTTCTTGGCTATTGTAAATAATGCTGCTATGAACACTGGGGTGCATGTATCTTTTCAAGTTAGTGTTTTCATTTTCTTCCAATACATGCCCAGGAGTGGGATTGCTGGATCATATGGTAGTTCTAGTTTTAGTTTTTTGAGGAACCTCCATACTGTTTTCCATAGCGACTGCACCAACTTATATTCCCACTAACAGTGCACAAGGGTTCCCTTTTCTCCACATCCTCGCCAACATTTATTATTTGTGGTCTTTTTGATGATACCTATTCTGGCAGGTGTGAAGTGATATCTCATTGTGGTTTTGATCTGCATTTCTGTGATGATTAATGATGTCGAACATCTCTTCATATGTCTGTTGGACATCTGTATGTCTTCTTTGGAAAATGTCTATTCAAGTCTTCTGTCCATTTTTTAATGGGGTTGTTTGTTTTTTTGATGTTGAGTTGTATGAACTGTTTATTTTGGATATTAGCCCCTTATCAGTCATATCATTTGCAAATATTTTCTCCCATTTAGTAGGTTGTCTTTTGTTTTGTCAATGGTTTCCTTTGCTGTGCAAAAGCTTTTAAGTTTAATTAGGACCCATTTATTTATTTTTGTTTTTGTATCCTCTGTCTTAGGAAACAAACCCCAAAAAGCAGTGCCGTGATTTATGTCAAAGAGTGTTCTGCAACCTGTGTCAGCTCTTGACCTTGATGGAGTAAAATAAATAGTTATGAGTATTTTTTCCTTATTTTAATGTGCATAAGTTTATATATATTAGCCATATATTTTTGTTTTCTTTCCCTCTGGGTCTTAGTTATCAGGGAGCTTAGATCCCTCTTATTCATCCTATAGTGGCCCTTATTATTGACATAGTTGTGGTCTCCCCTTTTTTCTTTCCCCTTTGTTAACCAATTCATATATTCTGGTGGGGAAAGAGTTAAAGTAGAAATTAAATAATGATTCTAGCAGTAACCAGCTGTGGAGAGCTCATTTATTTTCTTTTTTCTCTAATATAGACTTACAGTGGTACTACATTTTTTTCCCCCTTTGGAACATATTATACATAATAACAATAACACAGTGGCTGAGCGAGGTTTGTTTGTTTTTTTTCTAAAGAGGCTTTATCAGTCAGGGTTCAGTCAGAGAAGCAGAACCATGGGGAATGAATATATCTACATGCATGGTTTTGTTACTGGTATTTAACCTTATGCAATCGTAGGAGCTGGTAAAATAGACTCTGTAAGGTTGTCGTCTTCATATCTCATGCTTGGAAATTCAAGTTTACAGAGCAAGCAGTCAGCAAGGGAAAATGGACGAAAAGCAGGGGAGAGCAAGACGGAACCACAAACTCAAGGGGAAGCCTATGAGGACAGACTGAAACCCATGTTAGCTCTTGTTGCTGCTGACCTTGATGGAGCACTTGCTGTCACTGCCTCACACCAACAAGGTGAGCCAGAAGACAAGTGACAACGTGTGTGAATTACAAAATGGCTGCCGTTTCACTTCTGCCCTCCAAATGTCACCCAAGAACCTCTCTCATGGGCTACTCTAACTGGAAACGTATAGGAAGGGGAATACTGGGAAATGTACTTCAGCTTAGCTAAGTCAACAAATGACAAACCCACCACAAATCGTTTTTTTTTTTTTAAATCAGCTTTGTTGAGGTGTAATTTACTATAACACACACCTATTTTAAGTGTATACTTTGATGAGCTTTGACAATTGTTACTGATTTACATCCATGTAACCAATAACCACCAGCACAATCAGGATATAGAATATTTCCATCCCCCCCGAAAAGTTCCTTTGTGCCTCTTTGTAGCTAATCCCCCTCTCACCCTCAGCTCTAGGCAACCATTGATCTGTTTTCTGTCAATATAGATTAGATTTGACAGTTTTAGAATTTTATGTTAATGGAATTATACAGAACTGTACTCTCTTGTGTCTGGTTATTTTCACTCAGCTTAAGAATTTTGAGATTCATATAAGCTATTTTATGTATGAGTAGTTCATCTTTTTTATTCCTGAGTAGTATTCCAGGGCATGGATATATCATAATTTGCTTATCTGTTCCCCTGTTAATGGACATTTGAGCTGTTTATGTTATTTGGCTCTTATGAATAGAGTCACTGTGTACATTCATGTATAAGGCATTGTATAGAAGTATTCCTTCTCTTGTATAAATGCTTAGGAGTAGAATTCCTTGTCTATTTAAATATTTTGCCAATTTTAAAATGTGGTTTGTTTTTCTTCTTACAATTGAGTTGTAAGAGTTCTTTATGTGTTCTGGCTACAAGTCCTCTGTCAGATATATGAATCATGAATATTTTCCCCTAGTTCGTGGTTTGCATTTTTATTTTCTTAAAAATGTGTGTCAAACAGCAAAAGTTTTCAATTTTGATGAAGTCCAATTTATCAATTTTATTTTATTTATTTATTTTGGTTAGTGCTTTTGTGTCTTAATACATCTTTCCTATCCTACCCCAAGGTACACAAATGTTCTCTTATGTTCTTTTTTTTTTTTTTTTTTTGGTTTCACCAAGCAGCTTGCGGGATCTTAGTTCCCCGACAAGGGATCAAGCCTGGGAGGGATCAAACCTGGGACCCCGGCAGTGGAAGCACAGAGTCCTAACCACTGGACTGCCAGGGAATTCCCTTTTATGTTCTATTCCATAAGGTTTATACTTTAACTTTCACATTTAAATCCATCATCCATTTAATTCTTTTTATGTGGTGAGCACTGAGGTCCATTTTTCAAAATATGGATACCCAGTTGTTCCAGGATTACTTTGTCACCTTTTCCAAAGATCAATTGATCATGTATGTATGGGTGTATTTCTGGACTCCCTATTCTGTTTCATTAATCTATATGTCTGTCCTCAGGTCAATATCTCATTGTTTTGATGACTGTAGCTTTATCATAAGTCCTGTAAGACCTCCAAATTTGTTCCTCTGTTCCAAAATTGTTTTGGATACTCTTGGTCTTCTTACATTTTCATATAAATTTTATAATCATGTATCAGTTCCTAAAAAGAGCCAGCTAGGATTTTAATTGAGAATGCATTGAATGGCTAGATCAATTTGGGAATTTACATCTTAGCAGTATTGAATGTTCCAAACCATAATCATTTTTATCTTGTTCAATTATTTATGTCTTCTTTAATTTCTCACATGTAGAAGTTTTATCATTTTCAGTGTAGAAGTTTTATGCATTTTGTTAAATTTATCTCATTTCTTTGTTGCTATTTGTAAATTGTATTTTTTTAACATTTCAGTTTCCAATTGTTTACTGATAGTCAGTGATCTCTATTCTTATCTTTAGCATTTCTTCATTTCTTTGAATTTAGTTTTCTCTTCTTTTTCTAGCTTCTTATGGTGGAAACTTAGACAACTGACTTTGAACCCTTCTTTTTCCTAAAATAAGCATTTATATCTATAGATTTTTCTTTAAGCAGTGCTTTAACAGCATCCCACACATTTTTTTTCTTTTTTTCTTTATTGAAGTATAGTTAATTTACAATATTATATTAGTTTCATGTGTATAACATAGTAATTCAGTATTTTTATAAATTACACTCCATTTGAAGTTATTACAAAATAATGGCTATAATTTCCTTTGCTGTACAATATATCTGTGTCGCTTATCTATTTTGTATATAGTAGTTTGTATTTCTTAATCCCCTACCCCTATCTTGCCCCTCCCACTTCCCTTTCCCCACTGGTATCCACTAGTTTGTTTTGTGTATCTGTGAGTCTGTTTCTGTTTTGTTATACACATTCGTTTGTTTTATTTTTTATATTCCACCTATAAGTGATAACACAGTATTTGTCTTTCTCTGTCTGACTTGTTTCACTGAGTATAATACTCTCTAGATCCACCCACATGGTTGCAAATGGCCAGTATCTCAGAAATTTGGTATTTTTTCTTTTATTCACCTTGAATTCTTAAAAATTTCTTCTTTGACCCATGGATTTCTTAAAAGTATGTTTTATAACGTCCAAATATTGGGGAAATTTTTTAGTTATCTTTCTATTACTGATTTCTAATTTTATCCCATTGTGGTCAGAGGACACACACTGTACGATTCCAATCCATTTAAATTTATTGACACTTTTTTACGGCATAGCGTATAATCTGTCTTGATGACTCTTCCATGTGCACTTGAAAGGAATGTATATTCTGTTGTTGTTGGGTAGAGTGTTCTATAAATGTCAATTTTGACAAGTTGGTTGATGGCATTTAAGTCTTCTACATCCTTACTGATTTTCTGTCTACTTGATCTATTAATTATTATTGAGAAAGGAGTGTTGAAATCTTGAATAATAACTGTAGATTTGTCTATTTCTCTTTAAAGTTTCCTCAGGTTTTGCTTCATCTATTTTGAAGCTCTGATGTTTATTTGGTGCTTATCCATTTAGGATGTATGTCTTCTTGATGAATTGACCCCTTTATCATTATGAAATGTCCCTTTTCATCTCTGATAGCTTTTTTTTTTTTTTTTTTGCTTCATTTTCCGCAAGGATCTGTTTGTAGTAAACTCTCTCAGCATATCTGAAAATGTCCTGATTAAATGATGGTTTAGTTGGGTATTGAATTCCAGCCTCACAGCTATCATCTCTCAGCACCATGAAGATGTTATTCCATTATCTTCTGGCCTGTAATGTTGCTGTTGCAATATCTCTTCTCAGTTTAATTGTTGTTGTTGTTGTTTTAAGGTGCTCTGTTATTTCTCACTGATGGCTTTTAAGATCTTCTAT
This sequence comes from Grampus griseus, assembly GCF_964374135.1. Taxonomy (NCBI): domain Eukaryota; kingdom Metazoa; phylum Chordata; class Mammalia; order Artiodactyla; family Delphinidae; genus Grampus; species Grampus griseus. The sequence goes on along the minus strand of NC_138999.1, from coordinate 39,067,330 downwards.
TTCACTTTGGTAAATACCAAAGTTTGGTATTTTGATGTTTCCTTACAATGTGTCTAGGTTAGTGTTTATTTTTTATTTTTCCTTCTTGGTGTGGATGTACTTTTTACAATTGAGATTTATGACTTTAATGAATACAGAAAAAATATTGTCAGCCATTATGTCTTAAAATATTGATTCTCCATCACCCTCCTAGCCTCAAAGTCTTTCTATTCTTGCCTTGGGGAGTTCCTTTTGGAGATATATTTGACTATCGAATTTTATCCTTGATATCTCATAACCTCTTTTTCATATACTCCATAATTCATATATTCCATCTTTTCATCTTGCTGTGCTGCATTTTGAGTAAATTCTTCAGATATATTCACCAGAGAGTTTAGTAATTCTCTTCAGCAATGTTAAATCTAATTTAAAAGTGCACTGAGTTTTAAATTTCAATAATTGTATCTTTAATTTCTAGATTAGTTTGGTTCAAAATCTGCTTGTTATGTTTTAAATAGTGACTTGTTTTTATGGATTACAGTACTGGTTTTATGTCTTTAATCATTTTAAACATACTTATTTTATCCTCTGCATTAGTTTATTCTAGTACCTAAAGTATATTAGGGATATAGATCTGCTGTTTATGTGCCCATTTTTACTCAGTGCAATCTTTCTCTCTTTATGTCTTATAATTTGAAATTTAAACTCCACATCCGTGGAGCTTTATCTATGCAATCCTGTCCATCTCAGACTTGGGATATAGGCCTCCAAAGCATTTTTGCATTTGTTTCTCCCAGGCAATAGAGACTGGGAATAATTGTTTTTTCTCTTTTTTTTTTTTAATTGAAGTATAGTTGATTTACAATGTTGTGTTAGTTTCAGGTGTACAGAAAAGTGATTCAGTGATTCAGTTACATTCATTCTTTTTCATACCTTTTCCATTCTGGTTTATCACAGGATATTGAACATAGTTCCCTGTGCTATACAGTAGGACCTTGTTGTTTATCCACCTATATATAAAATAGCTTGCATCTGCTAATCCCAAACTCCCAATACATTCCTCCCCTATCCCTCCTCCCCCTTGGCAACCACAAGTCTGTTCTCTCTTGGCAACCACAAGTCTGTTCTCTATGTCTGTGAGTCTGTTTCTGTTTCATAGATATGTTCATTTGTGTCATATTTTAGATGCCACATATAAGTGATATCATATGGTATTTGTCTTTCTCTTCCTCACTTACATCACTTAGTGTGATAATCTCTAGGTCCAGCCATGTTGCTGCAAATGGCATTATTTCATTCTTTTTTATGGCTGAGTAATATTCCATTGTATATATGTACCACATCTTCTTTATCCATTCTTTGCTGATGGACATTTAGGTTGTTTCCATGTCTTGGCTATTGTGAATGGTGCTACTATGAACATAGGGGTGAGAGATTTGGAAGAATTTTTATGTTAACTTTTCATTTTAGGTATTCCTGGGCCATGACAAAGCACGTGGTTATACATTTTTTAGGGGAGAAATTTTTTGTCTACTCAGAGGCTGAGCAAAGAAAGACTCTTCATTGTCAGTTTGTGCCAGCAGGTGGTTTTTTCCTTTCCCACCTTTTACTAATGGTTCATCCCTTCAAGGACCTGGATTTATGTAGAACAGAACAATTCCAATTCCTTGCCTCATGTGAGTCAAAGGGATTCATTATGCAGTTAAAACATCATTCAACCAGGAGCGCTAAATAAGAACATTTATAGGCAAAGACCAACAAATTTACCACTAACAAATCATTGCTGAGAAAAGAAGCAAAGCAGTTTCATGTGGAAGAAAGATTTGAACAAAGAAACAAGAAATCCGACAGAAAGCATGAGAACAAAGAAATTAGTAAAAGTATAAGTAAAGCTGAATAAGAAAGTGGTACATATTTTTAATGATAACTAAGGAGACATTAAAATATAATGGAATTAAAATACAGGAGGATGACAGCATGTAAAATGCAGGAGATCATACCAAGTAAGACTAGAACGAAGCAGAAAACACAATCAGAATTGCTTTAAATCATCCAGAAAATTTTATTTTCCCATTAACAAGAAATCCAGAGATAGGTGGCACTCAGGTGGGTTAGATTAGGGACTCCTCAGTGCCATCAAGGACCCAGACCTTTCATGTTCCATCAGGTGTGTACCTAAAAATGGTTAAGATGACCGATTTAATGTTACATGTATTTTACCACAATTAAAAATTTTTTGATTTCTAGTTTGAATAGGTAATGCATACATGTGGCACCCAAATCAGAAGGAGCAAAAGGGTATACAGTGGTTTTCCTATGTGCTTTTCTTGTTTCCCAGTCTTCTTACCTGTTCCACAACCAACAACCCAGCCTATCTCTCCTTGGACATCAATTGGTAGCACTTTCTTGTGTGTCCTTCAGAGGTATTCTGTGATTCATTCTTTTGAATAGCTGCGTGGTATTTTACTGTACCATATGCACTATATTTTCACCATTCCCCTGATAGTGATCATTTAGTTATTTTTAGCTTGAAATCTCATCTTCTAATAAAAAAAATGCACACTCCATTATGCACTTATTTAATTTATTTTTATTTTACTCATTTTGATAGGCAATGTATTCACAGGGTTCAAAAATCAGAAAGCATAAGAGGGTAAACATTAAAATGTCTCCTTGTTAGTGCTGTCTCCCAGGTCTTCTGGGCTGGGCATTTACTTGCTTCACAAATCCACTTCACAAATCACTGCCCTTTGCCTGCTCTGCTCTGCACTGCAGGAAAATACATTTCCCAGACTCCCTTGCCTGATGGCTTATGGGTAGTTTCAGGCGATGGGAGGAGGGGCACTGGTAAAGACTGGAGGGTGGGAGGAGGGCAGAGCCAATGTGTTGTTCTCTCCCCTCGTGCTTGAGTAAAACGTGCTGCTGCTGCTGGAACTTCTTTTGGCTTTAGCTCCCACACTGTGGTCAGAGGGTGAGTCAGCCTCACCCTCTGTGGTCCCAGCTCCCTCTGGGCAGCTCCCACCCGGGTTCTACTACTGCTGCATTGGCCCAGCTTCTCAGATCTGGTAACACCACTTCCTCCCTGATTCTCTTCAGCCCCATGAATACTAGACAGTTTTTGCTATTAACAATTTCTGGGGTAGCTTATAGTCTCCTACTTAGCATCGTAACTCTTTATTACCTGTGTGACCAATTTGCTGTATTAAATTTCCTCTGAATGAAATGCCTAGAGTAGTTTCTCAGGCTGGACCCTGACTGACAATCACCCCTGAAGACAGATAATATTATCAGTTTCTTATGTGTGTCCTTCCAGAGACATTTAATGCACATACAAGTAAATTGTATCTATTCTCTCCCTCCCATTTCTTTTCACAAATGATGAAATACTATACATACTATTCTACACTTTGCTTTTTTCACTTAGCAATAATCCTGGAACTTGTTCTATATAACATTTCAAAGATCTTCCTCATTCCTTTTAATTCATCATGTGGATCTACTACAATTAAATAAATTGTTGGAACACAGCCATGCCCATTTGCCGAGGTATTGTCTGTTACTGCTTTCACACCAGTCCCTTATTAATGGATATTTAGGTTATTTATGATTTCCTGCTATTACAAATAATTCTGCTACAAATAACCTTGAACTATACCATATCATGAACTGGGGAGAAAACTCGAGAACTGGAATTGCTGGGTCAGTGGGAATGTGTGTTTGAGAACTTTTTAAGTATGAAAGTTCAAAAATATATTCTTGTTAGGCATGGGAGCAGAACTTCAAGGGTTCCAAGGAAACAGGATGTTAAATTTCACCTTTTGGTTGTATTTTGCATATGAAAACATAGTAAAAATAATTTCTCATGGAACAGCACAATTTCACATTATTAACTGTTCTTTTAAAGTTAAGTATTTCAAAAAAAAATCCTTCATGTATACAATCAAGTGAAGGCAAAGGGCAGGACTCTACAATTACCTTGAGTTTTTCAGAAAGTTCACGTACTACTAGGTTAACAGAGTTTATGATCTCTGTTGGGTTCTCCTGGAATTGGTACAGTGATTTTCCACTGAGGATGACCAATTTGCCTATTGGATGATTTTTTAGAAAATCTCTTAGCATAGAAAACCTACTGCAAGTCTCTTCCCTGGGGAGAATGTGAGGGTTGCATGGAGAGAGTGAGCCAGTGAAGACTTGAGAACAGGTTCTAAAAGTGCTAAGGGCACAAATTGGTTTGACTTAAAAGCATCAAGTAGGACTTGCCTGGTGGCACAGTGGTTGAGAGTCCGCCTGCCGATGCAGGGGACACGGGTTCGTGCCCCAGTCCGGGAAGATCCCACATGCCGCGGAGCGGCTGGGCCCGTGAGCCATGGCTGCTGAGCCTGCGCGTCTGGAGCCTGTACTCCTCAATGGGAGAGGCCACAGCAGTGAGAGGCCCGCGTACCACAAAAAAAAAAAAAAAAAAAAAGCATCATGTAGATTTGCACCTTTAAATTCTATTACTGAAAGCTTTACATTCTCTTGTGTCCTCAAGGAATTGTATGGACTGGCCCAGGAACTGCCTATTTCTTCCAGGTAAACAGTAAACCCTGGGGTCAGTGTAATTTCTGGTGACAAAATTAAGTATAAGAAAAAGTGCCATTACTAAATATTCTCCCCAGTGACTCAATTACAAAGTTTTTTCTGTAAAGGGCCAGACAGTATACATTTTAGGTGTTATGCGTCATGTAGTTTATTTTGCAACTACTCAACTCTGCTGTTTTAGTGCTAAAGCATCCGTAGACAGCATATAAATGATCCAGCATGGGTGGGAATGTAAATTGATACAGCCACTATGGAGAACAGTATGGAGGTTCCTTAAAAAACTACAAATAGAACTACCATACGACCCAGCAATCCCACTATTGAGCATATACCCAGAGAAAACCATAATTCAAAAAGACACATGCACCCCAATGTTCATTGCAGCACTATTTACAATAGGCAGGTCATGGAAGCAACCTAAGTGTCCATCATCGGATGAATGGATAAAGAAGATGTGGCACATATATACAATGGAATATTACTCAGCCATAAAAAAACGAAATTGAGTTATTTGTAGTGAGGTGGATGGACCTAGAGTCTGTCATACAGAGTGAAGTAAGTCAGAAAGAGAAAGACAAATACCGTATGCTAACACATATATAGGGAATCTACGAAAAAAAATGGGGCTTCCCTGGTGGCGCAGTGGTTGAGAGTCCGCCTGCCAATGCAGGGGACACTGGTTCGTGCCCCAGTCCAGGAAGATCCCACATGCCACGGAGTGGCTAGACCCATGAGCCATGGCCACTGAGCCTGCGCATCTGGAGCCTGTGCTCCGCAATGGGAGAGGCCACAACAGTGAGAGGCCCACGTACTGCAAAAAAAAAAAAAAATATATATATATATATATGTCATGAAGAACCTAGGGGTAAGATGGGAATAAAGACACAGACCTACTAGAGAATGGACTTGAGGATATGGGGAGGGGGAAGGGTAAGCTGTGACAAAGTGAGAGAGTGGCATGGACATATATACACTACCAAACGTAAAGTGGATAGCTGGTGGGAAGCAGCCGCATAGCACAGGGAGATCAGCTCGGTACTTTGTGACCACCTAGAGGGGCGGGATAGGGAGGGTAGGAGGGAGGGAGATGCAAGAGGGAAGAGATATGGGAATATATGTATATGTATAACTGATTCACTTTGTTATAAAGCAGAAACTAACACATCATTGTAAAGCAATTATACTCCAATAAAGATGTTAAAAAAATAAAAATTAAAATAAAATCTTGACCAAAAATAAATTTAAAAAAAAAACAAAAAAAGATCCAGCATGGCTATGCTCCAATAAAATTTTATCTCCAAAAAGGGCTGGTGGCAGGATTTTGCCAGAGGACTGTAGTCTTGCCCACCTGTGCCCTAGAGTCAAATCAATGTTCTCACAGTGCACCAGCCCCTTAAGCTGTGGCATGCTTGGTGCTCTGGCTCTCCTGACCTGAGCTGAGCTCTCCCATGGGATTGCTGTGGTATCTGAAATGATTTTCCCTGGTGACAACCTGGCTATGCTCTCTCCTTAGCACAGAAGTCTTTTGTATTGAGAGTAAGTAAAGCCAAATCCGGCCTCTGTACCCCAACACCGAATTAAATCTCAGAGACAGAGTTTTGGATGAAGTTGAAAAGAATAGCTTTATTGCTTTGCCAGGCAAAGGTGGTCACAGTGGGCTAATGCCCTCAAAACTCTGTGTCCAAACCTGGAGGGGGTAGTGAGAAGTTTTATAGTAATGGTTCAAAGAGGAGGGCGTGGTCAGCTCATAGACATTCTTCTGATTGGTTGGTGGTGAGGTAGGTGGCAGTCAGCATCATCAACCTTCTGGTTCCAACCGGTCTGGGGTCTACGTGCTTGTGGGCATCATACAGTTAACTTCTCCCACCTGGTGGGGGTTTCAGTATCTGCAAAACAGCTCAAAGATACTGTTCTTGAGGCAGAACCAGGACCCTGCCCCAAGGCTGCACTATTGTTTCTCAACTGCTCCTCCCTTGTCTCCACATCCCCTCCTTTCCCTAATTAGCAACTCTTTGGACCTGCCCTAAGGTCATGGAGGCTGAATGGAGCCTATTTCCTGCAAACAAGAAATAGGGGACACAGAAAAGCTTTTGTGCCCAGGAGCCCCACAGCGTCCTGCTCAGTTTCATAAGTATACAAGAGATGTTGATATGATGTCCTTCAATGAATTTAGGGACACACGGAGAGAATGTCATTCATGACAGACCATTAGAGAGTGAGAGAACAAGAGTAACAAAACCAGAGACCCCTGGTGTCATTGGTCCCTGAGGCAGATTGTTTGCAAGCATGGCTGCCAGCAATCCCTCCCATCTTCACATGTGCTTGTTGCACCTCCCATCAGGAAGTGAGGTCTATTTCCCTCCCCTTGAAAATGGGCTGACCTTGGAACTTGCTTTGGCCAATAAAATATGGCAGAAGTGATATGGTGCCAATTCCAAGCCTAGGCCTTAAGAGACTTGGCGCTTCAGCTTTCACTAAAACCTTTAGGATAATGCCTGGCACCAAGAAATACTTTATAAATGTGAAATATTTTTTGTCATCATCAAGCCCCTCAGTTTCAAGCAGCTGCTGTCAGCAGATCATCCCACCCAGGTATGACCACAGACTCCCCAGGCCCCACCTGAGCCAATGTGTGAACAATACTGCTCCAAGATGGCTGCCCTGAGGACATCCTATCGGGCGATTCCTTAGAGCACTCTCTTAGCCCAAGACTAGGGGAGGCTACCTGAGCTGTGTTATTTTAGCCCTTTGTAGTGCTGCTTTTATTGGATTGTGCTTTAGCACTACACCTTTGGTCTATACTGCAGGGCATTATAAAGAATAGCCCTATGAACTATAGACTTCCCTATCTAGACACCATTGAAGAGATTAATTTCATTTCAGCGCCCCCTATATAGGGAAAACTTTCTCTCATGTTTCATTGCTAAGAATAAACGTTCCTTTCCTGTAGTTTTTTCACTGTATGGCCCTGTGACATATATGAGGGATCAGGTATTACTTTTGGCCTTTATCTACTAAATTTGTGGCCCTCTAGCAAGTGGACAGGTTCTTACAAGGTATTTGGGGGAATTCTAACTTAACTCCTTGCTTCATCTATTTTTTCCCTACTGTCATTTTCCCTTTCCCCTGGTCACCATGCTTACTTTTGTAAAATGGTAATCCAACTCAAATCTTTTTGTTGGACTGAAGCAAGGTAAAAGTAAAGATTAAAAAACTGCTGCTTAATATAATCCTAAATCAACACCTTTTAAAAATAGGTGGATAACATAAATATACATTCTGCAATTTTAGAAATCGTATAACTTATCTGGGAGTTTCATTTTGGCTTTGAGTTTTTGAACAGTTAATAAATAAAATTTAAAAGATTTGAGCAAGAAAGTGAAAAAAGATACCCATTGATTCTTGTTTTCAGGCTCAAAAGATGGATTGTTATAACATCTACTATAACGTCCCCAGCCACCACTACCATTGAGCACCTACTGTATGCTAGGAATTCTACTGGGTACATTACATCCATTATCTTACTCATGAACAAACAGATGCCATATTGAAAATATTCAACAAATCAAATATATACTAGACACAAAAGTGCTGAGGATACAGCAGAGTAAAGCCAGACAAGATCTCTGCTTTCATAGCACTTTGGTGGAATTAGTTATCTTTCATAATGACTTCATAACTGCCTGTCTTTGAGCAAGCTGTCTTTGTGTTCTGAGCTCTTGGAGAGCCTCATGATGATGATGAAGATGGTGGTGATGATGCCAGTTTACATTTATTAAGCATATATTATATCCCGGGCATTGTTCTAAGTGTTTACATGTATTAGCTCACTAAATCCTCAGACGATCCTATGAGGTATATGTTAGTATTAGCTCCATTTTATAGATTAGGAAACTAAGGCACACAATGGTTACATCAGGGTTTCCGAACCTCCACACTATTGACATTTTGGACCAGATATTTCTTTGTGGTAGGGGGCTGTGCTGTGCATTGTAGGATGTTTAGCAGCATCCCTGACCTCTACTCATGACTAAATGCCAGTAGCAACCCCCTGTCCCCAGCTGTGACAACCAAAACATCTCCAGACATTGCCAAGTGTCCCCTTAAGGGCAAAACTGCCCCCGGGTTGAGAATCACTCACTGGGTTAGATGATTTACCCAAACTCACACAACTAGTAAGCATCAGAGCTGAGATTCAACCCAGGCATGCTGGCTCCTGAACCCAAAATATTAACAACACTAAACTCTAGGTGTAATCATCTCGCTCATTTATTATCATTTTCAGCAGTGGAAATGCAAAAATTGTGCCCTAACTTTCTGAAAAAAAGTGGACATAGCCTTGATGTTAAGATCTCATAATGACTAGCATATTAATTATTCAGTGTATATCAATCAGGTTCCCAGTGAAACCAAGCAGGACCCTGTGGGGCTCCTGGGCACAAAAGCCTTTCTGTGCCCCCAGTTTTTTTTGCAGGAAATAGGCTTCATTCAGCCTCCATGACCTTTCCTGAGTTCCAGTGGGGCAGGTTCAAACAGTTGCTAATCAGGGAAGGGAGGGGACAGGACACAGGGACAGCTAAAAGACACAATAGTGCAGCCTTGGGGCAGGGTCCTGGTTTCCCCTCAAGGGATACACAAACAATATCTTTGAGCTGTTTTGCAGACACTGAAAGCCCCACCAGATGGGAGAAGTTAACTGTATGATGCCCATGAGCACGTAGACCCCAGACTGGTTGGAACCAGGTTGAGGATGCTGACTGCCACCTACCTCACCACCAACCAATCAGAAGAATGTCTATGAGCTGACCATGCCCTCCTCTTTGAATCATTACTATAAAACTCCTTACTACCCACTCCAGGTCAGGACACACAGTTCTGAGGGCATTAGCCCTCTGTGGCCCCCTCTGCCTGGCAAAGCAATAACGCTATTCTTTTCTACTTCACCCAAAACTCTGTCTCCGAGATTCGGTACAGAGACCGAATTTCAGTTACACCAGCAGGAAACAAAAGGCATCCCTCTAATTAAGAGAATTTGAGGAGGGTTCAACAAGCCAATTGTGGACAAAGATGTGGGCAGGGAGTAGGGAGACCACAGGGAAGAGTGTAGTTCTCTGAGGCTATTAACAGTGGCGAGTTTTTACCACCTCTAGGCCCAATGGGATGAGGAATTGAGAGGATGAGAGCGGGGAGAGAGAGAGAGAGAGAGAGAGACTTGAAAGAAACACAATCTTGTGTCAAGGGACCCAGTTAACCCAAGGTGACCCTGTGAGAAGAGTGGAAGAGTGCCAGGGTACCATAACTTCACTCTCCTTCCACCCTCTGATTTTTTGGTGCTGCTTATTTGCTTCCTACTGGAAGCCAGAGAGCAATGGTGCCCACTAATGTGGTCCATTCAGGTCAGCTTCCTGGTTGGAGAGCAGGAGGAGAGGGTGGAGAGAGATATCCTCATATCGCAATAACATTTCTCATGGCGTTTCCATCTATCGGCTTTGAGATTTTTAAATGTTCATCTATCAACTCTACTCATTTGTGGTTTTTCTTGGTGAGAAGTCAGTTTCATCTAATATCTGTGTAGATGTTCCATGACCTCCAATTTGTATCGTTGGTTAACCAGCTTGTGTAGAATTTGAGGGGAGTAAAAGAAAATTATTGTACTATCTGCTTTGGAAAGATGTCATCAGGATGCATCTGCTGCAGAAACGTTGGACTAGTCACTGCCTTTTTCCTTTAATTTTTTTAAACTGTTACCAAGACATAAGGTTCATTATTATGTGTTTATGTTGGCAGAGCTTCAAATGTGAAAATTCATTTCTAAGCAGTTCTTTGAAATATTTGGATATTTGCTTCAAACTTTTTGCCATGCCTTCAATTGATTAAATTTTCATTTTAAAGAGTCTGTGCACAGTGTGCCTGAATTTGTGATCCTTCACCGGACTTTTAACGATCATGTCTACACAACAAGAAAAATGGCCTGTCCATTCTGGGAAATGAAATCAACTCACAGGGAAAAAAAAAAATCACCACTGTATAGCTGATTGTGTGGCATCCTGTATGTGAAACGGCTTTTGGGTTGACCGTAATTTTTATTTTTCTCACAGTGGATTTTGGCACTATTGGGCAAAGTTTGGCCAAGTCTCTTTCCTGCTCACTCTTGAGGGCTTCTGTCCTCTGCTTCTCCATCCCTTCCATTATGGTCCTGATACATGGTGAGTTTAGACCGTTGCTCTGAACAGTATGTTCTAGAAACATAGCATTTTGGAGTTGAAAATGCCTTTAGTAGCCACCCCGTTCCATCTCCCTTCCGGTGAGCTCCGGTGAGCACTCTCTTGTGTAATGTCTCTGACAGATGGCCACCCAGCGTGTGTTTGAGCATCATCTGAGACAGGGAACCCTCAGCTTTGCAAGGCAGCTTGTTGCAATGTGGGTGAACTCATATGGCTAAACAGGTCATCTTTCCAATGAGCTGAAACTTGCTTTCCTCAATTTTCAAGCATTAGAGAGAGGCAGTAGAAGGCAGTGGTTAAGAGCCCAGGTTCTGGGCCAGACTGCCTTTGTGTTCATGTTCTGGCTCCCCCACTTACCATCTGTGTTCCCTTGCACAAGTTATTTAACCTCCTAAACCAGTTTCTCAGAAATAGGGCTCACAGGACAGTGGTGGCTTAGCATTGTATCAATTTTGCTAAGTTGGAACTGAGATTCCTCAAATTCCCTTCCTTGGTTGGTTCTGGGTTAGGGTTGCCTACAGGAGAAATTGGAGGTCAGAGTGAGGCAAGAAGAAGAGTGTAGAGTCGGTGCTCTTGCAGTTCCCTGGCATCATCACAGACCTTCTGGTTTGCATCATTTGTGCCGGGCAGCCACTGGGCCTGCAGCTCCTCCAACTCCTGCCAGATCTTTTCCGTCACGGGTCTTCTGTCTAGGAATATACAACTTTCTATGTTTTATTAACTTGTCAAATACATTCCTGGTATACTTAGAGTTTTCATGTGTATCATTTTTTTTTAAAAAAAGAAGACATTCATTTGTTCATTCATAAACATTTATTGAGCACCTACTATGTGCCAGGTCCACAGAGCAAAACAGAGATAAGTAAAGCTTTACCTTGAATTGTGAATGCCTCGTAGTCCAGCAAGAGAGAAAGACAAGTAAATCACAGGGAGCCCTGAGTATGTGCTGTAATGGGGGATGTACAGGAGATATATTATTTTTATTCTATCTCACATATAATTTTCTCATTTAGAAGATATTATTACACCCATATATATCTTGTATATTATTTTGGTCACATACCTTACATATATTCTGTTCTCATCTGGGTTATATGTCATTGTATGTATTATTTTTGCTTTTAAATGTTATATTTTTACTTTTCTCTAAAGATATTTTATAGCTTTCTAAAAAAAAAAAAAAAAGATCTTTTCCCTCAGAATCTCAGAATCCTGGACCAATTTTGTGTGCAGTTCCATGGCGAAGTGTGTCAGCTCTTTGGAAGGTCCCCTGCATCATCGAAGTTGGAGGCTTAGAGACCAACACAGGTTTCAGTGTGAAACTAATAGGGCCAATATGCGTTCTGATGAGAGACAGGTGTGGGTTTCAGCTCCTTCTCACTCTTCCCCACTTTACAGCCATTTTCCCTTCCCAACTACTGGCCAGGCTGGCTTTAGGTCCAACACCAGATACAGAAGCAAGAGCTATACATAGGCTATCCAGCTCCCATGACTTTGTAAGGTCTAATCCCTAGAATAAATCTCTTATATTACTTACAGTGACTCTGCTTCTCTGATTAAACCCAAATAATACCAGTATATTGTGAGGAATCAACAAAATAATGTATGTAAATCACTTAGCAGACTGCCTAGAACACAGATAAGTACCTATATTTTTCTTCACCTTTGTGGAATTACCAGCTCCATTCTCCAGGACATTACAGAATGCGTTTGGTTCCTCTTCCACCTGACAATGAATCCACATAATTAAATCCATACTTTTGAGGACTTTTATATATAGAATGCTCTGTCAAGTGAAACTTTATGATAGATACTGGACTAAATATCTGGATTTAGATACATCATCGCATTTAATCTTCACAAAAACATTAGGAATTTTATAGATGAGGCTGCTATCTAGGTGACAAGGTGACATACCAAGAGAATGTCAATCTAAGTTAGTTAATGACCTATGGGAACTCTTGGACTATCTACTGTTAGTTGGGTTTTATATTAATATTTGCTTTTTAAATACATTTACATTTTTTTTCTTAAAAAGTGTTAAGTTCAGTTCACGAATATTGTTAGTTATGCTATTTATAAATCTTGTAATTGGTGTATAAAATATGGGCAATTACTTTCGATTGTTCTCTGATTAATAGTCAACACAATTCAAAAAGATTAAATTCACTTTAAACAATCTCATTTATAAACTTATTTAATTCCTCTTTTAAAACTACACTCATATATTTAATACGTTTGAACTTGTCAAGCCCTTCAAATGCCTGACAAGGCATAAGTATAATCCTAACAAACAAAATCCTACTAGGTGGTTAAATGACTCTGGTGAAGATAATAAATTAAGCCTGCAAGTCTGCTGAATCTTGAGTTCTTTTAAACATTTCAATACTGTTAATGCACTTAGTGAAATTCTCTTGTACTTTTTTACCTGAAACTGCAAGTCAAAATAAATTGCTCAAGGCAGATCTGACAGATTTCCTAAAATGGCAGATTCTCTTAAACATTACCAAGAGATTAGTTTGAATTTACATAAAAGCATTACTATGATGGCTATTTACTTCATTTTATCATTCTAAATTCTCCCCAGGGTTGAAAAGTCACTCAGATAAGGGTAGCGGATTTACCGTATCAGGTGGATTGAGCTGAGGTTAGAAGATGGCTTTGGCCATCAGAGTATGTCTGCTTATTAGTCAAAGATTCAAGACCAAAATTTAGGATTTAAGAGCTTCATGCTTCCCAGATGATTCTACCTTAGCCACCAAGTACCAAGGGAACCCTTTCTTTTTTTTAATAGTCACTTGGTTCATGGGAGATTCCAATGCCACATATTTCGCTACAAAGTTTTAGCCACCTGATTTGGATAGCTAGAAATCTGCAACCCCACTCAGGTGGCAGCTAACTCCTTTTGCCCCTAATTGGGTTCTGGATTCCTTAAATTTCTATTTAATCCTGTATCTTCTATTTTGATCTGACCACAACTCAAAGTATGAGCTGGTAGAGCTAGATTTGAACCCAGGTCTCCTTGAGCCCAGAGCTTAGGCTATGATCCACCATGATATGTTGTTTTATGAATCCCCTAGTCTTTTTTTTTCTTTTTTTTTAACATAAAAATTTCCTTCTAGTTTTCATTTTATGAATTGTCAAGTGCCTACTATCCTAATTTCTCTCCTCGGCACTTACCTTTGCTGTCAATATTCTTCTTAAAATGTATCATGGAACAAATACCCACCTGGATATAGATCAGAGTGAGCAAGGTGAGTTCGATGATCAGTCATCCAAGAGGTTCTTTAAAACTCCATTTGCCAGTGGACTTGCCTCCTTTCCCTCCACTCTCTTATGATATACTTTTTCTTTTTTGAAGTATAGTTGATTTACAATGTTGTGTTAATTTCTGCAGTACAGCAAAGTGATTCAGTTGTACATATATATACTTTTTTTATATTCTTTTCCATTATGGTTTATCATATGGTGGAAGGTTAATATAGGCAAACCTTTTGTACTAAGAACATTGTTTTTCAATATTCCTGGAACCATGGGAATGATTGATAAAGTCATTTGAAAACCCAAATCAAATCATGTCTTTGCATAAGGAACTGATTAAAAGCTGTTGAAGTTCACATTAAATGGTTTGCTGAGTTACTGTTGTAAAGTATGGATGTTGTCAGCAGATTACTCATGTTCAGTGTTTCTTTGCCTTTTTTCCCCTTTTTAACCTAACTGAACCGTTTGGACCTAACCGTTTGAAGAGCAATGTGGATATGTCTATTGGTTGAGTTTATTTATTTTTATTGAAGTATAGTTGATTTACAGTGTTGTGTTAGTTTCTGGTGTACAGCAAAGTAACTCAGTTATACATATATATTCTTTTTCATATTCTTTTCCATTATGGTTTACCACAGGATATTGAATATAGTTCCCTGTGCTATACAGTAGGACCTTGTTGTTGATCCATTCTATATATAAAAGCTTACATCTGCTAATCCCAACCTTCCACTCTATCCCCCCAACCCCCCTCCACCTTGGCAACCACCAGTCTGTTCTCTATGTCTGTGATTCTGTTTCTGTTCCATAGGTTCATTTGTGTCATATTTTAGATTCCACATATAAATGATATATGACATACATTTTTAGATAAAGATATGGCCCTGGTTTTCTTATTGTTTTAGCCCTTGGTGTGTTGGGATAGAAAGGGTTGCAAATCAGTGATCTTGATACTTTGCTTCTTCTAACAGGGCTCTGGTTTCATTTGGGTTTTAGGGGCCATGTCAAAGTATTGGCTCAAGTTGATCTTATATGGGAATAAATAAAATTCCTAATTCTTTTTATACCCAAACGGCCTTGTCTTCTCCATTCTGAACTTGTATAATGGAATTATTTAAACTAAACGTGAAAATGTACATTGAATTTATTCCTCTTAAATTTCATCTTGCTTATGGGGCACATCATTTCAGCCTGTGAAATTCTCTCTATAACCTCACACTGAGGAAGTCTTTGTATCTTCATTTAAATTGCTAGTAAAAGTGCTGAAGATAACTGACCAGGAATAGGTATGATCTTATAGATTTCCACCCTGGTTGGTGTTGATCCATTAATTAAAACCCTGTTAGTATCGTTACTTAATCAATTACAAATTTGATAATTCTTCTTGAATGCCAAAGAAATTTCTACATTTTGTCCATGATATTATGAGACTCTGTCAAATGTCTTACTGAAATCAAGACACTTTATTTCCAGTGCTTACCAGTGTGCCCGAGACAGTCTGCCACATAGGTACTCAGCTTAGTGTTAAATGAATGGATATACCATAGCATTTCAGGATGACTAAGTGCATTCTGGAACATTTTACGCATCCTGTTTCCACGTTCTTGTCTCTAAAATAAATTAAAGAATATCTGCTGAACGCTGGTTCGTAAGATAAGTGCAAAATGTGACAGATGTATTACTCATAAGAATACAGAAGGTCTACAATATACAGGACAGTTATGGGTTCCAGTTAACCACAGCCCTTTGACTGTGTTATTATTGTTGTTTTGTATGGTCTTGAAAAGAATGAAATACTGGTTTGTTTCAAGCACGTTGTGATTCTTCTTTCCCCTCTAGTTCGCTGAGTTTGGAAAACAAAAAGTTCAATTTCAGGTCAAGTGAGTTCTCTCATTTCGTTTGTTTTGTTTGTTTTTATTTGTTTTATTGGGGGGGGGGGCTTTTGCTCCTTAGTAAATTAGTTCAGTTCATTCTAGTTTTGGTTCACAGCTTATGTCAACATAAGTTTTATATGAAGTGGTTTTTTTGTTTGTTTGTTTTTTTGCGGTATGCAGGCCTCTCACAGCCGTGGCCTCTCCCGTTGCGGAGCACAGGCTCCGGACGCGCAGGCTCAGCGGCCATGCCTCACGGGCCCAGCCGCTCTGCCGCATGTGGGATCTTCCCGGACCGGGGCACGAACCCGTGTCCCCTGCAAAGGCAGGTGGACTCTCAACCACTGCGCCACCAGGGAAGCCCACATGAAGTGGTTTTAATCTCAAGATTGCCCCAGCACACTTTAGGGTTTCACAGTTCTTCCATTTGATATTTGACTAGAAAATCCAGGTAACGTTTAGTGAAAACATGAAACAAGTTTTAGTAAGAATAAAATTTGATTCTTAAAAATATTAATGGCTAAAAATAAATTATCTTTTTCTTCCCTGTTTTGAATTTTCATGGTATTACATTGTGCATTTAATCAGCCAAATTGGCATTAAGTTCTGTTTGGGTAGCAGTTTCTCAATGTGTGTGTATGTGGGAGGGAGGGGAGTGCACTCGTGGCATCTGAGGTAGGATAGTTCTTTACTGTGTTAGACTCCCTCTGGAATTGCAGCATTTTTAGCACCCATAACCTCTAGTTACTAAATGCCATTAGCAACTGCAAGTCATTGTGACAACCAAAGCACTCCCATCTATAACACCTTTCCAAGTGTCCCCTCAGTGGGCCCACCTGTTGAGGACCATTGGGTAATACAGGAAATAATATACACAGTATACTGAGAGTTGTTATACCTGGTTTCTGACCTCCACCTGTCACTATTTCCTTTATCTATATTTCCTGTAGTACAACTGATTTCCTTTATCTATATTTCTCTGTAGTAAAATTATGGGGTTGAATTACATGCCGGGATGCCAAATACTGAAGCCCAGGGACATAAATGACTGATTTGAATCTGGGGAGCAGCCCACTTGAATCTTTTACACACACGTCTTATCTAATTTAATAGAATTTTAAATTAATTAGTTGGTTCTGTTAAAAAACAAAATTCAACCAAGTAAATTTGAAGATCTAATTGATTGTATTCAATGATTCATGAATCGGGCAGTATCCCACTTAGCAACTAGAAGCTGCTCAGAGGAGTTGTGCAAAATGGGAGGTTTTTATAGGAAGAAGAGTGGGGCAGGGGAGCTATTAGCAAAAGAAAAGAAAGAATTATTTTTTAGGGCAAGACCTCTCCTTTTGAGAGGAAGGGAATGGCAAGGGTTTTATCATGTAGATTGCCTCTTTTTCCTCTGGGGAATGGAGAGGGCCCAGCTGGTAGATTACCTCCTTGGTGCTGACCATAAAACTCCAAAGTGGTTGATTAAGATTACATTTGTGGGGAAGGTTACAACTGCAATTAAATCAGGTGTTAAATCTAGGTTTGGTATCATGGGCTTTAGCATAAGTGATGCCATTTTGGGCCTGTGGTTTTCTCTTTAACAGTAGATATGATTAATAGCCCACCTCCCATTACTACTCCTTTCACCAGGTTCCTGTTAGATGGGATTAGCACTTAAAAGTTACTAATGAAATGGAACACAGATAATTATATGATTATAAATTGATCACCATTAATTTTATTTAAGTCCCATCATAAAATTGGGATATTATGAAGGATGAATAACAAAAAGGAAAACGAATGTGACTGAAGCGATCTTCCTAACCCATGGTTGTTTTCAACGAGATATCTATGGTGCCTCCACACAAAAGGATTTCTTTTATTCTCATTTTTATTATGATATACTTTAAACATACAGTGAAGGGGAGCAGAATCTGCCACCCCAGAAATACAAGAGGATTATCTTGAGCTGGTTGTTTTTTAAAATCAGCAGACACAGGAGAAGCTCTGAAAATCAAGTAGAAGTTGCCTTTTGTAAGAGACATTTACTTTTATAAGAGAAATCTCCATTTATAAGGGTGTCTCCCTCTGTATACCTGGAAAAGGATGACTAAATCTTTAGAAACTCTTATCAATGGGGAAATGAAGGATTTAAATCTGCCTTACAACCATTCCCTTGTTTACTGTGCTTTGTCTGGTAACTGCCCATAACTGCCCCACTTCCCATTCCCAACATCTTCTTTTGTCTTTAGCTGGAGATAGTAGTTAAGGTGATGGCTCGGGCTATTTCAGTAACTCAAATTTTCCTGGGTATCTCCCAACTATGCAGGAGGTATACATGTTATTAACCTTCTCTTTGTTTTTCTCCTGTTAATCTATCTTTATTTCAGGGGGAACCTCAGCCAAGAACCCAGAAGGATAGAAAGAAAATTATTTTTCTTGCCCTACAACAGCAAAATAGGAAAGAATAGGAAATTGAGCAGTTTCAACAACTCAAACTTTTGCCCTATTGGCTTCATTTCTGAACTATTTTGAAGTATGGATACCATGATACTTCACTTCTAAAAACTTTAACATTCATCTCCAAATACATAATGTTCTCCCACATAACCACCATAATACTGTAAACCTATGAAAATAAGCAATAATCCCTTACTATCATCAACTATCCATTTCCTTTACAAATGTCCCCAATTGCTTAAAAGTTATCTTTTATCACCTTTTTTTAGAATCAGAATCCAGTCAAGAATCATTGTAATCATGTCTCTTCAGTCTTTTTAAATTTATACTTGTTTTTCTTTTTTTAATTTTCATGACATTGACTTTTGGAAGAGAACGATCAAATATTTTGCATAATGTCTCGCATTCTGACTTTGTGTCATTATTTCTCTGTTGGATCCTTTAAAATGTTTCTTTTCCCATGATTGATCTGTAAACAGGAAGCTAGATTTAAAGGCTTGATTTGATTTAGGTTAAACATTCTTTATAACAACATTATATAGGGGACTTCCCTGGTGGTGCAGCGGTTAGGAGTCTGCCTGCCAATGCAGGGCACACGGGTTCGATCCCTGGTCCTGGATGATCCCACATGCCGTGGAGCAACTAAGCTGGTGCACCACAACTACTGAGCCTGTGCTCCAGAGTCTGCATGCCACAACTACTGAAGCCCGTGCGCCTAGAGCCCTGTGCTCCTCAATAAGAGAAGCCACCGCAATGAGAAGCCCACGCACTGCAACTAAGAGTAGGTCCCACTCGCCACAACTAGAGAAAGCCTGCGCACAGCAATGAAGACCCAAACGTGGACGCTATATAGGTGATGTTGTATGCTTCATATACATCACATCAAAAAACCATTTTTTACGCGTCCATTATTAGTGATGCTAACTTTGTTTGCTGAGTTAAGATGGTTTCTGCTCGTTAAAGGACAATTTTTGAAAAGGGAAAACTCAGGACTCTCAGACAAATAAAAAATGAACTTCTGTCAAAGATTTTATTTACCTCCTTAATTAACGAGGGAACCAGAAAGATGTTACAACTGGTTCAAAGGAAAATCCAAAGAGCAAACACATATACAGGCTGAATAAATGCTAAAATGAATTTGCTTAAATTGGTCAATATCCATAGGGCAACAA
Source organism: Grampus griseus (assembly GCF_964374135.1). NCBI lineage: Eukaryota > Metazoa > Chordata > Mammalia > Artiodactyla > Delphinidae > Grampus > Grampus griseus. Next base: position 39,047,794 of record NC_138999.1, on the reverse strand, counting down.
CCAACTGTATTTCTACCAGACAATTTCCACTTTTATAAACAAGAATCATTTGCATTATTCTCAGTATTCTACAACTTAAAGAGTCATAAAATAGCTCAAAGACAGTGAAAGACCCAGAGACCCAATGGAATCAGATAACCTGAACAACATCTACTTTTCCTTTGAAGAATGGAATCTTTGGTCCTTTTCCAAGTCTTTCACAATTTTTCCTACATTCTAGATCTCTCCATTATAAAGTTAACATGCTTTTTCTTTTTAACTAGAAAATTATCTGTGGTGTTATGTGACTATCCAGTTCTCCATGAGGTAACGGAGATGTAATGGTTTCGTATAAGGGTTTTAGCATCCATTGATGATTTTTGTCTGAATCTGTTATTTCACTGAGGGTAGCAAAATGGTGATTGTTCTAATGTTGTAATTTCTTTTCCATTTATTAGCAGATATTTTGCAGAAATGAAGGACTTTTCCTTACATCTAGGACTATTTTACTACTCCTGAAATATAAAATGGAATATTATTTAGCCATAAAAAGAAAGAAATCCTGCTAATTGCAATAACATGGATGGACCTTGAAGATATTATGCTAAGTGAAATAAGTCAGACAGAGAAATACAAATACTGCGTGATCTCAGTTGGAGAAATGGGAGATTTAGTCAAAGGGTACAAACTTCCAGTTATAGGATGAATAAGTTCTGGGGATCTAATGTACAGCCTGGTGACTGTTGTTAACAATACTGTATTATATACATAAAAGTTGCTGAGTGAATATATCTTAAATTTAAGTTCTTACCACACACACACACACACACACACACAGAAAAGGTAATTATGTGAAGTGATGGATGTGTTAACTAACCTTATTGTGGTAATTATTTTGCACATATACCTGTGCCAAATCATCACGTTGTACACCTTAAACTTATATAATGTTATATGTCAATTATATCTCAATAGAGCTGGAAAAAAGTAAAATTAACAAATTTTTACTTGTATCTCTTTTCTCTTTCACTGAACATCTTGGTTCCTAATAATATTAACATAATTATTTATTTGCTCTATCTTATACATAAAATGGTTTTTAAACCATAATACTAATGTTACTACTAGGAAAATATGGAATGAAGTTGAAGATTTGTTATAGTTTTTTTATCTTAGAATATGTACTAATAAAGATATACAGATTTCAGCATTATAATGTCATACCAAATAATGATTTTCTCTGTGAGTAATATTACCTGATGTAAAGTTAGGTTCATTTGCTCAAATTTGTTTTCAATTTTAGGGTTTTAAAAATATTTAAGTTTATTTTTGAATAGGTAGAACATTTACATGTTTCAAAAGCCAAAACTATACTCGAGAGTATGCTCATAAGTCTGCCTTCTATTCCTGTCTTCTCACCTCCCTCCCCACCCACAGAGTTAACCACTGTGATTAGTTTCTGGTTTATTATTCCAGTGTTACTGTTTTAAAATATATACATGCGTATATATGTATGTGTGTGTGTGTATTCTTATTTCTCCAACTTTCTCACACAAAATATAGCACATTATAAACAGTGTTCTGCCTTTTGCTTTTTTAACTTGACATATTCTAGAAATTAATTCATATAATTATGTGAAGATTATAGTCAGTTGAATTGTGGCCCCCCCCAAAGATATGTGCACCTGGAGCCTCTGAATGTGTTATTCAGAATAAGGGTCTTTGGAGATGCAATTAAGGTAAAGATCTTAAGATGAGATCACTTTGAATTAGAGTGGACCCTAAATCCAATTAGGAGTCGAGATGTAAGAGAAAAGAGAGGGATATTCGAGACACAGAGGGGAAGGCCATATGAAGGATGAGGCAGAGATTAGAGTGAGATAGCTACAAGCCAAGGGACACCAAAGATTGTGGGCAGTGACCAGAAACTAGGAGAGAAACATGGAATGGATTCTCCCCCAGAACCTGCAGAAGGAACCAACCCTGCTGGCACCTTGATTTTGGACTTCTATCCTCCAGAACTGTGAGAGAATAAATTTCTGTTGCTTTAAGCCACCAAGTTTGTGATCATTTGTTAAGGCAGTCACAGTAAACTAATACAGACATCCTCCTTATTCTTTTTTTTTTTTTAAATAACTGTATAGTATCCCTTGTGTGGCTGTACAATGGTTTATTCAGTCAGTTGCCTATTGATGGACATGTGGGTTGCTCCCAAACTTTTGTTTGTACAAATAATGCTCAGTAAATAACATTGTGCGTGTTCTTTCAAATCTGTTCAGGGGTAATTTACATTTGACTTTTAGAAGTGAGATTGCTGGGTCAAACTGTAAATGCATTTTACATTTTTGCTAGACGTTGCCAAATTCCCCTTCATAGGGACTGTAATATTTTGCGCTCCCACCAGCAATAAATAAGAGTGCCAATTTCCCCACAAGCTCGCCAACAGAGTGAGTTTTCAATCTTGAATGTTTGCCAATCTGATAAACAAGACATGGTGTTTCAGTGTAGTTGTAATTTGCATTTCTCTTATTATGAGTGAAGTTGAGCATTTTTTTTATATGTTTGAGACTCTTTGCTTTGCTTTTCCTAGGAACCCTCTGATCTTTTACCTATTTTTCTAGTTTTTCTCCCTTCTCAATTGTTAACAGCTTTTGCAATACATAATTTGCAAATATTTTTTCCAATTCTTTTTTTTTTTTTTTTTTTTGTGGTACACGGGCCTCTCACTGTTGTGACCTCTCCCGTTGTGGAGCACAGGCTCCGGACGTGCAGGCTCAGCGGCCATGGCTCACGGGCACAGCTGCTCCACGGCATGTGGGATCTTCCCGGACCGGGGCACGAACCCGTGTCCCCTGCATCGGCAGGTGGACTCTCAACCACTGTGCCACCAGGGAAGCCCCTTTTCCAATTCTTTTACTTCTTTCGACAATATCCATGGCTTTTTAGTCAGCAAACTTTCTTTTTTTTCTCCTTCAATTTTTAACATACAAGGATTCTTCATGCTCCCAGTCTAAGGAGCCTTCCTGAGCTATATTCTTCTCTGAGTCATTGCTCACCAGTGTCTGATTTCTTTCTTCCTCTGAGCACTTCTCAATTAGAATCAGAGATTTTAGCTACACTCTAGCTCCTATCACTCCTTTTTCCTTTTATGTCTTGGATTGATTTCCCCGGAAAGCAGAGCCTGAGGCAGAGGTCGTATATGCTGTTACCTGGGGAGTGAAGCGGGGAAGGAGAGGGAGTCAATACAAGGGTGTGTTATCAAGTTGGCCACCTCGAAGTGCAATAGTTGGCTTGATCAGTGGGAGTGTGCCCTGCAAAAGCCCTATCAACTGCGTCTTAGGACCTCCTTAGCTGGTGGGGTCAGGAGGAAGGGGGGGTCAACAAAGAAAAAGGAATGAATGTATCCACTTGCTGATTCTAGACTCTTAATAAGGTCAACTCCCTGAAAAATAGTTTTCTGGTAGGATTATGGTTAGTTTATTCAAAAACAAACATGGAGACCACTCTTTCACCAGGTACCAGGCCATATTTCTATGATCAGACTTGACAATGCAGGAATTTGCTCAATAGGATCAAGTGATATATCCTTTGTGTAGGCACGTGATTGGAGAAGACTGGGAGGGAAGCACTCAGCACCTTGTCTTCAAGCGGAGGAATGGAGCGTGAGCAAAACCTCCCTATAGAGCAGTGACTTGTCACTAGGCCCACCAGTAGGGTTGGTCCTTTGAGTAAAGCAGTGTTTAACTGAAATCCCCATTCAGTAATGCACGATGTTGTGGATTATTTCTAAATCTTCATACAAGGCCTCAGTGGGGGAAGTAAGAGATGTTTCTTGATGAAGTCAGAGGATCATTGTAAGTTACTGGAGAGAGGGCAGGGCTGGATGAGGCATCACCAGGGTTCCCTGGGTGTGGGGGAAGCATTGGGGCCTCACAAAGGCTCTGAAGAGTGTGACATTGTCTTAGTCTGCTGGGGCTGCTATACCAAAGTATCATAGATTGAGTGGCTTATAAACAACAGAAACTTATTCATCACAGTTCTGGAGGCTGTGAATCCAAGATCAGGGTCAGGTTCTGCTAAGGGCCCTCCTCCAGGTTGCAGGTGGCCGTTTTCTCATTTTATCTTCACATGGCTGGGAGCTCTCTGGTGTATCTCCTATAAGGGCACTGATCTCATTCATGAAGACCCCAACCTTAGGATCTAATCACCTCTCAAAGGTCCCACCTCCTAACACCACCACATGGGGGGTTAGGTTTCAACATATGAATTTTAGGGGGACACAAGGATTCAGTCCATAACAGATGCTGACAGAGGAAGAGAGCAACAGAAAAGAAGTGAAGACAAGTTTTGTCTATGTCACACTGGGAGTCATGCCTGCCTGTCCTTCCCAGAGGACTCTAACATTATACCCCTGAGTGGCCATGGTGCTCTAGTATCACTATGGAGTGGGGAAGAACACTACATAGAAATCATACCCAAGAGTTGTATGTGAGGCTTAAGGTATTAAAAAAGTGTATATGTGTTGGGGCAGGGGAGTGGGCAATATCTAGCAAAAATGCCAATTCATTTATAGATTGACCAGCAACCCCACTTCTAAGAATCAAATGTGAATCACATCTGAACAGATTTGGAAAATCATATGCACAAGGTTGTTTATTGAGTTTATTTGAACAGACAAAAGTTTGGGAGCAACCCACATGTCTGTTAATAGGAAATTGATTGAATAAACCATTGTGCAGCCACACAAGGGATACTAATCAATAGCAGATATCCCACAGACATAGATCTGCATATTCTTGAGAAAACTCCTTTGGAAACATTTAATCCCTCTAAATTAGATCAACAAGCAAGCATCATGTTTGGAGCTTTAGAAGTTTTAAACTTTTTCAGGACTTGAATGACAGTAAAATTGCACTAATGGAAGACACCTCTTATACCAATCTTGGCCTCCACCCCACAGCCTTCTGGGCTTTTAATGAGGCCAGAGGAACCTTAGCCTCAGCGTATCAAAGGCTTAAGTCAAGGACTTAATATGGAAGATATTTCTCAGCTGTGACTCTAACTTGGTGACATCACAATTCAATATACTGAGCAAGGAAAGTGATAGTTTAAGACTATAATGCTCAGAAACCCAGGAGCATAAGAACTGAAAACATGCAAAAACTGAGGAAATTAAAAACTTTATGATCTTCAGAAGTAGGTAATTCTGGTATATATTCCAGAAATCTAGCTATTTCAAGATTTGAGAGCATAATATGTGTATTCACAAGAAGACCTTGAAATATTTTCAAAACAGCAGATGCATAAATTCTTTTTAAAGGGTAAAGAATAAATGTTTTGAAAGGGAAGAACTACAAAAAGAATAAGAAAAATCTAGTTTGAAGAATCCTCAAAGGGATGGGCCTCTAGTTTTTAAAAAACAACTTCATGTGTGTTATAAGAAAAACACTTTTTATTATTTTGTATTTAAATGGAACCTTACTTTGGGAAAATTATATATGTTTATAAGTAGCATCAAAGATAAAATCAGTTATTAAATTAAAGAACAGTAAACACTTCTCAACGTTAACACTTAGTTCTCCTTTTCTTGATTGCATGGAAGGGAAATACTGATAATTTTATTTTGGGGTCTGACTGCTATATCAGCATAGAGTATAAAGATGGTCCCCAACTTACAATGGTTCGACTTACAATTTTTCAACTTTATGATGGTGTGAAAGCGATATGCATTCAGTAGAAACTGTTACTTTGAATTTTGATCTTTTCCCAGGCTAGTGTTATGTGATGTGATACTCCCATGATGCTGGGCAGCGGCAGCAAGGCACAGCTCCTCGTCAATTATACACAATCATGAGCGAAAAGAACCAGTACACTTACAACCGTTCTGCACCCATACCACCGTTCTATTTTTCACTTTCAGTACAGTATTCAATAAATTATATGAGAGATTCAGCACTTGAATATAAAATAGGCTTTGTGTGAGATGATTTTGCCCTATTGTAGGCTAATGTAACTGTTCTGAGCACAGTGAAGGTAGGCTAGGCTAAACTATGATGTTTAGTAGGTTAGATGTATTAAATGAATTTCTGACTTGGGATATTTTCAGCTTACAGTGAGTTTACTGGGACATAAGTCCTTTGTAAGTCAAGAAAGATCTGTAGTTTGATTAGACTTACAGAGTGGCTATTATGTTCAGAATATGCAGTTATAGTCTTCTCAGGCACCAGGTTATATAGAGTGTCTAGCTGTATAATAAAATTAGTTTCTGATTTGTTTTGTTTTGCTTGGCATTGAGACCCTAAATTTAACATTGGAAGTAAATGGAATAAAATAGATATTTGGCATGTCTAGGACTTCAGTTATTGTTTTGCTTTTTTTATTGTACTTGGACATGCAATTAAGGCTTCTTGGGAGATGCCCTTTTTCGAACACTTAAAAGAATAGAAACACTCCTACATATGGTTATGTTAACATATGGCCTTGCTAATGACAGCACAAACAAGACACCTACTCATCTCAAGCAAGTTTAAGTATAAGGCATGAACAAATGATACAGTAGTGCTGAATGTTCCTGGGTATACCTCAGTGGGAAATAAAGACTTACATATATCAGGCTGGATGGATACCCAGAAAATGTAGGAGTTGAAGTGAGAAAATATAATCTGACAATTATGTATGCTATCCAGGAGTTGACTAAATGTTACCATATATTATAAACAAGGAAATTGGGGTTGATATTCAGAGATTCAGTACTTTTTTTAAAAGGAGAATGAATGTAACCACACTTGGTTTAGCACTGAAAAATTGTTAGCCTCCCTCCTAAAATACTCTGCTTTCTTGGTGAAGAAAACCCATTACACAATTCTCCACCCTCAGTAAATAGTTAGAGTTCACTAAATCATCTTCAGTTAAATATAGGTTTTGTGATCTAAGGAATTTAGGTAGCAATGAATAGTTTTCTGATCTCACCGGATCAGTAGCACTTGTTCCTGCGCACACTTGAACTGTGGACTTTAAGTCTTGTACCAGCTCACCCTTAGTGCTATTTCAAAAGTTCAGGGACTCAGATGAGGGCTTCCATGTTCCCTATTTAAAGATGCTAGTGTCTAGGCAGCTCCCTCCCCCAGCTCTGCCAACCTCCGAACCCAGATACATATCACAGTTCTTTCTCTCCAAGCCAAAATTTCTGTCTGAGGTGGGGACTTAGGTGCAAGATTCCTGATTCCTGTTTCTCCACCCCCATCACTACTGGGGAGAAGTGATGATATCCCAGGAAGTCCTTTGCTGAGAGTCCATGAGTCAGCAGTAACCCTCCAATTACTTTCCCCTCTCCACACCAAGGAGTACCAGCCTCCCCTTCCTGAATTTTTCTCTTCAAGGATTCTCGCCACTGCTGGACAAAGATTTGTTGTTTCCGTTCACTCCTTGCCCATTTTCCTCTTGCAGCTCCTGTGGAGAGGGACTCTCAATTCAGCGATTCCTTCTGTAACAAAAAGATTATGGCATACAGACTGCCAATAAACACATGAAAGAATGCTCAACATCATTAATCATTAGAGAAATGCAAATCAAAACTACAATGAGATATCATCTCAGACCAGTCAGAATGGCCATCATCAAAAAATCTAGAAACAATAAATGCTGGAGAGGGTGTGGAGAAAAGGGAACACTCTTGCACTGCTGGTGGGAATGTGAATTGGTACAGCCACTATGGAGAACAGTATGGAGGTTCCTTAAAAACTACAAATAGAACTACCATATAACCCAGCAATCCCACTGCTGGGCATATACCCTGAGAAAACCATAATTCAAAAAGAGTCATGTACCAAAATATTCATTGCAGCTCTATTTACAATAACCCGGAGATGGAAACAACCTAAGTGTCCATCATCGGATGAATGGATAAAGAAGATGTGGCACATATATACAATGGGATATTACTCAGCCATAAAAAGAAACGAAATTGAGCTATTTGTAATGAGGTGGATAGACCTAGAGTCTGTCATACAGAGTGAAGTAAGTCAGAAAGAGAAAGACAAATACCGTATGCTAACACATATATATGGAATTTAAGAAAAAAATAATGTCATGAAGAACCTAGGGGTAAGACAGGAATAAAGACACAGACCTAGTAGAGAATGGACTTGAGGATATGGAAAGGGGGAAGTGTAAGCTGTGACAAAGCGAGAGAGACGCGTGGACATATATACACTACCAAACGTAAGGTAGATAGCTAGTGGGCAGCAGCCGCATGGCACAGGGATATTGGCTCGGTGCTTTGTGACCACCTAGAGGGGTGGGATAGGGAGGGTAGGAGGGAGGGAGATGCAAGAGGGAAGAGATATGGGAACATATGTATATGTATAGCTGATTCACTTTGTTATACAGCAGAAACTAACATACATTGTAAAGCAATTATACTCCAATAAAGACGTAAAAAAAAAGAGAAAGATTATGGCTCCTTAATCACTCCATTATCCTGAGTAGATTCCACAGTGGCTCTTTCTTTCACTTCTAACCTTGAGTTGGAGAATGACTTTAATGCCTTGCTCATACCATAAATTTAACACCTCTATTGAGAGATTCAGATTCCATTGGTTTCTGGATGGTTTGCTTCTTTTACAACATCAGAAGCCTTTGGTCTTGTGGTAACTTAGTGGGTCAAAAGGGGCGGGGGTGGGAGCACTGATGAACCCGCATCTACTCATCTCAGCCTATTTACCTCTCCAAGGCCGCGGTCAACACCCTTGTCACTGTTGTCCTTCTCCACCCTCTCCCCATCCGCCATCTTTTAGGTCATCTGCTAATCTCCCCATCCTAGCTCCCCCAAGCCTAACTCGGGGGCTTGCTGCCTGAAGGTCCTCCGTACCACCTCAACCCATGTCTGGCAGCCCAGATTTCTCCTCATCCTTCCATGGCTGCAGCCTCCCCAAGCCTCATTACTTTCACCAGGCAGAACCGACCTCTTGCCTCAGTGCGCCTTTAGTATTTGGATGGTCATCCCCTGAACACAGTGTAAAGTCTGTGAGGGCTGAGATTGTTCCTGATTAGGGTTCCATATTAGAATATCTTGTTCTATTTGAGTTTCAGATAAATAACAAATACTTTTTTAACATAAATATGTCCCAAACCTTGCGTTGGATATACTTATAGTAAAAAATTATTCTTGTTTATCTGAAGTTCAAGTTACCTGGGTGTCCTCTATGCTTATTTGCTAAATCTGGCAGCTCTAGGTCTTATTTGTCCCTGACCTCCCAGGGTCATTATTTGCAAGGGGGGTATGGTTTTTGCCTAACTCAGGAAAGGCTGAGAGCCCTTTTCCAGAACAATAATGTGAAGCCAGAGACCGCGTGGGCCAGCTTTAATGGGCTCAATGCTTAGACTGAAGGCTAGCTCCAGAGGCACTGAGGACAGGCATGCAGCTCAAAATCTGAGGACACGGCCAAGGCTGGCACTTGGCATCAGAAATTCTATGGATAACAGTAACTCTGGAGTCTGTCAGAACGTCCTGGCTACTCATCCATGTCCTTTGTTGATAGATCCTAATGGATTGAAAGGCATACTGCATTTTCTTTGTTTTCTTGAGTATCCTTCTGAGCACAACTCCTGTGGTTTCAGACGTTGCTAGAGGAACTTCTGTGAGACCAGGGGTAACGCATTTAATACCTCATGCATTGATTTTTCATGTTCTGATTATGAATTCCCACTAGACTTTCCCTCCTCTAGCCAGGCAGATGTTTTATAATTTATTTTATAGATGATTTTTCCACATGGACTGCTTATTTGTACTAGTCAATTTCAGTAAACACTGAGAGTGATCAGACACACATGAATATACCTTTATTTGTTTTCTGAGGCTGTTGTAACAGATTAACACAAATTTGGTGGCATTAAACAACTGAAGTGTATTCTCTCACAGTTTGGAGACCAAAATCTGAAATGTGGCAAGGCTGTGCTCCCTTGGGGAACTCCAGGGGAGAATCCATTCTTTGCCTCTTCCATCTGCTGATGGCTGCCGGCATTCCTGTGCTTGTGGCCACATCATCCCAATCTCTGCCTTCATCTTCACATCACCTTCTCTGCTGTATCTGCGTTATCTCTCATTGGCTCTCACATATAAGGAAACATGCGATCGCATTTAGGTCTCACCCTGATAATCCAGGGTTGTTGCTTCATCTCAAAATCCTTGATTTAATCACATCTGCAAAGTTGCTTTTTCCAAATTAGGTGATATTTACAAATTCCAGGGATGAGGTCTAGGTATCTTTGGGGGAACATTAGTCAACCTACTACAACACTGTATGAGTTACTCCCTTTCTTTCTCACAGAAGAGTTAAAACTGTTCAGAAAAGTCCAGCTACAGAGACCCTTAGGGTGGAAGGAGGAAAATGATTTAGGAAAGTTCATTGAAGGAAGAATAAAGCAGCAATTCTTTGCAGTCAGTGGGGAGAAGTTAATATAAACCCAATGAGATTGAAGTCCTGGTGGAGGAACATGTTTTGATTTCCTCAGCACAGGTCACACATTCTATGTCAGACAGTTTATTAGATTTTCTTTTTTAAAATATTACCCTGGATGTTAATTAGACTAATTGTGGTGGTCATTTTGCAATATATACAAATATCGAATCATTATGTTGTACACTTGAAAATAATATAATGTTATATGTCAAGTACACCTCAATTTGAAAAAAAATCACCATACAAGATACTTGAAGATTTTAAATGATCTCACCCACTCATTTTTATCTTATCACTTTATTTGAAAGTGAATGTTGGCTTTGAAAATATTCATTTTTTGCCTTTGTCCAGAAGTGAACCTTTTCAGAAGACAAATCATTATGTCATGTTGACTAAAAATAAGCATGAAAAGGTTTACTTTCCCCTTTAAAAGGTCTAAAAGAGGATATTTTTAGTACGTACCGAATTCTGTCAGTTTCTAAGGAAAATAAAATCAAAATTTAAAGTGAGCAAAAGCATTCTGTGGCTCTAGCACTCTCAAGCCTTGATCTGTGCTTTGAAGTTGGTTCTTTGACCCTGGATGAACCATAAAACCTTCTGAATCTTAGTTTCTTCATCCTTCATTAAAGTCAGAAAGCCTGATTTAATTTTTAATTGTGGTATAAAAAAGCACATAACATAAAATTGACCATCTTAACCATTTTTAAAAACATTTTTCTCACGTAAGCTATATTCACATTTTAATGCAATAGGTCTCCAGAACTTGTTCATCTTGCAAATCTGAAATTCTGTATCCCTTGAAAAATAACACCCCTTTTACCCCTCCCCTCAGTCCCTGGCAACCACCATTCTACTTTCTGTTTTTAAGAATTTGACTACTTTAGATACCTTAATTAGTGGAATCATACAGTATTTGTCCTTTTGTGACTGTTTTTTCGCCTTAGTATAATGTCTTCCAGGTTTATCTATGTTGTAGCATGTGGCAGGATTTTTTAAATGGCTGAATAATATTCCATTGTATGTATATACCACATTTTGTGTATCCATTCATCTGTCAGTGGACACTTGGGTTGCTCCCACCTCTTGGTTATTATGAATAACACTGCAATGAACATAAGTGTGCAAAGATCTTCTCAAGACTCTGCTTATGTCGGACATATACACAAAAGTGGGATTGCTGGATCATGTGGTAGTTTTACTATTAATTTTTTTGAGGAACCTCCATACTGTTTTCCTTGGTAGCTTCACCATTTTACATTCCTATCAACAGTGCACAAGGGTTTCAATTTCTCCACATGTTCACCAACACTTGTTATTTTCTGGTTTTTTGACAGTGGCCATCCTAATGGGTGGGAGGTGATATCTCATTGTGGTTTTGATTTAAGAGGGCCTGATTTTTTAAAAGTAATTATTATCTCAACAAATTTTGATAATGCACACAAAATGTTTGGCACAATGCCTGGAATATAGCACTTGCTCAGTGAGTGGTGGTTATCGATAATGTCATCTTTGGTCATGGTCCAGGCATTGTGCTGGAGGCTTGAGATTCATAAACAGGAAGAACTGAGGCTATTGCTCTAAAGAACCTAGGACAGTGTACATGGAGAGTATACTGGGGCTCCAAAACCCAAAATAAGAGAAATCCAAATATTTTGAAGATGAAAGAAAAGTAGTGACATTAAAGACATTGATTAAAATCAAAACCAATATATTTAAGGGTGAAATGTGAGCTGTTATTAAGCCAAGTCAAGAAAAAGGAAGACTTTTAATATACATACCTGTATAGTAAAGTTAAAAGAGCAGAGTTAAATTTTTATACGCAGTGCATGTGCAAGATTCATCCTGAATATAATGTATGTGGCAAATTGGAGGTTGATGTCTAGAGCCAAAATAACACTTAGCAAATTCATTAATTTTGTTTAGGTTTAAACTGATATCATTAAGGTTAATACTTTCCTGGCCCTAAGTAAGATATCTTTATTTGGAAAAAATACATGTATCATACCTGATAATAACAAGTGTTAAAACATTATGTGCTGTAAGATCATACTTTTCAAGCTAATAATAAATAAGCAAGTAGGTCATTTGCTACCCTCAACACATCAGCTACTTTTGAAATTTTAAAATATTGACCAGGCATTACTTTTTAAATTGGAAAACAACAATAAAGATACTGAAAAATTACAAAATTAATTCCCAGGGGAAGAAAACAGACATATTTTTATGCAAAACACTTATGAAAAAGTTTTTTTACAAAATAAAGACAAATCTTTAGAAATACTGATCAAGAAAAACTGAGTGAAATAAAATTAAGAATAAAAAGTAACTATCATTGGGCTTCCCTGGTGGCACAGTGGTTGAGAGTCCACCTGCAGATGCAGGGGACACGGGTTCGTGCCCCGGTCCGGGAAGATCCCACATGCTGCAGAGCTGCTGGGCCCATGAGCCATGGCCGCTGAGCCTGTGCATCCGGAGCCTGTGTTCCACAACGGGAGAGGCCACAACAGTGAGAAAAAAAAGTAACTATCATTAAGTTACTGTAGAAATTTAAAAATAGTAAGATAATACTGTTAAAAAATTTGTGCCAATAAATTAAAGAACATATAAAATGGGTAATTAAAGGAACTTCCTTGGCAGTCCAGTGGTTAAGACTCCATGCTCTCAATGCAGGGGACAAAAGTTCGATCCCTGATTGGGGAACTAAGATCCCACATGCCACACAGTGTGGAACAAAAAAGAAACAAAAGGGGGTGGGTAATTTAAATAAATAAATATATATATACACACACACAAAGTTGATTTAAGAAGAAATAGAAAATTTGAGCAGACTACTAACCAATTTAATTGATAATAAAATATATCTGCCTCCACCAAAGTCCCAGGTTAAGACAGTTTTACAGGTAAGTTTTATGAATTCCCCAAAACTCGTTTTATGCAAGCTGTATCAGAAAATAGAAAAAGAGAGAGCTACCTAATTTACTTTATGGGGTATAAGAAAAATTATAGACTAATGTTACATCTAATTGTGGATTCAAAGATTCTAAATAAAATAATAGCAACTAAATGACACCCTGCATAAAAAAGTATTACAACTATCTAGGCTTTATTCCAGGATCGCAAGGATTGTTCAAAATCAGAAAATTTTATCAATGGGATTCACATTAACAGAGTGAATTCGAAGAACCATATGGTCATGTTAGTAGAAAAGGTGTATGATGAAATTTAACACTTGATTCGGCATTAAAATTTACAGCAAACCAGGAATATAAGGGAATGGCCTTAACTTGAAAAACCCAGAGGAAACTTCTTGTTTAATGGTGAAATTTAAGAAGCATTAACTTTTAAACAAGACAAATGTGTTCATTATAACCACATCTATTCCAAATTGTATTAGTGTCCTAACCAATGAAACAAGAAAGGGAAAGTAATTAGGAAGCATAGACTGCCAAGGGAGAGAAATGATGCTGTTATTTGTAGACAACATTATTTATCTGGATAGAAAATCTAAGGAAATCTATAGCATTAGTAAGAAGGTTTAGCAGGATTACTGAATAGAAAATCAATATATAAAACAAAAGTAATGTTCCTAAACCCGATAATCAATTATAAAATGCAATTGTATAAAATATAGCATTTATAACAGCAAAAAATTATAAGAAAAAATGCTAAACATTATTAAAAGACCAAAAGAAGACCCATATTAAATCTCCATTTATGATATTTAAGAATTCTATAACTCTATTTTTTTAAGGTAACAATTGCACTACAAAGACCATAGTTCATCAATTATAAACATACTTTTTAAAGCATCTCTAAGATTGGGATGTATCTTACAACCAATGGTTTCTTACATCTTGTTCCCCAGGAAAGACTGTGAAGTAGCTCTCATTGTCTGAGCATGAATAAACTTTTCATCATAGCTGTTAATATTCTTGTCACTTCAATTGAGTTATGTGCATTTTTGGACTACATGTGTTGAGTTTAATGGCTGTTTCAAATGTCCTAAAATGGTAATATTATTATTCAGCATTAAAATGAAAATTTATGGTGCATGCAGAAAGATGCAGAAACAGAGCAGGAGGCATAAATTTGATATCAAGGAAGCAAATCTCTTTTATTAGAAGAAAGACTGAAACTGCATAATTTCTTGCCAAGAACAGTCAAGGACCCAAGAAAGGCGAGATACTTCAAAAGTAGGTGAAGCTGAATTATGTTTTGGTACTGTGGCTGGGAAGAACATTTCAGAAACAGCAGCGGGTGGGCTATTCTTATAATAAATACTGCATTACCAATGTCCTTGATGGTACAGAAGCTATTATTGTGTGGAAAAAACACAGATATTGAAGTTTTATAGTGATTCAGAAAAGTCAAACTCTGAATGCCAAGAAGTTTTAAGGATATCTTAACCAATTTATTTCACTTATATTTTCGTTTTTATGGACCAACAAGAAAAAATATACAATAAAAGTATGTATCTAAATAAGTCTAAGGGAGATTTTTCAATAAGTATAAAATAAAAAGTAATGTGATAAGAAATCCTCATGTCATAGTTTAATGGGAAGCGATTTTTCTTTCTTAATGGCACATAAAATAATGATGTGTCTTACAATCTATGGCATTGCAGAATAGATGAAATCCACAAATGCAAATACAATTTTAAACAAAACTAAACATGAATTTACTTGGAATTTGACAACCCAATTCTAAAAGTCCTAGAGCTAAAAGGTGGAATGTGTTGCAGACAGATCACAGAGGGCTTTGCGGGTCAGGGTAAGGGATTTAGACGTTTTTCTAGGTGTGGTGAAAACTGACACATACTTTTTAAGCAAGTAAGTGCTCATTTACAATCAAAAAACATTACAATAAAGAGAATAAATTCTCCTGTCTACAATGAATGAATTTTATAGAATACCCTCAAATCTCTTGAAGAACAGGGAGGTAAGATTTGCCCTACCAAATATTGAGACTTATTACAAAGCTATAGTAAAATAAACCAGTGTGCTAATAGTCAGAGATAGATAAATAGATTGATTGAGCATAGTAAACATTTAGAAACAGGCCCAAACAATTATGGAAATTTGATATATAGCAGAAGTAACATTATAAGTCAAAAGCAAAAGACTGGCCCGATACTGGGGCAACTGGGACAAATGGAAATAAAAAAACAATTTGATCCTTAAACAAAACTGAATTCCAGGTGAATTAAAGGCTTAAATGTGAGAAGAAGACTTTTGAAACTTTCAAAAGAAAATGTAAGTTTTCTTCAGCAACACATAAAAATAAATACAAACCTTCAAAGAAAATATCAATAAATTTGACTGCATTAAAATAAAAATCTATACAAAATAGTGCCTATAAACAAAATGAAAATACAAGTCAGAGACTAAGTAAAGGTTTCTACAATCTATATAACTGACTGAGGGTCAGTATACAGATATATAAAGAATTCCCATAAATCCAACAAAAAATAAAAATAAAACAGAGCAATAGGCCTTTCATAGATGAGGAAACCTGAATGATAAGTAAACATGTAGAAGGGTATGAAAAGATGCTTAATAAATGAAATGAGATATCATACTCTAACCTATGAAGTTGATGAAAGTTAAACAATCTGGCAACACCAAGTAAGGTCATGATAAAACAGGAATTCTCATGTATTGCTAACAAATCTATAAATGAATACAATTACTTTGGCAATTTCTAGTAAAGTTGAATATGCACATGCTCTCTGACCTTACAAATTCCCTTCATTGATAGAAACCTAAAGAAGTCCTCATTCACAATACAAGGAAAAATGCACAACAATGTGCATTTCTCATATTAGGTAAAATTAGAAACCTCGCTTAATTTGTCACAGTCTCCCTTCAATACTTTCAGTATATGACTTCATATACAGTATTAGAACCTTACATTACATTCCTTTTTCTCCCCTACAGGGTTGTGCGCTATTGTTGTCATATATCTGAGTTTTACATGTTATAAATCCCATAACATATTGTTTTTATCCTTGCTTTAAACAGCCAAATATCTTTTAAAGTTATTTAAATAAGAAAGCAGTCTTTCATGTTTACCACTGTGATTGGCAGAACATTGGCCCCCCAAAAATGTCCATGTCCTAATTTCTAGAACCTGTGAATATGTTACCTTACGTCGCAAAAGAGACTTTGTAGATGAGATTAAGAATAAGGACATTGAGATGGAGAAATTATCCTGATTATTAGGTGGACTCAATCTATTAACATGAGTCTTAGAAGTGGAAGAGGGAAACAAAAGAGTGAATCAGAAAAATGGCAGTGTGAGAAGATTCTGAGATGTAGGGGGTTATAATATGCCAGGACTGAAAGCTCTAAGAGCTAAGGGTAGTTCTTAGCTCTTAGAAGAAATGGATTCTTCCCTAGAGCCCCCCAAAGTGAAGTTGAATCCAGCCTCTGTAGCCCAACACCGAATTAAATCTCAGAGACAGAGGTTTGGGTGAAGTAGAAAAGAATAACTTTATTGTTTTGCCAGGCAGAGGGGGCCACAGAGGGCTAATGCCCTCAAAACTGTGTGCCCCAACTTGGAGGAGGTAGTGAGAAGTTTTATAGTAATGGTTCAAAGAGGAGGGCGTGGTCACTCGTGGACATTCTTCTGATTGGTTGGTGTTGAGGTAGGTGGCAGTCAGCATCATCAACCTTCTGGTTACAACCGGTCTGGGATCTACTGATTGTGGGCAGCAAACAGTTAACTTCTCCCACCTGGTGGGGGCTTCAGTGTCTGCAAAACAGCTCAAAGATATTGTTCTGTGTATCCCTTGAGGGAGAACCAGGACCCTGCCCCAAGGCTGTACTATTGTTTTTTGACTGTTCCTAGCTTGTCTCCCTTGTCTCTGCATCCCCTCCCTTCCCTGATTAGCAACTGTTTGAACCTGCCCTTTGGAACTCAGGAAGGTCATGGAGGCTGAATGAAGCCTATTTCCTGTAATCAAGAAATGGGGGACACAGAAAGGCTTTTGTGCCCAGGAGCCCCACAGGGCCCTGCTTGGTTTCAAAAGGAACACAGATTTGCCAATGCCTTGATTTTAGCTCAGTGAGACACGTGTCAGACTTCTGATATACAGAACTGTAAAAGAATACATTTCTGTTGTTTTACGTCACCAAGTTTGTGGTAATTTGTTACAGCAACAATGGAAAACCAGTATGCCCTCATTGATATATATATATATATATATATATATATATATGTAGATATATATATATATTTATATATGATTTTTGTGTTCTACATTCCTTTATGCAGATCCAACTTTCCAACTAGTGTTATTTCCCTTTTGCCTGAAGGACTATAACATTTCTTGTAGTGCAGATCTGCTGGTAATGAATTCTTTCAGGTCTTTGTGTTCAAAAAAGTCTTTATTTGCCTTAGCTTTTGACAGATATTCTCAATTGATATAATATTCCAGTACTTTAAAGATGTTCCTCCGCTGTCTTCCACCTAATATATCTTTTTCCCCCCTCTGGCAGATAAATAGGAGAAAATATTTGTGATCTTGGATGAAGGAAAGCTTTCATAGATACAGTACAAAAACACAATCCAAAAAAGAAAAAAAAAAGATATATTGTACTTCATGAAAACTAAGAACTTCTGTTCTTCAAAAGACATGGTTAAGAAGATGAAAATATAAGACATAGACTGGGAGAAAATATTTAGAAATCACATATCTGATAAGGATTTGTATTCTGAATACATAAAGAACTCTCAAACCCAATAATAAGCAGACAAGCAACCCAACAAAAGAATAGGCAAAAGTTGTGAACAAACACGTCACCTAAAAAGACATATAGCTGGCAAATAAGCACATGAAGAGATGCTCAAAATCATTAATCATTAGAGAAATGCAAAAATCACAAAGAGATATTACTATTACATATTAGATGGTCTAAAATGCAAAAAAGTCTGTCCATATCAAGTGTTGATATGGATGCGGAGCAACTGAAACTTCCATATACACTGCTGATGGGAATGTTGAATTGTACAACTGCTTGGAAAACAGTTTGGCAATTTTTTATAAAATTAAAACTATTTCTACCATATGACCCAGTAACACCATTCTTAGGTACTTACCTAAGAGAAATGAAAGCTTATGTCCACACAAAGATTTGTGCATAAATGCTTTATGTGTAAAAGCCAAAAGCTAGAAACAACCCAATTATCAGTGAACGTGTGAATGGATAAACAAATTAGTATAACCATAAAATGAAACACTAGTTAGTAATAAAAAGAAATGAATTACAAGCAACATGAATGAACCTCAAAATAACTATGCTGAGTGAAAGAAGCTAGATAAAAAAAGAGTACATACTGTATAATTCTATATATATAAATTCTAGAAAATGCAAACTAATCAATAGTGATATCAAGTAGATCAGTAATTGACTGAGGCTTGGGGCAGGGTAAGAGAAACGGGAGGATAACAAAGAAGCACAAGGAAATGTTCAGTGATGATAGATATGTTCATTATTGCTTGTCATGATACAGCAATGGTTTTATGAGTGCCATCGCTTATCAATGAAAACATCAATTTATACACTTTACATAATGCAATCTATTATGTCACTTATATCTCAATAAGGCAGTTAATAAGAAACAAAAGCCAAACAATGATACCATTTCAGACCCATTAGTTTGACAAAAATAAATACCAAATGTTGGTGAGAATTTGGAAAAAGTAAACTTTTACACTGGTGGTGGGAAGATAAAATGGTACAAACACTTTCCAGGACAATTTGACAACATATAATAAAATTTAAAACGTTAGTTTTTTGTTTTTTTTTTTTTGCGGTACGCGGGCCTCTCACTGTTGTGGCCTCTCCCGTTGCGGAGCACAGGCTCCAGACGCGCAGGCTCAGCGGCCATGGCTCACGGGCCCAGCCGCTCCACGGCATGTGGGATCTTCCCAGACCAGGGCACAAACCCGTGTCCCCTGCATTGGCAGGTGGACTCCCAACCACCGCGCCACCAGGGAAGCCCAAAACGTTAGTATTTTAAGATTCAGAAATTTGACTTCTAGTGCTATAATCTAGAGAAACTCTTCACACAAACACCAGGATATGCAGTAGCTTGCTGGGCAGTATGTGACCACTGGCTCTCTGGGTGAATAAAAAGCTCTGTTTTCTAACATTTCAGATTTCTCAGGTGTGAATACACTGGGGTTGATTTCTAGCTCCTGACATTAGTGATTGCAGAGTTAAGAAGGGACACATAAACCAAGTAAATGTCCATCAATAATGGAATGGATAAACAAATGTAGTATACTTGTACAATGGAGCATACAGATGTATCTCAAACATATAACATTGAGAGGAAAATGCCAGTTGCCCAATATGTACAGTGTGATACCATTTATGTAAATCTAAAATGATAGAAGGTTCTTAGTTTAATTTTTTTAAACATCTTTATTAGAGTATAATTGCTTTACAATCGTATGTCAGTTTCTGCTTTATAACAAAGTGAATCAGCTATACATATACATATATCCCCATATCTCTTCCCTCTTGCATCTCCCTCCCTCCCACCCTCCCTAACCCACCCCTCTAGATGGTCACAAAGCACCGAGCTGATCTCCCTGTGCTATGTGGCTGCTTCCCACTAGCTATCTATTTTATGTTTGGTAGTGTATATATGTCCATGCCACTCTCTCACTTTGTTACAGCTTACCCTTCCCCCTCCCCGTATCCTCAAGTCCATTCTCTAGTAGGTCTGCATCTTTATTCCCGTCTTGCCTCTAGATTCTTCTGACCATTTTCTTTCTTTCTTTCTTTCTTTTTTTAAGATTCCATATATATGTGTTAGCACACTTACTTCACTCTGACTTACTTCACTCTGTATGACAGTCTCTAGGTCCATCCACCTCACTACAAATAATTCAGTTTCGTTCCTTTTTATGGCTGAGTAATATTCCATTGTATATATGTGCAAAAATATGGAACACTTCACGAATTTGCGTGTCAGTCTTGTGCAGGGGCCATGCTAATCTTCTCTGTATCGTTCCAATTTTAGTATATGTGCTGCCGAAGTGAGCACCTTAGTTTAATTTTTGACATAGCTTATTAATAATACCTGAGACATCTCTGCTTACATTTTTTCAGACTCTAATCCCCTCAGGACAGGGGCCATCTCTGTTTTCTTTTTTGTTTTAATTGCTGTAGAGTTAATAAACCACCTTTCAGTGGGTGACCTTGTAAAGCAACCTTTATTTTGGATGGGTTTCTATAATTCTTTCCAGTCTCTTGACTCCCAGATCTTGCAGCTCCTGCTGGGGTTGTAGTTATAGCTATGTGTACGTTTCTACATGTACTCACGTAGAGTGTAGAATCAAGTTTATATGAGTTTTGTCATTGTATTTGAGTTTTAAATTCATTTTTCCTTTGGATAGGAATAAAATTCTTTAACCTAATAAGCAAAGTATTACTATTGCCTTCTCAAGAGCCAAATATAGGAGCCTTTTAATTTGTTTACAGTCTGAAACTCACGATGACAAAATGTATCTTTGTATTTTCTATGTTTACTACATCTGTTGTCACTATGCAGTCTGCGTTTATTGAAAGCACAAAACATCTTGTTGCATTAGAAGCAAAACAGCATGACATACAATGTCGGTTCTGATTTAAAATTCTACTGTTTTTCAACTTATCTTCATTAGTATGCTAGTATAATCTATTTTTTAGAGGAAAGAGAAATACATTTTTACCTATCCATATTTGAAGTATTTCTTATAGAAATTAGATTAGACAGAAATATAGAAAGCATCAAACCACATTATAGTTAGAATATAGCTCCACTGCCACAAAAAGGGAAAATTAATAAATTTATACTTCTCTGATGAAGGAAGACAACTGTTGGTTGGATCAGCTAGTGATATCAGTAAACATCTACTTAATTAAGTGCGTATTTTGTATTGCATTAGAAGAAGGCCAGATCCTATTGTATTCTCTTGTAGGGAAGGCTGCTGTTAAAACATATTTGCTCACAGTATAATAGTGTTTTGCCACAGAAACTGTAATGTTATGATCAATGGCCTATTTTACAAGCACCTAGTCATTTAACACATCAATATGGAGGGTCTACACAAAGGTGAGTGAGACACAGCCTGCCCTAAAGAAATTTATAAGCTAGCAAGGAGAGGATGTACATAACAAATGGCAACATAATGATAACAGTTGCACAAGAGATAGAAACAAGAAGAGTACAGGAAAAGTTCAGAAGAGAAGTAATGATAGC
Organism: Grampus griseus; assembly: GCF_964374135.1. Taxonomy (NCBI): domain Eukaryota; kingdom Metazoa; phylum Chordata; class Mammalia; order Artiodactyla; family Delphinidae; genus Grampus; species Grampus griseus. Next base: position 39,026,099 of record NC_138999.1, on the reverse strand, counting down.
CACCATGTATTTATTATTTATGTGCCATGTACCTTACAAGGGTGATTACTAATACTAATACTCCAATACTAATACTCACAGATGTGAATTGGATACTTACTATGTGCCAGGCACTGTTCTAAGCCTAATACACGTGTAGGGGATCACAGTATGCCACCCCAAAATATGCCATTTTGGCATAGGGATAATTTGGAGCTGAAGGCAATTGAGAAACATCAGATGCCTGGGAAAAAAAGCTCTCTGCCCTCCCCTTCATTTGCCTAAAAGCAGACTCTGTCTCTCAATCACCTTCAGTGAAGCTGCTTATCAGCTCAGAGATTACACTGAGAGGAATCTACACAACAAACCTGATGGAAACAGCCTTTATCTTCCATTAGTTTCCCCCATATATTTACCTTCCCACAGTCTGCTGCCCTTGGAAGCTTAAAACTCTTTTCCTTTGTCTTGTCCCTTCTCTACAAATTTAATTGTTCTTTGTTAAGATGCTATAGCTATCCCTTTGAGTTACTAATCACTAAACTTTTTTTCCCTCCCCTACACATGTAAGCTGGTAAATGCTTTTAATCCTCATGAAAATGCCTTCAGGTAGTTAAAATTATTCCCATTTTATGGAAGAAACAACTGAGGCTTCAGAAAATTTCCGAAACTTACCCAAGGTCGTCTAGCTAGTCAGTGAATGAACTAGGGTTGAACCCAAGTTTGTCTGAATTCTGAGTTTATGTTCTCTGAAGTGGCTTTGGGTCTTGTCTTCACTATGCCAGTAACTCAGTGTGTCAGCTATCTATCATGGGGAAGCAAAGTGCCCAAAATTTACAGGATTAAGACAATAATGATGTATTATTGCTCCTGATTCAGTGGGTTAGCCGGTCAGTGCTTCCGTTGATATGTCCTGAGTCACTCATGCTATTGCCGTCAACTAAAGGCTCAACTGGGGCTGCCGTGTCCAAGATGGCCTCATTTACGTGTCAGGTCCTTGCTGTGGGCTGTGGACAAGAGCCCCTGGACTCACCTCCATGTGGCCTTTCATCCTAGCTTCTTCACAGCATGATGATTCAGCACAGGGGTATCAGGGTTCCAAGAAGGCATGCCCCAGTCCATGAAGGCTGATCAAACCTCTGCTTGTGTCACATTTGCTAATGTCCAATTGATTGAAGCAAGTCACCTGATCAAACCCAGAGTAAGTGCTGGAGGAGACTATACTAGAACCTGGATACCAGGAGAAGATGTGATTCATTGGGGGCCATTAATGTAACAATCTACGACATTTATCACATGACCTTAAAAAATCCTCAGAAACTGGGCTCTTCATCTGTAAAATGAGATGGAACTGAGTTACCTCTGAGGTCCTTCTATCACTTGTGATTGGGAAATAGATAGAGGGCATCCTCTATAAGCATCCTTCCTGTCAGCTCCATAATCCCTTGACATGCTGCTCACTAACTTCCTCTTTTCCCTCAAAGAGGACCTTCCTAAATCTTCTAACAGTCTCTTCACATATCTCATTATGATCTATATTGTCTACCTTAACTTAGGGAAAAGAAAGAAGAAAAGGAAAATGAGAAAAGTAAAAACTAAAGCACTATAGTGCGATGCTTCTAAAGCTGTGCATTGTAGGCCACTGAAGATCCCTGTGGAACAACGGGGTGAGGAGGGAGGGGGGAGTGGGTCTGTGGATGGGGAGGTGGGCTTCAGAGGAAAAAGTCCTGAAACAATTTTGTTCATCCACTTTCATCAAATTTGAAATGTAAGGTTAATTGTTATTTTCACAGTGATCCTATCACAGGTGACCCTTGAACAACAGCAGGGGTTAACCCTCATACAATTTATAGTTGGCCCTCCATATCCAAGGTTCCTCCACATCTAAGGATTCAACCAACCACAGACAGTGCAGTACTGTAGTGTTTACCATTGAAAAATGTCACCCTATAAGTGGATCCATGCAGTTCCAACCGGTATTGTTCAAGGGTCAACTGCATTTTCTTTCTTTTTTTTTAAATTTATTTTTTATTGAAGTATAGTTGATTTACAATGTTGTGTCAGTTTCAGGTGTACAGCAAAGTGATTCAGTGATACATACATATATCCGTTCTTTTTCAGATTCTTTTCTGTTATAGTTTATTGCAAAATATTGAGTATAGTTCCCTGTGCTATACAGTAGGTCCCTGTTGTTTATTTTATATATAGTAGTGTGTATATGTTACTCCCAAATTCCTAATTTGTCCCTCCCTCCCACCTTTCCCCTTTGGTAACCATAAGCTTGTTTACTATGTCTGTGAGTCTCTTTCTGTTTTGTAAATAAGTTCATTTGTATCATTTCTTTTAGATTTCACAAATAAGTGATATCATATGATATTTGTCTTTGTCTGACTTACTTCACTTACTATGATAATCTCCAGTCAACTGCATTTTCTTAATGAGCATTGCCTTTTTAGTATAGGTGGGAGATGGAAGAGTGGTGAGTAGGGAAGATGTCTGAGCAGATCCTTCCAAAAGGTTAACTTTTCAGCAATGTTTAAGGTACCCTGTTGGCTTGACAGTTGTTAACATTGTGATGAAAGGCTGTTAGATGAGGCAGTGGGGAAAAGCTAGACCTTAACACAAGGAGCGGGTAGCCGAAGGGTCTAGGTCCTTTTACTGTGCTCATAGCGTGCTCATTCTCCCACTAACCAGTGGTGTGGACCCAGTCCCTAAATCTGGCTTCAGGCATGCTTCCTTTCAGTTTCTGAAGTTGTATATCTTTGGATAAACATATTCTGCAAGTACCATTTTATCTGGTTCATCACTGCTGACATTAAGTTAACAGCATTTTGGGGCTTGGCTAATATTATCTCGCATTGTTTCCAAGCTATTGAGTACATTTGTAAATTTTGCATTTTTTCATAGTTACTGTTTTATTGATCCACAATTCATATAAATGGGTCAATGACTCACAAGTGGTTCGATGAAAATAGTGATATAAATGCTCCAACTTAAAATAATGTCATAAATATAATGAACAAACTCCAATTTAATTTTTACTGTGAGTCTGTAAAGGCCAGTACAAGTGAGTCTGTTAGTGATGATTTCTGACAAGTAGTTGAAAAAGAAAAGTTTGATTTGGAACTATAATGAGCAATATCTGAAAATTGGATTTTATTGGACCTGTGATCTGTTTAAACCTCCCCAGGACACAGTCTATTATGTAACTTTGTTAAATAGTGGGATGAAGACATTGAAACTCTTGTCATTTTTCAAATCAGAGTGACCTCCCTGGTAAATTTATTGTGTTTCTTCAAGGAAAGCATAAAATAATGCTTCCCATTACATAAATTATGAATTTTATACCTCAAGATAGAGAAAAGACCAACCTAAAGAGGCACAATTCAAAGTTGCCCTTCTTGTGGCCAACACACACATAAATCACATTACTTCTGGAAGCTTATAAAAGCCAATTCAAAATTGATGCTACATATGATGCTCGAAGAAAAAGCAGATTCGCTACTGGTAAAAATAATATCACGTACTAGGTTGGTATTTTGCTTTACAGTGAGGTGAAACCACTGAAGTGTCAAGTATGACTCAGTGCTTAGCAAATATGCAGCACATACAGGAAGAGGAAGGGCTGCCTGACAGCTTGCTCGGGTTCTAACTGATAAGTCATACTATAGGAGGAGAGAGGTTTTGTTCACTAGTGGTTATTTGATGAGCCACGATGTAGCCTAGCAAAGTGGGAGGGGTGTACCTGGAGCAGGTTCAACCTGATGCCAATCCACACCCTCCTGTATTTATAGAAAATAATCCGTGGGAAACAACCAAACCACCAGAGTTCGGCTGCATTGCAAGAAAATCAAAAGCTCTGTGTGTGATTAAATCACGTGGTTTTTTGGCACCATGTGGGAAGAAATGAGCAGTATGTAAAAAACTAGAAGGCTGCTTTTCCATACTGAAATATGCTCTCTGGTGAGGGGAAAGTTGCCCACATGAGTTTGGGAAACAAGGAATGTGATTACAACAAAAAAAGTCTTCGACGTAGCTATAATGTCAGTAAAGACCATTTCGATGATTTCAAATGGCGTGTTCACATAGTGTACCTTGGTCAAATAATCAGTGTCTTGAACAGACTGAACTTGTCACTTGAAGGCCTGTGTTTAATCATTCATTCTACAGCTATGTACTGAGTGCCAGCAATGTGCCGGATGGATGGTCAGACAAAAAGCTCTCTCAAATTCCCAGTCTTTGAGTAACACAGTATACAGATGAATGACCTACATTTCCAAAGTGGCCAGTGTAAATTATTTTTTTTCCTTCAAATTGTAAAGCAAAAAATATAATCTTCTGTATACAAAACCACATGTTCAGTGGTCAGCAGGACTTATATAGTCATAGGGATATAAATACCTAATTGATCTAGCCAAAATGACAATGTGACTATATTGACAGAATGGCCATAAGTGGAATGGGAGTCATGCCTGTATGAAAGGTAAATCCTCTTTTACTATAGAGGGAAGTCAACAGGTAGGGCCTGAAACTACAAAATCAAGAATATTTGGAAATATCGGGGTAAATACAGTCAGTTAAAAGAGTTGAAAATTGCTGCGTCTGGAGATACGGGCTTGTGGGACTGGGGAATTGCTGTTCTTTGCAACAATCCTTGTATAACTGTTAAATTATAGGAACATGAACTTTGCTTTAAATTTTTTTTTAAATGTCATAGAAAATTTGGAAAATAGAGAAAATCATAAATAAGATAAAAATCCCATTTCACCCAGTCATTTAAATCCTATACAATAGCTTCAAAATGGTTTTAAAACAACTCTCAAATTGCTTTAAAATAGCTTTTTAAAATCAGAAGATTGGTATGTTTATCTTTTTCATTTTTCAATGATAACAAGAATGATACCTTGCATGTCAACATTTGAAATCTTTTTTATGCAAAAAGAAACAAATCTGCCCCACCACGAAAGTAGAGTATCTGTTAAAGAACAAGCTGCTAACTACCTTGTTATAAGAAAGTAAAGCATAATGGCACTAAGTTAGATATTTTTTTAATGCTTGCAACGATTTTCAAAATTCATCTAATGCTAGAATAATTATGAGTATGAGAAGATAGAAATGAACTCTACTAACTGCACCTTATAGAATTGAGGGATCTGCATTTCTTCCAATATGACTTTTCAACTGAGAGACTAAACCTGCACAGCTCAACTTCCTCCTCCCACCCTCCCACCCTCCCACCTTCTCCCACCTCCATTTGTGGACTATCTGGATCCAACTATAGGTGAAACAAAGACTCTGAGTTTATATCGGTCTTTAGACAAGCTTCCTTCTTAATACTTAGTTTTCCCAGTGCAGATGACAATGGCTTAAACACACACACACACACACACACACACACACACACACACACACGCATGCGCGTGCTCTAATTTGGGGAAGGGTTCAAATCCAGAGGAAATGAATTGGCTGCCTGCCCCGGGTGGGGTATGATCCCATTCAGCTCCTAGCCCTGGAGACACAGCCAGGTGATTATAGCATAGCAGATTGCTGAAAAGGCTGGTCTTTTTTTGTTTTGTCTTGTATGTTTGTTTTTAATGGTCTGATGTTCTGGATGTTTCTCCATTGAATGTAGGGTCTCAAAACTCAGTGTAAGAGATGTACTCTCAAAACACCCTCAAAGAACAGACCCACTTCCACCGCTCCATGAACTGTCAGAATGCACTAGATGTTCTGGAGTGAGAAATGTTATTTTGAAATCTGCTTAGGGGCAGGAAGACTGACATCAGGGAATGGGGCTGTTGGCAGCTTTCCTGTCTCCTGATATACTCAGGGCTGACTGTGCTGGTCACATGCTTGCTTTTAGTTCCCTGAGGAAGTGTGTTGAGTTATAGAGAAACTAGCCAGAAAAGATAAGCCACAGACGGAGTTTTCCCGGGACCGACAAACAAGCTTTGTATAGCCTCTGATTAGCCAGGTGCTGCAGCAAATTTTGTCTATGACTTTAAGGATTCATATCTGATTGAGAGTTATTTCCTTACTCCACCATCTCTGACTCATGTGAAAAATGTTCTCTTCTTTATACTCTTTAACAATAGCGTGTTTACTGATCTGAGAAGACTGTTGCTTTCATTTTCCTTTTGTTAAATGATTGGGTGACATTATTATGAACCTTGTCTTCTTCTTCTGTGTTTTTCTTTGGAAAATGAATGATTTCTCTCTTGCTCTCGGCCTTTCTGGTTACAATAAAAGGGCTTCCCAGTCTCCTTTTCCTGCTCCTGGGCCATTAAAACCTGACATTTTTGGAAGGAGGTATGAGACAGTGTGAGTTTAATTTCTCCAGCAAGGCTATCTACTCCAGACAGAACCAGGGAAATTTGGCTTTATTTTTTATTTCATTTATTTCCTCGTGCAATTGACTTTCTTCAACCACTGTTCTCCTACGGAGATTATTTTATTTTACATCCCGGGATACTGTAATTTGAAAAAGAGAGAGATAGCATTGTTAAAGAGAAAAACCATAGGTCCAAAATGGCATCACTTGTACTAAAGCCCATGAAACCAAACCTAGATTTAATACCTAAACTAATTGTCATTTCCACCTTCACCACAAATGTAATCTTAATCAACCAGTATGTAATTTTCTGGTCAGCACCAATGAGGTAATCTACCAGCTGGGCCCTCTCCATCCCCCAGAGGAAGAAGAGGCAATCTGCATGATAAAACCCTTGCAATTCCCTTTTCCCCAAAAGGAGAGGTCTTGCCCTAAAAATAACCCTTTCTTTTCTTTTGCTAATAGCTCCCTTGCCCCACCTTTCTTCCTATAAAAACCTCCCATTTTGTACAACCCCTCTGAGTGTATTTCTAGTTGCTAAGTGGGATGAATCATTAAATAAGACCAATTAGATCTTCAAATATACTTGGTTGAATTTTTTTTCTAACAATATTATTAGTAATGCTGTGTGTTATTTACAACTATCATTATATTAATATAAACATTAGAGGTAAAAAATAATCAGCATAATTTGACATTCCTGTCCTTTGCATAAAGGAAAAACTTAATAAACATGGTTTGAAAGAATGAATTAAGTAACTAAATTATTCTTTACTCAATTTGGACTTATAGAAATAGTTCACTAACTGCAGAGTGGATAACTTATTAGTCATGTCTACTTTGCCCCTTCACCCTTCCACATACGTAGGTTTCTACCTTATTAATGGGTCTCTTGCTGTAAGTAAATTTAGCACATCATAAGACTTGAATTTTTTGCTTTGGCAATAAGTTAAAAATGGTCAAACATTAAAAACAATATAAAAAGTTATACCTAATGAGAAGTCTTACTTCCCATATCTACCTACCCTGTTCCTCATCCTCAACAGCTTTTATTAGTGTTGAAGAATAGCAGAATATGCCTCTTCAAAATATGCCTCTTAGGCCTAAAGATTATTTTCATCTGGTTATTTTTGAGAGGCTGCAGACACAGGAGAAACTCTGAAAGCAGAGTAGAATTTACCCTTTTTTAAGGGAAATTTACATTTATAAGGGAAATCTCCATTTGTAGGGGTATCTTCCTCTCTGTACCTAAAAGAGAAGGATGACTCTAAATCACAAGAAACTCAGTGGAGCAGGCACCTGACTTGAATCTGCATAACAAACTTCCCCTTGTTTACTGTGCTTTTCCTGATAACTTCCTATAACTGACCTCCCCAGTCCACAACATCTTTCCTTTGTCTTTAGCTGGAGATGGTAATTAAGGTGATGGCTTAGGCCATTTGGGGGGATTTTACTCAGTTTTCCTGGGTATCTCCCATGTGTACATGAGGCATATACATCTTATTAAACTTCCCTTTTTCTCCTGTTAATCTTTTTATTACATGGGGTCTCACACAAGAACCTAGAGTGCTAGAGAAAAATTATCCCGCCCCTCCCCCCACAGTTTTGGCAACACAGATGGGACCCACTGAGATACACTACTTGCTTCAGATCCTGCAGATGGAATCCTGGAAAACTGGAAGAAGCCAGTGAAGGGTAAGAATTTTTACCAAAGTCAGCTCTCTGTCTGTAGTTCCCAGTCAAGAGAGAAAGGTAAAAATTTCATGTTGTCCCTTCCTCTCCAAATTCAGATTAGCAGGAGGAAAGCATTTGTAAGACTTAGTTCTTTGGATTGTGATGCTGGTTAAAATTTGGTTTGGGGGTACCTATTAGTTATTGAGCTTTTCCCTCCCAGGGACAGCCACTGTTCTGTTTCTCTCATTGTATGTTCTGAGAACTTGGCTTGGCTTTCTGCCTGCTCAGGGCATGGAGATTTGGGGTTCTGCATATGCAGGTGGCTCAACTGTCAGGTTGGGGGCACTGAAAATATGGCCAGACAGAATGTGGGTTGCACCCCATTTGCAGCTAGCACGTTACTGACTTGCCAGCTCTCAGGGGACTTGTCTGTGTCTTTCTTTTGGTTGTCTTTGGGCATGGCCCTAGAGCTTGGGGGGATAGTATCTTTTGCGCTCTCTATGGGGTGGGGACACCTCTTGCATCCATGGGTAAGTCATAAAGGGCTAATTGGTTTTGGTTTTGAGTCATTTGATAGATATGCCTTTGGTTTAAAAGAAAAAGGAAAAAAAAAAGTTGTTCAACACTTCCAGGGATATTTACTGTTTGTCCTGACTGAAAGTGATAAGATGTTTGATAGAATTTTTTTAAGTAGCTCTATGGTCAGAAGTTGGCCATATTGGAAGCTGATATTCAGAGTTTGATAGGAACTGTTTTTTTAGACCTTCCACCCTAAGACAGGTAGACCAGAAAATTACATACTGGTTGATTAAGACAGGAATCTTTTTTTTGTCTTTGTTGCTGCATGTGGACTTTCTCTAGTTGCGGCAAGCAGGGGTTACTCTTCGTTGTGGTGTGCAAGCTTCTTATTGCGGTGGCTTCTCTAGGCACGAGCTCTAGGCATGTGGGCTTCAGTAGGTGCAGCATGTGAGTTCAGTAGTTATGGCACACGGGCCCTAGGGTGTTCAGGCTTCAGTAGTTGTGGCGTGTGGGCTCAGTAGTTGTGGCTCGTGAGCTCTAGAGCACAGGCTTAGTAGTTGTGGCACACAGGCTTAGTTGCTCTGCAGCATGTGGGAACTTCCTGGACCAGGGATCAAACCCATGTCCCCTGCATTGGCAGGAGGATACTTAACCACTGCACCACCAGGGAAGTCCCTGATAGGAATCTTTTGATTTCCATCTTAGTTGGAAATCTCCCTGATGTAAAGAAGCAAATTGAAGACAATGTAGTTGGATCAGCCCCTTATATCACTCAGATTGCAACCAATTCTTTGAGGAATTAAAAACAACTCTTCTTGTCTTACTAATTGAGTATAAGAACAGAAATGCAGCTCTAAAAGCAATTTAAGGCCCATCTATCCTTTTTACCAAACCCAAAACCTCCCCTATTCATCTCAAAAGGCTTGTAGATATCATAAAAGATGTGGACTAAGGAAACAAAATCCTTCTTGGAGAAAGTTACATCCTTCTTCTGTGCCTTTGAGATGTAAATATTCTACCTTGTCTTCTCTAGGAACCCAGAGCCATCTCTTGGAAATGTCAACTACAGGGAGGTAATTCTTATAAGAAGTGGAAAGAAAAAAAAAAGAAAGAAAAGAAAAGAAAAAAAGAGGGGCTATTTGGATACCAGGGAATGAAAATCTTAAATGTCTTCTCCATTAATATTAGTAAAAAACTTGAGCAGGTAACTTTAACTTATGCCATCTGCCAGAAACACAATTCGGACCCAACTGTTCTTTTATAAACTAGTGAGTTTTGCATTGTTGTACGTGTCTAATGGCTAAAATTTTACAGCAAAAGCTATAACATCTCTGTTTGCATCTGTCTTTTTGTTTCTGTATGTCAGATAGGTAGATACGTAGACAGATAGATAGATAGATAGACGGACAGATATGTTATAGATGTGTGATTTTTCCACCTCTGGATGGTACTGCCAAAATTAATTTGTGAACTTTATTTAATTGGCTTAAAGAAAAAGGAATACTTATATAAATAAGTATGCCTAAAACTCTCAAAAATATAGAAACTTACCTAAATGTTTTTCAGGTTCATGTGATCTGGGACAATCTTAAGTAAATAAAAGCTGGTTTAAGTTTGTTGATTTGATTAAAATAGGCATGTCTTCCGAGTTATCAGCATTTAATATAATGCAGACACAGAACTTTTATTCTACCCAAGTTCACTAGTAAAATAAGTTCGTGTTATCCCTGTTAGAGAATTCATTAGCAAGAAACAAAAAAACTTAAGATGATGGTTATCTGTTCAATGTCTCATGAAATTTTTATGAGTAATCTAAACATAATTGTTAAGAACAAGTGAATTAAATGAATGTAATTAAGATAAAAGTTTATAAATTAACTTTTCTACAACAATTATGTTTTATGGTATGTCTACTTAAAAATAGTTTCTAAAATCTTTTTGGTAACTTGAAACCTTAGAGCAAGACTAAGTTAAGTTAAATGATGGATGTTCATTGAGTATACAGATTATTTCCAAATAAGATTAAATATTGAAATATTAATTACTGAACAAAGGTTTATCTACTTTTGCTTTTTACAAAGGAATGAAAGATATTTGGGTTTTTCAGTAAACATGCTTTGTAACTCATTGAAAAATTTACTATGAGGAAGAACATGCTTCTAGAAATTATGAAATGTATCTGTAAATTTGCCAATATAGAGAATGCTGGTGTAACAGATAGTTCACAAGTGCTTACTTAGTTTTCATTATCAATTAAGGTTTCTAAGGGTTAAGAATTCTAATTAGTATATGTAATTAAAACTACTAGAAATACAGGCATAGCTTGTTTTATTGTGCTTTGCTTAATTGTGCTTCTCAGTTGTTGCGTTTTTTTTACAAATTGAAAATTTGTGGCAACCCTGCCTCGAGCAAGTCTATTGGTGCCATTTTTCTAACAGCATTTGCTCACTTCATGTCTCCATGTCACATTTTGATAATTCTCACAATATTCAGACTTTTTCATTATTATTATGTTTGTTATGGTGATCTGTGAACAGTGATCTTTGATGTTAGTATTGCAACTGCTTTGGGGAGCCACAAATCAATGATGAACTTAATCTATAATTGTTGTGTGTGTTCTGATTGTTCCATCAACCAGCCGTTCCCCCATCTCTCTCCCTCATCTTGCGCCTCCCTATTAACTGAGATACAACAATATTGAAATAGGGACAATTAATAACCCTACAATGGCCTCTAAGTGTTTAAGTGAAATGAAGAGTCCCACGACTCTCACTTTAAATCAAAAGCTAGAAATGATTAAGCTTAGTGAGGAAGGCATGAGATACGCCAAAAGGTAGGCCTCTTGCACCAGACAGTTAGCCAAGTTGTGAATACAAATGAAAAGTTCTTGAAGGAAATTAAAAGTGCTACTCCAGTGAATATACGAATGATAAGAAAGCTAAAGAGCCTTATTGCTGATATGGAGAAAGCTTCAGTGGTCTGTATAGAAGACAAAACCAGCCACAACATTCCCTCAAGCTAAAGCCTAGACCAGAGCAAGGCCCTAACGCTCTTCAATTCTACAAAGCTGACAGGGGGTGAAGAAGCTGCAGAAGAAAAGTTTGAAGCCAGCAGAGGTTGGTTCATGAAGTTTAAGGAATGAAACCATCTCCATTACATAAAATTGCAAGGTGAAAAACCAACTGCTGATGTAGAAGCTGCAGCAAGTTATCCAGAAAATCTAGCCAAAATAATCAATTAATAAAGGTGGCTACAGGGACTTCCCTGGTGGCACAGTGGTTAAGAATCCACCTGTCAATGCAGGGGACACAGGTTCCATCACTGGTCTGGGAAGATCCCACATGCCATGGAGCAACTAAGCCCATGCGCCACAACTACTGAGCCTGTGCTCTAGAGCCCACGGGCCACAACTACTGAGCCCACGTGTCACAACTACTGAAGCCCGTGTGCCTGGAGCCTTGCTCCGCAACAAGAGAAGCCACCGCAATGAGAAGTCCGTGCACCACAACGAAGAGTAGCCCCCGCTCACCACAACTAGAGAAAGCCTGTGCACAGCAATGAAGACCCAATGCAGCCAAAAATAAAAAATATAATAACATTAATTTTTTAAAAATTAAAAAAAATCAAGGTGGCTACACTAAACAACAGATTTTCTATGTATAAGAAACAGCCTTATCTTGGAAGAAGGTGACATCTAGGACCTTTATAGCTTGAGAGGAGAAGTCAAGTATATCCATACAATGGAATATTATTCAGCTATGCAAAGAAATGAAGTTCTGATATATGCTACAACATGGGTAAACATAGAAAACACTTTGCTAAGTGAAATAAACCAGATACAAAAGGTCAAATATTATATGACTCCACTTATGAGGTACCTAGAATAGGCAAATTCATAGAGACAGAAAATAGAATAGAGGTAACCAGGGACTGGAGGAGGAATGAGAAATTATTGTTTGATGATTACAGAGTTTCTGTTTGGGGTGATGAAAAAGTTTTGGAAATACGTAGTGGTGATTTACAATAGCCAGGACATGGAAGCAACCTAAGTGTCCATGGACAGATGAATGGATAAAGAAGTGGTACATATATACAATGGAATATTACTCAGCCATGAAAAGAAACGAAATTGAGTTATTTGTAGTGAGGTGGATGGACTTAGAGTCTGTCATACAGAGTGAAGTAAGTCAGAAAGAGAAAAACAAATACCATATGCTAACACATATATACGGAATCTAAAAAAAAAGATGGTTCTGATGAACCTAGGGGCAGGACAGGAATAAAGACACAGACATAGAGAATGGACTTGAGGACACAAGGAGGGGGAATGGTAAGCTGGGACGAAGTGAGAGAGTAGCATTGACATATATATACTACCAAATGTAAAATAGATAGCTAGTGGGAAGCAGCCACATAGCACAGGGAGATCAGCTCGGTGCTTTGTGACCACCTAGAGGGATGGGACAGGGAGGGTGGGAGGGAGGCACAAGAGGGAGGGGATATGGGGATATGTGTATATGTATAGCTGATTCACTTTGTTATACAGCAGAAAGTAACACAACATTGTAAAGCAATTATATATACTCCAATAAAGATGTTAAAAAAAATACATAGTGGTGATGGTTGTACAACCTTGTGAATGTAATTAATGCCATTGAATTATATTCTTAAGATGGCTAAATGGAAATTTTAATTATATATGTATATACTTACTACAATTTAAAAAATTAATAATGTAATATACTAAAAGACACTGAATTGTACACTTTAAATGGGTAAATTATATGATATATGAATTATATCTCAATAAAGCTGTTTTTTTAAAAAAAAGTAGCACATTTTTCTGCAACTTGCTGGTTTACTTTTAACAATATATCCTAGGGAACTTTCCAAGTCAGGACATAGATAAATTCTTTGTTCTTATTTTTTTATTTACTTATTTACTACAGCTGTGGTTATGCAGATATACTATGGTTTATTAAGCAGTCCAATAAGGCTGGACACATGGGTTGTTTTAAGTCTTTTGCTATTTCAGACAGTGCTACAGTGAATAAGTTTATACACACAAGTGAATGTATCACATGAACATATCAAGTCTGTTGTAATACTTATGAATTTTAATTAATCTGTTGAGTGAGAATTATACTGTCCAATTATTATAATTGTTGTTGAGAGTATTTTGTGTGTTTTAGGGCCATTTGTATTTCTTTTTTCTGTGAATTGTGTATGTGTCTGTTGCTGTTCTATTGGTGTGGTTGGTCTTTCATAAATTCCCTTTTAAAGGAGCTTTTATATATTAGGGAGGTTAGTCCTTTGCCTTCGATAAGAATTGCAAACATTATTCTGTTTGCAGTTTGTCTTTTGATTTTGCTTATTTTTTTATGCTTAAGTTTTAACTTTATATAGTCAAATTTATCTTTTTTTTTTTTTTTTCAGTATGCGGGCCTCTCACTGTTGTGGCCTCTCCCGTTGTGGAGCACAGGCTCCGGACGCACAGGCTCAGGGGCCATGGTTCATGGGCCCAGCCGCTCCGCGGCATGTGGGATCTTCCCGGACCAGGGCACGAACCCATGTCCCCTGCATCGGCAGGCGGACTGTCAACCACTGCCCCACCAGGGAAGCCCAAATTTATCAATTTTTGAGTCATTTATAAAAGGTCATCCCTGCTGCAAAGTTATAAAGGAATTTGTCCAGTTTTCTTCAATTGTTTTCTTATTTTAATTTCTACATCTAGGTATTTGAGCCATTTGGAGTTCATCCAGGTACATGTTGTAAGGAATGGATTTAGCTGTATGTTTTTCCAGATGTCAGATATCAGCCTTAGTTGTTCCAACAGCAGTTTTTAAAGTAAAGTTCATATTTACCTGACTACTTGAGATTCCACCTTTATTGTATACTCAATTCTGGTATATATTGTTTTTGTTTTGGGGTTTTTTTTTTTCCGCTGTGCCACGTGGCTTGCAGGATCTTAGTTCCCTGACCAGGGATTGCACCCGGACCCTGGCAGTGAAAGTGTCAAGTCCTAACCACTGGACTGCCAGGGAATTCCCTGGTATATATTGTATTTATTTCTGGACTTTCTATTTCAGTCTCTTAGTGTGTCTGTCTGCTCATACACCAGTATCACACTGTTTTAATTAGTAACTTTAAAAAAATTACGTTTTCATGTGTGGTCAGGCTAGTCCTCTCACATTGCTCTTCCTTTTAGCGTTTTCCTGGCTATCTTTGCTTATTTTTCTAACCAGTACTCTTTTATCACTACTGTGACCAAGCAGGCCCCTATGGTGTCTTCCCAGGACAGACCCCTCCCCCATATCCTCTGCTTTAGCTCCTGTCTGAAGTACCTAGATAATAGTATCTGCTGCACATTTCTGGAGTTGTTTTACAGATGCAAAAACCCCCACAAAATGGAAGAAATTAACTACTTGATGACCATGAGCATGTAGTCCCCAGACCTACTGGTGCCTAAGGATTGATAATGTTAACCCCTGTTACCTCACCATCAACCAATCAGAGAACTGTGCACGAGCTGATCACTTACCCTGGGACTCCTCTTCCCTCACCTTGCCTTTAAAAATGCTTTGCTGAGACCCATTGGGGAGTTTGGGCTTTTTGAGCATTAGCTGTCTTGGACTACTTGTATGGCACCTTACAATAAATGCTGCACTTTCCTTCAACATGTTACCAAGTCCAAGCTCGCTCTGCTCACCGCATGACAGGCCAATAAATCGGGAGACAAGGTGTTGAGGCAAAGAGTAGCGACTTTATTCCAAAAGCCGGCAGACCAAGATGGCAGACTAGTGTCCTACAGTGTCTTATCAGTGTCTGGATGCTAGTTTCTTTTATAGAACAGAGAGGGGAGGAGGTGAGGAAGTAAAGTAAAAAGGCCATAAGTCTTGCAAAATATCTCCTGGTTTTGGCCAGCCTCAGGGAGGGGATATGTTAATTTCTTCTTTTCTGCAGCCATTCACAGGTGGGCAGGGTCAGGGTGCTTCCCTGTGAGCTGAACAAAGGCACTTTAGTTTAACATTCAGGCAGAGGGGCAGGGTTTCCCGAGGAAGGCCATTACATATGCCAATAGCTATAGATAGAACAAAAGCAATGGAAAGCAAAGGTCAAAGTAAAAGAAACAGATCCAACATGGAGTCAGATTTTGTTCTTCCCTGTTACAACCACAGCCTGGTGTCAGTCGATTGGCTTTACTGCATGCAGGTGAGCAGACCCAAGTTTGGTTCAGTAACAATACCTTATAAACCATTTAGTTCTGAAACCAAGCAGGACCCTGTGGGGCCCTCCCTGGTACAAATCCTTTCCATGTCCCCCATTTCTTGTTTGTAGGAAATAGGCTTCGTTCAGCCTCCTTGACCTTCCCTGAGTTCCAAAGGGCAGATTCAAACAGTTTGCTAATTAGCGAAGGAAGGGGATGTAGAAACAAGGGAGGAGCAGTCAAGAAACAATAGTGCAGACTTGGGGCAGGGTCCTGGCTCCTCCTCAAGGAATATACATAACAATACCTTTGAGTTCTGCAGGAACTAATGCCCCCACCCAGGTGGAGGATGGTAACTTCAGGTAACTTTTGCCTATAAAAACTTCTCCCCTAAGACCATTGGGGAGTTTGGGGGTTTTGAGCACAAGCCACCTGTTCTCCTTGCTTGGCCCTGCAATAAACCTTTCTCTGCGCCAGACTCTGATGTTTTGGTTTGTTTGGCCTCCCTGTGCGTTGGGCACACGAACTTGTGTTCAGTAACAGCCAGCAGGCTAGAATCAAGTCTGCAACATAATCCATTCCAGTTTATCAAGTCTTAATGCTTTTTTTTTTAGCAGAAATTGAATAAATCACTTGCAATAAAACTGTAAATACAATTTGGTAAACAGTTTTTTCATTTAAGCACTTTCCTGTTATTACAGTCTTTTTAAACATAACATTCCATAATTTCCATAACTATTCATCTACTGTTGGATACTTTCCATTTTCCCTATTGTTTCTATTCCTTTTCATCATGAAAAACAAAACAAAACAAAACAACAACCCTGCAATGAGTATCTTTATGCATAAGAACACTTTAAATAGTTTTCGGCACTGATCTTTAGTGGGATTATTGAAGTGGCATCTTTAAAATTGTGGATACACATTACTAAACCTTCTACCTGTTTACACTCCAACAAGCTAGTTCATGCAGCATCAACTTTGCCACACTTTTCTCATCAGCAATTGGTTACCTCAGTACTTTGAAAGGCCACTTACAGCATTTTAAGTGTGCAAACGTGGGGTGAGTGGAATCCATTGTGTTGGGATTAGTTGTAGCCAATGGGGGAGGTTAGATTGCCCAGGGACTGAATTGTTCTTCTGTTTGTTTTTTTGTCTGCTTTTTGTTTTCTCAATTCTGACTAAATTGTTTTTAACAAATGAGGTTTCCAAAGACAATGAGGAAAAGTGGAGATCAGGAAGGAATAGTTTCATTATAGTTTCCTTATGGAGTAAATAGAAAATGTTTTCTATTTCAAATAAGTTACTCATAAACTTTTGGAACACTACCCATTGAAAAGCTGGAGGCTACATGAATTATGTTTTGGTACAGTTGGTACCAGTGTTAAGATATCAGTGTTCACAATGAAAATGTTTATTACTGTTGACTGAAAAAAACAGAAAACAAAAAACAAAAAAACCCCCCACTATTCAAAGTGGGAATTAAAAAAAAAAAATCACCCGCCTTGAACCCATCAGGAGGATCAAAGCACCTTTTAAAGCCTGTGTACACAATTTACATATTAAACCACTCGTCATTGAGCCAACAAAATGACAGCTTTTTAGATACTGGGAAAGAAAAAAACTCACACTAGAAAAGTATATTATACAACCAAATTCCTTGAGGTAATGGCAAGGGCATATCACCGCAAGAAAAAAGGGAAGAGCATTAAAAATTTCCTTCTCAGCCCTTAAGTCCTTTAGAGAAATGATTGCCTTTTAACTCATTTTTGGACATGTTTTGGATGCATTTTGGATACAAAGGTCTATTCTTTGTTATCTTAAGAGCACTGTTTTGTTTCCATTTTCTCCCCATTTCTCCAAAATCGTTTGATTCTAAATACCATTTCCATGACAGGAAAGTGGCTTCTTTTTGTACTTGGCAGATATTGCTATAAGTATGTGAAAGTGTCATTTGGATGTCATTGGCCCAGTCAACCCTCTTCCAATTTGTAATTTTGCTCTTTCAGTTTGTATTTTTCATTTCTCTTTTCTCCTTTTTTCCATTTCAGTGGCCCATCATTTGCTGTTTCTCTTATTCTTTAGCACCTCATTAGGAGTGGGTAGGCAATGGGGAGGAAGGAGTGTATGAACTCAAACCTGTTAACTCTTGGTAAAAATATTTCAGTGAAGATCTCTGAAGTTATGTCCCTTAAAGTTATTTTGTTTCCGAAACGTGTAATCTTACGCAAATTGAAGACTAACATCTCCAGCCAGTCTTAGAATTGTATTTTGGGGGGGCACAGGGTGAGGAACTTGAATCAACCCTTGCATTTAGAGCACCAGGACTTGAAAAGCCAAGTGCAATTATGTAAGTCAGTATTTTAAATAATACAACCTCTACCAGAATTTCTTGTTTTTCCTTCATCTCCATATTCTCGGAATAGGAATACTGATAGGGCTGTTTTAATTGTACAGCGAATGCGGGTGCAATGCAAGTTCAAAACAAGTTTGGGGGCTGGTTTACGTGAACCTGAGTTAGCTGCTTGGCAATCAACACGGTTTTTCATTCAACAGAATCTCGTGAGGCTTCTGGGTGAAGAACTTGCCCTTGTTCCTGTCAGATTTAAATAATAAAAATGATGCTTAAAAATTATGTCCTCTTGAATAACTCGTGTCAGGTCAGTTCTTAGGCCTCCCTCTTCCTCCTCAGGTTCCTGGCAGGAAACGCGTGGAGAAGGAGAGGATGAAAACGTTCCAGTTCCCAGCTGCAGCGCGTTAGAAAAATTTTCCATCCGTTAGTTGAGCCCTTGACTGCTTGAAAAGTGTGGTTTGAAACAGGGTTTCTCTTATCTCTTTTTAAAAGCCTCTTTCTGGTATAGTGTTACAAATAGCAAGCGGGTTTCCGATTTAACCAAGTGACGCCTCCTCCCCTCCAGCCCTGAGGCTCTTTAAAACAAAATAACCAAAATTCAGGTTCTGTAAATTCTAGAGGGGGAGGGGTGGGAAACCAGGCTTGTGGAGGGCAACGGACTACAATTCCCACAAACCCTCGCAGGCTGGTATCCAGCCTGTCTCTCCCCTCTCTCCCTCCCCACGGCCCTGTGCCCTGCGCTTGCGCGGAAAGCCCTCCGCTTAGAGGAGGGGGCGGGGACAGAACTACGCGCCTGGAGGAAAAGGAGGAGGAGGAGGAAAAAAAGAGACCATAGACTTCCACCTGGGCCTAGAGCGGTTCTTAAAGTAGCGGGGAGAGGCGGGCGGGTTGGGACCACCTTCAATACAGGCCGCCGGCGGTATCATGGCGACCCGGAACGCCCCTCCCCAAGGTGAGCGGCCGGGGCCCGAAGTAGTATCTTAGAGACGGCTCACAGCTCTCGACCTTGGCTCGGGGGTGCGTCTTCCTTCCCCTGTCCCAGGGTTCCTGGGGGCTCTGTTTGCTTGAGGCAACCCTTTGAGCACCCACTTCGGACTAGACTCGCTCTCCCCTCTAGGACCCTCGCCCTCAACACAGCCCCACCTCCTGCCTTACCTTCACCTCCGACCGTTCCTGTCCATCTTCTAACGTTTTTTGGTTGTTTTTTTTTTTAAGTCTTGGTTTTGAAATCATTTCTTCTTGTCGGGCCTCTAACCGGTTCCGTCAGTGGAGGACCCCCCCCCCTCCTTCTTTCTCCCACTGATGAAAACGGACCCTGCACTGACCCTGAACCTGAGATTTGGGGGTGACCTTTCATGCTGTGAAACTTTGAACTGACCCGCTGAGATTGGGGGGAGACCCTGCTGTGAAACTCTGACCTGTCCCTACTGAGATTTGGGGTGCGGGGGTGACCCCTCTGCTGCGTAAGTGACGTTGCCCCGGCACCCAGGCCGGTCTCTGGGCCTTTGAGAAGGAGATGCGTGGCCCTTTACTGTCAAGGCCCTAGTCTCAGGGATTGGGTTTAAGAAACTTTGTTTCCATCTGGGCGTTTTTAGCTGTATGCCAAATGTAACAATGAGTTGTAACAGATGAAAATGTACAGGGCATTTTTAACTTTCGGTTGACTGTAAATTTGTTGCTTTCATTTTTTGCTTTGAAGAATATGAAAGTGATGATGATTCTTACGAAGTGTTGGATTTAACTGAGTATGCAAGAAGACACCACTGGTGGAATCGAGTGTTTGGCCACAGTTCCGGACCTATGGTAGAAAAATACTCAGTAGCCACCCAGATTGTAATGGGTGGAGTGAGTGGCTGGTGAGAAAAACGTCTTTTTTTGTTAAATTTCATTGGGAGCCTGACTACTGCCCTTTTGTATCTGGGCCAATTACATGCTCAGTCAGTGGCTTTACACTGTTAATCTCAGAAGAGCTGTACCTTGAGGCTTTTCTCTGTGGTATGATTAGTGTAATCAACACTCAGAGACTGTTGGGTTTTGGTGATCATCCTCCGCCACCCTCCACTGTCCCCTCCTCACCCTTCCTTTGATTCTTTGTATATTTTCGCCCATTTCAGATTTCGCAGATCTAGTGAATCTGATTCAGTGACAGTGGGTAAGGAGGGAAAAATATAGAAGACTTAATTATATGTAAATAATTTTTACTTGTTCACTGCTAACAACCGGAAAACCCTGTGAGAATTCCCGCAGTAAAACTGGTCTCCATTATCGGCCCTGTGGAGAGCAGTGTAAAATTCTCAGTAAAAAGTACTGATTATGTTACGGATGATTCTAATTTGGATTATGATAATACTTTGAAGAAGAGTTGTAGATTGGGTCTTGGTTGGAATTAAAGGACTGATTGCTTACTCAGTAATAATACTGTGGAGTACATTAAGGGGGAGAGGTTAATAAGCATTAACCTAACCAGTTAACATTTCAGATCACATGATTATATAATTGCTACTGTAGATACAATTCTGTTATTCTTAGACTAAAAGATTAGCCAAATAACAAGGGTCAGAAACAAGTTTGACTCTTTATTTTGAAAATGTTCATGACCTAGAGAATTTCTGAAGTTAGTGTACGTGCTTAACTTGTGAGTAATCATTGATTTCTTAGATTCTAAGTTAAATTCATCTTACATTAATTTAAATATTTACATATTTAAACTGAGTATAAAATGATTTTTTTGATTTGTGTTTTACTTGCACCTTGGAACAATGGTGCACTCTTTTATGCCTTTTTTTAATAAATGCCATTTTATGGTAGAAACACTCACTGTGAAGATTCTGTGACAAAGAGGTGCAGTATTTATTCATGATGTGTACTTATTAGTGCGGCTTATGAAAAAAGCCTGCAGTTAGAGAGATGCCTGGTCAGAGCCCTGGTTATTCAGATGATTTTTCACAGGCCAGTGGTACCTTGATGCCCACAATTCAGGGCCTGGCCTTCCGCTTAAATAAGCTCACAATTTGGTGCCATGGGTGATGGGTTAATGTGAGTCAAGGCCTAAAGCCCCACCTTAAAAGAGACTAAAAAATAATTGAGCAATAGAATTAAATTGCTGTGTGTTTTCTCCTTGTAGGCTAAGCTTGGTGAGAAGCCCAATGATTGGCAAGAGTTTGCTTGGAAAGCCTAGAGACAGAAGAGGGGAAGTTAGTAGACTCATTTTAGTGGCTCATGCCGTCAAGCAAAGGATAGACATGCTTGTGGAGCACATTCCCCAGGATGTTGTTAAGACCTGGCTGCTGCTTGCCTCCTCTGTTCCCTTTTCTGAGTCTTTGTTGCTGTCTCCCCTACTGAGGGACACATATGTTTGAACTGTAGCCAGGTGTCAGTCCAGGAGCTGTGTAATAGGACCCTAATATTATACAGGTGATTTGTTGCAATGACTTTAGATTCAGTGTAATAAATTTTTGGAATTTTCTTAGGGTATGAAACTGATGTACTGTTGTGGCATACATTAAGGAGGAATGGTTAATAGATGTTAACTTAACGAGTTAATAATTCAGACCAATTCAGGACATGAATGGGAAACTGAGGAGATTATGTTTAGCTGTAGGTAGCTATAGGTTCTTGATCATAATAAGAAATTAAAACTGATAGCAGGATGGGTGGCTGCTAGGCGAGATGGGAGGTGTGAAGATTAGCTAGAGTGTCCTTAGTGTGGTCTGGAAGCAGGGTAGTGATGCCCTTGAGGATGGAAAGAAGACAAAAGACAATCAAATGATGTTTTGGCGATACTCGAGTATATACAATTGGCCGTCAGTTGGACCCCAAAGGCAATGAAGAAGGCAGCCTGAGATGAGCATGAGATAACAGGCCTAGAGAATGGTGCAGTCACTTACAAATTGGGCCTTAGCAACAGCTGGTTTGGTTGGAAAGATGTTTGCTTTGGGACATTTTGAATATGTGGTTCTGGATGGCAAGAGAAGCTCATCATTTAATTGGAAATGTAAATTTTCCATTTATGAAGGTGTATGTGTATTAGTTTCCTAAGGCTGTTGTAACAAAGTACCACAACTAGGTAGCTTAAAATGAGAGAAACTTATTCTCTCACAGGTCTGGAGGCTAGAAATTTGAAAGGTGTCAACAGGGTTGGTTCCTTCCTGGAGGCTCAGGGAGAATTTGTTCCATGCTTCTCTCCTGTCTTCTGGTGGTTGCCAGCAATCCCCGGCATTCCTTGACTTGTAGACATATCACTCCAATTCTGCCTCTGTCGTCACATGGCTGTCTTCCCTCAGTGTATCTCTATGACACATTGGATTTGGGGCCCACCCAACTCCAGTATAGCCTCATCTGAACTAACTATATCTACAATGACCTTATTCCAAATAAGGTCACATTCTGAGGTTCTGGGAAGGACATGGATTTCGGGGGTGACACTCTTCAACCCAGTACAGAAGGCTGGAGTTGGGAATCTGAGATTCTTTTGCATACTGGGTCTGGAATACTTAAGGGAATAATGAGCTCACTGAAGGAGAGAATCAAAAAAGAAGTATGGGTTGACATCCTTACAGGATAGATGAGACAAAACAGGTTTAATATAGAGATAGGAATAGATAAGGAAGCCATGAGAAATATGGGCTGAAGTATAGTCGTGAAGGTGGAACTCCAGCTGGACCTTAAAGGGTAGGAAAGTTTTAGATAGGCAGAGCTAGGTAGAAACCCCTAGAAACAGGGAGGTTAATAGCTTGAGCAACAGTGGTGACATATTTGGAAACTGGGTTGGAGCAGAAGGTTTGGGTAGAGTGAGAGTCGGCCAGGTGTGTGGAACATCTTGAGTGTATTAAAAAAAAAACAAAACAAAACTGAGCACTTTTATTATGAGGAATTTCAACTTAATACAAGTATAGAAGGAAGAGTATAATGAACCCCTGAGTACTCAACATTCAGTTTCAGTAGCCAGTCTTTTTCCTGTAAATTCCCCTCTTCTTCTCTCCATCCCTTATTTTGAAGCACATCTCAGACAATTTAGTTATGCACTTTTGACTAGTCTATATAACTGACGGGAAACATTGTGGGTTTCTGAGCGGGTAAGGGGCATGATCAAAAGAACTGGGAAGACATTAAGATTTTATTAGGAAAGCAGTGAAAAGAAGAAGGGAGAGAGTCTAGTACATCATTGATTGATCTCATCCTTTGTCATTTCTTCCATTAAAGGTGTGCGGGATTTTTATTCCAGAAAGTTGGAAAACTTGCAGCAACTGCAGTAGGTGGTGGCTTTCTTCTCCTTCAGGTATGTCAGAGCTTTTGGTCCTTGCCTCTGCTTACATATGTAGCCCTTAGGAACTGAGAAAGTCAAGTTTAGCCATTTCACTCCTGTCCATTTTAATAGAAGATGGAATTTCTCTTTTAGACATCAGTTTATGGAAAAACTTAAATGAGTTTTGAAAGCTGGCATCTGTCATGAAAAGCATCAATTTAAATACTTCTGAGGTTTTTTAAGCATAGTTTGATCCCAGCTATTAAAAACACAACTGTTAAAATTTGAGGTATCTCATTTTTTGTTATTTACCTAAATTTTCCTTGAAGCATCTCCCTGGAAAAATAAACATTTCATCAATAGCATAACCTGTTCATGCTGACCATTTAAAACATATATTTAAAATTCACACACACTCTCAAGAACCTGCTGTATAAAAAAATAAAATATAATTCAAAAATTCAAAAAAAATTCACACACACTCTCATACACAATATATAAAATTCAAGAAGTCTCTTTCCTGTTTCCTAGCCAGTTTTCCTTCCTAGGGGAAAATGCTGTTAGCAATTTCTAACATGTTTTTTAAAACTAGGGAACCATAGTAATATAGAAAGTGGAAAATTGGGTTTAAAAAATCATTCATAATCCTATTTCTGAGGCAAGTGGATTTGAAGTTTTAGTCTTGTTCATGTTCCTCTAAGTATAAGGTTCAAAAATGCTTTGCTGAAAAAAAAAAAAAAAAAAAAAATGCTTTGCTGTTAGAGGATGTTTATCAGGATATTATCTGGCATTCATGTCTGTTTGGCATATATTTTCCCCAAAATATCATTCCCTGAAGATCAAATATAGTAAATCCTAAAATTAAAAATTTCTGGGAATGAATGTTAGCAACAATTTTAAAGATACAGAAATCTGTCAGATTTTAAAAATGATTGATGGTCATAGCAACCAAAATCTGAGTTCAGCACCTAAGCCATTGATCATGTAATAACCAGTGTCATTGCCTGAAGTACAAAGGGACTGGATTCATATGTGTTAAGCACAGATTTTAAGTTGTTTACTAAGCAGTTTAAATATATACATATATATATGTATTTTTTTTTCTGTTGGTGGTATTATTAGGGGTAATTGCTTATGACTTGTGGTAAGAGGTAAAAAGGAATATGGTTCATATCTAAATTTAGTCCTTTGGATGAATATGCCAGTATTTGTACAAAGGAGAATTTTATTTAAGCTGATTTTTGACTTGGGTTTATATAGAACCAAGAATTAAGATATTTATATAGTTATCAAGAATCAAGATAGTGAATTCTATAGCTATTTTGAAAACTCAGTTGTCATTTCTGTTTAGTGGAAAAGGGTACTGGACCAAAACAGAGTTCCCTAAAATGTTAACAGATAGAGAGAATTATACATTTCAGTGTACTCTGCATGTCAGTTTTTCAGAAGTCCATTTCAGTCCACTTGATATGTACCCTTCAAACCCACGTTTTGCTGTTGCCACCTTCTACTTCGTGTCTAGTCCACATATTGTTTGAAGTCACTGATTAGAAGAGCATGAGACCTGTCAGCATCAAACCAATTTTTCCCACAAATATGACTTACCTTGAAAACTCAGTAGAAGGAAACAAAGAAGAAAAAAGAAACAAATGGCATTTAGGCTAATTACCTATTATTTAGTCTCGCTTCCATATTTTTATTAACGATAAATATTAGTTTGCTGACAACTTAAAGCTTTTCTAGTAACTCAGGTGTTTTCCAGTAGATATTTGCCACACTGCCATCTTAAAACAGACAGTGGTATATAAATCTTTTAAATTTATTTATTTATTTTTTTGAGTTGTACATGTCCATAATTCAGAGGGTCAAGTACATGTATAATGCTTATTACAGATTAGGGTAGTTCTTTGCCTCCCTCGCTACCTCCCCATTTTTCCCTCCCTTGAGGTAACCAGTTTGAACTACTAGCTGATTCTTAAGGTATTTATTTCCTTTTTCCTAAACAAGTGAATTGGACATTTATCTTTCAGTTTGAGGTATTAACTGTTGGCTTCCCGTTATGGAATATGGGAATTTAGCTATGACGTATTGAACTTCTCTGTGTGCCCCACCCCCCCAACCCCCACATCATCTGAGTATTGTTATTTCATAATTGTATTAGATCATTACCTGGAGTTCACTGAGCTCTGGAATCTGTAAAGTAATGTCTTTAACCATGTTCAGGAAGGTTTTGGCCATTATTTCTTTAAATATTTTCTCCTATTCTTTCTCCTTCTGAACATGACTCTGATTGATGAATGTTGGGCTCTTTGATAATGTTCTGAGGTTTTGTTCATCTAGTTTTTCAGTCTTTTTTCAGATTGTGTAATTTCTAGTGATCTAGCTTCAGGTTCACTGACTCTCTGTCATCTACCTTCTGCCGTTAAGGCTATCCAGTGAATTTATTTCAGATACTGTATTTTCCAATTCTAGAATTTTCATTTGGTTCTTTTTATATTTTCTATATCTCTGATGAGATTTCTTATCTTTTCACTGATTACAAGTGTAGTTTCCTTTACCTCATTGAGCATAGTTACAGTACTGCTTTAAAGTCCTGTAAATTTCAATATCTGGGTCATCTCAGAGTTGGCATCTGTTGATTTTCTTTTGCGACTAGGCCACATTTTCTTGTTTTATCATATCAAATAACTTTGTATTTTATCCCTGGGCATTAGGAATGTTACATCGTGGAGAATCTGGATTCTGTTTTATTCCTCCGAAGTTTGTTAATGTTTTGATTTTAGTAGGCAGTTAACTTGGTTAGACTCAAATTGCAAACTCCATTTCACCTGTGGTGGATAGTGGCTCAAATCTCAGTTTATTATTTTTTATTTTTATTTATTTTTTTTTTTGCGATACGCGGGCCTCTCACTGTTGTGGCCTCTCCCGCTGCGGAGCACAGGCTCCGGGCGCGCAGGCTCAGCGGCCACGGCTCACGGGCCCAGCCGCTCCGCGGCATCTGGGATCTTCCCAGACCGGGGCACGAACCCGTGTCCCCTGCATCGGCAGGCGGACTCTCAACCACTGCGCCACCAGGGAAGCCCTCAGTTTATTTATTTTTTAAGCCTTAGCCAGAGTGCTTCATTATGCCCCATGAATGTGTGGTTCAGAACTTGGGTAGAGTTTACACATAGAATTTGGGGCTCCCCTTCTCTAGCTGTGTCCTTTCTGGCAGCTGTTATTGTCCTGGGCTCTGCCCTCTGGTTCTTCAGGCCAGAAAGGTGGCATGTTTTCTATTGAACTTTTAGCCACCCTGCAACTGCATCTTATCCTCAGGATAAAGCCAAAAAAATGGGCAACTTACCTTACATTGGTCTCTTCCTACAAGTTTCACCTCCTCTTCAAAATCTGCTTCCTTTTGTTAATTCTGGAGCCCTTGTGTTTTAACCAGGGTTTATAGTCGCTGTCTATGGGAGGGACCTTAAGGTTCATCATCCCCTCCATGTCTGTGACCCAAATTGCCATGTCAGGTATTGCCAGGAAAAGCTTTCACTTGCCATTTGGTTTCATTACCACTCTGTTTTGCTGAGGCTAGAGTTAGAAGTGATAGAAGGTGAGTAAATATAGGGATAAATGCAGATAAATAGATTCTTCTATGGAGTCATTCACAGTGAAAATGGAACCTAAGATTCCCAGCCTATTTATATAAAATCAGATATTTTTATTTTTTGAAGTATTTTATGTGTGGTTCATACTTAAAGTGATGTATTAAAAGATTACAAAGAAAGCATAAGCTTGGTAGAAGTGATTTATAATGGTATACAAGGCTCAATTGTTTACTACTCATGTGATTCTTTATATGTTGATTGTATTATTCGGAGGGACTACCTTTACTGACTTAACACACACACTGTTGTTCCTGCTCAGATTTTGCAGTGTCTCAGTAGCACCATATGAGACTTTTTCTTAGGGGTAGTAGGCATTTAGCTGTAGTTTTATTAAAAGGATTTATGGCATGAAGGTTGTTTAGAGCATATTTTCTTTTATATTTCACTTTCAAAAGCAATTACCAGAAAGTATTCTTAATTTGACTAAAGAGTCAGAGTTAGTGAAGAGCCTTTATCAAGCTACTTTAGTGACCTAGTAGCTGATTGGCTACTGATCTCTTATAATTAAACATCTCTTTAATTAAAGGTACTTTTTTATTAGCTATATAATTTCAATAGTCTCTGTGCCTTTTTAGCTAATTCTCAAATTCCAAAAATTATGATAGGATTATAGAATAGTTATAATACAATTTTTGGAAGCTTTTCCCATTAAGTACTATACTTCTCTTAACATAGTGTTCATCACATCTAAGTAATTATTTATGCTTGAGTCTGTTTTCCCTAATGGACCATAAGCTCTCTGAGGGTGGGGACCTATGTCTCCCTTGTTCTTGGCCACAGCTTGGAGACCTAGAACAGTGCTTGGCACAGAATAGGCACTCACTGTCTGTTAATGAATAAATTAGTGGATAAATTGTGATTTCTTACCCATAAGCTTCATACATTTCTTGAAATCTAAATGTTCATATATCGTATTAGCAACCTAGTTGGTTTAGAATTAACCATTTTTATCACATTTTTGCAGATTGCCAGTCACAGTGGCTATGTGCAGGTCGACTGGAAGAGAGTTGAAAAAGATGTAAACAAAGCAAAAAGACAGATTAAGAAACGAGCAAATAAGGCAGCACCTGAAATCAACAATATAATAGAAGAAGTAAGACAATGTACATTTTTTGGCTCCTTTTTTTTTTTTAATGAATCTCAGTAGAAAATGTGACTAGGGATTATCTTCTTTAAAAAAAAAATGGTGTTTCTGGTCATATCTAGAGTGTTAAGTAAAATTTGGGATCAAGCCACCATTTAAATCACTCATTTTTTTTACTTGTTAACCAAAACTACCTTTTTCTTTTTTTTGAAGTAGAATAGTTTGAAAATGTATATATTTATTTTATTAATATATATATTAGTTTTATTCATGTTTTTATGTGAATTTTGCCTGTTTTCTTCTTATATTCTGTTTAGAATTGAATTGCATGCTCCTTTGCCTTTATTTTAATTCTGTCCTTTTACTTCCCCCAACTTTTATTTTGAAAAATTTCAGATCGGTTGAAAAGTTGAAAGACAAAAACAGTGAATACCCAAATACCCTTCACCTATTCATCAAATTGTTCATGTTTCACCACATTCGCTGGTGCGTGTGTGTGTGTGTGTGTGTGTGTGTGTGTGAGTGAGAAATTTACCCTTTTTTTTTGTTTTTCCCTGAACTGTTTAAGACATCAGGTCTTTTTATTCTTAAATACTTCAGCACATATGTCCCAAGAGTACAGATGTTCTCCTATACTATTACCATTACCCTTATTAATCCCCCCAAACTTAACATGATACAATAATATTTCCTAATATAGAGTTCATATTACAATTTTTCCACAAAATATCTTTTACATCGTTTCCCCCCGATTAAGAATTACATATTGCATTTGGTTGTCATGTCTCTGAAGTCTGCTTTAATCTTAGATGGTCCCCTCATCTGTTTTTTTGTTTTTGTTTTTCTGTCTTTCATGACACATTTTTGAAACATCTAGGCAGAGTATCGTACAGTCTGGCTTTGTCTGATTGCTTCTTCATGATTTTATTTGGGTTAAACATTTTATCAAGGTGTTATTTTTTTGATCCTGTGCATTTTTTCCTACTGACTAAGTGAACTGACTGTTAATAAGTATCATTGTGCATATGCTGTGGGAATTTATTAAATCATCTACGTTAAAAACTTGCTGAATGGACCATTTATGCCAGCCCTATAGGGAGATTTCTTTTTACCTGTGAGAATTTTGCTGTCCATATGCCTGTTATCTCAGAAGCAGGAAGTTTACTGGGCCTGGCTGGGGGCTCTAGGCTCCTTCAGTTTGTAACGGACAGCCCTGGCATCTTGCCTGGTTGTTGGCACCTACAATAGTAGGTACACAAGAATTTTTGCTGAATATTTACTGAATTGAGGAAAACATCTGAAAACGATACTTAGCTCTGGATTTAATAATTAAGAGTATTTTTAAGAATTTATATCTTTTCTTTTTCTTATTGTGGTAAAATATACATAACATAAAATTTACCATTTTAACTATTTTTAAATGCACAGTTCACTGGCATTAAGTACATTCACACTTTCGTGTAACCATTACCACTATCCATTTCCAGAACTTTTTCATCATCCCAAATAGAAACTCTAACCATTAAGCAGTAATTCCCACAATCAGCCCCTCTCCCCAGCCCTTGGTAACCTCTGTTCTACTTTCTGTCTTGATGAATTTGACTATTCATATAAGTGGAAATTATAACAACATTGTCCTTTTTTTGTCTGTCTTATTTCACTTACTGTAATGTTTTCAAGATTCATCCATGTTGTAGCACAAATCAGAGTATTTTTCTTTAAACTTTGTTTCAGGCAACAGAATTTGTCAAACAGAACATTGTGATATCCAGTGGATTTGTGGGAGGCTTTTTGCTAGGCCTTGCATCTTAAGGATATGAATGTTCTATCACAGTGGAGTCACCTCTGAGAAGAGAAATGGTGGTGACAAGATGGTCTCAGCATTACCCATTGACAGATTCTCCAGGATGACAAGAAACAACTAGCTGGACAGTACCAAACTCACTGCTTAGCATTTTGCCATCTGAAATTTGGCAGACTGGTATCTGCTATAAAACAATCTATATGGTCTGTGTATAATAGTATTCCTGAGCAAATCATGGCTTTCAAGTTTTTTAAAAACTTGCATTTGTTTAAAATTTGCCTATAAAACACCACCGTTGGATGTAGATATGGAGAGAGAAAAAAATTTGTTGGCTATATTCCCCAGTGAAGTATCATCGTCATTTTATTTAAATAAGATGTTCTCCATTGTGCTTTTTAGTATAGTGCCAATAATTTAAAAATTTGTATTATAGCTTCAACAGTAGGGCTGACTTTTTTTTAAGGATATGTTTGCAATAAACTGAAGAACTGTAATGCCCTTTTATGGAAGGATTTACAAATAATAGAATTCTTAAAGTTATTAAACAAATTTAATACCAATTTTTAGGTTGTTTTTTCCTGCAATTCTTACTTTGCTTACTATGTAATAACTGTAGTAAATGCTCTTCTAGGGAAATACTACATGTCTAAAGCTCTTCTTTTTTTTGATGTCTGTAGTTGTAAAAATATCTTCTTGCATATAAGCTTCTAATTTTTTTATTCATTTGTTTATCTTGGCAGCCTGGGTAGAATTAATTATTTTGAGGGTACATATACTTGGGTCACTGATTCGTTTTATTAACTTTGAGTGAAGCTTGTTTTTCATTTTAAAAAATCCTAATTATTATTTAGACCCTTTCTTTACAAAGAGGTAAAAATCACCTTAAAATACTTAGTAGTATAGTATGAATTTATTGTCTGAAGAACAGTGATTTTCTATATAATCATGAAATTGCAGTTTAAAGAGAATCATCTCTTTGATCTAGTCTTGAGATGTAAATGCTGAGGCTTTCAGCTTTTTAGGTAGCATTTTATGTTGGTCCCAACACTAGGCCAGTTGACTTGTTTCTCAGGGCAAATATCACACTCCCTCAGAGGGTCCTTGGCCTAGAAAAGCTTTTTGTATTGTTTGTTTTGTCCAGAGTTCTACGTTGGAATTGGGAAAAACAGCAGAACAACGTGTGTTGGAATCTTCAGATTGGAAAGACTTTGCAGATACTCAAGACTATCTCCTTTTGATAGGAAGTCTCTATAGTATTTTTTGTGTATTGTAAACATAAGGCATTTCATGCTTTTGAGATTGTTATAGTCTGTGTGCTTTCATTTTTGCAAGACTCCTTAAAATTGAATGTGGGATTGATCTTCATTTTCTTCCTTTACTCTCAGCGCCTCAGATAAAATGCTAAATAAAACTCAGACTTTCTTAATATGAAGTGATGTTGCTTATAAATACTTAATTTTTCTTCTTTGAGCCTTTCTCTCTTTCTGCCTTGCCTAGCTTTTCATGACTGTGGAATTAAAAGGGAAAAATATTCTACGTTAGGTAGAACCTGGGCCACGCTTCTGTGTGCCATGTCTGCATGATACCTTTCATCTGATGCAGTGTGGCAGGCTACTGTGGGAAGTTCTAGGAGCTGGCTCAGTTTGTTCATTTTCGAAATATTTATAGTGTCTGTTCTGTGTGTGATATATTGGGAAAGTGGGGGGCACAAAAATGTCTGCCCTCAAATAAAGACTAAATATTCCTATATGAAAAGTTACATACTACTATAGGAGAACTTGGCGTATGATTTAGTGGCAAATGAGTTGTAGAGGTAACTACTTTCAGAGTCCAAACATGAATGAAAAGTGAAAAAGAGCACTTCATTTTTTACCTATACATTTCCAAGTATTTGTTGATTTGTTTGAAAATATTTGTATACCGGTGTAAAATATTATCAGCTCTCTCCATACTCTCTCCTCTCTGTTAGTGCCCCTTGTTCTGCCTCGTGTCCGTGCCGTTTCCCCACGAGGCTGTACGCTACTTGAGGCAGTCGTGTGCGGTGTTAATTAATCTATAACTTGTGACACAGCCTGTGTAATGCTTTGCTCACCATAGGTATTCAGCTGACGTTGTGAATGAGTATGTGAAAAGCATATTTTACTGTGCTAGAGTTGGTGTCAACCTGTAGGAAATCTTCTCAGTATGGCAGCCCCGAGAATCAGAAGCTCCATTAGAAATGACTTGGTGGGGCTTGGCCTGAATGAAAAGCCTATAGCCTGCCTTTGTCTAAAATGGGGATTTTTATGTTTGAGGGCATAAAGGTTGTTTGCAAGATTTATTAAAACTTGAGTATGTGGAATATAGATATTTTGTGGCTTAGAAAATTTGTAAGGACATTTTGACTGATTTTTATTTTTTATTCTTAGAACCCTCCCCAATCTCCCTCACAAAAAAGATGATTTTTAACATTTTCTTATTTCAAATGCAATATGAATGAAATATGTTTATTATAGAAAATACATCAGCGTAAAGAATATATAGAATGTCGATAATGTGATGTACCTAGAGATAATGATTGTCCATATTTTGATACATAGCCTTTGGAATTTTTTCTGCATATATATGAATACATATTATGTGTATTTTGTATAAAAATTGTCAGTTTATGTACTGTTTTATAAATAGCTATATTCACTTATAAATATCTTTTTATAATAGGTACATTTATGATGACAGAAAGATACAAGTGCCCACCCTCATCCCCTTTTATGAGACAACCATTATGAAAAGTTCTTTATACATATATTTTAATATATTTATACTTATATTATTTTTATTGTCCAAGTTTGGATAGTATTGATATACACTGAATGTGCACTCTGAAAGGTAAGGAATTTTGTGCACATCCACTGTTTCTCCCTTTTTTTTTGATTGCTAATATATTTTTAGTTTTTCTAGTAGATATCTTTACTACTTTAAATATTATGCTTTTTCTGTCCTTAGTTACCAGCTTTAGATAATATCTGCTAACTCCCTGTTATTAAAGATGAGGAAAATAAGTGTACTTCTTCCCTGTTACCCTGTGGCCTCCTGATTTTTGTTAAATTATTATTACTTTTTATGGCATATTCAAATGATAGAATTCTATACAATTATTAAGAGGAATGTAGAGCTATATAAATTAATCTAGAAAGGTCCACATATTAGTGATAAAATCAGGTTACAAAAAGTATGACCCCACTTTTAAAAAAATATGCAGGTGAGCATGAGTGTACACAGATACTCATAGAGGCTGTCTCTGAGAGGTTGGTATATAGGATTTTCATGTTGCATTTTCAACATTTTTGTGTCATCTGAAGTCTTTACAATAAGTACATGTTACTTTATAGGAAGCAAACATTGTTTTTTTAGAACCAGGAATAGGAATTAAAATTAATAGGTTATTGCTATTTTAGGGGGCTATTTCTGCTTTATTCAGTGAATTTATTTTTTAAGTGGTTTTTGTCAAAATAATACATATAGTCCAAGAAGTCAAATGGTATTTGACTATAAATAAGGCTTGTAAGAAAAGGAGCACTTCTCTGTCCTACCATTCCTCAATTTAGTGGCTTTTTCCCCACAGAAGTTTCAACTATATTAGTTGTTTCTCTTGGTATTTACTGCAACCATATTTCTTGGACTTCCTATTATGATAAATAACTTGGCTTGTACTTCCTATTATGATAGATGTGGATTTAGCTCTATAACGCCTTCCTTTTCATATCTTTGTAGTAACAATTTATTAAATTCTATGTAGTTTTATATGTTACTGTGACAAATATCGTTTACTGTTGAATAAGAACACAACTTCCTGTAGGTCCATCTATGTGGGTTCAGCTGGAATCTAGCCTTAGCCTGATCCTGCAAGTAGCTCTGGAGCATGAAGGGCACTGGGGCCGGCAGAATAATCCCACCCCTGCCCCCGCACTGCCACAAAGATATTCATGTCCTAATCCCCCAAACCTGTGAATACCTTAGGTTACATGGCAAAAGAGAATGAAGGTTGCAGATGGAGTTAAAGTTGCTCATCAACTGATCTCAAAGAGGTTATTCTGGAGTATCTTGGTGGGCCCAATGTGATCACAAGAGTCCTTAAAAGAGAAGGAAGGCAGAAGAGAGACAAAGATGTGAATATGGAAGAAGAATGATCAGGCCGACGCTGTTGTGGCTTTGAAGACTGAGGAAGGGGGCCATGAGCCAAGGAAAGCTGGTGGCCTCTTGAAAGCTGGAAAAGGCAAGAAAACAGAGTACCCTATTGCTTCCAGAAAGGAGCACAGCCCTGCCGACACCTTGATTTTAGCTCAGTGAGACCCGTGTTACACTTCTTACCTTCACATCTGTAAGATAATAAATTTGTGTTGTTCTAAGCCACTATGTTTGTGATCATTTGTTACAGCAGCAATAGAAATCTAATACTGGCACCACTGAGTTGTGTCCCCTTGTGGCAAGAGAGCTAGCTTTTTGTATTCCCATATCAATCAGGCAGGCACTGGCTGCAGTCTGCCCTTAGGGATTGGGGTGGGTAACCTCCAGGCTAGGGAGGGACTGTCCTGCTGAGAGCAACTGTCAAGAGAATGGTGTGATTGTTAGCCGTCAGCAGTTAATATACAGCTGGGTAGTAGGCATATTGGCCCAGTAAAAGGGATCTGGGTGGGACACCAACAGTCTCCACTACAGTGGGTAAATCTAAGCCAACATTGCTTGTGTAAAACAATAGTTAAGTGTCTTCTGGAGCTGGGGGGCGGGGGGGTGTTGGAAGGGCAATGAAACAAATGTAGAACTGAAATATTTGGATTCTTAATGTAAAGTCCTTGTATTCTTCCAAAACATATTGATTAACCTCACACTTTGAGTATGCATGCATGTTAAAATTTTAAGAGCAATCCCTAAATGAATTACTATTAGTTGAGGACAAATACATTTCAAACATACAAATAAGCAATCTAAATGAAGCCAGGAAAGGAAGAAGAAAGAAGCATAGAGAAAGAGTAAATAGGAAGCATAAAAGATGGTAAAAATAAATCCAAATATATCAATAATCACACTTCAAAAGGAAAAATGAACAGAATTCACAATGTGATTCTATAGAAACATCATCCTATGTAGACCTAAGTAGTGGGATTAGAGCCACAGAAAGGAAATATTTATAAAACATCACGGTTCAGTGGAGAATTCTCCAAGCTTCAAGATGTAATAAAGCCTCTTTTAACTTTCCTTCTAATCCTCTCGCCCTCACCCCCAATCTGGAACAAACTCAGTTTCTTTTACGTCATGTGCTCTTTCTCGGATTACTTATATTTTTGGTTGAACTATTTTCTTGAGTAACTCTTATAAGTGTGGGAGGTAAACTTTCCGAGTTCTCGTATGCTTAAAATATCTTTTGTTCTCATACAATTCAAGATTGACAATAGTTTTCCTTTAGAATTTCGAAGACATTGCTCCTTTGTATTCTACTGTCTGATGTTGCATGATGTCAGTCTGATTTTGAACTTTCTGGGTAACCTTTTCTTTTGTAATTTTTTTTGTTTTACTTTGAAAGCCTTGTAGATTTTCTTCTTTTATCTTGGAGTTTTGAAATTTCATAAATTTGTCTCGAAATGTGAGTTTTTACAAACTGAATTAGAGAACTTTAAAAATGCATGTTAGTGTCCTTTTGCTGTGTGTTCTTGTCATTACAGAGAAGATACATATTAGCTAACATTTAAAAACCAAAGCCAGCGGGAGGGTCTAAACTCACTCCCTAGATTGTGAGATTGAGAGCCCCAAAATAAGTGCTCAGTAAATACGAGAGGGAGGGATTCAGAATCACGGAAATGAAATACAGTGTTCTTCTTTCATTATACGCAGCATTCTTTAGATCCTTTCATTCTGAAGATTCAGTTTGCCTCAAGCAAACTGTGCTTTTTCAATAGACTTTATTTTTTAGAACAGCTTTAGGTTTACAGAAAAATTGAGCAGATAGTACAGAGAATTCCCATGTATCTCCCTCAGACCCACACACAGTTTCCCTTATAATTAACGTCTTACATTAGTGTTGTACGTTTGTTACAATTAATGAACCAGTCTTGGTATGTTATTATTAACTAAAGTCTATACTTGATTCAGATTTAGTTTTTACCTAATATTACTTTTTTTAATCCAGGATCCCATCCAGGATATCATGTGACATTCAGTTGTCATGTCTCCTTAGGCTCCTCTTGGTGTGACAGCTTTTCAGACTTGCCTTGTTTTTGATGATTTTGACAGTTTTTGAGGAGTAATGGTCAGGTATATTGTAGAATGCCCCTCTGTTGAACCTTTTCTGATGTATTTTCATGATTAGACTGGAGTTACAGGCCTTGAGGAAGGATATCACAGAGGTAAAGTACCATTTTCATCATATCCCATCAGGGTACATACTATCAACTTGACTTCTCACTGTTGACGTTGACCCTGGTCACCTGGCTGAGCTAGTGTTAGTCAGCTTTCTCTTTTTTGTAGTTATTCTTCTCTCCACTTCCCATTACTGCATTCTTTGGAAGGAAGTCACTATGTGTGAAATAGCTATATAAATTATTTGTAATTCTGCACAGGAGGTATGTATTTTCTCCTTCATTCCTTAATTTGTTCAGTCATTTATATCAGTTCGGATTAATGGAGATTTATTTTGCATTTTGGACTATAATCCAATATGACTTTATTTTCTTGCTCTTATTCCAGCTTTGTTCATTGGAAGCTCTTTCTGTTGGCTCCTGTGTCCCTTTGAGATACCCCCATCAATATGTTTAGCAAATTGTATTTTAATAATAATTTTGATTATTTCTTCCCTGACATAGTGTCTATCCTCTACTTCTGGAACATTGATCCGTTAGATGTTGGAGCTCCTAGATTTTTCCTTCATAACTTTTATATATATATATATATATTTGGCCACACTACGCCGGTGTGTGGGAATCTTAGTTCCCCAACCAGGGATCAAACCCATGCCCCCTGCAGTGGAACCATGGAGTCTTAACCACTGGACTGCCAGGGAAGTCCCCTTATTAGTATTTTTCATCTGTTTTTTTTTTCTTTCCCCCTCTGTTTTCTAGGTTAGTTCCTTAGTTTTATTTCCAGCCCACGAATTTGGTCTTTTAGGCAGGTTTTATCATTCAGCCTATTAATTAAAAGACTTAGGTCAGTAATTATATTCATTCATTTATTCATTTGCTAAGAACCCTTTTTGTGTCTTCGGTTGTTTCTTTTTCATTGCAATCTGTTCTACTTTTTGTATTTTACTCTTCTGTTACGGGATTGGTTTTTCTCCAAGATCTGGCAACTCTTGGCTTTCGGTTTATTTTTATGAATAAAAGGATTGTTTTGGTTAATATAGATAGCTGGAGTGGGTTTTCTTGGCGGCTCTGTAGGTCTGCTTTCCTGGCAGGGGCTCCTTTGAAGAGGAGGGCTGGGTGCAGGTTCAGTGTGAGGCCAGGTTGTAGCAGCAGGAGGCCTTCCTTAGAGATAGGTAGGGGCAGGGAGTAGTAGGCAGGTGCAGTTCCATGGAGGACTTACCGGAAAGCTAGAGGGATGGAACCTGTTTTCTAGTTTCTCTTCCCTGACCCTAGGATACTGCCATTGCTACTTTCTCAGGGTTTTACACCCTCATTAGGGCCAGTTAGAGAACTATCTTGGACTTTTCCTGCCAACAGTTCTGTTCAGGTGAGGGGAAAAAAGGGCCAGATGGAGAGAAAGGAGGCTAATTGTCCCTATTCATGCCACTAAATTTTGAAAATACATAACTCTGGGAAGGCATACTTCCTCACCTGCTTTTCTCAAGGCTGCTTTGGCAAGAGCCCTTGTGATGACTTGATCTGTGGTTTCCTGTCCTCTGACTTCTCCTCTGGTCCCCTCTGCTGTCAAATGTCTCGAATTTCATAAAAGTTTTGGTCTTTGAATGGCACTATTATGTTTTTTTAAAACTTTTTATTCTGGAAATTTCTAAATATATATAAAAGTAGAGGAAATAATATAACAACCCCCCATGTACCCATCCCCCAGCTTCCACGATTAACACATGGCCAATCTTATTTCAACTACATTCCCCCACTATCTTTAACCACTGCCCCCCCATTATTTTGAGATATATCCCAAACGTATAATTTCACCTGTAAATACTTTTGTATGTATCTCTAAAAGACAAGGACTCTTTAAAGAAAGCTATATTACTATTATCACACCAAAGAAATTAATAATAATCCCTTAATAGTATGAAATATCCTCTCGGTATTCAAATTTCCTCAATTATGTCAAGCTTTTTTCTTTTTATTATAGTTGTTTTTTTCAAATCAGTGTCTAAACAGGGTCTACACATTGTATGCGGTTGCTGTTAAGTTTGTTAATTCTCTTTTAATTTATCGAACCCACTTCCTCTTTTTTTCTTCTTATAATTTATTCTTTGAAGAAACCAGGTCATTTCCCTATTGAACTTACTATATTTTGAATGTTGCTGATTACCTCCTTGTGGTGTCATTTAACATGTTCTTTTGGCCCCTATGTTACCTGTCAACTGATAGTTAAATCACCAGACATAATTAGATTCGAATTTGATTTTTTTTTTTTTTGCAAGACTATTTCATAGGTAGTGGTATATACTTTGTGTTGTATTGCAAGAGGCAACACATAATGTCTGATTACTTCTCTTTTGGGAGCATTAAAACTGATCAGTGGTTCAAGCGGTCTCAGCCTAAATCAACCATTATAAAACTTCCCAGCAGCTTATCGCTTAATGTTTGAGCAGCTTTTAATGATTGCCTATTTCCATGATTTCATTTGGATTACAAAATAGTGATGTTCTAACTTAATTATTTGTTCTTGAACAAATAATTTATAAGCTTGAATTCTTTTAGAAAAAAGAACATTTTCCCATCAACTATTTGGATACTTTTAGATTTACTTAGTTATAGGGAAGGCAGGATATGAAAATTTACATGAAATGGATAAAGTTTTCAAAAAATACAATTTACCGAAATTTACTCAAGAAGATACAGAGAATCTGAATAAAACCTGAAGAGTCTTATATCTTTTAAAGAAATTGAATCCACAATTTAAAGCCTCCCATAATGAAAACTCCAGGCCCAGGTCACTTCAATGGTGAATTCTTTCAAAATTTTAAAGAAGAAATAATGGCAGTCTTATTCAAATTTTTCCGAAGAACAGAAACAGCAGAAACACTCTCAAACTTATTTTATGAGGCCATCATAACCTTAAGACCAAAATCTAACAAGGAAATTACAAGAGGAAAATGAAAGTGTAATATCTCCCATGAACATTGACTCCAAAATCCTAGAAAAAATATTACAAATCAAATCCAGCAATACGTAAAAATGGACAATATATCATGACCAACTGGGATTCATTTCAGGAATTCAAGACCAGTTTAACATTTCAAAATCAATGTATTTCATCTCATTAACAGAATAAAGGGGAAAAAACCACATTATCACTTCATCAGATGCAGAAAATCTTTTTTTTTTTTTTTTTTTGGCCACACTGCGTGGCTTGCAGGATCTTAGTTCCCTGACCAGGGATCGAACCTGTGCCCCCTGCAGTGGAAGTGCAGGAGTCCTAACCACTGAACCACCAGGTAATTCCCCAGAAAAATCATTTAGTGAAATTAAACAATTATAAAAAATATAGACTCTCAACAAACTAAGAAGGGAACTTCCTCAGTTTGGTAAAGTGTATCTACAAAACGTCTACATCACATTTAATGGTTAAATATTGAGATCATGGGACCAGGAAGTCAATTTTAACTGCTTCTTTTTCAAACTGGTGCTCCAGCCAGTTTGTCATCAAACTTTTGGATTTTGCCAATCTGATAGGTGAGAAATGGTATCTTTGTGTAACTTAATTTGCATCTCTTTTATTACCAGCGAGGCTGAGCATCTTTTCATGTTTAAAGACTATTTTATTTGCATTTCTTTTTCTTGAAATGTGTGTTCTTTTCTCTTTCCCATTTTTTTTTATGGGGCAGATGGCCTTTTAGTTATCTATTTTTAAACAATTACATAAAGGAAATTAAACCTTTATCTGTGATGAAAGTTGCAAATATTCCTTATTTGCCATTTGTCCTTTTCCTTGGTTTGTGATGTTTTTTGGCATGCAGTTTTCTTTTTTCAATTTTATGTGGTCAAATTTAGCAATATTTTTCTCTTTTTGTTTCTGGATGCGTCCTAGTTAGGA
Organism: Grampus griseus; assembly: GCF_964374135.1. Lineage (NCBI taxonomy): Eukaryota > Metazoa > Chordata > Mammalia > Artiodactyla > Delphinidae > Grampus > Grampus griseus. Next base: position 38,986,038 of record NC_138999.1, on the reverse strand, counting down.
AGGTTTTTACATTCCTGATTTATAGAAGAATTCACATATGATCTGTCCTAGACATGTGGCTTACTTTTTTACTATTAAATCTCTGTTCTATTTGGAATTTGTCAGATCCTATTTTATCTTTTTCTGTATAGCTAACAAGTTACCCCACTACCATTTATTAAAGGTCCATCTTTTCGCCACAGTATTGAGATGCCACCTTTATATGCCAAGTTTCCATACTCTGCTTATGTGCCAATACCCTACTTTAAATTATTGAGGCTTTGTAATATGCTTTTTTATATGCTTTATTTATTTTTTCAAATGGAAACATAGGAGATTGCTTTATTATCTCAATAGGATAGATTTTTCAAAGGAACAGCACAATGTATATGCTATAAAGAAAAAAAGATAAATTTAACTACATCAACATTTAAAAGTTTTCTGTCATAAAAGACACTATTAAAATGGTTTAAAAACATTGGACACTTATATAATATACAAATGTTCTAAACTATATGAAGAGCCAGAAATCACAATGTTAAAGACAACAGGCAACTCATTAAATAGGAACTTGGTCAAACTTAACAAACACGAATACACAGAAGAGAAAGGCCTAATGGTCGAGAAACAGGAAAAGATAATCGACCTCACCAACAACGGCAGAAATGCAAGTTAATACAACTATCCCTGTCAAGTTTCCACCCAGTAAATTTTCAAAAAATTAAGTCTGAAAATACAAAAATCAAAGAGTACACAAGTGTTATGGGGGAAGGGGGGGTGGAATTAGATTTCTTATACACTGATGGTGTGGATGAAAATTGGTACAAGCATTTTAAGATCAATTTGACAATATCTAGCAAAGCTGAATTATATGACCCAGCATCTTCACTTCTAGGTGTATTCTCCAGTTAACCTACAGCAAAGGCCAAAAGGTGACATCTACAAAACTGTTTTGTGCAGCATTTTTTTCAATAGACCTTTTTTAGGACAGTATTAGATTTACAAAAACATTGAGAAGATTGTAGAGAAAGTTCCCATATACCCCACACCCAGTTTCCCCTATTATTAACATCTTAAGTTATCATGGTACCTTTGTTACAATTAATCAACCATTACTGATATGTTATTATTAACTACAGTGCATACTTCATTCAGATCTCTTTAGTTTTTACCTGATGTCCTTTTTCCATTCCAGGATCCCATCCAGGATACCACACTGGATTTAGTTTTCATGTCTCCTTAGGCTCCTCTTGGTGTGACAGTTTCTCAGACTTTTCTTGTTTTTTTTTTTTTTTTAATTTATTTATTTCTTTATTTTTGGCTGTGTTGGGTCTTCGTGGCTGTGCGCAGGCTTTCTGTAGTTGCGACGAGCTGGAGCTACTCTTCGTTGCGGTGTGCGGGCTTCTCATTGCGGTGGCCTCTCCTGTTGTGGAGCACGGGCTCTAGGCATGCGGGCTTCAGCAGTTGTGGCTCACGGGCTCCAGAGCGCAGGCTCAGCAGTTGTGGCGCACGGGCTTAGTTGCTCTGCAGCATGTGGGATCTTCCCGGACCAGGGCTCGAACCCTTGTGCCCTGCATTGGCAGGTGAATTCTTAACCACTGCGCCACCAGGGAAGCCCGGGCTTTCCTTGTTTTTGATGAGCTCTACAGTTTCAAGGGGCACTGGTCGGGTATATTGTAGAATGCTCCTCTATTGGGGCATTTGTCTGATGTTATTCTCATGATTAGACTGAGGTTATGAGCTTTGGGGCAGAAGAGCACAGAGGTAACGTGCCATTCTCATCGCATTATATCAAGGGCACATATCAACACGATTTGTCACTGTTGATGTTGACCTTGATCGCTTGGCTGAGGTAGTATTTGTCAGATTTCTTCACTGTAAAGTTACTCCTTTTTCCCCTTGTTTTCTATCTTGTCCTCTTTGGAAGGAAGTCACTATGTGCAGCCCACACTTAAGGAGTGGGGAGTTAGGCTCTATTTCCTTGAGGTCAGATTATCTACATAAATTAAATGGAATAATGCATGAGAGATTTGTCTCGTCTACATTTATTTATTTATTTATTTATTCAATCACTTATCTATATCAGTGTGAACTCTTGGATACTTATTTTTCACTTTGGGTTATGCGCTATTTGGATTATTGCCCTATCAGTATCTGATAGGGCAAGCCCCCATCACTGCCTATCTTTTTCAGGCGTTTCTTGGCTATTCTTGCTTGCTTGTCCTTCCTAAAGTACTTTATAATCAAGTCCAGGAGACAAAAATCTGATTTTTTTTTTTTTGGCCACACCCTGCGGCATGCAGGATCTTATTTTGCCAACCAGGGATGGTACCTGTGCCCCCCACAGTGGAAACACAGAGTCCTAACCACTGGACTGCCAGAGAAGTCCCTCTGATGATATTTTTTATTGCAATATATTAAATATATATACAGTCGATCCTTGAATAATGCAAGGGTTAGGGTTAACTACAGTGCGTACTTCATTCAGATCTCTTTGGTTTTTACCTAATGTCCTTTTTCCATTCCAGGATCCCATCCAGGATGTCACATTGGATTTAGTTTTCATGTCTCCTTAGGCTCCTCTTGGTGTGACAGTTTCTCAGACTTGCCTTGTTTTTGATGAGCTTGTTTTTGTTAGGTACACAGTTGAAAATTTGTGTATAACTTTTTAAATTTATGTACTGTGACCCTTTGGAGGACCACAATATTTTCTTAAATTAATTTTTATTGGAGTATGGTTGCTTTACAATGTTGTGTTAGCCTTCACTGCACAACAAAACGTATCAGCCATACACATACAGATATCTCCTCCCTTTTGGACTTCCCTCCCATTTAGGTTACCACAGTACACTAGGTGAGTTCCTTGTGCTATACATCATGTTCCCATCAGTTGTCCGTTTTACATATAGTATCAATAAAGTTTATGTGTCAATCCCAGTCTCCCAATTCCTCCCACCCCACCCCTTTCCCCCTTGGTATCCATACATTTGTTCTCTACGTCTGTGTTTCTATTTCTGCTTTGCAACTAAGATCATCTATACCATTTTTCTGGATTCCACATATATGTGTTATTATATGATATTTGCTTTTCTCTTTCTGACTTACTTTACTCTGTATGACACTCTTTAGGTCCACCCATGTCTCTACAAATGACCCAATCTCATTCCTTTTTATGGCTGAGTAATATTCCATTGCATATATGTACCACATCTTCTTTATCCATTCCTCTGTTGATGGACATCTAGGTGGCTTCTATGTCCTGGCTATCGTAAATAGTGCTGCTATGAACATTGAGGTGCATGTGCTTTTTTGAATTATGGTTTTCTCTGGGTATATGCCCTGTAGTGGGATTGCTGGGTCGTATTGTGGTTCTATTTTTAGTTTTTTAAGGAACCTCCATACTGTTTTCCATAGTGGCTGTCAATTTATATTCCCACCAACAGTGTATGAGGGTTCCCTTTTCTCCACACCCTCTTCAGCATTTATCATTTGTAGATTTTTTGATGATGGCCATTCTGACCTGTGTGAGGTGATACTTCATTGTAGTTTTGATTTGCATTTCTCTAATAATTAGTTCATGTGTTTGTTGGCCATCTGTATGTCTTCTTTGGAGAAATGTCTATTTAGGTCTTCCACCCATTTTTTGATTGATTGTGTTGTTTTTTTGATATTGAGCTGCATGAGCTGCTTGTATATTTTGGAAATTAATCCTTTGTCAGTTGCTTTGTGTGCAAATATTTTCCCCCACCCGAGGGTTGTCTTTTCATCTTGTTTATGGTCTCTTTTGCTGTGCAAAAGCTTTTAAGTTTATTTAGGTCCCATTTGTTTATTTTTGTTTTAATTTTCATTACCGTAGGAGGTGGGTCAAAAAAGATGTTGCTGTGGATTATGTCAAAGGGTGTTCTGCCTATGTTTTCCTCTAAGAGTTTTATAGTGTCTGGCCTTACATTTAGGTTTTTAATCCATTTTGAGTTTATTTTTGTGTATGGTGTTAGGGAGTGTTCTAATTTCATTCTTTTACATGTAACTGTCCAGTTTTCCAAGAACCACTTATTGAAGAGGCTGTCTTTTTTCCACCATATATTCTTGCCTCCTTTAGCAAAGATAAGGTGACTATATGTGCATGGGTTTATCTCTGGGCTTTCTATCCTGTTCCGTTGATCTATATTTCTGTTTTTGTGCCAGTACCATACTGTCTTGATTACTGTAGCTTTGTAGTATAGTCTGGAGTCTGGGAGCCTGATTCCTCCAGCTCCGTTTTTCTTTCTCAAGGTTGCTTTGGCTGTTCGGGGTCTTTTTTTTTTTTTTTTTTTGCGGTACGCGGGCCTCTCACTCTTATGGCCTCTCCCGTTGCGGAGCACAGGCTCCGGACGCGCAGGCTCAGCGGCCATGGCTCACGGGCCCAGCCGCTCCGCAGCATGTGGGATCTTCCCGGACCGGGGCACGAACCCGTGTCCCCTGCATCGGCAGGCAGACTCTCAACCACGGCGCCACCAGGGAAGCCCTGTTCGGGGTCTTTTCTGTTTCCATACAAATTGTAAAATTTTTTGTTCTAGTTCTGTGAAAAATACAATTGGTAAGTTGACAGGGATTACATTGAATCTGTAGACTGCTTTGGGTAGTATAGTCATTTTCACAATATTGATTCTTTCAATCTAAGAACATGGTATATCTCTCCATCTGTTTATGTCATCTGATTTCTTTCATCAGTGTTTTATAGTTTTCTGAGTACAGGCTTTTCGCCTCCTTAGGTAGGTTTATTCCTAGGTATTTTATTCTTTCTGTTGCAGTGGTAAATGGGATTGTTTCCTCAACTTCTCTTTCTGCCCTTTCGTTGTTAGTATATAGGAATGCAAGAGATTTCTGTGTATGTATCCTGCAACATTTTTGTGTATAACTTTTTACTCCCCCCCAAACTTAACTACTAATAGCCTACTGTTGACTGGGAGCCTTACCAATAACATAAACAGTCAATATATGCTTTGTATATTATATGTATTATATGCTGCATTCTTATAATAAAGTAAGCAGAGAGAAGAAATATGTTATTAAGAAATCATAAGGAAGAGAAAATACATTTGCAGTACTGTACTGCATTTACTGTAAGTTTACATTACCTGTTTACAAGATGAATTGTCTGCCTGTCAGTACCTATATCAATATTGTCCTATCTGATACAAAACACTGAGATATGTGTTACTAATGCTAGACATCAAAAATGAAAAGATAATATGAAAAAGAAATTCATATTTATTTACAGGTGTAACGATTCATGCATTGATAATGAAGAAGCAGTAATATGATTGCTTTAAGGTAGCCTAGTGTAATCGATATGATTGCTTCATGGTAGCCTAGCCTATACACTAATGAATGAACCATTATAAAATTTTATGGCATACAGTATTACAGTCATATTCATTATACAGTATTGGGAAAATTGTTACACTTTTTAAAAAACCACTTACCTGTGATGATAGGCTGATATGAAGCTTCTCCCATTATGAGAGGGAGAGGCATACTGTACAATAATGTAATTCTTTGAGAGCAAAGTTATAAAACAGTAAGAAAACTAACATATTAATTTTATATTAAATATCACTCACCTTTATGGCTATGTAAGGCTGTCCACTGCAATACAAGTTTTGCATATGATGTTCTACTCATGTATTTTTGTATATTTATTGAAAAAAATCCACTTATAAGTGGACCTGTGCATTCAAACCTGTGTTGTTTAAGGGTCAACTGTACTTAGAATTAGTTGACATCCTTTACGATGTTAGGTCTGCCTATCTCCAAATATGGTCTTTTCCATTGTTTCAAGGCTACATTTGGTCTTTTAGGAGTTTTGTCATTTTCCTCATATAAGTTTTGAACCTTTCTTTTTAAGTTTATGCCTAACATTGTTATTTATTCTTTTTAAAAAGTATAATTTCTGTCATATCAATGGAATTTGAGTGTTATGTGATGGAGTGTTATGTGTTTGTTCAATCTCTCCCATTGGCCCATAAGTCCTGATACATTTTTTCCCTTGACTTTTTTTAAATTGATCTTTTTTATTGCAGTAAAATATACATAGCATAATATTTTTATTATTTTAACCATTTGTAAGTGTACAATCAGAGGCATTAAATACATTCACAATGTTGTATACCCATCACCACTATCTATACCCAAAACCTTTTCATCATCCCCAACATAAACTCTGTACCAACTGAACAATAACTTCCCCTTTCCCCCTTCCTCAGCCCTTGGTAACTTCTATTCTGCTCTCTGTCTCTATGAATTTGCTTATTCTAGGTACCTCATATAAGTGGAATCATACATTATTTGTCCTTCTGTTTCTGGCTTATTTCATTAAGCAAAATGTTTTTAAGATCCGTCCATGTTGTAGCATATATCAAAATTTCATTCCTTTTTATGGCTGAATAATGTTCTCTGATCCATTTTTTATCATAAAATATGTTTATCATTCTTTTACCTAGTGAATAGTAGTTCTGGTTTCACTCCCATCCTTACTTGAACTTTTCTCTTTTTCAAGGATGCCATCTAACATTGTTGAATCTCAGTAAATATTGAGCGGGTCAGTGTTTCAGTGTAATTAAAGAAGTATTGCAACATAAAACAAGTGAAAAATTAAGGAAGGAAGCATCCCAAAAAAACAGCCTTCTCGAATTAGGAATTTTCAAATATTTATAATGTATCAGATAATTCAAAAAGAAAACAGAATGTCCTCTCTGTTTCATTTGATTGTTAAGCCCAAGGGAGCTTACTATGTTTCTTGTAAGTGAAACTTGAGTGTAGGTAAATGAAGTCTATTACTGGTCACAATCCATTAAAATTCTTAACGTTATAAAACAAAGGATAGTTATAAATATAAAGTAATAGTTAAAAGCAGAACAAAAAGAAATGATTAGCAATGTCAAGGCCTGTTATGGAGTGACATGCGTGCCTTGGTTTGATTTATCCCCAGCATTGCTTTTGGTTTGATTAGTAAATATCTAAAAACAATTTTTTTAAAAAGAGAGAGAGATGAGTTATCTCTTCCTAAATATACAGGCTTTTCTGGGCGGGGCAGGGGAGTAGGTTGTTAACTAGTTTAAGGATGGTTTTGTATCATGGGCAAGTGGCAGGTGTACTAAAGTTAGGGGAATTGGTAAGTACAACAAAATGTCATGAGGTAGCACGAGAAAAATGCAAACCATTTTGGAGTTTCCTTTGTCCTTCACTGTAGATGGTGGTCTCTCATTGTGCTTAGTGGTGATATTTATTTTTGCTTTCTTTTGCGCGGGGAAGTTATGGGGATAGGGGCGTGTCGAGCTACCTTTAGATGACTGGAAAACGCTGCCAACTTTCAGCATCTCCAAGTATTCTAACTAAAAACTATTGTTTGCAAAAAGAGTTAAGGTACTTCAAAAATATGTCCTGTGGAACTTCCATGGTGGCGCAGTGGTTGAGAGTTAAATTTTATTTAAAAATAAAGGTATTCATTCGAAAAGATGAATTTTCTCCAGTGTTGGCTATAATAAATTATTGCACTTCCTCAATCTGAACAGCAAATGTAAGGCTCTGTTTCAGCTCTACAGCTTACACGAGTTTAACTTTTTTAAAAAGAGGTTGTACATTCACATGATTAAAATAGCAAAGTGAGGGCTTCCCTGGTGGCGTAGTGGTTAAGAATCCATCTGCCAATGCAGGGGACATGGGTTCGAGCCCTGGTCTGGGAAGATCCCACATGCCGTGGAGCAACTAAGCCCATGTACCACAACTACTGAGCCTGTGCTCTAGAGCCCACAAGCCACAACTACTGAGCCCATGTGCCACAACTACTGAAGTCTGCATGCCTAGAGCCCACGCTCCGCAACAAGAGAAACCACCGCAATGAGAAGCCCGTGCACCACAAAGAAGAGTAACCCCCGCTCGCCACAACTAGAGAAAGCCCGTGCACAGCAACAAAGACCCAATGAGCCAAAAATAAATAAATAAATTTATTTATTAAAAAAAAAGTCCTGTAAAAATGATAACATTTATTATATTTCCTTATAAAAGTAATACATGTTAATTGTAAGTTTAGAAATGGAGAAAACTATAATGAAAACAAATCCATGATATTATTTCCTAGAGATAAGATAATCATGATTATATTTTGTTGGCATATGCATAAGGTTATTTATTGCAGCATTGTTTATAATTGCAGAGGTTTGGAAACAACCCAAGTGGCCATTAATCAGAGACTGATTAAATAAATCATGATATATTCACACAGTAGAATACCATTTAGCTATAAAAATGCTTTATGGGGCTTCCCTGGTGGTGCAGTGGTTGAGAGTACGCCTGCCAATGCAAGGGACACGGGTTCGTGCCCCGGTCCGGGAAGATCCCACATGCCGCAGAGCGGCTGCGCCCGTGAGCCATGGCCGCTGGGCCTGCGCGTCCGGAGCCTGTGCTCCGCAACGGGAGAGGCCACAACAGTGAGAGGCCCGCGTACCGCAAAAAAAAAAAAAAAAAAAAAAGCTTTATATACTGAAATAAAAAACCAACAGTGTTTATTATTAAATGAGAAAAGCAAGGTAAAGAATAGTGGATTCTTCCTTTTCTGAAAGAGAGGAATATATGAAATATATTCATGTTGGTTTGGATGTATTAGGAAAAGGAAAAGATAGATAAGAAATAAATAGAAGTGGTTATCTGTATGGGTGGGGGAGGAAATAGGGTTAAAGGAATCATATTGAGAGTGAGAATACCCACACTTTCATTTTGATTAAAAAAAATTTTTTTCCTATTTTTCTTCTGCAAGTTTTTTAGTTTTCTTAAAAATTTATTTACTTTATTATTTATTTATTTATTTTTGGCTGTGTTGGGTCTTCGTTGCTGTGCGTGGGCTTTCTCTAGTTGTGGCGAGCAGGGGCTACTCTTCGTTGTGGTGCACGGGCTTCTCACTGCGGTGGCTTCTCTTGTTGCGGAGCATGGGCTCTAGGCGCACAAGCTTCAGTAGTTGTGGCACGTGGGCTTCAGTAGTTGTGGCTCGTGGGCTCTAGAGTGCAAGCTCAGTAGTTGTGATGCATAGGCTTAGTTGCTCCGTGACATGTGGGATCTTCCCGGACCAGGGCTTGAACCCATGTCCCCTGCATTGGCAGACGGATTCTTAACCACTACGCCACCAGGGAAGCCCTCACTTTGCTATTTTAATCATGTGAATGTACAACCTCTTTTTTAAAAAGTTAAATTTGTGTAAGCTGTAGAGCTGAAACAGAGCCTTACATTTGCTGTTCAGATTGAGGAAGTGCAATAATTTATTATAGCCAACACTGGAGAAAATTCATCTTTTCGAATGAATACCTTTATTTTTAACAAAGACTGGTGTTGGGATTGCGAATATGCTTCCCCCAAATATAACACCTTGGTGTATTGAATATTTTAAGCTGAGGGAGTTTGAGAAAGAGCAGAAGCAGGAAGGTCACTCTGATCCCCTCCCCCGCATCCCTTTTGGAGAAGATCATAAAACCCTCAAGTGATAGGTACCCTCCCTATACCTGGAAGAAAGGAGCATCATTATCTCCAAAGACAAAGGGACCCTGAGAAGAGTCCAAAGAGGTCTTATTAAATTTCCCCCAGTTTGCTACATATATCTTGTACTCCTTGCCTCTCCTATTTGTCCACAACTGTCCACTCTTCATCAAACCTAGCATAAATATTCCCAGACCTGTTTCTTCGGGTCTTCATTTCGTTATGACGGCTCCTTGTCATATAAAACTTACATTAAATAAATTTATATGCTTTTCTCCTGTTAATCTGTCTTTGTCGGTTTAATTTTTCAGACCCAGCCTGGGACCCTAAAAGGGCTGAGGAGAGCTTTTTCCTCCACTACACTGGAGGGTTTCTGCTTTATGGTAATCTGAGAAACAGATTACCTGTTCTTTTTTTCTGTTTTTGGCTGTACCGCGTGGCTTGTGGGAGCTTAGTTCCCCAACCGGGGATCAAACCTGGGCCCTTGGCAGTGAAAGCACAGAGTCCTAAACACTGGGCCGCCAGGGATTCTACCTGTTCATTTTTATTTATTTATTTATTTTTGTTAATTTTAATTTTTGGTTGTGTTGAGTCTTTGTTGCTGTGTGGGCTTTCTCTAGTTGCGGCGAGCAGGGGCTACTCCTTGCTGCGGTGCGCGGGCGTCACATCGCGGTGGCTTCTCTTGTTGCGGAGCACGGGCTCTAGGCACGTGAGCTTCAGTAGTTGTGGCGCGCAGGTTGTGGTGCATGGGCTTAGTTTCTCCGTAGCATGTGGGATCTTCCTGGACCAGGGCTCGAACCTGTGTCCCCTGCATTGGCAGGCGGATTCTTAACCACTGTGCCACCAGGGAAGTCCCCACTTGTTCATTTTTAAATTGAAAGGAGTAGAGGTGATTTTGTTTTCTATAAAGCAAGAGTTGATTGGGAGTGTAGATGAAGCTGAGATGATAGACATTCTCTGGCCAAATGTGAATGAATGGGATCAGCTGGCTAGTAAAGTCAGTGCTTAGGTGCCTGGGGGTAGTAATTTAATTTGTAATCTCTCGCCCCGAGTCAAGGTTGCTTGAGAACATATTTTATGTGAAAGTATTATATAAATATTCAGAAAAATGTCAGGAAAACGGCACATGTGTAGCAAATTTTCTGGAGAGTCTGAAAAGATTTGAAAGAATCAAGGTATGTAAAACTGTAGAGATAGAATTTTTACAGCTAGAGACACATATCAGAACAAAACAACATAAAAGCAACCAACCAAACAAAAACCCTGTCAGTATCGGTCATTTATTGACTGAGAAAAAATGGCAAAAAAAAAAAAATCAATGAAAGAAGTGCTCTTAATTTGAGAATAAACTGACCCAATGCGGGAGGACGAGAGAGGGGAAGGGGGAAACCAAGTCCAAAAGAACTGCTAGAGATGGGAAGCTGCAGGAGTAGAAATCAAAGGAAACCACAAAGACCCAGATAAACCTGCATATCTCCTGCTGTCTACATGGGTCAATGTTATAAAATAAAAATTGGTATTTCAGATGAAGAACTGCAGGGTCCTAAATTGATGAAAATTCTGTTTTTCAGCATTCTGGGTTTGACAAGGGAAAAGGCAGAACTGGTGCACTTTAAGGAGATTTTTGAAAAGGGTTGGGAAATTGTGGTGGTTGACCTCACAATTCCTGTATAGTTGTAAACCTGATTCTACTGTTGCAGTGCTTACAAGTTACTTCTTAGACCATATGCTCATAGTAACATGGAGTGTCACGTCTGTTGCATCAGTGAGAAAAGATATCATGAAAACAAGTAGCTATATGAGATGGAACAATTTGTAAGTATTGGAGTAATGCAGTGGTTCTCAAAGTGTGAGAATCCTCTTCTCAGTGTAACGTTTTTGAAATGAATCAATGTTGTGTTAGTAGTTTGTTCCTCGTTGTTGCTGCCTACTGTTCCATTGTATGAATATACCCACAGTTTTATCTATTTGTCTGTTGATAGATACAGGATATTTCTGGCTTTTAGCTGCCATGTTAAGGCTGTTATGAACATTTGTGTACAGTTCTTTGTTTAGACATATTTTCATTTATCTTGGGCAAATATCTAGGAGTGGAATTTCTGGGTTGTATGGTAGATTATGTTTAACTCTATAACAGACTGCCACACTGTTTTCCAAAGTGGCTGTACCATCGTGCACTCCTATCAGCTATGTATGAGTGTTCCAGTTTGTACTGCATCCTTGCCAACACCTCGAAGTATCAGGTGTTTGAATTTTAGACATTCTGGGGGGAGGTTATGTATAGTAGTCTCTTACTGTGGTTTTAATTTGCATTTTCTTTTTTTTTTTTTTCTCGGTATACGGGCCTCTCACTGTTGTGGCTTCTTCCATTGCAGAGCACAGGCTTCGGACGCGCAGGCTTAGCAGCCATCGCTCACGGGCCCAGCCACTCCGGGGCATGTGGGATCTTCCCGGACTGGGGCACGAACCCGTGTCCCCTGCATCGGCAGGCGGACTCCCAACCACTGCGCCACCAGGGAAGCCCAATTTGCATTTTCTGATGATTTTTGAGCATCTTTCATTCCGTGCCTGCTTTTTAAAAATTTGTAAAATACTAAACTCAAAGAATCTAGCCTGTACCTGTGGAGTCATCTGATTCCAAAAGTCTTAGGACAACAGGACAACAGCACAGCCATTTCACATTGGTATAAATCTCTACAATTCACAATGCTCTCACGGTCTGTACTGTACACATGGTTCCTGACATATGATATTTTGAATAAACATTGGCTGAATTATGGTCTAATGAACTGCTTAAATGCAACAGTCACTATAAGGGTAGGAAGGGTTTTTCAGAAGGTGATGTATCTGGTTTAACTTGAATATTTCAGTATCTTATTTTATTGGGCCTTGAGGCTCCCAGGGGGAAATAGTGTTTAAGATTATTTTAAAATAAACGTTCACTGACAGAATCCTTGAAACTAGAAGACTAGAAAAAGACTCCTGTCTAAAACATTTCTTTATTTTTTAAAATTAATTAATTAATTTTTATTTGGGGCTGCTTTGGGTGTTTGTTGCTGCGTGCGGGCTTTCTCTAGTTGCGAAGAGCGGGGGCTACTCTTTACTCTTCGTTGCGGTGCGTGGGCTTCTCATTGCGGTGGCTTCTCTTGTTGCGGAGCATGGGCTCTAGACGTGCGGGCTGCAGTAGCTGTGGCTCGCAGGCTTAGTTGCTTCATGGCATATGGGATCTTCCCGGACCAGGGATCGAACCTGTGCCCCCTGCATTGGCAGGCAGATTCTTAACCACTGCGCCACCAGGGAAGTCCCTAAAGCAATTCCTTAAAGATATAGGGCATGCTCTCTCCTGGACTTAGATTCACTAACGGTCCCATTTTCCAAATGAAGAAACCAAGCCCTCTTTCAGCTATAATCAATGCTCACTATTTTGATCTGCCTCACGACAATTAGGTAGTTCTCTTATGTGATTAGATTACTTAGATTTCACAACATGGTTTGGAAGAAAAAGAATATCCCTGTTAGCACTGACAGTGAGATGTTTTCCTTTTTTTCTCTAAGACAATTAAGTAAAATGAACCTCTTGATTTTCTAGCTTGCGATAGTCAAATATTCATAAAATCTTTTCCTCCAACATTTTATGATGAAAAATTTTCAAACATACAGAAAAGTTGAAAGAATGTTGCAGTGATCACTCATATACCTACCACCTAGATTCTACAATTAACATTTTACTGTACTTGTTTTATCACTTATCTATCAATCTATCACTTATTCCATCATATTTAAAAAAAAATATTTCAAAATAAATGACCACCAGTACACTTCCTCTTAAAAGCTTATAAATTCTTTTTTTAAGGCTGGAGTCTGTGGGTATACATATGCACTGTTGCACACATGTGCCTGTTTTCTGGAAATAAGAGATGCTGGTGTATTTCCTAAAATAAAGATCTCTAGATATTAACTTTTAGGGCAGTGGCTCTCGACTGGGGACAATTTTGCCCCTCAGGCGCCATTTGGCAATATCTGGAGACATTTTTGGTTGTCATGACTTGGGTGTGTTACTGGCATCTAGTAGGTAGAGGCCAGGCGTGCTGTTGAACATCCCAGGATGCACAGGACGGCCCCCTGCAACAAAGAATGATCTAGCCCAAAATGTCAGTAGTGCTGAGGCTGAGAAACCTGTTGTAGGAAATGGTAAACTTATCTCTAGAGGTACCTAGAAACAAAGTGGAGCATAAAGTTCTTTCAACACACTGTAGGAGAGCTCAGTAAAACTAAGAGGAAACAAAGACTTGAAGAAAAGTTTTTTGTTTGTTTTTTTTAATGATCCTTGTTGTGCTTGTGAAATTATTTTACTGAGGTATCTTGTGCTCATCATTTAATTTCTTCTGTTCCTCATTTGTTAATTCACTTAGATCTAAAATAATCATGTGTTTTTTTGCAAAGTGGTCTGAAATCTGCAGATAACAAGGGACAAATAACTCGACATTTTCGAGATGACAGCTGCCACACACAAACACCTCCTAACGGAAGAACAAGCCATCTCGGGAGCTGGGGAGGAAAGGGACAAGTCGTATTGGAATAGGGGTCTAAACGAGACACATGGATTGATCTGTTTTTCTAGTTTTCATGTACATCATTGTTTCCTTAACCCCAATAGCATCTCAATTGATGCCCTCTGAACAGAGTTTGCTCTGAATTTCTCATCTCTACTTTCTATGACATGCACATACTCGAGAAGAATAAAAATAGAAGGAAAGCAAAGAGTTGAAAGACAAAAGCAAAACTGTAAAATCATACCCAGCAACAATTATTCATTCATGGTAATTACCAACGCAGGTTTGCCTCTGAATAAGTTAGATGTTCCTTTTCCATGTACCCACCAACCTCACCCTCATCCCCCATCATTACCTGAGTGTCATAGCAACTACCGTGGAGAGAGGGAGTGCAAATCCTCATAATTTCTCCTGCTACTGAAAAAATAGAATACCGTATTTGAAAATCTCCACTTTATTATTGCACTCCCTCAAGCATCACAAATGCAGACCGACTTTCTGGACTGATTTTGGTACATACATGGAAATTTTGTGGGTTTTGTGTGTTTCTTTTTCCTTGAAATTATTTATTTACTAATTTTTAAAATATATAAGCCATTCACATAGTAAAAATTCACCAGATGCAGGAGGATATACAGTGCAAATGTCTCCGTCCACCTTATATCATCGCTCAGTGCCCCAAACAACCATTGTTGCCAGCTCTTTCTGCATCATTCCAGACACATTATCTGCCTATCCAAGCAAGTACTTAGAGAATCTCCCCACTCTTTCTTATGCAAATGCAAGCTTTCTGTACACACTGTCCTGTACCATGCTCTTTATTTTAAATGAGGTATAATATACATCCAGTAAAGGGCATAACTCATGAATTTTCATCTAAGTATACACCTGTGAAACCAATCAAGGTAGAGAATGTTATCAGTATGCCAGAGGTTCCATGGTATTTAGTGAAGCCAAGAATCTTCAATCTAAAAGAGGCCTCCTCTTCTGAAGCTTTGAAGTGGCAGTAAAATTTTTTAAGTATATTTTAAAATTTTATATTTATTTTACTTTCTAATTTTTAAAAAAACTTTTATTGAAGTATAGTTGATTTACAATGTTGTGTTAATTTCAGGTGTACAGCAAAGTGAGTCAGTTATACATATACATATATCCACTCTTTTTTAGATTCTTTTCCCATATAGGCCATTACAGAGTACTGAGTAGAGTTCCCTGTGCTATACAGTAGGTCCTTATTAGTTATCTATTTTACATATAGTAGTGCGTACATGTCAATCCCAATCTCCCAGTTTATCCCTCCCCCGCCTTTCCTCCCTGGTAACCATAGGTTTGTTTTCTACATCTGTGACTCTATTTCCGTTTTGTAAATAATTCATTTGTACCATTTTTTTTTAGATTCCACATACAAGTGATATCGTGGTATTTGTCTTTCTCTGTCTGACTTACTTCACGCAGTATGACAATCTCTAGGTCCATCCATGTTGCTGCAAATGGCATTATTTCATTCTGTTTTATGCCTGAGTAATATTCCACTGTATGTATGTACCACATCTTCTTTATCCATTCCTCTGTCAATGGACATCTAGGTTGCTTCCATGTCTTGGCTATTGTAAATAGTGCTGCTATGAACATTGGGGTGCATGTATATTTTTGAATTATGGTTTTCTCTGGATATATGCCCAGGAGTGGGATTGTTGGATCATATGGTAGTTCTATATTTAGTCTTTTAAGGATCCTCCATGCTCTTCTCCATAATGGTTGTACCAATTTAAATTCCCACCAACAGTGTAGGAGGGTTCCCTTTTCTCCACACCCTCTCCAGCATTTATTGTGTGTAGATTTTTTGATGATGGCCATTCTGACTGACTGGCGTGAGGTGATACCTCATAGTAGTTTTGATTTGCATTTCTCTAATGATTAGTGATGAGCATATTTTCATGTGCTTTTTGGCCATCTGTGTGTCTTCTTTGGAGAAGTATCTATATATATATATTTTTAATTGTATTTATTTTTGGCTGCATTGGATTTTCATTGCTGCACACGGGCTTTCTCTAGTTGCGGCGAGCAAGGGCAGCTCTTCGTTGCGGTGCGAGGACTTCTCATTGCAGTGGCTTCTCTTGTTGAGCAGGGGCTCTAGGCACACGGGCTCAGTAGTTGTGGCTCACAGGCTCTAGGGCTCAGGCTCAGTAGTTGTGGTGCACGGGCTTAGTTGCTCTGCGGCATGTGGGATCTTCCTGGACCAGGGCTTGAACCCGTGTCCCCTGCACTGACAGGCGGATTCTTAACCACTGCGCCACCAAGGAGGTCCCTGGAGAAGTATATATTTTTAAAGTAACACATTTTCATATATGCCTTTGTTCCTTTGCCACTCCAGTCACAGGTGAATACCTAGGTGCCTAACACCTACTGTCAATATATTCGTACTTTTTTAAAAAGAATAAATGGTAGAACTGATATCCCACTATTTACTCTGGATTCAAAGTAGTCTGGAAAATGCTAGCAATTCTGAGAGAGCAGAATACTTTGAAAAGCATCATTTTAATTTTGGCTCTACCACCTCATGGCTTTGTAATTATGGACAAGTTACTCAACCGGTTTCTTCATCTGTGTAAGCAATAATGTTTACTTGGCAAGGCAGTTGGAAGAACTGCAAGTAGTAAATATTTGGTGCCTGGCACATAGTAGCTGTGATCAGAAGAGATGGTTGTAGGCTTGAGGGGTGGAGAATTGGAAAGAGAAACTCTTCAGAACTACAGCAGAGAGGATTTTTCTTCATGATAACCAGTAGAAAATTTATTTTCCTATACAAAGTTTGAGATTCTCTTTCATCACCCAAGAAGTATGAATACATTTTGGGGACTTATTAATCTGTTTTTCTTTGAGAATATCTTCCTGGATGTGACATGGTTGTGGTGCTCTAATTCAAAAACAGTTTAGGGTCCATCTGGTTTCCCGGATATCACCTTTTCTCTAAAGCGCCATAGTTTGGAGGTGGCGACATCAAGATAAAGGATTGTCCCTTGGGGACTTGGCTAGCTGCCCAGACCAGGCTGACCAGGTTGGCTTCAGCCTTGCAGATCCAGAACCTGAACTTTGGTTTCCATGGTCACAGCATTGTTTATACTCTGAAGGGGCCGACCCATGTTTAAAAGAGGCAGAATGACAATTTATCAATCTTTTAGCATGGGAGATATACTGTTTCAATTGCCAGAAGACTCATGGCTCTTGGCCATAGTAACTGTCTTCTTGTTGAGGGAATTTGGAGAGATGAATGAGTTGTTATAAAAGAAAGCAGTAACGATGGAATCAAGAGAGATGTGGTGAGTAAGCTCAATGGATTGTTCATCCTGGCTGTGTGTGTTTCTTCTCGGCCAGTGTAGGATAAACATGGCCCACTTTGGGTTTCTGGGCTTCCTTTTCTAGTCTGGAGCCTGACTACTCCCTTTTGGGGGCCACACTTTCTCCAAACAGGTGCAATTCAGTTGACTTAGTTTCCATCCCATGTGTTACAACCACATTTGGTCTTTTTCCTTTCTGAGATTATAGTCAGGATACAGAGATAGATCTTGGGGGTGGGGGGTGTGTATGTGAGTGTGTGTGTGTGTGTGTGTGTGTGTGTGTGTGTGTGTGTGTTTGGGGGTGGGTGAGAGCTCACATTAAGAAAAAATATCCAAAATTAGATTTGAGTGTGAACATTTATTCAGACGTAAATCCAATTTGAAGTGAATATTTATTAAGAATGTCCACAGCCACTCCGCCGCCACACTATAGGAGGGAAAGTGTGATGAAGAGTACCTTTTTGGGGCTTCCCTGGTGGCGCAGTGGTTGAGAGTCCGCCTGCCGATGCAGGGGGACACGGGTTCGTGCCCCGGTCCGGGAAGATCCCACATGCCGCGGAGCTGCTGGGCCCGTGAGCCATGGCCGCTGAGCCTGCGCGTCCGGAGCCTGTGCTCCGCAACGGGAGAGGCCACAACAGTGAGAGGCCCGCGTACCGAAAAAAAAAAAAAAAAGAGTACCTTTTTGGAGATTGATAAACAAGGACCACAGAGGACTATATTCAATATCTTGTAGTAACTTATAATGGAAAAGAATCTGAAAAAGAATATATATATATGTATATATATATATGAAACTCAACCACTTCGCTGTACGCTTGAAACTAACACAACGCTGAGCTGGAGTGGAAAGAGACAGAATTGTAGCTGTTTGGAATTTTAGTATTTGACTGCTATGGACCGAAAGTTTGTGTCCCCACCCCGACCCCCTTCATATGTTGAAATCCTAACCCCCAGTGTGATTAGGAGGTGAGGCTTTGGGGAGTTAATTAGGTCAGAGCCCTCACGAATGAGGTTAGTACCCTTATAAAAAAACACAAGAGAGCTTGCTTTCCCTCCCGTTGCTCTGTGCCGGATGAGGATACAGCAAGAAAACAGCCAACCAGGAAGTGGGCTGTCACCACACACCGGATCTGCCTGCACCTTGATCTTGCCTCCAGAACTGTGAGAAAGAAATATTTGTTGTCTAAGCCACCCAGTCCATGGTACTTTGTTATAGCAGCCTGAACTAAGACACTGACTTTTGCATATTTTACAGAAACGTCTGACTGTGTGAGCATGTAGCTAGGACTCCTCCCTGGGGCCTTGGAAGGTGCCATGCAGTGAGGGGCCCTGAAGTTTCACAGTAAAACCACATCGGCCAGGTTAGAGGAGTCCCAGATGTGACAAGCCTGTCAGATTCCTCCTGCAGGCAGTCTGTACGTTTCCCATGTGGATTTCTCTAGTTCTCTCTCACAGGTCAGCTCTATTAAGGCTCACGCATGAGTTTTACAGAGGAAGCCAAATGTGCTAAATGACTAAATAATGGATATTTAAAAACCATATTTTAACCAGTCCAATGACCATTTAATTTCTTTAATACTTACTGTACCTGCTTGGAGTGTTGCAGGGAGGGGATGGGGATGGCAATAAAGGCTTGCTAAAAGAGGCGGTCCAAGAGGGAGGGGATATATATACACATATAGCTGATTCACTTCATTGTACAGCAGAAACTAACATGACATTGTAAAGCAACCATACCCCAATTAAAAAAAAAAGACGCATAAAAGATTATAAATGCTGTGCTAAGACATCACTGCCTCTATGAACGTGCTTGTGGCTTTAAGAACTGCCCAAGAGGACAAGCTATCTTACAGCCAAATGATCCTTGATTATCTTTGGCGGACTTTATGAATAAATTATTGGCCTGAGGTGGGCGATACTGAAGGAAGTGACAAGCTGGATGCCCACTCGCTCTATAGAAGAAATGGGTTTAAGTAGCCGGAAGAGAATGGGATTAGCTATTAGGAAAAACGATTTTATTTTGAGTAGAGCATGGACTATAAGGCAATTATGGATCTCTCTTTCTTGCAGCTCTTAGTGGATCGTCAAATTCTCATCTTTCTGAGGCAATTTAGACATAGGTTTATTTGATGTTAGGAGACTAAGCAAAATCATTGCTCAAGATTCCTTCTAGTGGAAATCACATTCAGTATGTGTTTACCTTGTTTAAAGCAAATCCAATATTCTAAATTCAATTTCAAAAACAAAAGTGTGCGGGGCAGGGGAACAGGGGAAAAAAAGGACTTTTTCATGTCATAAAGAACACCTTATAAGTTTAGTTTACAGAACAAGCTGCCTTCTAGTATGTTTAATCTAGGGGTCAGTAAATTACAACCATGGACCAAATCTCGGCTGATATCTGTGTTTTTTTTAAACAACAGAATGTATTTTCTCACAGTTCTGGAGGCTAGAAGTCCAAAATTAAGGCATCAGCAGGGTTGGTTCCCTCTGAGACCTCTCTCCCTGGTTCGTAGATGGCTGTCTTCTACCTGTGTCTTCACACGGTCTGCCCTCTGTCCCGCTGTC
Organism: Grampus griseus; assembly: GCF_964374135.1. Classification (NCBI taxonomy): domain Eukaryota; kingdom Metazoa; phylum Chordata; class Mammalia; order Artiodactyla; family Delphinidae; genus Grampus; species Grampus griseus. The sequence goes on along the minus strand of NC_138999.1, from coordinate 38,966,099 downwards.
TGTTTTTCTAAATAAAGTTTTATTGGAACACAGCCACGCTGCCCATTTGTTTACGTATTGTCTGTGGCTGCTTTTGTGCAACAAGAGCAGAGCTGAAGAGTTGCCACAGAGACCATATGGCTCACAAAGCCTAAAACATTTGCTATCTGGCCCTTTACGAATAAAACTTGCCAACTCTTGGTTTGTATTACGATGAGGTTGACCAAAATTCAATCACACACATAGTGTTTGATATGAGATACAGTTTGGTCTTACTTACACGGTCCATGAAGAATTTAATCAGGGTACATTTTGTAGGTTGAGGATTAAATTTTCACATTTGTGAAAATCCTAAATAAATAGACCTCCTCTCACAACATCTGTTCTTTTCTAGTTATGGCAGCTAAGTGTAGCACTGACTAAATAAACAAATTATTTCATGTTGAATCAGATTATGTGGACATACAACAATGTTAGGATTCTGCGATTGGCTTTAGGAAGGAAGTGCTTAGATGCTGTTCTCACCATAAATGAAGTAAATGGTTTAGATTATGGCATTGCTGACACGGTAAACTGCTTGAAACCAGAAGACGATTTGACACTAGACTATACTACCTGTTGCTTCATTTTCTATTTTACTATAATATACTACCTTTAATTTTTGATGTCACTTTGTCAGCTTTTTAATCTTGCTTTCTGATATGTTCCATGCTATCAACCTGAATGGAATATTCAAGTTGCCTTTAAATTCCTTCTGTAAAACCTTAACTTTTCAAAATTCTGCATCTTACGACAGTTTATGATTTTTTTTTTTTTTGAGTTTTGGTTTTTCCTTCCAGGTAGAAAAATGTATTTTGGATCCTATGTGCGATTTCTGGTATGAGCTGATGTCCTTTGACAGTGTTATGGATTGAATTGTATCCTCCTTCCTCCCTCCCCTCACAGCCAAGAAAAAACATATCTTGGAAGCCCTAACCCCCAGTACCGTAGAATGTGACCTTATTTGGAAATAAGCTTGTTGTTAGATGTAATTAGTTAATATGAGGAAGATGTAATCATCCTTGAGTAGTGCGGACCCCTGATCCAATATGAGTGATGTCCTTATGTGAAGACGGCCATGCAAAGACTGAGAAACACAGGGAGAACGCCATGTGATGACAAAAGCAGAGATTGGAGTGATGCAGCTGCTGCAAGTCAAGGAACACGAGAGATTGCTGGCAAACCAGCAGAAGCTAGGAAGAAGGAGGGAAGGATTCACCTGCAGGTTCTAGAAAGAACATGGTCCTACCAACACCTAAATTTCAGACTTCTAACCTCCAGAACTGTGAGACAATAAATTTCTGTTGTTTTAAGCCACCCAGTTTGTGGTACTTTGCTCTGGCAGCCCTAGGAAACTCTTTTAATAAGTAAAGATCAAATTTTGTGAGGCTGACTCCCTAATGCCTATGCAGTAGGGATATGAGAACCCAACAGCGAAGCTCTTACATCATGCAAGTTTTTAATATTTTCCATTGGTTACAAATTCACTTTCACTGAAATAGTCTAACAAGTGCCTTGTTGAGTTGAGTTTTCCTGCCTTTTTCTGCCTCTCCTGCCTTTCCCTCTCTGAGAGAGGACTCTTATCCAGAAGTGAAGAGAATGGCAAAAGCCATGACTCAGATTATCCAATCGCAGCAGTTTGTGATATGTGGGGAATTTCCATAACTCTCTAGGGTGGACAGGTGCAGTCTTGGAAGCCCACCTAGAGGCCTGGATGTCATCTTGAAGAAGTACTAGGGAAAGAAAGGGCCCTATACTTTTGTTCCTGATAAGAAGCTACGGCCCTGACAGGGACCGAAGGCTACCCTCCACCTCAAAATGTGAGTGCACTTCCAAAGCTGGGTTTCAGAACAGTATCAACTGGACCCAAGCTACCAACAGATTTTTCCCTTCTGGTTCAATCAAGATTTTAACTCAGAGTTAACATAATTCACTTTAATGGCTCCATCTGTAGGAAAATTTCTCCTCCCCTCACCTTTCCTCCACCTAGCTAAGGTAAAGAAAGCGAACCTTATCTGCTTGATAAGAAAGAGCTAACTTTTTGATCTGCTATTTTATACATGGTCAGCCTAATAAGTCAAGTAAAGAAATAGGTGTTTAAGGTCCTTGGCAGCAATGTAAGGCATCATTTGAGTGACCCTCTTTATAATAGAGAAGGGTGGTAATTGCAGAGATTTATGCATCCAATGATTTACAGCTGACTTGGCAAAATCAAATCACATGAATAATATTTAATGGTGAATTATTTATTTCATTTACTGAAGAATACTTAATGTTTCCACAAGTGTTAACATGTGAAAAAGCCCACATCTGACATTTGTATAGTGTGAGGTAGGGGATCAAGGTTAATTTTTTTCCATATAGATATCCAGTTACTCCACCACCATTTATTGACAGGGCTTTTTTCTCCATTGGATTGTTTTTGTGCCTTTGTTCAAAATCATTTGACTATATATATCTTACACCTTTCAGTCACGTGACACTTTATAGTTTTCAAAGCTCTTTCATGTTCATTTCGTTCATACAACAGCTTTGTGAGGTAGGCAGGGCAGGTATTATTAACCACATTTCACATATATGCAAACAGACTCAGAGAGGTTAAGTGGCCTGTTTAAACTCACACAGCCATAAGTAGCAGACTGGATAAGAAATGGCCTCTGAGTTACAAATGAATTTATTTACAACACAGAAATAGACTCACAGACATAGAAAAAAACTTATGGTTACTAAAGGGGAAAGGGGGTGAGGGATAAATTAGGAGTTTGGGATTAACAGATACACACTACTGTACATAAAAAAGATAAACAACAAAGACCTACTGTATGGCACAGGGAACTATATCCAATACCTTTTAATAACCTATAATGGAAAGGAATATAAAAAAGAATCTATCTATCTGTATAACTGAATCACTTTGCTATACACCTGAAACAAACACAACATTGTAAATCAACTATACTCCAATTTAAAAAAAAGAAATGGCCTCTGAGGAATCATCCAGTCCTCACTGCTGTATATTGTGCTCCCCATCTTGTGGTCATAGGGTATGGCTTTTATTTCAACCTCCAGTTGCTTGCTGAACATCTGAAATTCTTTGCAACATCTTGAATTCAACATGTCCAAATGGAACTCACCTCCAGTTGTGTCCCCTTTTCCCTACCAAATCTGTGTTTCTTCAGTCACCAAGGCTCAAAACATTGGCTTAAGTCTTTACTTTCTTTTTTCTTTTCCTCACCTTCTGCAACCAATCAGCTATTAATATTGGACTACTGGTCTGTTTTCTTCTCTACTGTTCCTCACAGCTGACCTTTCCACTGGGACTTGTCCCACTGCCACACCCCACACTTTGGGTCTGGATCATAGCAGAAAAGTCTCCTTTTCTCTAGAGTAGTGGCTCTCCAGTCTATCTGTACATTGGGACCTGCTGGGGAGCTTTCTTTCTTTCTCTCTCTTTATTCCTCTCCTTTCCTTCCTTTTTATCCCCTCTCCATCCCTCCATGCTCCCTTCCTTCCTTTCTTTCTCCCTCCCTTCCACCCTCTTTCTCTCTCTTTCTTTCCTTCCTTCTCTCCTTTTTTCTTTCTTTCCCCTTCCTTCCTTCTTTCTTTCCTTCCTCCTTTCTTTCTTTCTTTTTCTTTCTCTCCTCCCTCCTTCCCTCCCTTCCTCCCTCCCTCCCTCTCTCCCTCCCTTCCTTCCTTCCTCCCTCCCTTCCTTCCTTTCTCCCTTCCTTCTTTCACATGCATAAAATTCACCCTTTCAAGGTGTACAAGTCAGCCTCAGCTCAAAAACTTTCAGGAATTGTTTGCTCAGAGCAAAATCCATCCTGGCCTTTAAGTTCTCCTGGGACCAGCTCCTGATTTCATACCTGTCCGGCTAGTCACTGTTTTTCCCCTCTATGGCCTCTCTGCCTCCGCCAAACTGTCTTAATTCTTGTCTTTTAAAACCCAACAAGCCACATTCCACCCTGAGCGCCTATCAGAAATTCTGTGACCGGCTGAAGTGGGGAAGCCCCTAGGATTAGGGTGCTCTTTATGGAAAGACACAAAATATTGGGATATTTAATTACCTCACAGCAACCTGGAATGATTACAGTTCTCAAAAATAAGGCTATATTTTAAGTATGTAATATTAAGAAAATCACAGCCAGGAACAAACATGTCTCTGCGAAAAGACAATTGTTTTGCCTCGATATATGATTTACGCATTATTTATTTTGTTGGCTTCTAGCAGGTAAGCGATAGCAAGCACCAAAGAGAGAACAACTTATAACAAATATGTTAGCAAGTTGTTCTTGCACATGTGTGTGCGTGTGTGTGTGTGTGTGAGAGAGAGAGAGAGAGAGAGAGAGAGAGAGAGAGAGGGAGAGAGGGAGAGAGAGGGAGAGAGAGAAGGAGAGGGAAGGAGAGAGAAAGTGGGAAAAGACCATGCACGCTGTAGGTGGTTAGAGGTGACCCTGGACGCCCACCCAGCTTCCCCCTCACTCCTCAGGGGTATGGTGGGCATGTTCTGTCTCCCTAGTTGTAAGTCCTTCAGAGGCAGTGCTGTGCCCTTCAGTCTCTGCGTCCTCTGTGTCTGACACAGTGGGTGCCCGACCATTATCTCCTCTACATACCCAAGGACGTGGCCCAGGCTTTGGGCTCACACAGACCTTGCCTCCTGTATTGTGGAATCCTGGACAAGTTAGCTTCTCTGCCTCATTTTCCTCATCTGAAAAATGGGGAAAACCATGCCTGTGTCAGCTTAAACGGGATAACATTGTTGGAAGACAAATCTCCTTAGGTCTCTTGCATATCTGCCGGGTTGGTAAGCAGAGACACTGCTCACAAAAAGAGAGCTTTTGTTCCAGACCATGTTTTCAAGGATGTTTGTCTGCCAAACAGCCATGAAAGCTGGAGATAGTGTCTCTCCCTGGAGCAGAGGGCAGACTTTTTGCTGTCATGTATAATATAGACAACGTCTTCTTCTGGGGCAAGAGTCAGGCAGACTTACTGCCCATTATAAAAGATTTGGGTTCCTTAAGCTGGGGTTCCTCTCCTGGAATACAACCCACTATGTGTGCAGGTTTCACCCGGCCTTCACTGCATTACCTTTGGGGAACTAGAGCTTGGGAAACCAGGCAAATGATGATACTTTGGATACTGCCTCTACTGTGAGTAATAAACTATGCTTTGTCCCTAATCCTTTGTCTTCTGCAGTGTCCATGAAACTGCGGCAGCCCAGCTTCTTAGCTTACAAGAAGGGTAAAACCTCAGACCCTTTGTAGTTCTTGAGAAATTTATGTAGATCACTTAATGCAGCTCTTGACACGTACACAGCAGGCTTTCACTGAGTTGTAACTAAATGTACAATAATGGCTGATGACGAACTGTCCGAAAAATGCCATCAACTGGTAATATTTTTACTGCACTCTTCCAAAAAGTAAAATATGGAAAAGCCTCGGAATGGCTAGTAGAGGGAAAATACACAGGGACAGCCATGTCAAGGAGCTCTGGCCCACTGGGAGGAGGGAGCAAGTTTACTAAAGGCCAAAAATTCAGCTTCTCAGGCCCCAGGTAACAGTTTCTCCCCCTGCTCTGTTTTCTTTTTTTTTTATATAGATTTATTTTACTTATTTATTTGTTTGTTTGTTTTTTGGCTGCATTGGGTCTTCATTGCTGCGTGCAGGCTTTCTCTAGTTGTGGTGAGCAGTGTCTACTCTTTGTTGTGGTGTGCAGGCTTCTCATTGCGGTGGTTTCTCTTGTTGTGGAGCACAGGCTCTAGGCACGCGGGCTTCAGTAGTTGTGGCACGCAGGCTCAGTAGTTGTGGCACGCAGGCTCAGTAGTTGTGGCACACAGGCTTAGTTGCTTCGCAGCATGTGGGATCTTCCCGGACCAGGGCTCGAACCCGTGTCCCCTGCATTGGCAGGTGGATTCTTAACCACTGCACCACCAGGGAAGCCCTGCTCTGTTGTTTTCTGACTTCCAGGACTTGGGAAGAAAATAAGGCAGTGTGTGGGAGACCAGGGCCTTAGAGTAAGAGGGATTTCTAGAAGCTGAACCTTTTAGGAAGGATATTTGGGAAGGAGAGGCTGAGCCCCAGGCTCCAACATCAACTGTGTCTAGACTGAGGCTACACTGGACCAGTCAGGGTGGCTCCTCCCCTGGAGGGAACCCACTACCAGATTCCATCAGGAGAGGCGCTCAGGGCTCATTCCTGTCTCACTAAGTCCTACCCACGGACCACTGAGCTTTCCTCCTGAGGAGGGCTGCCTTCATTTTCCTTTTTAGAAACTTTGTGTCTTGCAAAATATTTAACATATTTGTTTAGCATATCTTTCCCCCACTAGAATGCAAAGTCCATAAGGGCATGTTTTTTTTTTTTATATATATAAGTTGAAAATTTTAATTTATTTTTTCCAGTTTTATTGAGATATAATTGACATATAACTTTGTATTAGTTCAAGGTATACAATATAACGATTTGATATTTGTATATGTTGTGAAATGATCACCACAATAAGTTAACATCTATCACTGCACAGTTATGTTTTTTTCTTATGATGAGAACTTTTAAGATTTACTCTCTTAGCTTTCAAATATACAATAGAGTATTGTTAACTATAGTCACCATACGGTACATTATGTTCCCAGATCTTATTTATCTTATAACTAGAAGTTTGAACCTTTTGCCCACCTTCACCCATTTCCCCTGCCCCCAATCCCCAGGCCTCTGGCAACCACCAAATCTGATCTCTGTTTCTATGAGTTTGATTTTTTTAGATTCCACATGTGAGATCATGCAGTACTGCATTCATCTTTCTTTGTCTGACTTATTTCATTTAGCATAATGTCTTCAAGGTCCATCCACATTGTCACAAATGGCAGGATTTCCTTCTTTTTAATGGCTTAATAATATTCCATTGTGTATATATACCGCATGTTCTTTATCTGTTCACAGACACTTACGCTGTTTCCATGTCTTGGCTACTGTAAATAATGCTGCAATGAATATGGGGGTGCAGATATTTCTTCAATTTTGTTTTCTTCTGTTGCACACCCAGAAGTGGAATTTGGGGATCATGTGGCAGCTTTTAAATTTTTTGAGGAACATCATACTATTTTACATAATGGCTGTACCAATTTACATTCCTACCAACAGTGGACCAGGGTTGTCTTTTCTCCACATTCTTGCTAATAATTACTTCTTGTCTTTTTGATGACAGCCATTCTAACAGGTGTTAGGTGATAGTCTTGTGGTTTTGATTTGCATTTCCCTAATTGTTAGTGACGGTGAGCACCTGTTCATGTACCTGTTTGCCATTTGCATATTTTCTTTGGAAAAATATCTGTTCACTTCCTCTGCCCATTTTCAAATAATTTGTTTTCTTTTTGCTATTGAGTTGTTTGCATTTTTATATATTTTGGATATTAACCTCTTATCAGATATATGATTTGCAAATATCTTCTCCCATTCCATAGGTTGCTGTTCATTTTGCTGATGGTTTTCTTTGCTGTGCGGAAGCTTTTTAGTTTGATGTAGCCCCACTTATCTATTTTGGGTTTTCTGTCTATTTTGTTTACTGCTATATAAACTGTAAACAATGGCACAGGAAGTGCTGGGTAAGGAGTCTCTACTTGTGTTCTAGCCCCACTTCTGCCCTCTCCCTCTGCAATAGCCCCCATTTCTTAACTTCTTCAATGCTTTGTCAGCTGCCTCTCCTAACCTATTTCCTAGTTTTTTAACCTCTTCTTCTGCAAAGAGACTTTAGGCAACCCACAGAGGTCTTGGAAAACACTTCCCCAGATTCTCAAAAACTCTCTAATTAACTCTTTTTTCCTGCCAAGATGACAGTGGTTTTTTTTGTTTTTTGCGGTACGCGGGCCTCTCACTGTTGTGGCCTCTCCCGTCGCGGAGCACAGGCTCCGGACGCGCAGGCTCAGTGGCCATGGCTCACGGGCCCAGCCGCTCCGCGGCATGTGGGATCTTCCTGGACCGGGGCACGAACCCGTGTCCCCTGCATCGGCAGGCCTACTCCCAACCACTGCGCCACCAGGGAAGCCTCAAGGTAACAGTTTTAAAGAGCAGATATCCCAGTGAAAGAAGATGTGATGCCTGAACTTCCCACCTGGACCTAGATGACTTGACCCCTTTATCCTGAAACTTTGAGTGGGTGGCGTTGGAGGGAGAAGGCAGCAGGAATGATGTGGGTGCAGAAGTCATTTCTCAGCTCAAACCTGTCCATTGGCTGCCCTGCCATTCAGATTTAGAGTCAAAGTCCTTACCATGACCCATAAGGGCCTCTGCACTGATACCCCTGTCACCTCTCTGCCCTCCTCTGCTGATTTTCCGCCTTGTTCATTCTGTTCTCGCCACACTGACTCCTAGCTGCTCCTTCAGTGTGCCGGGCCTGCTTCTCATGCAGGGCCTTTGCACAGGCTGTTTCTTCTGTTGGGAATGCTCTTCTCCCAAAAGCTACATGGTTTGACACTTCATGTCTTTCAGCTCTTTGCTCAAATGTCATCCCCTCAGGGAGGACTTTTGTGTTTTTGTTTTGTTTTATTTATTTATTTATTTATTTACTTTTTTGCTGTGCCATGTGGCATATGGGATCTTAGCTCCCTGACCAGGGATCGAACCCGCGCCCTGTGCAGTGGAAGCGCTGAGTCTTAAACACTGGACCGCCAGGGAAGTCCCAGGGAAGACTTTTCTGACCACCCTGTTTAAAATTCCAACCTCCTCCCTCTCCCCTGTGCCACTCCCTATCCCCCTTCCCTGGTTTATTTTCTTCACAGCATTTTTCATCATGCTAAATACTTTATGCATTTGCTTATCATATCTTTTTCCCACTAGAATGCAAAGTCCATGAGGACATGGGTTTTCTGTCTATTTTATTTACTGCTATATCCTCAGAATTTAGAACAGCACCTGGAACCTAGTAGGTGCTCAATAAATATCTGTGGAACAAATGAATTATTTAAAGAGTGAATAGCCTTCCCATCAATTTCCTCAACTACAGGGTCTGTGTGAATGATCACATGTATGTGCATAAGTGTGGTGGAGACCCCCAAGAAAATGATCACATTTAATCCCAAATTAATGGAGTGTGGGAAAGCAGAGCTCCAGAAATCCACAAATTACCCTAGGCAGTTCAGATTAATGGAAGGAATGATAGGGCAGCAGGCTAGAGACCCGGTTTAAAGTCAATCTTTACCACTAATTGTTTGGGCAAGTTATTTAACCTCCCTGGGCTTCAGTTGTATCATCTGTAAAATGTGAAGGTTAGAATAAAGAATCACTGAGAAAAAGTATGTAGCATGTTATGGCTAAAAAAATTTTTTCACTTGTATTATCTCTGAAATCTGTGAGGCAGCCAAGGCAGGTAGATAGATATGAGAGAACATGAAACATTTTTGTAGTCTTTGTTAATTGAAATCCCTCTCTGGACCCCAAGGAGGGGGATCCCATAAATGGAGGACCCTTTGTTTGCTGAATAGATGATGGGGGACAAGTTTGGACTTATGAGAGGGGTAAACTGTTTTAGTAAGAATCAGCTGAAAACAATTTTCTCTTTCTTTTTGTGTCTATATGGGATGATGTATATTCACTAAGTGTACTGTGATAATCATTTCATGATGTATGTAAGTCAAATCATTATGCTGTCACCTTAAACTTATACAGTGCTGCATGTCTATCATGTCTCAATAAAACTGGAAGAAAAAAAAGAAAAAGAATCAGCTGAGATAGTAAGGACAGAAGCAGAAGCCTGGAGAAGCAGAAGAAAAGAGGTGGCAGAGCCCTGCTGCGGGAGATCAGGAAGGGGCGATCTTGTGGCGAGATGAACTAATGGGGCATGGAAGCGAGAAATAGCAAGATGGATTGAATTTGCTCTGCTGGGCATGACACAGTCCCTTCCTACATCTACCTCAGAAAATCCAAGTCACTTCTGAATGCTTTGGCCCAACTGAATTATCTCAGGGGAACAGAAATTGATGTGGACCCCATGTGGAGGCTGCCAGAAAGGAGGTGACAACCAACATCTTGGCCACATGATAGCAAAAGGAGAGCTCAGGCTCATCGGAGCAGGACTCTGGTCCAGGAAAAATGACTACCATGGGCAGCCCCTCCTGTTACAAGTCGTTCTTGTAATGACTTCTTAGGGTATGATATTGCCCATTTCCCCCTGAATATCATATAAAGGGTCTGCTATAGATTGAATGTTTGTGTCCTCTCCAAATTCGTATGTTGAAACCTAACCCCCAAGGTGATGGTATTAAGAGGTGGGGCCTTTGGGAGGTGATTAGATCATGAGGGTGAAGCCCTCATGAATGGGATTAGTGCCCTTATAAAGAGACCCCAGGGAGCTTCCTGGACCCTTTCACCAAGTGAGGACACAGCAAGAAGATGGCTGCCTATAAATCAGGAAGCGGGTTCTTATCAGACACTGAATCTGCTGGTGCCTTGATCTTGGACTTCCCAGCCTCCAGAACTGTGAGGAATCAATTTCTGTTGTTTATAAGCCACACAGTCTATGTTATTCTGTGATAGCAGCTGAACAGACTAAGACAGGGTCTTATTTATTATTTTAGTCTCTCATCAGTTTATTATAATGAGACATTCTTTTGCCTTGAGCTTAGTAATTGCTTTAAGCAGTAGAGCCTTCCTTGGCCTGATAAAATAGTCATCATGTTAAGAGTCATTAGGGTTGGACCTGAAGAAATCTAGAGCCTTTGCTTAACACTTTGACTTTGCAATTAGGTTTTTGATTTTGCACACTTAGGTAAATGGAAAAGCACTTTGAACTCACTTTTGGATAATTAGCACAAAGAGAAAATGGCTTTGCAAGTCACAATGTGGCATGGTTCAAACTGAGCAAATGAGAACAAAAATCAACACTTTGATATTCATACAAACATTCTGCCACAAAGAATTTTCATTTATTTTAAAGTGATAAATCTGGGTAATTATGTGATATGATTATTCATAAAACTGTTAATCAAACTCACATCTATTTTGTAGCATCTCATACATAACTCTGCAATTGGAATATTTTAGGAAAATATATTATCTGAATTTTAAAATATCACTCCATTATAACTATTTATCAGCAAAAATGAAAAAAATGTATCTTGGCTAGTTTGGATTAGTCAGTTATTGCAATGGAAAGTGTTAGATGTATTCAATAAATACAATTATAAATAATACAGCGTATATCTGCTTCCAATGTATACTCCCTGATAAACATCCAATATAAATAAAGAAATATAAATTGGGTCTGGAATGGACATTAAACATGCTTTAAAAGTGAATGTTTATCATGGACAGGTAAAAGACAAAAAAGTCCTTCCTCCATTTTCGTTATTTTGTTAAATCCAAACATAAGTACTTCTTGAGTACATTTACTATCCAGTATCTTATTCAGACTTTTCCCAGATGAGATAGGAAGGTATAAATAAAATAAAGATGGAGACTTTGGAGGTAATTTAAAAATCTGATGTGTTCTAAACAGCAGGACATGATTACCTTGTGCTAGTATGTTTGGAAGATCCACAGATTGACTTTTAGACACTAAGCTTTGCTTACGCTCAACTTCATTAAATGAAATTAATTCTCATGTGATTTGCGGGCGCCTTTCAAAAGAATCTTCTTTTTTCAGTAGCATAGAAGCATTCATTTGCCTCACTTGGATTATCCATATTCTTTTTCAGCTCAGCAGTTTCCAGCTCAGTTTAGAAAGTCATTTCATCCTCGGGTGGAAGTGCATTTCCAGATATATTGGGCACTTTTGATCCCTCTTGGCTCAGAGGCCTTCCTTGAAGATCACAGTCAGTGAAAACATTTTTTCTGTGAATGACAACAATTGAGAGAATCATGGGTAACTCTTAGAACCGGTGAAATAAGCAGTTCATTTTCAACTGGTGTGATTCTCTCGCAGATTAGCAGATGGGTTGCCAGTCAAGATTAAAGGAGAATACTGAGGATGGAAAGAAATGAAAACTTAATTAACTTCATTCTCGTGTCAATGGACATTTAGGTTGTCTGCACTTTTTCAATATTACAAATAATGGTGGAATACTTGTAGATGCTTCCTTGAGCCTATGTAGAAGATTTTCTCTAGAGTATATTCCCATAAGTAGAATTGCTGGGTCAAAGGGTATATACATCTTTAATTTTACTAGATATTAATACATTGCTCTCCGCAATGCTAGTGCCAATTTACACTCTCATCAGCAGGACATGAGAGCTTCTGTTACCCTACATCCTCACCAGAACTCAGTATTATCTGGATTTTTACCTTTTGTTGGTCCACTGGAGGTAAAATTGCATTTCATTACTGTTTGTATGTCTCTGATGAATAGCCATATTGGACATCTTTTCACATATTTACTGGTTTTTAAGCTTCCTCTTCTGTGAGTTACGAATCCATATTCTGTTGGCTTGTTTCTTGTTTTTCCCTGTAGGAGCTTCTTTTAAAAATACGCTTTGTAATTTTATGTCTTGAAAATAGCATCTAGTCCATGGATTTTTTTTTTAATATTTATTTATTCATTTGAGTGCTCTGGGTCTTAGTTGCGGCACACGGGATCTTTAGTTGCAGCATGTGAACTCTTAGTTGTGGCATGCATGTGGGATCTAGTTCCCCGACCAAGAATCAAACCAGGGCCCCCTGCATTGGGAGTGCAGAGTCTTATCCACTGGACCACCAGGGAAGTCTCCCATGGATTTTCTTTTCACTTTATCTTTTGGTACATTTTATAGTTCAGAAGTATGTCATTTTAATATAGTTGAATTTATTAATCTTGCCTTTTGTATGTTAAGAAATCCTTCCCTGTACTGTGACCACAAATGTATTTTTCTAAATTTTGTTCAAAAATTTGTAAAGTCTTATTTTTCACAACTGGAATTTATTTTTTGAATTGTGTGTTTTAGTTCCCTACTGCCCTGTAACAAATTACTACAAACATAGCAGCTTACAACAGCACAGATTTATCAGCTCACAGTTCTGTAGGACAAAAGTCTGGTAGAAAATAGCTGACTTCTCTACTGAGAATCTTTCAAGGTTGAAATCTAGTTGTTGACTGTCTGTGTGCTCAACTGGAACTTGGAGTCTTCTTGAAAACTAACATGGTTGTGGCAGAATTTTGTCCCTTGCAGCTGTAGGACTGAGGTCTCCATTTCCTTGCTGGCTGTTAGCCAGAGGCTGCTCTCAGCTCCTCTCAAAGCCATCTTCAAAGAATCTCCCTTGTGTGGAATCTCTCTCATCCTTCAAATCTTTCTGACTGAGAATTTCTTCTTCAGGACGAGTCCTACCGGTTTTAAGGTCTCACCTGATTAAGTCAGGCCCACCCAGGATAATTTCTCTTATCTTTTTTTTTTTTTTTTTGGCCGCACAGCACAGCTTGCGGGATCTGAGTTCCCCAACCAGGGATCAAACTCTGGGCCCCGGCAGTGAGAGCGCTGAGTCCTAACCACTGGACCGCCAGGGAATTCCCAATCTATCTTAAGGTCAACTGATTTGGGATCTTAGTTACATCTGCAAAACCCCTAAACAGCACTACCTCAATTTGTGTTTGAATAAATAACTAGGAAAAGGTGTGTGTGTACCATGGGCCTGTAATCTTGGAGGCCATTTTAGAATTCTGCCTACCACATCATATAAAGTAATGATTCATATTTTTTCCATGTGGATCACTACTTTATATTCATTTTGGAAATTTAAAACATATACAAAAGAAGAGAAAATAATTTCATGAACCCTGATGTTCCCAGTAACCAGTTTCTGCGATTCCACATGGCTAATTTTGTTCCACTTAGCTCTCGACTTCCTTCTCCCCACTCCCCCAGATTATTTTTCAGCAAATCCATGACATACTAGTTCATCTGTAAATCTTTCCATATGTATCTTTAAAGACAAGGACTTCTTTTCTTTCTAACTGGAACTAGCAAAACTTGAGGTTAAGGGCACCATCCTCCAGACTGCCAAGTCTGCCCAAGACTTCTGACACCAACTGCAAGTTCAGTGGTTTCCCAAAACCCCACAGGTTTGATAATTTGCTAGAGGGACACACAGAACTCACAGAAACCTATTATATTCACATTCACTTTTATTACAAGCAAAGGGTGCAAATTAGAAGATACACATAGGGCAGAATCTTGGATTGGGAGGGTTCCAAATATAAAGCTCCCATGTCCCCAGGGATGCATTACTTTCCCGGCATTGCTATGTGGCAATATGTGCATGGAGTATTGCCACCCCAGGAAGCTCACCCAAACTTTGATGTCCAGACTTTTATTGGGGTTTCATTATGTAGGCATGATTGATTGGATCATCACCCATGTGGCTGAACTCGATCTCCGGCCCCCTTCTGCTCCCAGAGGTCAGGCTGATACCCTGAGGCTCACAGCCCCAACCGTCTAATCACGCGGTTGGTCTTTCTGGTGTGGCCAGCCCTTACCCTGAGTCATCTCTTTGACGTACACTATCAGGCTGTGTCTAAAGGACCCACCATGAGTAACGAAGACACTCCACTCCTGTCCCTTAGGAAACGTTAAGGGTTTAGAGGTTACCTCCCAGGAACTGGCAATAAAAGCCAGCCAAATCCATCCTTCCTTCCTTCCTTCCTTCCTTCCTTCCTTCCTTCCTCCCTCCCTCCCTCCCTCCCTCCTTCCCAACCACAATACCATTATCACACCTAAAAAATTAAAACAATTCCTCTTTTCATCAAATCTCCAATAAATGTTCTAATTTTTCCCATTGTCTCATTAAAACAAAACAAAACAGTTGATTTCTACAAATCAGTATCCTAACAAGCTTCACACATTGCACTCAGTTGATATGTATCTTAAGTTTCTTTTAGCTTAGAGGTTTCCTTTCCCTCTTTTTTCCCCCCTTTAATTTATTTGTGGAAGAAAATGAGTCATTTGTTCTATAGAGGCTGCCACATTGTGGATTTTGCATAAATTACATAACCATAAAATTCACCCGGATTCTGTTTACACTTGACGTATTTGAATTCATTTAGCTAGAGCAGACAGTTCAAATACACCTTGTGATATACATTTCACAGGTACAAGTAAGCACTCTAAAGACCTTTGTGAAACAGTCACTAGTTTAGTGAACAGCTTGGTGGCTCAGGAACTCTGGAATATCTATCTGTCCTTGATCCATCCTCTAAGCTTAATGCATGTTGCCCTTATGTTTATATATACTCCAGTGCTTGGAAAACTCCAAGACTTCAAGGCCTATTTCTAGATGACAGGTGACTTCATAGAGGCCTGTTACTATAGCCCTGCCTAAGAGGATTTCTAAGAATAAAACAAACTGACATGTCTGTTTGTGACTTGGAACCCCTCATGACCTCTGCCCATAAAGAGATGAAGATTTGACCAACAAGAGCTTTGTAGCTCTGGGGTCCACCTGTATAAACTCTGGGGGAAAAAAACCCTGGAACTCTGGTTAGATTGGGAATATAGTTTTCTGGGCTCAGATGAACTTTAAGTCAGGATGCCACAAATTTACAGAATTCAACTGTAAAAATCTCAACTAAATAAAACTGGTTCTGTCTCAGAAACAGACATGTCTTTTTAAAAAGGTCTTTGAAAAGTACTCAGAGGGCTGAAATGGAGGATGTGAGTTATCTAATTCTGCTCCACTATAAAGGCACTGGAGTCATGTCTTCCTATAATGTGATATGGCACAAACAGTCCTATTCTATCCAATGCATTTAGTGGTAATGGTAAAAGCTGAACCCAGCATAAGTGCCTTTAAAAGGCTTATCACAATTGTCTCGAGACTGATGGATCTACAGGTCTTTAAAAGAGCTTCATTGTCATGTTCAGAGGAGAAATTGGCCCCATACAATGAGTATGTATCAAGTGCTCTGAATATATTTTCAGAGACAAAGCTACTTCTCTCAGTTGTGGCTTTAGTCCAGGTTTCTGTCCTGTTGAACACACCATCCAAGGATGAGATGGACACCATGACCATCCCATGGATCCTCTTGTGGCCAGAAGGAGCCCTTGGCCTATGGGACTCCGTGAGGTATTCTGACCAAATGCCAAGGTGTTTGGCAGATTTAAAATGCAGCTGCACCAACTGATCTGCCACAGTGCTGGAATTCAGAACCACTTATGCTCCCATATACCAAATTCAGAACTTTCTCCATCCCAAGGTCGGTCTCGCCATTAACTGTCCAACAACAAACACAACTGTGAAGCCCAGAGACCAGGCAAGTTCCTTTTGAGGAGCACGGGCTGCTACCCATGGTGGGTTTCAGGGACAAGGTCAGTACCTTTGTGCCTCCTTGGCTCCCGTCACTAGAATCTCCATTTGTACCCCCAAGGTCAGCTTCTGAGGAACAGAAGTTTGTTCACTGTGGGCTTGGGACCTGTCCATTGACAGACTGTCCCATGCAGGGAGGCTGTACACATGGGAGAAAGTTTTGGGGAGGAAGGAGAGTTCTGGATTGTTGTTCTTCCAGAGGAGAGCCTCTAGAAGGAACCTCATGTTGGGAGGTAGAGCCAGAAGGGGAGACTAGTAAGACAGTCCTGAAGAGTTGGCGGAATGTCGTTTTGCCATGTGGCTCAGGGAAGTGTAGGATGAAGCTACCTGGAGAGGCTGCCATGGAGGAATGGGTGCTGAAGGAGGAAGATTTGGGGAGGTTGTTGTCAAGTGGAACTAGGTGAGGTGTGGGAGTGAAGCTTTGTGCTGTTCGGTGACTGCATACAAGATTGACTTGGGTCCGGGTTCTGTGGTACTGCCATTTAGACCTCTGTTCTTCTGGAAAGCTCTGCTGAGGGGGGCCTGGCAAGAGAGCTCTTTGTAGCCAGAACTCTTGGGGTTTTTCTCCTCAGACTGCTCCAGTGCCACTGTCCATTCAGCCAGAAAATTGAGGGGGTGATTACAGAGCTCTAGACAGTGATGGTCCAGAGAATTGGGCTTTGGAAATTTCCCTTTTTACTTTTGTACATGAAGACCCGTGACTTTTGTACAAAGCAATGGGGTTGCCCATTCGGGGTAATCAGATGAGAACCTTCTTAGGAGGCTTAGTCTATGTTTCCTTCACCTTGACTTTGAAGGAGCCATGACTTTCTTCTCGGTCAGGAGGGATGTCAGGGACCCATGGTGTGGTCTGCTCTCCTTACACAGAGACCTGGTGTGCACCCAGCTTTAGGGCCAGAGAGTTTGCGCTTCAGCATCTAGAAGAGCTTCCATGCAGTCCTCCCTAGACTGGCTCTCATTCCTTTCCAGACCATAGACCTCTGGTTCCATCTTTACCACCTGAAAGAGCACCTTCTTGATTCCAGCATTCCATTGACATGTCTTCTGGGCTCTGCTCCCCTTTCCTTCTTCGTTACCAGAACAAATCTGTTCACTCTGCTCCTTGTCTTTTTCCTCTTCCAGCATCTCTGCAGTCTTTGCTTGTGGTGTACCGGGAATTCATCCTGGTACTGGGCCATCTGCTCTGGCATTGCCCTGCCAATAGCTTCTTTAAGTTTCTGTAGAGGTGCCTTCAGATGCACCCCCTGCCCCCAACACACAGAGATGAAGTTTTGGGGCAAGTGTGACCGGGATGTCCTTGCTGCAGAGCAAGGATGAAGTCACATGGCCACGCTCCTCAGAACTGACCTGGCTGTTCAGCTTCCAGGTTTCTACCTCCGTGCCCAGGGGGATCTCATGGATATCCTGGGTGAAGAACTTCCTTTTGCACTGTCCCTCAGCAGTCCTGGCAGGCTGGAGCAACTCCTCAAGGCACTCCTCCACGGCCACTGGAAGGCCTTTGCGGAGAAAAGAAAACTGTGAATTCCCTGTCCAATACCACCCTGTGGGAATCTCTTTCATCACCCATATCACAGAAGGGGCTTCCTTCTGGAGACTCACTGAGCAACTGCTTCAAGTCCAAATCAGTCAGAGAGACAGTAACAGTGACCTCCTAGAGCAAACTGCTCTCAGGAGCCGAGCAGAAGATTGAGAGCGAGGGATGCTACCCCATTCTCACAGGCTTATGACCCTCAGGCCTGTTTTTCCTGGGCCGATTTCTCATTCTGAAATTTCTTTAACATCTCTTTATCACTTCGAGCCTCAAGAACATTTCTTCTTCTTCTTCTTCTCCTTACCAGCGTTGAGAGCTGTGAAGCTCCTTTGGGAAAAGCTGAGCTCTGTTCATTTCTTTTCCCTGTTGAAAGTGTCATCCTTTTTCTTTCTTCCCTTCTCACTACCTTCCTGTAGCTTCTTCTTCTTCTTTGGTGATTTTTTTCCCCCTCTTCTCTTTAGTAGAGTCGTTGTCAGATTCTGATGTTTGTTGTAACTGCAGGGTTCTCGGGTTAATGTAAAATCTTCCGTACTTTGTGGTCAGAGAAGCACCATTTGAAGAAGCTCATCATATATTTCAAGTCCAAATCAGTTGGTGGAAGAATGAGATTCATCGTGCTCATCCCCCACGGTAATCAAGTCTCGTATATGGTCTTTTCTATGATTCTTTCCAACCTTGTTTCCAGGTTGAAGACCTGCCACTCCATCCTGTGAACTCTTCACCAGCTCTGGGTAGTACTCTGGGCAGCGCTCACTTTCTGGGTCAACAGAACAGTTGCTGCAGCCAGCTTAGGATCTCAATGCTCTTCTGCTCTCCCAACCTCCTCTTGCCCAGATTTCTTTAAAAATGTGAGATTCAGAGGGCCTGGGAGAGAGACGAACTGGATCCTGTTGGGTCCTGACATGACTACAAACAGTCTTGGCAGTTTTTACCATTTGGTTTCTTTGTCACAAGTGCAGGGGCTGCAAATGATCTCTCGCAGGCAGGATGGGCCAGATGCACTGATCACAGCTCTAGTTAGCACCTGGGCCCTGAAGCATGCATACCATGGCGGCCCATGCACTCCCACGGTCCATGTCCACAGATCAAAAAGCTCTCGTGAGGGTCAGGAAAGAGAGGCAAAATCCCAACTCAAGGTTTGTACAACATCTCAGCAACAGCGAGGTGGCTCTTTGAAAAGCAGTCATTAAAAAAGAGCACTTACTGAAAACTCAACAATAAGAAAGTAAACAACCCAATTAAAAAATGAGCAAGAGATCTGAACAGACACCTCACCAAAGAAGATATACGGATGGCAAATAAGCACATGGAAAGATGCTCCACATCATATTTCATTAGAGAAATGCAAAGGAAAACGAGTTACCACTACACATCTATTAGAATGGCCAAATCTGGAACCCTGACAAGCTCAAATGCTGACAAGGATGTGGAGCAACAGGAACTCTCATTCGTTGCTGGTGGGAATTTAAAATGGTACAGACACTTTGGAAGACAGTTTCTTACAAAACTAAACATACTCTTACCATAAGATCCTGTAATCCTGTTCCTTGGTATTTACCCAAAGGAGTTGAAAACTTAACTCCACACAAAAGCCTGCACATGGATGTTTATAGCAGCTTTGTTCATAATTACCAAATTTTGGAAGCAATCAAGATGTCCTTCAGTAGGTGAATGGATAAACTGTGGTACATCCAGATAATGGAATATTATTCAGTGCTAAAAAGAAATGAGCTATCAAGCCATGAAAAACATGGAGAAAACTTAAACGAATGTTGCTAAGTGAAAGAAGCCAACCTGAAAAGACTACATACTGTGTGATTTCAACTATATGATCTTCTAGAAAAGGTAAAATTATGGAGACAGTGAAAAGATTGGTGGTTGCTAGGGGTTAGGACGGAGAGAGGGATGAACAGGTAGAGCACAGAGGATTTTTTGGGGGGCAGCAAAAGTATCCTGTATGATACAGTAATGGTGGATACATGTTATTATACATTTGTCAAAACCCATAGGATATACGGCCACCAAGAGTGAACCACTGTAATGTAAACTATGGACTTTAGTTAATAATAATGTATCCATCTTCATTCATCAATTGTAACAAACGTACCACACTAATACATGATGTAAATAATAGGGGAAACTGGGTTGGTGGGGAAGAGGGGACATTTGGGAACTCTCTGTACTTTCTGGTCAGTTTTTCTGTAAACCTAAAACTGCTCTAAAATAGTCTATTAATTAAAAAAAAAAAAAAGCACACATATGGTGGGAGAACAGAACAGGCCTTCCACAAGGAGGAATCTACCAGATGAGAGTGGCATCTGGAGCACAGTGGAGAGCAGTCACCGAGCCCAGAACCTGGAGGGGACAAGGGGGTCGGGCTTCCTGAGGTCACACCCAAGCAGAGACCCCAGGAGCGAAGGAACAACCGTGGGCGCACTGAATGGGCCTTGTGGCCTTAAGGGAGAGGGGAGTGGGGTCTGAGGGGGTGGGGCAGTGCTGAGTGGCCAGATGCTTGTGGTCAGAAGCCCAGGGAGGGGGAAAGGGGCCTGCCTTCTTTGAATGAGTGTTATGCCTTCACTGATCTCCTGGAACATCCCAAACATAATTATTTTTAAGTACTTTTTTCTGTTCTGCAACATTGACTTCACCTGTATTGGATTCATATCAGATTATTTTGTTAGAAGTTTTTTTCTGTAGCGTGAAATTTCTTCATGTGCTCTAGAATTTTTGTTTGCACATTCATTTGGAGTGTCTTTTCCTTTCCTTTCCTTTTCCTTTGTTTTGTTTTCACTTACATCCTGACTTTGTTGAGTGGTTTGGCAATTGCCTCAACTTGGCATCCCTTTAGCAAGCAGGAAATTGAATACAGGTAGCACCCACACCCTCTGTTTCCTAGGTTTGTCATTCCATATACTATTGAAGAACCACTGTCTGTGGAAAATGAAACCACCACTTCCACACAGCACCTGTGGTACCTCTTGGAATGTGATTCTGCACCAGCTCACCTTCTCTCTTACCGGGTCCTCAGCCATGCCTTCTTTCTGGAGGGGAGAGAAACACTTTTGCCCCCTGTCTCCTTGACCAATTTGCTTAACCAAACGCACAAAGGATCTGGGACAAAGACCCATACCTTCCTTTTTCAAACCTCTTCTTCAGTCAGCCTGTTTTGCTCACCTCTCTTCACTGAATATATAAAATCTTCCATGTATCAAGAGATTGTGAAAGATTTACTCGCCTTAGTCACATGGTTTTCAAAATGTGTTAATTATGCATTACTCACATGCTCTGAGCTTTTGCTGCTAATGTCATTTTATTGGACTGGGGAGAAGTTACTTGTAGTGCTTACATAATCCTCAGACTTGCTGACGGGGTATTTTACCACCATAATATGCTTAAGTGGGGGTCCTCAATTTTGATTCATTGTCCTGATGAAATAAAATCCTTCTGGTATTTTCTTCCTTTAGTCAGATGGTAGAGGCAGTCAGCATTTTCTTTTATCTAGATGTTCAACTTCAATTCCATAGACAAATACCATTGAAAGATTGAAGTAATAATGATAGTCTAAACAGAGAACTCAAAATTCCTATACTAAAGATTAATGGGTATTCATATTGTATTTGTCAAAGTAAACCATAGAGCATTATTTCATCCCCTCAAATTTTAGTTTCAAAAAGGATGCAAGTTCAGTACTCATAAACATGGTGAAATTTATTGATCAGAAATGCTATCCTTTCTTCATAGTTGCCATAAATGGTATGATTATAAAATAGACTGACATAGAACACTTGACAGCTCTTTCTTTCTTATACACTGTAATTACTTTTGCAACCTGTCTTATTTGTCAATTTAAAATAATGAGTCAGTGAAACATGCGGTTAACACATGGCATGATTCTATGACAAATAGACATGATTCACGGTCCAGAGCAGGTTCATGCAGAAACCAGCTTTGCCTTTGATTAAATGGCAATACATGTTTATACAGCATCCTCCAAGAACTTAAGGAAACCCTGTATTTGAGGCTGAAATACGTATACTACCATTTTGTCTTTTCAGCAGCATGGGTCAATTGTTTTTGGTCAGATACATTTTTGGGGTCCCATCTGTACAATCAAAGCAATAATGAATTGTGACAGTTTTAAAATATGTCCGCAAATCGTTTGGCACCCTTCCCACGTGGGTTCTATGGCCTCTCCCCCTGAATCTGTACTGACGTTAGAGACTCATTTGTAACCAACAGAACCAGCAAAATGATTTACATAACTTTTGAGGCAATGCAATGTCTGCCTGGTTCCCTTGGGGCACTTGCTGTGGGGGACCCCAGGTGCCACGTAAGAAATCCAACCACTCTGAGACCCTCATGCTGTTGAGGCCACGTGGAGGTGCTCCAGCCGACAGCCCAACTGAACTCCCAACCAACAACCAAACTGCCAGATGTATGAGTGAGTCATTTTGCACGACCAGCTCAGTGAGCCTTTAGATGATTTCAGTCATTGAGAGAGTCCAAACAAGAACAGCCCAACTGAGCCCTTCTCCAATTCTGCAGTCAAATAGTTTTAGAGAGAATCTTGCATCTTAGGAGACTGAAAATGCACCTTGTAATATTAAAGTCTCTGATAAGTCCTGCAGTACAGAAATCTAAATAAATTTAGCTTAAATTTATTTAGCCACAGAGCCATTCTGTCTTTAGATATCTATTAGGAACTGATTGATAAAATTAACACTCTGATTAATACAGTTTTCAATTATAAAATTTTTCAGTTATAGCTTCAGACTCTAGCTTGGCTCAGAATTCAGAAAGAGAACTTGTTGCAGTTGCAATAGTTAATTGACTTCATCTTGATAAAGAAATCAAACTTCCTTGGGGAGGTATGAATAATAGGGATGGGTGGAGGATCTGAAATATCGTACTGGAAAATAAGAGGCTACTCGTTAAACCAGAAATTACACACTAGTGCAGGGAATACATCAGCAATCATCAGGAAGGAAATTACGTCTGGACAGGAAAACAATTGAGTTTTATTTATTTAATATTCTTTTTTTTTTCTCTTTTTGGCTGCACCACATGGCATGTGGGATCTTGATTGAACCCGCACCCACTGTACTAGAAGTTTGGAGTCTTAACCACTTGACCACCAGGGAAGTCCCAACAATTGAATTTTAAAATGTCCCTTGGTTCTGCTTGTTTTGGTGGTCAAAGGAGTGGCAGAAACTTCTGGCTGAGTCTCAGAGCAAATCAATTTATCTACCTACCTACCTACCATCCATCTTCATTCATTTCATTGGAATGGGTAATATATTCATGTAGTGTAAAATTCACAAGGCACAGAGTGATATAAACTGAAAACTGTCCCTCCCAATCTGTCTTTCAACCACAGTGTTTCCAGTTTCTTGTCTATCCTTCCAGACAACTGGAGCATACAGAAACAAACACATATATATATTCTTAAAGAAAACATATATAATAGCATTCTATACATATTGTATTCTGTACCTTGCTATTTGTAGATAAAAATATATATTTAAAGTCATTCCATATTCATACATGGAGAGTTTCCTTATTCTTATTTTTTTCCATATCCATTTAATATTCCATTGTACGGATGTACCAGAATGTAATTAACTAGTCACTTACTGGTGGGTCTTTTCCTATTATAAACAATGTTGCAATGAATAAATTTGCCTGTGTGCAAACGCATCTGAGGATAAATTACTAGATATGGAATTACCTGGTCAAATGCTGGCAGGTGTTATTCGTGCCTGGCCCTGAACTTTTTTATGGGACTGGTGTCATGCAGGATCTCGGGATCTTAGTTCCCCGACCAGGAATGGAACCCATGCCCCCTAAAGTGGAAGTGCAGAGTCTTAACCACTGGACCACCAAGGAAGTCCCTCACATCTACTTTCTTTTCTGGGGAACTGCTGTTGACTGACAGTTGCTGCCTGGCCCGCAGATGTCTTGGAAGTTACACGCCCTTCTGGGGATAGCCCCTGGCTAATGACTTACAGATGTGCGGGTGTCACAGGCTAGCCTGTGCAGAACAGCCTCTGTGGTGCAGTCTTCACTCAGGAGTTCCTTGTGGGATGAGGCTGTAGGATGAGGCTTATGCCACATCTCGCCCTATCTCCTTCCTTTGCCATCTTGCTTCCCTTACTCCCCTGCAGGTTTCTCCTGAGAACATTCCCTCAGTAAGTCATCTGTACAAGAATCCCTGTTTCAGCCCCTGTTTCTGGGGAGCCTAGTCTGAGACAAATGGTATGTGCACATGTAATCTTTTTGTTGTTGTTAAATCACATTTTTTTTATTAAGGTGAAATTCACATAACGTAAAATTAGTCATTTTAAAGTATACAATTCAGTGACATTTAGTGTATTCACAATTGGCACACAATGCCTCTATTCACTTCTAAATTTTTTTCCATCATCCCCAAAATAAGACTATACCCAGTAAGCCATCATTTCTCTCAGCCCCTGACAACCAACCACTCTGTTTTCTGTCTCTACGGATTTGCCATTCTGGACATTTCAAATAAATAAAGTCATATAACATGTGATCTCTTGGCGCATGCGTAATTTTTATAAATTTCATAGATATTGTTCAATTGCCTCCATAGAGGTTGTACCAATTTAGATCCATCCTAGCAATGTAAGGAAGTGTTAGGGAAAATTGTATCATCTTAATTGCTCATCAAGTATTAGTGAAAGATTGATTATATGCTGTATCTTACTCGGGTGACAGTATATTTGGAGCAGTGTACCCCTACTTTTAAAAATGTGTTTGTTTCCAGAGGAACTGGGACAACTGTCTGCTTAAAAAGTTGTTTCCATCTCAACAGCCATGTGACCAGTGACCCCATGGCTCTTCCACTTGCCACGTAGATGGTGGGGAGGGCCACGGCCAAAGGGACTGGGTAGGAAGGGTTAGGATACTTCAGGACATAACAAGTTATAAGGTCTCCAGTTTTTAAACCTTGACAAAGCTCAGACTACCTAGTTGTGAGGAAAATATCTGGGACTCATAGGGAGATTCTGTTTCTGAGCCCAAATTTGACTAGTGCTTTTAGGGGGTAGATGGTTTAAGCAGCAGTGTGGTTTGCATAAGCCAGAGGCAGCCTGCTGTGGGCTTTCAGGTCAGCACATTTGAGATCCAATCCCAGCTCTGCTGCCTTCTAACTCTATGCCCTTATCTTTCTGAGTCTTGGTTTCATTTTCAGTAAAACAGTAATAATAATACCTATCTTGCAAAGTTATTATGAAGATTCAATGTGTTTTGTCCCTGGTAGGGGTTCTGTAAAGAGTACTGAAAAGGTAGTAGGAATTGTGGTTATTATTATCAGAGAGCTCTCCTTAACTTTGAGGAAAGGTTTCAACACTGGAGAACAACAACCCCACTTTTCACCAGTTCTTCACGTTGTCCTATTCCAATTCTTTTACACTAACGAAGACCCGTACTCCCCTCTCACTGCCTTGATCTCTCAGTTCATTCAGGGGCTGGCATAGACAGCCAATAAAAGAAAACCAGAGCATGCGGGTGTCAGGGTTTTCTCTGCTGGTAAATGTTTGGGAACCCTATAACCTGTGTTCAAGAGGAAGGACTGACTGCCTATATGACAAGGGGTTTCAATGGTGGGGAGTTTTCCCATTTCCACTGAGGACAACGTAAAAGGAAATGGAGGCGCTGGAGCAAAGGGGGTTAGAATGGACTTAAGCAAGATCTTCCAAGACCCTCAGTGTTAGAAGATTCCATACCGTGAACACATTGCCTCTGGGTTTATTTGAGTGTAGTCCAGCTTTATGGTTCAGCATTGGCTTTGTATTATCTAAGACACCCAAAGGAATCCCCACATATAATACAAAATGCACACATTATAGAACAAAGCCAAGGATGATGATGATGATGATGATGAGTTTGGCTGCACTGCACAGCTCGTGGGATCTTAGTTCCCTGACCTGGGATTGAACCCAGGCCACGGCAGTGAAAGCACTGAGTCCTAACTACTGTATTGCCAGGGAATTCCCAAGGATTATTTTTTTTAAACCCTCATTGTGTTTAAAATCATTTTGGGGTAAGTTTCAAATGATCCTCTTTCATTATATTCCCCACTGTTGTCCTGTTCATAAAGGTTGTTGTTGTATAATGAGTAGGGTTGTGAACAACTTTATTGGCTTATTTGTTTTGGTGGAAGAAGGGGTGCTTTCTTGAGAAAAGAAAATTGGAACATTTGTTTGAGAAAAGTTTATGCGGACAGAATTTTCTCTGCTTTGGAAAAAATGAAAAAGCCAGATCTGTCTTGAGCCTTTCATGTTAGGTAATAGTTTGAGAGTATGTCTTCACATCTTGTAAAATAATTATTGCATAAATTACTTATCCTCTCTTCCAGAATAAAGTACTTCTTGGTACCCACACTTGAGAGAACTTACAGATGCAAATTGGGGTGGAGTGTGCTTTTAGCTTTTTTTTTTTCTTTTGCAGTAGGGAAGGCAGATTAGGTAAAGGCACATACTCCAAGATCTAGGCTGCCATGTTGTTACACAACTCCAAAAGACACTATTACATTATACCCTATGTGAATGGCGCCCCCTGGAATTCAACAGTGTAAATGGTGAGCCCTGGAATTGTGCATTACTTAGTGATGTCCACATTTTTTTTCCCAATGGCGCTTTTGGAGTCTTGCCTCATTTAGTGTCTCTAGAAAGCATTATCTACAGTTCAAGCTACAACAACCTGAGTCAGAAGCTGGCAATCAAATCCAGCTTAAGATGCTCTCCTTCCTCTGAACACTGCTGGCATGTGGAAGTGACTAAGGCTTGGTCCCTCATGGTACACACAGCACAGGGGGTGACCCATCAAAGGCAGGAGATTTTGGTCCTCTGGTCTATGGATATGGTGACCATATTTTTTCAAACAAAAATCAGGACAAGTGGTCTGGCAAGGCGTTATTTATGGCCTGTGAATATATTTAAAAGGAGCCTTACAAATAGCTTTTAGTGATTTATGTGACAAATCATTGTGTAGAAAAGAATGAAACTGTGAAATGGATGTCATCTCAGGAATTTTAATGTATACTCGCCACCTATAATATTAATAGCTACCATTTATTGAAGGCTTATTATTGAAGCTTCAAATTAAGTGCTTTACAGAAATTATCTCTTTTTCTCCTCAGGAGAACTCTAGTTGGTGGGCACTATCAATCCATTTTATAGAGGGGATAACTGAAATTCCGAGATGAGAAGTAGCTTACCACGATCATGTAGCTAGGAAGTGGTGGAGCTAACATTCTGACCCAGGCTGGCAGGACCCATACTCTTCAATGATACAACACAATACCATCTCTCCTATTTAATGTGGGCTTTTTACTCTTTTATTGGCAAGTTTTACTCTTCTCTTTGGGTCTGAAATGTAGCAAAAGACGGTAGTTCCATCAGGCCAAGAGATTTATAACTCTCTCCTGTCGGTGGAGAATAAGATATTCCTCATTGCCTCAGTTTAGTTCAGGACAACAAACATTTATTAAGTATCTACTTGATACCAGCCACAGGGCTAGTAGTTATGGAATATAAAGATTAATGAATATCAATACTGCACTCTTCCTACACTCAAGATGTGTGGATTAGGGGGAAATAGCAAACACACAACTTTAATATGAGGCCAACTGGAATAAGTGACATATTGGAGAAGCTAGTTGTTCTGAGAGTTTCAGGAAGGTAGAAATTAAATCTGACTAGGGAATCTGACTACAGGAATTGGCATTTAATTAGGGCCCTGGAAGATTGTAGGGCTATCATCGTTACTATGGTTGTGTAACAATTTACGCCAAAACTTAGTGGCATTAAACAATCATTTTACTCTGTTAAAAAATCTCACGTTCAGGAATTCAGGAAGGTCTCAGATGAGCAGTTCTTGCTTGGGGTCTCTTAAGAGGTTACGATCAGATGCGACTGGGGCTGCAGTCATCTGGAGGCTCGAGTGGCTGGACATTCAACATGGCACACTCACGGGGCTGGCATTAATGCCAGCTGTCAGTGGGAACGCAGCTGGGCGCTCAGCTGGGCTGCCACTGGAGTGCCTGCACAGGGCCTCTGTAGCATGGTGGCCTCAGGCAGAACTTGTGCACACTAACCTTGGAAGTCACGCAGCATTACTTCTGCCACATCCTGTTGGTAATGAGGAAGTCACTAGGGCCAGCCCAGATTCAAGGGAAGGGGTCATGGGCCCCACCTCTCAATGGGAAGAGGATCAAGGTCACATTGTCAAAGAGAATGTACAGTCTGCCACAAGGGTGTGGCAGGTGGAGGTGTGGGCAAAGGGCCTTCTAGGCAGAACCGCAGGAATAGGAAAGAGGGATGTTGAAGGAATGGCAGGTTGCCTGGTGTAGCTTGGGTGGGGAGTGTGATGAATTGGGAGAGAGAAATTTGAAAAATTAGTTTGGGTTCTGTCCACAGAGGGCTTTATAAAGCCAGAATGCTGAGTCTGGATTTATTGAGAGGTAATATAGTGATGAGACTAAGAGCATGGTTTTGGAGTCAGCTAGAATTCTTTCCAGATCAACCTTTTACTAGCTGTGTGACCTTGGGTGAATTCCTTACCGGTCCAGAGACTCAATGTTCTTACCTGTGAAAGAAGATGATTGTAACTTTGTTGCAGTTTTACTTTACAGGATAAGAAGATGAATGTAAATCACTTAGTATATAATAAAGGGTAGCAATTATTATTACTCTGATAGGAATAAGGCAGCCTATGAGAGTGTTTGAGGATAAGGTAACATGATCATATACTTGTCATTCAGAAAGATTCCAGCAGGCAGCTAGCAAGCCTGGAGTCAGGAAGACCAGTTAGGAAGCAATGATACTAAGTTGGTTAAGAAGCCACGAGAGTCTAAACTCGGGTGGTGACTGAAGAGGGCTTAGAATGACAAGATGTTGAGATGTTGAGGAGATAGAGGTTTTATTTGGTGGCTCATGGGCGACAAGGGTGAGGGAGAGGGAGAATCTGACTTGGGTCAGAGGTCAGAGGTAGATCATCCTTGCTGGGGTGCTGATTCTAGAAGCAGAACCTGAGACAGAGAATCTTGGGTGAGGGGTTTATTAGGGGAGTGTTCTCAGAAGAAAGAGTGTGGGAGAAGGATGGAGCAGAGGAAAATGTTAAGAAAAGAGGTGGTCTCAGCTGACCACCAGCTTCGGTTGGATCCCACAGGAAGCTCTGCAGCTTGATGGCACCACACAATACTTTGCACCTTGAGGCAAGTGTCCTGCCTTTTGTACTTTGCCTGCAGACAGTCAGTCAGAGCTTTGGGCTGCCTTGGGGTGATGGGGTAAGGTGTAATCTTCCTTGCCAGATGGTTCCATTTGGCCAAGAGCAATTCTCTGGA
The DNA here is from genome assembly GCF_964374135.1 of Grampus griseus. Lineage (NCBI taxonomy): Eukaryota > Metazoa > Chordata > Mammalia > Artiodactyla > Delphinidae > Grampus > Grampus griseus. The sequence continues at coordinate 38,936,925 of NC_138999.1, read as the reverse complement.
GAAGGGGGCAGCTGTGAGCTCTCAGCAACCACCATTCCCGGCAGCTGGGGGAACGGGTGTACTGGCCCAGAAAAGGGGATTTGGACGAGGCACCACCAGTATCCATTATAAGGGTCAGTGTTGCGATCAGTCTGCTCAACACCTTTCCCAAGCCAGGGAACCAGTGCAACTGAACTTCTGCTCTGCACGCCTGTCTTCATTACAGAAAATTCCTATAGGTTGCAAGCTGTGATAATAACTAACATCTAGTGTTTGGGAGGTCATCTTTTCTTCTTAAAGTATCCTGGGGTATGGCATTGTGCACGTGTAGAGTGCTGAAATGGGGGCCACAAGGAAGTCCGTAGAGCCTTTGGCCTACAAAGAGAGAGAGAGAGGAAAAGCAAGAGAGGCCGATAGAACAGATAGCACATGGAGATGTGCATTACATCGTATTTACTGAAGAATTTCCCCCCCTCATAATTTATGTACCTCTCAAAAGACCCAGCAGGTGCTATTTTTTCTGTCTCTGGCTCTGTGATCTTCTGTTCCACGCACGCTGGATTTGATTGAGATTAGACAAATCACTGTTTTCTTTGAAAAGGGAAACTTCTGAAGCAATTGCTGAATGTAGCACGTGATAAATTTAACTTTTCACGTAGGTACTGTTTACTTCTTTAAAGTCGGTATAAATGATTAAATGGGAATAACTCTATAATTCAAAGCAAACACATACACACATACCAAATCTTCAGATGAATGGCTTGGCTGCCCGCCACCAGAAATCTCCCACTTCCCTTTTATTATTCGAAGCAAACACAAAACCAAATCAACACCATCAAGGGTTTGCCCACTTGGAAAGGATATTGCATTCCAGAGCAGTCCAAAGGTTACACTACTCATGACAATTGTATATTGTTTTCTCTAAAGTTCATGGGAATATAATAGTTGTTATTTTCTTCCTTCATACCAGCTTTCCAGCACTCCTTGTCCTTCTAAAAGGGAGAAGCACATCTTTTGTGCATTGTGCAAAGTGACCCTCTTTGGGAAGTCTTCCTACTGGGCTGAGCCTGTCTATTTACCACCATGGTTCTACCATAATTTGTTATAGCAGCCTGAATGGACTGCTATTTTCAGAAGGAAAGACGACACTCATGAAAACCACTCAGACTATCACCATTCCCGTACTGGATTTATATAGATAACTATATAAGAATGAGCTACTGGAGGTCAGAGGTTATATTTTGACCAGATGACCACAAATAAATGGTTTCCAAATACGTGTTAGATGCCATCACACTGAGCAAGCTAATTACGTCCTAAAGATTAAATGCTAGCAGAGTTTCTCACTTCTATCAAGATTAATACTCAAGATGAGCATGTTCTGTATATATTTAAAATTTTAAAAATCACCTTTTGTTATGTGATGTATAATGAAAAGATGAAGATTCAGGAAACCCCAACTTGTAGTGACAGGAGATTTTGGACAAGTCTTTGAGCCTCAGTTTCTGAATTTCGAAAGTGGTAATATTTGTTAGGCCTGTGAGCCAGAGTTGCTGGGAGCATCTAAGGAGATATAAATGTAAAGAAATTTTGTAAACTTGAGTGATGTTCAAATATTGGAAACTAGGGGACATTAAAGAATTATACACTTAAAATGTCTTCTTTTATTCCATCATATAGGGAATATATACTCATAACAAAAATATAGAAAAGTGGGAAAAAAAATGGAGAAGGGGAAACATTTATAAGATTTAAGTGGTTATTAGATTAAAAGTGATACCTCTCCAAGTTGGATGTTATAGTGGACTGAGTGGTGGCTCCTCAAAAGATATATCTGAGTCCTGGCCCCTGGTTCCTTGAATGTGATCTTATTTGGAGAAAGGGTCTTTGCAGTTATAGTTAAGTAAAGGATCTTAAGATGAGATCATTCTGGATTAACTGGGTGGGTTCTAAATCCAAAGACAAGTGCCTTTATTATAAGAGGAGAAACAGAGTGGGAAAATGTAGGGGAAGGCCATGTGACTATGGAGGCAGAGATTGGAGTGATGGGGCCATAAGCCAAGGGATGCCAGCAGCCACCAGAAGCTGGAAAAGGCAAGGAAGGAGTCTTTCCTGGAAACTTCAGGTGGAGCATGGCCCTACTGACACCTTGATTTCAGACTTCTGGCCTCCGGAACTGTGAGATAATACCCTTCTATTGTTGTAAGCCACTCAGTTTGTGATAATTTGTTATGGCACCCTAGGAAACTAATAGAGATGCTCACCATAAAGAAAGCCCTACGAATTTCATCATGCCAGAGAGTGAGCAGAGTATTGAAAGACAAAGTATGTGGTTGGCAATCTGCAATGCATGGCTTTTCTAATGAAAAAGCTTATTTTCTGCCCCTTTTAAAGGAGAATAGTCACTTTAAATGAACCAAAAGAAAACAGCAATAAAAACTATAATAAAGGCAAGTTAGGAGAAGGTTGAGAAGGAAAGTAACCACAGCAAATAAGATTAAGTCAGCTGAGTGGCCTTATCTTGTATTAAGGAAAGACTTTTGGCGTAGAATTAAGTAGGTGAGCGTTTCCTCTTTAAAGTGGAGCATGGGAATAAAAGAACAAAAGGATTAGGCATGCAAACAGTTAAGGGATAGAGGAAAAAAAACACCCAGTTGATTCAGAATTTATACCACCTTTGGCTCAGACTTTGTCCTTTTCTTGATTTTACATTTAGTTGTGTTTAAACATTTTAATAAAGAAATTGATTTTTATCAAGTTAAGTTGGAAAAAAATTCACTGTTTAATTTGGGAGAGTCTGGGCAAAGGAAGTCCTTGGCTATTTGAGCAACCTTAATGTAGTACCTGGCACATACAACTCAACCAGTTGAAACCCAAATTTATAATATGGATTTTCCATGTTCTGGGACTGACCTCTTGGCCAGAAGGATATTTAAAAGAAGTCCTGCCCAAAGCAAAAGTTACCTTAATTTAAAGTTTGCCTGGTTCCTATTTTGTTAATCCCCAGCCTCCTTAATATCTTCTTTTCTATTCACTTGGTACATCTTATGGTTCTTTTGTTGTTAAAAAGAATAATAAGCACCGATTACCTCTTAGGCACTTATGTTTTCATAGATACCATTTGATTTTCATGATAATCTTGGGAGGTACCTAATACCATCCCTATTTTATACATGAGGAAACCAAGGAACTGTGACATTGGAGGGACAGTGTCTTAAGTGACTCCATGTCCAGAAATAAGCTGTGTGACTTTGAACAGATAAGTTACATAACCTCTCTAAGCCTCAGTGTTTTCATATGTAAAATGGCATCACACTCCATTTTCTTGTGTTCTAAGGAGACTTTTATTTTCACTTCTTTTTTTTTTTTCTGGTTGACTTTTACTTTCATTTTTTACTCTCCCATATTTTCCTAAACACTGACAATGAGCAGGTCAAAAAGGAAACCAATAAATATTTTTACACACAGGAAAGAACAGGAAAGATAATTACATTGTTCAGAAGAGAGATTAGTAACATGGGTGATCTTTCACTTCTTATTTTAATGTTTGAAATTGAAGTGTACCTTATAACTGCCGTCCTACATTTTTCACCCTATAAAGAGGCTATTACATTGATGATGTCTTAGTGTTGATAGCATTTGATAATTGAGGGATTTGGTAATGCATACCCTCCAGGGTTCTTATAAAGCCTAAAGATTATGTATGTAAAGTGCTTGGTACTGAGTCAGAGCTCAGGAAATGTTGATTTTTATTATTTTTTAAGTAACTTGGCCATAGGTTATACTACTAGTAAGTGGCAAAGCCTAGATTGGAACCAAGTTTGTAACTGTACTTACGGAGCTCCTTCTTTTCTAGGCCAAAATTCTAGTCCCAAATAGTGAGGGAACCAGCTCATTATATTAGCTGTGAGTCGGTCCCCCATATAATGACCCAGACTCCCTGATTCTCATAACTTTGCCTGTTCTTCCGAGTTCCTAATATCTTCACGAGGCATAAATTATGTTGACCCATCAACATTTTAAATTTGAAATTGTAATCTTTAAATCAAGGCACACAGGACTTGCGTAATTAGTATTTGTTATATTAAGTTGTCATGTTGTCTTCGGATACTGAGCTTCTAGGATAACGGGAACTAGGTGAAACATAAATAGGCTGAAAGGCAAATAGAAAGGTAAATCTTAATTTACAGGCTTTAGTCTGTTCCAGTGTCCCCTTTTTGTGTTTTTGCTTTTCCTCCCAGAGGGAATCAACAATTCATCATTGTACCTGTGATTGGTGTCAATGTTCCTTTACCCACTGAAAGTGACCCTGAGCTGGGGAGGGAAGTATGGCCAAGAATCTCAGGCACAAAGTTGGTGTAGTAGACATTTATTGTTATTATTATTATTATTAATTGCCTGCCTGACATCCAGTCTTTCTTCTTTTCCATTGGAGAAAGTCTGTCCTCCCTCAGTCCTTGTGATTTTGGGGGGTAGGATTCATCCTAGGGGTGAGTGAGAAACCCAGGCCCAGACAATGAGCATATTTTATCCCTTTGCCCACCATATTTGGTTCAGGGATGAGCAAATAAGTTACATTTTTTTACCTAATCTAGTTTGAGTTTTAACTTTCTAATACTTCTGATTGAAAGAAAGTAACTAACATCACTAACATAATTGGAAATGAAGACCAGTTGGCGGTTGGGGACACCCCCAGTAGCCACAGGCCAACATTGGAACTAAATCCTTAATGAGGAGTTGATGAGGATAGTTTTTCAGGGTTCCCTGGCACCATCAAGGAAGAGGCTTGTTCCAGTAGAACGACCCAGGTGTAAAATCAGCCAGGCAGATATTTTTATTAACAGTGAGGTTATCGTGGTCCCACAAATCAATAACCTTTATTTAAACCACACAGTTCCATCTTCTTGAATCCAGTGTTTGTCAACCACTCATTTGAACTTAATCTAGCCTTTCTTTTCTGGGAAGGGAGTCCATATAGCAAGTGAAACTCCTTCTCTGGGAGGTATTTGGTAGGGTAGTGTAAGTGAATCAACTCATGGTCTGGTTATAAGTGAACCTCCTGTGAATCTGATTGTCACAAGCCAGTCCAACTGGTGAGCTCAACCTCGGATAATTTAACACATGTGAATTCTGAACCCGCACATTTGAAAATCACATCCAGAACAGAAGTGACTAGTGGCAATTAAAAAAAAAACCCTTACAGTTTACCTAAAAACACCATATTTAAAAATTACCTATTTGTTGTTTTCTCTTGAGGGAGGAATGGGCTTGGTATTTGTTCTTTGAAATGTCTTCCACTCGTCTAAGATCCTGGATGCACTGTATAGAAAGTCAGTGAGGGTTTGGGGGCTGATTGATTTACTTACTTTTTTCTAAGACCTCAGCCACTGAACAGTGATCCTTTGCGTGGTTGCTGAGATGTTAGTTATGAAAAGTAGCCATCACAGCCCTGGTAAGATGTTCTAAGATCTTACTTGATAAAGTGATTCGGTCTTTCGGAAAGTTTATATCTGTGACTACCCTGATAAGACATGAGGTTCTAGAGAAAGGAGTGGAACGTTGAATGTCCAATGTATTTTACAGTAGAGCTTATTGCAGCATCTTCAAGATAAAGAATGCCATTTAGAGGTTATTTCTCTTCATTAAGAAGACTTGATATTCCTATGTAGTTTGGAAATACTAAACTATTAATAGACTTGCTAGGAGTTTTGCTTATGAAGTACAACAAACACTGACTATCTACTATGTACGTGGCATGGGTTAAGTAAATGTTCCCTTTTACACAACCTAAGTGCAAGATACTGTCAAAGTAATTTCATAATCATTTCATAAGTCAGATAAAGGCACTTACCATAAAGGTTGTAATGTTTTTAAATGTCAGAGCAGTAACTGAACAATTATAAGAGGGCACATTTTGTTATTAATTTGTCACTCTTACTATGACATTAACTTCCTTCCTCCAAATTACTCATTTGACATTTTTCCAATCCAGACTGTGTGAAGAGCTTCACAATGGACCTTGCCTTATTTTTTCTTCTTCCTTTTTTCACATTGTTTTAAAAAAACCATACAAAGTAAGCACAAATACCTTCTTGTCATAAAAAGTTTTCAAATGATAAAAAAGCAAATGTCCCCTTTTATTCCTACCCAATCTTACGCCCCTTTCCAGAAGTTACACTGTTAACTGTTTATTGTATCTACTTTCAGCCCCTTCTCTATGCATTTATGAAAAAATATGTACATATATCAGTGTATGGTTTTATTTTTGGTATGTGTGTTTATAAATTGGATCGTAGTGTATGTATTGCTTTGTAACTTGCCTTTTTCACTTAATGGGCTGTGTTAGGGATCTTTCCATATCAACACACGTGGATTTATTCATACATTCAACAAATATCTATTGAGCACCACTGTGCTCAATACTGATTTTATTGTTGTTCAGCAAATATTCACTCTCCTTTCCCCAGCTCCTCAGGGGAAGAGTATATTTCGCTGCCCCGTTGATGTGGAGTTTGCTCATATAACTTGCTTAGGCCGCTGGAATGTGGATGGTAGAATCGACAGCGTGTCAGATCCTAGCAGAAGCTTTCAGAGGCATTGCAAGTTCTGCTAGCCTTCTTGAGCTCCTGCCCTCCATTCAAAGAATAGCATGTTTCCCATGTCCTTCAGCCTGGTCTCTGGCACAGGAAGATGCATGGAGCAGATCTGAACCCAGCCCACAGCCCGGAACAGAGTTACTGCAGTTGACTGTAGAACCATGAGCAAAAAATAAACATTCGTTGCTGTGAGCCACTGAGATTTTGGGATTTTTGTAACTCGGCCTGATCACAGCAAAATCTGATGGATACAAATAGTTGCTATTTGCCAGACATTGCTCTAGATGCTGGGAAAACAACAACAGTCCCTGCCTACATGGAGTTTACATCGAAAAGCTGGTTAGTATTCCATGGAATGGTTGAACCATGGTAAGGTATTGTCTCTTTTTCAGTCTTATAGGCCTTTTGTAGAAAGTGCTTAGCATGCAAGGTCTGTGCAACCTCAACACCTCTGCCGCCTCTATCCCCTCCTTCCCCTCACTCCTGCCACCCAGTCGTTCCTCTGCTCTTGACCTTCCGCCTTGACTATGGAAGAACCCATTGGCTCTCCTCTAGGTTCTCCCTACTCTCAGATGTCCCATGCATTACGACAAGTGCATTTTCTAGCCATGACCTTGCCTCACGCAAAACTCAGTAACTCTTTTTCCTTCTTTATAAAACACAAAGTCTGGCCTTCAACGTCCACCCCCTCTCAACTTTCCAACTACATTTTTTCTTAGTCTTGCACTCTCGTGTTTTGCCAGAGCAGCCTGCTTACTGCCCAGGACACGCAGCCTGTAGTGAATTTCGTGGTGGGCCACCCCGACAGAATTTCCCTTCGGGACTGAGGTACCCACTCCCCCAGCTGCCAGGAGTGTTCGTGGATGATGGCTGCCGTGTAGTCTGCTCTCAGATGAAGACACCCACCTCACCCAAGGTTCACATTCCCTTCCCAGGGACAGGCTACATCCAATGACTGGTCAGAAGGGGTGGGGATTCCCTGCTGGTCCAGTGGTTAAGCCTCCGCATTTCCACTGCTGGGGGCCCAGGTTCAATCCCTGGTCAGGGAACTAAGATCCCACAAGCTGCGCTGTGTGGCCAAAAAAAAAAAAAAAAGGTGTGTGTGGAGAGGGTGCTATCAAGATCCATCCCCCTTGTCTCAAGGCAAGGCAACTCTGAAAAGTTATTCCAGCTTCAGACCAATCTATGAGATTGGCTCAGGCTTTTTGTTTGGTGTGGCTATATTGCAGCCCAGCACCTTCCTTTGCTTAATATTTCCTTGTCTTCTCCACGGGGGATGATCCCAAGGATACTCCCTAATACGTTTCCGAAATGCTAAACTCCATCCCAGAGTCTGCTTCCTAGGCAACCTGAGATGAAACACACCCTGCAGGTCCTTGGGCCTTTCCCACACATTGGGACGTTTGATCACGCTATTCTCTCCACCCAGAACGCCTTCCCTATAATCCTCAGCTAGTTAAAACTCTACCCAGACTTCGTGACCTCTCCCTAACATCACCTATTCCAGGTAGTTTTTCCTGACTTTTGAACCCAGAAGCCCTTGCTCTCTTGAAAGGCCACTAGCAATGTTCTTTTCATATTTCTGTTACGGTGCTATGGGAGCTGGTAGGTTGTAAGGGGAGAGCTTGGACTTTGGAGTCAAGCAGGCTGGTATTCTTTTAATTACTAGCCGTGTGAAGACAGACTCTTCAGTTTTTCTCATCAATAAAATAATAAGAAAAAAAAAGGCTACCTCATAAGATTGCTGTTAACATTAAAGGGAATTACACAGATAAAATGCCTGGTGCATAGCTGGTGCCCAAGTGCGAGATCCTCCCACGCTCTCCTTTCTTCTTCCCTTTATCATATCTTGTATCTTTATTGATTGTGCCCATCATTTATGGACTTGTCTCATCTGCCTACACGCTTGGTAAGGGCTGGAATGTGCCTTGCTTATCTTTGTATTCACACAGTGCTTTGCACAAAGAGCTTCATAAATGTTGAGCTGAATGCCACCTCTGGGCCAGCATTTCGAGTTTGTTTTTGGAACCAAGAATTTCCCCGTTGTATCCCACAATTCATAAATTGATTGCACAAAAAAAGGGAGTCCAGAATGACTATTTATGGGTTCTCAATAGCAACTTTAGCCGCAGAGAGTTCTGCCAGCCCTCCGGCTGGCCTTGTCTCTCACTGCAAGCACCATATGGGAAGGCAAACCTCAAACAAAGGTGCCCTCAGAGAGTCTGGACTCAGAAAACAGCTAAGGAATTTCAAGGCAAACCATACACATCAGCGTTCCTATGACTAAAGTTTCTTTCAATCTAATTTTTTAATGATCATAGTTGAGAATTCTAAAATAATCTTAAAGATGAGCTCTAGGGTAAGAAGTGACCAAGTTAGCACAGTGCCTAGCATAGGTTCAGGACGTGTTTCTTGAATGAATAAATGAATGGATGGATGGGCTGTGGCTGGGTCATGGGTGAAGTTCTCTAGGAGGGATACTCCCATCTTCTCAGACACACTCAGGTCACCTTCAGGGCAAACTGGAGGACAGAGTGGGACCTCTCTTAGGTAGCCACTCTTAGGCATGGTTACTGGGGTAAGTGAAAGACTCTTGTGTCTGACAGCACCGTTTCTGAAGGTGAACACATATGGTGATAATGCTGTAGTGCTGGAAGTGATATTTCTTTAAAACCCCAGCATAGCTCTAAGTCCAAGTTTCTAAATAGACATTAATGGCCCGTGTCGCAGGTTGGCTTCCCTTCAGAAGGAGACTGAGGCTGAGACTGAGTTTAGCGTGCAGGGTGTTTATAAGGAGAGCCCTTGAGATCAACACCTGTGGAAAGGAGACGAAGGAAGCAGGGGTGGGCAGAGGGAAATGTCGAGCTGCAATGCAGGTCCAAAGACAGCTTTAGCCTATACTACAGAGGGCTCTAGAGCTAGATGACCCTTCAAAGTTGTCCCAAGCTGGGCTGAGATGATCAGGCCTTTATACCTTTGCCTCAATCAGTCATTGTATGTGGGTTGTCCCCAGAATAGTGTGATTTTGGGTGAGGTGCTTCTCTGCAGCTGAGGCAGACCCTGAGGGGCTGAGGGCTGTCTGCTCACTGTACTAGCAACAGCTGGGGTATCAAGTCCTTCCTTGTAGGGCGGCTGGGAGGCGCAGCTCCATATTCTCAGCCCTTTATGCCCATCCCTATGCCCCCAACCCCCTCTCCTTCTGCCACCCCTGCCTTCCTTTATACCCCTGCAGCAGTAAAGTGCTTGTAGTCGCCATGCCTTGGCTTATGCTGCCTCTTTTCTTAGAATGTTCCTCCTCTCCTTTCTTGGGTTAACTTCCATTCATTCTTTAAGATGAATCCCTGGACATTATCTCCACTAAGATGTTCTTCTGTTATAAATCAGAAACTAACACACCATTGTAAAGCAATTATACAAAAAAAAAAAAAAAAAAAAAAGATCCAAGGGGGAAAAACAAAAAAACCAAAAAAAGCAAAAAAAGAAAAAGATGTTCTTCTGGGCTCCTGAAAACAAAATGAGATGTTTCTCCACAGTACTTACAAAATATCCTGCACCTCATACTTCTTTACCACGCTGTAGTTGTGTGTCTGCTTGTGTGTCTGTCTCTCGTTCCAGACTGGGAGTCCCATTCAGGGCCCAGCACCTGGGAATGTCTGACTCAGATAACGGGGATTCTATTCATGTTTGTTAAATGAATGATTGGGTGGAAGAATGACAGGGCTTGTTAACAGAACTGTTTTGTGAGTGTGTAGTCCTACTGGCTAAGAAATTACAAAGTAGGTCAATGATAACATCATGTGTGTTTATTCAGACTTTTACACTTGCAAGAAACAGTCTTGCAAACCCCTTGGATCCTTTTGCATTTGGCTGGCTGGCTGTTTTGCAAAATGAACAGCATATATGGCGCTTTCTGAGCTGCTGTCTCCCAACCGGTAGGTTGGGACACTTTGATGGGTTGCAAAGATGTTCTTGATATGTCACAATCCCCTTGGTTTCCTCATTCTTTGTTATCGATTTCTGACCAGCAGGGTGGGATTAGCGGTAATGTGGCAGAGAGAGGAGGTGGGACAACACAGGCGAATATGTGAGTGTCTCGAGGTCAGGTGTTTGGGGTATGGTGGCTATAAAGCTGGATCAGCGAAGGGCTGGATGGGATGGGGCAGGACGCGGGAGACAGTACACCCTGCCTCACTCTGTATCCTGTTTTGCACAAGGTTGGTGAACACAGAGATTTCAAATGACTGTAAATGATATCGCAACGGAAGTCTCCTAGTGTGGAAACAAGAAGCATCACCAAGTCAGGATGAGCTGAGGTCGGAAAATGAAGCAGAGAGGATTTTACTTAGTAAAAGGGAAAATTCGCTCTGTATATGTCTGTGCAAAGAATGCTCACGTGTTAGAACTCTTGTGGTTGCAAATGATAGAAGCTTGCCTGGAACCACCTTAGACAAACAGGAGGATTTATTGGCTCATGCAGAAAACCCTGGAAAAGGCAGAGATGCAGCTGACTTCTGGGAGTAGAGTGACAGAGGCTAGTCCCCCTCTAGGGTGGAGAGTGCCAGTTTCTTTGTGTCAGCTTCCTCTTTTAGACAGGTTTTTATATTCCAGGGGAGGAAATTCAGACAGCGAACAAGGGTAAAGAGGAACATTTGATAGTATATTAGAAAGGGATAAGTGCTACGGAAAGAGAAAATCAAGCGTAGAAGGGGGATAGGGAGTGCTGGGGCTGGGGGTGGATATTGCAACTAAAAAAAAAATTATTTTATTGAAGTATAGTTGATTTACAATGTTGTGTTCATTTCTGCTGTACAGCAAAGTGATCCAGTTATATATATATACATTCTTTTTCATATTCTTTTCCAATATAGTTTATCACAGGATATTGAACATAGTTCCCTGTAGGACCTTGTTGTTTATCCGTTCTATACATAATAGTTTGCATCTGCTAATCCCAAACTCCCAATCCATCCCTCCCCCAGCCCCCTTCCTCCCCTCCCCCTTGGCAACCACAAGTCTCTTCTCTATGTCTGTGAGTCTGTTTCTGTTTCGTAGACAAGTTCATTTGTGTCATATTTTAGATTCCACATATAAGTGATATCATGTGGTATTGTCTTTCTCTTTCTGGTATTGTCTTTGTCTTTCTGGTATTGTCTTTGTCTTTCTCAGAAAGAGATAATCTCTAGGTCCATGATGTTGCATTTTAAATAGGGCCGCCAGGGAAGGCCTTACGAGGGAAATGACATTTGAGCAAAGACTTGAAGGAAGAGAGGGGTTGAACCATGCAGGTAACTGGAGTTGGAGACAATAGCAAGTGCAAAGGACGTGAGGTGGGCGTGCACTTGGCATGTGTGAGGAACACCAGCAAGACCACTGAGACTGAACTGGAGTGAGCAAGGGGAACGGGAGTGGGAAATGAGGCCAGGGAGGTAAGGCAGATTCCATGGGGCTTTGTGGGTCATAGTAAAGACTGACTTTGAGAGTATGAGGTGGGCAACCACCAGAGTGTTTTGCAAGGAAGAGTAACATTATCTGATCTGCATTCAGCTCTGGCTTCTGTGTTGAGAAGGAACTGTAGAGAGACAGGGGTGGAAGTAGGGGGACCAGTTGCCTATTGTAATAATCCAAGTGAGAAATGATAAGAGCTTGGACCAGGTTTGGTCTCTGAGAAGGACTGCTCCAATTAAAGGGGAAATGGGGGCTGTGAGGTCATCTCTTTGGTCACAAGTATAGCTGGTTGCTCCAGTGAGAGCACCTGGGTGGAGTAGGAGAAGGGGTAGTTTCTCTTAAATGTGGAGAGCTGTTTCTAGAAAAAGGGAAATTGGGAGGCAGACCACAGTAGCTGTCTACTTCAGCCATTGTTTAGTCAAGACTGCTTGAAAGTTTTAGAAGCATTCTCCTGCCTTTGCCTATGTATTTGACTAGATCTAGGAAACATTCTCTGCCTGTAACTCACAAGTATATTCCACTACACCCATGGACTGGTCTGCAGAAAACAGAGCTAAAGCTTTTGTGAAGAACTGAGCCATGAGTAGATTTCATCCTGACACAGTGTCTTTCAGAGTCCTTGTTCTCTTTCTTAGAGAAGTCGTCTTTGTTGAAACATAGCTTACTCAATTTCTTACTTACTGTCCCAACGAAGGACTTAAATGGTTTCATATGCATGCGCTTGGTTTCCTCAAAAACTACCTCTTCAGAACGCCATACCGATTCTCTGAAAAGGGACAATGTGCGACAAACATTGCATTGCTTCAGAGTGACTCTTCAAAATGCTGGATGGAAATTTAGGAATCTAAAGAGTAAAATGGGCTCTTCCAATATTGCTGTTACAATTACAATGAAAGAGTCTAAATACAGAAATGGTCTCCCTTTCACTTGTCTGGGTGGTCTTTTATATTTACCCATGATACAAACACAACGAGTGGTCCTTGGACAGTGGGCTCTTTTATCTCATGTTTTTCCACAGAGGTATGATACGATGACATCTGCAACCATTTCAGATGATATTCAGTACAAAACATATATCTCATAATTTTAATGCCCTCCCACCTCGACTTTTATGATATTTAGTACTGTTGGTTTAGATTGAGTTTACCCTTATCATCTTGAATCTTGGAAGGAGAAGCTGAATATTTCTTCTTTGTTTACAAGCTTACCTATGGCTTGTAAACAAAGTTTAGACTTTGTCTCTACTTTATACTCTCTGGGTACCACAAGGTTCACCCAGATGGGACTAATTCTTGTTAAGGGCCCATTCTGTTCACTGCTGACTTTATGGTCTCCATCTTCTGACAGCCACAAACAAAAGAAGGTATGCAATCAATGTATAAGGTATGAAGAAAAATGTGACAAGTACTCAGCAAGCTAACTTAATAAATACTACTAGATTCCCTGTACATCTTTCTCCTGTCATATCACTTTCCATTATTCCAGAGGCTACTACTATCCTGAATTGATCTCTATTTACTTTTCCTATTTTATCGTGTCATTTGCTTTTCTTTCTTGAGTGTGGATTATTTTGTATGTACAAAAGAATGTTATATGGCTAACAAACACTCATGAATCTACCATCTAGCTGAAACAGCAGACTATGACCAAGACCACGCAGGTCTTTATAGGCTTACTATATTTTTATGTACCCCGAAATAATACGTTCTTCAGTTTGACATTTTAAACTTCATGTAAATGGTGTAATATTGTATATATTCATCTATGACTTGCTTTTATGATCAACATTAAGTGTGTGAGAGTCTAGGGCTGTGGGGACCAATTATGCTGGTTGTGTACTGTACAACTCTAGGGGGGAGCTATTTACTTTGCAGTCTGGGCAAACGGTAGCTTCTGGAGCTATACAGTGTACAACTTGTATCTACTACTAGATACCAGTAGCATCTTCAACCCCCTCCCCCAGATACTATAGTATTTTTCAGTATATCTCTCTGTTTAGATTTTTAATGGCTGCACTAAGTATTACATTACACATGGATAAGTCATCACATCCTACTACTGTCTACATTTTATGAGTTTGAGTGAAGTGTAGAAATCTTACATCCCTGTTAATTGTTTTCCTCTCCCCTGTTTATAACTATCTTAAATATTTCTTCTGCATACATTGAGAACCACATCACATAATGTTATCTATTTTTGCTTCAAAAGTCAAAATTTAGAAAACTCAAGAGAAAGAAAGTCGATTTTATTTACCTGTGTTTTTACTCTTTCCCTTATTTTTTATTCCTTGCTGATGTTTTCACACTCCTTCTTTTACCATATCTTTTCTTTTTCAAGAATTTCCTTTAGCTATTCTTTTAGGGTGGGTCACTGGTGACATTCTTTTAGGTTTCCTTTGCTTGAGAATGTCTTGATTTCCTCTTCATCCCTAAAGAGTGTTTTAACTGGATATGGAATTCTAGTTTGACTGTTCTTTTCTTTTAGCACTTGAAAAATTTCGTGTCACTTTCTTATGGCCTGCATGATTTCTGATGAGAAATCCAACTGCCATTTGAATTGTTTTTGCTATAGGTGGGGTATAATTTCTCTTTCATTGATTTCAAGATTTTCACGTGTTTTTAGTTTTCAGAATTTTTATTATCATATATTGTGGCATAGATTTCTTTGACCCCCTATTTTGTGTTTGCTCAGCTTCTTGAACGTGTAGGTTCATGCCTTTTGCCAAATTTGGGAAATTTTTACCCATTATTTTTTTCAAATAATTTTTCAGTCCCACACTCTTTCTCCTCTTCTCTTCATGACTCCAAAGACATGAGTATTAGATCTTTCGTTATAGTTGTATAGGTCCCTGAGGTTTTTTCTTTTCCAGTTGTTTTCTTATTCTATCTCTGTTGTTTAGGCTGGGTAATTCCTATTGGTCTATTTTCATACTCACTGATTTGCTCCTCTGTCCTCTCCACTCTGATGTTCAGCGTATCAAGTGAGATATTTTACCTAAGTTATTATATTTTTCAGTCTCAGTTTCCTTTTCATTCTTTTTATCTTCTATTACTTTACTGAAGATTTCTATTTCTCTGCTTAGACTTTCTATTTTTTCATGTGTTTTTATTGTGTCATAATTGCTCCTTGAAAAGTTTTTCTGATGGCTGTTTTAAAATCCTTGTCAGATGATTCCAGTATCTGTTGACACCTCATTGTTGGTGTCTGACTGTCTTTTCTTATTCAGGTTGAGATTTTCCTAGCTCTTGGTATGATGAATGATTTTAGATTGTATCCTGGACATTTTTAGTATTATGTTACGATACACTGAATCTTACTGAGTTCTTCTGTTTTAGTAGGCTTCCTCTGACACCATGCTTTCCGGAGAATATGGATACAACCTCTTTTCTGCCAGGTTGGGGGTGAAAGTCCAGCCTCTGTTGACACCTCGGGGT
Source organism: Grampus griseus (assembly GCF_964374135.1). Lineage (NCBI taxonomy): Eukaryota > Metazoa > Chordata > Mammalia > Artiodactyla > Delphinidae > Grampus > Grampus griseus. The sequence goes on along the minus strand of NC_138999.1, from coordinate 38,921,471 downwards.
TGGAAGTGGCACTTTGTCATCACTAGGTGGTGGTGAAAGTCATGACTCTCCACTAGACCTTCTCTGACACCATCTTAGCAGGGGGAAGGAAAGGTTCCTTGTTACCATGGGGTGGGAGCAAAAGTCCTGTTTCCACATGTGATTTCCACTGACTCCATGGAAGGACATTTCATTATTGTCTGATTGGGATGAGAGTCTTACCTCCCCGCCTTGGTCTTTCATTACACCACCCTGGCAGGGGACTTTGGGCACCTTGCTATAGCCTGGCAAAGATGGAAGTCTACTCTCTCCCCTTGTCATTTTCTGATGTGTGCCACAGTTTTTTCCATGATGTTTGGCTGGAATACAGTGGTTATTGTCCAAAAGTTCTCTGTCTTGCTAGGTTTCCCCTTTCCTGGTCCTTTGTCTAGGAAGAGCAAGATTTTATAGGGACTTTTTTTGTCTGTGCCTGCTGGCATTTCTGGGTTGGCAACTTCTGTACCACCCAGTCTGAGATAGATAAGGCAAAAAGAATACCCAAGGAACTCACTACTGTGTCATTCTTTGGGTCCTGAGGTTCCTAACTGGCTTGCCTTCTTCTCTCCCCCTTTCAAAATCTTATGTTTGTTTTATGTACAGTATCCAGTGTTTTTAGCTATACTGTGTGGGAGAAATAGGAAGAAGTGTGTCTACTCTTTTCTTTTCAGGACTAGAAGTCTCTATTCAACAATTTTTTTAAATTTCTCTTAACTTTTATTTATTTATTTATTTTTATTAGAGTATAATTGCTTTACAATGTTGTGTTACTTTGTGCTGTACAGCAAAGTGAATCAGCTATATGTATACATATATCCCCTCCCTCTTGAGCCTCCCTCCCACCCCCCCATCCCACCCCTCTAGGTAACAATTTTTAATATGTAACATTTTCATTGTTATTTGGTTTAAGAACTTTATTTTTCTTATGATTTTTTCTTTTACCAGTCAGTTATTTATATTGTGTTCTAAATTTCCAAATATATAGGATGTACTTTTTTGGTTATTTTACTGAACCTATTTGCCTGTGGGTGAGAAAGTTGCTTAAATAAATTTTTTTTTAAATAAATGCTTCAGTTTTTCACTTGTAAATGGAGATAATAATAGTTTTATTCTCATAGGGTTGTGAAGATTAAATGAATTTGTCCATGAACTTTCCTAAGAAATCATAGGTATATTCCCTTCACCATTTTTTCTTGATCCTTTTCTTTTTTTTTGGCTGCTCTGTGTGGCATGCAGAATCTTAGTTCCCCTACCAGGGATCGAACCTGTGCTCCCTGCAGTGGAAGCACAGAATCCTAACCACTCAACTGCCAGGGAATTCCCTCATTTTTTTAAATGAAAGTTTATTGAAATATAATTGCTATACCATGTAAATCATTATTTAAAGTGTATAATTCAATAGTTTTTTAGCATATTTACAAAACTACGCAAACATCACTACAATCAATTTTAGAATACTTTCATCTTCCCTCAGCAAAACTCATTAGCAGTCACTCCCCTTCCTTCCCCTCCCACCCCTCATCTAGACTTAGGCAGTCATGAATCTATTTTATGTTGCTATATAGTTGCCTATTCTAGACATTTTACATAAACAGAACCATACAATATGTAGTCTTTTGTGACTACCTTCTTTTGCTTAGCATGCTGTAGCATGCATGTATCAGTATTTCTTTTTTTATTGCCAAATAATCTTCTATTGTATGACTCTAACACATTTTACTTATCCTTTCATCAGTTGATAGACATTTGGATTGTTTCCACTTGTGGGCTATTATGAATAATATGTGTGGATATATGTTTTCATTTCTCTTGGGTATATTCCTAGGAGTGGAATTACCGAGTCTTTATTAACTTTAATAAAGTTAAATATTTAACTTTTTGAGAAACTGGCAAACTTTTCCATAGCAGCTACACAATTTTACATTCACACCACTTACATATGAGGGTTCCAGTTGCTCCACATCCTCTCCAACACTTATTACTATCTGTCTTTTTTTATTAGAGCCATCCTAGTGGGTATGAAATGTGATCTCATTTTGGTTTTGATTTGTATTTTTCTAATGGCTAATAATGTTGCATATCTTCATGTACTTAATGGCCATTTGATATTTTCTTTGGAGGAATGTTTATTGAAATCCTTTACCACTTAAAAATTGGGGCCTTCGCGGAACGGCTAGGCCCGTGAGCCATGGCCGCTGAGCCTGCGTGTCCGGAGCCTGTGCTCCGCAATGGGAGAGGCCACAACAGTGAGAAGCCCGCATACCACAAAAAAAAAAAAATTGGGGCCTATTTTTGTTGCCATTAAATTATGAGTTCTTTGTCTATCCTGAATACAAATTCCTTATCAGAGGTATGATTTGCAGATGTTGCCTCCCATTCTGTTTCGTTAATTTTTCACTTTGTTGAGAGTGTCCTTTGATGCACAAGTTTTAGATTTTGATGAAGTTTCACTTGTCTATTTTTCCTTTTGGTGTTTTTGTTTTTGATGTCATGTCTAAAACTCTTTTGCCAAATCCAAGGTCATGAGAGACGTATGTTTTCATCTAAGAGTTTTATAGGTTTTAGCTATTAACTTTAGGCCTAAGATCCATTTTGAGTTAATTTTTACATATAGTTAGAGGTAGGGATGCAACATAATTCTTTCGCATGAGTATATTCAGTTGTTTCAACACCATTTATTGAAAAGGCTATTATTTCCCATGTCAAAAATCAATTGACTATAAATGTGACTGTTTATTTCTGGACTCTTATTCCATTGATCTATCCTTATACCAGTACCACACTGTCTTGATTACTGTAGCTTTGTGGTAAGTATTGAATTTGGGAAGTTTCATTCCTCCAACTTTGGTCTTCTTTTGAAGGCTTGTTATGGCTATTTTGCATCTGTTGAGTTCCCATATGAATTTTAGGATCAGTTTGTCAGTTTCTGCAAAGAAGTCAGTTGGAATTTTGATGTGGGTTGCACTGAATCCGTAGATCACTTTGCAGGACTATTTTGATCTTAACAATATTAAGTCTTCTGATCCATGAACACAGGATGTCTTTTAATTTATTTAAATAATCTTTAATTCCTTTCAATGATGTTTTGTAGTTTTCGGTGTACAAGCTATGCCCTTCCTTTGTTAGATATATTCCTAAGTATTTTGTTCTTTTTGATGCTATTGTGTAAGATGTGCTCTTGAACCAGAAGGGTGAGGGCCGTAGCCTAAGAATGGCAGACCAAGAGCTGGAAGGAGTCAAAGTACGCTACACAGTTGAGTACCCAAAGAGTTTTGTTTCATCTACCCAGACAATTATGTAAGAGAAAAATAAACTTTTATCTTGTGCAAATATATGTTATTTTTGGGTGATCTATCACTCACAGATGAACTCATTTTAATAAATCTAACCCATGATGTTAATCATTTATTTATTCACTCATTCAACGGTTACCTGTTGAACATATAAAATGTCATAACATTGTACTAGGCCCTGAATGAGATGAAAAAGACATGTAAATCCCAGCTATTTAAGAACCTCTCAATGATACATACACTCCAATAAAATGTTTTGGGTAATGACAAAGTGCCGTTTGCCCACTGAAGTGAATAACACAGACCATGCTTGCCTCAAGTCAGAAAAGACAGGGACGAGAGGGTGGGAAGAGAAGAGATCCCCTAGGACTGGAGTCTTAGAGGAAGATTTGAGGGAGGAGTCTTGAGCTGGAAGAGGCAGTGGAATTTCAACAAACAGAAGAGGCAGATGACTGAGCATTTCAGATGGAATGTTGGGTGAGAGGGAGCAATGTTAACAAAGCCCGGAAATGGGAGTGAGGATGGCAGAAAAACTGAAGGGACAGTGGGGAAAGGGGGCAAGGACCCAATGAGAGAACCATGAACACCCAACTGAGCAGTCTGTGGGCAAGGTGAGGATCCTCCAGTGGTTTGAACTAGACAGGTTTGACTGAGTGGCATATCAAGGGTAGAGTAGAGGGGGCATCGGGCCCTGAGTGCAAGCAATAGGAGGGTGCGTTGTCTATAGGAAACTTAAAAACAGTATTAAAGTGGCCTAGAATTTGGTCTGCTTTCTATTTTTCGCCTTGTACTGACAATTCTAAATAATGTCAGTGTTAAAATACTCCTCCTTTCCATAATCTTTTGTCAGTCTAGGGCAGTACTGTCCAAAAGAAATATAATGCAAGCCACATATGTTATTTAAAATTTCCCCGTATTTACATTAAAAAGTAAAAATAAGTAAGTGAAGTTAATGTTAATAATATACTTTATTTAACACAATATGTCCAAAGTATTAAATATTATATATCCAAAATATTCAACATGTAATCAATATAAAAATTATTAAATATTTTGTATAACTTTTTTCACACTAAGTGTGTATTTTCCACTTACAGCGCATCTCAGTTTGGACTAACTGCACTGCAAATGTTCAGTAGTCCCATGTGGCTAATGGCTAGTATTGGACATGTTCAAGGTCTAAACTAAAGCTTTGCATTGTAATAATAAGTTAAAAGCTCCAAATTAGCACAATGTCATTATTTATCATTTCATAAACATTGTGTTCTACATGTAAGTCAGCTTGGAGGACTCCCAGTTATATAGTCAGTCCCTAAAACATGTGGATTCAGGTATATGTGTTTGTTTAGAAAGTAAGTTTTTGTTTTAGGGTTTTTTTCCCTACTTAATAACATTTTTTAGAAAAAATAAAGTTACATGAGGAGAAATACAAACTTTAACAATAATTATCGGTTAACAGAACAATTAAGTATATGAGACTAAGCTTATCCAGGTGTATCTAGCATGTATAATTGTCATCTTTATATTCATATAAAGAACTAGTGTTTTAATTTGTCGTTCCTTTTGATCTGGCTTGGTATTCTATTTTATTGATTTCTGTTCTTCCTTTTTAAAATTCTTTCCTTCTACTTGTGTCATTTCTAACTTCTTATGTTACTTTTTAGCCTTTCACCTTGTCTTTTTCCCCCCAGCTTTACTGAGATATAATTGACATATTGCGTAAGTTTAAGGTATATAATGTGTTGATTTGATACACTCATATATTGTAAAATGATTAGCAGCAGAGCATTAGCTAACACCTCCATCCTGTCACATAATTACTATTTCTTTTTTATGGTGAGAACATTTAAATTTTAGTCTCTTAGCCACATTCAAGTATATGATACAGTATCGTTAGCTATAATCACCATGCTGTTCCTTAGATCCTCAGAATTTGTTAATCTAATAATGGGAAGTTTGTACTCTTTGACCAATAGCTCTTCATTCCTCTCACCCCCCAACCCCTGACAACAACCATTCTACTCTCTGGTTATATAAGTTTGGCCTTTTTGAATTCCACATATAAGTGATATCATACAGTATTTGTTTTTCTTCTGTCTGACGGGAGAATAAGTTTGTAATGGTTCATAATTATTAGAGCTCTTTATAAAATTCACCATCACAAGTGTAGGTTACTGGTTTTACCAGAGAACATTTCTTTATACATTCCTCCTCTCCACCCCGCACATATCCCACATAAACAATACTGTGACCTCCACCCACATACTTTAAAGTCACTCAAATCACGGGCGGTGTCCAAGTTAGCACAGAAAAGTTTTTGTCATTGCCCTCTAAAACAAAATGTCCACAGTCTCTGAGAACATTACTCTTGGTGAACCCACCCTATCCACTGCAACTGTGACAACACTCACTCGTACCTAAGCAGAAGACTTAATCAGAGCAAAGGAATGCACTACAGAAAAAGTATAGTGTCAACTCAAATGTCTTCAAGTAAATAATTCTAGCCTAGAGAATGCTTGTACTGAAGCTAAGAAAATGAGAAATAAATTAGGCCATTTGTCAATTCTGTGACTTGGAAGACAAATACCATTTTGTGAATCAGAAGTTTGATATAAGGCATTCTAATTATGTGAGCTTGGATATTTTAAAGGACAAATCTTTTGGCTTAAAATCAAAGTGTATATAATAAAAACCTGCTATAACATGGTTAGTTTATGGGATGGATGTCACTCTTATCCAGTTTCTATATTAATATGGAGAAGGTCTTGCTGTATGACTGAATAAGCATGCATACCCTCTGGAGCATACAGAGTGAAGCCCATATGCTTCCCTGGGGAATTTCCTTTCCATCCATGAACTGTTTCTTGGCTCTCAATAGAGTCTTCATTTTGTTCATGTATGTATATGACTTTATTAGTTTCACTTTTTTCCATTTAGTTATCTTGCACCATCATTTATTGTAGTATTGTATGTCTATCTCGCGTGTCATTTATTACAGTCTCTAACTTACTGACCTTTATATACATCCTTCTTTCTCAAAATTGCTGAAACCATAAAAAGCATCAAAATGTAGGTACTCAACATCACACCATAAATCTTTATTTTTTAATTCCTAGGCAGATAGAATTCCAAATTATTTTAGATGACAGTTTGGTATCTGAAATGATTAATCTACCCATTCTTTACACGTAGCTATTTGTATGAAACATTGTCTTTGAATAGACAAGTTATCAGTAGGTGCAAACTTTAATGCATGAAGAACTCATTGCAACAGGACTCCCTTCTTTGGATCTATGATCTTATGATCTTTCAGATACCACTCTCCTCATCCAGAAAAAAATTGTTCACTTGCAATAGGCCCTTGGGCATAACACAGCATTTACAATGTACAGAGTGTGCATTTCATGTTTTTTTTCATGTATTTCCTTTGGTTAAAAACTAATATGCAATCTACAACATCCAAATAAATGATTTAACATATTTTATACAACACATGTTCAAGTAATTGATTTTCTCATGGAAATGTCATACCATTTAACTCATAGTTATGAGCCAAATATTTGTGCAGTAGTTTGTAATGAATATATGCATCATCACAGATTGCCTGATTTTCTTTGTACTCAAATATAATTTAAAGGGACAGAAGGACTTGACATTTTTTAATGCTTGATGCATATTAGGCTCTCAATAACTCCTTGTTGGATGAATAAACACATGACTGACCAGTTTGGCAGATCTGATCAAATCCTGTGAGTTTAGGGTTTTGATTAGTCTTATTGGAGCCTTATTATTATATTACTAACACAATTGACTGTGTATGATATGTTTTGAAAATACTTGGTTGCCCGAGTGCAGCAAAAATAATTATGGTTATATGTGAACAAAAGCTGATGTAAAAACTAATTTATATGCACCAAGTAAGGAACACCTATATCAGTCAGATTATTTCAGTGGCAGGTAACAAAAATAAGGCTCAAACTGGCTTAAAAATACAGAAATCTATTACCATGCCCAAAGGTAATGCAAGCTTCAGGCACTGTTCTTTCAATTCTCTTGGCTCTGCTTTCCTTCATGTGTTTCTTTTGTCTTCAATCTAACTTCCCTCATGGTTGCAAAGTGGCTGCCAGTGCCAGCAGCACCTGGGACAATGTGCTTTCTTGCTCACATTCAGTGGGAGAATGCAAGAAAGCATCTTCCTCAACCATGTCCTAAAAGTCCTTTCCTACAGTGTGATTGGGTGGGCTAAAGTCATGTGACCACAGTTGCTTGGGGAATGCCATGCACTGATTACCCTTAAGGCTAAGTTTCTGAACCAATCAGTGGTAAGAATGGTGGGATTACCTTGAATAGGTGAGACTAATCAAGACCTATTCCTGGAGCTGAGGAGTCAGTTTATCCTGAGTCAACTGGGCTTTGGGGAAGTGAGGAGGATGCTTGAACAGAATTGGGTTCTGTTAGGAAGGAAGAAGGGGGAAATGGATACTGTGTACGCAAATAACTGTTTATTCCAGCACGACTCTTCTTTAAAAATTTTGTCATTATTATTTTTTTCTTTCTTTAAAGTTTCTTTATTAAACACTTGATTTTTCTACAGCAGTTTTAGGATCAGAGCAAAACTGAGAGGAAGGTACAGAGATTTCCCTTATACCAAATGCCCCCACTTGTGTATAGTCTCCTCCATTATCAACATCCCCCACCAGAGTGGTGCATTTGTTACAACTGATGAGCCTACATTGACACATCATTATCACCCAAAGTCCATAGTTTACATTAGAGTTCATTCTTGTTGTACATTCTATGCCTTTGGACAAGTGTATAATATAATGACATGTATCCATCATTATAGTATCATACAGAATAGTTTCACTGCCCTAATAGTACTCTGTGCTCCACCTATTCATCTCTCCTTCCATCTTAACCCCTGCAACACCACTCTTCCTCAAAAGAGGAATTGAACTAGTCAATCAAGGAGAAGTATTCCCATATTGCCACAAAAATGAGAATTGATTCTCTCCTAAAGATACATTCATCAGTGAATTAAGAAAATGAGGACAGAATGGGAAAATGTAGTCTGTCCTTCCCAAGTTTTTATTCTTTTTTTTTAAAGGAGTTTTGCCTTTTTTTTAATTTAATTAAATTAATTAATTAATTAATTTATGGCCGTGTTGGGTCTTCGTTTCTGTGCTAGGGCTTTCTCTAGTTGCGGCAAGCAGGGCCACTCCTCATTGCGGTGCGTGGGCCTCTCACTATCGCCGTCTCCCTTGTTGTGGAGCACAAGCTCCAGACGTGTAGGCTCAGTAGTTGTGGCTCACGGGCCCAGTTGCTCCGCGGCATGTGGGAATCCTCCCAGACCAGGGCTCGAACCCGTGTCCCCTGCACTGGCGGGCAGACTCTCAACCACTGCGCCACCAGGGAAGCCCTATTCTTTTTTTTTAAATTCACTTTCCCCTCGATTGGTACCTATCAAGACCCCATCATGTTTTAGTTCTTTTTACCTGCTGCTTATTCTCTTACTTTCTCTTTTCAAGAGTGATCAGCTTCTTTGTATCATCTCTGAAAAAAATAAGTCTAAGAATCACCAAGATAACCTCATTATCACTTCTTAAAGGTTTTTCACTTTCTTCATTTAAACTGATCTGCAAAAAAAAGACCTACCATCCCCATCAGTGCTTATTGAAAATCATGTGGCTTATCACTTGCATTCTGTAAGGATCTCAGCTTTCTCACAGTCATTTAAATTTTTCTGAAATTACTTGGATAGAAAACCCTGTGGCGACAGCTTGGATATCATGATTGCCCATATCTGGTTTAAGAGGCAAAGAAGTGGGTCATCAGCCCACAGAAGAGCAAGCTTACAGGGCTCTGGCCACTTGGAAAAACGGACAAAAACCAAATGAGAGGTTTGCTGAACCAAACACAGGGACCTTGCGAAGAAAACAAAGCAGACTTCCTGGATCCATTCACTTTCTGTGCAACCCAGTGTAAACTCTGAGGTGACCATACTAAAGAAACAGGTACAGCCTGTAGTTTTCTGGAAGAATTATTGCCTTTTCTTTAAAGCCCCAGTTTACATAAACATCAGAATCAAACATTAGGGAAAGCAAAATCTCTTATATGGAAAGTAGGGGAGTGCTAGTGACTTAAAAAAATTTTTTTAAACTGCTCCATCATATTCCATGCATATGCTGTATAAAACATTTCCTATGAGAAATGGGGCCATTCTTATGTATGATTTCACTTCTTGTCTTTTTTTTTTTTTTGGAGTGGGCAGGGTGGGGGCTGGCATGCCATTCAGCCTGCAGGATTTCAGTTCCCTGACCAGGGACTGAACCCAGGCCACAGCAGTGAAAGCCCGGAATCCTAACTACTACGCCACCAGGGAACTCCCTTAGGATTTATTTTCTTAACTTTTGTATGTAACATACAACAGTGTTCATTATATTTATCATGTGGTACATTAAATCCCAAGTACTTACTTATCTTATAACTGGAAGTTTGTACTTTTTGACTACCTTCATCCAGTTGCCCCTCCCCGCAGCCTCCACCTGGTAACCACAAATCTGAACTCTTTTTCTGCGAGTTTTTTTGTTTGTTTGAAGTATAATTGACCTTCAACACTGTGATAGTTCCTGGCACACAACCTAGTGTTTCAATATTTTTATACATTTCAAGATGATCACCAGGATAAGTCTAGTTACCATCCATCACCACACAAAGATATTACATTATAATTGACTATACTCCCTATGCTATACATTTCATCCCCATGACTCATTTATTTTGTATTGGAAGTTTGTACTTTTTTTTTTTTTAACATCTTTATTGGGGTATAATTGCTTTACAATGGTGTGTTAGTTTCTGCTTTATAACAAAGTGAATCAGTTATACATATACATATGTTCCCATATCTCTTCCCTCTTGCATCTCCCTCCCTCACATCCTCCCTATCCCACCCCTCCAGGCAGTCACAAAGCACCGAGCTGATCTCCCTGTGCTATGCGGCTGCTTCCCACTAGCTATCTACCTTACGTTTGGTAGTGTATATATGTCCATGCCTCTCTCTCACTTCATGCCAGCTTACCCTTCCCCCTCCCCATATCCTCAAGTCTGTTCTCTAGTAGGTCTGTGTCTTCATTCCTGTCTTACCCCTAGGTTCTTCATGACATTTTTTTTCTTAAATTCCATATATATGTGTTAGTATTTGGTATTTCTCTCTCTCTTTCTGACTTACTTCACTCTGTATGACAGACTCTAGGTCTATCCACCTCATTACAAATAGCTCAATTTCGTTTCTTTTTATGGTGAGTAATATTCCATTGTATATATGTGCCACATCTTCTTTATCCATTCATCCGATGATGGACACTTAGGTTGTTTCCATCTCTGGGCTATTGTAAATAGAGCTGCAATGAACATTTTGGTACATGACTCTTTTTGAATTATGGTTTTCTCAGGGTATATGCCCAGTAGTGGGATTGCTGGGTCATATGGTAGTTCTATTTGTAGTTTTTTAAAGAACCTCCATACTGTTCTCCAGAGTGGCTGTATCAGTTCACATTCCCACCAGCAGTTCAAGTGTTCCCTTTTCTCCACACCCTCTCCAGCATTTATTGTTTCTAGATTTTTTGATGATAGCCATTCTGACTGGTATGAGATGATATCTCATTGTAGTTTTGATTTGTATTTCTCTAATGATTAGTGATGTTAAGCATTCTTTCATGTGTTTGTTGGCAGTCTGTATATCTTCTTTGGAGGAATGTCTATTTAGGTCTTCTGCCCATTTTTTTTTTTTTTTTTTTTTCTGCCCATTTTTGGATTGGGTTGTTTGTTTTTTTGTTATTGAGCTACATGAGCTGCTTGTAAATTTTGGAAATGGAAGTTTGTACTTCTTAATAGCTCTCATTTATTTCACTCAGCCCCAACTTTCTCCCTTTTGGCAACCACCCGTTCTCTGTATCTATTACTCTGTTTCTGTTTTGTTATGTTTGTTCCCTTGTTTTGTTCTTTAGATTCCATGTATAAGTGAGATCATATAGTATTTGTATTTCTCTGTCTGACTTATTTCACTTAGCATAATACCCTCTAGGTCCATCCAAGTTGTTGCAAATGGCAAGATTTCATTCTTTTTTTATGGCTGAATAACATTCCATTGTACATATACACACCATATCTTCTTTCCTATTCATCTATTGATGATCTCTTAAGTTTGAATGCATTCTAACAACCCTGCATTTTTACTTCCTCCCCCCAACAATGAACGTTTTTGGTGTCCTATTTCACATTGCTTTGTTTTGAGTATCCCTTAACTACTTATTGTGGATATAGGTGATTTTAGTACTTTTGTCTTTTAACCTTCCTACTAGCTTTATATGTGGTTGGTCTACCAACTTTACTGTATATTTTGCCTCTACCAATGAGACTTTTCCTTTCACAATCTTCATATTTCTATTTGTGACCTTTTCTGCTTAGAGAAGTTCCTTTAACATTTTTTGTAAAGCTGGTTTAGTGCTCCTGAGCTTTTTAGCTTTTTCTTGTCTGTAAAACTCTTTATCTGTCCTTCAAATCTGAATAAAAGCCTTGCCAGGTAGAGTATTCTTGGTGGTAGCTTTTTTCCTTTCATTACTTTAAATATATTGTGCAACTCCCTTCTGGAATGCAGAGTTTCAGCTGACAATCTTATGGGGGTTCCCTTTTACATAACTAGTTGCTTTTCCCTTGCTGCTTTTAAGATTCTCTAATTTTTGCCATTTTAATTATAATGTGTCTTGGTGTGGACCTCTTTGGGTTGATCTTGTTTGGGACTCTCTGTGCTTCCTGGATCTAGATTTCTTTCTTTCTTTCTTTCTTTCTTTCTTCTTTTTTTTCTTTTTTTTGGCTGCACTGTACTGCTTGTGGAATCTCAGTTCCCCAACCAGGGACTGAACTCAGGCCATGGCAGTGAAAGCCTGGAATCCTAACCACGAGGCCACCAGGGAACTCCCTGGATCTGGATTTTTATTCTTTTCCCAGGTTAGGGAAATTTTCAGCTATTATCTCTTCAAACAAACTCTCTGCCCCATTATCTCTCTCTTCTCCTTCTGGGATCCCTGTAATATGAATGTTAGTATGCTTCATGTTGTACTAGAGGTCTCTTAAACTGTTCTCATTTTTAAAAATTCTTTTTTCTTTTTTCTGCTCAGCTTAGGTGATTTCCACTACTCTGTCTTCCACTTCACCAATCTGTTCCTTTGTATCATCTAATCTACTGTTGATTCCTTCTAGAGTATTTTTTATTTCAGATTTTGCACTCTTCAGCTCCATTTGGTTCTTCTTTATATTTTCTAACTGTTAAACTTCTCACTGTGTTCACCCATTTTTTTTTCCTGAGTTCACTAAGCACTTTCATAATTATTACCTTGAACTCTTTATAAGGTAGATTGATTATCTCCATTGTGCTTTGTTTTTCTTTTGGGGTTTTATCTTGTTCCTTTGGAACATATTCCTTTGTCCCTTCATTTTGCCTAATTCTTTGTTTCTTTGTATGTATTAGGTTGGTCAGTTACATTTCCTGATCTTGGAGAAGAGGCCTTATGCAGGACACATCCTATGGGGCCCAGCAGCACACCAGAGCTATATGATCTAGCAGTGCCTCCTATGTGGGCTAAGGGGCCCTTCCTGTTGATGTGGGACTGAATACTGTGTATGTGCTGGTATGTGGGGCTGGGTGGCTGCCAGGCTCTGTCTTGTGCAGAGGCTGCCATCTGCTGGTGGGTGGGGCTGGGGCCTGGGCAGCTGGTTGCAGGCCTGGGAGGGGTCCCAGACTGGTGTTAACTGGTTAGCCCTGGCGGAACTAAGCTAGAGGGAGGATTCCAAAATGGCACTTGTAAGCACCAGTGTCTTCATGGTAGAATGAGCTCCCAAAATGGCTGCCACCAGTGTCTGCATCTCCAGGGGGAGTCCCAGTTGCCTTCTGCCTCTCTGAGAGGCTCTCCAAGATCAGGAAGTGGGTCTGACCCAGGCTTCTTTAAAATTACTGCCTCTGCACTGGGTCTCAGAGTGTGTGAGATTTTGCAGGTGCCCTTTAAGAGCAGAGTCTCTGATTCCTACAACCCTCCAGCTCTCCCACAGGCAAATCCCACTGGCTTTCAAAGTCAGACGTCCTGGAGGACTTGTCTTCCTTGTGCGGGACCCCCAGGCTGGGGAGTCTGATGTGGGACTTGGACCCCACTCCTTGGGGAGAACCTCTGCAATTGTGATTATCCTCCTGTTTGTGGGTCACTTGGAGGTATGTATCTTGACTACACTGCATCTCTGCTCCTCTTACCCATCTCGTTGTTGTTCTTTCTTTATATCTTTAGTTGTGGAAAATACTCTCTGCTAGTCTTCATGTTATTCTCATAGATAGTTGTTCTGTAAATAGTTGTAATTTCGTTGTGCCCGTGGAAGCGTGTGAGCTCAGGGTCTTCATACACTCACATTTTGGCCACTGTTTGGGTATGGGATCATAAAAATCATTTTTAAATAGTCACGTTATAAGTCATACTATGTAAGTACCACAATTAATCGTCTCCTTTTTTAATTCTTTAAAACATTTCTTTTAAAATTGAGATATAATTTGCAGACTGTAAAATGCACAGATCTAAAGCATACAGTTTGATGAGTTTTGACAAATGCGAACACACTCTAATCAAGATAAAGAATATTTCTATCAGCCGTAAAAGTGCCCTCTTGTCTCCTCCTATTCAATTCCCTATCTCTCCACAACCACTGCTCTGATTTCTATCACCATATCTTCATTTTGCCTATTCTTGAACGTCATATAAGTGGAATTATACAGTATATACCTCATTATGCCTGACTTCTTTATTGCTCAACAGTTACCTTTTTAAAATTTATTTTTAATAGAAGTATACTTGATTTACAATGTTGTGCTAGTTTCTGGTATGTAGCAAAGTGATTCAGTTATATATATATATTTTCATATTCTTTGCATTATTGTTTATTACAGGATATTGACTATAGTTCCCTGTGCTACACAAGGAACTCGTTGTTTATCCATTATATATGTAATAGTTTTCATCTGCTAGTCCCAAATTCCCAATCCATCCCTCTCCCACCCCCTTCCCCCTTGGCAACCACAAGTCTGTTCTCTGTGTCTGTGAGTCTGCTTCTGTTTCATAAGTAAGATCATTTGTGTCATAATTTAGATTCCACATGTAAGTGATATCATATGGTATTTGTCTTTCACTTTCTCACTTACTTTACTTAGTATGATAATCTCCAGGTCTATCCATGTTGCTGCAAATGGCATTATTTCATTCTTTTTCATGGCTGAGTAGTATTCCACTGTATATATGTACCACATCTTCTTTATCCATTCATCTGCTGATGGACATTTAGGTTGTTTCTATGTCTTGGCTACTGTAAATAGTGTGGCTGTGAACATAGGGGTGCATGTATCTTTTTGAATTACAGTTTTGTGTGGATATATCACCAGGAGTGAGATTGCTAGGTCATAGGGCAACTTTATTTTTAGTTTTTTGAGGAACCGTCATACTGTTTTCCTTAATGGCTGCACCAATTTACATTTCCACCAACAGTGTAGGAGGCTTCCCTTTTCTCCACATTTGTTATTTGTAGACGTTTTAATCATGGCCATTGTGACCAACATGAGGTGGTGCCTCATTATAGCTTTGATTTGCATTTCTCTAAAGTTAACGATGTTGAGAATCTTTTCATGTACTTATTGGCCATCTGTATGTCTTATTGAAGAAATGTCTATTTAGGTCTTCTGGCCATTTTTTGATTGGGCTGGGTTTTTTTGTTTGTTTTTGTTTTTTGGCTCAACAATTATTTTGAAATTCACCCAAGATATCGTGTCTATCAGTAGTTCATTCTTTATTATTTTTAGTAATATTTCTTTGTATGGATATGTAACAATTTGTTTATTTGCCAGTTGATAGATATTTGGGCTGTTTCCCGTTTGGGTCTATTATGAATCATACTGCTTCAAACATTTTTTTTCAAGTCAATTTTAGAGGGGGTGAAAAGTGATAAGAAATGATAGCTAGGTCAATGATTCTTTTTTTTTTTTTTCTTTTTGTAGAGAAGGTACAGAGAAGCAGGGGATGCAGTTGAAAGACTGGGGATGGAAGGGTGGTAAAAATGAAGCAAATAGGGCTTTTGAGAAGGAAAATCCAAGGGGGAAATTAATTTAAAAAGAAAAAAGAGAAGAATGAAAATGGGCAAGGATAAGAAGAAGCAATCAATCAAATACTAAATGAGAAACCAAAAAAGCCTATAAAAATTAAAATAAGTAAAAAGAATTAGAACCACAAAACATATTTTTAATCATGTTCTTTGAGAACTCCTGGAATGAAGAGAAACAAACTTTTGAGTTTTCTCCGCATGGACTTCCACCCCTCACATATTCCTGATGCTCTAATGCTTTCTTTACATGAACATTTTCTACAAGCAACACTCTTTCCCTTGCTTGCCAGAGCAGAGGAGTGTGTTCAAAGTGGCTTTGATCAGGGCAGGGAGGAAGCCAGGAGGCTTTTAATTTAAAAATAAGTGCTGCCTTGTCTCCCATGTTTCCTTAATTGAGGCAGAAGCTGAATCTAGGACACAGCCTGGTGGGAGATTGGCTATGACCCAGTCACGTGGGGATTGGATTCTGAGCGAGAATGGGATGGTGAGCAGTGGAAAGGCAGAATGGCGCAGATGTGTGTGAATGCGTGTGTGTGTGTGTGTGTGTGTGTGTGTGTGTGTGTGTATGTGTGTGTGTGTGAGAACAGTTACAGGGAAGTGTTCTCAACCGTTAGGCCTGTCAGATTAAGATGTCTGAATGGGCTATAAGGGAAAGAAGTAACTGAATCTGCATTAGCTGTATTATTTCATTTTGTAGACGTGGTGCAGAAGGATTTAAATGCCTTCACCTAGAGATGGAGGAAAACAAAGAAAGGCAAGAAGATCCAAGATGGCTGGAATTGTTTTTGTCTGAAAGAGACTCTGCAGGCCTGAGAGTTGAAAATTTCTTTTCTACTGTGATGTTGCTGACATTTTGACCTAGGATGTTTCTTTTCTCCTGAAACCAGAAAATAGGCACAAAAATAATTATAAGAAATGACAGGCAAGAAGGATGAGGAAATATATAAGGTATATTGAAGACATTGCTGGTGGAGTTTTATGGTGCTTTATGGCACTCTTACCCCTGGCCCCAACTTTCAAATGGATTTGGAGTGAATTTGATGGATAAAAGCATGAAAGGAGGGAGAGAAATGGGCTATGGCTGTGATCTACAGCTATTGAAAGTTGTTAATACAGAGGAGGATTTATTTGGTCTATAAATCCCAAAGGGACGTAACCATGAGAAATATGGTGTGGTTTACAAAATCTCTGATTGAAAAAGAGGAACAATTTCTTGATTGTGAGAACTACTGGAATATAAAATAAAACAAAATATTATATATTAACACACTTAAAGGAGTAAAAGTGCTATGCAAATTCAAAGCATGATTATTATTTAGCCCTTAAGGGAGCCGGTGGTAACTCCACCACTAAAATACACCAGAGCAATCCCAAAATACAGTCTCCAAAAACCCTGGGGACCAGATGAGACCACAGCATATGCTGGGGCCCCTTGGGAAAGTGAACTATTCTGTGTGCTTCCCCAAATTCCCAGAAGGTTACCCCTTCCATATGATGGGCTTTGTTGCTCCCCTGATATAAATGGCTGCTTCTGTTGAAAAATCTCAAGTGATGTATGTGGCTGAGGACCATCTGCTTGGTTTCAGGCAATGAGTTAGGGCAGACATTAACCTTTAAAGAAACTCGGTGAATTTTCATCTCTTAGGTGTTAAAGCATATTTCTTGCCCAAATCAGGCTGGAGGAGGGGGCATTTCCACATTCGGTGTTTGAGAGTAATTGGAACTGGGCATATGAGTGTGAAAAAGAGTTCTCTTTGGGAAGCCACTTTAAAACAGAAAGTACAGTTTTCTGTTCCATAGCATAGCCTGGGGATGGGAGTTGGGAGGCTCTCAGTGATAATAATCTCATCCACTTTCAAGTTCATCCTACATTCTGGGCCCTTTACACCCTATTATCTTCTTCAGTACAACAACCCTACGAGGAAGGATATTACAAGTGAGTAAACTGAGACTCCAAGATAGTATATAACTTGGCCAGAGTTACAGAATTGGGATATAGACAGCTCAGGATTAGAATCCAGTCCTATCTGACCCTGAAGCCTGTTCTTGCTTCACCTCATCATAAGGCTGTGTGGGATAGTTGTTCCTTTCCTCCCTGCACTCGGTTTCAATGTCTGTGTTTTCATTTGGATTCTCCCAGAAGCAATTCTGAAACAAGGATTTGGAGCAGGTAGTTTATTCTGAGGGTGATCCCAGGAGACACTGGGAGGGAAGTGGAGAAGGGAGACCGGGAAGAGAAGGCAACCAATAAATGGTCCATTATTGAGCAAGTTGCCACTGCAGGTGACTGGGACTCGGTCCTGCAGGAGAACTTTGGAAAATGAGTTATCCTGCCTAGAAGGCAAGGAAGCTGGTGCATTTACATATCCTCCACCCCTGAGCATGAATTCCTGGCAGGCAAAGCTGGCTCTGGCGGCCAGAGAATGCCTTCAGCCCAAGAAATGAAGTGAAAAATGTGAGGGCAAGTGAGGTATAGACACCTGGGACCTCTCCGGTGCCCAGGGTGCTGGCTAACTTGGTGTTAGGCACTGAGCCTTAAATGGTGCTGATCTCCTGGCTCTGCAAGGGCTCAAGTATCCCCCTCTGCACCCCTATATGAGAGCGTCAGGGAATCCAGACACCATCTTGCCCAGGGGGAAGGCCAGTGTGTTGGACAAAGAGGGAACAATGGGGTTATTTTTCTTACCAGAGGAGTCTCTCTTAGACTCATGACTGCCCAGAAACCCAGCAATGTGCTCACCATCTGTAGACAGATACCAAAGTAAAATATATAACAGTTACTGGAGAGGATGGGGATATAACAGAGGATCTGCTGATTCTTCTAGATGCTGTGTTCCAGCTGTTTTTTTCTGGATGTTTCCCAACACTCTGCAAGGCTCTCCCAGGTCTCTTAGCAATTAGCATGTGTCATTAAAATCTTCTCTACAATTGTACTCTCCAATCTAAATTCTAGCTTCGAGTTTTGCCTGCTCTTTTCTTCCCTGAGCACATGAGTAGTTCAGAGGCCTGTGAAATAGACAAACCCCACAGAGAATTTGGTATTCCAAATCACACTGAATATTTTACCAAGAGGGTAAAACTTGAAAATGAATTCCGGAAAGGTTGTGCTCCTTTACATTGAAGTTCAAGCTTAGAGGTTGATAAACTGTTACTGTTAAATAGTTTGGTCAACACTTCTATTTTAGTAACAGAAAATTTGCCCTGAAAGGAGCCAAAGACGTGATGGGGCTCAATGGCAGGTGAGAACATCTGCCTGAAGCCATCAGAGCCACCTTTGAGACATAGACATAAGGGTACTTTCAGAGTAAACAAATTGCCTACATTTCTTGGACTGTTTAAAAAAAAATCTGAGGATTCTGCTATCTGAATATGCAAATTAAAATTAGCATTCTTTATGAGTAACATTGCATGACTTCTCAAAAATGAGAAGTTAAGGTGTGCCACTCAAAGATCGGATTTTCTTCCTAATAAAAATCCAAATTCTTGAGCATGTAGGGCATACTTGTTGAGTCAAACACTATATGGGACTAAGTTATACAACTGTAAATGAGGTGTCTTGGTGATTTCTTAAATTCTTCCAGAAGTTTTCAGTCATTTCCTCAGAGAACAAAGTCAATCCTTGGTCTGAAAATGGCAAAAAGTTCACATAAACAGGAAGTAGTTGAGGCCCTAGGAGATCTCTGATCCATGAAAATGATGGTTTTTTTACACTATATTCACTCCGCTGTGTATAATTTTATATAACAGAGATCATATTTTATGTATTGTCCTATAACTTGTATTCACTGAACAATACGTGGTAGATCTTACAACGTCAATCATGATCAACTGACATCTTGATGGCTACATAGTATTCCAGTTGGATCAGTGGAATGCTATAGACCGAATGTGTCTGTTGAAATTTAATCCCCAATGTGATAGTATTTGGAGGTGGGTTTTGGGGGAGATGATTAGGTCATGAGGGTGAAGTCCTCATGAATGAGATTAGTGCCCTTATAAAGAAACCCCAGAGAGCTCCCTGGTCCCTTCTGCAATGTAAGGACAAAGGGAGAACATGGCCATCTATAAACCAGGAAGGGGGTTCTCACCAGACACAATCTGCCAGCACCTTGATCTTGGACTTCCCAGCCTCCGGAACTGTGAGAAATAAATTTCTCTTATTTATAAGTCACTCATTCTATGGTATTCTCTTATATCAGCTCAACACAGACATTTATTTACATAACTGATCCTGTTGTGATAAACATTTTGGTTACGTTTGATTTTCCTGTATGATAAATAATATCTACCATAATTAAGGACTTACTATGTTCCAGGCATTGTTCTAAACATGCATATATAATAACTGATTTAATCCTCACAGCAAAACTTAGAAAGTAAATTTTATTATTATACCCATTATTGATGAGAAAACTGAGGTGAGAGAGGGAAGTATTGGGTTGGCCAAAAAGTTCATTTGGGGTTTTCCATAAGATGTTATGTTACTTTGCCCAAGATTGTCCAGGTAGTCAACAGCTATAGCGTCTACACTGGTTAGCAAACTGGACACCCATTCCCAACACTTTCTCCTTTGTCCACCTCCATCATTAGACAAGAAAAGCCCAATTCTGCTTTCCCAGCCTTCTTTGCAGCTAGGAGAGGCCAATGAGACATAAGCATAGGTTTGCTGGTTACTTCTAGCAAAGACCTTGTATGTCTTACCATCTCAAATACAGAAGAAATGATTTAAGGTTATGCAGCCATCTCACCATCTTTCAAGTGTAAGTGAAAGGTCAAGAGAATTGCCGAGATGCCAGATCTGACACTGTGAAGCCTGCAAACCAATGCCAGGAACTGCCTGTTTTTAGATTGTATATAATGTGAGAAAAATGAACTATTTCTTTAAACCCCTGCTGGTCTGCTTCTGTAACTTGCAGCCTAAAGCACTGCTAGCTGATACACTACTGGGGCAGGGATTTGGGCCATGCAGGCTGGGTCCAGAGCCCATATTCTTAATCTCTACACTACTGTGCACATTTGTGTATCTAAATCAGCTGGGACAAACATCTTTGCATGTACATATTACTTCTGCTGTTGTATTAAGGAAGAAAAGTTGACAGAGTTACTTGTCTGATTTTCTGTTTGTGTCTAAAATCCAACAGATAAAGGTTGGGGGAGGTGAGGCTCAACAGCAGCGCGCATGAGAATGATTGAAGTAATTTAGTATAAAGTACATCATTGCCTTGGGTCAGCTATGGGAAATGCTGAAAATGCTGACCCGACCTGAGATGTATTTAGAGAATTGTGATGTCTCCATGGAAGTGCAGTGTTTAGTTCTGACAACTCCAATTAAGAAATATCGTGATGACAATATGCTGAGTGAAAGAAACCTGACACAAAACAATGCCGTCTTGGAGCAGATCCTCTGAGAAGCAGATACCCAGGCAAGAGTAAGTGTGCGAGGACTTTATTAGGGGAAATGACTATGAGAGAAACGGAGAGACATCGGCAAGGCTGGGAGATCTGCCAATGGGCTGTAATGTTGGTTTGACCCAAGGGAAGGCGAGAGGGCAGGGAAGTGGGCGTGAGCATCCTAGACTGTCATGCAGTCTCTGGAAGGTTCAGCGAGGCTGGCAGGCTGTCCTCAAGCCAAAGTCAGCTGTCAGAAGTCTTGTTTCTTTCAGGAACCGGCCTGCCTTAGTGCCACGCCTGGATCAGTCACTGGCTGGGGCAGCCAGTGGGAGGCATGGCATCAGTGCAAATACCACGATGGATTTTGGAGCCCAGTAGCTGTGGCCCTTGGTCTGTGATGCTCCCTGGAGTTGGATGTCTGCAAGGCACATTCTTCCTCTTGCCTGCCATAAGTACATAATGTATGATCACATTTATGCCAAGTTCTACAACAAGCAGAACTAATCTATGGTAGAAGAAAATCAGAGTGGTTGTTTATTCTGGGGGCAAGGACTAAATGGGGAAGGGTATAAAGAAATTTTGTTTTATATCTTGATAGGGATTGGGGTTACACTGGAGTATGCATTTGTCAAAACTCAGTAAATGTATGCTAAAGTTTTGAGCATTTCATTGTATACAAAATTTATATCAAAAGAGAAAAGCCTGTAAATAAATTTTAAACTCCAGCTAATGATATGCTCTCTGAAGTATTTTTTGAGGGGGGGAGGTCTGCAATTTACTTTGGAATGCATCAAAAAGTAAAATGGAACTTCATACCCATTAGGATGGCTACTACAAGAAAATAAAACATAACAAGGGTTGACAAGGATGTGGAGAAATTGGAGCCATTGTACATTGTTGGTGGGAATGTAAAATGGTGCAGCCGCTATGGAAAACATTACATATGGCAGTTCCTCAAAAAAAATAAAAATAGAATTACCATATGATCCAGCAATCCCCCTTCTGGGTCTATACCCCAAAAAACTGAAAGCAGTATCTTGAAGAGATATTTGTACATCCAGGTTCATAGCACCATTATTCACAATAGCCAAGAGGTGGAAGCAACCCAAATGTCCATGGATGGATGAACAGATAAACAAAATGTGGTATATACATACAATCGAATACTATTCAGCCTTAAAAGGGAAGGAATTAATGGGTGTTGAACTCCATGGTTGGTTGAACTCACAGATGTTGAACTATAGATCTGGAGGGTCAACTATAAGTTATACTCAGATTTTCAATGGCATGGAGGGTCGGTTCCCTAACCCCTGTGTTATTCAAGGGTCAACTGTACTTATTAAGTATAAGAAATAGTTCGATAGTAATTCTGCTTAAATATGGAATCAGGTAGTTCCTAGTCTTTGGCAGAGTTCAAGTATGTGTTGGTGAGGAGAGACAAATAGGACAATTGTCTGCTAGAAATCCGCAAAGCTAACTGGGACAGTGGCTCCCCCACCTCCCAAAGGAAGGTGATGTCACAATGGTATGCAAGTCCCCTAGTCAGCTGGCAGCGAGTTGCGGGGGGCTGTCTCTGTTAGGAAGGCCTTTCTTATGATCATAAGGGTGTCATAGTCACATGCTTTGTTAGATGCTCCCTGGGAGAGCAGCCGGAGCGTGGGTCCCTCCCTAGAGCACAACCTGTGATGTATTTAGCAGTTTCTAGCCCAAATACACCACTTCATGGGATGGCAGGAGACAGAGGCACTGTGTGCTTTCTGTGGCTGATGTTCTGCTTGCAAGTTCTAGCCTGAATCACATAATGCTTGTGATGTTTGCCCAAGTCCTTTACTCAACACTTAGACAATCACCTTGTAAAAAATATCAGAGGGAATTTAGGCTCTGCTGGTCAGATAGTTGCATTAACGCACTTTTATTTCACTATGGTTCCCATGGCTTTAAATACCACCACAAACTGGTGTCTACCAAAATTATATCTTCAGTCCAGACCACTCTCCTTATCTCCAGGTTTATATCCCAAATTATATGTCTAATAGGCACCTTTTTAAAAATTGAAGTATAGTTGATTTACAATGTTGTGTTAGTTTCAGGTGTACAGCCAAGTGATTCAGTTATACATATATGCATATATATCTCTATCTATCTACCTACCTCTATCATGGATTATTTTTCAGATTCTTTTCCATTATAGTTTCTAATAGGCATCTTAAATGTTAAAGTGTCCATAACCGAGGTCCTGCTTCCATCTCCAACACCCCTCTTTCTGCTTCTCTTGTAGTTTTCCCCATCTCAGTTATTGGCTACTTTATCCTTTTGCATATCCATAATCTGAACATCTCACAAACCCACTGCCACCGTCATCTGTTGTCTGGTTGATTTAATATTTCTAACCTCTTCCCTTTTTTCCTCAGCCCTAGCAAGGGTAGCTGCTTCCTTCAGTTGCTACTCCGTGATAATTTAGAGTCCCTTTTTAACTTATCAGTTACTGACTTATAATATTATATTAGTCTTCAATGTTCAACATAGTGGTTTGATATTTTTACATTATGAAATGATCTCCACAATAAGTCTAATTACCATCTGTTACAATACAAAGTTATTACAATATTATTGACTATATTCCCTATGCTGTATATTACATCCCTGTGACTTTTTATTTTATAACTGGAAGTTTGTACCTCTTAATTCCCTTTACCTCTTTTGCCCATTCCCCTACCCCGACCCCCTCTGGCCACCACAAGTTTGTTCTTTGTATTTATGAATTTGTTTCTGTTTTGTTTGTTCATTTGTTTTGTTTTTTAGATTCCACATAAAGTGATATCATACAGTATATGTCTTTTTTTGTCTGACATTTCACTTAGCATATACCCTCTAGGTCCATCCATATTGTCACAAATGGCAAAATTTCATCCTTTTTAAAGGCTGAGTAATATTCCACTGCGTGTGTGTGTGTGTGTGTGTGTGTGTGTGTGTGTGTGTGTGTATCTCAGTGTTCTTTATCCATTCGTCTTTTGATGGACACTTAGGTTGCTTCAATACTGTATATGGGTTATTGTAAATAATGTCACAATGAACGCTGGGGTGTGTATATGTTTTGA
Organism: Grampus griseus; assembly: GCF_964374135.1. NCBI lineage: Eukaryota > Metazoa > Chordata > Mammalia > Artiodactyla > Delphinidae > Grampus > Grampus griseus. Next base: position 38,897,485 of record NC_138999.1, on the reverse strand, counting down.
ATTAGTGTTTTCATTTTGTTTGGACAAATACCCAGAAGTGTAGTTGCTGGATCATATGGTAGTTCTATTATTAATTTTCCGAGGACTCTCCATATTATTCTCCACAGTGGCTGCACCAGTTTACATTCCCACCAACAGTGCACAAGGGTTCCCTTTCCTCTGCATCCTTACCAACACTTGATATTTGTTGTGTTTTTGAAAACAGCCATTCTGACAGGTGTGAGGTGGTAGCTTGTTGTGGTTTTGATTTGTGTTTCCCTGATGATTAGTGATGTTGAGCATCTTATCATTGTCTGTTGGGCATCTGTATGTCTTCCTTGGAAAAATTTCTATTCAGATCCTCTGCCCATTTTTTAATGTGATTGACTATAACGTGCAGGTTTATTTCTGGGGTCTCTATTCCTTTCCATTGATCTATGTGTCTGCTTTTGTGCCAGTACAATATATATATGTCTATTTCAAACTGATAGTGGCTTAATTTCTAATGCATTCTAAAAGCACTACGTTTTAGCTTCTTCCCACCCATGTTTTGTGGTTTTCATGCCATATTTTACATATTTCAATTTTGTGTATCCCTTATATTATTATTGTAGCTATAGTTTAATACTTTTGTCCTTTAACCTTCATACCAGCTTTCTAAGTGGCTGATCTACTGCCTTTACTATATTTTTGCCTTTACCAGTGAGATTTTTTTTTTCATATATTTTCTTATTTCTATTTTTGGCCTTTTTTCCCCCTTTTTTGCGGGGTGGGAGGGACCTTAGTTCCTCGACCACGGATCATACCTGGACCCCAGCAGTGAAAGCGTGGAGTCCTAACCGCTGGACTTCAGGGAATTCCCATGGCCTTTTCTTTTCCACTTAAAGAAGATCCTTTAACATTTTTTGTAAGGTCAGTGTAGTGGTGACAAACTCTTTTAGTTTTTGCTTGTCTGGGGACTCTATGTCTCATTCAACTCTGAATAATAATCTTGCCAGATACAGTATTCTTGGTTGTAAGATTTTTCTTTTCAGCACTTTAAATATATCGTGCCACTTCCTTTTGGCCTGCAAAGTTTCTGCTGAAAAATTAGTTGATAGTCTTATGGAGGTCCTCTTGTATGTGACATTGTTTTTCTCTTGCTGCCTTAAAATTCTCTTTTTAACTTTTCCATTTTAATTATGATATCTCTTGCTGTGTATCTCTTTGGGTTCACCTTGTTTGGGACTCTCTCTGCTTCCTGGACCTGGATGTCTGTTTTCTTCCCCAGGTTATCAGCTCAGCTTGATCCTTTCTTATATTTTTAAACTCTTTGTTGAAGTTCTCATTGTGTTCCTCCATACTTCTCCCGAGTTTAGTGAGCATCTTTAAGACCATTATTTTGAACTCTTTATCAGATAAATTACTTATAGGTTTCATTAGGGTTGTTTCCTTGGGTGTAATTCTTTCATTTGAAACATATTTCTCTGCCTCCTCATTTTGTTTGGCTTTATGTATTTGTTTCCATGAATTAGGTGAAATAGCTACTTCTCCCAGTCTTGAGGGCATGGTCTTGTGTAGAAGCATCCCCTGTGTAGACCGCATGTGGGTGGCTTTGGCTGTCTGGTTGGACATGGAACAGGCATAAGCTGAGGGATCCTGGGGTGTGCTGTGCTGGGGCCACCTTGGTGGGACAGCTGGAGCTGGAGTGGGCATGGGCAGAGGGGCCCAGGGTGTGCCACACCAGGGCTTCACTGGGGTGATAGATGTAACTGGTAAGGGCCAGGGTCCTGGGGCATGCTGTGGCGGCCTTGGCAGGCTGGCTAGTGCCTGGACTGTGTTCCCACCTGTGCTATCCAGGTGGAGGGGGGAATGCGAAAATTGGTACTCTCTGGTACCTCCAACCCGGGAGAGAATTCCAGCAGTCTTTCTGTCCATTTGGAGATGCTCTAAGGTTAGTAAATGGATTTCCTTCTTGTATAGTCTAAGTGTCCTTTAAATCACTATTTTTTTGCTGTGCCCCAGGGTGGGCAGGTCTGCGTGTGGGGCTCTCAGTGATATCCCTCTCTACTGCAGGTTGCTATGTTGGAGGTATCCCATAGATACTGTGTCTCCATCTCTCTCCTGTTTGTCTTTATGTGGTCCCTCTATTTCTTGTTGTGCTGAAGCTGTTCAATCAGCCCTCATTTCTTCCTCAGGAGGAATTGCTCTTCCTCTATATAGGTTTAGATTCATTGTGTCTGTGGGAGGAGGTCAGTCTTCCTATGCCATCATCTTGGACTGGAAGCTAGTGCTCCATTTTCTGATTTGATGATGCCTCCATCCCCCAGTGAAGGATGAGACTAGGACAGAAAAATAATCCAGAAGAGGGATAAGCATCTAGAGGAAACTCACCTCAGAAGAGGGCTGGAGGGAGGAGAAAAATCGACTTATTCTTTAGATTAAATTCTATCTGTTCACTTAACTAGTGGGGTTTCCGTTTCCTGTCTAGACCCTAAATAATATAGCCAACATATTTAAAATTGCAGTACACTTATAGTACTCCATATTCCCCCGGTTAATTGTCCTCCTCTGGAGGCAGGAGATAGATGGGCCCCAGGTCGAGCAGCTGGAGTTTGTCCCCTGGAGTTCATGGACAGATACTCCAAAGTAGCAGGAGTGAGAGAGGCGCTGGGCCCTGCCCAGATAAAAGATAGAGACCATGTATTTCTCATTCTCAAGGTCAAGGAGACTTTCCCGACTACACGTGTGCAGAGAGGCTCCTTGGAGGTCAAAAAGGGAGTGATGTCAACCTACCCATAGGCTCTTAGCTAGAATCCATCTTGGCTAAGAGATGCACGCTCACACATGGGAGGACACTGAGATAAACCAAATACGGACTCAGAACCAGGCAAAGCAAGATGATTGGCCAAAGGAAAGCTGGAAGAAATGCACCGTATAAGTGATTCAAACTACCATGAGGACGTGACTCTCTCTCTGAGTCCACCCATATGTCTATCCACACTTACTCTTTTTCCTCCTAATAAACACTTTCCTTGTTTCACTACTTTCTGTCTTTGCGGGAATTCATTTCTACATAGCCGACGGGCCAGGGCCTTGTCACTGGCCACTGGTCCCTGGTGGTCTAGTGGCTAGGATTCACTGCCGTGGCCTGACTTCAGTCTCTGGTCGGGAACTGAAATCCTGCTTCAAGCAGCTGCAGGCTGAGGCCACCCGAGATCACTCCCACCAGAAGGTAAGCTCCATGAGGGCAGGTATTTTCCATTTTCTTCATTGCTGTAGATCCAGTACCTAGATTAGTCTCTGATATATGGTCAAAATTCAATATGTATTTGTTGAATGATTTCTATTATGTGTAGGAAAAGTAAGATTTGCATGATTTACAACTGTAACTGGAAGAGTGAGATCCTTTTTCTTCCTACTGGACTGAGAATGGGGTCAAAGGCAACCATTGGTTAAGAAGGTAAATAAATCTTTCCAACTGATTGTTTCAAAAGTTTTGATCAGGCCCTTGTGTAAGTAAACTGGGAAGCAGCCACCAAGATGAGCCACGAAGGACTCATCAACAGGGTAGGCAGACACTTTTGTTTGCTCCTCTTCTCTTCAGAGAGCAGCAGATGAATGGAGAAGTTGAGGGTCAAGGAAAATGACTAAGTATTAGTATTACTACTGAAGGGGAACAGAATTTGCTACCCCGAACCATGCCTCTTTGGCATGAGGATTATCTTGAGCTGATTATTTTTAAGAAAGAGAAGACATAGGAGAAAATCTGAAAACCAAGTAGAAACCAACCTCTGAAAGAGACATTTACATTTATAAGGGAAATCACCATTTGTCAGGGTGTCTCCATCTTTGTACCAGGAAGAGAGGGATGACTAAATCTCTAGAACGCTTATCAATGGAGAAGGCAAGGACCTAAATCTGCATAACAACCTTATCCTTGTTAACTGTGCTTTTCCTGATAACCTCCCACAGGCTTGTTAAAGAGAGTAAGGAAGACTCTTCAACAGGGACCACTGCAATGCCGGTTTTCAGTAGGGGTGAGAGATTGGGCTCCAATCTGAATACAATTGGTCAAGTGGAGATTTATAGCCAAGGAGCAGGGTGGGGGTCTGTGGATAGAAAATTACTAGGAGGAAGCATGGGGTAAAGGAGGATTCTGGCTAAATTGACTTGAAAGGATTCCTGCCTTCAGAAAGGCCAGAGGGATAAGATATTGAAGGTGGGGGATGAGGCATTTGGTCAGATATCAAGAGTGAGGATTTTTGATAAGCTGACCCAGCAGGGTTCTTGCTAACACTGAACTAAGTGGGCCAAGGACAGAACCGAAGGTTGGGGCCTAGTTGAGAAGAGGACTCAGGGGAGCCTGACTCAAGTTTGGTTAAGGAGAGGGTCTTTGTCAGAAGTAGGCAAGGTTGACATGTTGAGGGTTACATACAACTTGGTACAATTTTCATATAGCTTCTCATGCCAAAAAGAAGGATAATCTATTATCTCTAATTTAAGTGCAACTAAATGCTTTAACTAGAATGAAGGTTTGCTTTAAGAAATGTGCTAAGTCTGTCTTTATGTGTAATTCAAATCTATGTCTAAGTGACTCATTCCTGGTGAAAACGGAGAGCAGCTATTGATGATGATGATGATGATGATTGTGTTTCCTGTGCTTGGAAGCTATTTTTAAAAATATCCCCAACTTCCATTTTTTTTCTCTCTTCTTAGATAATTAGTCCCCATTTCTAAAGTTTAGTCCTTTCTTTAAAATCTTGGGCCTTTGAATTCTAGTAAAGTGTGTTGACCCTTTAGGTTAAAGTTTCTTTTTCAAGGAAGTTACACAAAGATTCAATTGCTTGTCTGAAAATTGTTAAAGGTGTTAAACAGTCTTTTTGCCTTTTATGTCCAATTTCAGGTTCCTATCTTATTGAGAGCAACCTTATTGTTTTGTCTATTTATTTATCTTTTCCCCCCAAATATTAACATTCTATTTGAGGAGCTTTTAGGACAGTCTCCTGGAAGATGGGGTCGGGATAAGGATGAAGCAATTGAGGCACTTAGGCCCTAAGTGGTTAAATATGGTTTTGACTAGCGGCCTGGAGATGAAATAGAAAAACTCTTGGGTTCCCTCCTGCTTTGTAGACCATCACTGACCTATTCTTTTGAACCGGGAAGTGTTCACATTAAACGATGTTGACTCAGGGGAAAAAAAGAGTTGCTTCTTGAAGAATACAGGGCCTGCAAATATTAAAGGAACATTTTCTCTCGCAGGGATTGTGGCCAACACAGATCTCTCCAGTGGAAAATGAATTAACTCAGAGCATCAGTCCCCTAATTAGAAGAGCTAAAGCAATGGTCCTCAAGAGACGGAGGTATGGAAAAAATCACCCAGGGAACTACACATACCACTTCTCCCCCTTTCTCTACCCCCTGGAATCTGATGGGGGTGTGCATGTCAGGATGGCCCAGGTGGTTTTGACAAGTTTTCCAGGCAACACAGAGGGGCAACTCTCTCTCACCCAGCTGGGAATCACTGGGCAAAAGAGACTCAATGTTATTTATGAAAGTTTGAAATACATATTATTGACTCTACTTCTAGGAACCTATTATTCAGAAATACTTGTATGCTCGTTCAAAGATAAATACACAAGGATGGAAATTACAGCACTTTGTAATAGCAATGATAGTGATAATAAAAATAATAATAGCAACAACAACTTGAAAGTCCATCAGTAGGGGGACTGGTTAAATGTATGATTTAGCCATACTATGAAATTATATGCCTTGGTGAGAAAGAACAAGGTAGTTCCTTATGTGCTAACATGGAGTGATCACCAAGGAATACATCTGGGTGGAGAAAGCAAGCTGTACAACAATAGGTATAATGTGATATTTTTAAAATCAAAACAAAGAACAACCAACTCATACGCATACCTGTTAAAGTGTATTAAAAAAATTCCGAAAAGAGACATGCAAATTCTTAACACTGGTTACTTATGAAGATGGGAGTAGAATAGCGTAGGATTTCCAGGGTTTTGTTTTTTGTTTTTTTTTTTTGCGGTACGCGGGCCTCTCACTGTTGTGGCCTCTCCCGTTGCGGAGCATAGGCTCCGGACGCGCAGGCTCAGCGGCCATGGCTCACGGGCCCAGCAGCTCCGCGGCATGTGGGATCTTCCCGGACCGGGGCACGAACCCGTGTCCCCTGCATCGGCAGGCGGACTCTCAACCACTGCGCCACCAGGGAAGCCCGATATTCTGTTCTGATGACAAGACACCTAAGTCACTTTTCTAAAAAGTGAGATTTCCTTTTCTCTCTTTTCCACTTGGCAAGTCCTTGCTCAGCCTTCAAGATTTAGTTCAAATGTCACCTCCTTAGTGTAGCTTCTAAACTCCTCCAGGCTAAGTGGGTCATTCCTTTGTCAGTTTGCACATTGTATTTTGTGCTCACTGCTTCCGTAGACTGATTGACTTACATTAAGATTGTTTACCTCTCTCTCCTGAACTTTGAGGTTCAGGACTAGGTCAAACCATCCACCAATTCCCAGACCACACCTTAGCATATTACAAAAAGCAGGTACCCAGAAACCGTTTGTCCCATAATATTAAATGAATCAGTAGGCATCTATTTGATTCATAGATGAAGTTAAATATATTTATGTTTGCAGGACCTTTCATTCACTGAGGTACTCTGAGATATAACTGAGATCTCGGTTTTGAAAATTTCTGAAAAGTATATTTTATAGCACTACATTACTCATTATTATGAATCATCATCATCATTGAGAGTTCATATTATTATAAAATATACAAGTCCTGGCATTTTGAAAATGTGACGTTAAGAATCACTGTTCTAGCTCTTGCTGGAGCCAGTATGGAGCCAGACACTATCTCATTACACAGTATTTCATCTTTTAAGAAACTGACCAAATATAATCACAGAGGAAGTGACAAGTGGCTAACAGTTGTACTAATTCAAAGTAAACCAGATAACAAGAAAGCAATATTGGCCAGTGGTGCTGGTCTCTTAAAGATGAGCGAGGACCTCCTACTTCCCCAATACAATGACCTTTGCTCCTCAAACTGCAGGGTCTGAAGCTGATGCCTTCCTGTTTCTGGAGACTCTCTCTTTCCTTGCTTTCTAGGGCACCACAATTTGTTACCTACCTTCCAGTTCTTCTGTCCTTTCTCTACTTTCCTCTCTGGCTTTCCATCCCCCTCCTACCCCTTAAGTGTGCTCACTCACTCATTCTATCCATGGGCCTCTTTTCTTTCTGTTCCCTCACTTGAAAAATAAGATAGTTAACAATTACCAAGCATCTGCTATTCAATTTAAGCCTCAAACTATTATATAGGTAGTATGATTATCCCCATTTTAAAGATGAGGAAGCTGAGGCACAAAGAGATTTAGTAAGTAGTCCACGATCACATAGCTCACCAGGGGAAGAGGCTGGGATTGAAATCAGACAGCCTGGTTCCAGAGTCCAGACTCTTGAGCACTCCATCACTCTTTTTTTATTTTTTAAAAACTTTTTATTGGAGTATAGCTGTTTATATTGTTGTGTTAGTTTCAGGTGTACAGCAAAGTGATTCAGTTATACATATACCTATATCCACTCTTTTTTAGATTCTTTTCCCATATAGGTAATTACAGAGTATTGAGTAGACTTCCCTGTGCTATACAATAGGTCCTTATTAGTTATCTATTTTATATACAGTAGTGTCCATCACTCTTTTTAGAAAGCATCTACAAAGCAAGACCCTTAGGTTCAGGGACTGGAAACCAATTGCAGTAGAGTGCTGAGTCTGGAAGAACTGAGGGTTGACTGTTTTCTTGTGAGTTCCTCAAAGGGATCTCAAAGTCAGTTTGCTTAAAACAGATACCATTTGCTCTGAAGTTGTGAGACCAGGCAACTGAAAAAATCTTGGTAACACTGACCCCAAACTCATTACCTTTATGACTTTCCTATCTCTGGAACTGATACTACCATAATGGTGGAGACTGCACCAATGAGATACTTTTCTGTGACTGTATCAGTCCAAAGTGATCTCTTCACTCGTCATTTACCCCTGGTGTGACGTAAACATCACAACCACTGTGTATTGCACAGTGCTGGGCACGTTGTCATCTTTTGTGAAAAGTATTTGCAGAATGAATGAACGCATTTCTACCAGATTGTAAGTTCCAGAAAAGTAGGAGCAGTGACTCTCCTACATTGTATTCTGTAGGGAAGTACAGAATCTCACTAAGTAATCCTTCAATTAGGTGTATCTGTTAAATTCCATTGATTGGAATCAACCTTTTCAGATGGGCACATTTGAATGCAGTGGAAAGCTTATTTCAGGATTTAAGAAATAGTTGCATCACTTTTAAGGAGCTTATTAAATTCTAAAAAGAGCCAATTTAAAAGCCTTTTTATTGAACCAAGAGCGAAAGTAATGAAAACCAATTTTGCAAAGTTAAAAAAAAAGTGAAGCTCTTAATAATAATTGTTTTTGAACTCCCCATTGCTTAACTCAATACATTTGTTTCTGAGTAAAACTTTTCTTTCCTCTTGGGAACTCCTTAACCAGTCCCAAAGTTACACAGTAATTGAAGTTGTTAACTACTCTGCCAAATGCAGATCATCTGCCTGGGAGTCTGAATCACTTTTAAAAGCTCACTAATACAGCTTGTGGTGCGGAAACATTCATGGATGGTTCAGAAAATTCCTGCAGATTCACTTCAGGTTTTTTTCTCAAGTTAAATTAAAGTATTATTAAATTTCATATGTTTTATTAGATCTAACATGTCTAGTCCAACTGTATTCTTATTAAATTATTTCAGAGTATCTGGACTGTTATATTCTCTGTCTCCATCATTGGATCTGTAGATGCTGGATCTTGCCAGGGACTCTGGGGGATTGGCAGCTTTCTTCTTTGTACTTTGATATATTCCTTGACCATTTTTTTTTTATAAAGAGCATTTCTCATTTTTATAAAATCAATATGTCATTACTTGATTTAAAATTTTTACTTTCTGTGTTTCAGGTTCAGTTCAGACAATAAAGGTCTATCGAGCTTCTACTGTATGCTAAGATGCATGTGGGTCAGATGGGGTTTCTTCCCTTACGGAGCTTTCAGCTCAGTTGGAGAAAGAAAAACATATATGGACAAAAGCAGGTATGCTGCTGGTCTGTGCAGGAGACTATGGGAATGGAGGAGTTCTCTTGGAAGAGAGAGCCTGGGTATGACAAGGACAAGTAGTAACTGACCAGGAGGCTGGGGGCAGGAAGGGCAGAGGCCTAGAGATAAGAGAACCCTCTTACACTGCTGGTGTATGGAAAACAGTGTGGAGGTTCCTCCAAAAATTAAAACTGGAGTTGCCATATGATCCAGCAATCCCACTCCTGGGCATATATCCAGACAAAACTGCAATTCAAAAAGATATATGCACCCCTACATTCATAGCAGCACTATTCACAATAGCCAAGGCATGGAAACAACCTAAATGTCCATCAACAGAGGAATGGATAAAGAAGATGTGGTACATATATACAATGGAATACTGCTCAGCCATAAAAAAGAATGAAATAATGCCATTTGCAGTAACATGGATGGACTTAGAGATTATCATACTAAGTGAAGTATGTCAGAAAGAGAAAGACAAATACCATACCATATCACTTCTATGTGGAATCTAAAATATGACGCAAATGAACATATCTACAAGACAAAAACAAACTCACAGATATAGAGAACAGACTTGTGGTTGACAAGGGGGAGATGGGGTGGGGGAGGGAAGGATTGGGAAAAAAAAAAGGAACATTGGGGTTTTTGTGTCTTGCTGCAAGCCTCACTGGGATTGCTGCTGAGCAATGTGCTGGGCACAGTCAGTGTGGAAAGATACTAGAGAGATATCCAGAGACCAGCTCAAGATAAGCTTCCTTCCTATTCTACGACTTTACACACATCCAGGCTTTATATATGTCCCCCAGTGGTGAATTTTAAAGAATATCTACTGTCTAATATTGTCAGAAATGGAAACACAGGTCTTTTTCTGTACATTTAGATACACTGCATGTACAAGCATCTTCCCTTAGCCTCGCAACTGTCTTACTTTGTGGCTTTATCAACTTACCTTAAGCTTTTGTTTTATTGAGTTCCTCTAAAGCCTAAAATATTCTTTGGGAATTTTCTCCTCTTCCTTGTCATGATGTATCATTTGTTCAATATGTTGCTAGGTTCAATTTTCTAAGATTTTATTTAGGATTTTAGCAACTATGTTCATAAGTGAGATTCACCCATAGTTTTTTTTTCTTGCTCTCTCCTCCTTTCCCTTCCTCCTTTCCTCTTTCCCTTCTTTCTTTCCTAGCACTCTTTTTGTCTGATATCAGTATTAGGGTTTTGCTAGTTAGCATAACAGAAGGAGAGTTGGAAACAATATTTTTAGAAGTTCTTGATCAGTGTAACGAGGAGAACATCTGTTCTTTGAAGGGTTAAGAGACATCGTCCATTAAACCCCCTGGGCCTGGTGGCTTTTTAGCAGTAATCTTGGATTGTCTTATTTATTTCTTCCAAGGTTATTGATTCATTCATGTTTTCCACTTTTAATTTTTAAAATTATCATACTGTAACATTGACGTTTTCATTTGATGTGTGGTTCTGTGAATTTTAAAACATGTAGATTTGTGTTACCCTTACCACAGTCGCATATAGAACAGTTGCAACGTCCCAAAACTTTCTCGTGCTCCCTTTTATAGTCATACTCTGCCCCACCTCTAACCCCTGGCAACCACAGATCTGTTTTCCATCACTACAGTTTTGTCTTTTCAAGAAAGTCATATAAATGCAATCATACAGTATGGATCCTTATGTCAGATTTCCTTTACTTAGCAGAATGCGTTTGAGATTTATCCACGGTGTTGCTTGTATTGGTAGTTCATTTTTATAGCTGAGTAGTATTCAATTCTATGGAAGTATCACAGTTTGTTTATCCATTCTCTCATTGAAGGACATTTGTGTTGTTTCCAGTTCTGGGCTATTACAGCTAAAACAGTTATAAATATTTGCACACAAATTTTTTAATGCACACTGTTTTTGAGCATATAAGTTTATTTCTTTAGGGTAAATACCCAGGAGAGGGATTTTTGGGTTACATGATAAGTGTATGTTTAATTTTATAAGAAACTGCTAAACCACTTTCCAGAGCAGCTATACCATTTTGCATTCCCAACAATGTATGAGAGTTCCAGCATCACTCATTTTTGTTCACTTGACTTGTTTTTAACTGTATTTCTCTATAATATTGATGGTGGCTTGTTTTTTGTTTTTTGGGTTTTTTTTTTTGGATGGTGGCGTGTTAACTGCATATATTTGCAGTTTTCATGGTGAGCTTTTGTGGCTGAAATTTATTTATATTTATTTGGATTGCGATCTGTTGTTTTTCCTGTAACTAAGCATTCATGTCTTTCAAGCACCGTGGAGAATCCTTAGTCATTATCCCTTTGAAGGTTGTGTTTTTCCACATTTTCTTTAATTTCTCTTTCTGGAACTCTATTATGTATATGTTGGACTCTCTATTAAGTATATGTTGAACTCTATTAAGTATATGTTGGATGCTTTTCTACATGCCTCTTTCTTTGTCTCTCATTCATATATTCCAGCTCTTAATCTCTTTGTGTTGCATTCTGGGAAATATCCCAAGAAATGTCTTTCAAGTCACCAGTCCTCTCTTCAAATATATCTAATTCCTTAAAATGCCCACTGAGGTTTTAATTTTAGTGATAACATTTTTCATTTCTAGAATTCATATTGCAATTATTCCTTATCCTTTTTGGTAGTATACTGTCCTTTTCTCAAATTTGTATTTTTTATTTTAAAAATAACTTTAACACATGTATTTTACAGTGTTTATTTGTGATATGCTTCTCAGATATGCTCTGTTTCCTTGTTTTCTTGTGCCTATGATTCTCTCACTTAGAGAAGAAAAGAAAGAAAAAAAGAAAGAAAGGGTACCTCTACTTAGAAGGGAAATAGATCAAAGTAATGAGTAAAGTGATGTGAAGTTTGGTAACTGGGAGGCAAGGGAGAGATTAGCTTGCCCTAAGAAATGGAGGACTTTTATAAAAACATCAGGAAGAAGAACATTTCTTTAGAGTTTCAACAAATATGTTTACGTGCCTAAATACTACTTTCTCAGTCTCTGCTCTTCCTGTTTCTAATACAAAATTAAAAATAAGGGCTTCCCTGGTGGCGCAGTGGTTGAGAGTCTGCCTACCGATGCAGGGGATGCGGGTTCGTTCCCCGGTCCGGGAGGATCCCACATGCCGCGGAGCGGCTGGGCCCGTGAGCCGTGGCCGCTGGGCCTGCGCGTCCGGAGCCTGTGCTCCGCGGCGGGAGAGGCCACAACAGTGAGAGGCCCGCATAGTGCAAAAAATAAAAAATAAAAATAAAGTGGCACTTATTGAGCACCCATTATATGGCTGCTACAATACTAAGTGCTTTACATACAATTTCATGTAATTCTCATGACCATCTATTTTACAGATGAGATACTGCCGCACAGAGAGGTTAAGCGGTTTTCCCTGAGGTCACCCAGCTAGTAAGTAGCAGAGGTGGGATTTGAACACGTCTTTCTCTAATTCTTGTCACTTCTATCAAGTCACTTAACTTTGTTAAGATAATAGCAGTAGTAAAGGGGTCTGTTTTCCAAGATTTATTCTTCAGTTCTCTTCTTTGCATCATTTGTAATCTCCTATCAGAGAACTCATTTTCAGTTTTCACAGCTATCTCTATGTAGTGTACTCCCAAATATTCTGTCCTTGGTACTAACATCTCCTTTAAACTCCCTAACCACTAATATCAAAGAAGTGGAACTGGACATTGCCTAATGGATAGCAAGAGGCGCACCTGTATAGCAGTTAAGCGCAAAGGCCTTGGCTGTGGAGAGCTGGGATTTGAATTCCACTTCTATCACTTGTCAGCTGAGAAACTTGGACAAGTTGCTCAAACTCTCTGTGCCTATATTCTCATTTATAAAAAGAGAACGAGGTAAGTTTGCTATTATGTCTCAGACATGTAATTTCTACCTCCCCCTGAAAGCATAACTTCCCTTTCTCCCCACCCCTTAGATGTAGGCAATTTCTTGTCTCATTGCCCCTAGAGCCCTTCCGTGAAGTGTTTTGAATCTAGCCCTTTCTTTACAGTTCCTTGGTCATCACACTTTACCCCATCTTTGAATTACTTTAAGACCCCCTCCTCTGTTTTTGCTTTGCTCTCAGGTTTTTCTCTTTTAATTCATCCAGTCTTTTCTCCATATAATATACCTTGAAAATTTCCTGCAAGTCTATGATTCTTTGTTATTAAAATTTTTTCTGTTTTCTTTTTTTTTTTCTGATATTGAATTGCAAAAAATCCAACTCGTATACAACAGAGAAAATTAAAGACATCCAAACTTTCCCTAGGACATAACCACTGTTAATTTGGCGCACATTTTACTTAATATTATATGTAACCATTATTAAAATTAGGGGCATATTTTATTTAATATTATACATAACCACTATTAACATTTTGGTGCTTATTTCCACTATTAAAAATTTGTGCATATTCTATGTAATATTTTACACAGCCACTATTAATATTTTGGTACATATTTTAATTAATATTGTGTATAAGGGTTTTCAACATTATCACTTGACCGTATATGTTTTTGACATATTGTCATGGTAGTGTTATAGATGTATATCATTATTTTAAAAAAATGTCTTTATTAAATATTGATTGAACACAAAACACTATTTATAAAGCATGTGTAAGGTATAAAGAATTTTCATATGATGAACACTCATGTTCACATCACTCTGTTTAAGAAATAAAACATTATCGTCACCTTTGAATTCCTGTTCCCTTCCTGCTCAATTGTAGCTCTTATCATGTATTTCCACTTATCATATTCTTACTTTTCATTCTAGTTTGCATATATGTTTGTATAGCTAAACAATATATTGTTTGCTTTTGTGTGTTTTTGAAATTGATATAAATAGATCCTTCTGTATGTTGTCTTCTGCAACTTGATTTTTTTCCCCCTCCACTTTATGTCTCTTTTGGGATTGTGACTGGAATGACATTAAGGAGAATTGATATCTTCATGATATTGAATCTTCCAGCCCATGAATGTAATATATTTCTCCATTTATTTAGGTCTTCTTTAATGTCTTTCAATGTAGTTTATCACTTTCTCCCTAAATGTCTTGCTTATCTTCTGTTAGCTTTATTCCTAGATAGATATTACTTTTTGATTTATTCTAAATGGTCTTTTTAAAAGTTAGTTTTCTAGCTGTTTGTTGTTGGTAGACAGAAGTGCAATTGATTTTTTAAAAAATGAAACTGCTTATTTAACATCTGGAAACAGGAAAAAACATTTATTGTTTATGAATACATACAGCTGTAGTGAAATTCTATAAATTTGGTTGGAAAGATGGATGGAAACTTCGGGATAGTGTTATTTGGAGAGGCAGAGGGAATGGGATTAAGGAGAGGCAGAAAGAGGACATTAATGGTATCCATAACATTTTATTTCTTTGTGAAGCAAATACGGCTAAATATTAAGATTTGTTAAGGCTGCATAGCAGGTATATGAGTGATTATTTTATTATTCTTTGTACCTTTTTGAAATAGGTCATAATTTTTAAAAATGAGATACACAATATTAATTATATGCTCAAAATAAATCACTTTCATGATGGATGACCTCAGAATCCATTAATTCTATTGATTATTCTAAACTGGATCTTGTAGAGTGGGGGCGGTTTACTGAACCCAGGCTCCAGATGTGATTGTTTTTTTGTGCTCTATAATTAAACAAATGAACCAGCAATGAAATGCCAGAGATTTTACATAAGAATCTGGATTTCTGAATTCTCTTAAAACGTTAGAAAATCTGACAACACTATATTTTCATGAGGTAATTGTCAATTAGATACGAATAAGTAGTGGCTGCCTGTTTGTTTATTGACTGTTTATTATGAAAAATTTCCAACATTTTCAAAGATAGAGAGAAGGGCACAATGAGCTCCCAGACACCCATTGTTGAAATTCAACAGTTATTGACTCATGGACAATTTTGTTATATCTATTTGTGCTGATCTCCCGATCCCAGGGTTATTTTGAAGCAAATCCCAGACATTGTATCATTTCATCCATAAGTACTTATCTCTAAAAGATAAGTACCTTCAGAAGGCGTAACCATGATTTTATTGTCATACCTAAAACATTTAACAGTAATTCCTAATATAACCAAATATCCAATCAATGTTCAAATTTTCCCTATCTTCTCAACTTTATTTTACTGTTTGTCCAAGTAAGAATTCAAATAAGGCCCTTACACTGCGTGGGTTTGATATATTTCTTAAATCTCTGGGATCTTGTAGTGAGACTTAGATCAACACTGTTCAATAAAATTTTCTGTGATAACCCAAAATGTTCTATATCTGTGTACTCAATGTGATAGCACTTGAAGTGTGACTAGTGCAACTGAGCAAATGAATTTTTAATTTTATTTAATTTTAATGAATTAAAAATATTTCCTTATAGCTTTATTGAAAGAAAATTCACATACCACAAAGTTCACCTTTTAAAGTGTACAATTCAGTGGCTTTTAATATATTTACAAGTAGTACCTTGATCATCATTTATTCTAGAACATTTATGTCATCCCTAAAAGAAACCCATTAGCAATCACTTCCCATTTCTCCTGCCCCCAGCCCCCAGCAACCACTGACCTACAGCCTTTCTCTATGGATTTGCCTATTGGGATATTTCATATGAGGAACTTATACAATATATAGCCTTTGGTATATTGCATTTTTCACTTCACATAATGTTTTCAAGGTTGATCACCTGATACATTAGTATGAATCAGTTAATTTATATAATTTTATGGCCAAATAATACTCCATTGTATGCATATACCATAGTTTGCCTATCCATTCATCAATTGATGGACACTTGGGTTACTTCCACTTTTTAACTCTTATGAATAACGTTACTATAAACATTCATGTACAAGTTTTTGTGTGGACATATGTTTTCAATTCTACTGAGCATATACCTAAAGATGGAATTTCTGGGTCATATGGTAACTCTGTGTTTAACTTTTATAGAAACTGCCAAATGGTTTTCCGAAGCAGATGCAATATTTTACATCCCATTAGGAATGTATGCAGGTTCCAAATTCTCCACATCTGCACCAATACTTATTATTGTCCATCTTTTTGAGTATAACCAACCTAGTGGGTGTGAAGCAGTGTCTCATTGTGGTTTTGATGTCCATTTCCCAAACAACTAATGATATTGAACATCTTCTCATATGTTTACTGGCCATTTGTATATCTTCTTTGGAGAAATGTCTATTCAAATCCTTTGTCCATTTTTAAATTGGGTCACTTGTCTTTTCTGTTGACTTGTACGAGTTCTTTATAAATTCTAGATACAAGTCCCTTAGAAGATATGTGATTTCAGATATTTTCTCCCTTGCTGTGAGTTGTCTTTTCATTTCTTGATGGTGTCCTCTGAAGCATGAAAGTTTTTAAATTTGATGAAATCAATTTGTCTATTTTTCTTTTGTTGCTTGTGCTTTAGGTGTCATACCAAGAAAATCATTGCCTAAACTAAGTTCAAGATTTACTTCTATATTTTCTTCCAAGAGTTTTACAGTTTTAGCTCTTACATGTAGGTCTCTGGTCCGTTTCAACTTAATTTTTGTTTATGGTATGATGACCATGTATTGGTGTGTAGCAGGGGTACAAATTCATTCTTAGGATATGGATATGCAGTTGTTGCAGCACTATTTGTTGAAAAGATTATTCTTTCCCCCACTGAATTATCTTGGCACCCTTGTCAAAAATCAATTGACTGTAAATGTAAGAGTTTACTTCTGGACTGTCAATTTTATTCCATTGATCTGTATGTGACCTTTATACCAGTAACACACTGCCTTGATTATGGTAGCTTTGTAGTAAGTTTTGAAATTGGGAAGCACAAATCCTCCAACTTTGTTCTTTTTCAAGACAGTTTTAACTATTTTGGGTCCCTCACGTTTCCATGTGAATTTTCAGATCAGGTTTTCTGCAAAAAAGCATTTTAAATCATGATAGTGATTGCATTAAATTTTTAGATCAATATGAAAAGCATTGCGATCTTACCAATATTAAGTCTCCCAATCCATGAAATGGATATCTTTCCATTTTTTTAGGTTTTTTTTTTAGTTTCTTTCACTGATGTTTTGTAGTTTTCATGTACGAGTGTTTTAGTTTTGGCTAAATTGATTCCTTAGTATTTTATTCTTTTCGATGCTATTGTAAATATTAATTTAGCTTTCAAGTTGTTCATTGTTAATGTACAGAAATACAATTTATTTCTGTGTATTGGTCATGTATCCCTGAGAGCATTGTTGAACAGAGTGGCAAGAGTGAACATTCTTGTCTTGTTTCTGATCTTAGGGAGAGAGTATCCTATATTTCACTATCAGATGTGATGTTACCTGTGTGTGTGTTTTAATTTTATTTTTGTTGTTGTTGTTTTTTTTTTGGTGTGTGTGTGTAAGGCTTTTATTAGGTTGAGGAAGTTCCCTCCTATTCTCAGTTTGTTGAGTGTTTTTATTAAAACACAGTGTTGGATTTTGTCAAATGCTTTTTCTGTGTCTATTGAGATGATCATGTGGTTTTTGTCGTTCATTCTATTAATATGATATATTACATCAATTAATTTTCGGATGCTAAACCAACTCTGCATTCTTGGAATAAATCCCACTTGGTCATGGTGTATACTCTTTTTTATATGTAACTGGATCTCACTTGCTAGTATTTTGTTGAGGATTCCTGTATCTCTGTTCTTAAGGGGTATTCATAACTTTTCTTTTCTTGTGATACTAGCCTAATAGAATGAGTTAGGGAGTGCTCCCTTCTCTTCTATGTTTTGGAAGAGTTTGTGAAGGTTGGTACTAATTCTTTTAAATGCTCAGGATGAGGACTTGAAATGTGGATGTAACCCAAGTGAGCACAAAATAATGAAGAGAATCAATTTTCAGGAGCTCAGAGGAATGGGGCAGTGATATTTATGAGGACATCAGGACAAGGGAGGCTTGAGAGGCAAGGCTTCAATGGAGGAGAAAAGGAAGTTCCAGCAGAAATACTGTCAAAGGCACTCCCTCCTGCTGCCAAGGGCTCTTGCATCCTGTCGAAAGGCTCTAGATTGCAGGATGACCTCATTCCTCAAAAGAAATTCTCCAACCAGGCAAATATTTCCTTGCTCATAGGCTAGTTTGGGCTTGCTCAGAAGTGTTAGCTGTGCTGGCCTCCCCTGCGCTTTCTTCATCCACGGGTGTGTGTAACATAGATTCTTTGAACATCAATAACAGCGCTTCCCAGCACTGGTCCTGACATGCCCCAAAGTGTTTTCAGTTATTTCCAGGGGTGTCTTGCAATTCTCAGAACTAGTTTACTTTCAATTTACTTTAAAGAGAGATACACACCATTTCAGATGTTCCTTTGTGGTAGATGTGTCAGAGCAGAAGGAATGGGAAGATAGGTGTCATGGAAGGAAAACAAAGCAAGAAGAAAAGTTGCAAGTTGCAGAAGACTGAGAATCTCCGATCTGGGGTATTTAGAAGTGTTCACTCTGTCCTAATCACTGATTAATCCCAATGTTTGGAAGCGGTCCTGGCACATCAGAGTAGATGCTCAATAAATATTTGCTAAATGGAAAACGATTGAATCAATGAATGTAACACTGTGTGTGAAGTATCTACAGCAGTACAAAAGTGGAGGTATCAGTGTGCTCAAAGGAGATAGCATGTGTGAACAGCCAGGGCAGTAGATGTGTGTGGCGGACTCAGGCCCTAGATTTTTCGGACAGCTCTAAATTAAGATATTTTGTTCTGTTACTCCCTTAAGAAAGTTATTCATATTAGAACTGCTTTTCTGTTTGGAAAATATCCTCCTTGTAGAAGGCAGAGGCCTTCTGTGTGTGGAGTGTGTGAGTTGTGACATATTGAAGAGGACACTGGACTTGGAATCAGAAGGTGGGAGTCCCAGCTCTACTACTTGCCCCATAGATGGGATGACCAGAAACATTTATAAACACACAAGGGAGCAATCTGCCACAAAGAAGAGTCAGCCAACACAGGAAAGAGGGAAGGTGAACATCAGAGGGTAGAATTGTTGGTTAAGGACCCTAAACTAAGTATTTTAAAAATGATTAAAGAGAAAATAAGCAAGAGAAATTATAAGAGCAGGATCCCACTTAAAAGAAAGAACGTATAGACTTAAAAAGAACAAGGGAAACTTCTAGAAATAAAAGTATATTTATTGAAATGAAAATTTCAATGTATTGGTTATAATCACTTTTAAAACATTTAATATTATTTGGTAAAACTGAAGACATTCAATTGTCTTAAAGAAGTTATAAGTACAGAAATAAACACTAGAACAAAAACACAAGCCTCCTTGAACACCAAGAGAATTTATAAATTACAATAGCAAAGAAAACACATCATGAGGAAAAAGAAGCAGTAAACGTACATAGTTTATATGGTGATTACAATATAAAATAATATATCAGAGTTGAGATAAAAAAATATGTCCTATCAAGAAGTGTGAATGGGCTTAACCTACCTACTAAAAGAAAAATATTTTCAGTATGGCTCACCAAGCAAGACCCAAATATGTGGTGTATGCAGATACATTCAAATCAAAATGAGTCAGACAGGCTAAAAATAAAGGCATGGGCAAATGAAAATAACAAATAAGTGGGGACTGTGAGATCAAGGATATCAAACAAAGTAGAATTCAGGCCAAAAATAATTAAATGTGACAAAAAAGGGTATCTTATTCCAATTTCACAATGTAGGTATAACAGTTATGAAAACCTATGAACCAAATCTCTAAAAATCTTTAAAAAGCAGAAACTATAGATGCAAGATGATACAGATAGAAACAGATTGCTAATAGGAGACTTTAATAGGTCATTCCTAGTGCAGAGCAGATCAAGTGGCAGAAATATAAGTAAGGATACTGAAGAAGTAAACAACATAATCAATAAAATAGATCTCATTTACATATAACGAACTTTAGAACTGAATAATAGGGAGTACGCCTTCCTTCTCAGCTGCGCATAGCATAGTTACAAAAATCCATGAAATATTAGGTCACAAAGAAATCGACAATAAGTTTTATACAATGGAAATATTACAAACAATACTTTATTATCACAGTGAAATAGAACTAAATTAAAAATTTTTTTCCAGCTAGAAATTTAAAAGTCTTTTATTAAACAACTGGAGTGAAATGGAAAATACAAGCCAACATTACAGAATATCTTTAAAAACAAAGAAACGAGTATGAAAACACTACATATCAGACACTATTGGATACATTTAAAGTAGAACTCAGAGGAAAAATTCATACACTTAAACACTTACATCAATAAAAATGAATGAATTATATCAACTTAAAAAGTGAGAGAAAGAACAACAAATGAGCCAAAGAAAGGACAAAGAAGAAAAAAATAAAGGTAAAAGCAGAAAAATAATGAAGATTAGGAATAGAAAACAGTAGGTCAGAGTAATAAATCAAAATTCTGGTTCTTTGAAAAAAGTAACAAAATATATAAACCACTAGCTAAATTAATCAAATGGAAAAGGGAGAAACACAACTACAAAATAAGAAAGACAAAGGAGAAACAGACAAGGATGGAGCAAAAATCTGAGCGAGAGCTACAAATGGGAAAAGAATGAACCAGACTTTTTTTCAAATGAGTAACATAATCACTCTAAACAGGGAGGAGAGGACAAGAGTGGGGAAACACACCCAACTCATTTTGGAACACAGTATTTTGACTAAATACATTAAGACTAAAGAAAAAAACCCTGAAAACATATACTGAACTTTAGTTAGTAGGTTTGTTTTCACAATGACATGAGTTAGCTATTCTGAAACTGCTTTGGGGGTCTTTTAGTATTGAGCAAATAAGTAAATATTTTGAGGGTAATTGGAATCAGATTTCTTACAGTTTGAGAAGGGCATTATAGATGTGGAAAGGGGAACTCGACCACATACTGTATTGTGTTGACTGAAATTGGACATATCAGTATAAACTCGAGGGTTTTGCTATGTCTTTATATCTATCTATCTATCTATCTATCTATCTATCTATCTATCTATCCGAAGACAGAAATGGAAAGAGACATAGCTATCTGTGCCTATCTATGTCTACCTATACTATAGATATCTCGAATATCTTGTAGTGAGTACAAGTACAAGGAAGTACTTGAAAAATGGTAGGGAAAATCAAAAGAACAGAGGAGTCAGCTTAGAGGGACTCCCACTGACCAAATGTAGGACGATTTTAACATCAAAATAAATAATAATAGTAACAGATTATAATGCACGGAATAAAACAAGAGTCTGTAGACCATTCTGATGTAAATGAATGAATAAATAAATAAATGGAGAGAAAGAAAAGTTCTTCCTTGTAGAAGAATGCCAACTAATATATATAGAAAGAATGGTAGAGTTAAGAAATCATCCTTTGGCAATCACAGTGGTAATAAATGATTTGGGCAAAATCATCATTGATGCTAGGAGTTTAATGAGGAACTTGGTAGTTACATAGTTCCAAATGATCACCTCGCAGAATTCTTATTAAAAAGAAAGGCAAAAAAAAGTCACTACAGTGGAGAAACTTGGCATGTACCACTTAACCAGTGATCAAAGTTAACTTCAGTATTGATGGTTAAAATACACATTATGTACCTGCTCCTTTGATGAATGAGAAGGACACAGCGTTCCTCTTGTGGTGTTCCTGCTAAAATGCCATGAACAAAAAGACAGTAATTTACTCAGGAGAAAACACTGGTCAAACCGAAACTGAAGAACATTCTACCAAATAATGTTCTTATTTTTGTTGAAGAAGCCTATTCTCTTCAACAATATAAAGGTCAGGAAAGACAAAGAAAGATGGAAGAACTGTTCCAGATCAAAGGAGAATAAAGAGATGTGACAACTAATTTGTGATGTTAGATGAGATTCTGGACCAGATTTTTTAAACTAATTTTTTTGCTAAAAAGAACGTTTTGGGGACAATTGACAAAATTTGAATTAAATATTTTAGATTAGGAAATAGTACTCAATTAATACCAATTTTCTGATTTTGATTATTGTACTCCAGTTATGTAAGAGAATGTCCTTGTTATTAGGAAATATACACTGTAGTATTTAGGGGTAAAGGGACATGATGTCTGGTATTTACTCTAAAAGGGAAAATTTGTATATACAGAAGGAACGATAAAACACAAATGGTA
The DNA here is from genome assembly GCF_964374135.1 of Grampus griseus. Lineage (NCBI taxonomy): Eukaryota > Metazoa > Chordata > Mammalia > Artiodactyla > Delphinidae > Grampus > Grampus griseus. Next base: position 38,875,197 of record NC_138999.1, on the reverse strand, counting down.
AAATATAAAACAATTGGGGGAATCTGGGTGAAGGGCAAACAGGAGTTCTTTGTATTATTCTTGCTACTTTTCTATTAGTTTGAAATTATTTCAATTTAAAAAGTAAGAAAAAAGAAACATTTAAAAATATTTGTAAGAACGTGTACAAGAATAATTTTCTTCTATAGGATTTTTTGAATTTACGTACAAAGCACAAGCCATAATGGGAAAGAATGATCCAAGTAAAATGACATTCATGTACAATAAAGAAATCTATAAATGGAGAAGACAAACCACAAATGATGAGAAGATATTTGCTATGCCTAAGATTAGTATCCAGAATATATATTAAAAATCACAAATGATCAAATAGAGAAATCAGCAAAGGATATGAATGGATGAGTCACAGAAGAAGGTAACAAGCCTGTGAAAGGATGACCAACTGCACTAGGAATTAGGGAGAAACAAATTAAAATAACAATGGCATACCATTTCACATTTATTCAGATGATTGTTCAAAATTATACAATTTGATAATACCTATTGTTGAAAGGATGAAGGTGAAAGGGGAACTTTCTTAATTGGTTCAAAGATTCTGGAGATCTAGTACAGATGAAGGTGTGAACAATTCCACCTTTAGGTGTATAGCCTAGATAATCTCCAAAGAAACAGGAGAGGGTTGTTCTTTGCAGCATTGTTGATAACTACTGAAAAATTGGAAACAACCTCATTGTCATCAACAGATGACATCAACAGATGACAACAGAGGCATCAGTGATTTGTGGTATAATCATACAATTCGTTTAAAATGAATGAAATAGATCTACATGTGTTAACATGTAGAAATCTCAAAACCAAAATCTTAGGTGAAAAAAGCAGGTAGCAGAAATTTATAGTGTAGGGCTTCCCTGGCGGTGCAGTGGTTAAGAATCCACCTGCCAATGCAGGGGACACGGGTTCGAGCCCTGGTCCGGGAAGATCCCACATGCCGCAGAGCAACTAAGCCCGTGCGCCACAACTACTGAGCCTGCGCTCTAGAGCCAGGGAGCCACAACTACTGAGCCCATGTGCCACAACTACTGAAGCTCGCACGCCTAGAGCCTGTGCTCTGCAACAAGAGAAGCCACTGCAATGAGAAGCCCGCGCACCGCAACGAAGAGTAGCCCCCACTAGCTGCAACTAGAGAAAGCCCACGCGTAGCAACGAAGACCCAACACAGCCAAAGATAAATAAATAAAATAAATAAATTTTAAAAAAGAAATTTATAGTGTAAAATTTATAAACATAGAAAACCAATAATGTATGCTTTTAATGAATAAAAAAGGAGATAGAGTCCCTGCCCTGGAAGAACTTGGGGGCATTTGAAAAGAGTCAAGTAAAACCATGATTACAATGCAGTACCACAAAAGCCACCATTAGAATGGGCACCTAATACAGATGCGGAAGTTGGAGAAGGTGGAGGAAGTTTTCCCAGAAATGACAAAGTCCTCCACACCTCTCTCCCACACTTAACCAAGTCCTGAAAGACAAGAAGGGGTTACCCAGGTTAAAGATAGGAAGGAAGGGTGTTTTCTAGCAGATGGTGACATTTGCAAAATCTCAGAGGGGAGAAACTGCAGAGCCCGGTTTGGAAACTGCCAGTGGTTTCTCGGAGCTGGAGTAGAGGAGCGGGGCAAAGAAAGGGATGCAGGGAGTTCGTGGGCGCCTCCTGACATAGGCTCTGACTGGGCTAAGGAGCTGGCCTGCCTCGTGAAGGATAGAAGAATATTGAAGCAGAAGAGTTAACAGGTGCATCATGAATTATATAAGAGGATGGCTCTGGAGGCAAGATTATTTAGTTGTTTTCTTTGTTGTTGTTTGCTTGTTTTAAAAGAAAACCAGACAAGAAATAATGGGGTCTCGATTGAGACAGAAGGGGTGGTGGCTGAGAGATAACCCAGCATGTCCAAACAGTAGAGTAGGACTCAGGGAGGGATTAGCTGTAGGCGTGGGGAGAGGAGCTTCTGGCTTGGGCATCTTGGGTGCATGATGGACTGACAGAGGTTGCATTTTGTGCCAACTCACGCGGCCCCTGGCCACCATGATTGCACCAGGAACGAGCATCTTACAAATGTTTAGTTCAAATATAAAAAGATACAGAGGAAGGACGGAGGATGGTGGTTACCGCTGAATGGGTTTTCTCCGGTGCTGGTGATCGCGCGGGTGGGGGTGGGGAGACAGATGGGGGTATGTGTGGCTTTGGATTCATCTGGAACGTTTTAATTACAAAATTAAAGCTGATGTAAATGTAACATTCACTGGTGTTACATTTCTGTGAGCACCCGGGTGTCATCTTATTTTCTGCACTTTTCTGTGTGTTTGAACTAAATTTAATAACCAAATGGCAAGAAATGTGCAAGCAACAGAGGAGCTTCAGTACATGAAAGGCTTTGAGCCCTATCCAAGGGTTAAACCAGCGAGCCCCGGGGGCGGGGAATGGTGCGGTCGTCAGCCTTTGTGTTTGCACAATGTGTGTAGAGAGAAAAGCCTCGGGAGACCCGTACCCGGCTGAGTGGGTGGGGTGGGCGGGGGGAGGTGCGGGCGGGGAGCTTTTCCCCTAGCCCCGCCCCGGCCCCGCCCCGAGCTCCCGGCCTGTCGAAGCCCCTTCTCCTTTCGTGACACCTATTTCGGTCTCTAGGTAACGTGGGGTCGGGGGTCAAACAGCGCGGCTGCAGGGTGGCAGCTGCCTGCCGGCCCCTCTTCTCGGCCCCTTGACCCTCGGACGCTCAGAGCCATGGCGCTGCCGCTGCTGCCGGGCCACAGCTTCAACCGCAACGTGAGTAGTGAGGGCGCCCGAGGTCAGAGGTCCCGGCCGGAGTCTGGGGTCCAGGTGTGGACACTCCCCCGGCCCCTACTGGAGGCCTCGTGACGCTGCTTCGCCTTCTGTGGACGGGGCGCAGCTTGGACCAAAATTTGTAGGCTGGTGGAACCCTTACTCTCTACCTCCCCTTCTCCCTCTCCCCAACTGCATCTGGATACTTTTCCTACGTTAGTTACAGAAGTAGAGTCCTTATAGGTGTTAGGACCCTCGAAGGTAGCCGATGGTAGGTTGATGATGATAATCATCGTTGAGCGTTGAAGGTGTGCCAGGAGCTGTGCTTTAATCACCTTACACAGCATTAGATGTTCCCAACAGCCCTTTGTATTAGCTACTATTTTTAATTCCCATTTTTCAGTGGAGGAAACTGAGGCACAGAGTGATGAGTCAGTCACTCACTGGCCAGAGCTACTCAATCTCAGTGGTGAAGCTGGGTTCCCTCCAGGCAACCAGTCTCCACAGCCCAGGAGCCTAATCACGATCCTTAATACCCTTTGTGAAAGAGTTTGCTATTAGAGTGAAGAAACCTGGCACTCTCAAGGCTGGTAGGGGGCAGATAAGGGTTCCACCTGCCTATAAAGTTTATCCTAAACTTTATAGTGAAGGATCCAAAGTTGGAGTTCTTTCTTCATTTAGAATTGGGAATGGCTCATTTCGAAACAAGATGAAAGTACCAAACGACACAACACAACAACATTAAAAACCCTGAGCATGCAAGAACTTTTGCCAGTAAATAGCATCTTATTTAAACCACAGCAGGAAAATGATTCAGGTTTTTGTTTGCACTGGTCACTACTCTTTACTTGGGTTTTCCAGTTGTGTCTGTAAGAAGTAGGTAAGTAATACACTGATGGGAGGGAACTTGCTGGAGCCACTCAAGGTATATGTGTAAACCTCTGTTAAGTTTAGAAAGCAGGCAGCAGATTGAAGCATTCGACTTTCTGGATCCTGAACAGTGTCTGCATCCAAGTTGTTGGCCCTAAAGTACCACTTATCTTTATAGCTTCAGGCCACTGCACTCTGACCCCCACAGGTTAGCTGGCCAGTTCAACTTGTTTCTTGACCACTGGTTTGTGCATTTCTTGGCTAATGTGTAGAGACTGGCCTTCCAACCTAACGTTGCCCTTTGGTAAGATTAAGCCAGTCACACAAATTAAGTAAGACCCCTGAAAGGCAGGGCATGAAAAAAGATTCCAGAAGTAAAGAAGCATGCTGTGTAAAAGTAATTGTAATCAAAATTGAACGTAGAGCCCACAGCTTTGGGCCTAGCAACGCTTCAGATCCACAGCTCTCACATGCAGTGACTAAGGGTGGGAAGGAAGAACAGTGGTTGAATGAGATATTTTAAAATCTGCAAGGCTGCACTGAGTGTACTTTTGCTTTTTTAAAAATTTGTGAAGTATAACACATATACAGAAAAGTGCACAATGGATGATCACAGAATGAACATCAAAATAGAAAATATTACCAGGACTCCCAAAGCATCAACGTTGACTAGGGTTGCCGGATTTACCAAGTAAAAATACATGTCCCAAATATTGCATGGGATCTACATATATTAAAAGATTCTTTGTTGTTTATCTGAAATTCAAATTTAACTGAGCAGCTTGTATTTTACATGGCAACCCTACCTATGACCCTTTCTGGTCTTTACCCCTTCTCTATTCTCCAAAGGCAACCCCTCTCCTGGCTGCTACCACTATAGTTCGGTTTGGCTTGCTTTTGAAATTTCTGTCAGTGCAAATGTCCGGTTTTTATTCTTTTGTGACTGGCTTTTTTCTTTTTTTTAAGCTCAACATTGTTTGTGGGATTTGTTCATGTGGCTGTCTTTAGAGATAGTTTGTATGTTTTCATTGCTCTAGAGTATTCCACTGTATGAGTATGACATCATTTATATACACATTTTACTCTTGATAGAGATTTGGTTTGTTTGGGGTTATTAAGAATACTTTGCTGGGACTATTCCTGTTCATGTCTCTCAGTACAACTGCCAGATCAAATAGTATTCTTTTTTTTTGTTTTTAGTAAAGTTCTTTTTTTAATATATTTTTAAAATTTTTCAAATGGCATTCTTATGTTCAGCTTTGGTGGATGCTGTCACAGCGCTTATCCCAATTTAAATTCCCACCAGCATTTTATGTTCCTGTTGCTCCATAGCCTTTCTAACACTTGATATTGTTAGTCTCTTAAATTTTAGTTGTTTTGGTCAGTGGGCGTAGTGTGACTCTGTCGTTTTAATCCACGATTCTCTGGTTCCTAACGAAATTGAGCACATTTCACACATTTATTGGTCATTTGGATATTGTCTTTTGTGTGGTGTCTATTTGTCGTTTGTCTAATCTCTGGTGGGTTGCCTGCCCTTTTCTTAGTGATTTGTAGGAGTTCTACATAGATTTTGGATATGACTCCTTTGTCAGATATTTGTGTTATAAGTGTCTTTTAGTCTGTGGTTGGCCTTTTTACTCTCTTAATGATGTTTTTGATGAAGAATTTTTCCTTTAAATTAGTGCTTTTGGTTTCCTATTTAAGAAATAGTTCCTTACACCAAGTCATGATGATATTTTCCTGTGTCATCTGGAAATTTCGTTGTTTTTACCTTTCATGTTTAGACCTATAATCTAACTAGAATACATTTTCGTGTGTGTGTATGAAAAGAGGTAGAGGGGTCAGGTTGTATTTTTCCCCACGTGGATATTCAGTTAACCCAGAGCCATTTGTTAAAGAACACAATTCTGAGTAAATTTTGAAGAGCTTTACTGGCTTTATTCAGTGATTAATGAATCAGGCAGATGGAAAGGAGCTCTGAAGAGCTATACAAGGCAAGAGATTTTGTAGGGAAGTTGTACTAGGCAAAAAATCGGATTGGTTATTGTAAGGTTACTTTCCTTATAGGGAATGGCAGGGGTTTCTCAGGCAGATTACCTAACTAATGCTGATTAGGAGACTCATGGTTGATTGGTTTAAGATTCTATTTCTGGGAGAGCTGAAACTGTAACTAAGTTGAATTTCAGATTGGTAACATGGGGCTTAGCATAAGCAACTCCATTTGGGTTCTGTTGTCCTTAATACGTTTTTTAGAAATGGCCACCTTTTCTCCACTTCTCCGCAGAGCTACTTTTGTCATAAGTCAAGTATCCAAAATATGTGTGGGTCTGCTTCTAGACTTGTGAGTGTATTTAAAAAAATATTTATTTACTTCATGCCTCAGACCAATAGGAGGGTGTGTGTGTGTGAGAACTAGAGAATGACAGTATACTTATTAGATACCTTGGGCTGTCATTCAACAAATCAGTATTTATATACTGAGTGTCCTAGTATGTGCCCAAAGCAGGTGGCTGCATTAAAAAAATTGTTACACTAGCCTTGGGGTTAAAGGTGCTATGTGTTGCCAAAAAATTGATATTTTTAAAACCTTGCACTTAGTTAAAAGATTGGATGTTCTCTGGCACAGAATGGTCAGAGTCAGTAAAGCCAAATCTGGCCTTTCTATCCCCGCCTCCCTCCTGCCTATTACAGAGCTTTGTCTGCTTAATTAAATTATTGAGAGAAAAACCTTGGCCTCCTGGAGATAGCATAATTACTGGCTGTTTGGGTTTAAAATTATAACACAAGCTAACTAACTTTTACGCTTTTTCTTAGAAATTAAAAAAAGAACTTGCTCCCCCCCTTAATTAGCTGCTGGTAGTCAGTCAGGAGCGATAGATTGGTTTCTGTCCACAGCTAGGTGATGTGCAACCTCTCCTTCTATATCTGAAATACAAGAAGGATTGTGCTTTCTAAAATATAAGCATTTGTATCACTGATGACGTTAAAATTATTCTGATGTGAATTAATTGCAAACCTTAGGGAAAGATCACAATTCCAGACCCGAAGTATCTTTTTTCCAAGAATTTACATGCTGGATTTGTATTGAGCTAAGAGAATCTCAGGCATATTGTCAAGAATGATAGGATATTAAAGTTAAAAGGGACACTTCCAGCCAAAGCTGAAAATCCTTTCTACAGCATTTTAGACAGATGGTTGTGTAGCTGATCCTGAATGTCTCTAATGAATAATGAGGAGCACACTTTCTGTTTTTTATGAAGCTACCTCGCCACCATCTTAGGAGGGTTTGTCGTAAATAGTCCATCCTCTAACTTATAGTGAAGCAACTGTTTCCTTAAGAAGAAAAAGAAATTTTTTGAATTCACAACAGTAAAATAAAACATATTTAGAAACTGTCTCTCTTACAGAAATACCTTGAAATTTATTTTTATCTAGATTACTATAAGCCTATATATTAATGTAGGAAAAATCACTCTTTGGGAAATTTACCAGCAATTTAAATGATAAACAACTGAGAGAGAAAAACTATGAGTACTACATAGTACACATATTGATTTCATTGTGTGGTGTTAGCTAAGCCAATCTAAGTTTAGCTCAGTGACAAATATAATCGTAAAACAATCACTTTATTCACAAGGTAGAGGGTTTTCCAGCCTAAAATTCTGCCGGCAGATTCCTGACTATGTTCTTAGTGGTCAATTCCATGGCCTTAAAATAACCTGCATCAGGTCCAAAGCCCTTAACTTGAGACCCCAGGCCATTAGAGTTTGTCACTCATTTTGTGAGATCAATTTAATGAATCATGACCAGGATTTAGGAAAAAGAAAAAGGAAAAAAAAAATAAACAGAATACGGTAGAATAGAATAAAAGAATCAGTGTATTATGCTTGGGAAGAGTAAGTATTGTTTCATGAACTTTTGTTTCTGTCATGTGTGTACGTGAACTGGGTTGCGCTAAAATCTGTTTGTTATTGTGGCAGTCAGCGTTTGAAAAACACTCTCGTTAGAGCCATCTCCACCAGTTCTTGCCTCTGATTTAAATTCTGATCTTCAACATCCTTCAAGGCCAAATCTAGTCTCTTACCCTTCAGGAAGTCTCAACTGATCCTAGTCAGCCTTTCTCAGTGTTTTTTTGTTTTTTATTAAGGTACAATTCACATAACATAAAGTAAACCATTAACCATTTCAAAGTGTACAATTCAGTGGCATTTAGTACATTCACAGTGTTTTGCAACTGTCACCTCTATCTAACTAGTTCCAACATATTTTCATCATCCCACAATCTTTTTACCCCAGAGGAACCTTTGAAATGATTTTCAGGTCTTGGAGAACTCCTGCATAAAGATGATTTCTATAGCCCATGGTACCTTAGCATGATCCATGAGTTGTAGATGTAGTGATCCAATAATAATTGTCTTTTTGAGTAAAGAGTAATAGTTTTCTGTGGATTTGTTGATTTCAGCAAATTAATTAACCTAGTCTGTGTGGTTTCCTTTTCTCACAAGGGATCTCAACTCTAACACCAGTGGGAGTGTACTAGGGGAAATGTCAAGGGTTTCTTTCTTGTTGTATTGTAAAATTTCCTACTTGATTTCTCCTCTTTTCTCCTTATTCAAGTAGGCCTAAAAATCCTCTCAGAGTTTCTACTGTAGAGGGTGCCGTAAGGTATGAAATGTGGTATAATGGTATGAGCAAGAGTAGTTTTCTCCCTTATTTAAAACAAAAAATGACTTTTAGCCAGGTTTTCTTGAGAAACAAACAGGTAGTTAAGCTTAGCTTTCCTTTGTTTCCTTTTCATACATTAAAAAAATTCATAAGGCAGCATCATACATTTCTGTTAAATAACTGTTTTAATCCAAGGTGGGATTTACTTTTTCAAAAAGTAGGTTCAGTTGATTTAATTTAAATTAAGGTTATAAATTCATTTTAATTAATGCTGTTTACAACATGAAAATATAGACAGTGTTAAATAAGCAAAGCTACTAAAATCATATTGACAAAGCAATATGAATAAAAATAGAGCCTAAGACACAATTTTATGTGAGACCTAAAAATTAAGGTTTTTTTACTGACTGGCATGATCAGGCTCAAATATAGGCAGTTATAGAATCATTATAATCTTAATCTCCTTGTAGACCTATATACACAAGAATATGATTTTTTAAACTAAAAATAAAGAATAAAAATTAGCTCTTCAGTGTGAAACCGATGCTTGTATTTTGCCACATAGACACGTAATTCTGAGTCAAATTTGAGATAAGCACTCACAGATTTCATTTTCAACCGAAATGAGAAGATTTCTCACCTTTCTCTTGATACTTGTTAAACAAGGAAAGCTTTGCTTATATATGTGAGAAGTTGAAAACTGCAGCAAAATGCTCACTGCTTTCCTATGAATGGCAGGATCCTTGATTTTCATGTAAATTTGGAACTGGCCATAGGTGTATGTTTAATTTTATAAGAAATTGCTGAACAGTCTTCCAAAGTGGCTGTACCATTTTGCGTTCTCACCAGCAACAAATGAGAGTTCCTGTTCTTCCGGATTCTCGAGAGCATTTGGCATGGGCAGTGTTTGGATTCTAGCCAATCTCATAGGTGTATAGTGGTAACTCATCCTGATTTAAACTTTTATTTCCCTAATGGCTTAGGAATGATGTTGAACATCTTTTCATGTGCTTATTTGCCATCCGTATATCCTCTTTGGTGAAATGTGTGTTTGTGTCTTTTGCCCATCTTTAATTGAGTTGTTTCCTTACTGTTGAGTTTTGAGAGTTCTTTATATATTCCGGATACAAGTCCGTTGTTGGATATGTGGTTTACAAATATTTTCTCCCAGTCTATGGCTTGAATTTTCATTCTCTTAAAACAAGGCTAGAAAATATGTATACATTTTTAAAGATAAAATACCACATGAATCCACACTGATATTTGAAATGCTAAGTAAGGATTATAGGAATTTTATTTAACTTCTTTGATTATTTATCTTTTACTTACATTGAAATCTTGATTCATAAGGACATTACTTGCTTTATCCTACCATAAATAAAAATATATATCCATATAATAGTTTTTGAGTAATAATAACGTTATTATTAACAATTTGAGTTTTGAAAATAGGTTAAGATTTCTTTGTATTTCTTACTGTTTTTAGGATTTATCCCCCTAGGAATGTATGGTCAAATTATTGGGTTTTAATTTCATTTAAGTATGGTTAAGTCACCAACTCAATACCCAGTTAGGTTGATTGTTGCTTTTCAGTTTTAACTTAAATTTTTTTTTTATTATAATGTAAAAGTAAAACATTTCTGTGGTTTCAAAGTCAAATTTACAAAGTGAGGTGCATTCAGACAAGTCCTAGCTTTTCTCCCTGTCCCTTCAGTCTTGTTCCCTCCCTCCCTCACTCTGGAAGTAACATTAAAAAAAAAAACTATTTAGCTTGGGTTATCCTTCCTTTTTTGTTTTTGTTTTTTAAAATAGCAAATTCTTAACTATATTTACATGGCCTCTTATTAAATAAATGATAGCATACTCTACGTATTCTCTTGCACCTTCCATTTTTCGTTTTAACAGGTATATCTTGGAGATTTCTTAATAGTCGTATGCAGAGCTATACTCATTCCATTGGAATGTGTATTCCGTTTGTAGCTACATAGTACTCCATTGTGTGGACATACCATAGTTTGTTTAACTCATCCCCTCTTGATGTATAGTTGTATTATTTCCAGGCTTTTGCTATTATAAATAATGCTGAAATAAATAGCCAAAGTTGTGCTTCAGAAGAAACCATCAAAAAACTGAAAAGGCAACTACAGTTATTTTACAGGGAGAAAATAGTTGCAAAGCATATATATGATGAGGGATTTATATCCAGTATATATAAAGAACTCTAAAAACTCAACAATAAAGAGATAAATAATCCAGTTAAAAATGGGCAAAAGATCTGAGTAGACATTACTCCAAAGACGCTCAAATATCCAATAAACACATGAAAAGATGCTCAATATCATTAGTCATTAGAGAGATGGAAATTAAAACCACAATGAGATATTACTTCACACTCACTAGAATGGCTATAACAAAACAGACAATACCAAGTGTTGCCAAGGATGTGTAGTAATTGAAACCCTCTTACGTTGCTGGTAGGAATGTATAATAGTGCTGCTGCTATGGAAAAGTCTGCAGTTCCACGGAAGTTTAAACATAGAGTTACTATATGATACAGCACTCCTAGGTATAGACCCAAGAGAAAAGAAAACATATGTCCACAAAAAATGTGTACATGAATGTTCATAACAGCATTATTCATGATAGCCAAAAAGTAGAAACAACCCAAATGTCCATCAGCTGGTGAATGGATAAACAAAATGTGGTATATCAATACAATGGAATATTATTTGGCCAGAACAAGGAATGAAATATTGATACATACCACAACATAGATGAACCTCAAAAACATTATACCACAAGCGATATGCAAAAGACTATATATTGTATGATCCCATTTATGTGAAATGTACAGAATAGGCAAATCTATAGTGACAGAAAGATTAATCGTTGCCTAGACCTGTGTGGGGGAAGGGAGGAAGTGGGGAGCAACTGCTAATGGGTATGGGGTTTCTTTTTGGGATGATGAAAGTGTTCTGAAATTAGATTATGGCGAAGATTGTGCAATTTGTAATCATAGTAAACTCCTTTGTATTGTATATTTTAAATGATTGAAATTTATGATAGACACAGTTTGCTTCTACATCTTGACTGTTGTAAATAATGCTGCTATGAACATTAGGGTGCATGTATCTTTTTGAATTAGTGTTTTCATTTTCTTTGGCTCTATACTCAGTTAAGGGACTAATATCCAAAATATATAAACAGCTCGTGTAACTCAATATCAAAAAAACAAATAACCCAATTTAAAAATGGGCAGAATAGACATAAATAGACATTTTTCCAAAGAAGACATACAGATGGCCAACAGGCACATGAAAAATATGCTCAACATTGCTGATCATCAGAGAAATGCAAATCAAAACTACAATGAGATATCACCTCACACCTCTTAGAATGCTATAATCAAATAGAACACAAGTAACAAATGTTGGCAAGGATATGGAGAAAAGGGAACCCTTTGTACACTCTTGGTGGGAATGTAAGCCACTATGGAAAACAGTATGGAGGTTCCTCAAAAAAACTAAAATTAGAACTACCATATGACATATAAATTATACCTCAGTGAAACTGTTAAAAAAATAAATAGCCAAAGAAAGGAGTTGGTGGTGGGGAATTGCTGGACAAACAATAGGTGTTTACTGTGCCAGATCACAGGATGGTTTTGATTTAGTTTTCTGTTACTTGTTCCTGGTAACTATTGAAATGTCCTTGAAATCACATGATTTAAGACTGGGTCACTTTTTTTTTTTTTTTTTTTTTGGCAGTACGCGGGCCTCTCACTGTTGTGGCCTCTCCCGTTGAGGAGCACAGGCTCTGGACATGCAGGCTCAGCGGCCATGGCTCACGGGCCCAGCCACTCTGCAGCATGTGGGATCTTCCCGGACCGGGGCATGAACCCGTGTCCCCTGCATCGGCAGGTGGACTCCCAACCACTGCGCCACCAGAGAAGCCCTGGGCCACTTCTTGAAGCTGCTATTCATAACTTTGGAAATGACATAAAACTCCATTGCTATTCCTACATGTTAATTTGCATTTCAGAAATTAGAGTCACTTTGCCTATTCAGGGATCAAACACCTAACTTCGGTCATTTTTGTATTCTGTCCTGAACTTTATAGCTATGTCACTTAGGACACTCAGATTCTTTTTCTCTCTCCATTTTGCCATCTTCAGAATGTTGGCTTTACTTTCTTAGGCTTGTGACCTCATGGTTGCAAGATGGTTGCCTCAGTTCCGGACATCACAACTTCTTACAATGGTGTTCAAGACACGCAGGAAGGAGGGGTGGGGGAAGGCTCTTATATCAGAAAACAAAATGTTTCTCAGTCCCCCATTAGGTTTCTGCCCTACATCTTATTGGCTAAACTTAAGTCACATGGCTATCCTTTGCTACAAGGGACATTGGGAGCTTGATTTTTCACCATCTATTTTTGGAGCTGGGAAAGAGAAAAGGGAGCAATTAATGGCTGCTGGGAACCAGGAAACTTTGTTTGCCACACCAGCCAGAGACTCAAACCTGTGAGTCTAGATGCTCTCCTCAGACTTAGCATACCTTTCTTTAAAACTTTTTAGTGTTTTTTTTTTTTGTCCCACATTTGCCGGATGGTGGACATTTTTTTTTTAATTTACTTTATTTATTTATTTTTTACATCTTTATTGGAGTATAATTGCTTTACAATGGTGTGTTAGTTTCTGCTGTATAACAAAATGAATCAGTTATACATATACATATGTTCCCATATCTCTTACCTTTTGCGACTCCCTCCCTCCCACCCTCCCTATCCCACCCCTCCAGGTGATCACAAAGCACCGAGCTGATCTCCCTGTGCTATGCGGCTGCTTCCCACTAGCTATCTACCTTACGTTTGGTAGTGTATATATGTCCATGCCTCTCTCTCACTTTGTCACAGCTTACCCTTCCCCCTCCCCATATCCTCAAGTCCGTTCTCTAGTAGGTCTGTGTCTTTATTCCTGTCTTACCCCTAGGTTCTTCATGACATTTTTTTTCTTAAATTCCATATATATGTGTTAGCATTCGATATTTGTCTCTGTCTTTCTGACTTACTTCACTCTGTATGACAGACTCTAGGTCTATCCACCTCATTACAAATAGCTCAATTTCGTTTCTTTTTATGGCTGAGTAATATTCCATTGTATATATGTGCCACATCTTCTTTATCCATTCATCCAATGATGGACACTTAGCTTGTTTCCATCTCCGGACTATTGTAAATAGAGCTGCAATGAATATTTTGGTACGTGATTCCTTTTGCATTATGGTTTTCTCAGGGTATATGCCCTGTAGTGGGATTGCTGGGTCATATGGTAGTGCTATTTGTAGTTCTTTAAGGAACCTCCATACTGTTCTCCACAGTGGCTGTATCAATTTACATTCCCACCAACAGTGCAAGAGGGTTCCTTTTTCTCCACACCCTCTCCAGCATTTATTCTTTCTAGATTTTTTGATGATGGCCATTCTGACTGGTGTGAGATGATATCTCATTGTAGTTTTGATTTGCATTTCTCTAATGATTAATGATGTTGAGCATTCTTTCATGTGTTTGTTGGCAGTCTGTATACCTTCATTGGAGAAATGTCTATTTAGGTCTTCTGCCCATTTTTGGATTGGGTTGTTTGTTTTTTTGTTATTGAGCTGCTTATAAATTTTGGAGATTAATCCTTTGTCAGTTGCTTCATTTGCAAATATTTTCTCCCATTCTGAGGGTTGTATTTGATCTTGTTTATGGTTTCCTTTGCTGTGCAAAAGCTTTGAAGTTTCATTAGGTCCCATTTGTTTATTTTTGTTTTTATTTCCATTTCTCTAGGAAGTGGGTCAAAAAGGATCTTGCTGTGATTTATGTCATAGAGTGTTCTGCCTATGTTTTCCTCTAAGAGTTTGATAGTTTCTGGCCTTACATTTAGGTCTTTAATCCATTTTGAGCTTATTTTTCTGTATGGTGTTAGGGAGTAATCTAATCTCATACTTTTACATGTACCTGTCCAGTTTTCCCAGCACCACTTATTGAAGAGGCTGTCCTTTCTCCACTGTACATTCCTGCCTCCTTTATCAAAGATAAGGTGACCATAGGTGTGTGGGTTTATCTCTGGGCTTTCTATCCTGTTCCATTGATCTATATTCCTGTTTTTGTGCCAGTACCATACTGTCTTGATTACTGTAGCTTTGTAGTATAGTCTGAAGTCAGGGAGCCTGATTCCTCCAGCTCCATTTTTCGTTCTCAAGATTGCTTTGGCTATTCGGGGTCTTTTGTGTTTCCATACAAATTGTGAAATTTTTTGTTCTAGTTCTGTGAAAAATGCCAGTGGTAGTTTGATAGGGATTGCATTGAATCTGTAGATTGCTTTGGGTAGTAGAGTCATTTTCACAATGTTGATTCTTCCAAACCAATCCATCTATTTGTATCATCTTTAATTTCGTTCATCAGTGCCTTATAATTTTCTGCATACAGGTCTTTTGTCTCCTTAGGTAGGTTTATTCCTAGATATTTTATTCTTTTTGTTGCAATAGTAAATGGGAGTGTTTTCTTGATTTCACTTTCAGATTTTTCATCATTAGTGTATAGGAATGCCAGGGATTTCTGTGCATTAATTTTGTATCCTGCAATTTTACCAAACTCATTGATCAGCTCTAGTAGTTTTCTGGTAGCAAGTTTAGGATTCTCTATGTATAGTATCATGTCATCTGCAAAGAGTGACAGCTTTACTTCTTTTCCGATTTGGATTCCTTTTATTTCCTTTTCTTCTCTGATTGCTGTGGCTAAAACTTCCAAAACTATGTTGAATACGAGTGGTGAGAGTGGGCAACCTTGTCTTGTTCCTGATCTTAGTGGAAATGCTTTCAGTTTTTCACCATTCAGGATGATGTTGGCTGTGGGTTTGTCATATATGGCCTTTATTATGTTGAGGAAAGTTCCCTCTATGCCTACTTTCTGCAGGATTTTTATTATAAATGGGTGTTGAATTTTGTCGAAAGCTTTCTCTGCATCTATTGAGATGATCATATGGTTTTTCTCCTTCAACTTGTTAATATGGTGTATCACATTGATTGACTTGCGTATATTGAAGAATCCTTGCATTCCTGGAATAAACCCCACTTGATCATGGTGTATGATCCTTTTAATGTGCTGTTGGATTCTGTTTGCTAGTATTTTGATGAGGATTTTTGCATCTATGTTCATCAGTGATATTGGCCTATAGTTTTCTTTCTTTGTGACATCCTTGTCTCATTTTGCTCTCAGGGTGATGGTGGCCTCGTAGAATGAATTTGGGAGTGTTCCTCCCTCTGCTGTATTTTGGAAGAGTTTGAGAAGGATAGGTGTTAGCTATTCTCTAAATGTTTGATAGAATGCGCCTGTGAAGCCATCTGGTCCTGGGCTTTTGTTTGTTGGAAGATTTTTAATCACAGTTTCAATTTCAGTGCTTGTGATTGGTCTGTTCATATTTTTATTTCTTCCTGATTCAGTCTTGGCAGGTTGTGCATTTCTAAGAATTTGTCCATTTCTCCCAGGTTGTCCATTTTAGTGGCATAGAGTTGCTTGTAGTAATCTCTCATGATCTTTTGTATTTGTGCAGTGTCAGTTGTTACTTCTCCTTTTTCATTTCTAATTCTATTGATTTGAGTCTTTTCCCTTTTTTTCTTGATGACTCTGGCTAATGGTTTATCAATTTTGTTTATGTTCTCAAAGAACCAGCTTTAGTTTTATTGATCTTTGCTATTGTTTCCTTCATTTCTTTTTCATTTATTTCTGATCTGATTTTTATGATTTCTTTCCTTCTGCTAACTTTGGGGTTTTTGTTCTTCTTTCTCTAATTGCTTTAGGTGCAAGGTTAGGTTGTTTATTTGAGATGTTTCCTGTTTCTTAAGGTAGGATTGTATTGCTATAAACTTCCCTCTTAGAACTGCTTTTGCTGCATCACATAGATTTTGGGTAGTCGTGTCTCCATTGTCATTTGTTTCTAGGTATTTTTTTATTTCCTGTTTGATTTCTTCAGTGATCACTTCGTTATTAAGTAGTGTATTGTTTAGCCTCCATGTGTTTGTATTTTTTACAGATCTTTTCTTGTATTGATACCTAGTCTCATAGTGCTGTGGTCGGAAAAGATACTTGATACAATTTCAATTTTCTTAAATTTACCAAGGCTTGATTTGTGACCCAAGATATGATCTATCCTGGAGAATGTTCCATGAGCACTAGAGAAAAATGTGTATTCTGTTGTTTTTGGATGGAGTGTCCTATAAATATCAATTAAGTGCATCTTGTTTAATGTATCATTTAAAGCTTGTGTTTCCTTATTTATTTTCATTTTGGATGATCTGTCCATTGGTGAAAGTGGGTGTTAAAGTTCCCTACTATGAATGTGTTACTGTCGATTTCCCCTTTTATGGCTGTTAGTATTTGCCTTATGTATTGAGGTGCTCCTATGTTGGGTGCATAAATATTTACAATTGTTATATCTTCTTCTTTGATCGATCCCTTGATCATTATGTAGTGTCCTTCTTTGTCTCTTCTAATAGTCTTTATTTTAAAGTCTATTTTGTGTGATATGAGAATTGCTACTCCAGCTTTCTTTTGGTTTCCATTTGCATGAAATATCTTTTTCCATCCCCTCACTTTCAGTCTGTATGTGTCTCTAGGTCTGAAGTGGGTCTCTTCTAGACAGCATATATATGGGTCTTGTTTTTGTATCCATTCAACCAATCTGTGTCTTTTGGTGTGAGCATTTAGTCCATTTACATTTAAGGTAATTATCAATATGTATGTTCCTATTCCCATTTTCTTAATTGTTTTGGGTTCGTTATTGTAGGTCTTTTCCTTCTCTTGTGTTTCTTGCCTAGAGAAGTTCCTTTAGCAGTTGTTGTAGAGCTGGTTTGGTGGTGCTGAACTCTTTCAGGTTTTGCTTGTCTGTAAAGGTTTCAATTTCTCCATCAAATCTGAATGAGATCCTTGCTGGGTAGAGTAATCTTGGTTGCAGGTTTTTCTCCTTCATCACTTTAAATATGTCCTGCCAGTCCCTTCTGGCTTGCAGAGTTTCTGCTGAGAGATCAGCTGTTAACCTTATGGGGATTCCCTTGTGTGTTATTTGTTGTTTTTCCCTTGCTGCTTTTAATATGTTTTCTTTGTATTTAATTTTTGACAGTTTGATTAATATGTGTCTTGGCGTATTTCTCCTTGTATTTATCCTGTATGGGCCTCTCTGTGCTTCCTGGACTTGATTAACTATTTCCTTTCCCATGTTAGGGGAGTTTTCCACTATAATCCCTTCAAATATTTTCTCAGTCCCTTTCTTTTTCTCTTCTTCTTCTGGAACCCCTATAATTCGAATGTTGGTGTGTTTAATGTTGTCCCAGAGGTCTCTGAGACTGTCCTCCGTTCTTTTCATTCTTTTTTCTTTATTCTGCTCTGCAGTAGTTATTTCCACTATTTTATCTTCCAGGTCACTTATCCGTTCTTCTGCCTCAGTTATTCTGCTATTGATCCCATCTAGAGTATTTTTCATTTCATTTATTGTGTTGTTTATCGTTGTTTGTTTCATCTTTAGTTCTTCTAGGTCCTTGTTAAATGTTTCTTGCATTTTGTCTATTCTATTTCCAAGGTTTTGGATCATCTTTACTATCATTATTCTGAATTCTTTTTCAGGTAGAATGCCTATTTCCTCTTCATTTGTTCGGTCTGGTGGGTTTTTATCTTGCTCCTTCATCTGCTGTGTGTTTTCCTGTCTTCTCATTTTGCTTATCTTACTGTGTTCGGGGTCTCCTTTTTGCAGGCTGCAGGTTCGAAGTTCACGTTCTTTTTGGTGTCTGTCCCCTGTGGCTAAGGTTTGTTCAGTGGGTTGTGTAGCCTTCCTGGTGGAGGGGACTAGTGCCCGTGTTCTGGTGGATGAGGCTGGATTTTGTCTTTCTGGTGGGCAGGTCCACGTCTGGTAGTGTGTTTTGGGGTGTCTGTGGACTTATTATGATTTTAGGCAGCCTCTCTGCTAACAGGTGGGGTAGTGTTCCTATTTTGCTAGTTGTTTGGAATAGGATGTTCAGCACTGTAGCTTGCTGGTCGTTGAGTGAAGCTGGGTGCTGGTGTTGATATGGAGATCTCTGGGAGATTTTTGCCATTTGATATTATGTGTAGCTGGGAGGTTTCTTGTGGACCAGTGTCCTGAAGTTCGCTCTCCCACCTCAGAGGCAGAGCACTGACTCCTGGCTGCAGCACCAAGAGCCTTTCATCCACACGGCTCAGAATAAAAGGGAGAAAAAGTAGAAAGAAAGAATTAGTAGAAGAAGGAGAAGGAGAAGGAGAAGAAGGAGAAGGAGAAGGAGAAAGAAAGGAGGGAGGGAGGGAGGGAGGGAGGGAGGGAAGGAAGGCAAAAAAAAAAAGAAAGAAGATAAAGTAAAATAAAATAAAGTTATTAAAATAAAAAAATGATTATTAAGAGAAAAAATAAAATAAAAAAAATTACAGACAGATAGAACCCTAGGACAAATGGTGGAAGCAAAGCTATACAAACAAAATCTCACACAGAAGCATACACACTCACAAAAAGAGGAAAAGGGGAAAAAATCATAAATCTTGCTCTCAAAGTCCACCTCTTCAATTTGAGATGATTCGTTGTGTATTCATGTATTCCACAGATGCAGGGTACATCAAGTTGATTGTGGAGCTCTAATCCGCTGCTTCTGAGGCTGCTGGGAGAGATTTCCCTTTCTCTTCTTTGTTCTCACAGCTCCCAGGGGCTCAGCTTTGGATTTGGCCCCGCCTCTGCGTGTAGGTCACCGGAGGGCGTCTGTTCTTCACTCAGACAGGATTGGGTTAAAGGGGCCGCTGATTCGGGGGCTCTGGCTCACTCAGGCCAGGGGCAGAGAGGGGTACGGAGCGCGGGGTGAGCCTTCGGTGACAGAGGTTGGTATGATATTGCACCAGCCTGAGGCGCGCTGTGCGTTCTCCCGGGGGAGTTGTCCCTGGATCCTGGGACCCTGGCAGTGGCGGGCTGCAGAGGCTCCCCGGAAGGGGGTTGTGGATAGTGACCTGTGCTCGCACACAGGCTTCTTGGTGGCAGCAGCAGCAGCCCTAGCGTCTCATCCCCGTCTCTGGGGTCCGCGCTCTTAGCCGCGGCTCGCGCCTGTCTCTGGAGCTCCTTTAAGCGGCGCTCTTAATCCCCTCTCCTCACGCACCAGGAAACAAAGAGGGAAGAAAAAGTCTCTTGCCTCTTTGGCAGGTCCAGACTTTTCCCCGGACTCCCTCCCGGCCAGCCGTGGCGCACTAACCCCCTGCAGGCTGTGTTCACGCCGCCAACCCCAGTTCTCTCCTGGCGCTCCGACCGCAGCCCGAGCTTCAGCTCCCAGCCCCGCCCGCGCCGGCCAGTGAGCAGACAAGCCTCTCCGACTGGTGAGTGCCGGTTGGCCCTGATCCTCTGTGCGGGAATCTCCCCGCTTTGCCCTCTGCACCCCTGTTGCTGTGCTCTCCTCCATGGCTCCGAAGCTTCCCCCTCCACCACCCGCAGTCTCCGCCCGTGAAGGGGCTTCCTAGTGTGTGGAAACGTTTTCTCCTTGACGACTCCCTCCCACTGGTGCAGGTCCCGTCCCTATTCTTTTGTCTCTGTTTACTCTTTTTTCTTTTGCCCTACCCAGGTACGTGGGGGGGTTCTTGCCTTTTGGGAGGTCTGAGGTCTTCTGCCGGCGTTCAGTAGGTGTTCTGTAGGAGCTGTTGCACGTGTAGATGTATTTCGGGTGTATCTGTGGGGAGGAAGGTGATCTCCACATCTTACTCTTCTGCCATCTTGGAAATTCTCCTGTGTTTTTTAATTATACAAGTAACACGAGTATATTATCATTGTAAAAATTCAAACAGTACCATTCTTTCTTAACAATCTTCTTTTTCATAATGGAAAACAAACCTAACACTCCAGTTAAACCAGTAAGCTCACTGTCTGTCCTTTGAATATATTTTGGACTTTTCCACTCAACTATTGGTTTACTTGCCCCCTTCTCCAACAGCATTCTCATACCTCTTCCTCTTCCCATCCAGATCCTAGTCTTCCCTCGAAACCTGGCTCTAATCCCCCCTCCTCATTAAAGCCTTCCCTGATCATCTCAGCAGGAGCCATCTCTCTGGCTCTATAACCCTGAACACTCATATTGTCCAGACCACTCATTTACTGGCTTATTGGCTATGTTGTGTTTTTCATTCTTTATGTGTGGTTGTAACATTCCTCAGCTGACTGGGAAACTAGGATTGATGCCCTTTGGGTTGCCCCTCCTTACCCAGGGCAGGCCATGAGTAGGTGCCTGTCGATTGCCCCTGTCTACCTGTAGCAGCCATGCCTAGAAACTAGCGGGGATAGACACAGTTTGGGAGAATCATCTTTGGAATGCTACTCACGAGTGTTTTCCACCGCCCCTGTGGGAAAAAAATATTTATTTTAGCAAGAGTGAATATAAAGGAGGAAGAAAGGCATTTACTTTTGTGACTTAAATCGGCGATAAGCCTCTCAGGATACATGGTTTATACAAAGCAGCCAGGACAGCCTGAAGATGTCACCATGCAAGTTGTGACTCAAAGCCTCTCTGTGGCCTGTTGTGCCATGCAGTGGGAAGCTTCTCTTTTCCTTGTTGGCATCCAGTTTGGCTTTTTCTGGAGGCAGCAGATTTTTCTCTGTGCATTATTCAGGCAGGACCCTTTAGCAGACCAGTCTCCCAAGAACAGGATTCCAGATACGCACTAGTACAAATGTAAAGGGACTTCTTGGGTCATTTCCTGAGTTTATCCTGTTCCTACAGTTGTAGAAAGGGCAGAGCCAGCTTTGTGTGTGTGTGTGGGGGGGGGGGGGTTCTGCAAAGCAAAAAGAAGGGAGAGGTAGGCATTTTCACTCCCTCATTAACCAGGCCCCAGGATGCCGGAATTTGACCTGGGAACTCCACTGTGACAAAGTGACAAGCTTGGCCAGTTGAAGGCCAAATTCTTTGCTTTCCTAACTATGTATTTGGCATTCCAAAGAAGAGAATGGTAACAAACTGCTAGAGTTTGGGGGGAGACCAGGTCAGTTCACATGGATTAATGGTTAATTTAGACCACCTTTTCTTCTTCACTTGTGTTTGATAATTGAAACAGAGATGTTTGTTTTGTCATTTATAGGACTATCTTCCATCTCATTTCTGTGAGACTTCAGTCATTCATTGCTCGTCTGTATTCATGTTCATACTTAATACCTTATAAAAGGCACCTGAGTAGAACCTCTCCTAGTTACTGAGGAAAGTAAACCCTCTCTTTCCTTTTATTGTTAATTGAAATTTTTATGGAAATACTTGTACATTTACATGCAGCTATAAGAAATAATACAGAGAGAGATCCTGTGTACCCTTTACCCACCTTCCCATTGGTAACATTGCAAAACTATAGTATAATAGTGCAACCAGGATATTAACATTAATGTAACATACTGGTCAGATTTTCCCAGTTTTACTTGTACTCATTTGCGTGTGTGCATTTCGTCTATACAGTTCATTACATGTGTAGGTTACTGTGACCACCATGACAGTAAAGATATGGAACAGTCCCATTATCACAAGGATCCCTCCTGTTGCCCTTTTATAACCACACTTACCTCCTTCCCATCAACCTCTGCACCTCCCCCTACCCCATCTTGCCGTTCCTCACCACATCCTAATTCCTGTTCTCTATATCTAAAAATTTATTACTTTGAAAATATTAGATAAATGGAATCATAAAGTATGTACCTCTTGGGATTTTTTTTTCACTTGGCATAATTCTCTGGAGATTTATCCAGGTAGTTGTGTTTATCAGTTGTTCCTTTTATCACTGAGTAGTATTCTGTGTATGTACCACAGTTTCTTTAACCATTTACCTGTTGAAGGATATCTGGGATATTTCCAGCGTTTGGTTGTTAAGAATAAAGCTGCTAACAAAAATTCATGTACAGGTTTTGGTGTGGACATGTGTTTTCATTTTCTGGGATAGATGCCCAAGAGTGCAATTGCTGGATCTTAAGGTAATTGCATGTTTAGTTTTATAAAAAAAACTACCAAACTGTTTTTTTTTAAAAAACATCTTTATTGGAGTATAATTGCTTTACAATGGTGTGTTAGTTTCTGCTTTACAACAAAATGAATCAGCTATATATATACATATGTTCCCGTATCTCTTCCCTCTTGCGTCTCCCTCCCTCCCACCGTCCCTATCCCACCCCTCCAGGTGATCACAAAGCACGAGCTGATCTCCCTGTGCTATGCGGCTGCTTCCCACTAGCTATCTACCTTACGTTTAGTAGTGTATATATGTCCATGCCTCTCTCTCGCTTTGTCACCGCTTACCCTTACCCCTCCCCATATCCTCAAGTCCATTCTCTAGTAGGTCTGTGTCTTTATTCCTGTCTTACCCCAGGTTCTTCATGACATTTTTTTTCTTAAATTCCATATATATGTGTTAGCATTCGATATTTGTCTCTGTCTTTCTGACTTACTTCACTCTGTATGACAGACTCTAGGTCTATCCACCTCATTACAAATAGCTCAATTTCGTTTCTTTTTATGGCTGAGTAATATTCCATTGTATATATGTGCCACATCTTCTTTATCCATTCATCCAATGATGGACACTTACGTTGTTTCCATCTCCAGGCTATTGTAAATAGAGCTGCAATGAATATTTTGGTACATGACTCTTTTTGAATTATGGTTTTCTCAGGGTATATGCCCAGTAGTGGGATTGCTGGGTCATATGGTAGTTCTATTTGTAGTTTTTTAAGGAACCTCCATACTGTTCTCCACAGTGGCTGTATCAATTTACATTCCCACCAACAGTGCAAGAGGGTTCCTTTTTCTCCACACCCTCTCCAGCATTTATTGTTTCTAGACTTTTTGATGATGGCCATTCTGACTGGTGTGAGATGATATCTCATTGTAGTTTTGATTTGTATTTCTCTAATGATTAGTGATGTTGAGCATTCTTTCATGTGTTTGTTGGCAGTCTGTATATCTTCTTTGGAGGAATGTCTATTTAGGTCTTCTGCCCATTTTTGGATTGGGTTGTTTGTTGTTTTGTTATTAAGCTGCATGAGCTGCTTATAAATTTTGGAGATTAATCCTTTGTCAGTTGCTTCATTGGCAAATATTTTCTCCCATTCTGACGGTTGTCTTTTGGTCTTGTTTATGGTTTCCTTTGCTGTGCAAAAGCTTTGAAGTTTCATTAGGTCCCATTTGTTTATTTTTGTTTTTATTTCCATTTCTCTAGGAGGTAGGTCAAAAAGGATCTTGCTGTGATTTATGTCATAGTGTTCTGCCTATGTTTTCCTCTTACAGTTTGATAGTTTCTGGCCTTACATTTAGGTCTTTAATCCATTTTGAGCTTAGTTTTTTGTATGGTGTTAGGGAGTGATCTAATCTCATACTTTTACATGTACCTGTCCAGTTTTCCCAGAACCACTTATTGAAGAGGCTGTCCTTTATCCACTGTACATTCCTGCCTCCTTTATCAAAGATAAGGTGACCATATGTGCATGGGTTTATCTCTGGGCTTTCTATCCTGTTCCATTGATCTATCTTTCTGTTTTTGTGCCAGTACCATACTGTCTTGATTACTGTAGCTTTTTAGTATAGTCTGAAGTCAGGGAACCTGATTCCTCCAGCTCCATTTTTCGTTCTCAAGATTGCTTTGGCTATTCGGGGTCCTTTGTGTTTCCCTACAAATTGTGAAATCTTTTGCTCTAGTTCTGTGAAAAATGCCGGTGGTAGTTTGATAGGGATTGCATTGAATCTGTAGATTGCTTTGGATAGTATAGTCATTTTCACAATGTTGATTCTTCCAATCCAAGAACATGGTATATCTCTCCATCTATTTGTATCATCTTTAATTTCGTTCATCAGTGCCTTATAATTTTCTGCATACAGGTCTTTTGTCTCCTTAGGTAGGTTTATTCCTAAATATTTTATTCGTTTTCTTGCAATGGTAAATGGGAGTGTTTTCTTGATTTCACTTTCAGATTTTTCATCATTAGTGTACAGGAATGCCAGAGATTTCTGTGCATTAATTTTGTATCCTGCTACTTTACCAAATTCATTGATTAGCTCTAGTAGTTTTCTAGTAGCATCTTTAGGATTCTCTATGTATAGTATCATGTCATCTGCAAACAGTGACAGCTTTACTTCTTCTTTTCCGATTTGGATTCCTTTTATTTCCTTTTCTTCTCTGATTGCTGTGGCTAAAACTTCCAAAACTATGTTGAATAAGAGCGGTGAGAGTGGGCAGCCTTGTCTTGTTCCTGATCTTAGTGGAAATGCTTTCAGTTTTTCACCATTCAGGATGATGTTGGCTGTGGGTTTGTCATATATGGCCTTTATTATGTTGAGGAAAGTTTCCTCTTTGCCTACTTTCTGCAGGGCTTTTATCATAAATGGGTGTTGAATTTTGTCGAAAGCTTTCTCTGCATCTATTGAGATGATCATATGGTTTTTCTCCTTCAACTTGTTAATATGGTGTATCACATTGATTGATTTGCATATATTGAAGAATCCTTGCATTCCTGGAATAAACCCCACTTGATCATGGTGTATGATCCTTTTAATGTGCTGTTGGATTCTGTTTGCTAGTATTTTGTTGAGGAGTTTTGCATCTATGTTCATCAGTGATATTGACCTGTAGTTTTCTTTCTTTGTGACATCCTTGTCTCGTTTTGGTATCAAGGTGATGGTGGCCTCGTAGAATGAATTTGGGAGTGTTCCTCCCTCTGCTATATTTTGGAAGAGTTTGAGAAGGGTAGGTGTTAGCTCTTCTCTAAATGTTTGATAGAATTCGCCTGTGAAGCCATCTGGCCCTGGGCTTTTGTTTGTTGGAAGATTTTTAATCACGGTTTCAATTTCAGTTCTTGTGATTGGTCTGTTCATATTTTCTATTTCTTCCTGATTCAGTCTTGGCAGGTTTTGCATTTCTAAGAACTTGTCCATTTCTTCCAGGTTGTCCATTTTATAGGCATAGAGTTGCTTGTAGTATTCTCTCATGATCTTTTGTATTTGTGCAGTGTCAGTTGTTACTTCTCCTTTTTCATTTCTAATTCTATTGATTTGAGTCTTCTCCCTTTTTTTTATGAGTCTGGCTAATGGTTTATCTATTTTGTTTATCTTCTCCAAGAACCAGCTTTTAGTTTTATTGATCTTTGCTATCATTTCCTTCATTTCTTTTTCATTTATTTCTGATCTGATTTTTATGATTTCTTTTCTTCTGCTAACTTTGGGTTTTTTTTTTCTTCTTTTTCTAATTGCTTTAGGTGCAAGGTTAGGTTGTTTATTTGAGATGTTTCCTGTTTCTTAAGGTGGGCTTGTATTGCTATAAACTTCCGTCTTAGAACTGCTTTTGCTGCATCCCATAGGTTTTGGGTCGTTGTGTCTCCATTGTCATTTGTTTCTAGGTATTTTTTTATTTCCTCTTTGATTTCTTCAGTGATCACTTCGTTATTAAGTAGCGTATTGTTTAGCCTCCATGTGTTTGTATTTTTTACAGATCTTTTCCTGTAATTGATATCTAGACTCATTGCGTTGTGGTCGGAAAAGATACTTGATACAATTTCAATTTTCTTAAATTTACCAAGGCTTGATTTGTGACCCAAGATATGATCTATCCTGGAGAATGTTCCATGAGCACTGGAGAAAAATGTGTATTCTGTTGTTTTTGGATGGAGTGTCCTATAAATATCAATTAAGTGCATCTTGTTTAATGTATCATTTAAAGCTTGTGTTTCTTTATTTATATTCATTTTGGATGATCTGTCCATTGGTGAAAGTGGGGTGTTAAAGTCCCCTACTGTGAATGTGTTACTGTCGATTTCCCCTTTGATGGCTGTTAGTATTTGCCCTATGTATTGAGGTGCTCCTATGTTGGGTGCATAAATATTTACAATTGTTATATCTTCTTCTTTGATTGATTCCTTGATCATTATGTAGTGTCCTTCTTTGTCTCTTGTAATAGTCTTTATTTTAAAGTCTATTTTGTCTGATATGAGAATTGCTACTCCAGCTTTCTTTTGGTTTCCATTTGCATGAAATATCTTTTTCCATCCCCTCACTTTCAGTCTGTATGTGTCTCTAGGTCTGAAGTGGGTCTCTTGTAGACAGCATATATATGGGTCTTGTTTTTGTATCCATTCAGCCAATCTGTGTCTTTTGGTGTGAGCATTTAGTCCATTTACATTTAAGGTAATTATCGATATGTATGTTCCTATTCCCATTTTCTTACTTGTTTTGGGTTTGTTATTGTACGTCTTTTCCTTCTCTTGTGTTTCTTGCCTAGAGAAGTTCCTTTAGCAGTTGTTGTAGAGCTGGTTTGGTGGTGCTGAACTCTCTCAGGTTTTGCTTGTCTGTAAAGGTTTTAATTTCTCCAGCAAATCTGAATGAGATCCTTGCTGGGTAGAGTAATCTTGGTTGCAGGTTTTTCTCCTTCATCACTTTAAATATGTCCTGCCAGTCCCTTCTGGCTTGCAGAGTTTCTGCTGAAAGATCAGCTGTTAACCTTATGGGGATTCCCTTGTGTGTTATTTGTTGTTTTTTTCTTGCTGCTTTTAATATGTTTTCTTTGTATTTAATTTTTGACAGTTTGATTAATATGTGTCTTGGCGTATTTCTCCTTGTATTTATCCTGTATGGGACTCTCTGCACTTCCTGGACTTGATTGACTATTTCCTTTCCCATGTTAGGGAAGTTTTCCACTATAATCCCTTCAAATATTTTCTCAGTCCCTTTCTTTTTCTCTTCTTCTTCTGGAACCCCTATAATTCGAATGTTGGTGCGTTTAATGTTGTCCCAGAGGTCTCTGAGACTGTCCTCCGTTCTTTTCATTCTTTTTTCTTTATTCTGCTCTGCAGTAGTTATTTCCACTATTTTATCTTCCAGGTCACTTATCCGTTCTTCTGCCTCAGTTATTCTGCTATTGATCCCATCTAGAGTATTTTTAATTTCATTTATTGTGTTGTTCATCGTTGTTTGTTTCATCTTTAGTTCTTCTAGGTCCTTGTTGAATGTTTCTTGCATTTTGTCTACTCTATTTCCAAGATTTTGGATCATCTTTACTATCATTATTCTGAATTCTTTTTCAGGTAGACTGCCTATTTCCTCCTCATTTGTTAGGTCTGGTGGGTTTTTATCTTGCTCCTTCAACTGCTGTGTGTTTTTCTGTCTTCTCATTTTGCTTATCTTACTGTGTTTGGGGTCTCATTTTTGCAGGCTGCAGGTTTGTAGTTCCCGTTGTTTTTGGTGCCTGTCCCCAGTGGCTGAGGTTTGTTCAGTGGGTTGTGTAGGCTTCCTGGTGGAGGGGACTAGTGCCTGTGTTGTGGTGGATGAGGCTGGATTTTGTCTTTCTGGTGGGCAGGTCCACGTCTGGTGGTGTGTTTTGGGGTGTCTGTGGAGTTATTATGATTTTTGGCAGCCTCTCTGCTAACAGGTGGGGTAGTGTTCCTGTCTTACTAGTTGTTTGGAATAGGATGTTCAGCACTTTAGCTTGCTGGTCGTTGAGTGAAGCTGGGTGCTGGTGTTGAGATGGAGATCTCTGGGAGATTTTCTCTGTTTGATATTATGTGTAGCTGGGAGGTTTCTTGTGGACCAGTGTCCTGAAGTTCGCTCTCCCACCTCAGAGGTACAGTCCTGACTCCTGGCTGCAGCACCAAGAGCCTTTCATCCACATGGCTCAGAATAAAAGGGAGAAAATATAGAAAGAAGGAATTAGTAGAAGTAGAAGGAAAGGAAGAAAGAAAGAACGAAAGAGAGAAAGAAAGAAAGGAGGGAGGGAGGAAGGAAGGAAGGAGGGAAGGAAGGAAAAAAGAAAGAAAGAAGATAAAGTAAAATAAAATAAGACAAAATATAATAAAGTTATTAAAATAAAATAATTATTGAGAAAAAAATTTAAAAGAACGGACGGATAGAGCCCTATGACAAATGATGGAAGCAAAGCTATACAGACAAATTCTCACATAGAAGCATTACATGCACACTCACAAAAAGAGGAAAAGGGGAAAAAATCATAAATCTTGCTCTCAAAGTCCACCTCCTCAATGTGTGATGGTTTGTTGTCTGAAGGAGGGAAAGAAGGAAAGAAAGGACGATGATAAAGTAAAATAAATTAAAGTTATTAAAATAAAAAGTAATTATTAAGAAAAAAAAACGGACGGATAGAACCCTTGGACAAATGGTGCAAGCAAAGCCATACAGACAAAATCTAACACAGAAGCATACACATACACACTCACAAAAAGAGGAAAAGGGGAAAAAATCATAAACCTTGCTCTCAGAGTACACCTCCTCAATTTGGGATGATTCGTTGTCTATTCATGTATTCCACAGATGCAGCGTACATCAGATTGATTGTGGAGCTTTAATCCGCTGCTCCTGAGGCTGCTGGGAGAGATTTCCCTTTCTCTTCTTTGTTCTCACAGCTCCCAGGGGCTCAGCTTTGGATTTGGCCCCGCCTCTGCGTGTAGGTCGCCGGAGGGCGTCTGTTCTTCACTCAGACAGGATGGGGTTAAAGGAGCAGCTGATTCGGGGGCTCTGGCTCACTCAGGCCGGTGGGAGGGAGGGGCACGGAGTGCGGGGCGGGCCTGCGGCGGCAGAGGTCGGCGTGACGTCGCACCAGCCTGAGGCGCGCCACGTTCTCCTGGGGAAGTTGTCCCTGGATCCCGGGACCTTGGCAGTGGCGGGTTGCACAGGCTCCCTGGAAGGGGGATGTGGAGAGTGAGCTGTGCTGGCTGACAGGCTTCTTGGTGGCGGCAGCAGCAGCCTTAGCGCCTCATTCCTGTCTCTGGGGTCCGCGCTTTTAGCCGCGGCTCGCGCCCGTCTCTGGAGCTCCTTTAACCAGTGCTCTGAATCCCCTCCAGGTACGTTGGGGGTTTCTTGCCTTTTCGGAGGTCTGAGTTCTTATGCCAGCGTTCAATAGGTAGGTGTTCTGTAGTTGTTCCACGTGTAGATGTATTTCTGGTGTATCTGTTGGGAGGAAGGTGATCTCCGCCTCTTACTCTTCCGCCATTTTCTCGGAAGCCTCCACTTATGCTGTCCGATATTACCCCAGGCTAATGAGCTGGTTCTCTGCACTCTCGTTGCTCTTCAGAGATTTTAGGGGAAACAGCTATCCTCTGACCTCTGGCGTGAGTCCCTGGGAAAGAAATGGGAATTAGAATGTCATCAGACTTTTCAACACCCGGGAAAGCTTGAAGATAATAGAAGAATGTCCATAAAATTCTGGGTGAAAATAATTTTCAACTTCCCAAACTGTTTTTGAGAGCAAATGTACCATTTTACAGTCCCAGCAACAGTGTATGAGTGATCTAGTTTCTCTGCATCCTAGTCAGCATTTAGTATTGTCACTATTTTTCACTTTAGCTGTCTGATAGGTGTGTAATGATATCTTATTGTGGGTTTAGTTGTTACCTCTGTGATGGCTAATGAGTTGAGTATCTTTTCATGTGCTTATTTGCCATCTGTATATACACCTTAGTGAAATGTCTTTTTATGGCTTTTGCCTGTTTCTAATTGGGTTGTTTTTTTAACTGTTGAGTTTTGAGAATCCTTTATACATTCTAGATACTAGCCCTTTGTCTAAGATGTGGTTTGTACATATTTTCTTCCAATCTGTAGCTTTTCATTTTGTCCTGTTAACTGTCTTTTGCAGAACAAAAAAATTTCAAATTTTGATGAGTTCCAACTTATCAATCTTTTTCCTTTTATGGATCATGCTTTGATACTAAGTCTCTGCTCAGCCCTAGATCCTGAAGAATTTTTCCTGTCTTTTTTCCTAAAGTTTTGTAGTTTTACACTTTCTGTTCAAGTCTGTGATCTGTTTTGAGTTAATTTTTGTATAAAGTGTGAGCTTTAGGTCAGGGTTCACTTGATTTTGCCTATGGATATTCAATTACTCCAGCACCATTTGTTGAAAAGAGTATCTTTCCTCCACTGAATTGCTTTTACACCTTCGGAAAAAAATCATTTGAGCATATTTGTGTGGGTTTTTTTCCGTGTTCTCTATTCTGTTCCATTGGTCTATGTCTAGCCCTCTGCCAATGCCACACTGTTTTTATTACTGTAGTAATAAAGTAAACCTTAATATCAGGTATAGTGATTTTTCCCACTTTATTTTTCTTTGTCAAGATTCTTCTTTGTCTAGGGCCTGCACCTTTCCATATGAATTTTAGAATAAGTTCATCTAAGTCTACAAATAACTTCACTGGAATTTTGATAGGAATTGTATTAAACCTTAGATCGATTAGTGGAGCATTGGCATCTTTACTATGTCGAGTCTTCCAATTCATGAACATGATATGTCTCTCCATTTCTTTAGGTCATCTTTGATTTTTTTCATCAGCATTTTGTAATTTTCAGCTTACAGATCGTGTACGTGCTTTGTGTTTTGTTTTCTTTGGAGTGATTGTAAATGACATTATGTTTTA
The DNA here is from genome assembly GCF_964374135.1 of Grampus griseus. Lineage (NCBI taxonomy): Eukaryota > Metazoa > Chordata > Mammalia > Artiodactyla > Delphinidae > Grampus > Grampus griseus. Next base: position 38,844,430 of record NC_138999.1, on the reverse strand, counting down.
AATTTCAGTTTCCTGTGTTCATTGTTAGTATATAGAAGTGTGATTGATTTTTTATGTTGATCTTGTATCCTGTGGCCCTGATGAACTCAATATTAGTTTTAAGAATTTTGGGGGTAAATTCTATGGGATTTTAAAAATATAGACAATCTTGTCACCTACAAATAGAGACAGTTATATTTCTTCCATTCCAATCTATATCCCTTTTACTTGTTTTTCTTGCCTTATTGCAGTGGGTAGAATTTCTCGTAATATGTTGAATAAGAGTATTGAAAGCAGATATTTTTGCCTTGTTCCTGATCTTAGGGGAAGTACATTTAGTCTTTTCTATTAAGTATGATGTGAGCTGTAGGTTTCTTGTAGATGCTTATTATCAAGTAATTCCCCTCTGTTCCTAACTTGCTGAGAGTTTTTTAAAAAATCTTGAATGGGTGTTGGATTTTGTCAAATGTGTTTACCTGTATCAATTGATATGGTCATTTGAATTTTCTTCTTTACTTGTTGATATGGTGGATTACATTGATTGCTTTTTGAATGTTGATCCAGCCTTGCATAATAAATCCCCCTTGGTCATAGTATATAATTCTTTGTACACATAGCTGGACTTAATTTGCTAGTTTTTTGGTGGAGGATTTTTGCATCTATGTTCATGAGAGATACTGGTCTGTAGTTTTCTTTGATTGAACTGTGTTATCTAGTTTTGGTACCAAGATAATACTGACTTAATGAAATGAAGTGGGAAGAGTTCTTTCCTCTTTTATTTTCTGGAAGAGATTGCATAAAATTGGTGTTAATTCTTGTTTAAATATTTGGTGAAATTCTCCAGTAAAGCCAGCTAGGCATAGGAGTTTCTTTTTGGATTTTAGTTAAAAATCCAGGCTCTTTAAAAGTTATAGGACTATTTAGATTATTTCATCTTGATTGAGTTTTGTTAGTTTGTGGTTTTGAGAAATTTATCAATTTTTTTCTAAGTGTTTGAATTTACATATGTAACATTGGTCAAAATGTTCCCTCATTATCTTTTTAATGGCTCTAGGATCTGTGAGGATAACGCCTGTTTCATTTCTGGTATTGGTGATTTGTATCTTATCTCTTTAAAAATTTTTTTCAGTCTTGCTAGAGATTTGTCAATTTTATTGATATATTTTTTGAAGAACAAGCTTTGTATTTGATTGATTTTCTCTGTTGTTTTCATCAATTTCATTGATTTCTTCTCTAATTTTTGTTATTTCCTTATTTATGCTTGCTTTTAGGGTATTTTACTCATCTTTTTCTAATTTCTTGAAGTAGGAACTTAGGCTGTTGATTTGAGATCTTTCCTCATTTCTAATATAATTATTTAGTGTTATAAATTTCCCTCTCAACACTGCTTTAGCTGCATTCCACATATTTTGGTATGTTGTATTTTCATTCTTTCAGTTATATCTGTTTTTAAAAGTTCCTTTTGCAATTTCCTCTTTGACCCATAGACTATTTAGTAGTGTGTTGTTTAATTTCCAAGCATTTGGAGATTTTCCTGCTATCTTTCTGTTATTGATTTCTAGTTTCATTCCATTATCAAAAGAATATAATCTATATGATTTTCATTCTTTTAAATTTGTTGACATTTCTTTTATGGCCCTGAATATGGTCTGTCTTGGTGAATGTTTCATGCACACTAGAAAAGAGTTTGTATTCTGCCGTTGTTGGGTGGAGTGTTCTATATATATTAATTAGGTTCTGTTGGTTGCTGAGAGGATTGTAGAAGTCCCCAACTATAATTGTGGGTTTGTCTATTTCTCCTTTTAGCTCTGTTGGTTTTGCTTCATATATTTTGAGGTTCTGTTGTTTTGGTTTTGCTTCATATATTTTGAGGTTCTGTTGTTTTGTGCATACACATTTTTTTTTAATGAATTTAATTATTTATTTATTTTTGGCTGCATTGGGTCTTCATTGATGCGTGTGGGCTTTCTCTAGTTGCGGTGAGCGGGGGCTCCTCTTCATTGTGGTGTGCAGGCTTCTTATTGCAGTGGCTTCTCTTGTTGCAGAGCACGGGCTCTAGGCACACGGGCTTCAGTAGTTGTGGCACGTGGGCTCAGTAGTTGTGGCGCATGGGCTTAGTTGCTCCACAGCATGTGGGATCTTCCCGGACCAGGGCTTGAACCCATGTCTTCTGCATTGGCAGGTGGATTCTTAACCAGTGGGCCACCAGGGAAGTCCTGTGCATACACATTTAAGTTTGTTGTGTCTTCCTGGTGGATTGATTCTTTTATCATTATGTAATGTCCCTCTTTTCTCTAGTAATTTTCTTTGCTCTGAAGTCTAGGTTATCAGATACTGATATAGCCATTCTTGCTTTTTTAAAATTAGTGTTTCCCTGGTGTATTTTTCCCATCCTTTTACTTCCAACTGACCTACATATTGAATTTGAAATGAGTTTCCTGTGTACAGCATGTAGTTTGTCATGCTTTTAAAATCTACTCTGCAAATCTCTATCTTTTGATTAATGTATTTATATCATTTACATTTAAGGTGATTGATTTGTTAATGCTTATGTCAGATATATTATTATCTGTTTTCTGTTTCTTTGTTTCTCTTTTCTTACCTTCCTGTGGGTTACTGGGACTTTTTTTAGGATTCTATTTTGATTTATTTATAGTGTTTTTGAGTATATCTCTTAGTATAATTTTCATAGTGGTTGTTCTGGATATTGCAGTATATATGTGCAACTTATATAGACTTTGGTCTATTGCTATCAGTGTTTTACCACTTCAAATGAAGTATGGAAACCTCACTTTCATTTAGGTACCTTTAATGTTTCCCACTTTTAAGTATCATTGTCATGAGTATCAGATTATAATTTTTGTGTTAATCCTTGATCTTGTGGCATCACGGACTGTTGATGCAGATGTTCAGATTCCAGTCCTAAGACACACCCAGCACAATTACACAGTCACCACCCCCTCCTACCATTGGACTTCCATCATCTACTTACCTCACAGCTATGGGAAAAGGCTGCCTCTGTCCCTGAAAGTCTTTAGCAATTCATGAAGTATAGCTGGAAGCTGTGCTGCCCTTCTATCTCACCCCTCCACTCTGACCCAAGATTTTTTAATCCATAGGTCTTACCCTGAGTGGCCCATGGTTCCTAAAGCCCACAGATTCTTTGCTGGGGGAGAGGGAGGTCAGATATGACTGTTATACTGTGTTGCAGGTGCTTTGTTTCCTGGTGCCACTTCCTTCGACCATCAACTTGCATCAGATGCTAGTATAGCCAGTATGTTATTACAGGAGTGCTGAACTTGGGTGTTACAAGGAGCTTACTTCAGCCTACATACTCCCAATGCGCGTGTGTGCGTGCGCGCGCGCGCGCACACACACACACACACACACACACTCATGAACCTCCATCCCATGAACAACTCTCTGGTTTTACCTTGACGTAGGCTTTCCTCCATAATATTCATAAGGCAGGTATTGGGACAGATCATGAACTTGTGGTTTCGTACTGCTCATGTGTATACGACTCACAGCTGCCTTTAGCTTTTCTATTCTTCTAGTCTTATCAGTAGAATCAGTTGTCCCTCTCCATAAATTCTAGAATTAATCTCAAGCATATCCCTTAAGTCAGTGAAGGTAATAAACTTTACTAATATGTATTGTGCTCAAAGTTTGAGAAGATATTTATTTTTCTCAATGTATAAAGAAAATTACACTTTAGGTAGGTCACTTAATAATCTTATTCTGTTTTTTAAAAAAGGCATTAAAGGGCTTCCCTGGTGGCACAGTGGTTGAGAGTCCGCCTGCCGATTCAGGGGATGCGGGTTCGTGCCCTGGTCCGGGAAGATCCCACATGCCGCAGAGCGGCTGGGCTCGTGAGCCATGGCCACTGAGCCTGCGCGTCTGGAGCCTGTGCTCCGCAACGGGAGAGGCCACAACAGTGAGAGGCCCGCGTACCGCAAAAAAAAAAGGCATTAAAGCACAGCTTTTAAAGACTAAATGCATTAATTTGTAATGCTTTATACTGCAAGTAATGGAATACCTGACCAATAGAGGCTTAAACAAGCAGGGATTTATTTTTTTTAACCAAACAGGAAGTCTGGAGGTAGGTGGCTGCTGGCATACATTTAAAGGCTCAACTTTGAGCCAGCATCTCTGCAATCCTCCTCACCTTCCTGCCATGATCCCAGGGTGGCTGCTGCAGCTCCAGGCATTATGTATACATCTCAAGGCAAGAAAAGGTGAGCTAGGGGCAGCATCACCTGCATTTGTCCCGTGGCTCAGGAGGACAAAAGCCTTTTCTAGAATCCCAGAACAGAATTCTGAAAAGGAGGCTGAGGAAACAAGTGGAGTATTTAGCCTTTTCTAGCTTCTAAATGTAGACCAGCAAGGGAGAAGGAATTTGGAAATGGATGTACTAATCAGCTACAATGAGCCAGTGATGTTAACTGACTTTGGGGGAAGTCTTTAGAATTCTTTTGATTGGTACTTTGGGTTGAATTATTTAGAGGAAAAAAACGGGACAGTGTTTTCTGAGGAAGGGGATGCACATCTTTCTAGATCTTATCGATTTAATTTTATTTTTTACTCTACTGATTTTTTTTTTTTGCGGTACACGGGCCTCTCACTGTTGTGGCCTCTCCCGTTGCAGAGCACAGGCTGCGGACACGCAGGCTCAGCGGCCATGGCTCACGGGCCCAGTCGCTCCGCGGGATGTGGCATCTTCCCAGACCGGGGCACGAACCCATGTCCCCTGCATCGGCAGGCGGACTCTCAACCACTGCACCACCAGGGAAGCCCCCTACTCTACTGATTTAAATACATTATTAAGTATATAAAACCAATCTTGTTATATTGACTTGAATGGCTAAGATTCATGAGTACATTTTTTCCAAGTTAGGTTTGGAAAGAGAGGAAAATTAGCTTAAAAATGTTTGAAGTTTTCTTTGACATGACTTTTTATTTTTACATTTAGGGTTTCTTTTTGAGTGATTTAGCTTTATTAATAAGTAATGATAGCTTTCATGCTCTTATGGTCCTAAGCTCTACCCAAGGCAATTTTGTTGTTATTTTCTCTGGGAGGTTCACGGTATTTGCTGAATGACTTCTTTTTCTCTATAAAAGTACAGAAAAGAAGAAAAGAGAAAATGAATTTCTGAAATAAATATGCTATGAAGGGAGAGAAAAAAACCTATTCATGGAGCAGAAGCAAACTAGTCTCAAACCTGATCAGGCAGGAATATCTAAGAGTGATAGTTTCAGATAATTCGTAATTTCCATAAGCCTCAAAAAGTAGTTAGAAAAGTAAGTGTTGTTAATATATATTAAAATATTAAATATTAACTGGCTTTCTTCAGGCCCCCAATTTTTAGTAACTTCTGGTGACTATAAAAGGGTATCTACAGTACTCTCTAATACCTGTTCTGCTCTTAAGGGATTGAGCCCAGGTCCAATTATCTGATCTGTTTCCTCTCTTCCATGTCACGGTGGTCATTCTCATTATTATGTTTGTCAAAAGCAAAAGTAGTAATTCTACCCTGATGACTTAAACAAGAGGAGATCTATTCCTTTTCTCTAAGAGAGCTCAGACAATGCAAGGCCTAATGCCTAAGGGCTCAGGCACTGAGTTTTCATCCTGGATTCACTATAGTAGTTGACTGATCTTGGACAAATTACGTAAACTCTGTTCCTGAGTATCCCCATCTATAAAATGGGGATAATGATAAAGCATACTCAGAGATTTGCTCTGAAAATTAAAAGACTTTAGTGTTTCTAAAGTACTTAGCGCACTGCTACACATGTCAGCTTTTATGGCTATGATAATGATATTCACATCTGCAAAGATAGGCTTCTAGCTAATGGTGGCCCTAATGAGCTATCAGGTTCTTACCAAGCACCTTATTCTTCTTGCCTTTGTCATGTGGTTGTCAAGCCTCTGGGCTTTGGACGCAGTCTAGATAGAAACAAAGAGACTCTGATGTGCTGAAGCTCTAAAAGAGAGATTATAAATGGATAAACAACTCCTGATACTGATGACTATAACCCGCTTCTCAGTTTGGGTTAGCTTTACGGTTTCTGTGGTCGCCCTGGCAACTTACTGATTATTTATTAATCAATCCAGTCATGTGATAAAATTGCTCTTCCAATCTTTAGCAACAAGGAAGGGATGGTGGTACCAGCTATTAATTTGATGTGAAACATCAAGGAGAGTCCGGATTTGGCTGCTGCCTTTCCAGTAGTGGTGCTGTAAGTGGGATGGGACCCGAGGAGTTGAGATATCAAGGAACACTGGATCTGTGGATAGTATGTTCCTGATTTTATCATTTGCTAAGACATTTGCCTAATTTCTTTGGACTGAGACTGAGCACCATTTCACAGTTACTAGGGCAAAGGGCAGGGTGACATGTGATCCTAAGAGATTATAATGGCAAATCTCAAGTGTGTGTGTGTGTGTGTGTGTGTGTGTGTGTGTGTGTGTGTGTGTGTTTATTGGGAGGGGCAAACATTTGAAACAGGTGCCCTATGGGCTTTTACATCATACCAAACAAATCCTCAAGCAATTGGTTTCTGAGGTATAGAATTTTGAATTGAAATTTCAAGTTAGAAATGGAATTTTGTATGCTATGCTGGTGAGAATAACAACAGAAATTGACATTACTGAACTTTAAAGAAGCATATGTGTATTGTTGATTTTGGGGGTTTGAATGTGTTACACAAACCAAGAGTTTTGGGAAGGATTTAGTAATAGTTCTTTTCATGTTAAAAAATATTTAAGAATTTGGTCTGGCTGATTTGATTTTATTTAGCAAAAGAATTGGAAATATTTAACAAGTATCCAGCTAATACTCTGCATAGAGAAATTGCTCATCAATTTAGCAGGAACTTGATTGAACTACCTTCTGAATTTTACACATTGTGGTTTCTCTTCAATTTTCATAGCATTGATAGATCTTACGTTTAAAGAAAAAGGCCCCATTGTACGGTATACTTAGTCATTGTCACTAGCTGGACAAAAATGTACTGACGAGTTCATAGCAGTTGTATATGTGTATGGTTGGTGGGGGAGAATCCCTTTACTTCTTCCAGTCCCTTCTCTTTCCCTTGCTGCTGTGAGGGTGACCAGGAAAGGGAAGGCCAGCCTTGCTGAGGGCTCTTCAGGTTCAGTCCACTGCTTTAGTTTCTTTCAGAAATTTCAGAAGTGAGAAACTCAGCCAGTGCTGTTATGGCCATGCTTGGGAGCTGTAGCAATATATAGGCTAAGGAGCCAGGTGCAAGAAGTACTTCGTCCCCCTTATTGCTTTTTCTGCTCTCCCCCCACCCCTTCCAAAGTGGAAGTGAGGCTGGCATGAAACTTGCAAGTCACCTCCCATCATTCTTCCTTTTTTTTTTTTTTTTTTTGCGGTACACGGGCCTCTCACTGTTGTGGCCTCTCCCATTGCGGAGCACAGGCTCCGGACGCACAGGCTCCGTGGCCATGGCTCACGGGCCCAGCCGCTCCGCGGCATGTGGGATCTTCCCGGACCGGGGCACGAACCCATGTCCCCTGCATCGGCAGGCAGACTCTCAACCACTGCGCCACCAGGGAAGCCCATTCTTCCTTTCTTAACACATCCAATCACAGATGTTGGTTTCTTTACCTGCTGTCTACTGTAGCAGTGCTACTCCAAGTATGGTGTTTGTTTGTGACATTGGGAGTCTTTAGAAACTTATATAGCAATATGACCTTGCCATGATATCCAAGGGTGTGATTTAGTGGGCTTGTAAGTTTTTATGTCTTTGTTTCAGTTTTTTATAATGAATTTTATTGTATTTTATAAAAGTGTGGGTCTGAAATGATTTGGGAAAAGAAACAATCAAACTTGCCCTTCCTCAATAATAGTTTGCATGTCCTTGTCCTATAGGATGTCCCTTCCTTCCCACTCCCATTGTCTTCACACTTGTGCAGGCCTTTCTCACCTTGTGCCTGCTCAGCTGCACTAGCAGCTTGCCTCGTCTGCCTACTTCTCACCTCTCATTCAAATCCATCATTTTTTTAATGTGAGGTGCGAAGAGGTGAATTAATTATATTCCTCCATTTATGGCCCAATATCATCATTGATCTGTGCAAGGTCTCTCTCTTGTTTTATGTATTTTTGTTCCTCATCATTCCCAACCCCTAGTCTCATTCCCTTTCCACTTTATACAGGCTTCCATACAGATGTCTTTGATGCGCATTCTTGAATCTGCATGTGTTCTTAAAAAATATGTAGCATTATTTTTTGTTTTTAAAAGATGTATAAATGATATTGTATGCTACAGATACCATTTTTCACCCAATGATATGTTTTAAGGATCTGTTTTGCTATATGTACATCTGGTGCTATATGTCCTCCCCAAATCCATATATAGAAGCCCTGACCCTGCAGCGTGATGGTATTTGGAGATGGGACCTTAGGAGGTCATTAGGTTTAGATGGGGTCATGACGGTGGGGCTCCCATGATGAAATTCATGCCCTTATGAAAAAGACACCAGAGAGCTTGCTCTCTCTCTCACTGCCCTGTGAGGACACACTGAGAAATTGGCAGTCTGCAAACCAAGAATAGAACCCTCACTAGGCAACTGAATTGGCCTGGCCAGCACCTTTATCTTGAACTGTGAGAACTGTGAGAAATCAGTTTCTGTTGTTTCAGCCTCCTAGTCTATGATATTTTGAACGGCAGCCTAAGCTAATACATCTGGTTTATTGCTTCAAAGCAATGAAGTGAAGTCAAGTGAAAATCCACCATAGAGTACTTATCCATTAAACCATATTTTCTTTTTTTTTTTTTACATCTTTATTGGAGTATAATTGCTTTACAATGGTGTGTTAGTTTCTGCTTTGTAACAAAGTGAATCTGTTATACATATATTCCCATATCTCTTCACTCTTGCGTCTCACTCCCTCCCACCCTCCCTATCTCACCCCTCCAGGCGGTCACAAAGCGCCAAGCTGATCTCCCTGTGCTATGCAGCTGCTTCCCACTAGCTATCTACCTTACATTTGGTAGTGTATATATGTCCATGCCTCTCTCTCGCTTTGTCACAGCTTACCCTTCCCCCTCCCCATATCCTCAAGTCCATTCTCTAGTAGGTCTGTGTCTTTATTCCTGTCTTACCCCTAGGTTCTTCATGACATTTTTTTTTCTTAAATTCCATATATATGTGTTAGCATATGGTATTTGTCTTTCTCTTTCTGACTTACTTCACTCTGTATGACAGACTCTAGGTCTGTCCACCTCATTACAAATAGCTCAATTTCGTTTCTTTTTATGGCTGAGTAATATTCCATTGTATATATGTGCCACATCTTCTTTATCCATTCATCCGATGATGGATACTTACGTTGTTTCCACCTCCGGGCTATTGTAAATAGAGCTGCAATGAACATTTTGGTACATGATTCCTTTTGCATTATGGTTTTCTCAGGGTATATGCCCAGTAGTGGGATTGCTGGGTCATATGGTAGTTCTATTTGTAGTTTTTTAAGGAACCTCCATACTGTTCTCCACAGTGGCTGTATCAATTTACATTCCCACCAGCAGTGCAAGAGGGTTCCCTTTTCTCCATACTCTCTCCAGCATTTATTGTTTCTAGATTTTTTGATGATGGCCATTCTGACTGGTGTGAGATGATATCTCATTGTAGTTTTGATTTGCATTTCTCTAATGATTAATGATGTTGAGCATTCTTTCCTGTGCTTGTTGGCAATCTGTATATCTTCTTTGGAGGAATGTCTATTTAGGTCTTCTGCCCATTTTTGGATTGGGTTGTTTGTTGTTTTGTTATTAAGCTGCATGAGCTGCTTATAAATTTTGGAGATTAATCCTTTGTCAGTTGCTTCATTTGGAAATATTTTCTCCCATTCTGACGGTTGTCTTTTGGTCTTGTTTATGGTTTCCTTTGCTGTGCAAAAGCTTTGAAGTTTCATTAGGTCCCATTTGTTTATTTTTGTTTTTATTTCCATTTTTCTAGGAGGTGGGTCAAGAAGGATCTTGCTGTGATTTATGTCATAGAGTGTTCTGCCTATGTTTTCCTCTTAGAGTTTGATAGTTTCTGGCCTTACATTTAGGTCTTTAATCCATTTTGAGCTTATTTTTGTGTATGGTGTTAGGGAGTGATCTAATCTCATACTTTTACATGTACCTGTCCAGTTTTTCCAGAACCACTTATTGAAGAGGCTGTCCCTTCTCCACTGTACATTCCTGCCTCCTTTATCAAAGATAAGGTGACCATATGTGCATGGGTTTATCTCTGGGCTTTCTATCCTGTTCCATTGATCTATCTTTCTGTTTTTGTGCCAGTACCATACTGTCTTGATTACTGTAGCTTTGTAGTATAGTCTGAAGTCAGGGAGCCTGATTCCTCCAGCTCCATTTTTCGTTCTCAAGATTGCTTTGGCTATTTGGGGTCCTTTGTGTTTCCCTACAAATTGTGAAATCTTTTGCTCTAGTTCTGTGAAAAATGCCAGTGATAGTTTGATAGGGATTGCATTGAATCTGTAGATTGCTTTGGATAGTATAGTCATTTTCACAATGTTGATTCTTCCAATCCAAGAACATGGTATATCTCTCCCTCTATTTGTATCATCTTTAATTTCGTTCATCAGTGTCTTATAATTTTCTGCATACAGGTCTTTTGTCTCCTTAGGTAGGTTTATTCCTAAATATTTTATTCTTTTTGTTGCAGTGGTAAATGGGAGTGTTTTCTTGATTTCACTTTCAGATTTTTCATCATTAGTGTACAGGAATGCCAGAGATTTCTGTGCATTAATTTTGTATCCTGCTACTTTACCAAATTCATTGATTAGCTCTAGTAGTTTTCTGGTAGCATCGTTAGGATTCTCTATGTATAGTATCATGTCATCTGCAAACAGTGACAGCTTTACTTCTTCTTTTCCGATTTGGATTCCTTTTATTTCCTTTTCTTCTCTGATTGCTGTGGCTAAAACTTCCAAAACTATGTTGAATAAGAGCGGTGAGAGTGGGCAGCCTTGTCTTGTTCCTGATCTTAGTGGAAATGCTTTCAGTTTTTCACCATTCAGGATGATGTTGGCTGTGGGTTTGTCATATATGGCCTTTATTATGTTGTGGAAAGTTTCCTCTTTGCCTACTTTCTGCAGGGCTTTTATCATAAATGGGTGTTGAATTTTGTCGAAAGCTTTCTCTGCATCTATTGAGATGATCATATGGTTTTTCTCCTTCAACTTGTTAATATGGTGTATCACGTTGATTGATTTGCATATATTGAAGAATCCTTGCATTCCTGGAATAAACCCCACTTGATCATGGTGTATGATCCTTTTAATGTGCTGTTGGATTCTGTTTGCTAGTATTTTGTTGAGGAGTTTTGCATCTATGTTCATCAGTGATATTGACCTGTAGTTTTCTTTCTTTGTGACATCCTTGTCTCGTTTTGGTATCAAGGTGATGGTGGCCTCGTAGAATGAATTTGGGAGTGTTCCTCCCTCTGCTATATTTTGGAAGAGTTTGAGAAGGGTAGGTGTTAGCTCTTCTCTAAATGTTTGATAGAATTCGCCTGTGAAGCCATCTGGCCCTGGGCTTTTGTTTTTTGGAAGATTTTTAATCACGGTTTCAATTTCAGTTCTTGTGATTGGTCTGTTCATATTTTCTATTTCTTCCTGATTCAGTCTTGGCAGGTTTTGCATTTCTAAGAACTTGTCCATTTCTTCCAGGTTGTCCATTTTAGTGGCATAGAGTTGCTTGTAGTATTCTCTCATGATCTTTTGTATTTGTGCAGTGTCAGTTGTTACTTCTCCTTTTTCATTTCTAATTCTATTGATTTGAGTCTTCTCCCTTTTTTTTATGAGTCTGGCTAATGGTTTATCTATTTTGTTTATCTTCTCCAAGAACCAGCTTTTAGTTTTATTGATCTTTGCTATCATTTCCTTCATTTCTTTTTCATTTATTTCTGATCTGATTTTTATGATTTCTTTTCTTCTGCTAACTTTGGGGTGTTTTTTTTCTTCTTTCTCTAATTGCTTTAGGTGCAAGGTTAGGTTGTTTATTTGAGATGTTTCCTGTTTCTTAAGGTGGGCTTGTATTGCTATAAACTTCCGTCTTAGAACTGCTTTTGCTGCATCCCATAGGTTTTGGGTCGTTGTGTCTCCATTGTCATTTGTTTCTAGGTATTTTTTTATTTCCTCTTTGATTTCTTCAGTGATCACTTCGTTATTAAGTAGCGTATTGTTTAGCCTCCATGTGTTTGTATTTTTTACAGATCTTTTCCTGTAATTGATATCTAGACTCATTGCGTTGTGGTCGGAAAAGATACTTGATACAATTTCAATTTTCTTAAATTTACCAAGGCTTGATTTGTGACCCAAGATATGATCTATCCTGGAGAATGTTCCATGAGCACTGGAGAAAAATGTGTATTCTGTTGTTTTTGGATGGAGTGTCCTATAAATATCAATTAAGTGCATCTTGTTTAATGTATCATTTAAAGCTTGTGTTTCTTTATTTATATTCATTTTGGATGATCTGTCCATTGGTGAAAGTGGGGTGTTAAAGTCCCCTACTGTGAATGTGTTACTGTCGATTTCCCCTTTTATGGCTGTTAGTATTTGCCCTATGTATTGAGGTGCTCCTATGTTGGGTGCATAAATATTTACAATTGTTATATCTTCTTCTTTGATTGATTCCTTGATCATTATGTAGTGTCCTTCTTTGTCTCTTGTAATAGTCTTTATTTTAAAGTCTATTTTGTGTGATATGAGAATTGCTACTCCAGCTTTCTTTTGGTTTCCATTTGCATGGAATATCTTTTTCCATCCCCTCACTTTCAGTCTGTATGTGTCTCTAGGTCTGAAGTGGGTCTCTTGTAGACAGCATATATATGGGTCTTGTTTTTGTATCCATTCAGCCAATCTGTGTCTTTTGGTGTGAGCATTTAGTCCATTTACATTTAAGGTAATTATCGATATGTATGTTCCTATTCCCATTTTCTTACTTGTTTTGGGTTTGTTATTGTACGTCTTTTCCTTCTCTTGTGTTTCTTGCCTAGAGAAGTTCCTTTAGCAGTTGTTGTAGAGCTGGTTTGGTGGTGCTGAACTCTCTCAGGTTTTGCTTGTCTGTAAAGGTTTTAATTTCTCCATCAAATGTGAATGAGATCCTTGCTGGGTAGAGTAATCTTGGTTGCAGGTTTTTCTCCTTCATCACTTTAAATATGTCCTGCCAGTCCCTTCTGGCTTGCAGAGTTTCTGCTGAAAGATCAGCTGTTAACCTTATGGGGATTCCCTTGTGTGTTATTTGTTGTTTTTCCCTTGCTGCTTTTAATATGTTTTCTTTGTATTTAATTTTTGACAGTTTGATTAATATGTGTCTTGGCGTATTTCTCCTTGTATTTATCCTGTATGGGCCTCTCTGTGCTTCCTGGACTTGATTAACTGTTTCCTTTCCCATATTAGGGAAGTTTTCAACTATAATCTCTTCAAATATTTTCTCAGTCCCTTTCTTTTTCTCTTCTTCTTCTGGAACCCCTATAATTCGAATGTTGGTGTGTTTAATGTTGTCCCAGAGGTCTCTGAGACTGTCCTCAGTTCTTTTCATTCTTTTTTCTTTATTCTGCTCTGCAGTAGTTATTTCCACTATTTTATCTTCCAGGTCACTTATCCGTTCTTCTGCCTCAGTTATTCTGCTATTGATCCCATCTAGAGTATTTTTAATTTCATTTATTGTGTTGTTCATCGTTGTTTGTTTCATCTTTAGTTCTTCTAGGTCCTTGTTGAATGTTTCTTGCATTTTGTCTACTCTATTTCCAAGATTTTGGATCATCTTTACTATCATTATTCTGAATTCTTTTTCAGGTAGACTGCCTATTTCCTCCTCATTTGTTAGGTCTGGTGGGTTTTTATCTTGCTCCTTCAACTGCTGTGTGTTTTTCTGTCTTCTCATTTTGCTTATCTTACTGTGTTTGGGGTCTCATTTTTGCAGGCTGCAGGTTTGTAGTTCCCGTTGTTTTTGGTGCCTGTCCCCAGTGGCTGAGGTTTGTTCAGTGGGTTGTGTAGGCTTCCTGGTGGAGGGGACTAGTGCCTGTGTTGTGGTGGATGAAGCTGGATCTTGTCTTTCTTGTGGGAGTGCGACATCTGTTGGTGTGTTTTGGGGTGTCTGTGGACTTATGATTTTAGGCAGCCTCTCTGCTAATGGGTGTGGTTGTGTTCCTGTCTTTCAAGTTTTTTGGCATAGGGTGTCCAGCAGTGTAGCTTGCTGGTCGTTGAGTGAAGCTGGGTGTTTGTGTTGAGATGGAGATCTCTGGGAGATTTTCACCGTTTAATATTATGTGTAGCTGGGAGGTCTCTTGTTGACCAGTGTCCTAAGGTTGGCTCTCCCACCTCAGAGGCACAGCACTGTCTCCTGGCTGCAACACCAAGAGCCTTTCATCCACACGGCTCAGAATAAAAGGGAGAAAAAGTAGAAAGAAAGAATTAGTAGAAGTAGAAAGAAAGAAAAGAAAGAATGGAGGGAGGAAGGAAGGAAGGATAAAAAGAGAGACGATAAAGTAAAATAAAACAAAGTAAGATAAAATAAAGTTATTAAAATAAAAAATAATTATTAAGAAAAAAATTTTAAAGAAAAGTAAAAAAAGAAAAAAGAATCGGATGGATAGAACCCTAGGACAAATGGTGGAAGCAAAGCTATACAGACAAAATCTAACACAGAAGCATACACATACACACTCCCAAAAAGAGGAAAACGGGAAAAAAATCAGAAATCTTGCTCTCAGAGTACACCTCCTCAATTTGGGATGATTCGTTGTCTATTCATGTATTCCACAGATGCAGGGTACATCAAGTTGATTGTGGAGCTTTAATCCGCTGCTTCTGAGGCTGCTGGGAGAGATTTCCCTTTCTCTTCTTTGTTTTCACAGCTCCCAGGGGCTCAGCTTTGGATTTGGCCCCGCCTGTGCATGTAGGTCACCGGAGGGCGTCTGTTCTTCGCTCAGACAGGACGGGGTTAAAGGAGCCGCTGATTCAGGGGCTCTGGCTCACTCAGGCTGGAGGGGAGGGAGGGGCACGGAGTGCGGGACGGGCCTGCGGTGACAGAGGCCGGCGTGAAGTTGCACCAGCCTGAGGCGGGCCGTGCGTTCTCCCGGGGAAGTTGTCCCTGGATCCCGGGACCCTGGCAGTGGCGGGCTGCACAGGCTCCCCGGAAGGGGGTTGTGCATAGTGACCTGTGCTCGCACACATTCCTCTTGGTGGCGGCAGCAACAGGCCTAGCGTCCCATGCCTGTCTCTGGGGTCCGCGCTTTTAGCCGCGGCTCGCGCACGTCTCTGGAGTTCTTTTAAGCAGCGTTCTTAATCCCCTCCCCCCGCGCACCAGGAAACAAAGAGGGAAGAAAAAGTCTCTTGCTTCTTCGGCAGCTGCAGACCCTGCCCCGGACTCCCTCCCGACCAGCCGTGGTGCACTAACCCCCTGCAGGCTGTGTTCACGCTGCCAACCCCAGTCCTCTCCCAGCGCCTCAGCTCCCAGCCCTGCCCGCCCCGGCGGGTGAGCAGACAAGCCTCTCGGGCTGGTGAGTGTGGGTCGGCACCGATCCTCTCTGCGGGAATCTCTCCGCTTTCCTCTCCGCATCCCTGTGGCTGCGCTCTCCTCCGCGCCTCCGAAGTTTTCCCCCTCTGCCACCCGCAGTCTCTGCCCGCGAAGGGGCTTCCTAGTGTGTGGAAACTTTTCCTCCTTCACAGCTCCCTCCCACTGGTGCAGGTCCCGTCCCTATCCTTTTGTCTCTGTTTATTCTTTTTTCTTTTGCCCTGCCCAGGTACGTGGGGGATTTCTTGCCTTTTTGGAAGTCTGAGGTCTTCTGCCAGCGTTCAGTAGGTGTTCTGTAGGAGTTGTTCCACGTGTAGATGTATTTCTGGTGTATCTGTGGGGAAGAAGGTGATCTCCGCGTCTTACTCTTCCACCATCTTCCTGGAAGCCCCTAAACCATATTTTCTTATCCATTTCCTCAACATAAATATCTAGCTTGCCTGCCTCCAACTTTCCCAAAATATTGGGTTGGCCAAAAAGTTCATTTGGGTTTTTCCACAATGTTACAGGAAAACCTGAACGAACTTTTTGGCCAACCCAATACCATTGCACATTCTCATATATGTCCATTTATTGGCTACTGTGAGAATTTCTCTGAGATACATATCCAGGAGTGGGATTCTTGAATCATAGAGAATACACATCCTTAGTGTTGCCAAGTAGTACCACATTGCTTTCCAGAATGGCAGTTAACTCTCCCATCAGCAAAACATTAGGGTTCCTGTTTCCCTCCTCTCCTGTCTAATTCATCCCATTCCTCCAGGCCCAAGGCAGTATCCAACTACCTGCAGGACCTCAACGCTACTACTCCAGCCCATCAGTTTATGGCTCTAGGTAGATAAGCTTACCAGAGCTTAGGGTCAATGAGCTTAGATTCAGATGCAGGCTCCACTAGTTACCATATAACCGTGGGTGTGCTAGCCTACTTGTCTCTGCCTTGGTTTCCTCATTGGTAAAATGGCAGTGATAATGCATATCAAATAGTTTTGTGATGGTAAAATTAGGTAATGTATATAAAGCCCTTAGTAAAGGGTCTAGGTCATAGTAACTGGTTGAAAATGGTAGCTGTACTGCTTCCTAGTTGTTTTATATATATCTAAATCTTGGCTCATCAGCAAGAGAGTGGGTTTCCTCTTCAAGGCAGGGGTGGAGTTTTATGCTTGTTTTAAGTAGCATATCTGGGGACTTCCCTGGTGGCGCAGTTGTTAAGAATCTGCCTGCCAATGCAGGGGACACGGGTTCGAGCCCTGGTCCGGGAAGATCCCACATGCCGTGGAGCAACTAAGCCCGTGCACCACAACTACTGAGCCTGTGCTCTAGAGCCCGTGAGCCACAACGACTGAGCCCATGTGCCACAACTACTGAGCCCACGTGCCACAACTACTGAGCCTGCACTCTAGAGCCTGTGCTCCACAAGAGAAGCCATCGCCATGAGAAGCCTGTGCACCACACCGCACCACAACGAAGAGTAGCCCCCACTCACTGCAACTAGAGAAAGCCCACGTGCAGCAACGAAGACTCAACGCAGCCAAAAAAAAAAAAAACTGTATGGAGCTAAAACATAATTTTAAGTAGCATGACTGGCACAAAGCTAGGAATACAGTAAATATAGTAACAAACATTTGTTGGTTTGACCTGAGGTGAGTTTGTGATTACCTGAAATTACTTGCTTTAAAAGTGGGAACATTGTTGTAAAATTCTATGTTATTCCTCCATTCATTTTAACCAACCCAACTGTTGCTTTGCTGTGGTGATGTGGGACTGACTTGTGGTAAACTTAGTGTGTGTGTGTGTGTGTGTGTGTGTGTGTGTGTGTGTGTGTGTGTGTCGGGGGGAGTGGGGTGGTGGTGGAGGTTGTGGCAATGGATTCTCTGTGGGACAGAGCCAGGCTGCAGGTCACCGTCCTAACCGCTGCCTCTAGCTTTCCTCCCACAGCCTTCGAGCTGGGCTGTTCCTCTGCCCAGGGCAGCTGTAGTGGCCCCGGCTCTCCTGGGCAAGGCTGCTCAGGCTCTTCCCCATTCTTCCAGGCTGTCTTCACTATAAGAGGAAAGGAGGTCTTGTCTTTTCCTCTTAATATTGAGTATTTAATTTTTAGTTTTATTGAGGTGTAATTGACATATAACATTATATGAGTTGTAGGTGTGCAATGTAATGATTCGATAGTTGTATATATTGCAAAATGATCACAGTAAGTCTAGTTAGGTCCACCACCACACATAGTTACAAGTTTTTTTTTTTTTTCTGGTGATGAGAACTTTTCAGATTTACTCTGTTAGCCACTTTCAAATATACAGTAATTATTACCTATAGTCACCATGCTGTGAATTACATCCCGAGGACTTACTTCTTTTATAACTGGAAGTTTGTACCTTTTGATCCCCTTCACCCATTTTGCCCACTTCCCACCCTCCACCTCTGGCAACCACCAATCTGTTCTCTGTATCTCTGAGCTTGCTTTCTGGAATTTTTTAATTTGATTTTTTTTTAAGATTCCACATATAAGTGAGATCATATGATATTTGTCTTTTTCTGTCTGACTTAGCATAATGCCCTCAAGGTCCGTCCATGTTGTGGCAGGATTTCATTTTTTTGTGTGTGTGTGTGTGTGTGGTACATGGCCCTCTCACTGTTGTAGCCTCTTCCATTGCGGAGCACAGGCTCAGTGGCCATGGCTCACGGGCCTAGCCGCTCCGCGGCATGTGGGATCCTCCCGGACTGGGGCATGAACCCATGTCCCCTGCATCGGCAGGCGGACTCTCAACCACTGTGCCACCAGGGAAGCCCAGGATTTCATTTTTTTTATGGCTGAATAATATCCATTGTATATACATATATACACCACATTTTCTTTATTCATTCATCGTCAGTGGCCACTTAGGTTGTTTCTGTGTTTTGGCTATTGTGAAGAATGCTGCAGATGGACATGTGGTACACATATCATTTTAAATTAGTGTTTCCGTTTTCTTTGGATAAATACCCAGAAGTGGAATTGCTGAGTCATATGGTAGTTCTATTTTTAATTTTTTAAAGAACTTCCACACACACCAATTTATATTCCCACCAACAATGCACAAGGATTCCCTTTTCTCCACATCCTTGCCAACACTTGTTATTTCTTATCTTTTTGACAGTAACCATCCCAACAGGTGTGTGGTGATATCTCATTGTGGGTTTGCTTTGCATTTCCCTGATGATTAGTGATGTTGAGCATCTTTTCATGTACCTGTTGGCCATTTGTATGTCTTCTTTGGAAAAACGTGTATTCAGATCCTCTGTCCATTTTTTAATCACACTTTCTTTTTGCCATTGAGTTGTATGAGTTCTTTATATATTTTGGATATTAACTTGTTATCAGATATATTATTTGCAAATATTTTACCTCATTTCATAGGTTGCCTTGAAACGAAGTATTTTCAAACGTCCTTTCAGAATTCCTGCCAACGCGTCATGCTTTGCAGGAGGCTATCGCTCTGGCGTATATAATCCTGGCAAAGTATAAAGTTCAAGAAGCAAATTCAGGATACTGGTTACCTCTGGAGAGGGAGGCAAGGGGCATGAACTCTGAGAGAGGGCTTTATTTGTTTCTTTTTTTAATATTTTAATTTCATTGGAGTGTAGTTGATTTACAATGTTGTGTTAGTTTCAGGTATACAGCAAAGTGATTCAGATTCTTTTCTCATATAGGTTATCATACAATATTGAGTAGAGTTCCCTGTGCTATTTATACAGTAGGTCCTTGTTGGTTATCTATCTTATATATAGTAGTATTTGTATGTTCATCTACAAGTATCATATATCACTCATATGTGGAATCTAATTTAAAAAAGATACAAATGAACTTATTTACAAAACAGAAACAGACACAGATATCGAAATCAGGAGCTTGGGATAAGAGAGTGCTTTAATTGTATCTGAAATGTTTTATATTTTATACAGGGCTGTGGTGTACATGGATGTTCATGATATGATATGCATATGATACAACAAATATCATATATCATAATAAATGTATACGATCTTTATTGTATCATATATCATATATTACCTTGGATATTATATTAACTTGAATATGCTGCTTATTTCCCTGCTTATATTATCCATAAATAATACTGTATTTTTGAATGTTTTCAGACTTTATGTAAGTGAAATGATCAAATTTTGTGTGCCTTTCTACTACCTTTTTTTTGCTTGACATTTTTTTGAGATTTGTCCGTATCGATGCATATAATTTTAGACCTCTGTATTAATATTAATATTAATTGAAGTATCTTTTTTGCTATTGATGGACATTTAGATTGTTTCCTATTTTTCACTCTTACCAACACTGCTGTAACAAATAATCTGATCTATAGCTCCCCATGCACGGTGCAAAAGATATTTAGAGGCTTTCCTGGTGGCGCAGTGGTTGAGAGTCCGCCTGCCGATGCAGGGGACACGGGTTCGTGCCCCGGTCCGGGAAGATCCCACATGCCGCGGAGCGGCTGGGCCCGTGAGCCATGGCCTCTGAGCCTGCGCATCCAGAGCCTGTGCTCAGCAACGGGAGAGGCCACAGCAGTGAGAGGCCCACATACCGCAAAAAAAAAAAAAGAAAAAAAAAAATTTAGGAGTGGACTTGCTAGGCCTCAGGCCATATACACCTTTCACTTTGCTAGGTATTGCCATGTCTTTCCTCAGAGGGATTTTTCTGTTTTACTTTCCTACTAGCAGTGCCTGCATGTTGGTGTTGGCCCACATTTTGCCAATCCTTGGTAGCATTATCTAGGCTTTGCCCTCTCTGCCCAGATCCTCAGAAGAGATGGGAGGGGAGTGGAGAAGAGGGAGAGCAAGGTTCTACAATTAGGAGGAGAATGTCAGCTCTGACGAATTTCCTGTGACATTTACTTTAATGAGGAAAAGATTTTATTCTCTGTTTTGATGAAAATAATATTTAGACTTCTGTGGGAAAACTGTTACATTTTTACTCTGAAGTAGAGGAGTTTTTTTTTTTTTTCCTGTTTACATTCTTGGCAAATAAGCAGAATAGACCAATTAGCAAGCTAATGTCCTAAATGTTCACTTACAGTAATAATTTTTAAATGTTTTAAAGTAGCATGGAGCATTGGGTTTATTCTTATTGCTTTTCAAGGTTTTGAATTTGTTAAAATGAATTGAATTTAAAATGAGACACAACTTTATGATGAAGATTGATCATAATTATTTGCCACTCTCATTTGCATTTTGTAATGGGAAAATAAATGATGGGAAATGTGTTTACCTTTTCAAACAAATAAGAAAAGTCACAAAGAGTAACTTTGGCCATTTTATGTTGTCTCTTGTGTTCACAGATGGGAAAAGAGAAATTCCACAAATCTCAACGTTGGGGCTTTTGCAACAATGTTAGGATGCTGGTGAGTGAAGATAAACCAGGAATAGGTGGAGAACTGCTTCTCGGACAAAAGATAAAGCCAAAACATAGTGTATTTCCTAAAGGAATGGGAACTGATTCACCATCCTGGGTGGCTTTTGATAAACAGGGTAAGTCACATGACACTGGGAGAAATGCAGTCTTAAATGTTACATGTACTAAATATTAAGTAGATGTGAGAAAATAAGAGTCCTCAATGTAAATGTAAATGTTCATCTGAAATGACACATTCTAGAACAAAAGTACCCTAAACAAAGAAAAGTTATCCCTGCTCCTGTTTCTGACTAGGTACATTGGCTGCAGGATGCTTAATGTTCATCACCTTTCTTGGCTAATGTTATCAACCTTTCTCTCATCTCCTGCCCTGGACAGGATAATGTCCTTCTACAGACTCTAAGAGTCTGGTCAGACTGCCACTTTTGCTTAGTGATTGCCATTAACTAAAGAATTTTGTTTGATTCTGAATGTGCCATTGAATACAATGGGAAAATGCCTTCTCTTCTTTTCTCCATACTAATTATGGTTCCTCATCCCTGAGGACCATAGGGTGACATGGCATGAATTGTAGAAGTGAAGGAAAGAGGTGCTATTATTAGACAAGAGTCTGAACTTTTTAGTGATATGTGTTTGTATACATAACACATGCACGTATACTGGCATATTGACAGTTGTAGAAGGCGATCCTTTTGAGTATCTTAAAAAGAGACTAAGATCAAAGGGGAAAAACCCAAGGTGACCAGTTATTTTCCACAAGGCAGCTATATGGATATGCTCTGTTTATCACACAACCTTGTATCACGGCCCCATGGTCGGTTCTCCAAAAAAGAACTTGTTATTGGATTATTTAGGTCCTGTAATTAAAAAATAACTCAGGACTAAAGAATTCAAACTGTAGTATGCTAAGTTTACCAGGAAGTTTTTAGCAGCCTTAGCATGGATTGGTTGGCAATACTTTGATTCCAATTAAAATGTCTTCAGGGCTTCCCTGGTGGCGCAGTGGTTTGAGAGTCCGCCTGCCGATGCAGGGGACACAGGTTCGTGCCCCGGTCCGGGAAGATCCCACATGTTGCGGATTGGCTAGGCCTGTGAGCCATGGCAGCTGAGCCTGCGCGTCTGGAGCCTGTGCTCTGCAACGGGGGAGGCCACAACAGTGAGAGGCCCACGTACCACAAAAAAAAAAAAAAAAAGTCTTCAAATTCGGTAGAAGTGACATATCCCATGTCATCTGAGTTAGGGTCAATCAATTAGAGCACATATTTCTTTTGAAGCCCCATTCTGACACTTACGGAGATCTAACAGACCACGGGAAAGCTTCTTTCCTCGGAAACCATCTCTACTTTGAACGTGGACCAATATTTTTCTTTTTTTTGATTGTTTTCAGTACCTGGCTTAGTGCTGGACCCAGAGTTCAGAAGCAGTCTCTGGGCTGACTGACTTGGGTAGATCATGCATGACTTCCTGTTAACATCACTCTTACAGGTGTTTGCACATCATCATTCTAGAATATTTAATTTTCAAGGGTCAAACAAAAGATTCTATTTTTACTTCTTGTGTCAAAAAGAGGGTATTGACAATAGTGTAATCCACCACTGAATAATGTAGGCCACCATATATTAAACTATTCTCTTGCATTTAAAGTTGAAAATTCATTTTATTTCATGTTTTTCTCAGTATTTAATATGTGCCTTTCGAGCCTATTTTATAGCCCTTTAATTACTTATAAAATTATGTAGAATATTTTATGAAGTTGGAATAATTTTAGCTTTAAACTACTTGAGAAAATGAAGAGCTTGCTCATTTCAGGCCTAACTAAATGCGACATAATTCTTTCAGTTATTTTGTTGGTCAACTTCAATTAAATATTCATTGAGCTTTAAATGAGACACTAAGACTATGAAATATTTACGTGCTCTGATGAGATTGTGAACTTCAGATTGGATCCTGGTTAATACCCAGAGCAAATTATAAAGCACTTTCTGCATTTGTGGTTCAACAAAACAAGTCAACACCTGTTAATCATTTTTCTTGAAAATGAGACACTTTCAACTCGTTGCCAGTTTTTCCAACAGCTTTTAATCATAACAATATACCTAGGCTTCCATTCTCAAACAATACAAAGTAGAAATAAAGGCAGTTCTTTGGAAAGTGCATCAAAATTAATATTTGCAGTAGATGCTCTTGGTGCCCACCCAGACCCATGATAGGGGTGGGGCACCCCTCCCCAACAGCTGTAGCAAGTGCTTTGGCAAACAACTCACACCTGCAACCCTCCATGGAGTGTTGCTCTTGGCCAATGGGCATCGCATCACCCAGAGAGGTAACCTAGGAGGTTACACTGGCCCCCTCATCACAGGACCGGGTAGCAAATGGCTGACTGATTTGTCAAGGGTAGAAGGCTGAGCTTCTTTAAGGTGAGACAACTCTGTGTTGTGATTTAGGCCCATAGCCCCTTGTGGCATTAAGCCTCGGCAAAGCTTCATGTGAGAATGCATCCTCGCTTGGATCATTTCTCTTCCTTTGGCTGTTCCCCTCACTCCCTTACAGGTTTCTCCCAAGAGTACGCCCTTAATAAATCACACGCACCTAAATCCCTGTTTTAGGTTCTGCTTCTATGGAGCCCAACCTAAGACAATGTTCCAGTTTCTATCCATAATTCTAAAAGTGACCATCAAAATGCTCTGCTCAGGCAGACCATCAAATTACAAGCAGAAAAGATGCTATTTGCGGTCACGCAGAAGAGCCAGCATTTATCATCCTGCCTGGCCCTCATGGCAGACATTTCTAGCTATTTATCTTTTCTTCACTCTCCCCTTGATTCTTATGGAGAGAACACTAGTTTTATTCAGGCTGGAGACATGCCCACTTACAGGTGTTCACCTCCCCCAGGCTCCCTGCAGCTAGGGCTGGCCACTTGGCTCACTTCTAGCCAATGATATGTGAGTTAAGGTTTATTGGGTGGGGCTCCTGGGAAGGGTATTTTTCTAATTAAAGGAGTCAGGCTCAGCTGGTATGTTTTTCCTGCCCTTCGCCCTGCCTTGTTTTCCTCTCTGGAACTAGGACATAATTCCTTGGGGGCACATCAGCCATCTTGTGACTGCAGCAGAGATACAGGGAATCTAGGGCCCCGATGGCATCATGCAGCCACTGTTTCAGGCCTGGGCTGTGTCTCTCCGGACTTCTTGTTAAATGAGAAAAATCAGCCCCTATTTCAGAGGTTCTCAACCCAGGGAGGCGTCTAGAAATGTGTGGAGGTGTTTTAAGTTGTCGCAATGACGGGAAGCAGCACTGGACTAGGATAAAGCAAGTGAGGCACTTGTCTTGGGTACAGAATTTAAGGGGCACCCCAAAACTCAGTAACCCGCCAGATAATATTTTAATGAAATCTCTTAAAAATTAATGCAAAAAATTCAGGTTGAATAAAATGCCAGCATGTTATAATAAAGACAGGATCAGTAACTGCCATGCTGAGCCATACTGGAGCCTGAGACAAAAAGAAAAGTCAGTAGCACTGATTCCATATTTGTTTAACATGGTGGTATTTTGTTCATTATGGATTTCTGGCATTAGTTTTGATGTTTTAAATTGCCTCGCCCTAGGGCCAGACCTGACCCAGAGGTGCTGCTGCTATTTGAGCAGCTGGGGGCCAGCCTTGTATTTTACGTCCTGCACCGTGGGGAGGGCAACCCCTCACCGGGCAGAGTATTCTGCCTAAAATGCCAGTACTGCTCCCATTGAGAAACACAGTCCTAACTTGCTTAAAACCCTTGGCAGTGGGAGGATTTATGCAAATAGCCAAACATAATTTTGCCTGATACTGCACCTACTGCCCAAAGACTAGTTATTTCGTTGAATTCATTTAAATACAAGCAAGCACATATTCATTCAACCAGTTAGTTCCAGTCATCATCCCAGCACCTCTATCAGGAAGAAGCAAACGTGGATGATCGTTCTCATTTTATAAATGAGGAATCATTGGCAAGAAGTGGGGCAGGGGCAGGGTTCTGATTGTGGCTTATTCACCTTATGCGTCTGAGCCTGAGTTTCCTTGACCCTGACGTGGGGCTTGGCTAGCTGGTTGCTAATACCCCTTTACCTCTAGCAGTCTCTGCCTAAGTCTTGAGTCTCAGTCTGTGGCATGTAGTCTATATGACTACAGGGAAATTCATCCTAGAACTGAGCCCAGACCCTGAATCTCCTGGCCTGGGGCTCTTTCTAATTACATCAGGCACCTACTGCTTCATTGTTGATTGAAGTTGGGCACTTTGTAGTTTATAATGTGTCGCCGTTGCTATCGTTACCTGCTTTTATAAAAAAGTCAGACTAGTTAGAAATACTCAAATGACTGAATGTTTTTTAATGACTTTTATCTGGATGTTAAGCATCATTTACATACTCTACAATTATACACTCATTTCTCTTCATTTGTCAATGGCTCCTAGTTAGCCTAATTTGTTGGCTGATTTGCAAATGACTCTATTATAGTAGTAAGTGGCAGGATAAAGGTTGATCCTATGGGGTATTATGCATGCATTTAGAAATATTTCATTTTTTCCATCTACTGTATACATAATAATTATAATCAAAACTACTGACCACAGAATTAGAATTTTAATAACTGCATTCATTGACATTGAGTTTATGATGAGCTGATTATTTAGTACTGTTTGGATCTCTATGCTTTGAACAATATGAAAACAAAAATTTAAAGTATAATTTGATCTCTTGGGTCACCTTGATGTATTTTTTTAATTGAACAAGTTGGTTTATTATTCCTTGCAGTGAGGGAAAACATATACCCTGAGTAACTGTGGGATGTCTAAGTAAGCAGGTGTTAGAAAAGACTTACTATAAGATTTGGGCTTGTGTTAGGTAATTTTGGAGAGGATCGAAGGAAGTGAGGCCTTGCTCTGGATTGGGTGCTCTCAGGAAGCGGGGGTACTTCTATGACTGTGTATCTTTTTTAAAAAATTGAAGTATAGTTGCTGTACAATATTATGTAAGTTACAGGTGTACAATATAGTGAGTCACAATTTTTAAAGGTTGTATTCCATCCATTTACAGTTATTATAAAATATTGGCTATATTCCCTATGTTGTACAATATATTCTGGCAGCTTATTTTATACCTAATAGTTTGTGCCTCTTAGTCCCCTACTCCCAGTGCCCCTCCCCACTTCCCTCTCCCCACTGGTAACCACTAGTTTGTTCTCTATATCTGTGAGTCTGCTTCTTTTCTGTAATAGTCACTAGTTTATTGTGTTTTTTAGATTCCACCTATAAGTGATATCATACAGTGTTTGTCTTTCTCTGTCTGACTTACCTTACTTAGCATAATGCCCTCCAAGTTCATCCATGTTGCTGCAAATGGCAAAAATTTTCATTCTTTTTTATGGCTGAGTAGTATTACATTGTGTGTGTGTGTGTGTGTGTGTGTGTGTGTACACACCACTTCTTCTTTATCCATTTATCTGCTGATGGACACTTAGGTTGCTTCCATAGCTTGGCAATTGTAAATAATACCACTGTGAACATTGGGGTGCATGTAACTTTTCGAATTAGTGGTTTTGGTTTTTTTTCAGATACATATTCAGGAGTGGAATTGCTGGGTCCTATGGTAGTTCTGTTTTTAGTTTTTGAGAACCCTCCATACTATTTCTACAGTGGCTGCACCAGTTTACATTCCCACCAAAAGTATACGAGGGTTCCCTTTTCTCCACACCCTCACCAACACTTGTTATTTGTTGTCTTTGTGATAGTAGCCATTCTGATAGATTTGAGTTGATGTCTTATTGTGGTTTTGCATTACCCTGATGATTAGTGACGTTGAGCATCTTTTCATGTGCCTGTTGGCCATATGCATTCCTCTTTGGAAAAATGTCTGTTCAGTTCTTCTGCCCATTTTTTATGACTGTGTATCTTAATAAATCTCATTTATGGGGACAGCAGACTAGAGCGAGGCTACATCTGTAATTGGGAGATTAGCGGCCATCACTCCCATGAGCTAGGACAGGAGGATATTTGGCATTTTGTGGCTTGGACGATGTTTATGTTCTGTCTGTGTTTAGATGTAGCTACGGAGTGGTCTGTTTTTTTGGTCTTGATCCACTGTGGTCACAGAGCAGCCTTGTCTGAGGATGGTATTTTCCGGAAGTGTTCATGTTCAGTGGGAGAACACCAAGGCTTTGCTGTGGCTGCCAGACCAGCCTGTAGCAGCACCAAGGCCAGCTGATGGTGCCAGGCTGGCTCCTGCATGTCAGGGGCTGCTTTTCTCCTTACCCAATACCAGCCAAACTTTTTAGTTTTCCCACAGGGGATCAAGGAGCGATCAAGTAGGCTAGAATTTTGTATTGGCAAAGAACAATACATGACTACAGATCCTTGAAGTTTTGCCTAAAGCCAATTAGGAATGTTACAAAATATAATCAGCGTATATAAAAATAAAATACAATTAAAAATTTAAAAATAACTAGAAAATGTGTCAGATACTATACCTTTAAACCATACCCAAAAGGTCAAATGAAAAATTTCCATAGGTTTATGTGACTGTCAGATTATCTGAAACCTGTTAGAATCATTTCATAAAAGACACCGATATGTATAATTATAACACAATGTGCTTGTAATACATTGCCATTTAAGTCCCATGTTTTAGGTCACAGTTACATAATCTTCACCTACTGAGCTTTAAAGATGAAATCAAAAGGCTTGCCTGGGGCTGCCCTGGTGGCGCAGTGGTTGAGAGTCCGCCTGCCGATGCGGGGGACGCGGGTTCGTGCCCGGTCCGGGAGGATCCCACGTGCCGTGGAGCGACTGGGCCCGTGAGCCATGGCCACTGAGCCTGCGCGTCCGGAGCCTGTGCTCCGCAGCGGGAGAGGCCACGACAGTGAGGGGCCCACATACCGCAAAAAACAAAACAAAACAAAAGGCTTGCCTGAAATCAAACATGTCATACCCCAAATTCTCAACTGTATATTCTGCATCTATTTCTAAAACACAAAATTACCTTCTTTAAATTTATGTTAAACTGATAAAGTTTCTAATTTCATCATGCATTATGGCTTTCTTTAATCTTTTGAAATTCAGAAGGCGTTTAATAAAAACTCCCAAATCTGGAATAAATGTTTTTGGAATAAAAAGAATGAGGTTCATAAATGAGTCTCTGACTGAAGAAGAGAGAGTTCTTCCTCCCCTCTTCTCTAAAACCTAGAGTGTGGTTACCAGGCAAAATTTTAAGACCCTTTAAAAGGGTTATACTTTTTATCAATAAGTAGGCCTGTGGCTTATTCGCATTAGCCCAAAGTTAAAATTGTCTTTTTGAGCTTAAACCTGAGTAGATACCACTACACACCCATTAGAATGGCTATAACTTAAAAAGACTGACAATACCAAGTGCTGACAAGGATGTTAAGAAACTGAAACTTCTATATATTCCTGGAGGGAATATAAAATGGTACTGCCATTTTGGAAGACAGTTTGGGAGTTTCTTAAATAGTTAAATATATGCTAACACATGACTCAGTTAATTCCACTCCTACATATATTTCTAAGAGAAATTAAAACATATGTTCACACAAAAACTTGTATGTGAATGATTATAGCGTCATTATTCATAATAGCCCAAAACAGGGAACAACCCAAATGTCCATCAACTGATGAATGGATGAACAAAATGTGGTATAGCCATACAATGGAAACTATTTGTCAATAAAAAGAAACTACTGGTATATAGTACAATATGGATAAACCTCAGAAACATACTAAGTAAAAGAAAGCAGACACAGAAGGCTTCATATTGTATGATTCCATCTATCTGAAATTCTAAAAAAGGCAAATATATCAGAGAAAGCCGATCAGTAGTTGCCTGGGGTTGGCAGTGGGAGAGGGAATGTTTTGGGGGTGATAGAAGTGTTCTAAACTGGATTGTGGTGATGATCACACAGGTCTATAAATTTATGAAAAGTCATTGAACTGTATACTGACAAGAGGTGAGTTTATGGCATATAAATTACAGTTTAATATATTAGTCTAGGACTGCCATAACAAAATACCATAGACTGGTTGCCTTGAACCACAGAAATTTATTTTCTCATAGTTCTGGGTGTTAGAAGTCCAAGATCACGGTGCTGGCAGGGTTGGTTTCTCTTAAGGCCTCTCTCCTGGGGTTGCAGATGGCCGCCCTCTTGCTGCCTCTTCACATGGCTATTCTCTGTACATACTGATTTTTTTTTTTTGAACACAAAAATCTTTGTCATGTATAACATTTTAGATCACAAATTAGGAACTGATAGTTACTGTTTGATTTGTTGACTTATATTTTAGGCTGATTTATATTTTGATCTGAATTTTTAATCTATACAGCAATGTTTATTTATTAAAAACTACTTCCCTCTCTGAATTCAGACCAGCCGCAGGTTTATTGGAAACATTTAAAAGATTATTTACCTTCCTGAATTTTGTATTTTCAGGATTCTACCCTATAGTAAGCTCACCCTTTTTTAACACTGATGGTGGGTGATGGTACAAATACTGACTATATAATCTATGTTCTTTTTTAAAAAAATATTTTTGAAATAATTTTGTACTTACAGGAAATCACAAAAATGGCACAAGACAGTTCCTGTGTCTCTTTTCCCAGCTTTCCCCAACAACAGCATCTTATACAATTATAGTACATTATCAAAACCAGGAAATTGACATTAGTATAATACTAAACTTGCAGACCTTAATTGAATTTCACCAGTTTTTACATGCACTCATATTTCCCCTTTAGTTTATAGTTCTGTGAAATTTTATCACAGGTACGGATTCATGTAACCACCACCACAATCAGGACACAGAAAACTGTATTCCTCTAGGATTTTGTTGTTTGAGTCTTTATTTTAATCAACTTTACTGAGGTATAACTTGTATATGATAAAATGTACCCATTTTAAGCATACAGTCCCATGAGTTCTAACAAATGTATACACAGGTAACCACACCCCAGACACCATATAGAACATCTCTACCACCCTAGACAGTTCCCTCATGCCCCCTTCCATTCAGCCCTCCTCCATGGCTCTGACTTGCATCACTATAGTTTTGCCTATTCTTGAACTTCATATAAATGGAATCTTATAGTGTGTCTTCTCTGGAGTCTGGCTCACTGTTTGGGATTTAAGATTTGAGGCACAGCTTTATGCTGTGTATGTATATAAAGAAAGTACAGCCAATTCACATGTAATAATTCACCATGGCAGATTTCTGGTTACTTTTATAATTGTTTTTCATTCTCTGGATTGATATTCCTTTATTTTTAAACATGCTGGTTTTTATTTTTTTCAAATAAATTGCTCTCCTAACTCCCTTCAGAGGTTTAAAAACATTTAGCATTGTTAATTTCTAAATTTAAACATGTTAGAATTGTTCATATCCTTCTACTTATTTTAATTATGCTCCTCTATTTAAATACCTATTCTGAGTATGAAATTCATTGTGGTGTTTAGTGTGGTAATAGTTCTTTTAATAAAGAGGATTCATCAGGGACACATGTCATTATCATAAACCTTTTATCAGAGGTACAAATAATTGATGGCACATGGCTGTTCATTCTAGGACATCAGAAATGGGGAGGTGGCAGGGAGGGCATGAATTCCACATTATTGAAAGGGGGACAGAAATACTTATCTCCATTCTTTTTTCAATGTTGTCCCACTTCCTTTTCTTATATCCCATCTCTCAACCTCCTTAATCTTTCCCCTTCCATTCTTTTGACCTCTTTCTCTATTTCTTTTTCTCTCTTATTGGACTTCGTCTGTCTCTTCATCCTCATTCTCTTTCCTTTCATGCATTTTTATTCATCTTCCATCAAGTGTGCCCTATTTAACTTTCTTCCCTTTGCCTACTTTGTCTTCCTCTGTCCCAGGCCTTGCAATTGCTGACTTCTCTTCTTAGGAAAGTAGAATTACCATCATCATCATCATCATCATCATCATCATTATTGCCAGGGTCTTTTCCTTTCCCTTTACCTGTAGGATTGAACCCAGGATATGTATGTCTCCCCAAATGGAGCATTGTTTGAATGAACTCTGTGTACATTGGTTGGGGTATCCCTTGGGAACATGGTCCTCCTGCAACACCCCTGTAATAGGAGGCTCTCTGGTGTAGGGGAGAGAGCAAGGGTTTCAGTCAGACAGATGGGTTCAAAACCTGGATTTACCATTTATTACGTATTTCATCTGGGCTATGTTTTTAACCTCTCTTGGTCTTAATTCCCTCATCTGTCAAGTAAGAGTAACAAACCTATCTTAGAATTGCCGTGAGCATCAGATGGACAATGCACATCAAGTGTCCAGCTCATCGCATGTAGTCCTGAAGAATTAACTCTCCTCCTTTGCTTAAGGCCTGGCTTATTTTCTTACGTGGGGTAGGGAGGACGGTGTTCCTAGGGGAAGTGAAGCATAAGCTCGGACTATCCCAGTCATCACCTGTGCTGCAGAATTCTTGCATTTTTCTTTGGCACAAATTCTGCCATATTCCAGAAGAATCCGTTTGGAGATGCCACCATTGAGACCAGTGAATTCTAAAAAGTAGCCATTAAGCTATCGATGCATTGCTCTTTCCAGTTGTTCCCCAGTGTTCCGTTTACTCTGTGGGTATTAAGGTAGTTTAAAAAGTCTTCTATTGTTTAATAAGAGTGTTTGTCATGTGTCTTCTATTTTAGCAAATTCACTTAATGGTCTTTTAGGGGAAAGGTGATAAATAACTACATTTATTATTGCTTTACTTTTTCACTATTCTGAACTAATAGCAGTCAGTAATAGACTATTACAATTGTATTTACATTCCGATTATTCTAAACTCAAAGATTTTACACCATTGTCAACTAGGTTCTAGAAACTTCATGTAGGCCCTTTTATGTTTAATCAAAATTTTACTTCCTTCGTAGTCTACTCTGTTGTTTCCCTCCTTTTTAGCCTAAAATATAAAATCTGTTTTTGAGTGTATTTTATTCTATCTCTGGTTCTACTTGTTGATTTTTTTCATCTGGTGTTTCAGGGCATTTATTTATTTTTTTATTTTAAACTTTTTATTGAAATATAGTTGATTTATAATATTGTATTAGTTTCAGGTATATAACATAAGGATTCAATACTTTTATAGATTGAATTGCCATTTCAAGTTATTATAAAATAAATAATGGCTATATTTCCCTGTGCTATATAATATATCCTAGTTGCTTATTTATTTTATAGATAGGTGTTTGTATCTCTTAAAACCTACCCTTATCTTGCCCCCCCCCCCCCCCGACTGGTAACCAGTAGTTTGTTCTCTATATCTGTGAGTCTGTTTGTGATATTAATTCATTTTATTTTTTAGATTCCACATATCAGTGATAACATACAGTATTTGTCTTTTTTTTTGACTTACTTCACTAAGCCTAATACCCTCTAGGTCTATCCACGTTGTTGCAAATGGCAGAATTCCATTCTTTTTTATGGCTGAGTAGTATTCCATTGTGTGTCTGTATATATCACATCTTCTTTATCCATTCATATGTTGATAAACACTTGGATTGCTTCCATATTTTGGCTATTGTAAATAATTCTACTGTTAACATTGGGGTGCATGTATTTTTTTGAATTAGTGTTTTTGTTTTTTTTCAGATACATACCCAGGAGTGGAATTTCTGGATCATGTGATAGTTCTATTTTTAGTTTTTTGAGGAAACTCCTTAATTTCTTCCATAGTGGCTGCTCCAATTTACACTCCCACCAGCAGTGTACAAGGGTTCCCCTTTCTCTGCATCCTCGCCAACATTTGTTATTTGTAGACTTTTTTGATGATAGCCATTCTGACAGGTATGAGGTGATGTCTCATTGTGGTTTTGGTTTGCATTTCTCTGATGATTATCAGAGCATTTATTTTGACATTTGTGTTTGAATTTCAAAAATAAAGCTGTTTTTCAATTCTGGTCTAGTTGGCTTTTACAGTAAGCTTTATTAATTGAAGCTTTGGTTCTTACTGATATGTAATGGGGATAATATTATTAATGTGTGTTCCCAGCTTTCTCCTTTTCCCCACACCCTGCCTGCTGAACAAAAATTTGTCTTTGCTCATTCCACTCCCCCGCCACCCCACTCCATCCTCTAAGGATTCTTCTGAGTTTTTCAGTAAGATTCTCAGGCTTTGGGGGATGCAGAAAAGGGAGAAGGGCTGGAAAGAGCTGGGGGGAGGAGAGAGAGAGGGAGAGAGATGTCTTAGCGCTGATGGTGAGGAAATGTGAGACTGACAAGACTTGAAAAAGAGAGGAAAGGCATTTTTGTGAGAAGTGGAGATGTGGAGCATAAATTGGATCACCTTTAGAGTTTCTTCAGGGAGCTAAGGTGAGACAGAGTTTTCAATTGCTGTTGGTTGCTCAGCCTTTTCTTGGACTGTATTACCATGCTGGGCCTGGTCCACATTGGCTCATTATTTGAGTTCCATCTAAATGTTAAGTCACTAAATTATATATTTTTGTTTATATTTAAACAAGTAAGAGAGCCACCATTACCCTCTGTCACTGATCAGTTGACCCCGGTCCTCTCTTGTTTCCCTCTGAAATCTCCCTTTCATCAGTCTCCTTTTGAAGGCCACTGCTGCTATCCTATTTCTTATCTTTCATCCAGAGAGTAGCCTCTTCAGCGCCATCCCTGCCTTCAGTCTGATTCCCCTTTCAACTGCCCACTCTGCTACAGGGTTAACTTTCTAAAATATTTAGAATCCTTTGACTTAGCTTTGCATGGCCTCGGGACCACCTGTCTTTTGGCTCTTGTACCTTACTCATCTCATCTCCTCTGCCACCCCTTCCCCACTCAGCCCTCAGCCACACAAAATGACTCACAGGACCCCACATACCATATACTACCATGCTCTTGTAACTTTGTACATGCTGTTCCCTCCACAGAGAATGCCCTTACCCACCTGTCCACGCATGCAGTTCTTCTTTCATCTCTCAGCCTTGAAGGCTCATTTCACTTGTCACCTCCACTGTGATGCATTCTTCTTGATGCTCTCTCAGGTGGTTCGCACTTCCCCCTCCTACTGGAGCATTTTCAGACCCCTGTTAGAATCGCCCTGTTACTCTTCTCTGTGTCCTTCACTGAGCTGGAGTGTGGTGGGGATTTTGTGGCAGTTCAGGACATAATGCTTAACCTCTGAAGGTGGCCTCTGAAGCTAGGCAGTGTGAGTTCTAACCCCAGCTGTCCTATTCTCTTATCTCGAGACCTTGGGTAAATTATTTAACTTCCTAAACCTTGACTTCTGTAAAACAAGGATCACGATATTACCTATTTTAGAGCTGTGTTGTGAGGAGTAAATGAGATAGAGTGTAAAAGAACTTAACACATTGCCTGACCTGTTATAACTACTTAATCAGAGTTGGCTATTTTCATTTATCTTTGAATTCTCAGAGCCTAGCACAGTGCCTGACACATCACAGGTGCTCAGCGATGAATGGCTTTGTAAGAATATTATTTTGTCTCTCCTAATGACTTTATCTCCAGCGCATTATAATTATTTGGTGGTACCATTCCCTGTTTTGCAATTATTTGCATACAGTCTAATCTCCCTTACTTGACTGTGTAATCCTTGTAGCTGGAGAGATTGTTTTATTGAATGCTGTACACTCCACATAGAGCTTTGAACTTAGCAGGTGCTCTGTAACTGGGTTGGTCTATGTTACTTTTGATACAGGAGCCTTTCCATATGAAGTATCCATTTTGTGATCTCAGCTGTTGATGCACTTGTGGGAAGTAAGTGACATACTTTGAAACCAGTAGGACAATCTAATGTACAGGGGAATCCAGTTTATTGAGTAATTATTAGAAGTATAGAATAGATTCTTTCGATTGGAGGAGAACATAAAAGGCATCTTATCTAAGCATCTTTCTTCTTACTCTTTTGGGAGGAATCCAGCCTTTTAAAGTACATAATATCTCCAAATGATGGCAAGAAAGAGTGTTTTTGCCTCAGGTCCCATTATTATTCCCTCTGAAAAAATATATATAAAGTACTTGGTAAATTATATATATATATATATATATTTACCAAATATTTGTCTTTTATATTGTAGGTGCTGTTTTTCTTTTGTATCTTTAATATTGAATATTTGAATATTCATTTTTCTCTATTCAGTTTATGAAACCCCATGATTAGCAATGGGATTTGTGTTGGATAGGGTTACCCCCTTCTTCTCAACCTAATTATTTTTCCAGGAAGACTTATTTTTAAGCAGTGGGTCTGAACCTCTTCTCTTAGTAATATCAAGTGTTTTTAAATTGCTTTGCCCAATAGATTCCATAAGGATGTGAAAAGACAATTTTAGATGTGGTTTTGACAGTATTTTTAAGCTTCTAGCTTTGCATCCTACACTGATTTATATATTATTCAGTATTTTTATACATTCATTTTCTCTCCAAAGTGCTGTTATATATACATAATTTTCTTAATCCTTTAAATAGTGCTGCACTGTCCTGTGGTGAGCAAGTGTTGATTTTCTAATTTTTGCTAAAAGGTTAACCAGGGAACAAAGACTTTAAGTGGTTTGCACCAGTTATGTGGTTAATTAGTGATACAGCTACAAGAATAATATTCTAGCGTTCTAGTCACATCTTTTTACCCTTTTATAAACCATAAAATCAGGTCTTAAGAAGAAGCAGACAAGTAAAAATAAATTTGATGAATGCTTATACTGTCCATATAGGTTAGGTGCATTTCATCTTAAACCCACCTAGATTTAGTCATGAAAATTGGAGCATAAATTATAAATGGATTCATGATGATAATATTTTTATAATACGAAAAATTTCTGGAAATCATCTTTCTATAGTTTGTATTTTTTGTCATTTTTAAATTGAATTTACCTTTATTGACCATCTCTTATGTTCAACAAGCTAAATGAGATTCAGATTTGTATAACTTGAATTTTCTAAAATGATATGCCTATTTAAACACAGTATCCATAGGAACATAAATTTATCAAAAAAAAGTGAGGAAAAAATGAGAATTTGGAGTGAGATTATAACTTAGGCACTGATGTTTAGATGAACCTCTCCACCTTCACAATCCCAGTTAAATGACTTCAAAATTTTTAAATACGGAGAAACCATAATAGTGTTGGAGGCCAGGGAGGAGGTCCATCTTCTTGTTGCAAACTGTGAAGAATTTCCACTAGATACAGTGCAGATGAAATCATATTGAAGAATTATACCAAAACCAACATGCAATTTCACTTCCTAAGAAAGTGACAAGAATTGAGTTGGGGGCTTAGGACAACCTGTAGGGGCTTCCACTTGGCTTACTTTCACAGCTATTGATGGATTAAGAGTGTCACTAGGAGGCCCAGGAATAGTCACACTGAGGGAAAAAGCAGGCCCTGCATTAGGGCGTTTCTCTGATGCGACAGGCAATGCACACGAAGGACTGGTTATATTCGCTCTGTTCCCGGAGTGGAGGTCAGGTCAATTTATAAAATTTTTGTGTGGAAAAATCTGAAGTTTTTCCTTAAGGGGACTCTCCATGGCCCCAATTCCGTCCCTGCTTCCCTTAACATTCATGTATATGAATTTCTATCAACCAGCTTCCCACTGAGAGGAAGAATCAGAACATTGGAATGGACGCTGAAGGAAGGAAAGAAGACCTGCCCACCCTATTTTTAGAAAAACATCAGCCTGGATAGACTGCTCTTTGTTCAAGAATGAACAAAGAAACCCAACAGAAGGTTTCTGAAAAGGCTCTGCGGTGTAAATGGAGGAGAACATAGTATTTAAGAAGCAGAGGAAAAACAATATTTATTTAAAAAATATGCCTTCTATAGGAAAATGAATATTTTTGATAATGATTTGCTTTGTGCTTTCTATTGAGTGCAAAGAAGTATACAAAACAAAGTAAGCATTTAAAGCAAACTGAAGTGAAGTCTAGAAGGAGAAAAGAGAATACGTTTAAAATATTGTTGAATGAGACTGTAGGTGAAAAGGAAAGGGAACTTGCTGAAGGAGGAAGAAATGTGAGGAAACTAAAAAGCATTATACGTAGTAAAATTTTTAAAAAAAGAAACTGGAGAAAATGAGATGAGTAATGGAAAAGGCAAACTTGAGAAATTCTCCCAGAATGCAGAGGAAAAGGTCAGATATGAGAGCTTGAGATAGGTAATGAAAGGTTGGACAGAGGATGGAGCTCTTATAATATATAGACAATTGTTCCGAAAGAATTAGAAGCTAGATTAAAAGCAACCAAATCAGTTAAGCATGCCATAAAAAAACAATAAAAACAAAACCAACTTTCTGGACTATAAAAACACACAGATCTACAGATCAAATGCTTACCGTGTACCAGAGAAAACAACAAAAAAAGAGACCGATAATTAGATATAGTCTGACGTTTTTTATGTTAATGTCAAGGATAAAGCAAATTAATTACCTAGCATCCTGAGAGAAAAAGTAGTTTAACCCCCAAAGAAGGAGAAGTTGACATCAGAATTCTCTGCAGTCTTAAATGCCAGAAGACAGGGAAGCAATGTCTATAACTTTTAGGGGAAAATGTTTGTGACCCACAAATTCTAGACTCAGCCAAGGTGGTATTAGTGAAAGCCACAGAAGGATGTTCTCAGATATATGATTTCTCACAAATATGCCGTCCACATACTTTTCCTGAGAAAGTTGCTTGAACATGTCCTCCAGCCAGTTGTAAAGCAAATTAAACAGTTCAACCATGAGGGAAGTCATGAAATAAAAGGGTTAGTGGTGAGCAATGGAAACAAACTTATAAGTAATTATAAAATATAAATAAAGTTGAAAACAGTGTAAACATTTTAAATGTTTATTGAAAGATAAAAGCACAATAAATAATAATAAAATGACAAATGCAAGATAGGGATATAAAAAGAAAAAATATAGTATTTTTCGCCATTCAAGGGAGTTGTTCCAATAGATGTTAATTTTTTGCTATTCACACTTGAACTGACAATTCTTTACAAATTAAAAGTAACAATGAATAGAGTTGAAATCTCTCTCAATCAATGGGGAAAAAGGCTTCTTATATCATCTTTCTCTAGGACCTGTAAATATTCCTTCTTTTAACTCTGCTTAATAAACATATATACTTTGTGTTTTTAACTACATTAAAAAAGAAAAAAGACTTTTAAAGTAAAAATACACCAGAACATGAAAACTGTATATAGATTGGTGGCGGGATTTTGTGGCACATAAATCTTCAGTGAGTATGGGCATGAAAATATAATCATTTTTTTAAAGTATATATAATTTGGCATAATGAAAATATGAATTTCTTAAAAGTATACACAATTTGACATAGAATCACCATTATGTTAAGGAAAGACATTAACAAAACAGTGGGTTCTAGGTAGTAGAAATATCCTACACTTCTTTCTGTTCCTATTTTCATATTTTTGTAATGCATATGTATTAATTTTTATAGTGAGAAAATGAACTTCATTAAAATAAAAAGTCCTATAGATACAGCAGAGTTATAAGTAAGGCAGATTTATAATATTGAATGCTTTGTTCTTTCCCCCCCAAATTAAAAATAAACCAAGCATTTAATTAAGGCACTAGAAAAAGCATAACACAAAAAATTTCATCCGAGAACTGAAGGAAAAAATTAATAAATTTAAAAGCAGAATTTTGTAAATCAGTAAACAGAATAGATTTGAACAAGAAGTCAAGGAGTTGAGTCTTAAAAACAACAGAATTAACAAACTTCTAGACTTCTAGCTTATTTACTCAGGAAAGCAAACAAAAATACACAAAATAATGTATTTAAATCACAAATTCATAGGAAATAAAATGCACTGCTTATGCTAATTATAAAGTGAAGTGAATATTATAGTAAATATTAAGTAGCAAAGTTGACTCAAGGAGTACAACACTGGAATTGGCCAATAACTAGGGAAATATTAGAGAAAACCTCCAAAGAGCTACTCCAGTTGTTGAAGTGATTGTCTCTAAGTAGTAGGGTTGTGGACTTTTCCCCCCACTTTGTGCTCTTTGGTAGTCTCAAACCCGCATAGCACAGGGAGATCAGCTCCGTGCTCTGTGACTGCCTAGAGGGGTGGGATAGGGAGGGTGGGAGGGAGGGAGGGACATCTGGATCACGAGTTGTTTTTTTGTTCGTTTTTGTGGGTTTTTTGTGTTTTTTTGGTGGGTTTTTTTTGTTTGTGGTTTCTTTGGTTCTTGTTTTTTGTGTTTTTTTTCTTGTTTTTGTTTTTTACTAGTAACATGAATAGATGAAACAAGTGTTCTTTACTGTATTCAAGAAATAAGTAAAGGAAGATTGTGAGTTTTGACTTAGGCCACTCTGGATGTACTACACTCAGAAAAGACTATATTGCTCACTCCCGTTCCTAAAGAAATAAAGCTGAATTATGGCAAGGTTCTCTCCTGCATGTTAGAAACACTGCAGAGTATGGTCTGTGCATTTGCCATCAAAATTGTAGAGGGAGAGGAGCAGGTAAGGAAAGTATTTTCTCCATATAAGAAGATCATTTTTTTTTTGGAAAGGAAACTTACTTTAATTATAATATGTGTATATCCTGTTTATCTTGTTGATTGTGTGCTTACAAAAGCAACCGTTCATTCACACCCATTTTTAAAATGCTCACTTGGTAATGTCACTTTGCTAGAATCAGATGAATAACATTGTGTTCTCCACAGATCTTATGTTGTGAGAAAGGAATGTGATGAGTGGAGATATGCACAAAATGTGATAAGGGCATCACAACAGCAAGAGTGTGACTAAGGTCGTGTTTCCAAAGAACTTGAGCTCATTGAATTGTACCTCAAGTTAATCAAATTAATCTAGAAGTAACTTTGAGAAACACCTTCTTGGGTATTTGTGGCTCACGTTAGCATATCACAGGAAATGTGAAATGAAAAAAAAATCTGAGGAACTTTGTACAACTCATTATTTACCAAAAGTGTGTGCCCATGGAACCCTCTCCCTAAAATTGTTTATCACAAGCTCAGGGCTCCAGTGGGTTGAGGGACACACTGTGAACAATGTCTATTTAAAGTGTACATTAAATGGAAGAAAACCTTCCTAACTCAAAGCATTGGCTTAATTTTTGAACGTCTTCTGTCTTGCAAAATATAATCAAGTTGCACCTTTAACACTGCATCAGCTTCTTTCGTTCTACTAAGGAAAGTGAAGCACTTCAGCTACAGCTTTCTTCTTCTCAAAAGACTGGCTTCCCAACAAAGGGGAAATCTATGCTATACTCAGTGTTATTTATAGGAAATATGAACTGTCAAGTTCCTGGTAGAGCTTGATCTTTTTCATTTATTTCTTTTATTATGGATGACATCTACCGGCAGAATATAGGTGGCCTTTCAACCTTGCCTTGCCTTGTAAATTAAAGAGGAATGCTAGAACTAGGATGGCTTATTACTCTATTCTCTTACTAATATCTGCCACCTCGCCCAAATACTATCATTAACTGCCAGGTGTTAACGAAGTTATTCATTCATATGTTAATCCAAGAAATCTTTGCTGAGTGCCTGCTCCGTTCCAGGCACTCTTCTAACATCGGGTGTACGTACAGTGTGAAGGAGACTAACAAGCTTGGAAACTTACAATATAGTGGGGAAGATAACCAATGAACACACATATCTATTAACAACACAATCTCAGACAGGGCTAAGTGCTAGGATTAAATCAAAATAGTAAGTCCAGGATTTTTTTTCCTCCCAGGTGAGGTGAACACTTACAGATTGGTGGTCAGGGAGGGCTTCTCTGTGGAGGAGACTTCTGAGCTGAGAACCAGATGGTGAGGAGCCAGCTGATTTTTCTGGATCCTCATAAATAGGCACAAAGGAAACTAGAGAAGTCTGAAGTATGCTGGGCCTCTTTTCATTGATTTAGTTTTCAAGAGTAAAAGAGATTTTCCATTTTAAAAATGGAATTTCTCATCCAGTAATCGGACTCCTAGACTTAGGTGTGTGCCTTGGATGGCAAAGCTAAATTTCCTAACTCAAATGTTTTCCTTAAAATGTGGGTTCATTTTAATTTCTCAAGGAGGAAGGCTGTTTGCCAAATGGGCAGCTGAAGCTCTTCTCTGTTTCTGCCCTTGTGGAGAATGGTATTTCTAAATGATATACATTTGGGCCTTGTTAAGAACCAGAGCAATTTGAATGAAGAGTTGCTATTACTAGTATGCTAGTTATCTGAAGAGCTTTGGAATTATCCAAGTGTGGGGAGGGAGTTCAGTTCAGATTCAAAACTCATCTCCTCAGTGGTTGTAAAATTCAACCGATTTGGCTCCCATCAATTCTAAGGTCCCCCACAGCCCTCCCTGGCACATTATGACTATTAACTAATTTTTATCTAAATTGATTTCCTCTTAGATGAAATGCTACTGTTGGTTTATCTTTAGAAATAAGAAATTGCAAGTTGAACAGTCACTGAATTTACAAATTTAACAACAACCCATATGGACTATAGAATTCCTATAATAACAAATACATTTTGGGAATAAACGGAACAAATCACCTAGCTCACTTCTAAAATTCAACATTCCTTGCTTTGTTTTTTTTTTAAAGACAAGTAGGTGGGTGACTTTAGTCACCAACTGCTCAGAAACACAGGCTGCAGAGAACAGGGATTTGGATTAGCAAACCAGAACCTTATGGAACTCTTTCTTCTCTACTGACTACCCTGGCACAACTGGGCTGGAAGGAAACCCCTAATAACATCAAGGGCAGTTCCCCTTAGTCTTCCTCCCATCCCACTGCACCCCACCCTACCAGCCGGAAGCAGAAGTCTTATGAAGAAGTTTTGTGGAGAACATCCTGTCCTGGTTTCTTCTGTTCCAATGGGCTTGCCAAACACATCCTTGACCTGGGACACAGGCAGAGTTCAAACCAAGTCTATGTTGTCAGCCTGCTGGTCTCCCTTTTCTGGAAGACTCCTGACTGTGCCCTCTCTGCTTAAATATTGTAGAGGCGACTAGTGTTCTCTCGTAAGGTGGCCAAGGTGTGGGAGAGTGGCTGACCTTTGATTCTGGCAATCTCTTGAACCGTATGCAGGGCCAGGCCTGGGTGGGCAAGTGGGCAAAGGTTTTTGGGAACCCCACGAGGGATGAAGTAGGGAGCATCGGTTTCCACGACGATTCTCTCCAGTGGGATCTTTCTCACAGCATCGTGGACCTCCCAGGCAGAAGGGTAAGTCAGGACTCCAGTGAAGCCCACAGACATGTTGGGGAAGTAGTCCAGAAGGGGCTCGATGACTGCGTAACTGCCAATGAAGCAATGCCAATGGATCTTGTAGTCAGAGGGCATAATTTTTTTCAGGATGTCCCTCAGATCTTTCTCAGCTTCTCGGCAGTGGATCAGCACGGGCTTGTTTAAAGTGATGGCCAGCTGCAGCTGTCTCTCAAATATCTTTTGCTGCTGTGGGACAGGTGTGCTGCACTTATGGGAGTAATCCAAGCCAATTTCTCCATATGCTACAGCCTTGGGGTGCCGTAAGGCTTGCACAATATCTGTTTCGTGACTCATACGGTAGTAACGTGCAAAATGGGGGTGACAGCCAAAGGCCCCCCAGACCAGATCCTCTTTCAACAGCTCCACCCATATACCATCCTTCAGTGTGCGAGGATCACAGAAATCAGAGATGCAGCCATGAAATTCCTTAGGGAAGGAGCTGCTATATATTTTTCTGAACTTGTTAAACGTCCCTGTGAAAGACAACCTGGAATAGAGCATGTCCAGGTGACAATGGGTATCAATGAAACCCGCCTGTAGGCTTTTTTTCCAGTGGCTCCTTGGCAGGGAATGAGATGCATGTCCTCCCCGAGAACGTGATGGTGTCTCCTCTTGGAGATGGTGTCTCCTCTCCTTCATCCTGGCTTCTGAACTTCTGGAGAAATGAAATGAATGAGAATTTGGAGACTGATTTTCTTCTGATGACTTAAGTTCTCTGGACCAGGTTGGGGAGTACACTGGAAAATTGAAGGTATAACCACTCAAGAAACTCTGGCTGCTCTTCCCAGCCTGGGATGTGTTGCTGCTGCTGCTGCCGCCCATGGAGAGAAGGCAAGGAGGCTTGGGACTACTGGGCCAGTAGCTGGCAGAGTCATGCCAAGGACCACTATACAAATTAGGCCAGTAGGTGACAGGCTCAGCTGTGAAGGATGGAGGCCTTGAAATTCTTGCGGCACTGAGTGAGACTGGCTCCTCCTGAGGGGATCTGAAGGCAGAACTCTCATCCACGTCAGACCAGCCACCTCCTGAAGAAGGGTGCTCAATTACAATACTCTTATCTTGATGCTTCTGGATTTGTGAATGACAGTCACGTCTGTCTAGAAATTTTAGGGCTGGAGAGCTGCCTTCAAAAATGAGTGCCCTTGGGTCACCAAGTGGCTTCTCACGATGTACCATCATTCTCCTGTCACAGAAGTCGCTTGTGTCTATCTTCTCTCTGACCTCTGAGGCAGACACTATTCTTTGAGGAGCAGAGAAGGGGACATCTGTGGCTGATCTTCCTCCAGAGCTGGGCTGCTGTCTTGGGCTCCAATTTGTATTAGTGGCAGCGTCTCCTTCTAACATCAATGTTCCCAGCATGCCCCGGATCGCCTTCACATATATCATTGAAGAGCTTTGGTCTTGCTGTCTACCCCAGCTTCTCTGGCCCTCGTCTGCTTCCTCAGTCGCATTATTCTGACCCTCAGCTATGGCTGCAAATTCAGGGTTTATGGAGCTATAGAAACTATGTTTGGAATTCCCCGTAAGGTTGTGGACATCTTTTGAAGAAGCCATTTCTTCTAGAACGGGGCTGGCAAAGCACAAAGGGGATGGCGCTGAGGCGATTCCACGCACGAGAGGAACCCGGAGTGCTCCGAATCAGGCAGTCTTTGGAGGCTGCTCCACCCACACGCGAACCTGAGGAATGGGAAGAGTATAAAGAGAAGTAAGATGAGGAGGTGGAATTTCCCTGACAGGATGAACCCCAGGAAACCTCGGCTTGAAGGCCGCAAGGACCTCCTTCTGAGCTTTCAGGCACCCGGGCGGCTAGGCTCCCCTGGACGTAATGCACAGCCCTAAGCTGGCTGGCTGGAGGACGCCACGTCACTGGGCCCCCGGAGGCATCCGCGTTTGCTGGGGGCTCCTTGTGGTCCTTTACCTTGCGCCGCTCCCACCCCCGTGGCTTAGGGCACTTACTCCTTTCTTTCACTGGCCCATCACAGTTCTCCGTGTTCCAGAGATGTCAAAGTCCTTCTACTGAGTTTGTGATCTCAAAACTATTCGGAAAAGTCACAAAGATCCAGGATCGCCTGAAGGCTTGGCTCGGCGCCCAAGCCCTCAGCGAGCTCCCGAGAAAAATGGCAGCGACTTTTTTTTTTTTTTTACACAGTTACTTCCGGGGCGTCAAGGCACTTACGGGACATCAAAGCACTTCTGGGATTAGAAAGCTTTTCTATTTGGTTTGGAATACAAGGCCCTTGTGAGATGTCAGAGCCCTCGAAAACGCTGCAAGGTAATTTAGGGACCCCACACAGGGGCCCCTGAGCTGGGCTGGTGGCCTAGAGGTCCAGGCTGCTGAGGGAGTACAGGAGGGCGGGGCTGAACCCAGCGCTGGAGAAGGTGGGGGGAGGGCACAGCTCCTTCCACCCACCTGCCCTGGCCACCGGAAGTACTCCTGCCACACAGGGTGCCCCCCCATTCTTCTACCTCTGGTCTGTTCCCTCCTCTCCACAGCTGTCCCTCGCACCCGTCCGCCCCTGCCTCATGTGCGTCGTAGCCAGCGCGCCACTGGAGTTGCCGCCATTGCTTGCTTTTTGTCACTGCCCCCCGCCCCTCGTGTGCGTCGCAGCCAGCCCGTCACTGGAGTTGCCGCCATTGCTTGCTTTTTGTTACTTTCCTCCCACCCCTCCCACCAGTGTTTTTGAAAAGCATAATTATGGTTTATAAAGCATAGTTTAAATATACATGGTTTTGAAAACATAGTTGTAGTATGTTACCATTTTCAGTCCTGTGGGTTTTTTTCACTCAACAT
The DNA here is from genome assembly GCF_964374135.1 of Grampus griseus. Classification (NCBI taxonomy): domain Eukaryota; kingdom Metazoa; phylum Chordata; class Mammalia; order Artiodactyla; family Delphinidae; genus Grampus; species Grampus griseus. The sequence continues at coordinate 38,799,460 of NC_138999.1, read as the reverse complement.
TTGTGCATATCCTAAGCATTTCTCTTATTGCTGCATCGTTTTAAAAAACATCATACTACTGCCTTCATAATATGCCATAGAATACATACATGTGCCATAATTCACCAGATCCTTCCTTTCTTGTTAGATCTTTAATTTATCCCACTCTAATTTTTTTGTGTAATAAAAAAAATGCTGCAAAGAACATCTTTGCACATATGTTTCTCCATATTTTGGTTTGTTTCTTTGGGCTGCGTGCCCGGAAATGGAGTTCCTGAGAAGAAGTATAGGAATTTTAAAATGGCTCTTCAGAGCATCACACTACCTCAGAAGAACTGCAATAATTTAAAATACCATGGGTAATGAATAACCCTACCAGGCTCATTTAATAGGAGAAACAAACAAAACCGGCACCTCACTGTTATTTTAATTTGTACTTACCTGATACTTTTTTAGAGTGAATATTTTCCTTTTTTAAATTGAACCTCTCCTGCATTTTAAGTTCTGTTTTTATTTCTTTCTTAAGATCCTTTAAGAATTAATTAAAATTTTTTTTATAAATTAAGCTTTTGTCATATGTTCTAAATTTCTTATTTGTATGTTGCTTGTTTTTAATTTATATTTTAGCCTATTGAAGTTATAACTTGTTTTTGTAGTTAAATTTTAATATTTTCTTTCATAATTTTGTCTTTTTCGCTTAAATCTGGAATGGTCATCCTCCCTTTCAGGGCTTTGCCACATATATAATTTTTTTTGGAGGCTAAAAGGGATTGATTTGTTATATTTAAGCTGATAATCCATCTGGTATTTATTTTGGGTTATAATTTATTTTAGGTGGAGATATACATTGATGGTTTTCCAAGTTAGTACTTTTTTCACTTGCTGACATGATTCCTCTTTCATCATGTGTTAAATTCCTATATGTAATAGAGCGTATTTCCAGACTATCTATTCTTTTCCACACACTAGTGTGTCTCTCATTACTCTGGTTTTGCACTGTTTTAATAACTGAAGCATAATAGTAAGTAAGGTATAAAATCTAGGACAGTTAGGTCTTCTACATTACTCTTAATTTTCATAATTATCTTTAATAGGCTGACTGTTTATCAGATGAAATTAGAATTATTTTTTCAAGTCCTTCCAAAACATCAATGAAATATACATTTGAAATATGTTATTTTAGTCTGCTTATCCAGAATATACTTTGCCTGTCCTATTATTTGTCAAGTTTTCATATATCTTCTAGTAAATACTTTTAGAGTTTTATCTGGGTCACAGAGTTTTCATTAAAACTATTTTTAAGTGTTTTGTAATTTTTTATTCTATTGTGAATATACCGTTTTCTTCCACTGTATTTTCAGGTGGTTATTGCTAGTACATAAGAATATTTTTGATTCAGTTGTGGTTATGCTGAAATCTTTTATTTATTCTTAGTTTTTCAGCGTTTCCCTATGCCATTATTTTGTCTATCTATAATGATAGCTTTTGTCTCTTTCTTGCTAATATTTTTACTTCTTACATTGTCCAGAACTCCTAAAAAATATTAAATCATGATGTTGGTAGGGGCATTTTTGTTCTGTTCCTGATTGTAGCAGACACATAGTTCAATTACATATAATACTGGATATGTAGGCTATTGTTTTAAAGCAGATGCTTTTTTATCCTGTTAAGGAATTACTCTTGAATTTTAAAACGTATGTGGTAGGAAACAGTTTGAGATCATTATATATTTGCTCTTACTTCCTAATTTAGAAACATCTTTGCATCTGTGAGGAAAATGCTGCTTTTTGTGTAGTTTGCTTATGACTGTTATGGACTCTTGAATTTTGTTTGCTTGTATTTTAGTTAGGATCTTTGCTCTATAAATCATAAATAGTGAAATTGCTCTGGAACAGTAGTTCTCAACCTAGGCTTGCACATTGTAATCACTTGGGGAGCTTTAAAATCACTGATACCTGGGCCTGACCTGAGGGATTCTGATTTCATTGTGTGTGGGTGTGTATAGGTGTGGATGTGGCCCAAACATCACGATTTTATAAAGCTCTACAGGTGATTCTAATGTGAAGCCAGGGTGAAAACTATTGCTCCATAGTTTTCTTTTTTTTTTTTTTAATACCTTGTGTATTAGGCATTGGAATTCACCTTTACAGCTTTCCATCTTTTTTGGTATCCTGGGGGAGTTATATAAAGTGGTGCTTTTCTTTTCCTTGAAAGCTTGAAAGAATCTATTAGTAAATCATCCTGGTTGGAGCCTTTGTTGGGGCAATACTTTGGTAATTTTTTTACTTCTTACTTGGTTATTAGTTTATTCATTGTGTTTTGATACTTCACAGTTCTTACAGAAAATCACTTATTTAATTGTGGTTTTAAAATTTATGTTCATAAAAGCTTGAATAATTTATTATAATAAGATAATTTACATCTTATAATTTATTACATCTCTATGTTGTGCACTATCTCGTTTCTGATTTTGTTTATTTACATTATTTGATTATCTTTGCTAGTGCAGGGGAGCAAAATTTGCCACCCCAAATAGTGTCTCTTAGGCATGTGGATTATCCTGAGCTGAAAACAGTCAAGGCCCAAAAGACTAAGGAAGAGCCTTTGACTTTCTCCCTAACTGCCTAAAAGAATTTAGATACAGGACCTGTTCCATGAAGGGAGACAGGGAGGAACCTAGCAAAGTGTCAGTTAAAATTCCTCTCTTTCTCCCATTGCTTCTGTATGGCTCAGCAAACGTTTGTTTACCAAACATTTGCTTTTTTTCATCTTCTTGTGAATTGCCTTCCTCCCCTTTGAAGTTGCAACCCCTACCCACTTCCCCTTCTCTCAGATGGCATATAAGCTTCAATTGCCTAACTTGTCTTTGGGCTTCATATTCTTATGGAGCCCCTATACTACATAATGAAATTTGGTTTTTCTCCTGTTAATCTGTCTCACGTCAGTTTAATTCAGTTAGACCAGTCAGAAGAACCTAGAAGGGTAGAGGAAAGTTTTTTCCCTCCCCAATGCTAGAATCTTACCTATTTTATTTATTAATAAAAACTCTTGAATTTATTTATTGCAGTTGTTTTTCTCCTTTCAAATTTATCTGTTTGTGCTTTTATCCTTTTTGCTCTAGACTTGTTTTCCTTATGACAAATTTTTGCACTTTCAAAAATTTTTGTTCAATCCATTGCTGACTGTGACTGCATTTCAGAATTACTTGTGGAGCTTTAAAAAAAATACTAATGCCCCTCTTAACTGCCTCCAAGATTCCTGTTTAATTTATTTAGGCTTGGGTATGTTTTCTTTTGTTTTTTAAGTTCCTAATGTGAAGCCGAGAAGGCTGAGAATCACTGAGTTAGTATATTTACCTGTGTTGGCTGTCTTTAACTCTAAATTCTCATATGTTATCATCTAAATCCAGTAATTTACCCAAGAGTACAGATTTGCTTTATCTTATAGGTTTGTACCTCTTTAAATTTTATTAAATTCTCTACTTAATTTTTTGTATTTTAAAATTTGCTCTCCTCACAATAACTATTAGGGGTGACAATATTTGTTTATAGTTACATGATACATTTTTAGTTGTATTGTTTGTGATTGATGGCTATGATTTCTGTAGTTTAAATTTATTAAAAAAATTTTTTTGTGTGTGAATTAGCCTATGTAGGGAAGGAAAATAATTTTCCTTTTACCCTTCTAGGTTTTTGGCTGAGATGCCCCCTGTAATGAAAGACAGCTTAACAGGAGAAAAACAAACAAGTTTAATAGCATGTTTACCTCCTGTATACATGGGAGATACCAGGAAAACTGAGTAACTTTCCCAAATATCCCAAGTCACCACCTTAAATACTAGTTCCAACTAAAGGCAAAAGATGTTCGGGGTATGGGGAGCCAGTTAAGGGAGGTTATCAGGCAAAGCACAATAAAGATCGGTACAGTTATGCAGATTTAAGTTCATGCTTTCTCCATTGATGCATTTCTAGAGATATAGTTATCTTCCTTTTTCTGGCACAGAGAGGGAGAAACCCTTACCAATGGAGATTTCCATTAAACATGTAAAAGTCTCTTACAAAAGGATAACTTTTACTCACATTTCAGAGCTTCTCCTTTCTCAGCTGTTTCTTAAAAATGATCAGCTCAAGATAATTCTTATACCAAAGAAGCATATTTTGGGGTGTTATATTGTGCTGCCCTTCACATATGATAAATTTCTTAAAATATACCATTGTCATATATAAAGGAGCCATCCTCTATATGCAATACAAAATTCATTATAGTTTATTTCCTTAATTCTGAGATTCCATAGTCATAAGAGAAACCATTGATTTAATAACACCTTGGGGACTTCCCTGGCAGTCCAGTGGTTAAGACTTCGCCTTCCAATGCAGGGGGTGCAGGTTCGTTCCCTGGTTGGGGAGCTAAGATCCCACATGCCTCATGGCCAGAAAACCAAAACATAAAACAGAAGCAGTATTGTAACAAATTCAATAAAGAGTTTAAAAATGTTCCACATCAAAAAATAATAATAATAACATCTTTTTCCAGAAGAATAAACAACACTGCATCAAATGTACACAAATTTTTATTGTCTACTAACTAACCTATGATAGCATGCATTTATCCTTACTATTATGTACCTTCTTCTTTAGTACCTCGCAATTTAAATCTGAGCCTTTTTCATTAAATAGAACATAAACATTTTAAACTTAGACTTATGATGTTGATCTCTTTATAAAATGTTGAGCTTTATTGAATATTACTGGTGCTTCTTTCTTTCCTAACAGCTTCTCTAGGAATTCAGCTGTAAGCTTTTGACACTCAGATGTTTGGTTCCTGAGTAATAGTCTTTATGACTCATGCATTGGTCATACCAGCTTCACGATCTTTTAAAATTCTGTGATTTATTCTGAGAGATTAGACTTTTGTTTTTGCCTTATGATTGCATGGCCTAGCACATGATGGACAATCTTCTAGCATTTTTATGTCAATGCTACATCAGACAGTAACATTTTGAAAACATTTTAAGTGAAAATTAGGATTCCAAATTAATGTTAAAATCCAGCTATTTGGGATATGCAGTGCAAAGCAGAGAACTCAGTTGACGTGCAAACAGAACTAACTCCTTCCCCACAAGGCTAAATTTACACCTTACATCAAGTTACATCTATGTTCCTCGTTAAAATGCATTCCTGACTGCTTTGAGTTTCTTTTGGCTTTACATGTAAGAAGAATCTGATTTCAGAAATATTAACATTAAATTTTTTTCCATTATATGAGGAAATATCACATATCTAGTATTTAAAGCTAATTGATTTCAGATTTTATATCCTCTTGGCTAGCATCAAAAATCTGAATGCCTTGGGGATCAGGCAGGTAACCTCATATAATACAGGGCTTGTAGAGGCCTGTGGGGAATGGAAGATCACACAACCTGCCAAATGACATTTACATTCCATTTTCAAGAAAATTACAGCCAATTACATCCTTTAGGACCTTATTTATCTAGTCTCTGCTTGACATCATAAATTATGATGAAACCTTGTATCATAATTATGTTTCTATAAATTTTCATTTCTCTCAGTTTTTATTTTAGATTGTTCTCTCTGGATTCTCTGGTACATCAAGTTCCATTGCAATTAGGTCTTTCACCTTTGTGAGATCACTTTTAATCTACTTGGTATCTCTTCCCTCAAATGCCATTTTGCTACATTTTACAGTTTCCTCTCCCTCTTCTTTTTCTATCTTTCCATCTCTACTGCTCTGACTTGCTCTCTACCTTTCACGCTGGAGTTCATCAGCCCTGTATTCTCAGGGGACCAGAACATGAAATATCAGTCTGTCCCTCTTCTAGAAATATTGAAGTCCAACCTAAAATCATGTCTTTCTTTTTGTTTCCACTGAGCATCATTTATTCTCTTTCAGTGCATCATTTGCTTGATAAATATTTAATGATTATATGCTTGACAATATTGTCAGCTGATCTCTGGCCGTTTGGTCATGCACAAATTTACACCAGTAGCATTCACTACATAGAGGTAGGTGGGGTATGAACAGTCTCTCTACACTTTCCTACCCAATTACAAAGAAAAAAATTTCAGATTGAATATTACTGTAGGAGCAGAAAACTTTTCCCTTCTTCCCTTTTAGATTCTTTCTCTGGAGTAATAGTTAAATTGACATAATACAGATTAATGGACGAAAAGGAAATTTTGTACATGTCGGAGCCCCATAAAAATATGAGACTCTTTGGCAGTCGGGTACTTGAGGCTTATATACCATCCTGAGCTAAGTAGGGGGGGGGTAGAGGTCTGGGGCTTCAAAGATCATTCACAGGAAAATGAGAAGAGCAAGTGTTTGGTAAACAAATGTTTGCCGTGCCATGCTGGATAAGGCTTTCTGATATAAATAAGTTTTCTCTGGTAATAGCTCTCTTCCTGGTGCAGGTTTCGTGTCTAAGTTCTTTTAGGCAGTTAAGGGAGAGGTAAAAAGTTCTTCCTGGGTCTGCTGGGCTCTGTCTTCAGCTCAAAATAATCCACATTCTAAAGTGGCACCTTCTAGGGTGGCATATTTTGCTCTTCCTCACTACCTCTACTGAAAGCTTGATGGAACCCCAGCTGTCTTGTCCTTTTAGGTGTTCCAACAGCATCTTTTTCCCCCCTACTTTAAAAAAATTGAGACAGTATTCATATAACATAACGTTTACTATTTTAGTGTTCAATATAATTCGCCATCCCACATCTTTTTTTAAAAATTGAGGTAAAATTTACATAACAAAATTAACCCTTAGGCATTTTAAAGCGTGCAGTTCAGTGGCATCTAATATATTCACAGTGTTGTACAACCATCACCTCTGTTTAGTTCCAAGACATTTTCATCACCCCAGAAGGAAACGCTGTACCCATCCAACAGCATCTTACCGGAAATGTTCACTCAACACAAATATGACAACATTCTAGTAGTGAGTTTAGCTAACTTTCTAACTGGAATCAGGCCGGATAAATTCCCCAAGAAAGCAGCTGAGCATAGGACCGTTTTGGAATGAAGACAAAGGAGCCATTTTGAAGGTATAGGTCTCTGGGCTTACTAGATTCCTAGAACCTGTTCTGGTAAAGACAGTGGCTGGTCAATATTTGTAACTTATCCATTCATTTTGAATACAGTTATTTCACTAGCTAAAACTCATTTCTAATATTCTTTTTTTTTTTTTTTTTTTTGCGGTACGCGGGCCTCTCACTGTTGTGGCCTCTCCCGCTGCAGAGCACAGGCTCCGGACGCGCAGGCTCAGCGGCCATGGCTCACGGGCCCAGCCGCTCCGTGGCATGTGGGATCTTCCCAGACCGGGGCACGAACCCGTGTCCCCTGCATCAGCAGGCGGACTCTCAACCACTGCGCCACCAAGGAAGCCCTAATTACCATATTCTTTATGATAATTAGCAAAACCTCTTCTGTTGATCAGAGATAAACTACTGAGGCATTTTGTCAGCCACTTCTGAAGCATGGGCTTCTGATAGAAATTTGCCAAACAATCCTGGAGCATATATTCCTAATTAGGGTAACTGACCACCCCTAGAGGTTAGATTGTGCCTAACAGCCTCACTCACATATATACTGTCTATGTTGAATTAACTTGGTGTTACAACAGATGTACACTTAACTTTTGCAACTTTAATTATAAAAATTGAACAAAAATGAGAGCAAAGGAAGTATTAAAATGGAGCTCTGAAGGAGCCTGTGCCCCAGGCCAAGCTTGAAATGGTAGCCTGAATCTACTGTTCCTTCAACTGTCCTCAATTACCATGTCTTTCTTAGTGTGTGTAAGCAGGTTGTTGTGTTGAGAGTGATTCTAATGGTGAAAGGTATGTATTATTCATACAACATGGCACCTAAACCTAAGGAAGCTATTTCAACTGGTCTTCAACTGAAGAGGCAGTCAGTCTTCGGCTTCAACATGGGAGAAAAACAGGCTGTGTTGTACTTACTGAGAGGCACAGTTTTCCAAAGTAGTTAAGGAATTTTCAAGGGTATTTTTTACTCTCTCTGATTTTTACTGTAACTACTTTAGAATCCACCTCTCCTACCCATGTCTACCCCCCACCTGCACCCCGACACACACAGTAAGATGAGGCTGGGTCTAGCATTGAGCTAGGCTCTTTGAGGTTCCTGAAGAAGTGTAGGGTGGGGTCTCCAGTGCATTGGAAGAATTTCAGCTCCGCCTGTTTGAATTGCCTCAAGGCAAGCAATCAGCAGGACCAGAGATGAGAATAATTTTATCCTAGAACCAAGGTAGCTTTGTGGTATTTTTAATGAGAAAAAAATGACAAAACTTATATTCGTCTTGTGGGAAAGAATATTATTTTGTCTGTAACACATACACATGGAATCCCACTGTGAACTTCCAAAGACAGACGCTAGTTCCATTTATGGTGGAGCTGAATGATGGATTCATTGCTTGAATATCATTTCCTCATTCTAACCAGACAGTGATGAAAATATAAAATAATCTTTATATACTGTAACCTACACTGTATATCCATTCTCATAGCTGATGTGTAGAATGTCCTCTTGCAAAAATTTCCTCAAATTTTTTCTTTACGTTAACAAAAAGTATACAGGCAGTAGCTTTATTGATTTTAAGTTCGCTGAATTTTTTTCATTTCTTAGTTTCTAATTATGATTCCAACAGGTATTATCTTTTGATGCCTATTTAGAAGATGAAGTGCCTGATAAAATTCAAGAAAACTATAGAATAAGATGCTATAAAATCTACTTCTACCTTGAAGATGACACAATTCAAGTAAATGAACCAGCATTGAAAAATAACGGACTGCCTCAAAGTATCTATTTAAAGCAGAGTTATGGTTCTTTCACTTCTAACTACTGCCTTTATATACTACCTTTCTCTCGCTTTTTAAAAGACCCCATGCTACTGCGTAGGTATCTAACTTGTTGGCAATGGTGAATGTAAACATGCTGATAGCTTGTAGTTATTGATGCTGACTTATCAGCTTTCTACCCTCCTCACCTCAACACTGGCCATTTCACTCTCTTCTGTGTTATCCCTGTTTCTTTCACATGCTGCTCTAGTATGAGCAAACTCTCCTGTGTCTTTGACTTTTTCCTTCAAACTCTTTTTTGTCTTTTTGCTATGACCACATTACTTCCTTCATAACACCCTCAGGGGTAGAGGGAAGACTGGTCTCCACTGCCACTTCCAGATTGGGCTTCTCTCTCCTTTCTTGAATTCACTGCTGTTTGCTTCAACCACTCTCTCTTCATCTTCATACCTATTAACTACAGACTTTCATAGTGCTTCAAGAGAAGGCCATTGCTCCTTCGCCCCACGTATGCCAGTCATCTTTACCCATACTCCACTTCAGCCAGACAAGAGTTAGCTCTGCAATGTGGCCAGTGGAGAAGCGAATCCTAGGTTGCATTAGTAGAAGCATGGCAGAGGTCAAGGGAGGTAATCGATTTCTTCTGTGTGTGCTGTAAGTCCTTTACTTTGGACAATGCCAAGTTCCGGATGCCTTCAAGGGACAGCAACCATGTTGGTGAAAGGACTGAAAATTTATCATGTGTAAGGGAGAATAGTGAAAAGGGATATTTGTCTGTAAAGGGAAGACTCAGGTGTGCCTGATAAATGTCTTAAGGAATCTAAAGGGCTGTCACGTGGGGGAGGGGTGACCTAATTTTCTGTATCCTCAAGGACAGGACCTAGGGGGTCAGAACTCAGGTCAGTAAGAGGAATAATTTTTTGGCAGAGAGGTTCACATACTTAGGACAAGGTACAGGTGGGTGGAAGGACCACCCTGCCTGAATCCTGGGGTAGGCAATGGTCCTCTCTCTCTTCTTCCGTTGCATCAGGCTTTTCTGACAATAGTATGGTTTGGAGACCAGAGTTAAAGTTCAAGGAAGACCACAGACAGAAGGGACCTTAGGCTAATGGCACACACTCTGTTGGAAAGATGTAGGGACAAGTGGGCCTGGCCACAGCTGTAGCTTGCCAGTCGGCCTGCTGAATAGTCATGGGTTTTATCTGTGTTTCTTGGGCAAAGGACACATGGGGCTAGAATGGGTGTCACCAATGAATGAGTGGCCAAATTAAGGCCTCATGAATATTGAGTATCCATGAATATTTAGTGCCTCTTGTATATTTAGTGTATCATGAATATTCAGAGCCCAGGTACCTCATGTATATTTAATACATACTGAAAAGTAGTTGTCTCTTGTTCCTTCCATTCCTTTCTTTCTGTGTTTAACATATACATGCTCTACTTACTATCAAATTATCGTTATTTAACACATCTTATGATTTTCTGCCTATGTTGAATAAACTTTTTGCTTACTAAATACTTATCTGGGCCCAGTGCCTCCATATTGATACACCACAATGGGTTCCATGGGGGAGAAACAGAGAAGTTTTAGGACCATAGGCCTCTGAGCATAATGTTATGACGAGTCAGTATGCGAAGGACTTCCTTCTGTGCTCATGAGATTGAGATTGTTCTTAGAGCATGGCTTCGTTATGTCTGGATGATGAATTTGGAGCCAGTCAGCATTGTCATGAAGTGTTTGTTGAGTGTCTACTCCACGCTAGGCACTGTGCTGGGTTTTGGGAAAATGGACAAAAGGAATAAGACTCATTATATCCCTATCTCATGGAGCTTGTAGGCAAGCAGGTTGGAGAGGAAAGGGAGCAAGGTGACTAGTCCAGGAGTTTTGCAATTGTTCAGGGTAGAAGTGCTGAGTATCCAAACCAGGACAATGACGGTAGGAAGAGGACACAGGGGAAAGATTGTAGACACATTTGATTGGCAGTTAATAGGCCTTGGCCAGCGATTAAATATAGAGTGTGAGGAAGGGGAATATCTAATGATAAGGTACCTACTTTATCATTATCTCATTTAATCACCCCAGTGACCATCTACAGTAGGTTATCATCAGCTTTTACAGAAAGGAAACAGGCTTAGAGAAGTCATTTGCTCCATCTGAATCTTAACTGCTTGTCTCAGAGCTCATGCTGTGGTTGAGAGGATGGTGATGCGTTAGTAGAGCCCAGGAACATGGAGCAAGGAGTGGCATTGGAGTTGGAGCTGGGGTGTGTTTGGGTCATGAGGCTTTTCAGGTTGTGTTGGAACATCTGTGTGGTGTTGCCCACAAGGCAGGTAGAACCTTAGGATGTGTCCTCAGGAAAAAAGTCGACACTGGAGTTGTGGATTGGGAATCAGGGGTGCCCAGATCATGAGCAGAATCAGGCTATTGTACCATGTTGGGAGAGAGCCACTGTTGAGGTGGTGGAAAGAGGAAGAAGATTTGATTTAGTGTTGTGCTTGGTTTTACTGGTGGGAGGAGCAGGTGAGGATTGGTATGGGGAGGCAATATGAACTGTCCTCATGGGTCTTTGTGTTCCAGCTGATATAATATCTATTCCCTGGCTTTTATTTGGAGAATTTGTGGCTTAATGATAAATCTTTTAGGAAATATGGAAATGCTTTGATATTTAAGAAAAGATTTTCACTTTTAAAGTTGGAACTTTAAAGTTAAAAACTTTTAAAGTTGGAAGTGTGATATTTTATTTTGTAAAGGGACAAGTGTTCTTTATACTTTTTAAAAAAGTTTTTATTAGAGTCTAGTTGATTTACAATGTTGTGTTAGTTTCAGGTGTACAGCAAAGTGAATCAGTTATACATATACATATATCCACTCTTTTGTAGATTCTTTTCCCATGTAGGTCATTATGGAGTATTGAGTAGAGTTCCCTGTGCTGTCCTTATTAGTTATCTCTTTTATATATAGTAGTGTGTATATGTCAATCCCAATCTCCCAATTTATCCCTTCCCCCCCTTTCCCCGCTGCTAACCATAAGATTGTTTTCTATATCTGTGACTCTATTTCTGTTTTGTAAATAAGTTAATTTGTACCATTTTTTAAGATTCCACATATATGCAGTGTCATATGATATTTGTAGGTCTTTATACTCTTTAGGGTCATCTTAAACATATATAATGCAGTTTTTAAATATTGACAGTAATGTATTAGAAAATGTTTAAAGAATTATTTCAAAACATTAAGAAAATTGACAACTTTTAATTTCTATGAACATCTGTTTTGCCTAAGTGCATTTGTTTAGGTAAGTGACATTACTGCTTTAGCAAAAAAATATTTTTTTATACATTTTCACTTAAATGCTTTACTCTGATATTCCCTAACTAAGCTTTGCTTATTTTTTGTTTTGTTTTTTTGCGGTACGCGGGCCTCTCACTGTTGTGGCCTCTCCCTTTGCGGAGCACAGGCTCCGGACGCGCAGGCTCAGTGGCCATGGCTCACAGGCCCAGCCACTCCGCGGCACGTGGGATCTTCCCAGACTGGGGCACGAACCCACGTCCCCTGCATCGGCAGGCAGACTCTCAACCACTGCGCCACCAGGGAAGCCCAGCTTTGCTTATTTTTTGATTACCTTCCCCACATGACATCAGATTTACACAAGCGATGGACTGGAGGTCATACGACATCCTGAACCTGCATTAGTGACTTGCATTATGTTTTTATTTTTATTACTTTTAAGGCAAAAGTTCATATTCCTGTAGCTCACTGGCCCCTGTCCAGTGAATCTTAGTTTTATTAAACTCCAAGAAGAAAAATGAAATACCTCCTCTATGAGGATCTTGGAAAGGCTTTTATTAAGACTTCTCGATTCTCTCAGCCTCTTGATTTCAAATCTCACATAGGCAGATTCCAAAGGCAGATTGAAGATAGTTATAATGATTTACTTGAAAATAATTTTTATGTAAGTAGGAGGGAATGTTATTCATAAAGACTCAGGGGGAAAAAAACCTTAGGAGAAGACAATTTTAAAGTCTCTCTTGAAATTTTCAGAATTTCTGATGGGCTCACTCTGATCAGGACATTTCCCTGAGTGAGACACAGCTCAGGGGGTATGTACAGAATACATTAGTAATCACGATATGTAATGAGACTGAATTTGTCAGCAGAGTGGAGATACTTGGCAGGCTCTAGCAGTTCCTGTGGAAAGCAAACACAAATAACCACTCTCCCATCAAGTTTTGTTTAGAGAGAAACCGGTCTCTCTTGAAATATTAATTAATTAATTAATATGATGATTCTTGTTAAGGAAGGTCTGTTAGGACAGAGGAAACTTTGGAAGTTCATTGAAATGCCTTCTTCAGGCTTTCCTAAATTAAACGATTGGGGAAAAAGAAATGAGCTTACTGAGCCAGGGGCTCAGACCTCATTGGGATGGGGACACTCAGTTGTGTCTTGAGTGGCCTGGGACTGCTTTTCATGTGCCTGTGGGCCCTCAGAAGGGGTTAGGGGTCACATTTAGGTGCTGGGCACTGATGGCGCTCCTGTTACTTCCATAGGGTTTTGATATTTTCCCAATGAACTGGAAGGTCAGATGCACCTGGTTTTTTTTTTTTTTTGTAGAGCTGACCATTCAGAAATTAGCGCACCTGGATGAATTATAGCCTCCCTTCTTAGTTGCCTCTCCTATCATGTAATTCTTTTAGGGAGGGGGAGTTTGGAATAAGCCAGAAATAAAAGAGGCATCCCTTAGCGTGGTGCCAAAATAGGCATTCAGTTCTGTGTAGCTTCTCATCAGAACAACATATTCACGAATCCTTGTTGGCAGAGAGATATATGTGTGTGAAAAGTCAAGTCACTGATGTATGTCGAGGCTTGCTTTCATTTCTTGCCAGGACATCATTCTCTTTTGGGTTAGATGTGTTATATTCATAGAATTTGTTGCTGTTCTACTGGAATATAGTTAAAACGATGTTATGCCAAGCCAGGAATGTCAGAGGTTAATCCTAGTAGTTTTACCTCTGATTGTCTAACAGAACAACTGTTTGTCAAATGCTGTCAAGTCCCAACTAAGCTATACTGAAGAAAAGATAACCGTTAGAAACGTGCCATGATTTTCTGGTAAGGTCTGTACCAGTTGTTCTCAGTGGAGAGCAATCATCAGAATCTCCTGGCCCACCCGCAGAATTTCTGATTCTGTAGGCCTGGGGTCAAGAAATGGCTTCTGGGACTTCCCTGGCAGTCCAGTGGTTAAGACTGCATGCTCCCAATGCAGGGGGCCTGGGTTTGATCCCTGGTCAGGGAACTAAGATCCCACATGCTGCGAGGTGCGACCAAACAAAAAAAAAAAAAGGAAGGAAGAAAGAAAAAGAAATGGCTTCTACTTGATTTTCAGTGCATCCTTGGTTAAGAATACTGATCTCCACTAGTGACTTGTTTTGGCCCCTCAACGGGGTAGTATTTCATATATATATAATCACAAAATAGAAGTCATTTATTTATATTGGGCATATGCTATATCTAATAAGTATGCATCCCATAAAGTGGAATGGTGGGATGGTAGTAGAGTTGCCAGATAAAATACAGGATACCTGGTTAAATTTGAAGTTCTTAGTATAACTGTGCCCCAAATATGACACGGGACATACTTATACTAAAAATTATTCATTGTTTATCTGGAATTCAAATTTAACCAGGCATCTCGCTTTTCAGTTCGGTAAATCTGGCAACCCCAGAGGGTGGACTTTGCGGAGAGAACTGTCACTGAATGGAGCAGAGTGGAGTATAGGAGTGGAGGTAAGTCACTGTGAAGATAGGTGCTTGGTGCATGCTGGCTGCTCAGTAAATTTGATGAAGAAAGGAAGAAAAAGGGAGGGAGGGAGGGAGGGAGGGAGGAAAAAAGGAAAGGAATATGACAGACAATGTCCATAACACAGTGTAGTCATCATGAATGCTATGAGGTACTTTGAGGGATCAGAGGAGGAAATGCCAGTATCCATTAGAGAATAAGGCATTTGAGTGGTACCTCAAAAGTTTCTCCAGATAAAGTTGGAAGAGGTAGGCACATTAGTCAAAAGGAGCAGCATGAGGTAAAGAGGTAGGAAAGTGGTGAGGCGAGGAGTTGGGAGGTACTGGGAGCAGATCATAGAGTGTATAAGGAAAACTAGGCAAGAAGGTGGTAGTGCAAGAGCAAGAGGACAGAATACCCAACAGGCTGTCATTTGGGGCTCATTCAGTGGGTAGGGGGAGATGCATAGGATTATTGTTTCTTACTGTGATCAGAGATATGGAATTCAAAAATTTTTATTCTTTTGCTGCAAGGCAAGTGTCAAGTTAGCTATATTTAAAAAGTTATTCTCATTAAATCAAACTCCACAAAGATGACATTTTATAAAAATAGAAATGGAATAGTAATTTTAGTGAAGGAATTATAGTGAGCATAAGAGGAAAAGATACTCGATCATGGCTGATCACAGTGAATGGTCTTAGTATTTTTAGGATACACATGATGACAAGTGGCAATTCCACTCGTATATTCATTCGCCTAAGAAATACCTGCCTCTAGACTTGGATGTACCCTAGGTCTGCAGTGTTACTAAAATGAACTAAACATACTTAAGATAGAAGTAAGAGGTTGGAGTCTTAATTCTTGAAGGTGAATTCCTAAAAACTAAATTTAGTGGTATGAGCAAAGATCTAAAGCAATTCCGAACTGAATGAAATGAAAACGCATTAAACATAAATGGATATATCATCATTTTGATCTAAACCACAGGGGAGTGTTAGAAAGTTAAAGCTTGCAGAGTATAATCAGATAGCAGGGCCTTTAAAAAGAAAGAGAGATGAGAAACATGAAGATAAAGAAGAGCTTAAAAGCAGACACCTGATGCCTGGACATCTGCCCAAATTGTCTTTATGGACCAATTAAGAAGATAAATATCTGAACATTTCAGGGGCAGATATAGTGCTTTTGTTATTGTTTTTCCATTTTGTAATGTTATTTTTGTTTATATATCTTGATGGTCTTGGGTGCTCTTCAATGTGTGCCAGAGACATGGCATCCTGCATATTTCTTTGATATTCCAGAACAAACTTCTGCTGGTGGAGTTTCTGCCATTTATCATGGAAAACTATAAGCATACAAATACCAATAAATAGAAATCTTAATTCCCAAAGGGCACAGTTGAGAGGTCCCACAGATGTATTTTTGAAAACTCCCATGTGTAACTACATTTCAAATGCCCACGTTACTTTTCTGATTAACATGGGATTGTGACTTTGGATTTCTCGTTATTAAAATTTTCTTGTTTAGTGTTAGATCTGCTTTCTCTTTCCAATCCATGAATGGTCAGGACTCTCTTCTGTTACCACAAAGAACTTCCCTGGCCTCTTCTGAGAACCATCTAGTGAGAGGAGTGTGGGACCTAAGATAAGGAAGAGTGTGGACGTTGCAGACATGCAGGCTCCTGGGGGGGGCGGGGACAGGTGACAGTGGTGTTGACCCTGGCGGGGGATTGCTGCCGCTGGCAAGTGGGCCCTCTCCAGAAATTTACTCTCAGAGAAGAGAGAGGCTGTTCTTTTGGAAGAGCAACTCCATCATCTCTGTTTCACGGTATCTGGCCGCTCTTCTCCCCATTTCTATCCTGTTTTGCCTAAGACACTCCCTCCCCTCCTTCACAAGTAATTTGTGGCTGTCATACAGTGAGATACAGTTCAGTGCAAACTGTGGAAAGTAATGATATTTACTTAGAGCTTGAAAAACCCAGGTTCGAGATCTTTTTCTGCTATTTGTGAGTGCATGACCTTGGGCACGTCACTTAACCATCCTGAGCTTTGGTTTTCTCATCCATAAACTGAATATTTGTATTTCGTGCATTATCTGCCTGGTGGGATTATTGAAGATTAAATGAGAAAAATATATGAAAGCATATCCTAGGGCTATGATGATGATTGTGATGATTACTATTTAAAAGCTCAGTGGGTGGGCCAGTTCTTCCCACCTAGAAAAATATAGGATTTCTATTTGAAGTCTTACTGAACAGAAATCAGCACTAATTTGCTTATTTGAATTTTTATAGTGAAGTACAAATGCAAGATAGATGGAATTCCTAAAGAAGCTCTTGGCTGTTGAATAAATTTCATATATTTTAAAAACTGTCACAATATAAGTTTTTTTATTTTTTATTTTTTTTGCCATATGTGGGTCTCTCACTGTTGTGGCCTCTCCCGTTGCGGAGCACAGGCTCCGGACGCGCAGGCTCAGCGGCCATGGCTCACGGGCCCAGCCGCTCCGCGGCATGTGGGATCTTCCCGGACCGGGGCACGAACCTGCGCCCCCTGCATCGGCAGGCGGACCCCCCAACCACCGCGCCACCAGGGAAGCCCAATATAAGTATTTTTAAAGAGATATATAATGGTTCGTGAAAAATACCTGAAATGCCCATGCTTTTATGGGTGTTTAGTATGCAATTTGTTCTAAATGTCTAATCTTGAATGATTAAATAATTTGCATACTGTTTTCAGTGGCATAAATTAAGGGCTAATTGAAGTATAATTTTTTGCCGTAAAATTATATCATCTTTTATGTAGTACATTTTAAAATATTCTAGGCCAGTTCTAATTTTATAGTTTTATTATTTTACTTTAATGTACCGAGTAATTAAAAATTGCTACAAAGAAAAGAAGATGAAAAGGATTTTAGTTAATTTCCCCTCAACAGAGTGAAAAGATGATTAGTAGAATAATGGAACAGAGCTCAACACAGTTCCTGGCACATAAAGATATTCATTAACTATTCCTTAATGAATAAGGAATGAATAATTTCTAAGTATTTCTAGACTTTGGGAAAAGGCACCATTCTCAGTGTTATACAAAATGTGAAGAAGATTGCTTGACATCTTTATACTAAAATGCCTCCATACACAGGTCACACAAGCCAATTTTTCTTGAACCATTAGACCCTCAGTTTGCTCTGCTTGTCTTTTCTCCTTTTGTCTTTGCTCCTGGAGTAGATTCTCAGGCTTAAGTCAGTTTGCAGAGGTTGAGAGACAGTTCTCCACAGGTATCTTGCATTGCTGTGGATCTTGCAAGCAGAGACACTGTCTGCTCTTTGTTCTGGATTATCTTTTCAAGGATGTTTATATAGCACACAGCTTTGGAAGACAAAGATAGTCTCTCCTTCTGGAGCAAAGTGCAGGTTTGCTCACAGCCTTGGAACATAGAGGTGGTGTCTCCCTCTAGAACAAAAGGCAGACATGTTTACTGTCCAGTCCAATAAAGTTCATTTCTCCCTCTGAGACAAAAGGCAGGGATGCTTATTGCCCTTATAATAGATTCAGGTTCTCTCATCTCAGGGTTTCTGTCCTATAATGTGTAACCTACTGCATGTGCAGAAGTTACCTGGCCCTTGTTGTGTCACCCTGTGGGAATCGGGGCTCAGGAAACTGGTACAAAAATGCTGATGTTCTGGGTACTGTTATTACTGTGAGTAATAAACTGCCCTTTGTCTCTAACCAAAGCATCTCATGTCTTCTACCAGCATCCATGAAATTGTGGCAGGCTAACTTGCTAGCTTGAAAGTAGGATAAACTCTCAAACCCTAAACACTTCTTGACAACAGGTTTCAGCAGTGTTTGGGTAAGTTGGCTGGTATGGTGTGGTGTAGTTGGTACCTTCATCTAGTTAGCGAGCCTTTTTACCTCCAGTGGCTAATTGCCATTTGGGTGTACTTGGCGACCCTGGGTCCATATTCTAAAGAGGAGAAGTGAATGGGCATCATAGGGTTGGAAGTAGAAGAGGGGATGGGATCCAGAACCTTTAGCCCAGAGCACTGGTTAAAACTATGAAGCCTCTGATAACTCTCACTTTGGGGGAGTGGATGGGTGGTGGTGGGCAGAGTCTGTAGAGGAAGAAGGAGGGAGAAGAGGTTGATAGAGCGAAGAAGATTCCAAGAAGCTTCAAAGCAGCATAAAGTCATTCATGCTTATAGAAGCTGTAAATCATGGTGTCGGCATCTACCATAGTGAAGCTCATTAGATTACTTTTCTCAACCAGGAGTGTGCATTTTTGTGAGTACTCTGCTTTGGGGTCTTAGTTCCTTGCGTACTGTGCTCACAGTGAGTGCTAGTGGGTGAAAGCGAGCACGCTTGTTTTGGGAAAAGACATGATGGTAGTGTCTGGCACATTAGGTCACTCTGTTCATACCCCCTCCTCCTTCCCCCCTGCCCTAGTCTTTATGGTTTACTTTAATAGAGTAAACCCTAGTACCACTTAGGCAACTCTAACAACATGCAAGGCTGGTCAAATTACCCTGGGCCTCAGAAGTCTCAGCTCCCTCTGGCACCCTGAGAGTTTGAACATACTGATGCTACTTCGCCAAGAACCAACCCTTTGCCCGCTTCACTGTGGTGGGAAAGCATTCAGGGTTGTTATAAAGATGTACTGTGATGTCTTTCTGGTGAGCCACCCGATGAAACAATTGTGTTTTATTTCACACCGTAGGAATTTTTATCCGGCGTCATCGGATTTCTCTGCCGCCTCCTGATGAGGATCAGTTTTATACTGTGCATCGTTTTAATATCAACATAGACATTGTCTTTTATGGTCGGACATTCAAGATTTATGACTGTGATACATTCACAAAAAACTTTTTGAAGAAAATAGGAGTCAAATTAAACCCCCCGGGACAGTGTCCAGAAGATCCTTACCTGAAGACACGGAGAGAGGTAAGTTGATTCATCCATGAACTCTTATCTTCAAGATGAGAATCCCTTCAAAGTCAGTAAAGGGTATTGGTACTCCTGATGCAGATGTGAAAGAACTTTGGGGGCCATGGTCACTGGAGTTGTCCTGTTTTCCTCTGGGCTGGAGGGAAGGCTGGGTGTTGGCTTCGGTGCAGGAGATGCTCACTTTCTTTCCCTGCCCCCACTTCTCTCCACGGAGAGTCTCCCTTCCAGGCAGTAGGAGTCTTCAGCGAGCTGCCCAGATGGGATGGTTTAGAGCCCGTGATTGGCTTTGTGGTCACTGACAGTGAAAGAGTTGGGTCCACACTTTCCTGGCTTTTCTTTTCCCATTTTAGTTGCCTAACTCTGGGAAAATCTTTGCTCCTGTGCTACCGATTTACTGAACCCTTTGGGTACGCCTTTTTCCTTCTTCCTTGGGACTCCCAGCTCCCTTTATGGTATTATCAGACGCAGAGGTGTTCAGGAGTGAGGAAGGCCGTGATTTCGACATACTCCTATGATCACAGGATGCTTGTTTTCGAAGGCTGACCCCAGCTAGTGTAGGGAGGAAAGAATCAGTGTTAGTAGTGTTACTGTAGTCTTTCCAAAGTTTTTTTTAAATGATCCCCTGGCCCAAATTTTATGTTTTACAGAGAAATCTGAATATCCAAAAGGGCAAGTGTCACGTGGAAGGTCACATACCTCACCCATCTTCTTGCTGGGCCTTGAACTCAAATCTCTTGCTTCTTATCCTGATTTTCATTCTTGTCATTTGTTTCTCTTCTTATTGAAGTATGATTATATACAGTAAAATACACCAAAATTAAGTATACAGTTTGATGGGTCTTAACAAATGCATACACCCATGTAATCCACATCCGAAATCATGGTATAGATTTCCATCCCCCCAGAAAGTTCCCGCATGCCTTTTTCCAATCTGTCCTTCTCCCCACCCAGGGATGAGCACAGTTCTCATTTCTGTCCCTATAGATTAGTCTCATTTTTATTGTTTCTAAAACTTGTAATTAACTTCTTTGCAGAAAGATAACATAAAATGTAGAATAAAAATCTCCTTTGATTCTGCTTTGATCTCTTGTTAAAAGCTGCATGTAGGATCATTCCTCTATTCCTGCCCCCTAGCCCCAGCAGAATTACCCTCTAACGCTGTAGGCATACAACCCTCCTGAGAAATATATATTGTTGATCCTGGAATATCTAAGGTGAAATCCCTGTGGCGTTATACTTGTGTGTATTGGCATGCAAGGAGATTTATGGTTTGGGTTCATTTCTGCTTTTTCCAAATGCCCTAGAAGAAGGAGTCTAGATAAATACAAAAGTCTTTAGAAGCAGAAGAGAGAACCTAAAAGAAATGGATCTATATGATTTACCACCCTTTTCATCTGGCTACACTCATTCACTAACAGCTGGTATTATATGATAGTGATTGTGAATGATGATGCATTATATGAAATACTTAGAACACTGTGTTATCTCATAAGTTTATAAGGAAAAAAATCTTTTGTTCCAGGAATCAGGAATAAATACCAAGAACAGCCAAGAAATGTTTTAAATAATTTCCTTTCAGATTGGGAGAATCGTTTTAGCATTTATTCCCTCAGGGAGAAAGCTCTTCAATAAATATAGAAATCTGTGGAAAATGAGGAGTTTAGTAAGAGGCTTTTATATTGACTTTAATGCATTTACTTCTCCAGTGTTTGCTGCCTTGAAATGTAAAGTTAAAATTAAACAATTTAACTTGAACTGAAAAGAGCCTTGATGGTATATAATCAATAATGCATTTCTTAGAGGCCTTCTAATGCCAAAGAAAGATTTTTCAATCGTTGACAGTAGAGATCTCGTAATTTCATTTAAATATCAAGGATAAGACTGAAGAGCCTCTGGAAAGGCCATCATGTCTCCCCCACTGTCTTGGGATAAGTCTGCACCTAGACTGCCCTGGACAGATACAAAATTTTGAGAACTTACAAGTAAGATTACATAACCCGATGTGGGACTACATCTCCCTTGCTAGTGAGCACTTCCTTATATAACCATCCTATTAGGCTACATTAGATAGAATGGGAGCGGTTTGCTCCAAGACAGGGCTGAGACTCTGCAAATAGAGGAGTTGGGCTGAGAAGACTGCCGAGCTAGTGCTTCCTGATTTGGGGGCCAGAGCCCGCGCAGTAGTTCTGTACAGATTGGGAAGTTCTCCATTTGCTCTGCTCCTGTTTCCATGGCCTTTCAGATCTTCACTATCTAAAGCTTTTGAGCAAAATAAAACTGTGAATATATTTCTTCTCTTTTACCTTCACAAAAATCTTTGGATGAGTAAGAAGCATATACAGATATGAATTTTCAGTGAAAAGAATTTTTTGGTTGAAATATAATTAACATAGACTTGGATGTACAAATCTTAAGCATACCCGTTGACGAGTTTTTAAAAATGTATACAATTTAGTAACCAACACGAAAATCAAGATAGAGAATATTTCCATCACCCCAGAGAGTTCCCTTGTCCCCCTTTCCAGTCAGTCCTCTCCGCAGAGGCAATAACTGTTCTAATTTCTGTCACCATATATTAGTTTTGTCTGTTCTTAAACAAGAATTTTAAGTCTTTGAGAAAAGTCAGTTTTCAAAAACATTATAGAAGTATATTTTAGTGTGTTAAAATAATAATGAAAGGCTTCCTAATACTTGATTGTCTGTATTTCTAAGGTTGAAACTGGTTATATATGCATATCATGTATGTTGTTAGTTGAAATTTTAAAAAATGTCACTGAATAGTCTATAGAAAAGATACCTTTATATTCTTTGATTGCTTGCATCCCAGAAGCAACTATGGAAAAACTTCCACTCTCATTAACCTTTTCTCCATTGGCAGAAGCTAGACTGCATGGAGCCCTTATGTCCCTATCAGTCCTTCGACGCTCTGAAACAGTTCCTTGAGTATGATAGGAAGGTTTTGCGTTTCTTCTGCCTGTGGGACGACTCAGGCTCAGTGTTTGGGGACCATAGAGAACTCATCCTGCATTACTTTCTGTCTGATGATACCATCGAAATCAAAGGAGTATTGCCACATAACTCAGGAAGAGATGCTACGTCATTGTTCCTCCAGAGGAGAAAGGTACCTAAGGTGAGCAATGGACTGCTTTCCGAGTTTGCTTGTGGGCTGAAGACTCTAGTCACTCACTGTCTGGAATGTCATGTGTTATGACTGTGTGATGACAAGTCACCATGTATTAGTGCAAGTGTTTAGAAAACTTTCACTTTGTGCCCTCTATTAATGTACATCTATGAAAGTAATACAGAGGATATGACAAATTGGAGTTGGAATATTCAGGGCTTGAGGCAAGTAAAGGAAAAATGTCAAATGCAAGAGAACTACCTATTCATCATTGAGTTCACTATGAGTCTCATGAAGGTAAATGACTCTCTAGTAAAAGGATTGCTCGTGGCCTTGGGCAGGGCACTGGCCTCTGGCCTCTGTAGCCTACTGAGGAGATCCCATTGTGTTGGTCTGGGTTGTGAATACACACACACACACAAGCACACACACACACACACACACACACACAGGAGTGACTCTTCTGAGAGTAGCCACCAGTCAGCAACTAGCCACTGGTTAGCAACAGTGAGAGCTTTTGCATTTTTACTATTAAAAAAGAGTTGTCCAAGTGATTTCTACACATGTTTATGGCCATTTGAGAGCTAATGTAACCTGGGTGCAGCAGAAATGGCACAGAGACAGAAGACCTGGGTTAGAATTGTGAGTCTGCCACTTAACAGCTATGTGACCTTGCGCAAGTCATTAACCTCTCTGAGCATGTTTCCCTATCTCTAAAGTGCAGTTAACTAGGCTTCCCTCCTGAGATAACTGTAAAGACTGAATGAGATAATATAGTAAAAAGCATTATCTAAGGACCTATAGGACACGTGAAAGTGTCAAGGCTTATTCGCAGCTCTATGTTATATTTTATTTCTTATTTGGATAAAGTATTTTGAAACTTAATTCTTAGTGCTACTGAAAAGATTACTGTAATGCTCATTTCTGATGCAAACAACCACTGGTTATTTGCTTATCACAGGAGACTCTTCCAGATTCTCTGAGTCTCCTGCCAGAAGTCCTGCTGTGTTGCTTCTTGGGGCGGGGGCAGGATTTGTCCCAGAGCGAACTCTGGGCGTATGCACAGCAGGTGGCCAGGAGGTGCCAGGGAAGCCTGTTTTTAGAATGGCTTTGAAAAATAGGCTAAATATAAAATAATAATGACATACCTGACATTTGCAGTGTTCCTTGACATCACTTGCTTCATTTATTCGTTCATTCAACAAATACTTAGTAAGTGTCAGCTGTGTGCCAGCTCTGGGGTTACAGTGAGAAAGAAAATGGATAAAATCCTGCTTTGTGGAGCTTCCATTCTCAGGAGAGATACAGTAGCAGTGGGTGTTCCCTTGACACTCACAGCATCCTTTGAGAAAGCAAGGAGTAAGTACTGTTGTTGCGGTTAGATGACACGACTGAAGTTCTGAGAAGTAAATGCCTGGCCCCCTGTCCTGTAGCTAGGAAGCAACGAAGAGAGAGTTTGCATCTAAACGTACTGTTGTTTCTTTGTTACGTGGCTTACTGACACCCCACACATCATAAGTTCACACATTGAAACTTAAACATTTTATATCACACGGATCTGGCATGATTCAGATTTATCATGTGTATGGGATAAACGGATCACTATCAATTTCTATAAGTTAGTTCAGATATTTCCTGCCTGGACCACCTCCAGTGCGGGTGGAACTGAGGAGTGCCCTCCTTGGCTTGCTCCGGGCCACAGTTTCTGTTAGAGGCTGACTGCACTCCATTGCCAACGAGTGCGTCCTTGCTCAAGATCAGGCAGGGTGCTAAGCAAGTAAAGAAGGCAAGGCAGGGTTTCTCCATCAGGGCGTTTTGGAGTTTAAAGATGACTCTGCCGATGAAGTGATTAGAGAGCAACAAAAAGTGGTTTAACCCTGAGGTCGGTGCTACGGAAGTTTGAACTGGGGACAGGCCAGTAGGATGGGAGAGGTCAGGGGGAAAGATGGGACTTTATCAGGGCCTTGAAGGAGGGGGAGAGTGTAGACCAGCCTTCAGCGGGTGGGGAAGCATGGGGAAAGGTGGCTGGAGTCTGTGTCCTGTCTTCCTCGGGATGGCAGAGAAGAACCATACGGTGCCTCTTCCCGCTTGAGTCCCTCAACAGGAGCATGTTTGTGCTTAGAGGCCATCCACTACGTCTTGATTTGATTTTTATCTTCCAGTATGGCCCCCCTGGAGTCTATCAACCAGGCCAGATAACAGACCGGACAGTTCTCAATGTAGATGGTGGCTTGTCAGAGAACCGAGTGTATGGCTGCCTGTTGGATAAATACAAGGTAAGTCACGTTTTATTACTGTTTCCAGTGTGACTTCCCTGGAACCTGGAATGTGGGGTGAGTTACGTGTTCTGCTTCTGGGAGACTGATTGTGAATGAAATCGATGAGTATATAAATGTATGTGTCGCAGTGCTGTTTATCAATAATAAACATGCTTAAGTGCATGTATAAATATATGCATTGCACTGCCATTTGGTAGCACTGCATTGCTAAAAGAATGTTTTAAAATGTTAATATTGAGCGGTCGTCTTTTGATTTGATTTAAACATTTTGGTTATGAATGATATAATTGATTCTTTTAAATTTCTTTTTCCCTTTGGGGGTGGATGCCAATGTCTTTGGGGGGTCTGTGGTGTCAATGTCACGTTCCTTTGTTTTAATTAGCTAGGAAAAGTAGACCAAGAGTTTTACAAAGATAGTGACCTGTCCATAGGAACCGCCATCAATGTGTGGGGAAGGAAAGTGCTCCTTTGTGACTGTGATGAATTCATGAAGACTTATTGTAAGACTAAATATGGAATTGGTAAGTGATACATCTG
The DNA here is from genome assembly GCF_964374135.1 of Grampus griseus. Classification (NCBI taxonomy): domain Eukaryota; kingdom Metazoa; phylum Chordata; class Mammalia; order Artiodactyla; family Delphinidae; genus Grampus; species Grampus griseus. Next base: position 38,774,006 of record NC_138999.1, on the reverse strand, counting down.
TCAGTTAGAAAATAATATTTAAAACTTAGAGTCTTTGTTCCCTAGTTAGGCTTGATCTGACTTTTGAGTTTCAAATTCTAAGCTCATAGTAGCTACCGTTTATTGAGCATTTGCTAACTGCTGGGCATCTGTTGTCTTATTTATTCCTAACAACAATTCTAGAAGGGTAGGCTCATTATCCCCATTTTAGAGGTGAAGAAACTATGGCGTACAAGGGGCTTACTTGTCGAAGGTCATGCAGCAAGTAAAGGGTGAGCCAAGACTTGAACTTGTCTGCCTGATGCCAAAGGCTTCCATTTGCCCGTATAGCCCCCTGCCTCACTAGCGTATGGGGGCAATGCTTTGGTTAAGCAACTGAAATGGAAATCCAAACACTTTTCTTTTCACTGAATTCTTGCTTACCACAGAGGATATACTTATTTGAGCTCTCTGGGGAATTGTGCCAATCTGCTCTACCTTTCCTGGTGAGGCTTAGCCAGGCTTCCAGCTTCTCTCTTCTTAGATATCCATTCCATTCAGATCAGGTTAACGCAGTTCAGAATGAAAACCAGTGATTTATTAAGCACCTACCACATGCAGGTCATTGCAGTAGACAGAGGAGCTGCAGAGTTGTGTAAGGAGTTTCTAGGCTTGAAGGGGAGCAGAGACCTACTGCATGTTACACGGTGTTATAAGAGTCACAGAAGCAGGTGGAGGATCGGAGGTGAAACCTGAAAAACAAGCCCCTCCATTTGTTAAACCTGCCGGCCAGCTCTTCCCCCACCTGGGCCCTCTACCCCAGGCTCCAGGTACCTACCGGTGCTTAGCGAAGTGGGGTGGTGGAAGTTGCCAACCTCCCAGACTGGGGTTTGGAGCTCTGATGGGGGATGTTTACCCCTCTCTGAACCTTGGAGTATTTCTATGAGCTCACTTCCTGAGCGATGAGTTGGAAGCCAGAAGCAACCACAGCTTCCTAAAAGACAAGGTGCTTTGTCTTTAGAATGAGACGAGGCCCACCTTACGTGTCTTGGTGTCCCCACTGTGTCGTATTCCTGGCCTCCTGGGAATCTTTATATTATGGGAGAAGGCACACAGCATACAAAGGGGCTGGAATAAAAAAGAATTTCAATTTCCCTCCTCTGTGCATTAAGGGAACTTGTTCCACAGCATCTGCGTGCCAGATTAGTCAAAATGGAGCCAAATTGGTGGCCTCTTCTTATATTATTTTCTAAAATTAGTCCTATTTAGTGGACACAGTTGAGCATATTTGTTTTAGGGACTGAGGACAAGAAGCTGCCAGGAATGTGCAGGTAGTGGCTGCTGTAGAGAAGCTGCTAGTGACCCTTAGATATTTGGGAAGGATAGTTTGCTTTCTAATAAATGTAAGTGCCTATTCAGAATCAGCAAGTCTTCAGTGTAGACTTGGAAAATTTTTAAAAATGATATATATATGAAATGAGTCACTGAAGACATTTACCTGTGTCCTACTGAAAGATTGCCTTAATTTAAAGGACGTGGTATAGGTTCAAAACATCATATGATCCCTTAAATAGCAAGTCCAACATTCGGTTGATGTTTGTCTGTCAGCTTGATTTTGAGAATATAAAGGTCGCGTTTGGGAAAATGAACGTTAATGCTGGAGAGACACGGGACACTGTTAGTCTTTTAACGGGTTTGCGGGGAACTTTCAGAGGCAGAGTAAATCCACCGGTGCGCTCCAAATCTAGCCATCCTCGGCGTTTATCAGCTTCAAATGCCCTATGGTCCATTTCAGTTGAGCCCTAGTGCTTAATTTCTTTCTGCTCACTTCTTTTGCTCACTCTATAGACTTACTGTACTACGTTAAAAAAGTCATTTGTGCCTTTAAAGCTAATATAACGTGAGCATTATGCATTTAAACAGAAAATTATGCAAATGCAAAATTATGATGCATTTTATAGTCATGCTGACTTTTTATATTTCTCATAACATATGTTAAAATACCCCATTTAACAGACACTATTATCACACAACATTTCTTGAGTAACAGCAGTGTACTTAATGTAACTAATGACTGGAAATTATATCCATGATTCAGGGTGGAGGGGAGTGAATCAATATTCTCTGATAATCTTCACATTTGCTTTTCCTGACTTTTGGTAACATTAAATTAATAGACTTAATGTTACTTAGATACAGTTACTTCTGACATTTTAATTTTTTTGTAACTCATCTGGTTGTAAAAATTCATGAGACTGACCAAGTTTTATACATTATATTTTGGTATCCTTGAAGCCCAAACCAGGACAAAGTCCTGGCAATAACTGTGGTCACATTGCCTTCCTTGTCAGTAATTGTGGTCTCCACAGGAAGGAGCTGAAAACTGCCAATGACACAGCTAGGGACCTAGGAAGCCAGGGGGAAATTTCTAATGCAGTATACAGCCTGGGTGCTTCAGTACCTTCTCTTACCTAATGCCGCCCCAACATAGTTTGGGGGAGAAAAATGGCAGACAGACTAAGAGATGGAGTTGGCCACAGTCCCAAGAATTGTGCATGAGTAAGCTTTCTATTATATGGAAGCAGAGGGCTTGATAGAATTCCAAGAGATATATGTAACCCCTGCATAAAACCCAATCTGACTCCTAAAAAGATGAGATTGTTTTGTGTATTTAAGGATTCTAAAGAGAAGGCAACTTCTTCCACAAAACAGTCCAGTGTGAGTCCCCCACTAGGCAGCTTGGCCATCCCGCTGGCCCTGGCTTGTCTGCCGGGGCGGGAGCTTGTCACTCCCTCATTATTTCATGTGCATGAACACGGACTGGCAGATGGAGGCCTGTCGGACTTTCCTGTAGCCTGAAGGTTGGAAAAGGCTCCAGGGGCTCTAGCAGGTGTTTCTTTCACTGAAGAGACAGGGATTTGAATGTAAACTGTTCTTACCTAGAATTCCTGTCTTGGGTTATTATTTCTTTGTCTATAAGAGGACTTTCTTATTATCGATTCTTAGTGGTTGGGACGGCCAAACTAGTAATAAGACCATTCATTCGCATTGTTCTCGAATGCTTATTAGGCTATACCGACATTAAGGATAAGCAAAAAACTTAAAGCACCTTTAATTTTGTGGAGTTGTTTATGGCCGCCTCTGAAGTCTTGGTGTTAGAAGCAGCAGGCATCCAAGATGAGAGTCTAATGATCATTTGAGCAAATTAGCCATCCCAAGGTGCAGCGACAGAGGTAGAATTTGCTTCTAGTCTCTCCACGTGGCTTTGATAGAGCTAACAATTTCACCTTTTTTTTTTTTAACCTCTCCTATGAAGTGAAGAGGGTTGTGGATTAGATGATTTCTAAGGGTTTTCTAGCTAGAGCTAGAAAATTATGTGATTCACTAATTATTTGACCCAAAAATGAATGTCCCACCAAAATCATTTGACCTGGGTATTGGGTACAAGCAGAGGTGGATTTACCTTGAAGTTAATGAAGCTTAAGCTTTAGGGTTCTTTCTTTGCAGGGGCCCCACTCCAAGGCCCTGGGCCTAATTTTGTCTTAATTATTTGACATTTTTAGTCTTAAAGAGCTTCTCCCAAATTATATAAGCTTTAAACCTGGGTCCATATCTGGGTTACTAGTACATCAGAGATGAACTTCGATGAAGGCTCTTTCCAGAATCGTTTCCAAATGAGATGATGAATCGTAAATCACTGTGAAGGAGCATTAAGACATATCCTTTAAAAAAATCTATCACCTCTCGGTAAATTTGTTGCAATCTGGTCAGTGTGGATGAACATTCAATATATATCTTTTTACAAGTCTTTTGGAATTAGAGGAATCAGACTATTTGAAAGACAGATGTGTCTCAGGATCCATCAGAGTGTCAGTTTAAGGAGATATTTGGGAAGATGCTTTGTAAAAAAAAAAAAGGTATACTTTTTCATTAAATATTTTTTTAACACCTAAAACATGCAGGATGCTGGGGTGATGGAAAACCAAAGACAGAAAGTTATTCAGGTGCGAGTTCAAACCTTTGTGAATATACGCAATTACCCAGAAACATGAGATCTTCAGTCAGGGTATCCAAAAAGACTGGGTTGTTAAAAAAGTCAGACATGGTGGAGTGGAACAGTTCTCAGCATTTATACACTAGATGGCACTGTGGGTGCAGAGGAAAGCTCTAAATTGATTCTTTTGTTACTTAAATCTGTGGCAAAAATTATGTAGTTGAGAAAACAACACTGTGTTATAAAACCTGTAATTTTGGGGGGAGGTGTAGAATGCATTCTTAATTACTGTGAGAGTCAATATGTGTCCTCTTTTGGTTAGGCTGCGTAGATTAGTATATAGAGTTGTATGCGGATGTCCCCTGTTAGAAGAAACCAATCATGCCCCAATTTTCTAATAATCATGTAGAGCTCTCCCTGCAATCCCTATGGTCCTTTTCCTAAAATGAAGGTACCAGTTAGTGAGTGGTGTGTTTCATGTAACAATTAGCAATGAAAGGGTCTACTGTAATTCTGCCTAATTCCAAGATTTGAACTTTCCTCTTTATTACCAAAGCTTCTCTTTAATTGCCACAAAAATAGCAATAGGAGAGGCTCACCAGTCACTTCCGTACCGGCAGTCTGGCTGCCCCCTTTCACTGAGTCAGTGAGAAAGATTTGATGGCATTCTCTTTGCCAATATGTCTTCTGTAAGCAGTTTCTGTTAGGATGGAACAATACTCTTTTGGGGATTATGCTTGAAGAGATTTCACACAAAGGCTGTTAGGAAGTCTAAGTAAATGTGAAAGTTGAAAATGTTTTCAAATCTGAGTTAGAAACAGCCTCAAACCCTTAGCCTTTTGATCAATCAGTACAAAAAAAACCTCCCTCAATTTTAAGAGTTAGGTTGCCTTGGATGACAAATTGATGCGAGAGGTATGCACTAAATCTGTACTCTTCCTTCTATTAGAACTCTGGCAATGGAAAAGGAAATCTTTGCTTATGTGAACCTCCTTTCACGCACTAATGGAAACGCCTATGGGATAGTCAACCTTGGGGAAGAGGTAGAAATTAGATTCCATGGGTTGTTTCGTTTTGTTGCTTTGTTTTGTTTTGTTTTAAGAAAGACCCTGACATCTTCTTGTCCATTTGTGGTGTGACAAACTCAGGTGACTGGGATGTGTTGAGTCAATGTATTATTTGCTTTGGAGAACACACTTGCTTCTCAGAGACTGTACAGCCTCACAAATGAGTACCAACAGCTCCTAGGCTATTATAAACATGTCTCTCCTTCTTCACAGATGACAAACGAATAAAGAAAGTCAACGGTATTTACCACTTACAACTCCCTTTGAGAGTAGGCAGTGGCTGTTTTAAAGCTTTTGTTCGTTTGTTTGGTTTGGGTTTAGTCCTTATTTATTTATTTATTTATTTATTTTTGCTTCATCACATTTCAGTACGATTGCAGTCTTTACTTGGGCAATAACAGAAGCACCCTGGAGTGGTGGTTGGTGAGAAGAAGTTTTGTTTTTGTTTTTGATCTAGACAGTGAAGTGTCATGGCCTGGAGCTGAGTTGGAAGAAAGGGGGAGAGGGTTTAAAAAGTGGGCACAAGAGGAGGGGACATCAGATGGGGAAGGTAAAGCAAAGCACTTAGGAGTCAGTCCTGTTTGGAAAGGAATTTGATTAGTGACTGTTGACTAAAGATAAGACAGGGCTACATTACAGGTTAAAACATGGCATGGGTGGCATAAAGTTCCAAGTTTGAATTTTCCTATCATTGGAAAAATCAGGGAAGAACAAAAAATATTCTGAAATGGGGATGCGACGACAAAAGATAAATGTTTACTTGTTCGACACAGTCTCTTTTTTTTTCTTCCTTTTGAACCAATGGCAACTATTGAGTGAGTTTTGTGGTTTTTGTAAACACGATTGAAACCTACCCTCCCAGGATTTTGCTGTGTTTTGTTTGAAAGAGTTTAAAATAGTCTACAAAGATCTCCATGTTCATCTTGAAAACATAACAAACCTTTCAAAACAGCCATAATCAGGGCAAAAAAAAATATTGATGTTTCATCTGCCTTTGTTTTGTTATAGAGAACTTTACCTCGATTTCATGCAAGGCCCCACCTCCTCCAAATATAGAAAGGAAATTTCCACGTTACACCGGCTTTGGTTCTGAAGAGGATTCTCTCTGCTCCTGCAGAGGCCTCGTGCCCACACCTCATCAGAGGAACGTCATGGAAAATGACAGGTGCTTGAGGGAACCACTGTTTTAGTCTGATCTTTCCCAAATGTGTTCAGAGTTTATAATATTGTCCTCATGAAAAAACAGATGACACTTAATTTGTCTGATTTCAAGTCCAGGGACATGTTGTTATACCTTTTTAACGAAGTTGATTAATATGTAAGTATTAACAGGTTCTTACTTCAGTGGTTATTTTAATTTTTTCCAGCTTTTTGAGAAATAATTGACATATAACATTGTATAAGTTTAAGGCATGCAACATAATGATTTGATATATGTATGTATTGAAAAATGATCATCACAGTAAGATTAGTTAACATTCATCATTCTCACATAGTTATAGTTTTTTTTCTTGTGATGAGAACTTTTAAGATTTACTCTCTCAGAAACTTACAAATATACATTAGCACTAACTCTAGTCATCATGTTGTATGTTATGTTCCCAGAACTTATTTATCTTATAGCTGGAAGTTAGTACCTTTTGGTCACCTTCACCCAATTCTCCCCTGCTCCGCACACCTCTGGCAATCACCAGTCTGATCTCTGTTTCTATGAATTTGGTTTTTGTAGATTCTACATAATCTACATATAAGTGAGATCATGCAGTATTTGTCTTTCTCTGTCTGACTTATTTTACTTAGCATAATATCCTCAAGGTCCATCCATGCCGTCGCAGATGTCAGGATTTCCTTCTTTTCTATGGCTGAATAATATTTCATTGTGTGTATGTATCTTATATAAATATAGATATATGTATACACACACACAGACACACACACACACACACACACATATATATGCTTTTATTTATCCATTCATCTGTCAGTAGACACTTAGATTGTTTCTCTCTTTCAGCTATTGCAAATAATGCTGCATTGAACATGGGGGTGCAGATATCTTTTTGGGACAGTGATTTCATTTCCTTTGCATATATATCCAAAAGTGAAATTGCTGGATGATATGGTAGTTCTATTTTTAGTTTTTTGAGGGCCCTCCATACTGTTCTCCACAGTGACTGCACCAATTTACATCCCCACCAACAGTGCACAAGGGGTTCCCTTTTCTCCACACCCTCACGTTGAGTGGTTATTTTAATGTGTCATCTGGAAGCTACTAAAGCCATATTATCCACAATCTATATTGCCTTTCCATGTATATGTGTATATATATGCCTTTCCATATATATATCTCCTCAAGATGGTCCCTAAGAAATGGTATAGAGTAGGGGTCAGCAAACTTTTTCTTAAAGCGTCAGGTAGCAAATATTTTCTGCTTTGCAGACCATGCGGCCTCTGTCACAACCACTTAGCTCTGTCATTGTAGCATGAAAACAGCCACAGACAATATGTAACTACACTCCGATAAAACTGTTTATGGACACTGACATTTGAATTTCATATGATTTTCACATATCACAAAATATTATTCTTTCGATTGTTTTCAATCATTTAAAAATATAAAAATCATTCTTTGCTCATAGGCCATACCAAAACAGGTGACTGGCTGTATTTGGCCTGTAGGCTGTAGTGCTTCAGTGATTTGTAAGTGTTTTTTAGCATGTTATTTGGCAACTAACGTGGTTTTAATTTGAGAGATTTGGTTGAGTTCAGTAACCATAGCTTGCTCGTGTGGTGGAATATGATTTCAAAAGGTGGACTTTCAGAAGTGTTCCTAATATATATGAGGAAAAATCTGCCTCTGAGTCATGTGTATAGCTGTGAGCACTGCCCATGGCTACTTTTTGCTTCTTCAGAGAATGGAGGCCCTGGAGAAAGAAGTCAGGGGAGAAGAGTGGTGGGGAAATGTTGCAGATGCTTGAATAGGATGCGGGCTAAACACCGAAGTCCTGGCATGAGGGAAATAGTGGGTCAGGAGAACCTGTGGAGAAAAATGATAAAGGGAACATGGAGTAAGAGCAGGAGGAGGAGAAGAACAAGACAGCACCCTGAATTTGATAAAATTTAATGGCATCAGATACCGTTGTAGAATATTTTGAGGTGGAGAGAATAGTTTTGCTCTAACTGTAAACATGGTGAAAATATGTTACGAATTGTGTAGAATGTCTAAAAGGCTGCCTTTGCCCTGACACGATGTCCTTTGTCTTTTAAGAAATAATCTTTTATTTGTAAGGACTTGGGAGTTTTGTTTTTAAGTTTCAGAGTTGATGCTACTTAAGGTGTGGCCTCCACACTGGTTAGAAATACAAATTCCCGTGCTTCACCCCAGACCTATCAAGGCCCAATCTCTGTGTGTGGGGCCTGGTACTGTGTTTTAACAAGACTTCCAGGGGGTTCTGGTGATGGGCACCAGGGTTTGAGAACCACTGATTTCGATCATATAAGAGGGACACCAACTCGTACTCCATCCTCCCTTATAGGTAGCGGTGTTTACAGTGAAGTTCGAGGGCGGGACTTTTGATGGATACTTTTCACTAACTGCTGTTTTGAAGGGCAGCCACCAAAGGAGGTGGGCAGAAAGAATGTCCCTATTGTAAAAGGAGAGAGAATTTTTCTTATAAGTAAACAGGATGAAACACGATCCAGTGTGTTACTTCTGGAATCCAGGGGGAAAAGATTTCCTTGTGGGTAGTTGCCTTAGTCTCTCTTTCTGTCTGCACCATGTCAACTTGCCCACAGAGCACTGACTGTAGACAGCATTCCACGTTCTTGTCATGCTGTTGTGGCCAGAGGATGGTGGTACAGGCACGAATGGGTCTAATTTCTTTTCATTCTGTCCACTGCTTGTTCTGTGCCAGGAATACACTTCCCTCAAGCTCCTCCCACACAGTGACCTTGTTTCCATAGAAACTGGCACATTCAGCTGGAGACTTATACATGAGTTTGAATAACCCAAGGTTTTAAAACCGTGAGAACCTAAGGAAGATGATCTCACAAAGCATACAAAGAACAGTTTCTTAATGCAAATAAATAAACCGTGAATTGAGACGTGCAATAGTACATGACATATATTGATTATATATATATTGCTATTAAAAATGTACTGGCCGCTTATTGTTGTATGAGGTTAATGGTGATCTACTGTGAGACATTGGAGGAGATAGTTTCAAGTTAAAGCGTATGAGGTTTTTGATGGAATGAAGACCTTTTTTGTCTGGGTAAAAATTCTCTGTGGTGGCCTGCTGGGCAGATTTTCTGGTCTGACTTGGGAAAACCAGAAGAATATCCTTCTCACTGCACCTGGCTGAATTAGGTACTTTGTTCTCTGTGTGCTCACAATACTCTGCTGATCATACCTCTAACAATAATAATATTACTGATAAAAAGCAGTTTATGGTTATGGTATGCTAACTACAATACTTGATCTCATTTAATCCTCAAAACAACTTCATAAAGTCGGTAATATTATTGTACCCATTCTTCACATGAGGAAATTGAGGCTCAGAGAGGCTATACAATTTGCCCAAGCTCATACAGCTAATTTTTAGTTGAAGTAGGATTTGAACACAGGGAAGTCTGACTCCTAGAGTTCACCTTTCTTGCCCCAGAATCTGTACTTATCACGGTGTGTGGCAATTACTTGTTTATATCGAGACCAAGCGCTCCGTGAGGGCAGGGACTGGCTTTTTTGCTTCTCTTAGAGTTAGAACAGTGTTGGCTATGTACTTAGGGTTCAATAGATATTTTGTCCGTAAGAGGACGAATGATGAATAAGTGAGTAAATAGAATGAACATTCACCCTTTTAGTTCTTAATGATGGTTAGAAGAGACGGATGACTTCCTACCAGGAAGGCTATTATCCCAGACTTGTGCTATTCATAATCATATAGCATCTAAAAATTCACGGTTTAATCTTAATCTCTGACTGTTTCAGATATTGTTCATCTGTTGTCTCCATCAGTCATTTTTTTTTCCTCTTTAAACAAGTTTTCCCCATCAATAATAATAAGCCTTCATGTCTCTTCTAACCATAAGACTATAGCTATAGCTATCTTTAAGGTCCTCAGCAGGTATGTAGCCCTGGGTGAGCCATTCATTTTCTTAGTCAGCGAATATTTACTGAGTACCCACTATGTGCTGAGCACTGATCTTGGGACACATCAGTGAACAAAACAGATACAAAGCCCTGCCCTCATAGAACTTACATTCTAGCTGGGGAGGCAGATAGTAAACAATTAAGGTAATACATAAGTACATTCTGTAGTATATAGAAGGTATTAAAGTGTCATGGAAAAAATAAAGAAGGTAGCTATGAAAAGAATAAAGGGGACTTGGAATGTGGGCCTGAAGAGCACCCCTGGTTTCAATTTTAAGCGGTGTGGTCTGGATGGACTTTACTGAGGAGAGGAAACATGTTCTAGGCAGAAGGAACAGTCAGTGTAAAGACCCTGAGCAAGGAGCAGGCTTGGGATGCACAAGGAACAGGCAGGAGGCTGACAAGGATAGAACAGATGAGTAATGGGCAGAGTAGACAGATTAAGAGAAGTAATGGGCGATCGGATAACATAGGGCCTTGCAGACCATTGTCAGGATTCTTTTGACTTCAAGTGATAAGGCGACTCATTGGGAGATTTGAGCAGAAGAAGAGTGACTTGATCTGATTTACATATTAAAAGAATGACTGCAGATGCAGTGTTGAGCAAAGACTGTAGAAGGGCAATGGTGGAAGTAAAGACCAGTTAAGAGGCTACTGCAGTAGTCCAAGAGAAAAGTTATGATGGCTTCATGAGGGCGAGTACCATGAAAATGATGAGATATAGCAGATTCTGGAAATATTTTGAAGGTTGTGCCAATAGGATTTCCTGGCAGATTGGATATGAGGTGTGAAAGAAGAGAGGAGATACAGATGACTCCCAAGATTTCTCCAACTAGAAAGATGGAGTTGCCATGTAGTGAGACGGGAAAGACTATAGTTAGAGTAGGTTTGGGGCAAGAGCAGAAGTTCAGTTTTGGAACAAGTTAAGTTTGAGATGTCAGATGTCAAGTAGAGATGTTAAGTTGGCCATTGGATATACGAGTCTGGGTTCCAGGAGAGAGGTCTGAGCTAGAGATAGAACTTTGGAAATCATCAGCATGTAGGTAGTATTTAAAGCCTGAGACTAGAGGAGATCACCAAAGGAGTGAATATACACAGAGAAGTGGATGACCAAGTTATTCCTTGTTATCCCCAGGACACCCCAAATAAAGAGATTGAGGAAAAGAAGAGGAACCAGCAAAGGATACTGAAAAGGAATAAGCAAGGAGGTAGGAGCAAAACCAAGAGAAAATACAGGATCCTGGAAGCCAAGTGAAGCAAGAATGTCATGGAAGAAGGAGTGATCATTTGTACCAACTGCTGCTGATTGGTCAAGTTAGACGCAAAAATGGAATTGGAAGTCCATTGGAATTGGCATTGTGGAGATAGATCATTGTTGACCTTGACAAGGGTAGTTTAGGTAGAGCTAACCTAATGGAAGTGGATTTAAGAGAGAATGGGAGAAGAAGTCAAGACAGTGATTATAGATAACTCTGGGCTGTGTGTAGAAAAAGTTAAGACATGGCTGGACCTAGGAATTTATCATTTGTTTTGAGACAACGGTATTCAGTAAACACATTTTAAAAAACCAGTCAAGAATACAAGTCTGTACAGTGCTAAATTGGGTGCCACGCATAATGGTCGGTGCAGGAGGCGTGGATAGGTGGTCAGCTGGGTGGGCAGCCATGGTCAAAGAGAGCTCTACTGATTGGGGCCCAAATGGATGGACAGGACTCTGGACAGGCATAGGACAGGATGAGGGTGTACCCTGGGGGAGGGGATGACACCAAGCGAAGGCCTGGAAGTAGAAACAAGCACAGTGTGGGGCACTAAGTGAAGTGGCTTGTGTGACTTGAGTAGAGAGTGTGTCATTGGCAGTCATGACAAATAGCTGTATGTGTAGGTATTTGAACCTGACTATCAATGGCCCAGGAAGCCAGATTGAGCAGTATAGGTGGTATGATCAGAAGCAGGGAAAATGCTAAAATTTTTTTGAGTGCTGGGCATATTGTGATAAAAAGAGTGTTTAGAAAAGTTTGATGATTAGCTTATTAGCCAAGCAAATGTCTGAAGCTACTTGCAAGTGTTTTTCAAAGTGTGCTCTGGGGATGACTTCATCAGAATCTCCTGGGGAGCTTATTAAAAATGCAGGTTTCTGGAGCTGCAAGCTAACTACTGAATCCATACCTCTGGGGGTAGGACTCTGGATTCTGTATATTTAACAAGCTCCCAGGTGACTTTCATACATGACAAAGTTTGTGAATGACTGGTCTAAAGATTTTGTTTGAGTAGATTATATTCCTGATTGATAAGCTGTCTAGAACACTAGAATTAGGTTAAAAAAAAAAAGGGCATATTAAACATGAAAAATCCATACTTAACATACACTCTTATACATTTATGTAAGTTCTAAGAAGCTAAATTTGCAGTTGTATTCATTTGGCCTGACATTAGACCTCATTCAGTTGTTTGAATGATATTTCAGGCATCTGTAAAAGTATGGGTCTTTCATGAGAGGGGATTACCAAATCTGTTTGTTACTTTTAAATCCAATTATGTACCAGAGAAGATGGTTGAGAAGGTATAGCTGCCCTCCTCCCCTATGCTGTATGAGGTCTGCCTGACGCCTGGGAAACTAGGGACTAAGAAAACAACTATGGAGATCTGGCTGTTTTGCCAGGGCTGCCCTGGGGGTAGCCTTCCAGATTGCTACTTCCCATCTCACTTGAGGCCTCAAGCTATGAATCATGGCACCATGCTTTTTCAGCCCTCCTCCCCTGGACAATCAAAGAAAGGAGCAGAGAAAAGCACCTTCTGCCTCTGCAAATCACAAATAAGTGTTCTTGTTTGTTTGTTTTTAAATCAGTGTGATCACAAGGAAAGAATGAATTTCAGCGTACGAGACTGAAAATGAGGACCTCTCTGCTTAGAGTTGTGACAGGGAAGGGATGAAGTACATGGTTTATTTTACTCTCTGCCTCCTTGGGGTAATGATTTTGATTATCGGAGACCTCCCAAAGGGTTCAGTATTTGTCATGAGGTCCACCTTTCACTAGCTGATATCCACAGACATGCTTCTGCTGGCAGACCATAAATAAATTTCTTCCAAGACCAGGCAATCAATTTTGGGAACTTCTGATTCTAGAACTCGATCCCATCTTTATTCTTCTAGACTATTCACGCACAGAATTCTAAGTGCAAATTCCAATCTATACGGATCTTATAAAAACTTTCTACAAATATTTGAGCACTTAGAATGTAAAAAATGTTGTCTTAGACAATGATTAATAAGATGCAGTCCTTGCTTTCAGAAAACAGACTTGTAAGTAATGGTGACTTATGATACGGGTGATAAGTGTTATGAAAGGCAGGTCTATCATGTTTAATATAGCATTTGAAAGGGAAAAGGTAAATTTTCCCTTGAAGGGAGTTAGGGGGCTGCTGGGGAACTGGGAGAGTGACTCAGCGAGGAGACGATGTGGGGTTTGAAGAAAGAAGAGGAATGGGCATGAGAAAGTGGGCAGTGCAATGGGGAGGTGGCTCTAGGCACCAGCAGAGCGCAGCCTCTGGTCTACTCAGGCAGTGAGGCCCAGGTGCTGTGCTTCTTTTGCTGACATGATTGTGATTGTTGACCAGCCTCGTGAGTAGGGAACAACCATGTAATGCAGATGGTTTGAGCAGTGTGTTTATGACATCTGTTTTGGGTACATTTTCCCAATGTGTTACCCTGGACATCAAAAGAATAAGAGATATTTTAATAAACTGAGAAAATGCCTCTGCATATAGATTTAGAGCCTTAGTAAGAAGATGGTAGAACTTTTTCAACCTCTGAGAGTTTATGCTACTATCTTAAAACCATAGCGCACCTGGGGGATGGGAGGTGGGTGAAATGGGTAAAGGGGGTCAAAGGTACAAACTTCCAGTTATAAAATAAATAAGTCACGGGGTTGTAATGTATAGCATGATGACTATAGTTAATAATACTATAGTTCGTATTTCAAAGTTGCTGAGAGAATAGATCTTAAAAGCTATCATGACAAGAAAAAAATTTTTGTGACTAAGTGTGGTGACGGGTATTAACTAGACTTATTGTGGTGATCATTTCACAATATATACAAATATCAGATCATTGTGTTGTATACCTGAAGCTAATATAATGTTATATGTCAATTACATCTCAATAAAAAAACATAGCATACCTCTTGCAGGTTTTTTTACACGCATAATATGTGGAAGATTACTTGTATAATGCTATAACCCTCGTTTTTCTTCCATTTAGCTACAGCAACATAAGCAATACACTCCGGTTTTTTTGCAAAACTAATCACACACAAATGTGCCGATGTGGAAGGGACGTTTGCTATTTCATATTTTCTCAGTGATGACACAATTTCAGTGTTTGAACCTATGGAGAGGAATTCAGGTAAGAGACATACGTCTCATAGCAGTTTCCTCAGAATAATTAACTGTCTCTTCATGTTGAAAGGGACTGTGGTCTGATTTTTATAGCCTAGATGATCTAAGAGAGTGGCTTTCATTTTTTTTTTTAACCACTGAAGTTCATTTTACAAAGATCTCTTAAATGCGAACCCAGGCATATAAAATGATAAAAGAGGAACAGTTTTGGTTGGCTCAGGACTGGGGGACTTGGGACATCTCCTTTTGGACACTCTCCCTACTTCCTCCGTGGCTTCTGAGGCACCTCTGTGGAATCCAGCGGCTTCAAAATCATGGTCTGGCTACCACCAGTTCCATGCACAGCTAGCAAGACAAGAAGAACTGTGTATTCTTGATAGTACCACATACGAAATTTTTGTCTAGTTCTAGGACAAGAATCCCAGATTAACAAATTTAATCTTCAGAGTCTATTTCCCTCCGGCTGTTGAGGCTGCTGCCAAGGTTCCAGCTGCAGGGCCCACGGAGTGCCTCTCTGCAGTAGACTGATAGGATGGCCATTGCTGAAGAGAGCCATTGATTTTGACTTAACGAATTATGGAACTGTAGGGTTCTCTTCTTTGTCCCAACACGTTCAACATTTTTATCTGTGCCAAAGACACACGTTTGAGAAGAATAATCAATGGTGTGCTGGTTAACCGGCTCTCTGAAAAAATTTTAAAAGCTCTATTTTGTACTGTTTGTCAATTTCCATGATGCAAGTACCCAAACCATGGCCAATTTCAAGCAACCAACAGTTTTAACAACTGGCTTGCAAAATCCCTTGAAAATTTAACAACCAGCCCTTATGAGCTGGTATGAGCCACTCAGCACACCAATGAATAATGAATAATTTGTATAACTAAGTCAGGGTCCACGGTGATTTGAATAATGAATCAAATCTTAGAATATGAAATCAAATAGGGATGAATATAAAGTCATGCTCTTGAAGGTCAAAAAATCAACTCTCTACATCTAGAATGGGGACGATATGGCCAAACCAATTGCAGCATTCATAAAACAGAAAGGGTGACGGCAGTCAACTATAAGCTTGCTGGTAATAATAGCAGTCCTGATTGAGTACCTACTATTATACTTAGAAGATCTTTATGAGGTTACGTTTTGTGTTAGTTCAGGTCCTCCAAGAGGCAAACCCCAAGATGAGATTAAATGTACAAGAGATTTATTAGGGGAAATGCTGGTGAGGGAAAATGTGGCAGGAGCCAGAAGAGGCCAGGAGAGCCATCAGACTGAAGGGCATGTCTGATTCCTGTGAAGGACAGAGGAAAGGGAAAAAGGGGAAGGTGAAAAGGGAATGGTGACTGCAGTGAAACTCTGAGAAAGTTTTGCCAAGGCTGACTGGGAGTCCTGGGGCCAAAGTCACCAGTCGGAGGAGCTCCCATCTTGCAGGAATGGGCCTGCCTTAGTATCCCTGCCTTGCTCAGTCGTGTGTTGGCAGCAGCCTCTGGGAAGCGTGACCTCGGCACAAATCTGGGGATGGATTTCAGAACATAGCAGTTGGAGCCTTCTCTCAACTTTGTTCCCCACAGCAGGCAATCTGAGAAGTACATTTTCATGGCCCCCCACAAATATTATTCCCATTTACCAATGAGAACTCAGAGGGGTTCAGAGAGGTTAAATGACTCCTAAAGATCATCCAGCAAGCAAGTGACAGAGCCAGGAGGGACTCCAGCTCTGTTTGGCTGCAAAGGCTATGTCTTTCCACCACCCCTGGTTTCTGCAAGTGGTAGGAGTGTGATGAAGCTGATCCCCAAAGCTCATCTGGTCTCAGCTTTGAAGATTTCAGTTCATTTTCGGTTAGAAGGTAATGGAGTCCCACATTCAACTCTGCTCACTGCTTTCCAAGAGCTCAAAAACCAAATAATACCCAGAAAAGAGCAGAGGAAATGGTGAGAATTCTGGAAAGTAAGAAAAATGAGGCATCGCTAAAAGAAGCAAATATATTTTGCCTGTAGAAAAAAAGAGTTCAGGGGACTCCCGTAGTTAATCTTCAAATAATTAAGTAAGCTCCTTTCCGGAAATAGTGCGTCTTACATTTCATCTGTATGTCACCAGAAGTATAAGGACAAATAGGTGGAGATAAGCTCAGGTGAGAAATTTTCTACCTGGTACTGTTCAGGCAGGCTCTAAAGATGTTCCTGATGTCCCAGTTTCCAGGATGCTGCTGGGCATATAGCAAGTCCTCGCTAAGTGTTTATTTAAGTGTTTGGACTGGGGCGAGAAAAGAAAAGGCTGGAATGCCATGCCACTTTTCTTCTTTACACACTCATCTAGGAAGTCTCATTTCTTCACCCACTGCCTCATTCTTCCCTTAAGTACTATACACAGTATGAGTTCACAAGTTCACAGCTAAGTTGTATGGTCTGTGTTTGAGCGTGAAGTAACTCTAAAGGCAAGTTGTACTGTTCTTTTTTTTTTTAAGTCATTTATTTAATTTGTTTGATTTTTGGCTGCGTTAGGTCTTCCTTGCTGCACGTGGGGTTTTTCTCTGGTTGCAGCAAGCAGGGGCTAGTCTTCGTTGCGATGCACAGGCTTCTCATTGCTGTGGCTTCTCTTGTTGCAGAGCACGGGCTCTAGGCGTGCGGGCTTCAGTAGTTGTGGCACACGGGCTCAGTCGTTGTGACTCGCGGGCTCTAGAGCGCAGGCTCAGTAGTTGTGGCGCACGGGCTTAGTTGCTCCACGGCATGTGGAATCTTCCCGGACCAGGGCTCGAACCCGTGTCCCCTGCATTGGCAGGCGGATTGTTAACCACTGCGCCACCAGGGAAGCCCTGTACGGTTCTTTTAAGAACAAGACCTACTCATTAACTTTTTTTCTCTTTTTCTATAGGGAATACTGGTGGGATGTTCTTAAAAAGAATTCGTGTTAAGAAGCCTGGACAAGAAGTCTTTAAAAGTAAACTCTCAGAATATATCAAGGCTGAGGAGCTATATGTTGGAGCCAAAGTGAACGTGAATGGCTACCTATTTCTTTTGGTCAGTGCTGATGTGTATACCTTAAACTACATGGAGAGGAATTCAGATAAGGTGAACTCACTTGGTATAATTCTTGACTCACCTCTCAGCACTCTGCAGTCTGTGTTTTTCTTACTCCAGGCCTTTTCTTCTTCATCTCGCCACCAGTTTTACATTGTGCTTTCACACATGTGGGCATGAATAATGGATCTGCACGACTTGGCCACAGGTCCCGTCACAGAGGCCAGGGCCTGGTCTCCTCTGTTTATATGCTGGGTTTTCCACTGCCCAGCATCATGGATGCCAGGCACAGGCAGGAGGCAGGCCCAAGGTTGAATCAAGTTTCCTGGGTTTTCTGCTGACACTAACAATGTTTTCAGAAAAAAATTCAGCAATGATCGGAAAGGAAGACAATCTGGTACCACACACTGTGCTGTCCCAGTTAATTGGCACAGGCCTGCAGAGAAGGCCAAGACCTAAACAAACAGAAACCCCAAGGGAACCTGATAGTTGCTGGGATTGCAGCTTCCCATAACAGGAGCCACCTGAGGCCTAAATGGGAATCCAAGGACAAATTGGCAACAGTGAGCGCCAAGAGTTTTTTCATTTGCAATAGTATGGCACGTGGGTACTATCACTAAAAGTTCCATTATGGCAGTGCCGTTCAGTAAAAATAACATGTTGACAAAATCTTGATTTTTAAGTGTGGACTAGTCTGGTGTGCAAACACGTATATTTCAGAACCATTGCCTACTATTGAAGAATCTATCTAGAAATGATGTATTTAAAAAGTCTGCCTGAAAATAATAATATTTATGTGCCATTTATATAGATATAGTACCAATTCCGTTTCATTTATATGTAAAATGCTCGGGGTAAGTTGCTAAGATCAGTCTCACTGTGTATAGCACGTTACCCGGATCAGTTTGGGTCCTCTGAGAAGCAGATACCAAGACAGACTTAGACATGCGAGAGATGTCTTGGGGGAAATGCGTATGAAGGATAAAGGGGGAGGGAACAGGAGTAGGTGGGGAGACTGGGATGTCGGTCTGATCCCTGAGAAAGGAGAGGGAAGGAAGAAGAATGGGGTGGGAAGAGCCTCAGACACAGCATAGCTCTGAGAAAGTCTGCACCAGACCAATGGGGAGCCCTGGAGCAAACTAGCTATCAGAGAAATCCCATGTCAGGCAGGAATGGCCCAGCTCTGGTGCCTCCTTTCTGCTCAGTCACTGGATGGTAAGAGTCTGGGGAGAGTGTGGCCTCCGTGGGGTCTCTGCAGCGCTGCAGTGATCACGAAGGTGCAGCAGCTGGGGGCTGTCCGCTAACAGTGCTCTTCTCTGCGTGGTCCCTCTTGAGGGCAGGCCTGGGCAGCGCCCTCTGGGGCTGCCACACCATCTCTTCATTTGCAGCGTTAGGAACTTGGGTTAGCGTGACACCAAGAGCCGGTAGCTCTTCAAAAGCACTGAAGTCAGGTGAGAGACTCAATAATAGGGCAGTTAGATTCCTGGAGACCAGCAGGCTTGGCTAGGAAACCTGACTCCTTAAAAGCTGAGGGGCCTTAGACGTGTATCTTCCCTGAGCTTTGTTTTCCACATCTGTAAAATGGGAGTACCAACAGTGCCTATTTCAGAGAGTTACTATGAAGACTGGATGCGAAAATGTTTTGAGTGCTTAGCTCTGTGTGCCCCATAGCAAGCTCAGTCGGTGTACAATTTACAACAGCTATTGTAACTAGAGCTCCATTTGCAAACACAGTGCAAACCTGTACTTTAATATAAAAAATATATAGCATGAATACACACACACACACAGACACACACGCACACATATATCTCATGTATATATGAGACATAAAGGGCTCTTCTCCTTTCAGAAAGATAAAAGCAGGGTAGGACATTATCTAGTATCAGCATCCCAAGTGAAAACTGCATTATCTTAAAACTACCCTTAACAAAGACATTCTAAGCAGAGAAAGATTAATATCAGTCCGAGGAGTCTTTTCAAAAGAGCTAATAGATCCTATCATGGAAACAGATTAAAGGAAATGCAAAAAAGGGAGGGAATGCCTCCCCCTTCCCGGGGCAGAGATGAACTTTATTCTAAGTTACCATCAATGTTTTTCTTTTTGTATTTAGTCTTCTCCTTTTCTAGTTCTTTGCTGTAGTTATTTACAAGCTTATGCTTTAGTGGACTGAATAAGAAGTATTCTTACAGAGTCAGAAGCCAAATCACAGTGTAGGAGACAGGAACTGGGGGCTGCCTGGAGAGTGAGTGTAAGGGGACTGCCGTGCGTGTATCACCTGGTGGCTGACAGTTCTGGGGGCGCACTCTAAAGATCTGGGGAAGATGGGGGTCCATTTATTCAATTTTGAATCCCCATGCTCTCCATTAGGGTCTCCCAACATGTTGGGTCAATGTCTAAGGGTTAAAGGGAGGAGGCTGAGGTCGGAGTAGTGGTTCTTTTCTGATTCCTGTGGCGCACTGTCCCTTAAGTGCATTTCTCTCAGATCTGGCCCTGTGCTAATGTCGCTTCTTGTCCTAGAGCCATAGCTGAAGAAATCTGGTCATGTCTTCTCTGTGTTGGTCTCTATGGAAAGACATAGTCAGCTAAGTCAAGGTTCACAGTATGAAGTCTCTTTGCTGGCCACCAGGAAGATTGGACTCCCTATCTTAAATACCTTTCTCTTCTCCTTTCCAGTTTCTTATGAGCAACATTGAACTTGCCCTACAAAAGATAAAACAAGAAGAATCACAATCCAGAGATCTCAAGCAGGTGTTTACAGCTGCTGATTGCATGCACACGAAGATGGTGGCTTATAATACATTCAGGTAAGCCATATTCTGCTAGCAGTAATCTGTTTTCTCCTCAAGATTGTCCAAAGAACAGAAAGGACAATTTCTTCCCTAGTGTTTCTTTCTTCATTAATTCCCTACATACTTTTTTTTTTTTTACTAGGAATTGGTATTTCTTTACATTCGTATTACTTTGTGGTCAAGTTTTGCCCATTTCTAGTAAATTTTATGCATTTGCATATAAAAGAAGTTCCTAGGGGAGAACAGAGAGGCAAAGGCATAGTAAGTCAGTTGGGCACATTGTCTTATGAATCATGCGGGGCATTGAAGGATCAGGGGAATGCCAGGAAGGCTGCATCTGAATGAGAAAGGCTGAAAGCAGTGCAGCTAAGAGCACCCCTCTGAAATCTGAGGAATCTAGGAGGGACATCTCCTTAGGAATGCGATCCAGTTGGAAAAGATAGTGGAAAGTTCGGCAGTTATCAGAGGAAAGGTGCTATGTATGCATCTGTGTGTATGTGCGCTCACACACGTATGTATCTTGAAAGACACAAAAATGTAGAAATCAAGGGGAAAATATATGACAGAGGTTAGAAGTATTATGAGAAATCATGAACAATAAAGATTTTCTCTAAGGTTAAGCTGAATTCTAGGACTGTCCAGTGACTGACCTAGGCAAATTTCCAAACAGCAGAAACACAGGGAAATTCAAATTCAGGGTCTGGTACAATTGTGAGACTTCTTAGCCTGAAAACAAAGTGAATGGAGCGTTCAGGAGAATGTAAATTAAATCACAGATGGAGGACAAAGGGGACTTTCTCTTTAGGCTGAGAATGCTGGCTCCTAAAAACAATAGTGGCTGAAAGCTACATAGGAAACTCAGCTTGATACAGTCAAGATGTGGCTGAGAAATGAAGACGTGAGCCCAGGAGAGGGTGGCAGGGAGGTCTTTCTAACTTTGTGTCTGAAGTTGCCTGTTGCATCAATACCTGGTGACCCGAGCCCTCCATTTGGCCCAGAGTGTCCCCAGAGCTCATTTGTTATTTCAACAAACCTCTTCTGTGCCTCCAAAATATTCTTTTGAGAGCAGCAGTCAGAGGACATATTTTTATTGTTTAGAATTCCCGAGCTTCTGGGATCAATAAGAATTTATAGTTCTTTGTTATTGTTCATAGCAGTACACATGTTCATGGCCTCTTGGAAAATAATGGAGACAGGGTAAAGAGCAGAGACAATTGCTCAGGCCATGGACTAATGGAAAGCAGTGGAGGGGAAAGCAAATTTCCATCAGAAATGAGGGAGTGGTTTCGTTTTATTATTTTGCGTTCTTTTACAAAAGCGTCCATTCTCCTAGTACTCTAGCAGTGTCTATTGGAAACACTTTAGTAAGTTTATGGGGCTTTGGGGGAAGCACTTAGGCCAGGCAGGAGATCCAAGGAGGAAAAGTTGCTTTGCGGCCTGACCCTAATTGTGGGCGGAATAAAGGATGGCCACACTGTGTGATTGCAGGGTGACCTCAAGGCTCAGAAAGATGATCAGAAAAAACTAGCTCCCAATATTTAGGCCCTCTCCTGGCCAGAAATTCCTTAAGACAGAAATCAGATCAGGCTGTACCTGGTCTGAAAAACCCTTCAGTGGCTTCCAATAAGATGCAAACGTTTTATTGCAGCCGGCAGGGCCTTGAGCGATGCAACTCTGGATTTCCAGTGTCATCACTTCTTTTCCTCCAGCTCTGTCCTCTGGCCTTGCTGACCGTCAGTCACTTGCTTTCTCAAACACGTCAAGCTCTTTCCCTCCTCCAAGCCTATGCACACGCAGTTCTCTCTGCTCAGAACGTCCACACCACCATCCTTTTCGCGGCAAACCCTGGGACTCATTGTAGATGCTGCTTCCTCCTAGGGGATTTCTTTCTAGTCTACCTAAAGTAGATCACTCACTGTTTTTCTTAGCCCCTTGTTTATATCTTTCATAGCACTTAGCACAACTTGCAGTTAAGTTTATTTAAGTGTGTGTGTGCCTGGGTGTGTCTTCTCCTATTAGAATGTGAGCTTTCTGAGGAGCAGGGTCCTCGACAGCCCTGTTCACTGCCCTAAACCTGGCAACTCGTGCTGGGCTCACTACATATCACAGTTCCTGAATGGAATAATGAGGTGCTAGGATTATTCTTGGGGGTTCTGTCTCCAGATGAGAGTGCAGAAGAGGCGTCAAGAGGTCCTGGTCCGTGTGATATGCTTGGTGTCGGGCACTGCGCCATCTGTGGGTCATGGTCTTCAGCCCTCTTTTTTGCTCTTCACGTTCTTTCCTGGGCAAAGGCAAAGAAAGTACATAGTCAGTTGCGATCACACCACATCCTAATTTAATTCTGTGCTTGGAGCTTTTACTAGCTAATATTGTTCTTTTATTTCTGTAAGTATGTATGAGTGTATATTCTAGCTCCTCTCACCAGAACGTAACCTCTTTGAGGGCAAGGACCTTCTCTTTCTTGTTTTTTGCTTTAAGTTTATCACTTTTCACAGTGCCTGGGTGTGAATATTTGTTGAGTGGCTGCATTTTATCCAGCCCCCACTGCTTTGGCTGTCAGCTAAAGGCTGAGTTCTCCATTTAGTTCCTCCTGCTCAGACCGTTTTCCTGAATTATAAATCTGGAAGTACGAATGCCTCCGAGACATCTCCCCTTTGGATGTCCCTAAGGCATCCCCAAATAACTTTCCCTAAATTGACCTCTTTTTCTTTCCCATAAAGTTGTAGCCGGGGACCCTGTCTTGGTAAAGGCCACCATACTTGTCCCCAGGGCCTGGGCCAGGGTCTACCTTGTCTTTCCCCTATCTTGACCTCTCCCACCCTCTTGAAATTGCACTTCTTAAACGACCTCTCTCCATCTCTAGCTTCACTGTTGCAGTTCAGCTTTTCATCTGTTCACCTGGACTCCTCGTCTTAACACTCATCCTCCAAAGCTGTGCCAGAGTGACCTCCCTAAAATCTGATCGTGTCGTTCCTTTGCTCTAGGGTAAATCCCAACCTTTTAGTGTTTCATGTGAGTTTGGTCATGATCTGACCCTTGCCTCCATCTCTTCCCTTATTTCCATCTCACTCGAATTATTCTTTTGGAGAAGTCACCGTTTATTGAGCACTTACTGTGGACCATACATCGTGCTAAATGCTTTTCCTGTATTATCCACTGGTAGCCCGTGTTGAGTTATTCGCTTATTTCCCTGCCTCCACAATTGGCTCCCGCCAAGTACAGTAGGTGTTCGTTGAATAATTTAATGAATGGTCCTATTTCCCAAGGAACATTCTGTCTAAAGTTTGCATCAAACAAGTAAATAATTGATTACCTTGCTCTGGGGAAGGGAAATCTGTCTCTGACTGTAGGGAAGTCAGGGAGAGCTAGTCCCGACTCTCCCAAGTCAAGTGACTTGGGCAACTCACTTCACCTACCTACACCTCACTCTTCGGTCCATATAATGGTCTCTAAGGCCCCTTCTAGGCGCTGACATTGTGAAACATTCTGTAGGTTTATGAATACACTTGTAAAATGTTCCCTTTTCAAATTTGTGCATCGAAGTAGTAGAGTGGGCGGGCAGAGGCAGGACTGCAGTGTAGGCCTCTGGGCTTCACCTCTGTGGCCCTCATTTTCTCCCCTGCTTACATACCTGGCCCTCTCAGTATGTACCTGGCACCTCAGAGCTCAGGCTTGCTGCTTTGGGCCGCAGTCCAAGCCCCGGGCATTTTCTTTCTCCTCAGAGATTTGCACCGCTTCTCAGGGAAACCTTGCGGGCAGGAGCTAATAAACTATCTCTGCATAAGGTGCCGTGGTTGATAATGGATTACTGGATTAACTTGTGGGCCTTCCTGAGATATTTGCCTCAAAATTGACCTGAAGGAATGCAGGGGCAGGTGGAAACAGAGGGCAGTTTTGGGAGGGAGTGTTTCTCTTCTGCCTTGTGGGGCTAGCTGGCTCTGCCTCTAGGCTGGACCTATTTCTCTGGGACACTTTTTTCACGGTCTGTCAGATTGGCCTGTGACAGCCATGAATTGTTATCGAAGAAAGTGCAGAGAGCCTTTCTCAGAGCCTCGATACCCGACGGGCAGGTTTCAGCAGGGAGCCAGGCAGGGACTAGGCTTGGCAGGGCTAGTGTTTCGTGCAGTTGGGAACATGGGCAGGGTGAGGCTTCCTGATGGGGGCCCTGGACTCAGAACCCTAGGCGACAGCAGCAGTGAGGGCCCTGTGCCAGGGAAGACGTGGCCAGCCCCTCCCTCCGGCCACCTCCCCGAGCCTTGATCTCTCCATCAGAGATGACACCCGCCCCATGTAGCCTGCATGTATTTTGGTTTTCGGTGTGCTCAGTGCTCACCTCTTTTCCAAGGGCAGGGCACATGCCCGGTTCACCCTGGAGTCTTTCCTAGATACCTCCAGCACCCCGTGTCTCAGGCCTCAGTGAATGTAGTGAATTATTACACCATTCTTCCTCAGACCCCCATTATCAACTGTGGGATCAGGAGATTTCCTGTGAGCATCGATGTAATAAATTCCAAGATTTACAGCCTCGAGGAAATTTTCGTTCTTGTAAACTTAAAATTCTTCCTGAGAGAGGTAGTATAATGTAGTAAACAGATTCAATTTTAGACTTGTAGGCTTGCATCCAAATCTCAGCTCTGCCGTTCGTCAGCTTGGTGGCCTTGAGTAAGTTGCTGAGCAATGTTTTCACCTACAAAATGGGGATGGTAATAATACCTACTGCATAGAGCTGTTGTGATGAATAAATCTGATGACGTATGTTAAGTTCTTATTGTAGCACACTGTAGTGCGTAGCGGACACTAGAAAATGAAAACCCTTTATCCCAATAGTTGGAATAGTTTGAAATAGTCACTGAAAATAGTAGTAGGAATCTATGTCCTGTTTTCGATATTTCAGTAAGTTCTGTATTTACTCTTGATGAGGTCATTGAAAGCATTCTTTAATAAATGAGGTTGGAAGAAGCCCTTTAAAAACTTGGAGGCCATGAAGGTGGAAAATAAACATCACCGTTGGTGGACCAAGGTTGGGAAACATTAATATAATCCACCCCGTTACTGTCCTTTACTTCAAGGAAGATTATAAATTTAGTGCTCAGAAAATTGTAATGATCTCATCCTGATTTATCTCAGACAGTTATCTCTCCTTTTATGTGGTTTTGCTCTATCTTTTTTTGAAAAACTCTGTGTACATTGGTGTTTTTATTGTAAGCCTAACTAACATCTTTTAAGGAAGCCACTAGTCTATGAATCTATGTGAACAGAAGGAAAAACCAAGACAAATTCCAAAAGCACTCAAACATGTACTCTCATCTTGAACCAAATAGACACTTTGACAGTGTCCATACCATATCTTTGAGATACGAGCCTCAGCATACATTTTTGAAAACAGCATTTTGAACCTTCCTAAAAGCATTAAATATAAATAAATGTGATGTCATAGAAAAAATGCTGGCCTGGGAATCAAAGAGACCGAGATCTTTGATTTGATTCTGTCAATGCCTGATGGTGTTGTTTGTACTGGTGAGGGCTTAGTTTTTAAAAAGCAGAATCCTCTCTGGCTAGTTAAGCAGAAAAGGAATTTTTAAAAAGGATCCTGGGTGGTTCACAGTATCTTTGGAAGGGCTGGAGCAACAAGCTTGAGGCTCAGTTCTAGGAACAGTGCCCAGAACTGGGCTGTAGAACTTGTCTGATGAGAAAATGGCCTCTGTTCCTACTGCACCACCCACACTCGTTGCTACATTTGCGCTGCTGCCAAGAACTTGATTTTACCACAACCATCACTGCCACTACTTTTGGCAACCTTGTGTCCTTTGCTACCGCTGAAAGCTGGACCCCTCTGACACCAAAGGTGGCCACGCCTAGCTGGTTTTCTCTTGTTAATCCCTTCCAAGTCAAGGTCTCATGTAAGCTTCCCCGATGGGCAGAGCCTGGATCACCAGCATGTTTCTAACTGCAAGGAAGCCTGGGAAATTGAGCTCTGACTTCCATGTTGGGGTGACGGAGAAAATAACATGGTAATTTCCCCAAATATAGATGGGCGATTTAAAAGGTACCCTCTTCATTTGCTATGACGGCAAATCCAAGCCAAGATGAGCCAAACAGGGGACGTAAAATGTCAACATTAGGAACTGAACTCCTTGTCTGTAAACAAACCAAGCAAAACACTTGCCTGGTTTTAGCACTTCGCAAATACTGTTCTGATCCACCCGGGCAGCTAAACAAAATACAGACTCCTCCTCCCCTATATTCCACTACTTTTGCAATCTCTGACACGCCTTTCTGAGTTTAAATTGCCCTCAGTGAAGGCATTGGATTACTTTCAAGTTCATGGATTGATAGCTGGCAATCGTGTTTTGTTGGGTTTTTGTTTAATGTTTTTTAAAATTAAGAGTTTAAACATAAAAGTCTGTATTTCTCTCTCCTCTTGAAAAATAGAAACTGGGCCTACATTTCCCCATGTCAACTGTCAGTTGGGGGTGAGTGGCAACTGTCTGCCTCAGACTGTACCTGGTCTCTGCACTCTTCCCCAGTCTCTACAATTGCTTATTGTCCTATACCTTCTCCCATTTATCTTGCCTGCATATCCCAGAAGGTACTTGACGAGGTAACCCTTGGATTAGATAATTTTAAGGTCCCTTCCAGCCATAAAATTCCATTATTTTGTACCCTAGGTATATTGGAAATAGGCATTTAGGAACCAATTGTGTAAATAGCCCAAAATAGAACTGGAGACTGATTTTTAAATTAGAACCCAAGTGTGATTTTATATCTAAAAATCCAAAAGACTCAATTTCAAAATGATTAGAAATATTAAGAATATTTAGGAAAGTAGCTAAATACAAGAAAACTACATAAAAAGCAATAGTTTTACTAGTAATAAACAGGAAATATTATGCAATGGGGGGTACTATTCACTATAGCAACAAAATTATGAAATACCTGGGAATAAATTGGACAAGAAATGTGTAAGACTAAAATGAATACAATTTCAAAATTTTATCATATCTCTGAATGGGAAGACACTATTTTAAAAATTCTAATCTGTCCAAATTAATCTAGATTTGAAGCAAGTCTAATCAGAATTTACGATGTGGGTTTTTGTTGTTGCTGTTGTTAGATTTGGTTTTGTTTTGCAGGGTTAGGGGAGAGAAATTGGCTCATTGATTTTGAGGTCCCTCAAGAAAAATCAGGGATTGAAAAAAATGTTGAAAAGGAAGAATATTACAGTCAAGATACTAGAATTTATGTAGTTTATAGATATTTGAAAACACTGTAATATACTGATAGAGGATTAAACTAAAATACCAGTGAAACAGAGTATAGAGCCCGTAAAAGGTTCATTTTTATGGACTTTATTATAAGGTGCAGAGAAATCCTCAATTCAGTGGACAATGAATGGATTAATAATAAAGGTTTTAGTGATAATTGATTAGGAAACATTTAATACATTTTAATTTTGTGGTAGGTAGGGCACAGTTTCCAAAAACCATAAAGGAAAAGTTGACTGTATTGACTACAGGAAAATTTTCTATTTCTCTAGGCAAAAAATACTGTAAACAAATTTAAAAGACAAGGGACAGACTGAGAGAAAATATTTACAACCAGTATAAGAACCAGGGGATTGACATTAAGAATTTATGAAAAACTGTAAAACCAACAGACAAAAATGGGTTAAGGACAGGAATAAACAATTCTCAGAAGCAATACAAACAGCCTTTAAACCTATGAAAAGAAGCCCAATAATCACGCAAGCTGAAACAACAATGAAATATTTCCACCTATTGTATTGGTGACATTTAAAAAGAATAACATAACTGGCTCCAGATGAGCATGTGGGATAACAGGTACTTTCATTTTCTATTGATAGGAGTTTAAATTGGTTCAGCATTTTAGAGGGCAATTGGCAGTATCTAATGCTTAGACCCTTTTACCTAGTCATTGCACGTTTAGAAACTTTTTACTCAGAAAAAATTTGACAAGTGGATTGTAATAGATATGTGTGTGTGTGTGTGTGTGTGTGTGTGCGCGCGCGCACACAATATTTATCGCAGCAAGCTTTGTAATAGCAAAAATTTGGAAAAATCAAATGTCCAACAATAGGGGAGTAGTTGGATAAATTCTACTGCTTTGGTTTAAGACTGTACTATTTAGCCATTAGAAAGAATGAGATAGGCCAAATATGCATACTTGAGAAAATGTTCAATGTGTTAGTCAGGATTGGTTAAGTAATGCTGCAGCAATAACTAACCCCCAAGTCTCAGGGAACTAAATCAACAAAGGTTATTTCTTGTTTACTCTGTGTATCCATTGTTGTTGTCAGAGGGAGCTTTGTTCACAGTAGCCACTCAGGGACTGAATCTGACAGAACAGCCACTACCTTGAATATACCAGAGAGAGAAGAGAGCTTTGGAGGGTCAAGCCCAATAAGTCTCAGCTGGCAAGAAATACATATCATTTACACTCTCAATTCATTGGCCAGTACTAGTCACGTGGCTCCACCCATATGTTCAGAGGAAAGAGGGAAACCAGATGTTAGATAAACAGCACTAATGGCTACCATATATATATCATGCTGTTTTGTAGATAAAGCAAAATTCAGAAGTCTGTATAATATGATCCTATTTATGCCAAAAGTCTAAAGGTTATATGTGCATGTATATTTATATAAATATTTCAGGGATTGTGTATCCTTTGAAGAAGTCCTAGCAGGCTGCACACCAAGCTGCCTCATTCTTTGATTTTTTTTTTAACAATGAGCAATTGTAGAAAAAAAATTAAAAAGATAAATAAAGCTCAAGCAAATAAAACCAAAAAGCCTGGGCAAAGAGCACTGAGCATTTTTTGTTTCTTGCTTCAGCTTCCAGAAAGAGCTAATGACAAATGCTGGCAGAATGCTTAGAGCAGAAGTCAAGAGTCTCATAATCATAGAGCAGGGTATGAGTTGTTCCACTTGATGCTCTACTCTGATTATTGATTAGAGTCAAATAATTTTAATGTGCTTACTTAAAATTCTTTTATTATGGGCCATAATATTTTATATTTATGTTACAGAATTCCAGAGCTTCGCAATTAAATTGAGGATGGAATCATTTTTATAATTTTCAAATTCTTGTCAAATTAGCAACAAACTCTTACCCATTTATTTTCCCCACTTAGATTGAATCATTAATATTTTACTAGTATTTGCTTTATCATGCATCTCTCCATTCATACACCCCTCTCTCCATCCATCAATCCATCTTAACTTTGGTGCATTTCAAAGAAAATCACAGACATCAATTACTTCCCTCTAAGTATATCAGCATGCTTACCATTTATTTACATTTTTTCCTTTTGATGTAAAATTTATATTCAATAAAATGCATCAACCTTAAGTATACATTTGCTTAATTTTGACAAATGCATACACCTGTGCAACACAAATCCCTATTAAGATGTACAACATTACCGTCACCCAGAAAGTTCCCTCACACCCCATCCTAGTCAGTCCCTGCCCACATCCCCCATTCAAGGGGCAGCCACTTTTCTGATTTTTTTCACAGTAAATGGCTTTTTCCCTGTTCTAGAATTTCATATAAATGAAATTATACAGCATATATTCTTTTGTGGATTCTCTTATTAAGTATGATTTTGAGAATTATCCATATTGTTGACTGTATCAGTAATTCATTCCTTCATATTGCTGAGTAGTGTTCCATTATATGAGAATACCACAATTTGTTTATTCTTTCCCCTGCTGATAGACACCTGGGTTACTTCCAACTTTTGGCTAATATAAATAAACCTGCTCTGAACATTTTTGTACAAATATTTTTGTGAACATAATTTTCTTTCTCTTGGTTACATAACTATGAACGGAATTGCTAGCACATAGGTGTATGTTTAGTTTTTTTAAGAAACTGGCAGACCTTTTACCAAAAGAGGTTATACCAGTTTACATTTCCCCTAACAACGTACAAGGGTTCTAACTGCTTCACAATCTTGCCAACATTTGCTATTATTAGGCTTTTTAATTTAAGCAATCTAGTAGACATGTAGTACTATCCCATTGTAGTTAAATTTGCATTTTCGTGACAACCCATGATGTTGAGCACTTTTTTTCATGTGTTTATTGGCTGTTTGTATTTTGTGTGTGTGTGAAGTGTCTTTTCAGATCTTTTGCCAATTTTTATTGGTTGTTTGTTGTATTATTATTGAGTTGTTGGAATTCTTTATATTTCCTGGATACAAGTCATTTGTCAGATACACGTTTTGCGAATGTTTTTCTCCCAGTCTCTGGCTTTCCTATTCACTTTCTCAGTGGTGTCCTTTGATGAATACTGTATATATTTTAAATTTTGATGAAGTCCAAATTGTCAGTCTTTTCTTTTAAGGTTATTGCTTTCTGCCTAAGATGTCTTTGGCTGCCTCAAAGTCACCAAGATAGACTCCTATGTTTTTCTCTAATAGCTTTATGATTTTAGCTTTTACTTTTAAGTCTATGATTCATCTCAAATTAAATTTTATATATGCTGTGGGATCAGCATGCAGGTTTATTTTACTTAAATTCTTAAAATGCTTATTCCAAAGTTTTCTATTATAAGCCAGAATATTTTATATTGAAGTAAAACAATTCCAGAGCTTTAAAATATAATTTTGAAATGGAAGAGTTTAAAATTTTTTTCAAATTTTTATTAAATTAGTGACCGTGTCTTCCCCATTCATTTTCTTCTTGTTCTGTGACTTAGTTTTGACTATTAAAATTGCAAATTCTCCTTTGCAAAAGAAACTGAAATGTTGATCTTTTATACCTCCACCAATTTCCTTATGTAGTACATTCCCACTTCTTGAGGATTGAAATATTCTCACTACATTAATATCCCAGTTAACTGAGGAATGCTAGATACCAATGATCTTGTTAACTGAAGGAAACTGTATACTACACATGTATAACAGATTGTATTTTTCAAAGATGGCTGCAGCAGTGTCCAACATGTGAACTTGACACTCGTTCCATGGAGAGGTGGGGTCTATGCCATTTCCCTTTGAATCTTGAGAGGCTTTGTGCTTCACTTGTAACCAATAGAATGCGACAGAAGTGATGCTGTGTGAGACAACTGAGGCCAGTTCAGAAAAGATGATGCAGCTTCTACATTGTATGACCTGACACTTACTTTTGGAACCCTGTACTACCGTGTAAGAAGTTCTACCACCTTGAGGTTGCCATGCTATGAAGAAGCCCAAGCTACATGGAGAAACCACTTGTAGATGGTAATTCAAGTGACAGCCCAAACTGAAATCTCAGCTGATGGCCCTTGCCATGCACTGGATTTATGAGCAAAGACACCTTCACATAATTCAAGCCCCCAGTTACAGAATCACCCAAGTTGAAATTCCAGACCTTCTTCTGTGCCCTGTCGGAATTCCTGACCCACAGAATTCATGAACATAACAAAAGAGTTGCTTTAAGCACTTGATTTTTAGGGTAATTTGTTAAACAACAATATTAACTGAAGCAGCGTGCACCAACACATTTTGGGGAATTAGAATACGGAAAATATGCAGCCCTCAAATTAAGCATTCGATTTTTAATTTTTTGAGAAACAGTCTGATGTCTTTTAGTGCCTCAGAGTCCTGGCTTCCCAGTTCTTTAACTGCAGAGGTGGAGAAATCCTGTGCCACATCTTGGAAGTTGCTCTTGTGAAAAGACCTCCACATCAGTTAGAACACAGAATATGCTGGGTTGGGGAAAAAAAGTAAAGAAATAATTCTTAGTATGTGTACCTTCCATCTGGAATAATAGTAGTAAAATTTCCTTCTTCTACCCGAACTGAGCCAGGTGAGGTGGGGGTGGAGGCTTTTGTGAATTTAGATACGTTTTACATCCGAAGAAGAAGATGTGGTCTCATTTTCCAAGAACACATTTGATTTTTTTAGGCACTAATTTATTTTTAAATTTACATTCACTCTTTTTGGTGTACAATTCTATGATTGTGACAAATTCCTAGAGTTGTGCAACTGCCACCGCAATAAAGATACAGAACAGTTCCATCACACCTGCCCCCTCACACACCCCCCCACCCCCACAGGAATAATGCTTTCTTTTGAGTAAATACCTAGGAGTGGAATGTGTGGACCATACGGTAGGCATATGTTTCACTTTTTGAGAAACTACCAAACTGGTATTTTTTGTTGTTGTTTTAGAGGTGTTTTTTACATCTTTTTTACATTTTCCCCTGGATATTTCATACTTTGGGTGCCATTATAAATGGCATCTTTTTTAGTGGTTGCCCCAGAGTTTGCAATACTGTACACGTTTACAGTTATTCCAAGTCCACTTTTAAATAGCACTATACCACTTCATGAATAGTGAGGAAACCTTATAATAACATCACGGTCATTCATTTCACTTATACAGAAGCATCTATATGTTCATATACATGTATATGCACGTAATTGAATACATTGTTGCTATTATTTTGAACAAATTATATATGTTAGATCACTTAAGAAAAATAAGTTTTTTATCGACTTACTTATTCCTTCTCTAATGCTCTTTCTTTTTTTAAACTTTTTCTTTTATATTGGAGTATAGTTGATTAACAATGTCGTGATAGTTTTCAGGTGTACAGCAAAGTGATTCAGTTATACATATACATGTATCTATTCTTTTTCAAATTATTTTCCCATTTAGGTTGTTATGTAATACTGAATAGAGACCCCTGTGCTATACAGTAGGTCCTTATCCATTTTAATTTATTTATTTTTTGCAGTACGCGGGCCTTTCGCTGTTGTGGCCTCTCCCATTGCGGAGCATAGGCTCCGGACGCGCAGGCTCAGCGGCCATGGCTCACAGGCCCAGCCGCTCCACGGCATGTGGGATCTTCCCGGACCAGGGCACGAACCCACGTCCCTTGCATCAGCATGAGGACTCTCAACCACTGCGCCACCAGGGAAGCCCTCCATTTTAAATATGGCAGTGTGTACACGTCAATCCCAAACTCCCTAACAATCCCTAATGCTCTTTCTTTATATAGATACAAGTTTCTGATCTATATCAATTTCCTTCTTTCTGAAGAACTTCTTTTAAACATTTCTTGGAGGGCAGGTCTACTGGCAACAAATTCCCTCAGTATGTGTTTGTCTGAGAAAATTTTTATTTCTCCTTCACTTTTGAGGGATAGTTTCACAGGATACAGAATTCTAGCTTGGTTTTTTTTCTCTCAACACTTTAAATATTTCACATCACCCTCTTCTTGCCTGCATGGTTTTTGAGGAGAAATAGGATGTAATTCTTATCTTTGCCCGTCTATAGATAAGGTATTTTTTTCCCTTTGACTTCTTTCAAGATTTTTTTTCTTTATCTTTGACTTTCTACAGATTAAATATGATGTGCCTAGGTGTAATTTCGGGGGAGCATTTATCCTGCCTGGTGTTCGCTGGGCTCCTGGATCCATGGTTGGTGTCTGACATTAATTTGGGGAAATTTTCATTCGTATTGCTTCACGTATTTCTGCTGTCCCTTTCTCTCTTTCCTCTCCTTCTGGTATTCCCATTACACATATGCTATAACTTTTTGTAGTTTTCCAGAAGTTCTCGGATATTCTGTTCCATTTTTTAAGTCTTTTTTCTCTTTGTTTTTCAGTTTTGGACATTTCTATTGATGTTTCTATCCTCAAATGCAGAGATGCTTTCCTCAGCTATATACTAATGAGCCCATCAAAGGCATTCTTCATTTCTGGTAGTGTTTTTGAGATCTACCATTTCTTCTTGATTATTTCTTAGAATTTCCATCTCTCTGTTATCCATCTATTCTTACATGTTGTCTACTTTTTGCATGAGAGCCCTTAGCATGTTAATCATAGTCGTTTTAAATTTGCAGACTGACAATTACAACATCCCTGCCATATCTGAGTCTGGTTCTGATGCTTGCTCTGTCTCTTCAAACTATGTTTTTTGCCTTTTAGTATGCCTTTTAACTCTTTGCTGAAACCAGACATGATGTACTAGATAAAAGAAACTCTGGTAAATAAGCCTTTGGTGATGTGGTGGTAAGGTGTCGGGGGAGAAGTGTTCTCTATCGCTATGATTAGGCTTCAGTCTTTTTAGTGTGCCTGTGTCCCTCAACTGTAAACTTCATAAGTACCTTTTAGTTTCCTCCCTTACCCCTCTAGGTGGGATAGGATGGCCGGAGGGGGCTAGATTTGGGTATTTCCTTTCCCTTATGTGTAAGGCTCGAGGGGGCTGGAGTTGAGTATTTCCCTTTCCCCAGGTGGGTTAGGCTCTGATAAAACCCCATTGGTAAAATGGTTTCCCTTGAAGGCAGGCGTTGTTAAGAAGAACAGAATGCTCTTGCACATTTCAAACTGGTTACTTTTCTCCTCTCCGGCCAGAAGCCAGAGAGAATTTTTCCTTGATATTCACTGTGAGAACCTGGTAAAGCTCCTGGAGATAAAGCTCACACAAGTTTGGGGCTCCCTTGATGACTGGCCTCCCCAGGAATTTTTATCTCTTAGATTTGTCCACATGGAGCCTCCAGAAATTCATCAGTTACAGTTCAGATTTTCCTACCCTGCTACTGGTTCCCACCGAGGTTTCTGCTTGTGGGTTTCTGCTCTGATAAGTCATGATTCTTTGTATCTGAGTGTCTATTTGAGGGACAGTGGTTTGCCCAGTGACCTCCCTTCTCAGATGGATCTAAGAAGAATTGTTGATTTTTCAGTTTCTTCAGCTTTTTACTTCCCAAATTGTTTTTTTAAAGTGATTGTATCATCTTCATTTTTACCAAGAGTCTTTGAGAGTTCCAATTCCTCTACATGCTTACCACACGTGGTATGGTCCATTTGTTTAATTTTAGCCATCCTAATAGATGAGTAGTAGTATTTCATTGTTGTTTTTACTTGAGTTTTCCTAATGATTAATGATGTTAAACATATTTTCATGAGCTGCTTTGCCATCCATAAATCTTTGGTGAAGCCAGAGGAGATTTCAGGTCTTTTTCCCAAACATTTTTTGAGTTTTTTGTTTTCTTGTTCCTGTTTTGTGAGTTCCTTATTTATTCTGGATACAAGTCCCTTATCAGATATATGCTTGCCAAATATATTTGTCTGTGGCTTGTGATTTTATTCCCTTAAAAAAGTATCTTTTGAAGAGAAAAAGGTTTAAATTCTGATTAAGTTCAATTTATCAATATTTACTTTTATGGATCATGATTTTGGAATTAGATCTAAGAAATCTTTGACTAATTCAAGGTCACAGAAGTTTTCTTCTAGAGGCATTATAGTTTTACAATCAGGTCTATGATTCACTTTAAGTTAATTTTTTGTTTGTGGTGTGAAATAAGGATTGAAGTTTTATTTGTTCGTTTATATGTAGATATGCATTTTTTCAGCACCGTTTGTTGAAAGAAACACTATCATTTCTCCACTGAATTGCCTTAGAACTATTGTTGAAAATCAGTGTCCATATATGATGAGCCTTTTTCTGTTCTGTTCCATTGATCTGTCCGTCTCGTCACTGATACCACTCTTTCTTGATTAATGTATCTCTATAATAAATGTTGAAATCAGGTAGTATTAGTTCTCCAACTTTGTTCTTCTCTTTCAAAGTTATTTTGGCTATACTAGGTTGTTGTATTTCCTTTGGTACTTTGGAATCAGCCTGTTAATTTATATAACAAGCCCTGCTGGGATTTTGACTGCAATAGCATTAAATCTATAGATAAACTTGTGGACAACATTGAGTCTTCTGACTCATGAACATGGTGTATCTCTCCATTTATTTGGAATTTAATTTGTCTCAGACATACTTTATAGTTTTCAGGGTACAGGGCTTGCACATCTCTTGTCAGATTTATCCCTGAACATTTCATATTTTTGATGCTTTTGTAAATTGTATTGTTTTTAATTTTAATTTCCAATTGTATATTGCTAGTATATATAAATAGGATTGATATTTGTGTATTGATCTTATATCCTGATACATTGCTGAACTCACCTGTTTGTCCTAATAGCTTTCTTTTTTATTCCATCAGGTTTTTTATATTGACAGTCATGTCATCTGAGAATAAAGGCAGTTATACTTCTTTATTTCCAAACTGGATTCATTTGACATCATTCTCTTGTTCCTAAAATTAGGGGGAAGGCATTTAATCTTTTAACATTAGGTGTAATGTTAGTTAAGAGTTTTTGGTAATTGTCTTTTATCAGGTTGCGGAAGTTCCTTGTTATTCCTATGTCGTTGAGTGTTAGATTTTGTCAAGTCCTTTTTCTGCATCTGTCGAAATGATCGGATTAGTTTTTTGTTTTAGTTTGTTAATTTAATAACTTACATTGATTGATTTTTCAAATGTTAAAACTTGCATTTCTGGGATAAATTTCACTTGGTCATGATGTTGTTTTCCCTTTTATAGTTGTTGTATTTAATCTGTGAAAATTTTGTTTAGAGTTTTTGCCTGTATTTTCATGAAGCCTCACAGAATGAGTTCTGTGCCTGTAATGGTGACCAGGTCACTTTACCTGTTGGGATTTCATTTCCTTACTTGTAAAAGGAAGAGGCTGGATTGATGATCTATCTGTTATTTTCCATTCTGATGGAAAATGGTCTTTTCCATTATTCATATTTATTTTCCCATGATTTACATTTATCTTCATTTAGCCCTTTACATTGTTTTGCATATCTTTTATTATATATAAAAGTACAATAGCATAAGCATATTACTGTTAAGTGGTAAATTGAGGGTGACTGCTCAAAAACTTTTCAGCGGTGTGGTGCTGCTCGATCAAACAATTTTGGAAACAATGCTGTATATAATTCTCCTGGCCATCAGGACTAGGCTTTCTCATAGGCCTCAGTCTTTTCCCACCTGGAACACTTTGCTATTAGTCTTTGAGGTTGTATTAGACAATTATATAAAACTCGTCTCATCCTTCAAATAACCCTGCAAGGCAGACTCATTAATCAGCTCAAGGTCACGGGGCAGAGCTGGGATTCAGACCTAAATCTGTTTGATTCCAAATCTGATATTTTCTCTTTCAAAACTTAAATGGAAGTGTAATTACTAAAATTTTAACTATACCAAAATGTGCTGAAAGACACTATATACCCACTACCCAGAATTAATAAAAGTTAACATTTTTTCTACATTTTCTTTTTATCTCTTTTTTTAAAAATTAAGTAAGAAGTGGATATACAGCTAATGCCTGCTCCCTCAGCATCTCTTTCCCTTACCAGTATCAAAATGTATATATAATACCCATGCTTATTTTTTTCCACATATATATGTATCCATAAACAATTTACAATATCATTTGTGCATTTAAAAATGTACATAATGGTAAACACTGTATCCTTTTGTGACTTGCTATTTTCGATCAACGTATGATTTTGAGTTATTTCCATGTCAATACATGTAGCTCTGGTTTATTTATTCTCATTGTTTTATAGTATTTCATTTTATGAATAAACTACAGTTTACCAATTTCTTATTATGTTAGTTTTCTGTGGCTACCGTAACAAAAGCAAACTAGGTGGCTTAAAACAACAGAAGTTTATTCTCTCACAGTTCTAGAGGCCAGAAGTCCCAAATCAGTATCACTGGGCTGAAATAAAGGAGTTGGCAGGGTGATGCTGCCTCTAGGAGAATCTGATCCCTTCTTCTTCAGTTTCTGTGGCTGCTGGCAGTCCTCGGCTTGTGGTATTACTCCAACCTCTGTCTTTGCCTTCACATCGCTTCCTCCTCGTGTGTGCGTGCGTGCGTGCGTGCGTGCATGAGAGAAATCTCTCTCTCTCGTAAGGATACGTGTGACGGCTGTTAAGGCCCACCTGGATAATCCAGGATAATCTCGGGTAATCTATTTCAAGATCTTAAATTAATCACATCAGCAAAGACCCTTTTTCCACGTAGAGTCACATTCACGGGTTCCGGGTTCCGGAGATTAGGACCTGATATCTTTGGGGATCATTCTTCAGTCTCCTGTACTTATGAACAGCCATTTTGCTATTACAGACAGCTGCAAGGGAACATCCTTGTGCATGTCTCTGTGGATTCTCTAGAATAGGAGCCTAGAAGTAGAATTGCTAGGCTATAAGCTGTATCTTCAACTTCACTAAGGATTGTTAAATTTTTCTTAGAAAGTGGAAGCATCAATTTATATTTTCATCCTTTGCACATTGCTCATTTTTTTGTTGAGATTTAAGTCTTTTTTAAAGTCTTTGTTCTTGATACATTTTGCATGCAAGTCCTCTCTTGGTTATGTGCATTGCAGATGTATTCTATGTCTGGCTTCTCTATTCACTTCCTGTATTGTGTCTTTTGTCATGTGGAAGTTTAAATTTTTAATTGTAGATGAATTTATGGGCCTTTTTCCATTATAGTTAGTGAATTTTGCATCCTCTTTAA
Source organism: Grampus griseus (assembly GCF_964374135.1). Lineage (NCBI taxonomy): Eukaryota > Metazoa > Chordata > Mammalia > Artiodactyla > Delphinidae > Grampus > Grampus griseus. The sequence goes on along the minus strand of NC_138999.1, from coordinate 38,735,257 downwards.
GAAATTATGAATACCATATGAATTTCCAGTTGTTCCAGCACCATGCATTAAGTCTATCCTTTTTTCCCCAGTGGTTTGTATTGACACATCTGACATATTTCATAGTCCCATATCCATATGAATCTGTTTCTAAGCTCTCTATTTTGTTAAATTTGTCTACTTGTCTAGCCATAGGCTAGTACCACCTGTTTTAATTTGTTACTATGGCATCATAAGTTGTGATATAGAGCAGGGTTCTAATTTTTCTTCTTCTGACTATTCTTAGGCTTTTAATTTTCCATATCAATTTTATGACCACTTTCTAGTTCTTTAAAAAGCCAGATTGGATTTTGACTGGAATTGTGTTGAATTTATAGACTAACTAGGGGGCAGAACTGCTGTCACTATGAAATAGAGATTTCCCATCTTTGAATATAGTGTATCTTGTTTTATAATACTATACAGTTTTGTTGTCGTTGCAAATATTGCCTTTTAATTTTAGAATTACATTTTCCAGTTGGTTGTTGCTGGTGTATATGAATGCTATTGATTTTTGTATTTTATTTTTTGTATGCTGGTCTCATTTTCCCTCTTGAGTCCTCAGAATATGTAGTGTCTTTTGGATATTATTTTGGACCGTATCATATAAACTGTAAATAATGACAGACCTGCTTCTTCCCTTTTAATCTATATGATTTCTTTCTATTTTTCTTATTATAATATTTTGGCTAACAGCTGCAATGTAATATGTAAGATAAGTAGTAATAGCAGGGATCCTTATCTTCTTCCTGATTTTAAAAGAGGTATTTCTAATATTTCACCATTAAGGTCATAGGTTTTTTGGTAGATGCAGGTATTCTATTTAGGATTTTCCCATCTTTGTTCATATAGGAAACAGACCTATACTTTTACTTTCTCATACTGTCTTTGTCCAGTTTCGATATCAGTGTTTTATAATAGTCTTATAAAATAAGTTTCAGAACATTCACTCTCTATAAAAAGTAGGTATTATTAGTTCTCTGAAGGTTTTGTAGAAGTTGCGTGTAAAACCATATAGCCATTCCTTCTTTTTCTGTGGGTGGATTTTTTAACTAATCGTTCGCTTTCTCTAAGGAGAGTACATGCTATTCTAGATTTCTATTTTTTCTTGAGTTGGTTTTGAAAATTATAAATATTTTCTAGAAACTTTTCCATTTCGTCTAATTTTTTAAATTTATCACCTTTTTAAGCCCTATTACTGTTGATTTGTGCCTTTTCTGTTTTTTTAAGTCAATTTTACTAGAGTTATTTGATTAATTTTAAAAAGAACCAGATTTCAATTTGTTAATCCCCCCCCAATTTTTACCTTTAACTTCTATTTTATTAATTCCTACTTTTATTTTTATTATGTCCTTCTTTCTATTTTCTCTGTGTTTATTTTCTAATTTCTTGACTTGGACATTTGTTTCACTGATTATCAGTCTTTATTTTCTAAGAAATGCACTTGAGGCTTAATTTGCCTTGTAAATACTACTTTGGCTTTAGTGTGTTTAGTGTTTTTTGTCCTTCCTGTGTAAATATTTCCTAAAATTGGCCAATTATTTGTTTGTTTTTAAATTTCCAGATGTGTATGACATTAGCTTTATAGTTCTTTTTTCTCTTTTTGTTACATTTAGTTGGATAATATGGTTTGCATGATACCAATTCTTTGATATTTATTGAGACTTGCTTTGTAACTCTGGGAATGAATAAACTTATTTTCTGAAATGTATTTTTTCTCTTACTTTTGAAGTTTAACTGGGTAAATAATTCTAGATTTATAGTTATTTTCCCTTGACCTTTTGAAGATATTATTCTGTTGTCTTCTGCCCTCCACTGTGGTTGTTGGTAAGTCTCTTATTAATATAGTCGTTCCTTTGTAGTCATATGCCTTTTTTTTCCTCTCTGGTTGCCTTTTTCTTTGTTTTTGGTGCCCTGCAGTTTCATTACAGTGTATCTTGGAACTATTTGTAATTCTTCAATTTGACAATTATTCTCAGCCATTATCTCTTCAAATCTCTTGTCCATTCTCTCTGTCTTTCTTCTCAAACTCTCAAGCTGTTTTCTGTTTTCCTCTTAACTACTTGTCAAACTTCTCTCTGTTTTCCATGTCTTTTAACCTCTCATTCATTCTTTTCATTGATTTTTTATTCTGTGCTGCATTCTTGGAATTTTCCTTAAATCCGTCATCCAGTTCATTGATTAAGTGACTTTACCTTCCAGTTCCTTAAGTGCTGTTTAGTTGTGTGTGCGGGTGTGTATGTGTGTACATGCACTCATGTATGTTTTAAATGTTTCTGTTATTTTCCATGGCATCTATGTTCTTTTCTTATGGTTTCTCTATTTTTTAATCTGTTTTGTAATTTTAAACATAATGATTTCATAGTCCATTACTGATTTTTGTACTGTTGTCCCAAATTCATGGGGTACTACTCCTTCTGTTACATCTGCTGGCTCTCACTCATGGTGGATTATTTCCTTTTATGTTTTTTAAGCTCATCTTAAACTGGACTTTCTTCCCCCACTGCAGTGTTCCTTTGCTGCTTGGGTTGGCCTTTCAGAGTTGTTTTTGTTTTGTTTTGCTTTAAACCCTTTTATTTTGAACTAATTGTAGACTTACAAAACAGTTCCAAAATAGTATGGAGAGTTCTCATATATCTCTCACTCAGTTTCTCCTAATGTTAGCATCTTACCATAGTGCTATTATCAAAACCAGGAAATTAACATTGGTACGATATACTAAACATCTTATTTGAATTTCACCAATGTCTTTTTTTCTTTCTCAGGATCCTGTTTAGGATCCTACACGGCATTAGTTGTTCTTTCTTCTTAGTCTTCTGTGATCTATAACAGATCCTCAGTCTATCCTTGTCTTTTATGACCCTGATATTTTTGAATAAGTTTTTTGAATCAGTTATTTTGTAGAATACCCCTCAATTTGGATTTTTTTTGATGTTTTCTCATGGTTGGTCTAAGATTATGCATTTTTGGCGTAATCTTGGCAATTTTCTGTAAAAATTGTACAGAAATGATGCATCCTTCTTAGTGCATCACATCAAGGAGCTCATGATGTCAATATGTCTTATTACTAGTGATATTGACCTTGATCACTTTATTAAGATGGTGTTTGTCAGATTTCTCCATTGTAAAGTTACTATCGTTCCTTTTGTAGTGAATAAATACCTTGAGAGAGATACTTTGAGACTATGCAAATCCTGCTTTTCCTCAAGCTTTCACCCACTAATTTTAGCATCCAGCAGTAGAACTTTCAGAGTATTGATTTTGCCTCTCCAGGCGGGCTTATAAACTGAACTTAATTTAATCTTAATTTTGATGTTAATTTATTGCCTTGGAGCTTTCTATAGTTAGTGGGTAAAATAAATTTGTACTACAAATTCTTATTAGGCAGAATATTGGCTTTGAGATCTATCAGGTAATCTATCCATCTTCCTCCCTCCCTCCCTTTTTTCCTCTCTCCCTCCCTTTTTTCCTCTCTCCCTCCCTTTTTATACAGAGACTCAGAAAAAAGGTCCATTGTCATCTCTCTAAGACAATGGTTAGAGTTTATTAATCCTTCTTTCACTTCAGTTGCAGCCTTTTTACAGTTCTAACTTTATATACAGGCTTTGTATGTAGGAGTTCCAAACTGCTACTCACCTTGGCCAGAGGCCTTGTTTCTTGTGCCTGAGTGAGCATTAAAATCCAAGCTCTTGGGGCTTCCCTGGTGGTGCAGTGGTTGAGAGTCTGCCTGCTAATGCAGGGGACACGGGTTCGAGCCCTGGTCTGGGAGGATCCCACATGCCGCGGAGCAACTAGGCCCGTGAGCCACAACTACTGAGCCTGCGCGTCTGGAGCCTGTGCTCCGCAACAAGAGAGGCCGCAACAGTGAGAGGCCCGCACACCGCGATGAAGAGTGGCCCCCGCTTGCCACAACTAGAGAAAGCCCTCGCACAGAAACGAAGACCCAACACAGCAAAAATAAATTAATTAATTAATAAACTCCTACCCCCAACATCTTCTAAAAAAAAAAAAAAATCCAAGCTCTTACCTGTTAACAGTGTTCGATTCCCACCTCCCCTAGGTGCCGCCCTGTTAGTTTGTACACCTTCCTCTCTGGCTGTACCAGCTACCTGTTTGCCTTGGTACCTGTGACATTTTCTCTCCTTTTTCACAAGTTCAGCCAGCAATTTGAGTTTCAATTGCTATCTCGTCTACCATTTTGCCACACATAATCTCTACCATGCCATACAGACTCTCAACTTACACTGGAGAAAATACAGACTAGACACATTACTGGGGAATGTAACATCATTATAAATACCTATGCTGAAGTGGATTTGGCTTTGCTTGTGTAGACCTAGTTAAAATCAGCTCCACTATTTAAAATCTTAATAACTCTCAGGCTTTTCTCTTTCTATTTTTGAAGCATATCCATTCTTATAGCCTTGAGTTTTATGGGATGCTAGAAAAAATTCTTGGCATTTTAGAATAAATAAACCATATAATGTTGTGCCAAAACAGACAGACTATTTCTTATGTTTCTAAAGAGTGGAAAAAGGACCAACTCTTTTTCTGAGGTTTTATATATACATGTATATTTATACTGTGTTTCTCTTATTTCTTTTTCCATGATTATATTCTTGTGGGAGTGGGTAAATCATTAACAGTGAAACTACTGTTTCATCCAAAATACAGTGTTCTAATGGTCTCTTTTCGAAGAATGAAAGCAAGGCAGCTGTGTGGCCACTAGTTGCTAACAAATGACCAGGTTAGTGCCACCCAGGCTTTCTCCTTTAATTAGAGTCCCAGTTTTGTTTTAAAAAATGAAAACAGTAACTAAATGTTAATTTTTAGTTCCTAAGAGGGAGAATTATGATGTAACAATTATGATGTAAAATGAGAGAATATTACAGAGCAGGAGGGGAATGACACTTAAGCCACCATAGGGCAAGCCCTACCTGGCTGTTTTTCATTCAAGTAAATTTTGCAACCCAAAGTACTGGGTGTGGAGGGTGTGCCTCTCAGTGTGCTGTTTAGCCATGTACATTTAGCATTCATTCAATAAACATATATTAGGCACCTACTCCTGTATCAGGTCCCATGGTGGGTTCAGAGATGAATGAGCTGCCCTCATCTTTGAACCTCGATCAATCACCATAGGACCTGGCACTGATGTTTCTGGGCCACCCAATTCATGTCATTCTCTTTCCACACCATTTTGGAAGGGATCTCTCCTTTGCTGTCCAGCCTCATCTTTGAACCTCGATCAATCACCATAGGACCTGGCACGTTTCTGGGCCACCCAATTCATGTCATTCTCTTTCCACACCATTTTGGAAGGGATCTCTCCTTTGCTGTCCAGCTTTCTCCTACCCTTAAAGATATTCCAGTTTACATTTTTTCTCTTAAGATGTTCCTGAACACCCCAGCTCACAGTGATCTCTGTCTCTTTGATCTCCTTGCATTTATGGCTGGTGCCACTCAGCACATCTTTTTATTCCCTCATGCATGTTAGTTGAAGAATAAGTGAATGAATACAGGCATGAACAAAGGCAATGACCTTTGTTTGGATTCAACTTTCATTCACATAGTAGTTAGGATCCTATAGAAAGGGGATTCTTAACTGATTTTGGCCTTTCTTGAAGGAAAGTTCATTCTACTACCTACTAATAATTCTAATAATAGCTAATACTTGCGTTTGGAGACTTGAATCAAGATGGTGGAGTAGGAGGATGTGGAACTCACCTCCCTGCACAAACACATCAAAAATACATCTACGTGTGGAACAATTCTCACTGAAAACTGAAAATAGCAGAAAGACTCCTGTACAACCAAGGCTATAAGAAAGATCTACACGGAATTGGGTAGGAAGGGAAAAGAAGCAATCAGGTCGGGACCTATGCCCCTGGGAGGGGACTCAGAGGAAAAGGGAGATTACACAGGTAGAGACCCTCCTTGGGAAGTGAGCATTTCGAGCCACATATTGAGTGCCTCAGTCCTGGGGCCTGACAAAGAGAAGATGAGCCCCCTTGGCTAGTTAGAGAGCCAGTGGGACTAATATGAAGGCTGTGGGAAGCCTGGACTCCACTCATGAGGAGCACACTAATGCTTGCTTGCTCCTGAAGCAGGGTGGAATGGGTGATTGAAACTACACAGGTGGCTGATTGGTTTCCTGTGACTGCCCTGGCACACGCCCCAGCCTGAGCCGAGTGAACACTCCAGCACTGTTTGCCTTGTGTTGTAGCTCCACACTGGAGTGAGGGCTGTTATGACTGAGGAGGAAGCCTGGCTAATAGACACTGAGTGGCTCAAACCCTAAGCAGAGTCTGATCAAGGAGGGGGTAGCCACTTCTGGTGATCATGCAGGTGGTGCATCAGAGGTGGTACTGATCTCTGGCAGTGGCCAGACCACCACAGCCCATGCCGTGGCTCTCACCGAGTACCCACACCAGCCCTTTTTGCTCCAGCACTGCTCCCCTCTTGGGTGAAGGTGCTGGTGCTGGTGCTGGGAGGAGGAACAGCACACACTTAAATGGAACTGAGCCTGCTCAGCCCGGACCCTCAGGGCTTCTGCTTCAGCAACTTGGAACCTGACTCTACCCCTCATAGGGTGGTGATGGCCACTGAGCAGAGGGGAAGCCCCCCTCACACCTTGCTCTGCCCTGGCCCCTCCATCTCCAGCCCCATTGTCTACCTAGGTGATACCTGCCAGCACACCCTGAGGAAAGACATGACTTGTGTTCACATCAAATCCAGCTCTCTCACCAATGCCACTGGGCACATACAGACTGTATAGGGTTGCTCCCACATAAGGATACCTCTTCAAGACCACCATAGGTAACTGTTTCACCTAATTTCATAGAGACAGAGAGAGAAGCAAAATGAGAAGACAGAGGAATTTGTCTCAATTGGAAGCGCAAGAGAAGACCTCTGAAAAAAACAACTTTTGAAACAGAAATAAACAATTTACTAGATAAAGAATTCAAAGGATTAGTAATAAGAATGCTAAATGAATTAGGGAAAAAAATAGATGAACACAGTGAGAATTTTAACAAGGAACTAGAACATATAGTCGAAAGGAACACAAATGACAAGCGTTGGTAAGGATGTGGAGAAGAGGGAACCCTCGACATCATTGGTGGGAATGTAAATTGGTGCAGCCACTGTGGAAAAGAGTATGGAGGTTCCTCAAAAAACTAAAAATAGGGCTACCATATGACCCAGCAATTCCACTCCTGTATATATATCCAAAAAAACCCCAAAAGTCTCATTTGAAAAGTTACATGCATCCCAGTATTCATAGCAGCATTATTTACAATTGCCAAAGTATGGAAGCCACCTAAGTGTCCATCAAGAGATGAATGGATAAAGAAGATGTGGGGTGTGTGTGTGTGTGTGTGTGTGTGTGTGTGTGTGTGTGTGTATACACACACACACACACACACAAATAGATATAGTTATACATTAACTTATATGAACCCCATGGCAACCACATATCAAAAACCTACAACAAATACACAAAAACAAGAAAGAAAGGAACATAAGCATAGCACTAAAGAAAATCATCAGACCACAAAGAGAGAAAGTAAATGAAGAAGAAAAGAACAGGGAAGAACTACAAAAGCAACCAGAAAACAAGTAGTAAAATGGCAATAAGTACATACATATCAATAATTTATTTAAGTGTCAATGGACTAAATACTCCAATCAAAAGACATTGGGTGGCTGATTGGGTTAAAAAACAAGACTCATCTATATGCTGCTTACAAGAGGCTCACTTCAGAACTAAAGACACACAGACTGAAAGTTAGGGGATGGAAAAAGATATTTCATGCAAATGGAAATGACAAGAAAGCAATATTTATATCAGACAAAATGGACTTTAAAACAAGTCTATAACAAAAGGCAAAGAAGGGCATTATATAATGATAAAGGGATCAGTATAAGAAGAGGATATTTTACTTGTTAACATGTGTGCATCCAATATAGGAGCACCTAAATATATAAAACAAATACTAACAGACCTAATCAGAGAAATTGAGAACAATACAATAATAGTAGGGGACTTAAACATCCCACTTACATCAATAGACAGATCATCCAGACAGAAAATCACCAAGACAACAGTGATCTTAAATGACAAAATAGACCAGTTGGACTTAATAGATATCTCCAGGACATTCCATCCAAAAATAACAGAATACACATTCTTCTCAATTGCACATGGAATGTTCTCCAGGATAGATCACATGCTAGGCCACAAAACAAGTCTCAACAAATTTAAGAAGATAAAAATTATATCAAGCATTTTTTCTAACTACAACAGTATGAAACTAGAAATAACTTACAGGAAGAAAAATGGGAAAAGCACAAACATGTGGAGACTAAACAACATTGGTGGTTTTTTTAAGTAAAAACAAATGGGTCCGTGAAGAAATCAAAGAAGAAATCAGGAAATACCTTGCAACAAATGAAAATGGAAGCATAACTTTCCAAAATCTATGGGATGCAGTAAAAGCAGTTCTAAGAGGGAAGTTTATAGCAATACAGGCCTACCTCAAGAAACAAGAAAAATCTCATATAAACAACTCAGCTTTCCATCTAAAGGAATTAGAAAAAGAAGAATAAACAAAGTCAGCAGAAGGAAGGAAATATAATAAATATCAGAGAGGAAATAAATAAAATAGAGACCAAAAAAAAATAGAAAAGATGAAACCAGGAGCCAGTTCTTTGAAAAGAAAAACAAAATTAATAAACCTTTAACCAGAATCTTCAAGAAGAGAGAAGACCCAAATAAAAAGATAAGAAATGAAAGAGGAGAAATAACAACCAATACCACAGAGATACAGAAAATCAAAAAGAATACTATGAACAGTTACATGCCAACAAATTGGACAACCTAGAAGAAATGGACAAATTTCTAGAAACATACAACCTTCCAAGACTGAATCAGGAACAAACAGACAATCTGAACAGACCGAATACTAGTAGTGAAATTGAATTTTTAATAATAAAAACTCCCAACAAATAAAAGTCCGGGACTAGACAGCTTCACAGGGGAATTCTACTGAACATATAAACAAGAGCTAATACCTGTTCTTCTTAAACTATTACAAAAAATTGAAGAGGATGGAACACTCCTAAATTCATTCTACAAGGCCACCATTACCTGGATACCAAAACCAGACAAAGACACTATAAAAAAAATCATATGCCAACATTTCTGATGAATATAGATGCAAAATTCCTCAACAAAATGTTAGTAAATGGAATTCAACAGTATATAAAAAAGATCATATACCACGATCAAGTGAGATTTATTCCAGGGATGCAAAAATGGTTCAATTATTTGCAAATCAACCAGTGTGATACACCACATTACTAAAAGGAAGGATTAAAAATCACATGATAATCTCAATAGATGCAGAAAAAGCATTTGACAAAATTCGACATCGATTCATGGTAAAAACTCTCATCAAAGTTGATTTAGAGAGAACATGTCTCAACATAATAAAAGCCATTTATGACAAACCCACAGCTAACACCATACTCAATGGTGAAAAACTGAAAGCTTTTCCTCCAAAGTCAGGAACAAGACAAGGATGCACACTCTTGCCACTTCTATTTAAAATAGTATTGGAAGTACTAACCACAGTAATCAGACAAGAAAGAGAGATAAAAGGCATCAAAATTGGAAGGTAAAAAGTAAAACTGTCACTATTTGCATATGACATGATACTACATATAGAAAATCCTAAAGTCTTCACCCAAAAACTATTAGAACTAATAAATAAATGGATAAAGAAGATGTGGTATAGATATACAATGGAATATTACTCAGCTATAAAAAGAATGAAATTCTCCCATTTGTGACAATGTGGGTGGACCTAGAGGGTATTACGCTTAGTGAAATTAGTCAGATAGAGAAAAACAAATACTCTATGCTGTCACTTATGTGTGGAATATAAAAAATAAAACAACGGAATGTATATAAAAAAGCAGAAACAGACTCTCAGATACAGAGAAGAAACTAGTGGTTACCAGTGGGGAGAGGGAGGCGGGAGGAGATAAGGGTATGGGATTAAAAGACACAAACTAGTACGTATAAAATAAATAAGCAACAAGGATATATTGTCCTGCATAGGAAAATATACCCATTATTTTGTAATAACTTTAAATGAAGGATAATCTATAATAATATTTAATCACTCTGTTGTGCAACTGAAACTAATATAATATTGTAAATCAACTACACTTCAATTAAAAAAAAAAAGAGCTAATACTTACATGCTACTTACCCCATGACGGGTGCTGTACTAAATGCTTTCTATATATTAACTCACTTAATCCTCACAGCAATCCTAAAATGTACATACTATTCTTATACCCATTTTGTAGATGAGGAAACTGAGGCACAGAGAGCTTAAGGAAGCTACCCAAGATCACATACTAAGTTGCAGAGCTGGGATTTGCACCCGGCAGTCTAGCAGTTTCATCACGAGTTCTAAGATTTAGAATAAAACTAGGTAAGTTTGACTCCTCATTGTGCCTCTCTAATGCCTTATGGTCTTCATCTGTGAAATGAGAATAATTCAGGAGATGACTGAGGGGATAAAATAAGTTAATATATGTTAAACACCAAGCCCGTAAATGCCCAGTTACATTCATTCCATTCCCGTCCCCTCACCACTGGCCACATGGAGCTTATACTTTCTGGTTCTAGAAGGCATGTGTGTGCTTCCAGATGGTCCAGCAGCTGTCTGAACAACCTTGAGACCTTTGCTCTCATTGAAATTTTCTTTCTTGACTTTACCCTTTCTGGATGGCTCTCTTCTGAAAGGAGCGCAGTTGAGGTGGGATTTAAAAAACTTCCTGGGCATATACCCCTTCAGTTTTTCTTCTATTATATGTGGTTTTATACTTATTTCTATTTTGCCTTGTTTCAGAAATGGGATTAAGTTGAGTTACTAAGATGCAAACAATTCTATAACACAAGATGGATATACAAATAATAAAAGTGAGAGAAAAAAAATAAATATAGGAACGAACTGTGGATCCAGGGTGGAGTTGACACACAGAGTGTATTTACAGACTCTGAAGTCATGGGCGTTTACCAGAGGTCAGCCATAGGCTGGCTCTGACCTTCCTAGAGGTCAGCACCAAATAAGAGACCACGAGCATAAAGCAACAAATAAGCCCATTGCTTAGCAGAAGGAATCCTAATACAAAGCACAAGACTGGCCCACCGTTCGTCCCCCTCTGGGGCTGAGGCTGCCCCCGACCCGCTCTCTTCCTCCTCTCAGGGTGGTGGACAATGAGGGGACCCTGCAGCTGAAGAGAAGCTTCCCCATTGAGCAGAGCTCGCACCCCGTACGCAGCATTTTCTGCCCCCTCATGTCCTTCCGCCAGGGGGCCTGTGTGGGTGAGTCCCATGGGGTTGGGGTGTCTGGGTGGCCAGGGAGGGGCAGGGACCAGGGCTGGTGCTGATCTGGCTCAGCTGTCACGACATCCTAATGCCCTGACTTCCTGGGCCTCAAGAACTCTCACGCCCCAGCAACCTCACACTTTGAACACAGACCCCCCAGACAGCCCAGAAACCTCACAGCCTAAGACACAGACCCCTCCCCGCCACCAACAAAGAGCTCAGAGACCTCACACTCCGGACGCGGAGCCAAAACAGCTAGGTGACCTTGCATCTGGGGATGGTCCACCCCAGAGCCCCCAGCCCCGGGACCTTACACCTTGGACATAAATCCCTCAACACCTCAGAGACTTCACATGCAGGGCACCCCGCTGCCTCCTGCAACACCTCCTGATGGTCTCTCATCTGGGCAGTGACGGGCAGCGAGGACACGTGCGTGCATTTCTTTGATGTGGAGCGGGCAGCCAAGGCCGCCGGCAACAAGCTGCAGGGCCACAGTGCGCCCGTGCTGGATGTCAGCTTCAACTGCGATGAGAGCCTGCTGGCTTCCAGCGACGCTAGCGGCATGGTCATCGTCTGGAGGCGGGAGCAGAAGTAGGAGACTTCCATCCTTGCCACTGTCCACCTTCCCACCTGCCTCCGGCCCCAGCCTTGTGTTTGTAAATAAAGTTCCTGTGGTTGTGCCGATGGCTGGCTCCCAGATCTTCTGGGGTTGGGATGGGGGAGAGGGCAGCTCTAGGACCCAAGATGGGATGGGGTTCACCTCCTCATTCATGCCTTCATGCATTGATTCATTGATGGATTCATTCAACAACCGTTTATGAACGTCTGCCATGTCACAGGCACCACTTCAAGTGTTTTACACAGTCACGCTTTGGACAGACATTGTGGAGCACCTCTGTGCGCCAGGACCTGTTCTAGGCACTGAGGGTACAAGCTGTGACTTAAACTGGCAGGAATGGCTGCCCTCGTGGAGCTTACATTCTAGTGGAGGCAGGTAGATAATAGACAAAAATATATAATAGGTCAGCTAGGGGCTTCCCTGGTGGCACAGTGGTTGAGAGTCCGCCTTCCGATGCAGGGGACATGAGTTCGTGCCCCGGTCCGGGAAGATCCCACATGCCGCGGAGCGGCTGGGCCCGTGAGTCATGGCCGCTGAGCCTGTGCGTCTGGAGCCTGTGCTCCGCAATGGGGGAGGCCACAACAGTGAGAGGCCCACGTACTGAAAAAAAAAAAAAAAAAGGTATAATAGGTCAGCTAAAGCTGAGCGTTGTAAGGAAAAAGGGCAGGGGATAGAGTGCAGGAGTGAGGGGAGGGTTAGACTCTTTTTGGTGTCCTGATCAGGGAAGATGTTCCTGACAGTGTGAAATTTATTTTTCTTTAATTTTTATTTTATATTGGAGTATTACATTAGGTCCTTGTTGATTATCTTTTTTATGTATAGAAGTGTGTATATGTTAATCCCAAACTCCTAATTTATCCCTCCCCTCCTTTCCCCTTTGGTAACCATAAGTTTGTTTTCTATGTTTGTGGGTCTATTTCTATTTTGTACATAAGTTCATTTGTTTTCTGTTTTTAGATTCCGCATATAAGCAATATCATATGATATTTTTCTTTCTCTGTCTGACTTAACTTCACTTGGTCTGATAATGTCCAGGTCCATCCATGTTGCTGCAAATGGCATTATTTCATTCATTTTTATGGCTGAGTAATACTCTATTGTATATATGTACCACATCTTCTTTACCCATTCATCTGTCCGTGGACATTTAGGTTGCTTCCATGTCTTGGCTATTGTACATAGTGCTGCTATGAACATTGGGGTGGGTGTATCTTTTTGAATTTGAGTTTTCTCTGGGTATGAGACCCTTCCCTGTTCTGGTTGTACCTGCTGCCACCATGTGGGTTAATTCGGCCTGCAGGAGGCTTAGGCCTGACGTCACTGTGACCGTGACTAGTCACTGTTGCTGCAAGTCAGCTCTGGGCAAACTTGACCCTGGGAGTAACCACTGTGTGGCTTAGGAGGGACTGTGCTCCAGCACTTGCTAAAGAATCTCCCTCCTTCCCAGAGTGGAGAACATGGCTTCTGAAATGGCAGGGAAGTTAGGTTTGTGACTGACAGCCAGCTTCCCTATTTTGTTTTATCTTAATTCATTCCTGCTCATTTTCCCTTTATTTTTTATAGAAATGTCAAACAACTCTTAATAGATGAGCATATTTACTTTATTTTTGATTTAGAGCCATTTATGCTTTATAGATGAGGTATCAGCATATGGATTTCTGAATTACTTTTAAAACTGCTGTTTTTAGGTCTGATGTTCTGTGGTTACACGCTAGGATTCATTACATCATTTAAGCACAGGGTGTTTAGAACAAAGAGCCAGGAACAAGTTCTCATTATATTATCTGGACTGAAAATGATTTCTCACTGACATTGTGAAGTTTAATAGTTCCAGCCACTGTCAGAGTGTAGTCCGGTCGATTGCCTAGGTTGTGTCTATGACTTCTGATTCAGATAAGTGATTTAATTCTCATTTCAGTGCTGCCCTCTCCCAAGCTCAGAATTCTTCATAGAAGACCAAAACAAATAAAAAAATAGGACATGACAGTAAAATGTAATAAATTTTCCTACTTCAGATTCTGATAAGGAAGTAAATCATTGTATTCATCAATGGACTTATATTTCTTCCTCTTCTGATTTATTTCCTGGCATAGGAGACCCAGTTGCCTTAATGACGATCTGTCAATTGAGCGTAAGCCAAATAGTCTATCTTGGGGCTTCTATGTCATTAAGTGGTCCTAGGGAAGGGCCACTGTAAGGGTTGTACAGACTGTGGACTGCACAATTCTGGGGACACCAAGCATGGAGAGGCTCTTTTCTAGTCCCTCTATCAGTGGTTGGGGTACTGGGACAAGGCTCCCAGCCTTTTCTCTGCTACTTAATCTTTTTTTCCCTACCAGCACCCCACCCCAAATTTGGCTTCTTGGTCTCCAAATCAAAAGCTTGTCTCTCCCTCTGTCTTTCATGTTGACTTGGGCACATTTATTGAGGATGGACATGATTGGATCCCTCCTTTCCTTAACGCGCCCCCCACAGATACACATACGCCCCATCTGTGACAGATCCTATGGAATTTGGTTAAGTGCAGCCCCACACCAATGCCCAGACTGCTCTATAAACCTCTTTGTAAGGTTGCACAAACAGAGAGAAACTAAACCGTGCAGTGTAGGAGGTTCCATGCAGATTCCGAAAGTGATTTATCGTATGAAAAATTGGTTTTTGTTTATTTGTTTTTAGAACCTAGTTAATGGTCACAACCAGATGTATGATGGTCTCAGCAAGAGCAGACCACTTTGAGAAGCAAACAGACCAAAATAGGGAAAGAGTTGTATTAAAATGTGCAAAACACATATTTTCTGAAATAAAAATTAAACAGGAGGTGCTAATAGGAGACTGGACACTGCAGAAAACTCAGTAGTAAACCAGAGAACTATCTTTAGAAACACTCTCAAACACAGCAAAACAAGAAAGAGATTAAAATGTTGAGAAAGAAGGAGCAGAAATGGAGGTAGAGAGGGAACTGAACAAGTGGAACTACGGTAATAATCAATGATAATTTTTAAAGAAAAATCCTTTTCTAAGTGAAAAAAAAAGTCTGGAAATTGAGAGATTTCACTCCGTTCCAAGCAAAATATGTGAAAAGGTATCACCAGATACACCTTGGTAAAAATTTAAAGGTCATATATGAGGAAAGAATCTTATAAGGAGCATCAAAGCAAAACAAACACACAAAATAAAGCTTGAAAACACCACCACCACCAGCAGAACCAGTGACCTAAAAACCACAAAGATGTGGCTTCAGGTAACGCAAGGAGAAAATGGATCAAATCTTCAGTGCTTTGAGAGTAAGCAAATTGGGGACAAGTTGTTTTTCGTACATGGAGACAATAGAAATGTTTTTAAATCTTCAAGAAAATGGACTATAATATAGTTTCTTTGATACATTACTCAAAGTAACCCATTACTTTCATAAACTACTCCAGAACATGAAGAGAAAATCAAAATTAAGAACTCAAGGAGGACATCTTATCTTGAAAGACTGGACCAGCATTGAACACTAAAACAGGTTTCACACACACACACGTGCGCGCGCGCGCGCGCACACACACACACACACACACACGGTTATACAGCTAAATTCAAGGATAAAACATTATTTCAAGAAGTGAATATTGTTAGAAAAATTGAAAAGGAAGATGACATGGTTTGTACCACAGATAAAATAGCCAAATAAAGAGAGTTGGGAAACTAAGGGCTGAATTATTCATATTTGATCTTGAGAGTAAAATCATATTTCATGCTTACCTTTGAAAATCATGTAGTTATAAGTTTTAAATATTTTAGGGAAATGTCAACTTAACCAAGATAAAATTCCAAATAGAATTGCAGAATCTAATAATCATTTCACAATGTATATGTATATCAAATCATCACATTGTACACTTTAAATATATATAATTTTGTCTTTTATATGCCAATAAAGCTGAGTGAAAAAAGAATTCTGGGGAGTG
This sequence comes from Grampus griseus, assembly GCF_964374135.1. Taxonomy (NCBI): domain Eukaryota; kingdom Metazoa; phylum Chordata; class Mammalia; order Artiodactyla; family Delphinidae; genus Grampus; species Grampus griseus. The sequence goes on along the minus strand of NC_138999.1, from coordinate 38,719,266 downwards.
GGACTGGAGCTTGAGGTGGTGAGGAGATCATTATATAACTTTTTATATTTTTTGAATTTGATGACATTTTATTATTTTAAAACCTATTATTAGGAAACAAAGACAAGCATAAGGCATAGTGTTTCTTTCTAGAAAAATAAATTGCAGAATCTAAGAGCAAACCTAGTGTAGTCTTTATGGCAAAAGACAAGTAGCAATAGAAGGTAACTGGCAACAGTACATAAAAAACTGAAAACAAAACCAGAAGACAGGGGGGAAAAAAGTCCTAGGAGAAGTCTTGACCATAAATGTGAACTCCCTGATGGCCCCTGCAGCCATTATGACACATTCTGTCTTCTTGAGGTTGGCATATGATCATCTCTCTTTTACTTTCCTATTTAATTCCTTGAGCTCCCATGGGCCATATTATCAGGAATTCCTCTTGAGGAATAATCAATATATTCCTCCTGAGGCCTCTTCCCTTCCCCTTCCCCCCTAGTTGTCCAGGAACCCCAGGAGGGTGACTTTGTCCAAGGAGGGTCAGACCACTGCCCAACACCACTGCTGTGGCTCCTTGCTTCACAAAGCTGCTGTGGGAGACTGGTCCTGCCAGGCTGATGGATGCCACTGGGATGACTTCGCTGGCCAGAAGATCAGCGGCTAGGTTTTGCTGTTGTTTTAAGTTGGGAGAGACATGAACATGTCTATAAGCTGAAGAGAAAAGATCAATAGGGACCAAGAAATCGAAGGCATAGATGACAGACTGGATAGTTGATGGATCAGTGGGCAGTTAGGGATGAAGAAGCAGTGAAGGATGGGTAAAGGCATAGTTATGCCTTCGCCCATTCTCCACCATGGATGGCAGAAAACCTCATCTCCAGGTTAACAGAGAATATAGAGGTCCCGAGATACAAACCTCCCCCATGCCCCTGCATCCACAGCTTCGCATTCCTCCCTTCTCACCTCAGTAGAAAAGGCGTCCCCTCTGCTGTCCAAAGCTAGCTTCCATGATGGCCCTGTTTCCCAGACACTGAACAAGAAAGAGACTGGGACCCATCCAAGCACATCCAACCCTAGTTGATGCCTCTCAGCTCACCCTCTTGCCCTGTTTCCTCTGCCCCAGCAGCCCTTACTGGTATGCCTACACTCACATTGCTTCCTGAGTGCCCTGACGTCCAACTCTCTGTTCATAGTGCTTGCTTGCTTGACATCCTTCAAGAGATTCCCTTCACCTGTGGAAGAAAACCCAGATGCCCCATGTGTGCCTTTCATGATTGGGCCCCACCTGCCAACTCTCTAACTTATCTCTTGCTTCATTTCCCTATGTTCTAGTCATCCTAAGAATCCTGACCGTCTGGGTTCAAATCGTGGCTCCACCACGTACTAGCCATGTGCCCTTGGGCAATTTGCTGGAGCTCTCTGGGCCTTAGTTCTTCATCTGTAAAATGGGGATAGTCCAAGTTCCTACTTAAAGTGTTGTTATGAGGTTAAATGAGTTCATACATGTGAAGCAGTTAGATCGCTATCTGGCGTACATTAAGCACGTGATAAATCGTAGCTCCTGTTATTAGTACTTTGTACAGCTCCTGAGATGTACCATCCTCTTGCTCTCCTTGTATCTTTGAGGATATGGTTTTCTCCCATTCCTCCCAACCTTCTTCCCCTCCCCACCCTACTTTTCTGACTAGCAAATTGTCCTTCATCTGCAGGGTCCATCTGCTCTATTGACACCTCGACTGTGGAGCATTCCTAGATTTCCCCCTTGATGTGTATACATGCCAGACTGGATGAGGAGTACTTTTTCTGAGCTGGACATATCTTTATTATAGCCCTTTTTCTACTTTGTTGACTTAGCCTTCCTCTTGGTCTGTGATTAACTGTAGGGTGCAGGCATGGAGGGCTGGGAGTCAAATCTAGTCCATTCTTCTCTTGTTTTCCATCAGTTGATGTGGCCTGACATGAACTAAGTACTCATTTAGTGTTTGTTGAATGAATGAATGAATGAATGAATGAATACATAGGTAAGGGACATGTGCTGACAGAACACTGTAGAAGAAATATAATTTCCAAGCAAATAAGAGATGTTCAAGTTTATTAGTAATCAAATCACTGTTGATTAAAATGAGACATCATTTTTACCTGATGAGTTAGGAAACACTTTTAAAAATGATAGTATCTATTTCTGTGGCCTCTTTCTTGTTGCTGGTGGGAGGGTAAAAGCAATTTAACACCATGTATCAAGATCCTTTAAAATGTCCTTTTCTTTTGCCCACCTAATTGTACTTCTGGGACAGTAACAGAAATAATTTTAAATACAAACAAATGTTTATGCATAAATATGTACATTATGACATTATTTATATAAAAATTTGAGAAAAGCGCACAAAATATCCAATAATAGAAGAATGGATTAGCATTTTGGTTTCAGAAGAATGTGTGATGATAAGAAATGTATTAGTTAAAGGAAAAAAGCAGACTATAGAATATGTTTACAACTCTTAAGAAAAAAAAGACAAGTAGATACCCATGCATAGAAAAGAGAGTGTGAGGAAGTATACCAGAATGATTACTTGGTTATATTTGGATGGTGGGAGCGTGTATGGGTTTTTTTCCTGCTTTTATATATTATCCAAATTCTCTATATTTAGAAATGTGTTCCTTTTACAATGGAGTAAAACCAATAAATTTTATATTTTAAAGTGTGTGCTCAGAAACAATTAAGAATCTGATTATATTTTGTTTGATATGTTTTGACATGAGTAAGTCTTAAATTACGAAGTTGATTTTAAGTACCGGAAGGCACAGATCTGGTCTTGTGTTCAGCCGATCATGTGACTAGTAAATAACCTGTGGGCTTATATGAGGTCACCCTCCATGTAAGAACCCACAGTTGTCACAGGGCTTAGCATGGCCTCTAAAACATCACATCTGGCCACCAATGAGAAAGAGTTAAAAACAAAAAGCCAAACAAGTGAGGTTTGCTTGGAGACAAATAATCCCTGAACACAGGATGGGTGTTAATGAAAAGGAAGGTGGTAGAAAACGAATCACTTTGCTTGTAAATGAAATGCACATTCATTCTTCTCTGCCCACATCGCAAGTTAAGCACCATCATCCCGGCGTCCACTTGCTGGATGCAAAAATCTTGCAAAAATCTTGACATGATTTAAAAAACAAAAAACAAAAGAAACCTCACTGTTGTCTTAGCTTGCTTAAATGCATATTGTACCAAACTGTAGAAGAATTATAGATGAGCGTTTTTAAGGGTTTCTAAAATTGTACCCCTATGAAGAGTATTGCTAATAATATCCAGCAATTACTGTTAACTGCATGAGAATATCTCATTTTGTTTGGCTACACTTAAACAACCCCAAAGTTGAGTGCACCAAGACATACTGGATTTCAAACTAAATAAATCAAAATTACCATGTACATTCCACTACATGTCAAAACAGGAAAAGCCATAGTATTTGATGTGAAATGAAGATTAGAGCAGTAATAGAAAACTAGAAGCTGCTTACATTTATTTGGAATAAGAAAACAAGCCCAATGATTTTCAATGCAGATGTACTTCTCTTTGAGAAAATACATCAGAAAATCAATTTACAAAGCAGAGAAATTTGGCAGTAATTATTATACTGTCAAAAGATTCTTTAGTTTCTGAAGAACTTATTTTCAGAGTTCAGTGTGCTTGCTTGTCGTTAACAACTTGACAGATATTAGAGGAATTTAAAGCTAAGGTATTAGGTGCCAATGCCAATTAAAAATGACCAAAATGAAGATAGAGTATCTTTATATGTAATAGAGAGTGAAAGGGGGCATCTAATTTGAATTCTAAGAGTTAAGCATTTGTGCAGTGTCTCAAATCTATCCATTATATAAAGGAAGGCACACCTGGAGCTTATTACTTTATCACTTCAGACTTAAATCCTGAATTTGACTATTTAAAACAAGTGTGCCATCTTCCATTTACATTCTGTGATAAATTCCATGATTTCACTCATCAACGACATTTCACATTTTTCCAAGATAAACTTGCTTAAAGGAGGTAACTCATCCAATTTAATACAACATGAAACTGTCCTCATTTTGGGATGATGAGAATAAAAATTGCTATTGTTTATTGAGCATTCATACAGTTCCAGGCACTATAGAAAGCTAAATGCTTTTCATACCTTGCAAACTTAACCCTCATTTTTCATTTATTCAGAAAACTATTTATTACAGAGTGCTTACTATGTGTCAGGGACTATTGAATGTGTTGGGGATTCAGCAATGAACAAAACAGACAAATAGCCCTGCCCTCTGTGGAGCTTACGTTCTGGCAGGGGAATAAAGATGATATACAGAATAAGAAAATAAATGATATACTAGGTTGGCGTATGATGAATGCCACTGAGGAAGAGAGAGCAGAGAAGGGGTTAGGGAATGCCAGGCTTATAGGGGGAGGGGTCACACTTTTGAAAAGGATGGTTAGAGAAGGCCTCATGGAGAAGATGACACCCAAACAGATGTGCCTGCCTTGTTTGAGGAAGAGCAAGGTGCGCAGTATGGTGGGTGCAGAGAGAGAGGGGACAAGGTCTGAGAGAGAGAGTAGAAGAGGGGCCGCATCATGTCGGGCCTGGTAGGCCATCATGAGGCTTTTGGGTGCAACTTCAGGAGAGATGGTAAGCCCTCAGAGGCTTTTGAACAGAGGCATGATATGATCTGACTTAACGTTTTCACAGGATCATCCTGGCTCCTTCGGTAGCATAAAATTCTGTGAAGCAGGTGGTCTTGTCCAATTTCACAGGTAAGGAACAGAGCCTCAGAAAAGTTAAAAATTTGCCAAAGTTCCCATTTATTAGCGAATTTGTGGGGCTGCAATTTTAATCCAGGTCTTTGTAATTCGGAAGCTCCCATTTTCCCCACTAAACCACACTGCCTCCCAATTGCAAACAGGTTGTGACCCAGGTTGGGGTAGATGATTTTCTTATAGTCTGTGGTGACCTCTTTTTTTCTTTTTTCTCCAGAGTCCCTTGGCTTCTCTGGCGAGGCCACCATGTCACACAACTCCAGGGGACACAATTTATACCATAAGTCTATAAATGTTCTCCCTGGAGGTGGGCAGTACCCAGCCAACATGGCCATGTGTAACGGCTTTGTTCTCCAGTGAGATTGAAGAGCTCTGTAAATGGTTTTGAGCTATAGTTAGGCTGGTAGCAAAATCTGGTAAGACATTTGTCCTGGCTCCATTTGATCTATCTTTCCATTTCTCCTTCCTCTGACACATATTCTACCAGCTGTCCCTACTACTCTCTGCGGTCTGGCAACACACTAGTCCAGCACTATGCCAGGCTAGGACGTAAGTTATGGGAAGGCAGGGTGTTCTACTCTGTATGGGCAGCTTAGGCCCACAAGTAACAGAAAACCTGAGGGAATGTAAGATGTGAGCAGGTGTGCCTGGCTTCTGATTAGACAAAGTGAAACACATTTTATTTGTTGAATATCAAATCGAAGGAGATGATAGGGTGCTATCTAACTGTCATTAAAATTGCCGCTTGGTTTAGTTTAGGCTCAACCAGATTTTCTTGTAAGCCTTAGGGCCCAAGGCTTAGACTCTTGAGCCCTTGTTTACATTGAAACTAGTTTTTTTAGTTTGTTTGAAAGACATTGCTTACACTTTAACAATTCGATATGTAAGAAAATACCCCGAGATTCAGACCTTTAAAATGACGTTTTGGGGCTTCCCTGGTGGTGCAGTGGTTGAGAGTCCGCCTGCCGATGCAGGGGACACAGGTTCGTGCCCCGGTCTGGGAAGATCCCACGTGCCGCAGAGCGGCTGGGCCCGTGAACCATGGCCGCAGAGCCTGCGCATCCGGAGCCTGTGCGCCACAACGGGAAAGGCCACAACAGTGAGAGGCCCATGTACCGAAAAAAAAATGAACTTTTGATTCACCATTACTTGATTGGGTGACTTTAATGGAATTATGTCTTGTAAAACTATTTAGCATTTCATGTTTCAGAATTCTGCATAGTTACCTCAATACCTTAGAGCAGTTTGGCTTTTCTTTTAGTCTTATGGCTTTAATTAAAAAAATGGAGAGAAAATCATGGCAGCATCCCTTATAAGATTAATTAAATATTACTGTAATGATCTGTATAAAATATTAGTGCCAGAAGCATAGTACAATATTGAGTAAAGGCAAAGGTGACTGCCATTTGAGTCTTTAAGATGAACAATAGCAATCACAGAATACCAGATCTCTAAAATTATGGCTACTTTTTAAAGTGCGTTTTTATTTTCCTTAAATGATGGGGCAGGAAGTACCAAGATGAGACTTTGCTCTCAGATCGTATTTGAGGTTCACTCTGAAGGTTTAAGTGAGAAAGGGCTATGTGTGATGGAAGTTGGACCTTTGTTTTTGTGACTGCTGCTAGCAAAAATGGAGTATGCAGAAAACATTTTGGTGGGTCCTCAATAAGTTAAACATAAAATTACTTATGACCCAGTGATTCTACTCCTAGGTATATACCTAAAGAATTGAAAACAGGTGTTCAAGCAAAAACTTGTACATGAATGTTCATAGCAGCACTATTCACAGTAACCAAAAGGGGGAAACAACCCCAGATGTCCACTGATGCATGAATAGATAAGCAAAATGTGGTACATTCGAACAATGGACAATTATTCAGCCATAAAAAGGAAGGAAGTACTGATACCTGCTGCAACATGTATGAACATGAACACATTATGCTAAGCGAGAAAAGCCAGACACAAAAGACCATCCTGCATAACTCCATTTATATGAAATATCCAGATAGGTAGTCTGCAGAGATAGAAAGCAGATTAGTGGTGGCCAGGTGGGGAGAGGGCTGGGGGAAGGAAGAAACTGGAGTGATTGCTTCTTTGGGGTGATAGAAATATTTTGGAACAAATAGAGGTGTGGTTGCATGACATTATGAATGCACTAAATGCCACTAATGGCAGATTTTGTGTTCTGTGTATTTCACCACAATAAAAAGAAACGGAATGTGCTACTTTTGAAAAGATTCCTCATTCTTGGTGAAGCCCATTAAAGTTTGACAGGGTGAGGTGGGTCCTAAAGAAGGGACACGTGGCAAACACAGGGCAAAGGGTTTAGTAGGGCGAGGCTTGCACTGCCTGACTGGGATCGCTGGTGCCAGGACCTGGCTCGTGTGAGTGCAGCAGCCACCCTGGCCGCCACTCAGGGGCCCCTGGTGTCCTGCACGACTGAGGGCGGCTTTAAGTGTGGGGCAGCTTGTTTGGAATCCTCACATAAAGACATGGAAAGCGAGATAGCTTCAAGATGGCGGAGGAGTAAGACGTGGAGATCACCTTCCTCCCTACAAATACATCAGAAACACATCTACATGTGGAACAACTCCTACAGAACACCTACTGAATACTGGCAGAAGACCTCAGACTTCCCAACAGGCAAGAAACTCCCCACGTACCTGGGTAGGGCAAAAGAAAAAAGAAAAAACAGACAAAAGAATAGGGATGGGACCTGCACCAGTGGGAGGAAGCTGTGAAAGAGGAAAGGTTTCCACACACTAGGAAACCCCTTCGTGGGCGGAGACTGCGGGTGGTGGAGGGGGGAAGCATCGGAGCCATGGTAGAGAGCGCAGCAACAGGGGTGCGGAGGGCAAAGCGGAGAGATTCCCGCACAGAGGATCGGTGCTGACCGGTACTCATCAGCCCGAGAGGCTTGTCTGCTCACCCGCCGGGGCGTGCGGGGCTGGGAGCTGAGGCTCGGGTTTTAGTCGGATCCCAGGGAGAGGACTGGGGTTGGCGGCGTGAACACAGCCTGAAGGGGGCTAGTCACCACAGCTAGCCAGGAGGGAGTCTGGGGAAAAGTCTGGACCTGCCTAAGAGGCAAGAGACTATTGTTTCAGGGTGCGCGACGAGAGGGGATTCAGAGCACTGCCTAAATGAGCTCCAGAGACGGGCGCGAGCTGCGGCTATCAGCACGAACCCCAGAGACGGGCGTGAGACGCCAAGGCTGCTGCTGCGGCCACCAAGAAGCCTGTGTGCAAGCACAGGTCACTCTCTGCAACTCCCCTCCCGGGAGCCTGTGCGGCCTGCCACTGCCAGGGTCCCGGGATCCAGGGACAACTTCCCCGGGAGAACACACGGCACGCCTCAGGCTGGTGCAACGTCATGCTGACCTCTGCTGCCGCAGGCTTGCCCCGCACTCCATACCCCTCCTTCCCCCCAGCCTGAGTGAGCCAGAGCCCCCTAATCAGCTGCTCCTTTAACCCTGTCCTGTCTGAGTGGGGAGCAGATGCCCTCAGGTGATCTACAAGCAGAGGCGGGGCCAAATCCAAAGCTGAACCCCAGGAGCTGTGCGAACAAAGAAGAGAAAGGGAAATCTCTCCCAGCAGCCTCAGGAGCAGCAGATTAAATCTCCACAATCACCTTGATGTACCCTGAGTCTGTGGAATACCTGAATAGACAATGAATCATCCCAAAATTGAGGCGGTGGACTTTGGGATCAACTGTAGACTTGGGGTTTGCTTTCTGCATCTAATTGGTTTCTGGTTTTATGTTTATCTTAGTTTAGTATTTAGAGCTTATTATCATTGGTAGATTTGTTTACTGATTTGGTTGCTCTCTTCCTTTTTTGTAATATATATATATATTTTTTCCTTTTTCTCCTTTTGTGAGTATGTGTGTGTATGCTTCTTTGTGTGATTTTGTCTGTATACCTTTGCTTTTACCATTTGTCCTAGGGTTCTATCGGTTTTTTTGCTTTTTTTGGAGTTTTTTTACAGATCATTGAAATTACTTTATTATTTATAACACTTCTAACACTTAAACAAATTATTATTTTATGGTTATTCATTCCCCAAGAAGAAAATGGGTACAGGATCTTTCAGTAACGAAGTTGGAACATTGTAAAAGTAAATACAGCATTTGACAAGGAAGATGACATAAGTCTGTCCTGTCATTTGATGTAGAAACAAATGCTGCTTAACAAGGTTGAGTCTCTGGTATTATTTATCTCTACTAACACTTCTTAGAAGTCTTGTGCCTTAACAAAATGCTGTGTGATGACAGGTTATAATATAATCCCAAGATTAAAGCTATTTTGCTTATATTTATCTATTTCCATAATGTATTTTTTTTAATTTATTTTTTATACAGCAGGTTCTTATTAGTCATCCATTTTATGCACATCAGTGTATACATGTCAATCCCAATCACCCAATTCATCACACCGTGACCCCCACCCCCCACTGTTTTTTTTTAAGTATACTTTTCAGCTCTTTTTAATCATTGGTGGACTTGTGTTTTTGTTTGATTGCTCTTTCTTTCTTTTTTTTATTACTTTTATAATTTTTCATTTTTAATAATCTTTAATGTTTTAATTGTTTATTTTAATTATTTTATTTTACTTTCTTTCTTTCTTTCTTTCTTTTTTTATTCCCTCCTTTTTCTTCTGAGCTGGTGGCTGACAGAGCCTTGGTGCTCCAGCCAGGCATCAGGCCTGAGCCTCTGAGGGGGTAAGAGCCGAGTTCAGGACACTGGCCCACCAAAGACCTCCTGGCCCCATGTAATATCAAATGGCGAAAGCTCTCTCAGAGATCTCCATCTCAACGCTATGACCCAGCTCCACTCAACGTCCAGCAAGCTACAGTGCTGAACACCCTATGCCAAAAAACTAGCAAGACAGGGACACAACCCTGCCCATTAGCAGAGAGGCTGCCTAAAATCATAATAAGTTCACAGACACCCCAAAACACACCAACAGACACCGTCCTGCCCACCAGAAAGACAAGATCCAGCCTCACCCACCAGAACTCAGGCACCAGTCCCCTCCACCAGGAAGCCTACACAACCCACTGAATCAACCTTACCCACTAGGGGCAGACACCAAAAACAACGGGAACTATGAACCTGCAGCCTGAGAAAAGGAGACCCCAAACACAGTAAGTTAAGCAAAAGGAGAAGACAGGAAAACACACAGCAGATGAAGGAGCAAGGTAAAAACCCACCAGACCAAACACATGAAGAAGAAATAGGCAGTCTACCTGAAAAATAATTCAGAGTAATGATAGTAAAGATGATGCAAAATATTGGAAATAGAATAGAGAAAATACAAGAAACATTTAACAAGGACCTAGAAGAACTAAAGAGCAAACAATGATGAACTACAAAATAAATGAAATTAAAAATTCTCTAGAAGGAATCAATAGCAGAATAACTGAGACAGAAGAACAGATAAGTGACCTGGAAAATAAAATAGTGGAAATAACTACTGCACAGCAGAATAAAGAAAAAAGAATGAAAAGAATTGAGGACCATCTCAGAGACCTCTGGGACAACATTAAACACACCAACATTCAAATTATAGGTGTCCCAGAAGAAGGAGAGAAAAAGACAGGGACTGAGAAAATATTTGAAGAGATTACGGTTGAAAACTTCCCTAATATGGGAATGGAAATAGTTAATCAAGTCCAGGAAACACAGAGTCCCATACAGGATAAATCCAAGGAGAAACACACCAAGACACATATTAACCAAACTATCAAAAATTAAATACAAAGAAAAAATATTAAAATCAGCAAGGTAAAAGTAACAAATAACATACAAGGGAATCCCCATAAGGTTAACAGCTGATCTTTCAGCAGACACTCTGCAAGCCAGAAGGGAGTGGCAGGACATATTTAAAGTGATGAAAGAGAAAAACCTACAACCAAGACTGGTCTACCCAGCAAGGACCTCATTCAGATTCAATGGAGAAATTAAAACCTTTACAGACAAGCAAAAGCTAAGAGAATTCAGAACCACCAAACCAGCTTTACAACAAATGCTAAAGGAACTTCTCTAGGCAGGAAACACAAGAGAAGGAAAAGACCTACAATAACAAACCCAGAACAATTAAGAAAATGGTAATAGGAACACACATATCAGTAACTACCTTAAATGTAAATGGATTAAATGCTCCAACCAAAAGACACAGACTGGCTGAATGGATACAAAAACAAGACCTGTGGCTTCCCTGGTGGCGCAGTGGTTGAGAGTCCGCCTGCCGATGCAGGGGACACGGGTTCGTGCCCCGGTCCAGGAAGATCACACATGCCACAGAGCGGCTAGGCCCGTGAGCCATGACCACTGAGCCTGTGCGTCCGGAGCCTGTGCTCCGCAACAGTCAAGGCCACAACAGTGAGAGGCCCGCGTACCGCAAAAATAAATAAATAAATAAAAAAGACCCGTATATACACTGTCTACAAGAGACCCACTTCAGACCAAGGGACACATACAGACTGAAAGTGAAGGGATGGAAAAAGATATTCCATGCAAATGGAAATCAAAAGAAAGCTGGAGTAGCAATTCTCATATCAGACAAAATAGACGTTAAAACAAAGACTATTACAAGAGACAAAGAAGGATACTACATAATGATCAAGGGATCAATCCAAGAAGAAGATATGACAATTGTAAATATTTATGCACCCAACATAGGAGCACCTCAATACTTAAGGCAAATGCTAACAGCCATAAAAGGGGAAATCAACAGTAACAAAATCATAGAAGGGGACTTTAACACCCCACTTTCACCAATGGACAAATCATCCAAAATGAAAATAAATAAGGAAACACAAGCTTTAAATGATACATTAAACAAGATGGACTTAATTGATATTGATAGGACATTCCATCCAAGACAACAGAATACATTTCTTTTCAAGTGCTCATGGAACATTCTCCAGGATAGATCATCTCTTGGGTCAGAAACCGAGCCTTGGTAAATTTACGAAAATTGAAATCGTATCAAGTATCTTTTCTGACCTCAATGCTATGAGACTAGATATCAATTACAGGAAAAAATCTGTAAAAAATACAAACACATGGAGGCTAAACAAAACACTACTAAATAACCAAGAGTTCACTGAAGAAATCAAAGAGGAAATCAAAAAATACCCAGAAACAAATGACAATGAAAACACGACGACCCAAAGCCTATGGGATGCAGCAAAAGCAGTTGTAAGAGGGAAGTCTATAGCCATACAATCCTACCTCAAGAAACAAGAAACATCTCAAATAAACAACCTAACCTTACAGCTAAAGCAATTAGAGAAAGAAGAACAAAAAACCCCCAAAGTAAGCAGAAGGAAAGAAATCATAAAGATCAGATCAGAAATAAATGAAAGAGAAATGAAGGAAACAATAGCTAAGATCAATGAAACTAAAAGCTGGTTCTTTGAGAAGATAAACAAAATTGATAAACCATTAACCAGACTCATCAAGAAATAAGGGAGAAGACTCAAATCCATAGAATTAAAAATGAAAAAAAAGTAACAACTGACACTGCAGAAATACAAAGGATCATGAGAGATTACTACAAGCAAGTATATGCCAATAAAATGGACTACATGGAAGAAATGGACAAATTCTTAGAAAAACACAACCTCCTGAGACTGAACCAGGAAGAAATAGAAAATATAAACAGACCAATCACAAGCACTGAAATTGAGACTGTGATTAAAAATCTTCCAACAAACAAAAACCCAGGACCAGCTGGATTCACAGGTGAATTCTATCAAATATTTAGTGAAGAGCTAACACTTATCCTTCTCAAACTCTTCCAAAGTATAGCAGAGGCAGGAACACTCCCAAACTCATTCTACGAGGCCACCATCACCCTTATACCAAAGCCAGGCAAAGATTTCACAAAAAAAGAAAACTACCTACCAATATCACTGATGAACATAGATGCAAAAATCCTCAACAAAATACTAGCAAACAGAATCCAACAGCACAGTAAAAGGATCATACACCATGATCAAGTGGGATTTATCCCAGGAATGCAAGGATTCTTCAATATATGCAAATCAATCAATGTGATAAACCATGTTAACAAATTGAATGAGAAAAACCATATGATCATCTCAATAGATGCAGAAAAAGCTTTCAAGAAAATTCAACACTCATTTATGATAAAAACCCTCCAGAAAGTAGGCATAGAAGGAACTTACCTCAACATAATAAAGGCCATATATGACAAACCCACAGCCAACATCATTCTCAATGGTGAAAAACTGAAACCATTTCCACTAAGATCAGGAACAAGACAAAGTTGCCCACTCTCACCACTATTATTCAACATAGTTTTGGAAGTTTTAGCCACAGCAATCAGAGGAGACAAAGAAATAAGAGGAATCCAAATTGGAAAAGAAGATGTAAACAGTCACTGTTTGCAGATGACATGATGCTATACCTAGAGTATCCCAAAGATGCTACCAGAAAACTACTAGAGCTAATCAATGAATTTGGTAAAGTAGCAGGGTATAAAAGTAATGCACAAAAATCTCTTGCATTCCTATACACTAATGATGAAAAATCTGAAAGAGAAATTAAGGAAACACTCCCATTTACCATTGCAACAAAAAGAATAAAATACCTAGGAATAAACCTATCTAAGGAGACAAAAGACCTGTATGCAGAAAACTATAAGACACTGATGAAAGAAATTAAAGATGATACAGACAGATGGAAAGATATACCATGTTCTTGGATTGGAAGAATCAACATTCTGAAAATGACTATACTACCCAAAGCAATCTACAGATTCAGAGCAATCCCTATCAAACTACCACTGGCATTTTTCACAGAACTAGAACAAAAAATTTCACAATTTGTATGGAAACACAAAAGACCCTGAGTAGCCAAAGCAATCTTGAGAGTGAAAAATGGAGCTGGAGGAATCAGGCTCCCTGACTTCAGACTATACTACAAAGCTACAGTAATTAAGGCAGTATGGTACTGGCACAAAAACAGAAATATAGATCAGTGGAGCAAGATAGGAAGCCTAGAGATGAACCCACACACATATGGTCACCTTATCTTTGCTAAAGGATGCAAGCATATACAATGGAGAAAAGACAGCCTCTTCAATAAGTGGTGCTGGGAAAACTGGACAGCTACATGTAAAAGAATGAAATTAGAACACTCCCTAACACCGTACACAAAAATAAACTCAAAATGGATTAAAGACCTAAATGTAAGGCCAGACACTATCAAACTCTTAGAGGAAAACATAGGCAGAACACTCTATGACATACATCACAGCAAGATCCCTTTTGACCCACCTCCTATAGAAATGGAAATAAAAACAAAAATAAACAAATGGGACCTAATGAAACTTAACAGCTTTTGCACAGCAAAGGAAACCATAAACAAGACAAAAAGACAACCCTCAGAATGGGAGAAAATATTTGCAAATGAAGCGACTGACAAAGGATTAATCTCCCAAATATACAAGCAGCTCATGCAGCTCAATATCAAAAAAACAAACAACCCAATCCAAAAATGGGCAGAAGACCTAAATAGACATTTCTCCAAAGAAGATATACAGATTGCCAACAAACACATGAAAGGATGCTCAACATCACTAATCATTAGAGAAATGCAAATCAAAGCTGCAATGAGGTATCACCTCACACTGGTCAGAATGGCCATCAAAAACTCTAGAAGCAATAAATACTGGAGAAGGTGTGGAGAAAAGGGAGCCGTCTTGCACTGTTGGTGGGAATGTAAATTGATACAGCCACTATGGAGAACAGCATGGAGCTTCCTTAAAAAACTAAAAATAGAACTACCATATGACCCAGCAATCCCACTACTGGGCATATACCCTGAGAAAACCATAATTCAAAAAGAGTCATGTACAGCAATGTTCATTGCAGCTCTATTTACAATAGCCAGGACGTGGAAGCAACCTAAGTGTCCATCGACAGCTGAATGGTAAAAGAAGATGTAGCACATATATACAATGGAATATTACTCAGCCATAAAACAGAAACGAAATTGAGTTATTTGTAGTGAGGTGGATGGACCTAGAGACTCTCATACAGAGTGAAGTAAGTCAGAAAGAGAAAAACCAATACCGTATGCTAACACGTATATATGGAGTCTAAAGAAAAAAAAATGGTTCTGAAGAACCTAGGGGCAGGACAGGAATAAAGACACAGATGTAGAGAATGGACTTGAGTACATGGGGAGGGGGAAGGGTAAGCTGGCACGAAGTGAGAGAGTAGCATGGACATACATATATACTATCAAATGTAAAATAGACAGCCAGTGGGAAGCAGCCACATAGCACAGGGAGATCAGCTCCGTGCTTTGTGACCACCTAGAGGGGTAGGATAGGGAGAGTGGGAGGGAGACGCAAGAGGGAGGAGATATGGGGATATATGTATATGTATAGCTGATTCACTTTGTTATAAAGCAGAAACTAACACACCATTATAAAGCAATTATACTCCAATAAAGTTGTTAAAAAATAATAAAATTTAAAAAGAAAAGACATGGAAAGCAGTGGAATACTGAGGTGTTTAAAACCCAGGCATGCAGAACACAGCAGATATAAATTTTCACTGCAGTGAGGTCAGGATAATTTCAGTTTATCCAATGAAAAGGAAAATAAACTTTTTTTTAAACATCTTTATTGGAGTATAATTGCTTTACAATGGTGTGTTAGTTTCTGCTTTATAACAAAATGAATCAGCTATGCATATACATATATCCCCATACGTCCTCCCTCTTGCGTCTTCCTCCCACCCTCCCTATCCCACCCCTCTAGAGGAAAATAAACTTTTACGACCTGGTGGGGCTAGAGCAGGTTTAGTTAAAGATACGTGGTAAGTTTCTAGTTATTGCTGCAGACGCTCTTTTCCCTCGTCCTTGGGAGTGTGCCAACTTCTTCTTCATGCCGTTTTCTATCCTCAAAAAGAAAAAGATTTCAAATGAGTATTTTTCTGACGATAAAAGTAATATTTGGGGCTTCCGTGGTGGCGCAGTGGTTGAGAGTCCGCCTGCCAATGCAGGGGACACGGGTTCGTGCCCCAGTCTGGGAAGATCCCACATGCCATGGAGCAGCTAGGCCTGTGAGCCATGGCCGCTGAGCCTGCGCGTCCGGAGCCTGTGCTCTGCAACGGGAGAAGCCACAACAGTGAGAGGCCCACGTACCGCAAAAAAAAAAAAAAAAGTAATATTTGATAATTATAAAAATTCAGAAAAAGCAGACATTTTATATATAGGTATAAAATCATTTTTATACCTATATATAAAGAAAGCTGAGCAATCAGGGATGATGCTATAGATGTTTTGGTATGGATCCTTCCAGTCTTTTTTTCTGTGCATATATATGTCAATATGTACCGGTATCTTTAGTTTCATTGGGATCATACTACATTTATCAACATAGCATGGATGTCTTTCATACCAATTAATACCAGTCAACAGCCTACTTTTCATGGTTGCATAGTGTTCAATTCTGTGCATGTGTCATGACTGATTATTCCATGACCAGTGTTGTAAATGAGCCAGGGGCTTCCCTTGGAGTGGTTCCTCCGTGGTCACTTGGCTCTCTGTCAGAGATGGTTGGTGACTCAGGGTTTCTGAAATTACTTTCTCTTACTTATTTATGCGGGTTAGTGATAGCCCTCAAAGCACAGGTCATGGACGGAAAAGGGAATAGAGAGGTCTGTTAAAAAATCAGCTCAAAAGCCACTGTCTTCAGCTTTCCCTGAATGAGCCCCACTCCATGCAGTCACTCTTTCTTCTGTGTCCCAACAGAAGAGGGACAGAATAGTATGCAGGAGCATGGGCTCTGGAGCCAGACTGCAGGGGTTTGCATTCTGACTTCGTGACATTGGACATATTACTTCACATTTCTCTGCCTCAGTGTTCTCATCTGTAGCATGGGGCTAATACTAGTATCTACCTTCTGGGCCAGATGAGATGATCCATGCCAAAAGGACCCAGCAGCACAGGACCTGGCACATAGCAAGAACTCAACAAGTGGTGAGGGTTATTATTATTACTCAGTTCATTCAAGTGGCCCTCCCAGTTAGTAGCTAGGGAGCTTATCTGGATGCCTGGACAGCCCAAATAGATTATAGACTCTGAAAAGTTCAGATGCCAAAGTGACTACAGTGTTTTCCAGATAGTGAGCCCCCGGCCAATGTTACTGATTGATCGTCTAATCCAAACTGACTTGCTGCAATGGTGGGGTCCTTTTGGTTGAATTTGGCCTCCATTTCCCGTTAAAAAAACAAAAGCAAAGCAAAACAAAACAAAAACCCCAGAGACCCTAATAAGTGGATGTAGGTGAAATACAGTTCCTTCAGGTAGATCAACATCATAGCTGTGGGCTTTCCTACACTCTACCTAAGGAAATTCTTGACCAGAAGAACCTATAGATCTCTTAAATGATAGTGAAAATGAGAAGAAATATTTAAAAGAACTAAAAACCATATTATTCCAAAAGACCAGTCTATAACAGAAGAACAAACCTTGTATTCCCTCATTTATTTGGGATTCTTGGGAACTGAATTTTTTTCCAGTAAGTAGATTTTCTAGATGGTGGAAGCTTATTCATTTAACCACCATAACAGTTTGCATTTTAACCATTTTGATGTAATTCTTTCTAATGCCTGTTGCATGGGTTATGGCTTTCATATAGCGAATATATTGAAAACATGTCAGCCAATTTGTTAAGCTTTGAGGCCTCATTGTGAATGTGTTGCTGTCATTTGTTTTTTTGTTGTTGTCTGTTTGTTTGTTTGCTCTGCCAAATGATATCAGTGCCATTTGCCTTCTAAAGACTCAGACAACTGTACCTTTACACAGTTCTTTTCACTTTTCACTTTTTTCTCTCACTGGTAGGGTATGTCAGTTTTTACTTTTTACTGCAGAAATGTGCATAATCGCTTTCCCCATCTCCAAAACACCTTTCTAACTTACTGATTTATAAGCTTTATACCCTGGGAAAACAGAACCCCAAGTCTGTTACTATTTTGTATACAGTAAGGTTAATAGGTATTGAATGAAATCACGTATTTAGTCACAGGATTTTTGACCATTCGAGGACTTTAAGAATTTACTTCCTGGTTGTAGGCTGTTATGTGGTAGAAGTTTGACTCTGGGCAAAGTGCCATTTTATTTATAAGCTGTTGTGCTTATTGTTTTCCATTCTAGCACGAGTGCCTTCCTGTTGCTCATAGGTAGAGAAATTAAATTAAAGAAAAATAATAACCTGTCTCTGGGCAGTTGGTAAAGTCTTGTAAAGTGGGATTTGGATATTTTTAATAGAAAAAAAGGTAAAATAGTCTTAGATATAATTTCTTGAGTGTTTTTCCATTTTCTTTACAGAGAAATAATGATGCGTCTGTCGGGAAACTCACAGACTAAGACGTTATAACCATTGCACGTCACTACCAGGTGCCTGAGGATCCCCGTCCAGATACGAATGTCCTAATTGCACAGGCCCATGAACAGCTCAAGAAAAATACTTTTGAGAATTTTGAAAGACTTATTGCTACCTGTGTATACCAAGATCGGGAAAAGTAAGCTTTTATTTTATTGATTCTAATAAATCATTTACGTTTCTGTGAACCTGACTAATGAAGGAATTTGTATTTTATCAAAAAGGGCAAAAAGAAAATTGACATGTCTTCTCATACTCCACCATGTAGCAAAGCCACCTTAAATCATTTTTGGAGATTATCTGGGTACAGATATTTCATAGTGATGGATGGTGAGCTTTGCTTGTTGATGGAATAGGGGAGGCCCTGTATCTTCAAAAGAATAGGATTGCCCCTTTGCATTTTCTTTTAATTGGTTTCTAGAGGTTTTCAATTGAAACATAGTAAATCAATGTTAGAAGGTTTAATTCTGAGATGTCGTCTCTTTACATTATTTTAGTGATAAGTGGGATTTATAAGTGTGACTTTTATAATACACAGAACAGGGGATTTGCAAGTATACTTTCTATAGAATTTCTTTGAAATTATTTCTCCTTGAAGATAATGAAGCTCAGCATAATCTATTTCGAATACATTTATCGTGTTTGCATTGAGCTTTATTAAGTCACTGTTACAAACAACTGGAGCTCCATCTTAATATGTTTTGGTGTTCATCTTATCCACAGACTGATATAGTGGGGGGGACGGAATACTCAACTGGAATTAGAAAACCTTAGATCAAACTCTAGCCTCTGATTTTATTACTACAGACCACTACCATCTCTTTCCCCCATGACCCCTTCCTTCATCCCCAAACCTGAAGTCTGCACCCCAAGTGGCTACCTACATACCCTAAATATCGTTGAAGGTCCCATGGTTTATTTTAGTTGTGAATAGTTTTTTTCCTAATCCATAATACACCCTTGTTGAGTTGTTATAAAGATGGTATTTTTCCTTGAATCTTTAAGCTTCTCTGAGCCTCCTGGAGGATGTGTGGCCTGAGCTTTGCATGACCCTGGCCTTGCCTTCCACCCTAGTGGTACCCCTTCCCAGGGTGAGAATTGTGACCCTCCTTCGCTAAAGGAACACCTCCTGGGAAAATGGGGCTAGTTGATCAGACAACTCTGAGGTTCTCCAGATCCAACAAGCTCCAATTCTAGACATAAACATTCTCCTATCATTTTATAAACTACTGCAAAGAAAGAAGCCCACTTTCTTTCCTGTTGGTTCTAATTTTGCCTGATGCCTGGAAGAACACTGTCTGAGTTAGAACATTGGACAAGCATTTCTGTGCCCTCAGCAGGCTGGGGAAAATGACTGTTGGGCTGGTCTGGAGAAAAAATTGAGGTGAATGTTAAGGCCCCGGTTGGGGCTTCTAGGTTATAAGGTTTGGGTCCAAGGAAAAGACTAGAAAAACACCCTCCAGTCATATAATACTTGTGTTGGAGGCTCTAGATGCCTGTCAGATTAAGAGATGTTTTCAAATATCAGAACCATTTTTGACTAGTGGTCAAGAATGCAGATCGATTACTTAGAGCAACACTCGTGGCTACAGCCTTAATAGGCTGTACTATCACCAACCAAGAATCTGAATCCTGATGGAAAGGCCTTTGTAAGGACAGAATCTAGTGACTTGTGAAATGGAAAAACAGTTGGTGAAATGCAGTATTACTGTTTTTCCTTACTGTGATTCCAGTACCAGTTTTCATACTTATTTCCAGGTGCATGCTTTTAGGACACATCTGTGTTTTCTTTCCTATAGAGTGTAATTGTTACTCAAGAGACACAAAGTATATACAAGCCCGTTTACTTTGTTTTAATGCAGGGAAAAATTATTACCCAGCAAAGACATCAAAAGGCTGTGCAGGTCCTCCTGATTACCTTTGAATGATGATCTTCTGGGATCCTTACTCTCCAGGTAAGTGAGAACTCCACCCTCATGGGCAATGTCCTGCATATTTTTGTTTCAGAGACTATTCCTGGTTTTTTGTTTGTTTGTTTTTTGTTTTTTTTGCGGTACGCGGGCCTCTCACTGTTGTGGCTTCTCCTGTTGTGGAGCACAGGCTCCGGACGCGCAGGCTCAGCGGCCATGGCTCACGAGCCCAGCCGCTCCGCGGCATGTGGGATCTTCCCGGACCGGGGCACGAACTTGTGTCCCCTGCATCGGCAGGCGGACTCTCAACCACTGCGCCACCAGGGAAGCCCTATTCCTGGTTTTACATCTACCTTTAATTGCCCTTGATTTACCCTTGACTTTTTATTTATTACCGATGACACATCTCCATTTAAGTGTTAAAAAGGAAAACTGAGTCATGATTTTGAATGTTAGGGAGCCTATTATGAAGTATCATTTTATCTTTTTAACATTAAGATATACTTATATGCACACAGATTCCTGGGACAAAATGAAAATGTACAAACTCATTGGTTATGAGAGTCTTAGATGTAAAATTTAGGGCAGATTTTTCAAAGCAGTAGTTTCTAATGGCCACGGACATGCAGTAAGAGCACCTCGTGTTATTAGCACAGAGCTCTGTCCTGCTAGAACACTAGATGTAAAGTGCAGAGATTCTGATGTTGCAAAAGGGAAGCACAGTCAACTGCTTTCTGAAACACCTCACTTCTTGTACTGAACCTGACTCTTGACTTCCTGGCACCACCCTCCTAGCCACCCAGACTCTGGTCATCTTTTATGCTTACCGTGGCATGACTCCAGCCCCCCCCCCCCAGCATACTTATCTTGATAATTCTGACATTTGGGGCTGTGTTCTAGGCATTGTTATCATTGCCTTGAATACATTACCTCATTTACTTTGTGAGGACAACTTGGTGAGGTCAGAGCTATTATCCTATCCTACAAGAGGATGCTGAGGTCTAGAGAGATAAAATTTTGCCTAAAGTCACGTAGTCTAGAAAAAGAAGAGCTGTGACTTAACCCCTGAACCTTTAAAATGCACATCTTCTGCTTCTAACCATTTTGAATTATTGTCTACAACTAGCCAGTAGATTAGAATGTCTTGACAGTCCTACCTCCTTTCTACTCCTTGCATCTACTCTCTCCCCTCCATTCCCGCCATCTTCACTCTTGTTCTGACCCACTTTTCTTCTTGACTGTTGGCAGGGCTTCCACATTGGTCTTTCTTCCAATGGCCTCTAAATTTTTAAATCCATCTTTACGTCTTGCAGCTAAGTACCTTCTAAGAGCAAGAATATCATAGTGTCACTCTTCTATTCATAAGCCTTCTGTACCATTTTTTTGTTCTCTGAGGAATGACCAAACTCCTTAGCTTTGAGCTCCTTCTCCCCCTTCTCCATTGTGGGGCTTAGGGTTGCCACTAGGGCATTTATTCTCAAGCAGGGGCTGGAGTGGGGAGTCCTCATCTGAGACAAAAAAAGAAACAAAAGGAAGCAGACAAAACTAAATCCCATGTGGGAGAACTAGAGTCCAAGGTATCAGGAGGGGAATCAAGAAGAGGCCAATTCAGTTGGATGTGTGTATATGCATTGGATTGACCTGGGGTTATCTTCTAGACTATCAGCTCTATTTGCTTTCATTTGCTAGCAGCAGTATGAGGGATAAATAGGCCATCCCGGTGTAAAGGACCTGAGATGAAATAGGCAGGCTTAGGAGCTCAGTTTCTCCACAGTTATCACATTCCCAAAGCTCGTCTTCTCATTCCCAATAGTCCAGCCAAATGGCTCATTTAGCATTTCACATGTATTCCTCATGCATTCCCACTTTTTTGCCTTTTCTCTTGCTGTTTCTTCAGTAGGAACTAGCTTCCAATTTTCTTCACCCGCTGAAAGCTTGTTCTTTATGACCCGTTTCAAATAGCACCGTATCCATGAAGCCCTCTTGGATTTGCTTGCCTGGCGGTGATTATCTCCTCCTAAGGATTCTCACCGCACTATTTATGTTTCCTTTTTTTGTCTCTTACCTTGTAATGAAGACTTGTGACTAGACATTTGATCCACTTAGATACAGAGACCTGCTTCTAACCTGTTTGATTTACTGCCTAAAAATAAGCAGTGGCCTGTCACATCTTGACAGTTTTACCCCTACCTTGTCTCCTATATTCTTTGAATCTACTTGCTAGCTGTGTAATCTTGTGCAAGATTTTTGACCTGCCTGAACCCCAGATTCCTTACCTCTAGAATGAGATAACACCACCTACTTCCTCGCGGTTCTCAGAGTGACTTGAGATAACGTACATAAATTCCCCAGTGCCATAGCACCTGGTACTAAGTACTGACTGGGGACTAGGAGAGGAGTTTCCATCAGGGACCGTAGACCACACACTCTGACTTAGAAATGAACTGGAAGAGACCTGCATCCTTCCACATAGAGGAAGCCTTGTTTTTAAACAGTTGGATCTGAATGCCTTTCACACATTAAGCTGTCTTCTAGTCAGGAAGCTGCGGATGTTTATTAGATTATCTCTTGATGGCCTCGAGGATGAGTTGTCCTGGAAAGTCCAGTAATGTGGGAGCCTGGCCTCCGGGGGACCTAGATGTTTCCTATCCAGCACTGAGGCCACCAAGTCATCATCCTCTCAGCAGACTGTTTTGTCTTTGCCTTGACGATTTGACATTAAAGGCAGAAAGACGATTCCCCAACTCGTTGCGAAGCCGGTTCAGTCTCAGATCACATCCGCCTCTGAGCCCGGCTTAGCTCTGAGGAGGTCATCCCTCTGAGCCGCTAAGCAGTCTAACTTTGCCTCTAATTGTGCACTGACCCTTCTCCACACTCAGGGGAAACTTCAGACTAATCAGATTAGAAAATGTCTCATTCCCATTCCCCTCTCCCTCCAATATGCCCTGCCACGATTTGGGTCACATGCTTGGTGTTTTGCATCATCTCCGCAGATTCCTTTCAAAGACTGCCCTAATTCCTAATGGGCCCATCAGCCTGCAGCTTACATTTATATTCTGCATTCTTATTGTTCCCCACAGACTCTACAGGGCTTTCCAGAGCCTTGACCAGACTCTCTTTCTACACAGCCCTCCTGTGGCACGCTAAGCCAGAGCCCCTCTGACGTCTGCAGTCTCCCGTGGGAGACAGGCCCGGAGTTTGTTGACTTGGTTCAGCACACACTCTGCCCAGGGGCAGTTTTACCTGCCTTGGGATGGAGCTGGGCAGCTGTTGAGCATCTGTAGAGCCCCGCTGCTGTGTGAATTCAGATCAGGAGATGAAAACCTACGTGGCTAAAGATTCGGATGATTTCTTTCACCCACTCCAGATTGTTACCTGTGAATTTCTCCTGACCCGGCATGTGGGTACGAAGATTTCGCCTCTACTCCATTTCCATTTTTCTTGTGATTCAGTTAGGTCTTTTCCTTATGAGCACGAGTCCTGCTGGAATCAGCACTTCAAAATCTCTTCACATCTGGTTACCCAGCCCCTGTCAGTTTGTGCTGTGGTAGCTGGTATGAGGTCACTTTACTTGCCAAATGAAGTCAGAAGTCGTTTCACTAATGCACAGAGCATCAGACTTAAATGTTCGATAGTGGTAGCTACTACCCGTTCATAATAGGAGTGGCACTCTGTATTGACATAGTGCCTAGGGCCCTAGAATGTCTTGTAAATCCTTGAGCCCATTAAAAGGTACATTTTAGTGGATGGTAGGCATGATACCTCATTTCATGGGTGCACACGTTGAGGTATAAGGAGACTCTCTCACTCAAAGAGCTTGCTTCAGGCCTGAATGGATCTGTAATGGAATTAAAATGACAGCTCCCTAAGATACCCTAAACCTTTGTTTCTATCTGAGCTCCTAGGGGTAGGAACGATATCTCGTTCACCTTTGCAATCCCGGAGACTTGTCCTGTGCTGGTACACTGGGCAGCGGGGAGAAACACATGGGCTTGATTTCTAGCAGAGCTGCTTCTGAAGTCCAGCCCTACTGCCTTCTGCCCAGGTGATCCCTGTAAATGGAGTCAACCCCTCTCCGCCTTCATTAGGGTATTAATATGTCCTCAGTACTAATAAGCAAGAAATCCTGGTTCTCAAACCATAAGAGGTAGGGAGTATTCTGAGGTCATTCCATACTGTGTTCCTGATGGGACTGGGGAGTAAAGAGGCAGCCTCCTCCCCTAATTGTAGCCTTCCGAATTGGGACTTGGAATAGCTGGAAATTCAAGTGCGACTCTTTCCCCAGCAGCTCTGCCCCAAGCTAGTCTTTTACAGCTGTCTTTGGGCTCCATGGAATGCCTTAGAACTGGCCTCCCAAGAGAGCTGGTGCCTCATCCAGAAATATCAGTTAAAATGGAAAAAGTTAACAGGGCTTTAAAATCATCTCATTATACTCTACCCAGCCTCTCCCTCTGCCCCCCTCCCAGAGGCATGGTTGGGGCTCAAGTGATTTCACCCAACAATACGTGGCAGTGAAGCTGAGGGGCAAGGGTTGAACCACGTGCTTGCTAATGTTGCAGTGTTTGGTGCACTGGGAAGTTTTCAGAGAGAAACCCTCTTCTGTCCCTCTCCTTCTCTCTCTCTCTCTCTCTCTCTCTCTCTCTCTCTCTCTCTCTCTCACACACACACACACACACACACACACACACACACAGATGCTTTCTACCTTTTCAAATATAAGGTGATTTGGTCCCTAAGGAGATCTGTGCTGGGCTCACAATTGGAATTTAGAGGTCTGGCGATTTGAGATCACAGGAGTTAACTCACTGGCAACTTGGGCAGCGCCATCTTGCCGACTCCTAAGTTTTTGTGGCCATCGGGGTAGGGTGGCCTAGAGCTCCACTTCTTTTCCTTAAGTGTCTGGTCTTTAAGACTCTCACCAGGTGTTTCAGTGTGCACCCCTGGGTTTGTTGGGTAATGAACTGAAACCAAACACAACCAAGTGAGTCAAAAATTGTCTTCACTACCCTCCCTCCCTTTCAGCCCTGGTCCTGCCGCCAGCCCGTTCCCCTAAGTTATGAGATGGCCTTTGCGGCAGAGGGGGACCCATGTTACTCTTCAGCAGAATACAGCTGCTGCGCCTATTACCTCCACAGATGGTGGAAATAAAGCAGATCAGGATTATTCCCCACAGCAAGGAGATGGATGGCTTCTGCGGTTTTCAAGCCATTCATCATTTTTGGGAGGGGGACCAGGAGTACCTGTCAAATGACACGTTAGACTCACTTCTTAGAACTCCCACCTAGCAAGGCATTGGGAAGCCTGCTTGCGGTTCATTATTATCTAGAGGAGAAGCGGAGAAATCGGCTTCCCTCCCTCTTCTTCCTTTAGTTTGTGTAGGGAAGGAAATGGCGGCTTGCCCAAGTATCAAAGGGAAAAAAGAATTTATGGAGGTTTTAGGAAAACACTTTAGCACTGTGAGCTGGCACTTTAAAGTAAGGAGGCTGACTTTTTAACAAGCATCGACACACTTGAAAGCCAGAATTAGTGTTGCCCTTTAGGGCAGTCCCCCTGGAAGGCTGTGCGCTGATTCCAACAATGTCGCCATAGAAAGCTCTTCTTTGGAATCGCCTTCACAGCCTTTTCAAAAGAATTTCCTCCATAGTGGCAAGTCTTTGTCCTTTGACCATGAATCAGAGTCTAAGCAAGAGTCAAATGTCATTTGGCAAGGAGCGAAGTAGGGGATTCAGGTGGAAAACCAGGATGCTAACATTTTTGATCAGAAGCACAGCACGACCCTGAAGTAAGGAGATTCATTTTCTATACGATTCATGGGCTTTTCCAAAATACTTTGAAAGGATGGAGAGGATTTGGTGAATGATTACCTGTAGTCATGAGGCAGGAGGGACGGCTGGGGAGATAGTATTCAGGGGAAATTGACCTACTTGTCTTCACTCCCCTAATAGTCAAGCGTTTCTCCGTCTCCAAACTTCTCCCTCTCAGCTCCTTCTCCAACCTGGACTGTTTTTAGAGCTGCAACACTCCTTTGTATCCTAGTCTTTTCTCTCTCACAACCTGATCTAACGGTAGCGTATAGTAGATGTAGTGTATAGTAGCAAATGAGGGCGTGAAAAATCCCACTGTATCAGTGGTCCAGGGGAGGAAGCTCTGTGCTGAGTTCTGGAGCATGGAGGAAAACCGGGACATGCTCCCAACGAGTGGTGTTCCTGCCTTGCCAAGTCTGACTTGTATAAGTTCACCACCTTGGAAAGCACGCTTCAAGGTCTCTCGTCTGCTTTTTACACTTCTTACATTTTTATTTATGCCAAACGGATACATGCTTATAGTAAAAAAAAAAAAAAAATCAAATCATTCTAAAAAGCTTATTCCGACAACAGCAGTTTCCAGCCACATCTCTCCCCACCTCCCAGACCCGTTCTCAAGAAACAGCCTTTCAGTCCTTCTAGCTGTTTCTGCAGACCTTTAAATAGCATGTACGTACTGCTATTTCTGGATTTCTCATTTTTAGATACTGCTACTACTTCCTGTTACGATGCTTGAGAATTTAGCATAATATTGATTCCCATTACTGGTGTTCTTTCTGGATGCTCTTAGGATCGTCTTTTTATTCCTGGTGCTCTGGAAGTTCATGATGGGGCTTGTGGTGTGTGTGTGTGTGTGTGTGTGTGTCTGTATATAGATTCATTGTGCTTAACAGTTTATGGGCCCTTCCGGTCTGGAGACTCTGTCCTTTGGCTCTGATAAATTTTCCATTAATTTTAAAATAATTTCCTTTCCTCCATTTTTATTTTTCTCTTGTGAGAACTCCTATCATTAAGATTTTGGCTCTCTTGAATTTGGATCGTTCTCTCCCCAACTTTTCTTTGTCATTATGATGTCCTTACTAAGGGGTTTCCTCAACTTTACATTCCACCCCTTCTTCTGCATCTATTTACTACTGTCATGTTTTTTATTCCAAGAGCACACTTTTGGTTCCTATTTTTAGTCTTCTGTTCTTTTTTCGTGGGTGTAATATATCCTCTTATCTCACATCTTTCCCTCTGCTACCTGAATTATCTATGTTGCTTGATACCTTTTTTTTTTTCCTGTTGCCGTTTTGACTTCTGTCCTTAATGTTGGAAGCTTTGGGGGGTGGGTCTTGTTGATTAGTGGGTTTCACTGCATGAGTCATCTCCTAGCCCACATTTTCATTAGGTAATCCCCAGAAGCCACAATTTGGGGCCATTCAGAGTATTGAGAGGAGAATCCTATCTTCTCCTGCGGGGCTAGGAGGGAGGGTGGGATAGGGGAAAGGAAGAGAATTTAAGTATGGCCACTGGTGTTCTGGAAACAGAAAAGGAGAAGGAAAGGGGCTGAGAGACCCAAGTTCAGTATAGTGTGTAATGTTCTTCTCTACCCTCCATTATGCTTCCTCTCCCCAAGACTAGAACTGCTTTTGTTGAATTTCTCTGGAGAACAAGCCTCACTCCCCTGTAAGGAAGAGTACAGTATACAAGGAGATACCTGAGGGTTCAGCTGCTCTTGCTTTATTTAGGCTTTCAAACAGTCCTGTTTTCCGGCCCCCACCGTATCCCTGCCTTTATTGGCACCTGGAGTCTGTAATCGCTGAGCCTCTCAGAAGTTTTGTGGGCCACACTGGCTAATCTCTAAGTGCCCCCTGCCTCTGCCATGGACATTTCGAGTTCAGCTTCCCTTCCTCAGCTCTGCCGAGCCAGTTACCAATCCTTAGTCTGATTTCCATCTTGCAAACGATTTTGAAATCTCTTGTCCACTGTTGCCTTGTTTTCCAGCTATCTTTGCCATTGGGGGTTATCACCTATTTTTATTTCTTTGTTGTCATTTTGGTGAGATTTTGGTGGGAAAGGGAGATAAATATTTGTGAGTGACCCATCGTGATTTACTGCAACTCTATCCACTTCCCAAGAGCAAAGAATTCTTCCAAGAAGCATTGGCTAATTTTATCCCTTTTAATTGAAAGATTCTTTGTTCTTTTCTCCCTTGCTCCTTTTGGGGGGATTCCCATATCCATTGAAATCCTCCAAGACAGAACTGAAAAGAGAAACTTGGAGTATTTTACCACATTGACTCAACTCTTCCCTGAGGCCTGGCTTTGGGACTTTGGAAAGATTAAATCTTTCAAACATTTTTCCTCAGAAAGATTTTGTACATCATTTCTAAGCTGTGTACTCTTTCATTTACAGCCTTTGATCCTTCCCGAATATCATTTGATTCAGGAATATCCTTCCCAAATATCTTTTGAGATGGGTAAATTGTTAGATGTGTTGAGTCTGACATATCATGAGTTGGGCAGGAAAGAGTGCTGGGGGCCCAGGGTTAACAGGTGAGCATGAGTAAATATAAGACGAATTGGTAAGGAGGTGTGATAATAGGACTTCCAGTGGTGACTTCCAGAAGTTTTCCTGTACCATCCAGTGCCATGATCCAGGGCAAATGCAGACTTAGGCATGGGGACTCGGTTAGGTAAGAGGAACTGCAGGAAGGCCTTTCTGAGGCCTTTGAATTGAGACTTTGGAATTGAGACTTTCCAGACAAAGGAACCAGAAGGTGCAAATGCCTTGCATTGCTGGGAACGATCTTGGTATGCTCAGAGAGCAAGAAGAAAGCTGGTGTACCTGGAACATTGTGAACAGGAGAGAGTTTTCAGAGGAGGTCAGAGAGGTCAGCAGGGACCAGATTATGTGCGGTTTTATAAACCCTGGTAAGGAGTTCAGCTTGCGTTCTAAGTGGATTGGAAAGCCATTGCACAGTTGTAAACAAGGAAGTAATTGATCACATCTATGTTTTAGAAAGATCATTCTGGTGGAGGATGGTTTGCAGCAAGGTAAGAATAGAAGCAGCAAGACCAAGATACAAAAGCTATTCCTGTAATCCAGGTGAGAGATGATGGTGGCTTCGAATTAGTGAATAGTAGAAAAGATGGAGAGAAAGAGACTTGTGATATGCTATGGTGGTAGAACCTTCAGGACTGGTTAGTGGACTGTGTATGAGGGATGGTGTAATTCTAAATCTGTTTGGTAGTCTTTTGACTGGTTCCCAAATTACTGGGATATTATACTTCTGGAACCTCTAGGATTCAATACATGCCTCCTGTCATTGATGTGATGGGAATTTACCAACAATTAAATTCTGTATTGTAGGAACAGATGAAGAAATTTTGTTCATTGGTGACCTCATTCAGTCTTCCAGTCTGGTGGGTTTAAATATCATCTATATGCTAATGACTCCCACATTTCTATCTCTACCTCAAACATCTTCCCTGAACTACAGACTCATATACCCAACTGCTCACTTCCCATCAAAATGTAACACATCCAAAACCAAACTCCCAGTCTTTCTCCCAACCTGTAGCTCCTGCAGTCCTTCCCATCTCAGTTCGGGCAACTCTGTTTTTCCAGTTGCTCAAGTAAAACCCTGGGAGTTGTCCTGAATCCGTTCCTATTCATTCTCCCCCTCACCTCCCCTATACACTATATGCAATCCTTCAGGAGTCTTACACTCAAAATATATTCAGGCTTCACCACTCCTCACTGCCCTCCCTCCACTGCCACCACTGTCACCTAAGCCACCATTATCTCTTGTCCGGATTACTGCAGAAGACCGCTAACTGCCCTTGCCACTTTGGCCTTGCCCCTACATTGTAGTTGCAATATATCAGCTAGAGTGATCTTCAGAAAATATAACTTAGATCTAGTAACTGTTCTATACAATATACTCCAATGGCTCTTAGTTGTCCTTAGTATGAAAGTCAAAGGCCCTCCATGATCTCATTCTGTGACCTCAGCTCCTATTCAGAGTATTAGGGAATACTTTTCTTCGATGCACCATGCTAAAGGAGTTTCTTACAAAATATCTTTAATTGATTGAGTTTTAGTTCTTCTCCCTAAACACATGCAAATAAAAGACATAATGGTCCTGCATTTTGGCTACAAATATTTCCATAAACAGAACATGTCCTTTCAAGGAGTTCAAATGACGAGTGAGCCAAAATTCAAAGGATAAACAGTGGTAGGGGGCAGCATACTGGAGTTGTATCCCAGAATCCTTGGCCAAAGAAAATGTACACAAAAGAATGACTGAATTCCCTTTCCCCTCTTCTGATCACTCTGTTTATTCTACTTTGTTTAGCTTAATGAGTCTATGTAACTTCATCACGTAACATTTAATTTATTGCTGCTAATTGTTATTAGTTTATAAATACGAGCTATTATTTTCTTCATGCTTTGATTAAAAAAAAGAGAAAAGCCTTTTGACTGATTATGAATAGGTTTTTTTTTCCTGCTTCTGTTATCACTGAGTTTTCTTATAATTAATTATCCTCTGTTCATCCTTGCAGTAGTAACTTTGCGCACCTCACTTGCTGGTTGGAGGGGCGTGTTGAGTTAGAGGTCCTGAGAGAAGGGCAGGAGCCTGGAGCAGGGTGCTTGTAACAGTGCCTTAGTGACCACCTTTGTCTTTTTCTTCAAAAAAATCGTGTTACATAACCAGTATGTATTTAGCCTTAGAAATTGCCAGAGGTGGTCAAATTCAGAATAGAAAAATAGCATTGAGGTATTACAGTAAGAAGTATTTTGTCTGTGTTTAGGTCATTATAGCAATTGTCTTGAAATTTGGGGGTCTTAATTGCCAAAACTCTATTATGGTTAAGGATAAATTTAAGTCAATTTCCATAATTAGGAAATAGCAGTCAAACAGATTAGTTATTTTTGACCTACAGTTTTATGGTGCAGGGTAATCATTTGTTGTTGTTGTTGTTTTTCAAAACGAAAATGGGCTTAATATCTTCTGATTATGAATTTAAAGCTATTCAGATGATACAGAAAAGTCTAAAGAAAAAGCAAAAATTATAATCTCTCTTGCTACAGGTAGCTGTTCTTAATAATTCCGTGTATTGTTGCTAGACTTTTTAAATGTTGTTTTGTACAAATATAAACCTAAAGTGAGACCATAACTCTACATTCTATTTTATAACCTCCTTTCCACTCAACAATATATTGTTAACACATTTCCATGACAACATATATGGATCTACATAACCCCTTTTAATGGCTACATGATAAATGATTAAAGTGCCTTTTATTTTTCCTAAAAATATATTAGTAGACAAAATGAATCTAGGCTTGCTTTAAAGATTTAAAAGGCATACAATTTAAGAAAAATGAAGACGTTTTAAAATTTTTACTGACATAGTATCAACCTGTTAAACTAAGAGGAGCTTCAGTACTGTTAACAAAATATAACAATAGTCTTAGCTGCTGAATAAATTAATTTGTTTCTATGGCAACTGCAACAAGTATTTGTTGAACACTTACTATGTGCCAGCATTGATCTAGGTCCTGGGGATACTTTGGTGAATTAGATGTGTGAGGTCTCTGCTCTCAAAGAATTTACATTCTGGAGGGTTCGAAACAGAAAACAAGGTAATAAGAAATAAGAAAAATATCGGTATTGAAGCACATCTAGTAGTATGTTTTCATGGTGGATTTAAGCTGACAGTTTGGTCCTGAAATCTGCAGATTGAGTCAAATCATATGTTATAATTATATTTTTAGGTTTGAAGACAGTGAAAAACAAATAAATTACGAGTCATTTTTCTGTGCCCTGAACTGGAGAGTGACTCCGATGCCCGAATTGGAAGCAGTATGGTACATTAAAGAGGTAAAAGTAACACCTGTTTTAAAAACCAGCTGTGGCTACCTCCCTTGTGTTTTTAATATCCTTTATCTTAAAATTATTTTTCAATGTAAAATAGTAACATCAGTGCTTTTGGAAAGAGGACTATGTATTTCTGGGTATTTGTGTTAAAGTCTAATTCACTTTCCATAATGAGTGAACATCTGCTGTATAAGAGCGTGATTTTTCTTATGCAGCTGAATGTTTTTTAACCCAAGTCGTATCCAATTATATGGAAAATAGGATAATAGGTTACAGTTATAAATAGATACAAACACTGTTATCAAGGGATTCTGGTAATATCATCATAAGCTACAAGAGCAAGTCTCAAATAGTGCATATGTCAAGAATCCCCAGTGTGTTTGCGGCTGTGCACGCAGGTTTGCCTTGGGTGAAACATTATAGTATGGACATGTATATTTCATAGTGGGGCCAAATTTAAAATAAAAATTCAGTAGGAAAATGCTTGGTTAGGGAAAACAGAGTTCATGTGATCGGATGATGCTCTCAACATTGTGGAATTGTCTGAATTCTCTAAGATCTCTTTGGACCAATTGTCTTTAAGGAGTGGGTGGGTGGGTGGTGGTTTGTTTATATTTTAACATGCTCCAGAAATTGATTTTCTTGGGAAAGTCCCTTGATAAAGCAAATGTCATGTGGTTGATACTCCCAGAAAGGAGGCATTTATTCCTCCCGGTCTCTGATGACCAGCTCATTCTGGCCTGAACTGGTCTAGTGCCCTTGGGGAGTTCCCTCAGGCATGCAGCTACTCTGGAGTGTCAGGCAGCCTTAGAACTTCCAGATGATTGGGAGACACTGATGGCCTTTGGAGTCAAACAGAGCTGGGGCTGAACTCTGGCTCTGCCACTTACGTAGCTGAGTGAATTTGGGGCAATTACTTAACTCATTCATTTATAAATTTAATTCTCAGACAAATCATGTTTAAGTATCCACTCTCAGCAGTTTCTATGCTCTGCGCTGGGGTCTAGAGACAGTCATTATTGCTACCTTAAGGAGGGTTGGGGGGCACAGGAAGTGTTAGGGGAGATGATGCTTGAAATTTCAGTGACGAATAGTAAGAGCTAGGTAGGAAAAGTGGCATGGTATGCCCAGAGGCATTCCCAACAGAGGCTCTAGGGCATGGGACAACGCGGCTCTTGTGCAGAACCGGAAAGAATTGGTGTGGCTGGGATGGAGGCACAGAGGGAGGAGTGGAGATGAATGAAGCTGGAGACAGCTGCACGGGTGAGGTCTGAGTATCGTCCTACAAAGTCTGCAGACCGTGGACAAATTTCAAGGAAGAGAGTGACATGATCAGGTATGCCCTTTAAAGGGAGCTTGCTCTGGTTGGGTGGTGGGTAGATTGGAGAGAGGACAAGGAGACAAGTAGACCCTGTAGGAGGCTCTTGACGACCCTTCGTCACCATAACAACAGCAAACACTTTAAAGCATTTACTATGTGTCAAGCACTGTTCTAAGACCTCAAAATCTATTCGCTCATTTAATCCTCAGAGCAACTTTCTGAGGGTAGATTTTTTTTTTAACATCTTTATTGGAGTATAATTGCCTTACAATGATGTTAGTTTCTACTTTATAACAAAGTGAATCAGTTATACATATACATATGCTCCCATATCCCTTCCCTCTTGCGTCTCCCTCCCTCCCACCCTCCCTATCCCACCCCTCTAGGTGGTCACAAAGCACCGAGCCTTTCTCCCTGCGCTATGCGGCTGCCTCCCACCAGCCATCCATTTCACGTTTGGTAGTGTATATATGTCCATGCCACTCTCCCACCCTGTCACAGTAGATACTTTTGTTGTTGTTGTTGTTGTTGCGGTACGCGGGCCCCTCACTGTTGTGGCCTCTCCCTCTGCGGAGCACAGGCTCCAGACGCACAGGCTCAGCGGCCATGGCTCACAGGCCCAGCCGCTCCGCGGCATGTGGGATCTTCCCGGACCGGGGCATGAACCCACGTCCCCTGCATCGGCAGGCGGACTCTCAACCACTGCGCCACCAGGGAAGCCCACAGTAGATACTTTTATCATTCCCATTTTAGAGATGAGGAAGTTAGGGGAACAGCCAGGGTATGGTAGAGTTAGAATTTTAACTCAGGTCTGTTTTACCGCAAAGCATGGAAAAGGAAAAAATCATTTAAGTACAATCGTATTGAAGATATTGGATTTAATTAACTAAAGTCCAAGATACTATCACAAAACAAATAAATACTGTCATTTGGTAACCTTTTAATTCGTATCCATGCAAATATGTAATTTTTACATGTAAAAAGAACAATGATAGATGGAGTTTATATTCCACCTTTTCATTTAATGTTACAGTATTCTGTGTCGGATATCATCCATTTGTCCCATTGGGACTTCTCTCCAACCTCATCTACCCTGCTCTGAATCCTAGACAGCTGATCTTTGCGGGCTTCATCAATGGGACCCCTAGCCCTCTGGCCTCCAGTTGGGGGAGCCAATGGGACGCACCAGCAGGAGAGTGGAGGGTGGGACGAGATAAAAGTCATCTCCCTCCCTGACAGTCACAAGAGATTGACTGCCTCCTCCTGCCCAGGGCCACAGTACCTGTCTGGAGGGTCTCTCCACATAGCTGTCTACTCCGGGCTCTGGCAGCCACCCTCACGTGCCCCTTCAGCCCCAGGTGGTGGCAACAGTCCCTGAGGGTCTGGAGGATCCCTTGTTGCTTTTCCTAAACACTTGCCACAACTTTGTAAATAGTCTCTTTATTAAACTCTTCTCAATTTACACAGTTTGCATATGTCTGCTATTTCTTCTGGGATCCTGAGAGATACACATACTTATTTTTGCTAGTTAGCAACGGCCTTTGTTGTGTTTTTTTCCTTACTTCCTCCTTCTCTCCTTTTCCATTCCACCCAATCCACCACCCAAATGTTTACCTATGGGTTGGGGGTTTCATCATTTCATGCACAAAAATATAATCATACCACAGGCATTTATCTGCAGTGTGTTTTTCTTAATAGTACACCATGGGACATTTCTCTAGTTTAATATGTGTAGACCTAAGCCATTCTTTAATACTGTAGTATGAATATGGAATCATTTATTCATCCATTTCTCTATTGATAGGCATTCAAGTTATTTTTACATTTTTGCCTTTGAAAATGTGGTATCTTGTTACTTGAATTTTTATTTTCCTGATGACTGTTGAGCTTGAATGAAATTTAATTACCTTTTGGTACTACAACCTACAGTAAGAAAGACATTTTTCCCTAGCAACCCAGCATGCACATATACAATGGCCCAAACGTCTCATGAAACAATACTATTCTAACTGCATGTGATGATGTATGATTTTTTTCTTTCCTTTCTCTTTTCTTTTCTCTCCTCCTGCCTTCTTTCTTTCTTTTGAATATAGTTCATTACCCATTAAATTGACTTAAGGACCTACAAAAGGATCACCACCCATGTTGGAAGAAGAGTCAGTGCATGGAAAGGCCAGAGATCTACTTTCCCTTTAGCCACCCCTCCCCCATTTCATCTCTTACCTACTCTGTCAACTGGGGCAGTTACTGAGCCATGGACCTCAGGTTCTTTAGAGAGATAGTGTAGAGCAGAAGGTCTGGAATCAGATGAAGCTGAGCTCAAATCCTTAGCTCTATGATTGACTCACTGGGTGACTGTGTAAGTTATTCAACCTTTCACATTGCCCCATCTCAAAAATGGAGATAAAAGTAGTGCTTCTGTCAGGTTGCTTGTAAGGATTGAATTGATACACGTGAGACACTTATCACAGTACCTGTCCCATAGTAACAGCTTAAATGTTAGCTATTACTGTTGTTCGTAAAATGGAGATGTCTTACATCCTCAAGTCAGTGGGCTGGGCCTTGAGGACTAAGATCAGTGATTCTATCGTTAAACGTAAGAGTTAGAACAGCTGGGCTTCCCTGGTGGCGCAGTGGTTGAGAGTCCGCCTGCCGATGCAGGGGACACGAGTTCGTGCCCCAGTCCGGGAAGATCCCACATGCCGCGGAGCGGCTGGGCCCGTGAACCATGGCCACTGAGCCTGCATGTCCGGAGCCTGTGCTCTGCAACGGGAGAGGCCACAACAGTGAGAGGCCCGCGTACCCCCCCCCAAAAAAAAGGGTTAGAACAGCAGTGTAGCATCAGATAGGGCCTGTGCTTTAGCAGTAAGTCAGCTCTTTCAATTGTTACTCATTTATGGTGAAAAGAACTTTAGTCTTAGGGCCTCTTGTCAATTCTGATGACCAAGCCTAGAAGCAGTTCAGTCTGTGGGAGACATTTGGATAGGGCCGTTCTTTTTCAGCCAGTTTTTTTTTAAAAAAAGGAAGAACATAGTTATCAAATAGTACCTAATCAATTTAACCAATAATGAGAACTTAACTAAATTCCAGAGTCTGAAGCACTCTGGTACTCCTGAGCTTGCTATCGTTCCATTAAAGAGGATATAAGATAGCTTGGGAATGGTATCAGTGAGTCTGTAATCTATGTGAAAATATTTAGTGTAAATGGGTTGAGCGTAATATTGCATAGTTCAGAGAGTAGAATGAGTAATGAAAAGTATAGTATCTCCTGAACCATGTAAGTGTACCTAAATGTTAATATCTAATAATGCCCTGAGACACTCTGGGTCAGAGCCTGTCACAGGTTGGGTTCTCCAGGAAGCAGATGGGGTTTAATGTGCAGTATATTTACTTGGGAGTGTCCTTGGGATCAATACCTGTGGAAGGGAGGGGAGGGACATAGGAGTGGGCAGAGGGAGAAGTTGAGCTTCGATGCAGGTCCAAAGACAGCCTTGGCTGGTCCGAAGGGAACTCTGGAGCTAGAATGGCCTTTCAGAGCTGTCCTGAGTTGGGCCAAAATGGCCTGGACTTTATCCCTGTGGGTTGGTTTAGAAAGGGGTATGACCTGCGGTAATGTGGCTCTTTGCAGCCAAGACAGCTCTGTAGCTGAGGTAATCCCTGAAGGGGTCTCCCAGCACCTGGGCCACCAAGTCCTTCCTCAAGGGGATTCTGGATGGTATATCATGTCTTGGCAACCAACCACTCTTGATTATTCTTGGTATGAACTGGAGGCCTGGCCTGTGGCACAGCCTTCTCCACACACCTGCTCCTCTGTTATTGTCTGAGCTTTCACCCGTGGCAGGGAACTGACAAGAAAGAGGTTATGCCAGAAGAGGCCGTGATTATGGCAGAAGAGGAAGTGGTAGAGGAGCTGGACCAGGTGTGTAGGTCTGTGGGGCCCAGTTGGGCAAAGAAAACCTCTCACTTCGAGCTTTGGGGATTGCCAACACTTAGGGAGTCTGCTGTAGCCCAAAAATCATATGTGGGACTTCAGGACAAGATCCACCAGGTTGTGAAAGTGACCCAGCCTTGAATGTGACGTGACAGGTTAAAGTTCTGTTGAGAACAAGGAATGGCAGGCTGAACTCCTGTGTGGAAGTATGGCCCAGGTGGAAGCCAGCAGTGGGGCGGCTGCGTGCTTCCTCCAGTGTATGAGCTGGACAAGCTGTCTCTGGCTGAAGTTCCAGGAGTCACCAGCCTCCACTCGGAACCGGGTATCCTTACTCTCGGGCTGAATGTTGTCCTCAACAGGCTCTCTTCCCTGAACTAGGGATCTTACTGAGAAATGAAAAGAGGCCGCTTAGCTGTGGGCTTTAGCCAACCACAGGCTGAGTAGGGGGGTGGTCTGGTACACAGTACTTGGGATTGGAAGGGCAGCGCCACAGGGAGTTCTAGCAGGGAGTCTCTCCAAAACAGGGAGCACAGTGATGGGGAATCCTGAAGTTAGCACTATTCAGCAACCAGAGGGGGCCAGTCAGCAGGCTTGAACCAAGCCTTCAGCCACGACCAGGGGACAGAGCAGGCTGAGTCCCTGTACCAGTGAGGTTCTAGCAGGAGACACACGGCCCACTCAGAGGAGTCGGGATATGGATTTAATGCAGGGACTATTGACAGAGGAGAGGGTAGGGTTAAGGGAACCAATCAGGGCAGTGGAGTGCCCAAGGCCTAGCTAGAGTGGGAAGCCTTTACCATCCCTGGGTCTGGAGAAGCAGGGAGGGACTGGTATTACTGGAGCCCAGTGGAAGAGCGTGGTTGGGCAGGGAAGAAGCAGGGAGAGGGGAAGTGGAATCAATACCCTGACCTCTCGCTGCTTCCCATGGGCTGGACCCATTTGGAAGCCAGAGAACCAAGGAAGCTCGAGAAGTGATGCGGTCCACAGAGGTCAGTCTCCCAGGGCAGAGAGCTTGGTGAGAAGGGCAAAAGATGGATCTTGAGGGGCAAATGGAGGATGAGCCAGTACAGTCTGTTACCAGAGTAAAGACTGGGGCTCCAGTGAGCAAGCCTCACAGCCAGCTTTTAAGATTAACAGCTCCTGAAGCTGGGTCTACTGGATGTTAGGACTGGTCCTTCTGACTCCGATGGGGCTCCACCTACATGTGATTGTTACATGGCATCAGCTAGTAGGCCTGGGTACCAACAACAAAGCAGCAAAATTCACAGAGAGGACTGTGGTTGTAGCGAGTCCAGCTTTGAGTTAGTGAGAGGTTTCCCTGTGTGGATGGGTGGAAGCTGACTGTCACCCACCAGGATTGTTGACTGTGGCCTGTGGCCTGGATTCTCAGGAGCTCCCTTGGCCGGGCCTCTGCCTGTCCTCCACAGCAGCCCATGGTGAGCCACTGGGGCTGTAATTTAATTCTCACTCCATTATGTGACTATCTGTGGTCTCAGCATGTTGCCCTGGTGCTGTCACGGCCTAGAGACCCCAATTCCATTCTATTGTGCTTGCTCACAGATGGTAGCTGTAAAACTGGCAAAAGAGGTCCCGCTGTTTAGAGCCTGCCTGGTTAATCTCAGAAGTCACGTTTTTAAAAATAACACGAAATCAGTTCTCCTATAAACTTTATAACTTGCACTGTGTGACTGGCATCTTATCCTTTGACGTTTCTGAGAAAAATTGGATGTGGCTTCATTTTACGAGCACGAGAGCTGCAGAAGCATTAACAATTGGCTCTAAAGTTTCCCCTTGTCACAACAGGGTGACATATAGCCTTGGCACTGGGGAGTAAGGGGCAGTGGCATACACCTTGGGACATATCTTTGGGCACCCCACTTGTCGAGGATCTCCTTTTGGTATTTAGAGGGTGGAATACCCTGTGACACTTTATTATCCCAAGCATTTTGTGAGAATAAGTATCATTCCCAATGTATAGATAGGAAGCTGAGACTCAAAGGCATTCCTAAAGGTCAAGATTATATAGTTAGGGGCTAGTGCCAACTCTTTAAGTAAGCGAAGTTATGTCTAATATTTCAAGTTGAATTTAACAGTTGAAATAAAAGATTATTAATCATTCTCATAAGACTTAAAAAAATAACTGGTAAACACATACTCATTACGTAACACAAAGCGGTGACCTAGTAGGAAACTTCCAGAGTCTACTGTGATTTAAAGGGTTAGATGATGTCTACTTGAATTGTATGAATAAAGCTATCACTAAAGCTAAAAAATATCCATGTCTACTTGAAAACTTTACTTGCCCCGTAATGCAATTTCAAGGAAAGATTTCTTGTTTAAAAGTTACAACTGTGTTTCAGCTGCAGTCACACAGATGACAACTCTACTGAAGCTTTGTCTAGGGCGAAGAGAAGCAATTGTGAAATACTGGCATTACAGTAAAGACAGAAATGGATAGGCATATAGGCAAATCTCCTGGTTTTGAGCTTTTCCTTATGTCATCAGAATGCTCTTGATTATCTCAACAAGTATCTGTAAAATTTCTTCCCCAAATTAATTTCCATTTGATTTTACTGAAATTTCATTGTTTTTATGATTTCTGTCAACTTAATTTGATTATTTCCAAGGTCACGTCAACCTAGTAGAAGGAAGAAAATCCAAGAAAACCACAATTTTAATTCCATACACGGTACTGGATCTTTCTACAAATTCATGGATAAAAACATCCTTTTTTTGATTGAGCGGAGGGGGAGTAAGAGAGTGAAATCACTAACATGACTCTATCAGCCTTACATTTGGGACGAATAAAAATAACCTTGTTTCAGTGAAGCGTGGAATTTAATTGGCTCCCAATCTTTTCCCCGCATGCATCTGGTGGCCAGTACTACAGTAGAAAATTTTAAACTAGAAGGAGACATAATCCAATTAAATTTCCTTTTAAAAATGTCAAAGCAAATAAATCCAGGGCCTATGAGCTCACACACAGCTTTGCTGTTCTCACCGGGCAGCTGCTGTTTACTGGGTTTCCATCCAGGGCCATCTTTGCTTCCCATTTCAAGGATATGTGGTTTTACAGATCGGCAGCTACATTTTTTTCCACCATTGATGAATAAGTAATTTATTGCCAACTTCTCTGACATCTTAAGTAGCTCTAGTGACAGCCAGATTGAAAGCTGTCATGGGGCCCTCTTGTAGGCAATGATTTCCAGCCATTTTAGAGTCATGATTTTGCATTATTGCCGAATTTCACTCTGCATTTCATAGTTCTTCCTTCTTCCAGAAAATGCTACGTGGCACATGCTGTTTATGCTCCAGATTAAACTGAATTTTGTTTTGAGATTTGGGTACCGTCTCTGGAATTACCTGGAAGTCACACTGGAGACTTTGGATCCGTCCACCGTTTGTCAAGAAGTTGCTTTGTTCCGAGCTGTACTGTGACTTTCATAGACATTTTATTAATTTTGAAAAATGCAAAATTGCGTAGTATCTTTGGCTTCCTCTGGAAGCTGACTCGGAGACAAGGATTTGAGTATAAATGGTTTTTTGGACGAAGTGAAGGGAATAACTAGCAAGGGAGTAGGGAAGTGAGAAATAGAAGAGAAGGAGTTAACACAGGGCATATTATCAAACCAGTAAAAATGTGAATGACTGGAGCATAATGCCTCTGGGAAACACAGGGATGCA
Organism: Grampus griseus; assembly: GCF_964374135.1. Classification (NCBI taxonomy): domain Eukaryota; kingdom Metazoa; phylum Chordata; class Mammalia; order Artiodactyla; family Delphinidae; genus Grampus; species Grampus griseus. Next base: position 38,678,547 of record NC_138999.1, on the reverse strand, counting down.
GTGGCTGATAGGTACCTCAGCGTTATCCCATCCGTCAACTCCTGTCATTGTTTGAGAGCTGCTCCTGAAGTGGGTGAAAATAATGAATTCCCAGGCACTTGTGGCATGTTACAGGGACAGCCAAATCAGGCCTCAGAGGCCAAAGGGAAGGTCTCAGGAGAAGGAGTGCAGGTGCTGATGGCTGGAAGTTAGGTGGGTGTGCGCCAAAGTGGAAAGGGTGAGAGGATCAGGAGAGGTGCAGGCAGAACCCGCTACACACAGATAGTTAAGATTCTGATCATGCACCTTTAGGCGGGGTGTTTTACAGAAATACAAGCAGGCTCGTTCCCGTCTAAAACAGGAGGGATTGACTGCTGTGGATGAGCTCACCTGCTGTAAAATTACCATGCAGTTATTTCCACTTAAAATGTATGTGCACTGCTGGGAAACAACATGATCTGGAGTTTTCTTCGCATTTTGTAGTGTGGGATGAATAAAAGGTCAGTGAGGACAAAGAATATTTTAACTCACTGCCCAGTCATAAATATTATGTAACGTTTGGAGCACTTGCAGATTTATTAGAACAATTAGGCAGTGGTAGTGAGGGGATTTCTCATGTTAGCAAAGACCTCTTTATTTTACAAAGAGATTGGCCATGTGATTCCTTTAGGTGGACCCAATTACAGGCAAAATTATGAGGAAGATACTTTTTCCCTCTACTCTATCGATGCCCCATCCCCCTGAGTTTCTTAACTCTTATCTCCTGCTTCCTCCTTCCTTTAGATCCCAATTTGATTCCTGTTAGTTCATTTAAACGGATACCTGTGAAAATCTCCCTAAAACTGAGGGCCAGCTACAATTCTGGTATCAATTCCAGTGTGTATTTTTCCCCCGTACCAAGCAATTCTCAACAGCAGCTGAGTGTCCTGCAAGTCAACTCAGTTCTGGCACTATCTACCTGGAGATAACCTCAGATCCCCACAGGTTACGGGCTCAGTTCCACAAGACTACCTCCCCTCCTTCAGATGCCATTCACAAGTCCAGATTGTCGCCTGTGCTTCTGACCAACTGGCTGTGGATTGGAGGTTCCCATGACCTCCTCCTTGGGAGGGGCTGCTCATAGGACTCAGAGAAACACTTCACTTACTAGATAACCTGTTTATTAAAAAAGGATATAACTCAGGAACAGCCAGATGGTAGAGATGCATAGGGCAAGGTATGGTGGAAAGGGCACAGAGCTTCCATGCCCTCTCTGGGCTCACCACTCTCCTCACATCTCCACGTGTTTGCCAGCTCAGAAGCTCTCCAAACCCTGTCATTTTTGGTGTTCACAGGGGCTTCTTTATAGAGACACGATTGATTAAATCATTGGCCGTTGGTGAATAAACTCAAATTCCCGCCCCTCTCCCCTCCCGGGAGGTGTGGGAATGGGGAGTGGAGGCGGGGGACTGAAAGTTCCAACCCTCTAATCACGTGGTTGGCTCCACTGGCAACCAGCCCCCATCCTGGTGCTTTTCAATCGTGTTTCATTAACGTAACAAAAGAGACCTTATCGCTCTCATCACTTAGGAAATTCTAAGAGTTTTAAGAACTCTGTGCCAGAAATGGGGACAAAAACCAAATATATATTTCTTATTATAAATCACCATATCATATTGCCAGTGTACAGACCTTGGGTTCCTCAAGCACTGCAAATATGCCTGTGGCATTTATCAGATATTTAGGCAGAAAAAGTCATTCCCACCTAGAACCTGGAGAAAAGTGACAAAGGGAAATAAATTTGAGGGAAGTGGTATTGATTTTAGAGAGAGAGTATAGGGGGGCTGGAGCAGTCAGGAAGGTATTGTGTGAGCCATGGGATTTAAAGTGATCAGGGTTAAAAGAAATGCATTATTGTTACTTTTTTGGGAGGGGTAATTTCCTCCCACCTTTCTAGGTTCTTTTGGCTGGTTGAATAATTAAAATGAGATTAAGACAGCTTAACAGGAGAAAAAAACAAAATTTAGTTACGTATGTATAGGGAATCCATATAAACATGGGAGATTCTAAAGACAGGCAAAATGAGGTTTATCTGTCATTCTTGACTAAGGGGCTAAGGAGAAGGGGCTAGGGGGTCTGGGACTGCAAAGGGAAGGAAAGCAATTCACAGGAAGATGAAAAGAGCAAATGTTTGGTAAATAAATGTTTGCAGGGCCATGCAGAAACAATGGGACACAGTGAGGAATTTTAACAAACAGACTTTGCTAGGTTCCTCCCTGTCTACCTCACATGTAGTTATCTAACGGTGATAGCTCCCTTCTTGGTACGGGCCCTGTATCTAAATTCTTTTAGGCAGTTAAGGGGGAGGTAAAAGTGCCTCCTGAGTCATTTGTTTCTTAAAAATAATCAACTCTGTATGACAGTCTCTAGGTACAGATGAACTGGTTTGCAAGGCAGAAATAGAGACACAGATGTGGAGAACAAACATATGGACACCAAAAGGGAAAGGGGGGGGTGGGATGAATTGGGAGATTGGAATTAACATATATACACTAATATGTATAAAATAGATAACTAATGAGAACCTGCTGTATAGCACAGGGAACTCCACTTCGCTGTACAGTAGAAACTAACACAACATTGTAAAACAACTATACCCCAATAAAAAAAAATAATCAACTTAAAATAATCTTCATGCCAGAGAGACACATTTTGGGGTGGCAGATTTTGCTCCCCTACATTATTTTTTCATCTTAAATTATCCTTAATTTCAAATCTCGGGGTATTTACTTGAGTTTCATTTACCCAAGTTTGGCTTGTTGCTAATAAATTTAATTCTCATCTCCAAATTCTTGAGTTATCATTATTCCAGTATAAGTTCTTCTATTTCTTTTTCTTTTGTTGTTAGGATTTAAATCATGATTCCTTACTCAAAAAACAAACAAACAAAAAACCAAACAAACCAAAACTTTTGCTGCCTAATAAGGTATGAGGAAGGATCTACTAGTATTGACCTGTTTCATGAGAGAATCCTTTACCCAAATAATTTCATTGTAATGTTATGAGTTGCATAATGTATTTCTTTTTGTATTGAAAACTTGTGTTTAAAAAAACCTATCAGAGTCTTCCCTGGTGGCACAGTGGTTGAGAGTCCGCCTGCCGATGCAGGGAACACGGGTTCGTGCCCCGGTCCGGGAAGATCCCACATGCCGCGGAGCGGCTGGGCCCGTGAGCCATGGCTGCTGAGCCTGTGCGTCTGGAGCCTGTGCTCCACAATGGGAGAGGCCACAACAGTGAGAGGCCCGCGTACCGCAAAAAAAAAAAAAACAAACACCTATCAGGGAATAGTGATTCTGAATGTATATATTTGTTCTATATTCTTCTATAACATGGTAAAATTTAAAAATAAAGTCAGCCCTCCATATCCATGGGTTCTGCATTCACAGATTCAACCAACCATGGATCAACAGTATTTGGAAAAAAAAATTCCAGAGAGTTCCAAAAAGCAAAACTTGAATTTGCCACACACCAACTATTTACATAGTATTTATATTTAGGTATTATATTTATATTTAGTATTTATATTTACAACTATTTACATAGCATTTACATTGTATTAGGTATTATAAGTAATCTAGAGATGATTTAAAGTATGCAGGAGGATGTTCATAAGTTATATGCAAATACTACACCATTTTATGTGAGGGACTTGAGCATCCTCAGATTTTCGTATGCGCAGGGGGTCTCAGAACCAATAAGATACTGAGGGACTACTGTACCACTTAAGAGTGAAAATTGCTTTAAGTTTTATAATGAAACTTTTGAGGACATGTTGAATAGTCGAACTGAATGACTATTGATCTCAGACTTCATTGATTAAAAAGAAATATATAGCAGTCCTCCGGCTCCGTGGAGGGCGGGGTGGCGCGACGCCTGGCGCTCAGGCCAGTGGCTGGCACGTGGGGCACGCAGGGGCTTCAGCTCGTGTTGGAAATGGGGGCCGAGTGCTCTAAAGAGGCGGGATGGAGTTGTATGTTGCATTTGAACTCTGTGGAGGGCGGTCTTGGCTCACTTCTAAAGCTTTGGTGTCTTCTAAGTTGGAGGAGCTTATTTAATGAAAAGTGCCTTAGGCCGAAAAAGCAAACATGAGGGTCGCAGGTGCTGCAAAGTTGGTGGTAGCTGTGGCAGTATTTTTGCTGGCATTCTATGTTATTTCTCAAGTATTTGAAATAAAAATGGATGCAAGTTTAGGAAATCTATTTGCAAGCATTGGACGCAGTTGCACGTTCTACAGAACCTCCCAGATATAAATGTGGGATCTCAAAAGCTTGCCCTGAGAAGCATTTTGCTTTTAAAATGGCAAGTGGAGCAGCCTCTGCCTGGAGGACAATGTTTTAATGAGGGGTGTTAAGAATAATGTTGGAAGAGGGATCAATGTTGCCTTGGTAAATGGAAAAACAGGAGATCTAATAGACACCAGATATTTTGACATGTGGGGAGGAAATGTGGCCCCATTTATTGAGTTTCTGAAGGCCATACAAGATGAAACAATAGTCTTAATGGGAACATATGGTGATGGAGCAATCAAACTCAATGATGAGGCCCGGCAGCTCATTGCTGAATTGGGGAGTACATCTATTACTCATCTTGGTTTTAGAGACAACTGGGTCTTCTGTGGTGGATAAGGCATTAAGACAAAAAGCCCTTTTGAACAGCACATAAAGAACAATAAGGACACAAACAAATATGAAGGATGGCCCGAAGTTGTAGAAATGGAAGGATGCATCCCCCAGAAGCCAGACCGATGTGGAGAAAATTGAAGGGAGCACACTTTCACTTGCTAATGGGAAAGCCCTAACCGAAAAACTACATGTAAGTATTTTAAGAGCATGCAGGCATCTCGGTGTGTGCGTGCCCATTATCTCTTTTGATATCAGGATTATTTATTGCTAATGTAAATAGGCATCTTTGTAAATAGTCATCATAATGAGCAAATCACTGAACCATTTCTAAGCACATCTCCCTAATGGTAGAATGTTCAGACTGTGATCATAATGGCATCTTTTAATTCTAAAAGCATTACCCAATAGATAACTGAACAGATTTGAAAAATATATTGATATATATAGTAGTCGCTGTGAAAATCTATCATGGAATAACGTGGATTTTAGGAAGGAGACTTTGTTTTATATATATATATATATATATATATATATATATATATATATATTATATATGGCCTTTTGATGATAGTATCTTTTAAATTAAAAAGATATTGGGCTAAATATATATGTGTGTGTGTGTACATGTATATATACACACACATGAAATACACACACATTTTGTATATGCACACACACAGATGCACAATGATTTACTGCTTTTGGGCATAGGAAGCATATTTCACTAAGATCCATGTAGCCTGAATTGCACAGAACACACCCTAGGAGTTGGTTTAGCCATCATCCATCTGAATGGTCATTTCCTTCTTTACACAGCTGGTTGGCAGTTTGGGCTCAACCTCCAACATCCAACAGGAGGCATTCTTGAAAGAGAAGTGTAGTGTCACTTCAAGAATCACGTTTTTTTTTTTTACTTAACTTTTCTTGTTGAAAGTGGTAGGACAAATGTAGCCATGTCGGATGAGAGCCAGCTGCTTCTGAATAGGCCCACTCCTTTCCTGGGTTTTGGAGGGCAGCCCAGCAGATAAGCAGAGCTCTGGAGCCCTAATACTGTGGTTACGGTCCAGACTCCTCCACTTACCGGCAGTTTGACTTTGGACAAGCTACTTAACCCTTCTCTTGCCTCAGTTTCCTTTTCTGTGGATGGGTATCATAATAATACCTACCTCTTAGGGTTTTCTGCTACGGACCTAAAAATAAATAGGCTGCCAGATATTTCTCCAGCAAAGATGGATTTATTTGGGATCAGCAGAGAACTGCATTTTGGGGTCTGCAACCATGGTAAGCCATGTGCAAGTTCCTTCATGGCAAAGGAAGGAGAACACTTTTATAGAGAGGAAAAGGAAGTTGGGAGAGCGATAATAAAGAGTCCATGGCTTTTCATTGGCTGAGTCCTTACCAGGAAGGAAGAGGAGTCTTTTTCTTCCTGTTGTGCTCTGCTATCATTGCAGGGCATGAAAGCTTCCCCTTCTGGATTCCTGGGCTCTATTTAATTGAAGCTTCTGTTTATTAATTTTTTAAACTGCAGTAATTAAATAGCTCAGTACTTGTAAAACGCTTAAAAGAATACCTGTCGTATAGTAAATATCCAATAAATTTATTATTATTATCATCATCATCATCATCACTACTAGGTAATTATGATGCCTATAATCCTGAAAAAGTCTGCTATTAGTTCATCATCATCATAAATCATCACTTAAACTAAGACTTTATGCTTTAGTTACAGATGCCAGTTCTTGGTGCTCTTCTGATTCTGCATTAGTGTTATAATTACCATAGTTTAACATATCACCCATATTTAAATGACTTCCACATCTTTGCACAGTTCTGGACTCTAGGTCTGTGCTATACAGAACCCTATTTACAGGTGTTTACCAGGATCTTTACTTTGATGTCCTATGGGTACCTCAAATAAAAATGCCCCAAATTGAACTTAGTTTCTCCCTCTGATCCTTATTTTCCCAGTTAAAAATATTTAAAACTCTTCTTCTTGCTTGCTTTCCTTATTTTGCTTATAATGTTGCTCTGGGTTGAACATTATCCCGCACAGATTCATGTCTACCCAGAACCTCAGAATGTGAACTTATTTGGAAATAGGGTCTTTGCAGATATAATTAAAACATCTACTAAAAGTTAAAATGAGATCATACTGGATTAGAGTGGCCCCTAAATCCCGTAATTGGTGTTATTATAAGAAGGCCATGTGAAGCCACATACACACACACACACACACACAGAGAGAGAGAGAGAGAGAGAGAGAGAGAGAGAGAGAGAGAGAGAATAAGATATAGGCAGAGATTGGGGTGATGTATCTACAAGCCAAAGAAATCAAAGGATAGCCATCAACCACCAGAAGCTAGGAGAGGAGCATGAGACAGTCTCCCTTAGAGCCTCCAGAAAGAACCAGCCCTGCCAACACCTGGATTTTGGACATCTGGCCTCCTGCACGGTGACAGAATAAATTTTGTTGCTTTAAGCCTCTCAGTTTGTGTTAATTTGTTATGGCAGCCCTAGGAAACTAATACAGACATCGTCAGCTGTAACTAAATTTAGAAGTCTTAGAACCATCCTTATCTGTATTAGTTTATAAGATCACCAGTCATATTGAGTTAGGGGGCCTACCCTACTCCAGTATGGCTGCATCTTAGCTAATTATATCTGCAATGACCTTATTTCCAAATAAGGTCACATTCTGAGCTATCAGGGGGTTAGGACTTCAACATATCTTTTTTGAGGGGACACAGTTCAACCCATAACATGACCCCCTTCTTTGATCACCACTTCACATCAGTCACCTTCCAGGTATTGTATGTTCTACTGCAGCAAAACCTTTCAGATGTAGCCCTTGTTCACCCCAGGCTCAGCTGCCCTGGTTATGGCACAATCATCTCTCCCCAGGATTATCGCAGTAACCTCCAGAGTGATTTTCCTCCTTCATTTCATTCTTCATACATCCAATGAGTTATCTAATAAACTTCCAATCCGATTTCACTGAGACCCACCAGTGCCTTTCCCTAGCCACAGCATAAAGTATAAACTAGCATAGAAACCCTCAAGTTCGGCCCCACCTTTTCCTTCCAACTGCCTCTCTTGTCACTTTGTACCGTGTGCCCCAAACCCGCTGGGCTGGTCAGCCTTTCTTGAAAATAGATTTTTAGGTCTCTAGGCCTTTGCTTATGCTGTCCGCTATGCCTAGAACACCTTTCATCACTTTAACCCCCTGCTGAACTGCTCCGTACCCCATAAAGCCCAAGTGAGATATCACTGGCTCAGGTTGCTTCCACAATTCCATCACATAGAATTATTGAGCCCTTTCCTGTGTTTCTGTGACATCTTGTGACTCTGGATACTAATTTGGCACTAGGAAAGATTTGACACCTCTTATATGCAACAATTAACCTTGACAGTAGAAATGAAAGCAGCCGTACTTATGGACTCACCCCCCGCCACCATTGATGTTAATATTAATTCACCATTGCAGCATAAGTAAAAAGTGTGTATGTGTATAGATTTATATATACAAGATTTTTGAAATCTCCTTGATGTTACTTATATAATTACATTTTGTTGCAACCTACCTTATCAAAATAATTCTTAAACCTCTTCAGAGTGAAGGTATTTATTTTTTCTGAAATTAACAAATATATACACACATATATGTATCATATATACTATATATATATATAAAGCATATGTGTATTTGTATTTATACACACATATTTAAAGTAGCTTATCCCCAAGAACATACCTTGAATGATCTAGTGCTCATTTCACTGTTAGATTGAAGAAACAGTAACCAAGCAGCCAGTATAATATGCTAGCAGTTTGGATTTTAAAAATTGAGTTCTTAATAAAGTATAGGAGGAGCTATCACTGCAATAATGCTGCATAACAACCCCCCAAATTTCAGTAGTTCACAACAGCAGATGTTTATTTTTCTTGTCCATGGGCCCGTAGATCTGCTGGGCTTGGCTCCAGCTGGGCTCTCTCCACCTGTGTTATTCTGGGACCAGCAGCATCTTGGGCCATGTTCTTCTCATGGTGATGGCAGAGGCACAGAGGGCCAAGCCAAATCATGCCAGCACATTAGGGCCTCTGGCTGTGGTATATCTGCTAACATTACATAGGCCAAAGCCAGCCATGTGGCCAAGTTCATGTCAAAGGGGCAGGAAAAAGGACTCCATAGGAGGTGCTGCAAATTCACATGGCAAAGAGCACAGTGTATAATTCTAATACAGGGAAGGACGAAGGATTGAGGGCAAGAATCCAATCTACCACAGAGTCCTTATGATCTGAAAGTCGATGGTAGAAATATCTGCTTTGGAAATAAACTACTTAGCCAAGAGCTTGACAAGGAACAATTTGATGTTGCATTTACAAAGCTGCACTTTGAAATGTAGTTCTAATTATATCCATCTTTGGTTTTTTTTCCCGGAGATGTGAAGATGAGTGGCTTGGGATGCCATCACCTATTCCTGTGAAATACATTTACTATTTAAACCTTTTAAAGGATGTGTTTGGCTTAGAGGAGGAGTAACCATGCAGTTTTGGTTGGTTAACTCCCTTTGATTTCCTGATTTCCTGCTCTAATTTTGCCAAGTTTATTTCAGTAGATATGATTCCATTAAAAACAAAAAAAACAAGGTTCATATTGAATTAAAATCCATATTCCAAAATTAATCTCCTTTTGTCATTTCAGTTTTTCAGAACATCATATTATATTGCTGATGTACCAGCACTATTAAAAATGCCATTTAAAGAAACGTTGAGCATTCTTATTATACATATGATTTATTAATACCAAGAATCTTTTGGTAATTTTCTATCCAACATAATTTGATTCATTACAACACAAAAAGAAAATGACTTTTGACAGCTATATATGACAATATAAAATCAAATTATATCAGAGCAATAAGTTGTGATTCTATTAAACATTTTTTGAAATCTTTTTGACACACGCTTATTACTTATATAATTAAACTTTGTAGCAACTCACCTTTTCAAAATAATCCTTAAACCTCTGCAGAGTGAAGGTATTTATTTTCTGAAATTAGCAAAGCTATGAGAAGAAAAAACCCTCCCTCACAACACATACACACACGAAAAATTGGGGAGAGAAATTAAAACATATGCAGTGTTTATGTTTTTAATGCTCTTTTAATCTCTGAAGTTAGCTTGCTAACTTAGGAATATATGCATGTGTATATAATTATAGCATGACCAAAAATGTATTATGTCTGAAATATTTAAGGATGTGAACGCTGAAGATCTTCAGAGGTCTGTTTTGGTTCATTCTCCACATATACATAACCGCCTACCCCAGAGGTTTTAATATTCTAAGACTACAGCATGTTTCCCTTTTGCTTTTCTCTAGTCCTATTTTTAGTTTTCTTCTAGGACTATACATTATTAGTCTCAGCAGAACTTTTGTCATGTAGTGTATGTTCGATTACAAGTCATAACCATGGACCTCTGGGAATTCAGTGTGAGAAGTTTGTCTCAGTGTACCCCATTCTTCAGTGCTGGGTGCTAGGTATCATAAATCCGATTGTCTGGTGTTCTCATAGACGATGGAGGCCTATGGAGAAGGGTCCTCGACATTGACGTTCAGGGACTGCTCTGAGGGGAGGAAGAGGAACTGATGACATCTCAAGGGCCCCTTCTATCTTCTTATTCTTTCACTCCACATTTGCAGCGTTTTGCCTAGAAATGAGCTGGCTTCTTGGCACTCAGATGTACCAATTCACTTGACAGCAACGGCTCCTTCATTTTTTAAATTTGAAGTTCATCAATAAACCATTTCTATATATAAACCTAGGATAATTCCACATGTGCCATTGTTAAAACAGATCCCATAGGATTTTCCAATAAACTAGAATACTCAATTTATATACTAGAACCATTTACTCATAAAGTCTAATTTTGACTTCTTGATTTTTTTTTTTCCAAAGACAACTGACAGTGCCAAGCCATTTTGTCACTTTAAGATTTTCCATTCCCCAAAGAGCAAGCTTTAAGAAGGATGACACTTTCCTGGAACTTTTCAGGCTGACACATTCGTCAGTTACCTATTCAACTCTTCAGTCAGTTGTCTTTCCCTCAAGATTTTAAATATGTAGATAATTTAGCCCTTGTATAGGCTTGTAATATAGTTCATTTGAGAAGTAGGAGGAGAAAAGGAAAGGAAGCAAGCCAGTGATATGCTCCTGAGTTTGTAGGATGACAACTGCTTGTTCTGTTACATAGATGTGTGTCACTGCCCTGGTTATTCACAGTACAAGCCCACAATTAGCAATTAAACGGCCATTATAGGAATCGTGCCGATAAACATGATACATTGCAGTCATACAGACACTTTAAATAATTATTCTTTTTATAACTAAGCCATCTACTGAAGGAGATTTATAATTTAGAGATAATATGCCCATTAGTAAAGTTTATGACCCAATAAACAGCTCCCACTAGTTAATAAATGCCAAAGCCATAAAAACAAAGACTATTAATGTAATAGAATTTCTGTACCTCCCTCTTTTGCTGGTGGTCTCAAGACACTGAAGGGAAATGCTATCTTAGGAAAAACATTTATTCTCGTTATGTAAATATCAATGAATTGTCTTACAATCCATCTGGAAATCTCCCAGCCCTCACCTCCTTGGTCCCAGGTGGTCCTGAAATGCTGATGCAGTCTGCTTAGGTTTCAAGCAGTAGATAACTCTGGTTTTCAGCACAAATAAACCCTGTGACTCAAATCTTTGGGGGATGTGGGGAAGATGGCCGTAATTTCTGTGTCTCCTCTACCCTCTGAAAAAGAGAAATCCCAACTATTGCCGTTATTCCAGAATAATAACTTTTAAACGTTTCACCACCTTTGCGTACACTTAGATTTTTAGCTGCCTCTTCTCTTTCCTCTAAAAAAGAGAAATCTCAACTATTGTCATTGTTCCTGGGTAATAAATTTTAAAGAAGTTTCACAACCTTTGCATATACTTATATTTTTAGCTGCTAATATTTCCCATTTTGATGGAAAAGCAGGTACTGCCTGTGGATGTCTGGGTGAGTTGAAGGTTAATATAGGCAAACCTTTTGTACTAAGAACATTGTTTTTCAGTATTCCTGGAACTGTGGGAATGATTGATAAAGTCATTTGAAAGCCCAAATCAAATCATGTCTTTGCATAGGGAACTGAGTAAAAGCTGTTGAAGTTCACATTAAATGGTTTGCTGAGTCACTGTTGTAAAGTATGGATGTTGTCAGCAGATTACTCATGTTCAGTGTTTATTTACCTTTTTCCCCCTTTTTAACCTAACTGAACCGTTTGGACCTAACCGTTTGAAGAGCAATGTGGATATGTCTATTGGTTGAGTTTATTTATTTATTTTTATTGAAGTATAGTTGATTTACAGTGTTGTGTTAGTTTCTGCTGTACAGCAAAGTAACTCAGTTATACATATATATTCTTTATAATATTCTTTTCCATTATGGTTTACCACAGGATATTGAATATAGTTCCCTGTGCTCTACAGTAGGACCTTGTTGTTGATCCATTCTGCATATAATGCTTTGCAGCTGCTAACTCCAAACTCCCAATCCATTCCTCCCCCACCACCTCTCCCCCTTGGCAACCACAAGTCTGTTCTCTATGTCTGTGATTCTCTTTCTGTTTCGTAGGTAAGTTCATTTGTGTCATATTTTAGATTCCACATATAAGTGATATCATATGGTATTTGTCTTTCTCTTTCTGACTTCATTTAGTATGATAATCTCTAGGTCCATCCATGTTGCCGCTAATGGCATTATGTCATTCTTTTTTTGGTTGAGTAGTATTCCATTGTGTATGTATATCACACCTTCTTTATCCGTTCATCTGTTGATGGACATTTAGGTTGTTTCCACACCTTGGCTATTGTGAATCATGCTGCTGTGAACATAGCAGGGTGCATGCAACTTTTTGAATTATAGTTTTCTCTGGATATATGCCCAGGAGTGGGATTGCTGGATCATATGGCAACTCTATTTTTAGTTTTTTTGAGGAACCTCCATATTGTTTTCCATAGTTGCTGCATCTGTTGGTTGACTTGAGTGCTTACTAAGTAGTTAAAATTTTAGACAATAGAGAGGAGATAAAGAGCATTGTACTTTTAAGTATTACAGTAGTTTAGACATTTTGCCTACTTTAGTCTATGTATTGCCTCTGATCCAATTAATGTCAAACATACCATTCTTGGTCTTTGTTTGAAGTTGGTTTTTTCGGAGGTTGTATTGCTTCCAGCCTTTATGGATACCTCAGTCATGAGTTTAGGATATTTAAATTGCCCTTCCTTCTTTCAAATAGTAGGAAATTATTGAACAAAATGAAATCTCTCCAAATTAAAAAAAAAACAAAAACTCTTGCCTTTCCAACTTGGATTTATTTATCTTACTTTGAGTGAGGACTGCTTCATCATCATAGCCTTTTCCACTTGTTCCTCATTTCCCTGACTCCTTCTTCCATACATTCTGATTTTGCTATAAGTTGGCAGTTGGAGTCTTCACTAGTAGCTTAATGAAACAGTAGGGTTTTCCACAAAATATTTATGTTGCTTCATAGTTCAGAATCCACTGAATAATGAATAGTCATGTTCCCAATTATATGTATATTCCTTTTAGTTAAGAATATAGATTTTTGAATACCCTTTAGAATTGGTCTGTAAATGGTCCTTCAGAAAACAGCTTCCAAATGATGATATTAAACATATACTCAAGTAGTGAGTCTCTGCCCTAATACTTGTTTGGGCAAAGAAGTTTGAATTGCTTCCAGTTGAAAGCAGGTTAAGACTTTCTCAAAAATGAGTCTCTTCAAGTTGACTGAGCGTCTTCAGAAGCACAGTGCTTTTCAGTTCCCAAGAGAATGTGATGTGTAAAAATGGAAAACCTACTGAGGCAAGATCAATGAAGCTATTTAACAAATAAACCTGGAGTCATAATGGAGCAAACATCATTATTACAAAAGGTAACGCTGACTGTGCAATTAGTTTAAAAGAAATTGGAATTCACGCCCACTAGCCTTCTTCTACCAGGTTATATATTGGTTTAAATAAACATTTTCACTTTGTGTTCAATTAAATTCCCCCAAACTAAGAGTTCTAACACTAGAATGTGCATCTTCTTTGCATTTGTTCCTGGCCGCCAGTAAAATTCCTTCCAAGGGGACTGCCGAGCCCATTATGTGTCTGGTGCATGGCACAGGAAGCCAAGGGTCAGCACTGCTGCTCAGAAGCAACTGGAAACGGCTGAAAAATGTGGCTGATGAAAAACTCCACAGTGGCTCTGCAAGCAGAGAATTAATGACTGGCTAGAATCAGTAGGAGCCTTTACTTCTAAATACTCATTAGTTTAAGCAGTGAGGCCTGATGTTATGCAAGTTATAGAGGGAAAAGGGGACCGCCCCTCCCCATTGTCTATTTTGAACAGAATATGCACATTTAACTCAAAGTGGTGAATGGTTCAAACACATCAAACCAACTATTCATCAGTCTCCCAGCTTCCTGAGCAACTGCTTTGCTTCTGTATAAAGCCAACAATAGAGGAAATGCTTGTTATGACCCCACTATAATATTAAAATCCAGAGGCGCTGATGGCTTGGTGAAAAACACAAAATACATTCTCCTTTAGAAATAGTTCCACCAAAGTCATCTTTGTGTTTACTTTTTCTTACTTTGCCTGTACAAGAACAGCTGACTGAAAAAGGAACTTGATAAAATTACTTTTGCCTGCTTTTTTCTCCCTTGCTACCACCGTTCTTCCTTCTCGTTGTGAAGCCACTCCCTGCATACAGAACCGGAGCTGACAAGCCATTTCAGGCTGCGGCAGATAGCGCTAGTCTGAACTATGACCAGAGAGTGGAGAGAGAGAAGGGGAGGGCCAAGAGATGACAACTGCAGAGGGGAGCCAGATGAGAATAGGGACCACCTTGTGCGTGTCACGTCACATGTTAAAGCGTTCGAACTTCATCCTAAGGGCATGAGAAGTTACTGAAGGATTTTAATCTGGAGAATGAAAAGATCACGTCTGCATTTAAAAATCTCTGGCTGCTTTGTGTGTGTGAACTACAAGAGTGAGTTTGGCAGTGAGAAGGCTCACTAGGAGGCTGTTGCCAGAGAAGTGATGGCTGGTTTGGATTAATGTAACGTCAGTGAGGTTGTGAGGTTGCTGAGAAGTGGATAGATTCAGGACATGTTCAGGATGTTGAAGATAAGAGAGAAGAAGAAGTCAAAATTAGGATTGGGTCATTTTGGCAGCTGGGTAGGTGGAGTTGCCATTCATTGTGCTGGGCTATACCAGGAAAAAATCAGGTTTGAGGGGGAGTCAAGAATTCTGCCTTGGGCATGCGAAATTAAAATCAGGGTGCCTGTGGGACAGAGAAGTGGAGATGTTGATAAGGCAGCTAGATGAAGAGGTCTAGATCTCAGCAGAATGACCAGCGCTGGAGATGCACGTTTGATGGTAACTGTGAGCTTAGGTAAGATTGGCTAGGGGGAGCCTGTTGTCTGAGAATCACAGTGCCTTGTGTATTACTTACTAATTTTTTTTAAAAAGAGCTTTTTTTTTTGTCATACAATGAACTGCACATATTAAAGTGTACAATCTGATAAACTAACACATCTATGTACCCGTGAAATGTCATCCCAATCAAGATATAATGAACCTATTCCCCCCAAATTTCCTCACGCTCCTTTGAAATCCCTCCCTTCTACACGGCCCCATTGTAGGGAAGGAAAAGTAATTTTCCCTCTACCGTTCTGAGTTCTTGGATGAGAGCCCCTGTAATAAAAGACAGATTAACAAGAGAAAAAACCCAGAAGGTATACCTGGGAGATATCCAGAAAAAAGCAGTAATTCTCCAAGGTGACCTAAGCCACCACCTTGAATGCCATCTTCAGCTGAAGACAGAAGAAAGGTGTGTGTTGTGGAGGAGGGGAAGATGACCAGGAAACGCAAGGTCAACAAGAGTAAGATTTGTTTTGCAGGTATAAGTCAGCGCCTTCTTCATTAATAGGAGCTTCTTGTGATTTTGCGCCATCCTCACTTCCTGGTACAGAGAGGATGACATTCTTACAAATGGAGATTTCCATTATAGATATAAACGTCCCTTATGAAAGGATAGCTTCTGTTTTCAGAGCTTCTCCTGTGTCTGCTGTGATTATTCCTCCAAATGGGCAGCTCAAAATAATCCTTATGCCAAAGAGGAGTATTTGGGGGTGGCATATTCTGCTAGTCTTCAACATCCCCCATGCCACTTAGCTGCTTTCTGTCGCTATAGAAAAGTTAGCATTCTCTAGAATTTTATATAAATGGAATTATACAGTAGGTACTTTTTTTTTTTTTTGGTCTGCTCTCTTTCACTCAGCATAATTATTTTGAGATTCATCCATGTTTTTGCATATACCAGTATTTCATTTCATTTTATTGCTCAGTAGTATTCCATTGTATGGATATACCACAGTTTAATTCATTCACACATTGATGGAAATTTGGGTTATTTCCAGTTATTACCTATTACGAATAAAGCTGCTGTGAACATTTGTGTACAGGTTTATATGTGGATATATGCTTTCATTTCTCTTAGGTAAATACCTAGCAGTAGAATGGCTGGATCCAATGGTTGATATATATTGTTAAATAACAAAAATTCAACAAAATGAGTAAACTTAAAGATCAAATTGGCTTTATTAAATGACTCATGAATGGGGCAGCATCTCATCTAGAAAATAGAAAGGAGCTCTGCTGAGCTGTAGAAAAGGTAAACTTTTTGAAGGTGAAAAGGGGGCAGAAAAAGAAAATTATGAGCAAAGAATGCATTGTTTCAGGGACAGTCACCCTCCTAAGGGGAATGGAAGGAGCCTATTTGGGGGACGGGGCAGGGGAGATTACCTCACCAGTGCTGACTAGGTAATTCCAGGTTGACCGGTTAAATGTTACATTCCTGGGCGGGGTGGGGGTGTTGAGGTTGCAATTAGGCTAGGTATTAAGTCTTGGTTTGATGACATGGGGTTTAGCACATCATTTTGGGCCTGCTGTCTCCTTTTTAACAATGTTTATTTAACTTTTTCAGTAACTGACAAACTATTTTCCAAAGTGATTGAATCATTTTATTTTCCCTTCCAGCACTGTATGAAGTCCTAGTTCCTCCAGGTTTTTGCAAATACTTGGTATGACCAACCCTTTTAATTTTAACCATTCTAATAGATGTGTGGTAGTGTTGCAGGAAGGGGGACCCCTTCCAGGGCTGAAGAGTGGATTCTTGTCTAACACTCGGAAATGAGTTGTCCAAGGAGACTTACGTGCTGGCAAAGCAAGAGACTTTATTGGGAAGGGGCGCCGGGCCAAGAGCAGGAGGGTAAGGGAACCCAGGAGAACTGCTCTGTCACGTGGCTCACAGTCTGGGGTTTTATGGTAATGGGGTTAGTTTTCGGGTTGTCTCTGGCCACTCATTCTGACTCAGGGTCCTTCCTGGTGGCGCATGCATGGCTCAGCCGAGATGGATTCCAGCGAGAAGGATTCTGGGAGGACGATAGGACAGACGGACTGGCGTCTCCTCTCCCCTTTTGACCTTTCCCGAATTCTTCCAGTTGGTGGTAGCTTGTTAGTTCCGCATTCCTTACCAGGACCTCCTGCTGTAAGATAACTCATGCAAGTGGTTACTATGGTGCCTGGCCAGGGCGGGCGGTTTCAGTCAGTGGTTCTCCTAACAGTAGTATCTTATTATGGTTGCCTATTTTCTAATGATTGAGTTTTGAGAGTACCTTGTATGTTCTAGATATAAGTCCTTCATCATCTGTTATTTCTAAATATTTTCTCCCAAACTCTGGTAGTCTTTTCATTCTCTTGACAGGGCCTTTTGGAGAGCAAAAGTTTTAAATTCTGATTGAGTCTATTTTATCAATTCATTTTTTAATGGATTGTGCTGTTGGTATTATATCTAATAAATCTTTACTAAACCAAGGTCACAAGGGTTTTCTTTTATGTTTTCTTCTAGAAGTTTTATAGTTTTAGGCTTTTCACTTAGTTTTGTAATCCATTTCTAGTCAATTTTTGTTATGATGTGAGGTATGGCTCCAAGTTCATTTTTTTCAAATGGGTATCCAGTTATTACAGTACCATTTGTTGAAAAGATCATTGTTTCTCCACTGAATTGCCTTTGTACCTTTGCTGAAAGTCAGTTGTTGATATATGTGTAGATCTATGTGTAGGTCTGGACCTTCTGTTCCATTGATTTGTGTGTTTGTCTTTACACCAATACCACACTGTCTTGATTACTGTAACTTTATAGTAAGTCTTGAAATCAGTAGTTTTAATTCTCCAATTTTGTTCTTCTTTGCATAGTTTAATGTGTACAACACGTTAATTTGATACATTTATATATTGCAAAATGATTACTACTGTAGTGTTAGCTGACACCTCCATCATGTCACGTAATTACCATTTCTTTTTTGTGGTGAAAACATTTAAGATCTACTCTCAGCAAATTTCAAGTATACAATACAACATTTTTGACTATAATCACCATGCTGTACACTAGATTCCCCAGAACTTATTCATCTTATAACTAGAAGTTTGTACCCTTTGACCAACATCTTCCCATTTCCTCCACCCCAAGCTCTTGATAACCATTACTCTACTATCTGTTCTTCTGAGTTCAACCTTTTTAGATTCTACATAAATGAGATCATACAGTATTTGCTTTCTCTGTCTGACTTATTACATTTAGCATAATGCCCTCAAGGTTCATCCATATTTTTACAAAATGACAGGGTTTCCTTCTTTCTCATAGCTGAATAATATTCCATTGTATATATGTATATCTTTACCCATTCATCCATTGATAGAAACTTAGGTTGTTTCCATATATTGGCTATTGTGAATAATGCTGCAGTGAACGTGGGAATACAGATATCTCTTCGAGATCTCACTTTTATGTTGGAGTAATAATTTAAAAAATTATTACTGTTAGAGTTCTGCTTCTGGCCAAGACGTAGTAACAGGGTCCAGATTTACCTTTCTCCCTGAAAGAACTGAAAAAAAGTCAAAATATATCAAACAATGCTTTTTAAGACACTGGATTTCACGTAGAGAAGGAGAGTAATCCATGAGAGACAGGAAATGTGGCAAACCCCACTATTGCCACAGATTACTGCCTTGAGAAAGTTTCTGGCCTATGGCACAAGAAGAGGAAAACAAAATAGAATATGGTGGCCTCTCTGACTAGAAGAGATGGGACTGAGCGTCTAGGAATACCAAGGTTGCTAGAGTTCAAAAGGACATATTACTTGAGAGAAGAGACCTGCACAGAGATAGAGCTTCAGAGATCTTCAGAAGGCTCCTTGAGTATTCAGTGGAGTACTGAGCAGTACATGTGTGTGAGGAAACTACCCAAGACTGGGGAACCACCTGAAAGGATTAGAGAGAACGGTACTTAGTGTCTGCACAAAGCTGATAATAGTGCCTACTCTCAACAACCTGACTGTAAAGTCTCTCGTGGAGAATTGTACTCAGAAAGTTCTTGCCCCAATAATAAGGAATAGTGAGCGTTAGATTAAACATGGTTCTTATCCCACTTGACACATTTAAAAAGCAATACCTAAAAGGATCAAACTGCTTCCAAATAATTTAGATATGTCTCACCAAAAAAAAGCTTAAGCATATTGATAGAAATACATAAATATTCAGCAACCAAAAAGGTAAAACTCACAAGGTATTGCCTCCAATAAAAAATTACCAGGCATGCAAAGAAAAGGAAACTTCAACTTACAACGAGGAAAAAAAAGAAATCAGTAGAAACGGAAAAGAAAGAAATCAATAGAAACAGACCCAGACTGACACAGATGTTACAATTAGCAGAAATGGACAATCAAACAGCTATTAAAACCGTTTTCCAGGGCTTCCCTGGGGGCGCAGTGGTTGAGAGTCCGCCTGCCGATGCAGGGGACACGGGTTCGTGCCCCAGTCCGGGAAGATCCCACATGCCGTGGAGCGACTAGGCCCGTGAGCCATGGCCGCTGAGCCTGTGCGTCCCGCAACAGGAGAGGCCACAACAGTGAGAGGCCCCCATACCGCAAAAAAAAAAAAAACAACCGTTTTCCATATAGTCAAAAAAAACAACCGTTTTCCATATAGGCAAAAGGAGAGACATGGAAAATTTAAAAAGACACAACTCAAACTTCTGTTGATAAAAACTACAATGTATGAGGTGAGATGAAAAATATAATGAATGGGATTAATGGCAGATTAGACTTTTCAGAAGAAAAAGATTAATGAACTTGAAGACATACTAATAGAAATTATCTGAAATGAAACACAAAGAGTAAAAAATTGGAAAAAAGTGAACAGGACATTGGGGAGTTGCAGGACAACTTAAAGCACTCTAATATGCAATTATTATAACAGAGGGAGAAGAAAGACAGGGAAATAATGGCCTAAAAATTTCCAACTTTTATGAAAATAAGTAACATATGGATGTAAGAATCTCAACCCAAGCCCAAGAAATATGAACAAAACTACACCAAGGGATATCATAAACATCTCAAAGCTAGATATAGAGTGAAAATCTTAAAACCAGCCACAGAAAAATGACATGTTATGCACAGAGGAACAAAAATAAGGATTTCAGCAGATTTTTCATCAGGAAAAATGCAAGGAAGAAGATAATGGACCAACGTCTTTAAAGTACTGAAATAGTAAACTGATAATGTGGAATGTTATGCGCAGTAAAAATATCTTTCAAAAATGAAGGCAGAACAGATACTCAAACAAATATTTATGCACAAATGTTCATAGCAGCATTATTCACAATAACTAAAAATGAAACAATTCAAATGTTTATCAACAGATAAATGGATAAACAAATTGTGGTATTAACATGCAGTGGAATGTTATACAGCTGTTAAAAGGAATGAGGTACTGATATATGCTACAAAATGGATGAACGTTAAAAACATTATGCTGTGTGAAAGAAGGCAGACAGAAAAGGTTCACATATTGTATGATTTCATTTATATGAAATATCCAGAATAACTAAATCTATAGAGACAAAGCAGAGTGGACTGGAAGGAGAGAGGAATGGGGAGCAATTGCTTAATGGATAGAGAGTTTTATTTTGGGTCAATGAAAATGTTTTGGAACTAGGTGGAGGTGATGGTTATACAAAATTGTGAATGTACTAATTGCTCCTAAAAGTTACACTTTAAAATAGTTAATGTTATGTGAATTTCACCTCAGTAAAAATATATCAATTGAGCATGGTCTGGAAAACTCAATATACTAAAGGTGTGAATTCTCCCAAATTGGTATACAGATTTAATGCAATTTCTATCAAAATTTCAGTAAGAACTTTTGGACATATAGACAACATTATTCTAAAATTTATATGGAAAAGAAAGGAACTAGCATAGTTATAGCAATCTTGAAAAAGAAGAACAAAGTAGGAAGAATCAGTCTATCTGATTTAAAGATTTATTATATATCTACAGTCATCTAGCTTGTTTGTCATTGGTGGAATGATAGACACATAAATCAATGGAAGGGAAGAGAGAACCCAGAAATAGACCCACCCAAATGGTACAAACTGATCTTTGGCAAATGAGCAACACTAAGTCAGTGGAGGAAAGGTAGCATTTCAACAAATGATACTGAAGTAATTGAACATCCATAAGTCAAAAACAAAAAAGAACTTAAACTTCACACTTTATACTATCACTTCAAGATGGATCATGGACTTACATGTAATATGGTAAGCCATAAGACTCTCAGAAAAATAAAACCCAGGAGAAAACATTCAGGGCAAGGAGCAAGTGAAGAGTTCTTAGACTTGATATCAAAAGCATGATACATAAAAGAAAAAGAAGGATAAATTGGACTTCATCAAATTTAAATATTTGCTTTGCAAAAGACCCTGATAAGAGGATGAGAAGACAAGCTACAGACCAAGAGAAAATCTTTGCAAACCATATATCCAACAAAAGATACATGTAAAGAAATCTCAAAGCTCAATAGTAAACAATCAATTACAAAAGGAACAAAAGACATGAACAGAAATTTCACCAAAACATGAAAAATAAGCACATAAAAAGACACTCAATATCATTTATCCAATAAGGAAAGGCAAACAGTCACAATGCAATATTAGTACACATCTCTCAGAGTGCCTAAAAAAAAATAGTGACAACAACAAGTACTGACTGGACATGGAGAAGCTGAATCCCTTGCACTTTGCTGGTGGGGATGTAAAATGGTATAGCCACTCTATAAAACAACTTGGCACTTTCTTAAAAACTAAACATGTGTTGATGGGAATGTAAAGTGATACAGCCACTATGGAGAACAGTATGGAGGTTCCTTAAAAAACTAAAAACAGAACTACCATACGACCCAGCAATCCCACTACTGGGCGTATACCCTGAGAAAACCATAATTCAAAAAGAGTCATGTACCAAAATGTTCATTGCAGCTCTATTTACAATAGCCAGGACATGGAAGCAACCTAAGTGTCCATCGACAGATGAATGGATAAAGAAGATGTGGCACATATATACAATGGAATATTACTCAGCCATAAAAAGAAACGAAACTGAGTTATTTGTAGTGAGGTGGATGGACCTAGAGTCTGTCATACAGAGTGAAGTAAGTCAGAAAGAGGAAAACAAATACTGTATGCTAACACATATATATGGAATCTAAAAAAAAAAAAAAAAAAGAAAATGGTCAGAAGAACCTAGGGGCAAGATGGGAATAAAGATGCAGACCTACAGAGAATGGACTTGAGGATATGGGGAGGGGGAAGGGTAAGCTGTGACAAAGTGAGAGAGTGGCATGGACATATATACACTACCAAACGTAAAATAGATAGCTAGTGGGAAGCAGCCACATAGCACAGAGAGATCAGCTCGGTGCTTTGTGACCACCTAGAGGGGTGGGATAGAGAGGATGGGAGGGAGGGAGATGTAAGAGGGAAGAGATATGGGGACATATGTATATGTATAACTGATTCACTTTGTTATAAAGCAGAAACTAGCACACCATTGTAAAGCAATTATACTCTAATAAAGATGTTTAAAAAAAAACTAAACATGTACCTTTCATATGACCCAGCAACTTCACTCCTGGGCATTTAATCCAGAGAAATGCAAACATATGTTCATACAAAAACCTATATATGGATATTTATAGCATATAAATTGACTAATTGAACTTGATCAAACTGTAAAACTTCTGTTCTTCAAAAGATATAGTAAGAAAATTAAAAGGGAAGCCACAGACTGGGAGAAAAAATATTTGTAAATAGCATATCCAACAAAAGACTTGTATCCAGAATATATAAAGAACTTTCAAAACTCAAGATTAGGAAAACAAACAACCCAATTTAAAAAATGGGCGAAAGATTTGAAGAGACACTTCACCAGTGAAGGTATTCAAATGGCGAAGAAACACACAAAAAGGAGTTCAACATTATTTGCTGTTAAGGGAATGCAAATCAAAGCCACAATGTGCCACCATTACACACCCGTTAGAATGGCTAGCATTTAAAAAAAATATTAATAATACCAAGTGCAGGCTAGGGTGCAGAGCAATTGGTGGGAATGCAAAATGGTCCACTCACTTTGCAAAATAGTTTGGGAGTCTCTTATAAAGTTAAGCATACCTACCATATGACCCTTTGATCCCATGCCTAGGTATATACCCCAGAGAAATGAAAACATGTGTCCAAAGACTTGTATTCAAGTATTCATAGCAGCTTTGTTAATAATATCCCCAAATTGAAAAGACGTCAGGGACTTCCCTAGCGGTCCAGTGGTTAAGACCCCACGCTTCCACTGCAGGAGGCACAGGTTCGATCCCTGGTCAGGGAACTCAGATCCCGCAAGCCATGGGTGCAGCCAAAAAAAAAGAAAGGAAAAAGAAGAGACTCCAAATGTCAATCAACTGGTGAATGAATAAACAAACTATGATGTATTGATACATACAACAACATGGATGAATCCAAAAGTATTATGCTAAGCGAAAGAAGACAGACAAGAGAAGTCTGTGTGATATATTCGTATGACATTCTAGAAAAGTCAAAACTATAGTGACAGAAAGCAGGTCAGTGGATGCCAAGATTGTGGGCAGGAGACTGATTGTAAAGGGCCACATGGGAGCCTTTTGGGATGTTGCAGGTGTTCTAAATCATGACTGAAGTGGTGGTTACATGACTATAAATTTGTCAATATCCATTCAATTTTACACTTCAAATTGGCTAATTTTAGTGCATGTACATTATATGTCAATTAAGCTGATTAAAAAAAAATCAATAGGAGTCTCCTGATGTGATGCTCTGAGAAGACACAACACTACCTATGAAGTTTTTCTAACAAAAGTATTTAACTAGGATCTACTCTTGAATAAACTCTCAGGCTAGCCAGATTGTGAGACAGCCTATAAGACAACTGGCCTGAAATATTGAAAAACTGTCAGTATCATGAGAGACAAAAGAAGGAGACTAAAGGGCCACAAGAACTAAATACAATGTGTAATCCTTGATTGAATTCTGTATTAGGAAAAGGAAAACTATAAAGAATATAATTGGGACAATTGGGGAAATTTGAGTATGGACAATTTATTAGTTAATAGTACTACTGTATGAATGTTGTTTCCCAAGTATTTTGTTTATGTAAGAAGATGCTCTTGTTTTTAGGAGATACATGGTGAAGATTTTGGGGTGAAGTTCAAGTGTCAAAATGATTGCATCTATCAAGCGGTTCAGGAAAACAAAACAAAACAGAGAGGGGGAAGGGGAAGGGAGGGGAGGGAGAACGTATAAAAAGTTAAAGGAACTATAAACAATTGGTGAATATAGGTGGAGAGTATATGGGTATTCATTGTATTATTCTTTTAATTTTTCTGTAGTTTTGAAATTTTTCAAAGTGAAAATTTGAGAAGTAAACTTGGTTTGAGACTTTGAGATTGCAAATTTTAAATCAAGATTTTAAAAAAATGATGCATACTCAGTCATATGCTCTCGCTAGAAATATTAATGAACTAACAGAACAAAGTGTTTCTGTACCTTTAACAAGCAAAAGTTTTCAATGTAGAAAAATTCAGTGAGAGAAGATACGCATTATTCAATACATTCGTTAGAAGAACAGCTCTTTGGAAAAGAAACCTATATAGCCCACCTGAACATTAATTATA
Source organism: Grampus griseus (assembly GCF_964374135.1). Lineage (NCBI taxonomy): Eukaryota > Metazoa > Chordata > Mammalia > Artiodactyla > Delphinidae > Grampus > Grampus griseus. Next base: position 38,653,699 of record NC_138999.1, on the reverse strand, counting down.
CGTGGATTAAAGTTCACTGTCAAAATTCAAACCATAAAAATTGAACATTTATTGACTAAGTATATCCTTTGTACTTGGAGAAGACTTTCCAAGTATAAAAGACGTTGAAGGGAGCAGAAAAAGATTAATAGATTTGATAATGAAATTAAAACTTTTGGAACATTGAAAACATAACATTAGACAATAAATAGTTTAAGCAGATACAACAAATGATGGCTTATCAGATTTATCTCCAATATGTAAAAATAATGTCATACACATTTGATAAGGAATATTCTAGGACTAATGGAAAATAAGCCAAGAATTCAGTCACAAAACAGAAATAAAAACGGCTGACAAACCTAAAATTGTAGTTAACCTTAAATGGAGTCAGAGAAATATAACTGGAATACTATAATGAGTCTATTTCTATGAAATCAATGTCATAAATTTTTTAAAAAGTGGTAATTTCCCTATTGCTGAGGAAAATGGGGAATCCATACTTTCTCTCATTTCTGGTGGTACAAGTTTTCTAAAAAGCAATTGGAGAATATCTATTTAGAGCCTTAAAATATCCATACTCTAGTAAGACAACCTAAGGAAATAATCAGAGATGCAGACCAAGATTTATGCACTAAGTTAATCTTTGTAACATTATATAAAGTAGTGAGGATATGGAAGTAGCAGGAATGGCCTGTGATTAGGGGTTGATTAAATCCATTTCAGTACGTACAAGAAAACAATATGATGCAGCGATTAAGAAGCATTATGAAACTTTTTTTTTTTTTTTTTTTTTTTTTTTTTGCGTTACGCGGGCCTCTCACTGTTGTGGCCTCTCCCGTTGCGGAGCACAGGCTCCGGACGCACAGGCTCAATGGCCATGGCTCACAGGCCCAGCCGCTCCGCAGCATGTGGGATCTTCCCGGACCGGGGCACGAACCTGTGTCCCCTGCATCGGCAGGCGGACTCTCAACCACTGCGCCATCAGGGAAGCCCTATGAAACATTTTTTAATGACATGAGGAATTACTTAAGATATAAATACTAAGGGAAAAAAATCAGAGTTCAACGTACAAGAAAACAATATGATGCAGCGATTAAGAAGCATTATGAAACATTTTTTAATGACATGAGGAATTACTTAAGATATAAATACTAAGGGAAAAAAATCAGAGTTCAAAATTTTATATCAAGAAAATCTCAACCGTTTAAAAATATATGCTTAGAAAAGAGTTTGAAGGAAATAGTCTATAATGTTCACAGTAGTTATTTCTGGGTAATAGGACTTAATTGATTTTTCCTTTGCACTTTTATAAATTCATATTTTCTTCAGAATATATGTTTGACCTATATTAGGAACACTGACAACATTATTAATAAGAAGAGACGTGGTTTCTGCTCTCAGTTGGAGAAGGAAAGACTGTACCTAAACCTTGCTGGATCGGCCCTGGGGCCATCTTGTCCAACTTGTCCCATTCAGGATTCCCTTCTGTGGTACCCCTGCCCATTGATCCCTCATCTGCCACGGAACACTTCCCGGGCTGGGGAAGGTGGGGAGGGCACAGATAATTTCAGGCAACCCATTTACTGCATAGACAATTCTGATGGTTTGGGAGTTCCTCTCTATTGAGCTGAAATCAAAATCTTCTAAATGTAATATAACGTCCCCTCACTGCCCTTGGGCCAGCTAAGAGTGAGTGTACTACCCTTCACCTCCAAATATCCAAATCCAACCATAGAGGACTCCACCGCAACTATTCTTCCTGTGTCCCAGTTTTCAGACCCTTTGAGATCATGGACACCCTAACCACACTACTCAAAGTGTGGTCTGTGGACCAGCAGCATGGACATCACTTGGGAGCTTGTAGGAAGTTAGACTTCTGAATGAAATCTGCATCTTAACAAGATCCTCAAGTGGTTTGTGGTCACATCGGACTTGAAGAAGCACTGACCTTGAGGAGAACACATTCTCATTTGTCAGCATTTCATTTAATAGGTTCTCTCCAGACTGAAGAATATTCCAATATTTTTGAGGCATACAAAGTGATTGTTAGCTCTTCTGATATGTCCATTCATCATGGAAACCAATATTTATAGAGCTTGTAGCTTTATGCAAGCCACTGTTGTCAGGCACTGTTAAGTGGAAGACAGATGTGAAAAATTAAATCACTGTAAAGATCTAAGAGTTTCAGGCCCCAGTGGAAGAGTTGTTGTGAGACATAAGTGATAAATGGCAAAAAGATGATATGGACAACGATGGCTGTTAAGACTAAGAGATCTTCTGAGAACAGGGAGGTTACAGAGGAGTGAGCTTGTATCTGGGCTTGTAACGATTAAATGCCCCTGGTAAGGGGCCACACTGTGATCAGCTCATTTCTGGGTATCGTCATGTGGATTTGTGCTCTAGGACAGGGGTTCTCCAATTTTGAGGAGTATCAGACTCACTGGAGGGCTTGTTAAGACACAACTTCCTGAGCTTCTCAAATTGTCTGAGTTTCTCATCCAGTGGATCTGGAGCAAGGCCCGAGAATGTGCATTTCTAACAAGTTCTCAGGTGATGCTGACGCTGCTGGTCTGGGGAATGACACATTTGAGAACCACTAATTTGGAGGAAATAGCATGGGTCTTGGAGCCAGTTTTTGTTATGCTACTTAATTTAGGTGGCAAGTAACTTTTTCTTTTTCAGGTTTCTCTTTGAGTAGAGAACTATAATGCCAATTTCACAAGTGTTTGGGGCAAGTAAAGGAAGTAAAGGTCTATGAAAGCACCTTAATACATTGCCTGGTATATTGCAGGTACTACTAGTTTAACTTAGTTTCCATTCCTTTCCCCAAAGTAATCTTAATTGATGGTGTTAACTGCAACATCTTTGGGAGCAAAGGAATAGTGGGGTTTTTTGTTTGTTTGTTTTGCGGTACGCGGGCCTCTCACTGTCGTGGCCTCTCCCGTTGCGGAGCACAGTCTCCGGACGCGCGGGCTCTGCGGCCATGGCTCACAGGCCCAGCCGCTCCGCGGCATGTGGGATCTTCCCGGACCAGGGCACGAACCCGTGTCCCCTGCATCAGCAGGCGGACTCTCAACCACTGCGCCACCAGGGAAGCCCCAGGAATAGTGTTTTGGGTGTGAAGGGCACCTGGCAGTGGGCACATGCCCTTTGTGGAGAACCTGGGGGTGAGCCTTTATACCATTGGCACAAATTGGTTAGTGTCTTTTGTGTGGCTGTTCTGGCTGTCTGTTACTCTGATGGCATTCATATTGCCTGGCAGTGCGTAAAAACGAAGATACGTCAGGGCTTAGAGAGACCAGTGCCATTCCAGGTAGTATAGTGCCTAAAGGAATGATTTGAGAAATTGGAAACTAGAACTTACATTTCACCAGGGAAAGGTAAAAATCTATTTCTAGCTTATTAGAACTGAAAATTCTAAGGTAACTTCCTTAGACCTTTTAATTTTAGGAAATTCAAGCAAGCCTATATATTTGGAAGAATGTGAATGTAGACCTTTCTCCTTTCTCTAATAGGGATCCTCAAATGTCAACACCATGACCAAAATGATTTGGCAACTGAACCTATGCATCCCCATCACAACTTCTTTGGGAAGTACTAGAATTCTTAAAACCCTGAGGTGTTTTTATTCGGGTGCATTTATTCATTTGAATTTTATTGTTCACACTAACAGGACGCATTAAGAAAAAGAAGACCTCTCTGTGTGATCCCCAAATTGACATGGGAAATTGATGGATTCTCCTTGTGCCACCATATGTCCTTGAGTCTCTATGGGAATTTGTGTATTAGGTTATAGATGACAGCTAATTAATCACATAGCAAACTTTTGAAGATTAAGACATAGAACAGGTACATTTTGGTGGATGTGGAGGAAAGAAAGGATCATTCTAAAGCAGAAGTCATTGCCCAGTTGAGTTTGGGACACTTAGGGGTCATCTTCAGGACATCTGAAGGAAGGACATCAAGCAGGAGAATGAGGTAGGAGAGGGGGCAAAGTTTTTCCACGCTGCAGTCTCACTTGAGACTAGACTAGGGCCTGTTCTTGTTTCTTTACTGTCTCAATAGCTGTACTTTAACAGAGAAAACATGTCACCTCCCAGATTATGTGTCTTTACTGGCTCCACTGGTTGCCTTCTGGATCAAATTTAAACTGCCTATTTCAAGAGCCGCCAGGATCCCTTCACTCCAGTGGTGCATTGTATAAATAACCATCATGGGCAATTAGTGTCTCTGACTTTATTCTCTCTAAATAACGTGGTTGAGTGATGTTTAATATATTTCAGTTTTTCCCTCCCCAAATCATGTCAAGTAAATTATGTTTTCTTATGCCTTGCAAAGTTCATGCATATATCACTTCAACTGTGATTAAAAAGGATAAAGGGGTTAAAAAAAAAAAAAAAGGATATGAACCAGCCACTCAATAACATTTCATGAGCTTAAGACTGTTTCTGTCAGAAGATTTCCTTAGGAAAAAATTTCTATTTTTTTTTTTTACAGAAGACATTTTATTTTTATATAGTGAATATTAAGTTACTATATAACATTAAATGGGAATTTTTGATTGTTTATTATTCTTGTCTTTCTTGCCCACCCACACACACCAGTGTTACATATCCTTGTTGCCCGGAATCACTTTAAGCCATCCATAACTCTGCACTCCCATAACCCCAATAGCCAAACAAGAAGTCTGAAAATCAAGGGAGAGAATATTCTCACCTTGTTGGGTTCTCAAGAAATTAACAATATCTGAGGCTCAGTGCCTGAGGCAAAGACTGACTGAGAAGGAGGGGGTTCTAACAGCACTTGGAAGGGGCAGCATGTCACCTAAGTGCCAGGGTATGGTCACAGTAACCACACCCACGAGTGCTGTGCAAACCCTTCTTTACCAGCCTGTGCTCTAAGACTTACCATTTGGGCAACAGGATGATGTAATTCCACTATTTCATCTTGCATTCGATTGTGTTTCATAATCACTGCAGGGCAGGTGGCCACCACAGGCCTAAAGGCCAAAAGGCTCAAAATTTGTCCCAAAGGATGACTTCAAAATACTGCCTGCAGACACCCCCTCAGCTGCTTTGTCAGCACCCCATGCCACCACCCCACCCTGCAGCGTCTTTCCTTAGTGCTCATGGCCCTCTTGGTGCTGCTGTTTCTACTCACCACCTGCCCCTGGGCTCCTTAACTTTGTCTGGTCATACAGACTTGTGTGCTACTGAGCTGATGATCACCCAGCCTACTGCCAACCCAAGCCCTAAAGAATCATCTCAGCGCTGTCCAAAACTCTGTCTTCCAGAGAGCCAGAGCAGGAGAAGGCAGGCTTGGGCCCTTCTGCACAGGAGAAGAGATGTGTGAAAGAACTGGGTATGAAGAGGACTTGTAGAGTAGAAGCTGATGGTGGCTCATCAAAGAACGCTCAGCAGTCACCATTTGCATGTACTCTGACCTGATGGCTTCCTACTTCAAGTACCTAGGGCTCTGCCTGAGTGCTTTCTCTGGCCTCCACAGTGACCTAGATTTGCATAGGGGCGTGCCAGAAGTGACAGGCTGTTGATGGGTCTAGAGGTAGCCCTCAACGAAAGACCGACAGAAATTGGTGGATAATTCCCCAGGTACTTCAGCTCTTGGGCAGGATAGCTCTGAGGTGTTCTCTATGCAGTCCTCCAGAGGCCCCCAGTGAGACTGGACCCCAGTTGCCCACAGCAGTAATCTTCTCTTTAACTAACTCTGTATTGGTTTCCTTTTTTTCCCTGTCTTACTTACTGCCTCCTACACTATTGCTTCCTGGCATTACCCTTCAAATCCTTGTCTCTGGGTTTGCTTCTGAGGGAACCCAAGATAAAAGCTAAAACATGGGATGTGTGAGGTTGTGACTGCACACATCAGCTGGGACCCCAGTGGGGAGGCCCTAAATGTCATGTTGAGTTGAGACTTTATTCCATGGTGACTGGGTGGTGAGTGCTTGATCAGACTTCTATGCTAGAGGATCATTCTGGAAACAGGGAGAAGAATGGATAAGAGCAGTGGTTCTCAAAGTGTGGTCCCTGGTCCATGAATATAAGAATCATCTGGAAACTTTTAATACTGCAAATTCTTGCTTCCACCTCAGACCTGCTGTATCAGACAATCTGAGAGTGAGGCCCAGAAACCTGTGCTTTAATAATCATCCCCCCCAGGTAAATCTGATGCCCCTGAAGTTTGAGAACCACTGGATTAGAGTCTGGAGGAGAAGCTAGCAGCATGAAGACCATGTATCAGGCTGTAGTGAGAGTCCTACTGAAAGACTATTAAGGTCTGAACTATAAGTTTTGATTCCCTTCTCCCCATTCTTTTTGCCTTGGACTTTGTTCTGCATTCAGAGTGTGCTTAATAAATATTTTGGCCTGATGTCTCCCATCCCATTATCAAATAAGTGGGAGCAGCAATGAGAGGGGCAAGGATGGAGAGAGGTGGGGTCAGGTGACGTGTGGTTCATATGAGGTTCAGCCACCACTGACCACATGGCATTTCCAGCATTATTCCTTTCTCAGTTCTAGGGACAAAGTCTTCCCCTAAAGAAGTTGGGGCATTGGCCAAAGCTGATGTCTTCTTTAAGATATCAGTAGCTACTCCCTCTTCAGAAATCAAGATCCCATGACTTGTGTGTATGCAGCCTGAGAAGTATTGTAAATCTGAGTGTGAAATCCCCATAAACTGAGCAATAAAAGTTTTTTAACAGAAATTACTTCCTGAGAAAGGGAACATTGTGTGTGGACAACAGGGAGGGATAGAGTTCTGGGAACATGAATGGGAGGTTTCCTGCTAAGTGGCCTCAAATCCTAAACTAGTTTGTGTTAGTTTGAGACCTAATCCATATTATTATTATTTGTTATTGCTTGAAAACCTTTTTTTTCCTTTTATTTTCAGAGTCAGCTTGACCAGTGTCTTTATAAGTCATGAGTTTCAGAACCCCTTAATTATGCCCTGCCACCTTGTCCAAAGGCATCCCAGACCCTCAGTGCCTGCTTATGGAGCTGTGGGAACTCAAAGTCCCCCAATAGTCCCCAGGGCTGGGGTGGGTGAGGGAGACGTGGTTGGCAATGGCCCATCCCACTGGGGTACCACCTCCCAGAACAACAAGGCCTTTGACTGAGGCCTTCACTGGAAACTGGATGACATTCTTTGGGCCAAAAGGAGCAATTGGAAAGGTAGTTTTGTGGGTTGGATTCTAAGCCAGAGTTGAAACTAGGCTGTAGCAAGGCTGAAAGAAACCTGGCAAAGGAGGAAAAGGCCCTCCCTGTGCCAGGAACTGCATGAACCCAAGACCAATCAAACAGAACCAGTGTGGTGCGGAAATATTTCTGACTGGCAAAGATGGTTCCACTGTCTAGTGATTTACCGTAAGTGGTAACGGCCAACCTCCTGCTTGGTGGAGTGTGGCCTGTTGAAGGAGAGCCTGGCTGGAAGGATTGCTGTGTTGTTTCTCTTTGACCTGGAAAAAAAAGTATGCCTCTTCAAGAGGAACTATAGAGGGGAAATCTTTTGTGATTGTAAAACCTTAAAAGGGCATTGTATGCCCTTCTTAACCAGACAGATTGACTTATTGCTTGAGCTATGTTTCATAAAATTAATGAAAATAAAGATGTGTACGGACAAGAATTTACTAGGCATATGGATACTTTTTCATTAACAAAGAAAAATAATTAGCTTAAAGAGCAGGCTACGGTTGGCTACACCAAGGGATTTTTCAGGGTTGCTTTGTAGATTAAATACAAAGTTGTTGTAAAATGACTAAGTGCAAAACCTCATATCAGATAGAAAGACTAATGGGGCCAGTGTTGGCCCTGGGCTGGAGAGAACAAATCCACAGGGCCAACTTGGCCCTTTGAAAGCTCCCATAGCAGAGGGGCCACTGGTTGTGACCATTTCTCTCCACTGAGTCCTTGGCTTTTGCAGCATTGTTTCTGGTTGTCATAACAACCAGCTGTGGAATAATCTATCTGGATACTGAGTAGCCTACTCAGTTCAGTCATTAAAAACTAACTCAGATTTTAACTATTTCAGTGAGTTTCATGACGGACATGAACAAATCTGACAGCCATTGGCTTGATTGCTTGGTTATCAACGGGAGGGGCCGGTCAAAGAACCAAGGAAAGGGCCCCAGAGATTGGCTAGTCCAACTTCTTCTTTTTCCAGAACTGAGGCCCAGAGGGGGTCAAGTAACACCCAGGTCACCTGGCTAGTATAAGGTAGAAACAGAATGAGACTCCCAGGCCAGAGCTCCCCACCTCTTTCTACCATCTGGTCAACCCAAAGTACCTACTCTTTATTCACAGAAACAGAACAAAGCTATTTTTTAAAATTCTGCGCTTTTTTTCCAACAGAAGTTAATCCTCCAAAGACATATCTTAATTAAGGTAGCATAAGAAAAATAGCAACAATAACTCTAAAAATGATGCAAGATAAATATGGGCATACTTTGCAGCTTAATTTATTGTGACTTTAAAAGGGTTGCAAGAGCTCGCCTTGCTTCTGTGAAACATAGTGCATTTTTGCAATTCCCCTCAGTTATAAATTAATATAGGCCGTTAGGGATGAGGCTAATGGTGGATGAAGACTATCTCATGGGGAATATGCAGCACCTGAGAAAATGAACAGCTGTGGTGTATGGACCCCCCAACCAGTTCTGCAAATGACACAATGTGTCACAAAACTAGTCCCCACAGAGGCATATTAATTTCTAATAAATAAACCCAGCACTTAAAAGAAAAATTTGCTTTCCTCTATAAGCATGTTCCCGTGTCGCTTTATCCAGAGGAGTTTTGGTATAGGTAGCAAGGAGCTGTATAGGCCCATCTTAAGCCAATCTGGGTGAATGCTCTGTGCTGACACTTGGCTCTTCCCTCTTGGAAAGTCTAAATTCCCAGCTGAGACTATGTACTAATGAGAAAAGCTAATGTATTTGCAGGCTGGCTACCCATTATGAGCATACCCCCAAAGTTTCCCTTTCAGAAATAGAGAGCCTCAGAAACTTTCTAACTCCCGGTGCAACAAAGTAAAATCTGGGGAGTTTTGGGGGTAATAGCATTAGTTGAAACAATATATCAGTTTTGTTTTTCTCCCTTGTACAGGCATACAAGGTTGCTGAGAGAGGATTGAGGGAGTTTAGCGATTTACTGGGAGAGGCTTGAGATAAAAGACAAACCTCATGTCCCTACAGATTTCTCGTTAGAAATGTAATCACATTGACACTGAAAAACCAAGACCAAGTCTTAGACTTACAATGGCTTTATGGACTCAGAAAAGCAAGGCCACCGCACGTCTGAGGACTGAGTATGCGTGCTGTTTTCCTGCAGACTGAATCAATCTCTGGGCAAGCCATACCTGGGTGAGTTGCTGACTTCAAAGCCTCCATCCCCCACCACCATCCCCAACCCTAGCGTGGCTTCACTCTTCTTTAGTACTTTTTAGATTTAAATGTCCAGTCCTGCCTTTCCACACCCAGGAAAGTAAATGTAGCCTCCCTTTGTGTGAATAATAATAATAATAGTATCCCACAATCATTTAACACAGAAGGATGAACACGCATCTGGTGTTAAGAATTTTGACTTATTGCATCAGTCCTGGCCTCCCAAATAACTCTCGTTGCCTGCTTACACACACACACACATACACACACTCTCATGGCCAAAGACAAGCACTGAATGATTGGAGGTGGATGTGCCCTTGGAGAGCCACATTGTACCTGCTAGGCAGCTGTGTGTATCACATCATACCAGGTGATCATCTGGGCTGCCTGGAGTCTCTTGAGTGTAAAAGGAACTGCCATTTGTAATACCTTCCATTGAATGGAAAGTTAGTTTGATTTTTCTCACTTCATTTCAATAAGAGAACAATTGACTAGGTAATCAGCTAATGATAAATCATAGTAATGGCCAATGCACCAAAGCTTGGTCCAGTCCAGAGGTGAGGCTGATGTAGGATAAAAACAAAGCATACAACTTGTTTACTACAAATTAATTTCTTCCTAAAAATCGTCAACGTCTCTCCGAAGGCATCTCCCTTTTATTAGAACAACCGTGACACAGTTTTCAGAAAATGGGATCAGGACCATAAATAAGCTAGTAAGCCACCATTTGTGACCCCAAGAAATACAGGATGGTGTCATGTCTTTCACAGGTAATTCAACATAGAGGGTGGGTTTCTCCAAGTGAGAGGAAGAATAGGTAAGAAGGAGTCTGTTCCTTCAAATTCATTGCAATTTTGTATTGGTCATGAAGGAAGTTGGCTACTGTAGGATCAATGGTTGAAATAGGAAACAATCTTGACTGATCATTGATTTCCTTATCTTAATTGAGAGGATATCATATATGGAATTGTAAGGGAGGAAAAGTAATTTTCCCTCTACCCTTTTAGTTCTTGGATAAGACCATCCTTTTATTAAAAGACAGATTAACAGGAGAAAAACAAACAAGTTTAATAACATGTATACCTCTTATATAAATGGAAGATACCCAGGAGAACTGAGTAACTCTCCAAAATGGCCCAAGCCACCACCTTAAATACCATCTCCAGCTAAAGCAAAAGAAGATGTTGTGTGTTTGGGGGTGTGGGGGGAGGGGGGGTGCAGGGTCCAGGTATGGGTGGTTATCAGGAAAAGCATAGTGAACGAGGGTAAGGTTGTTATACACATTCAAGTCAGTTGCCATCTTCATTGATAAGAGTTTCTAGAGATTTAGTCATCCTTCTCTTCCTGGTACATAGAGGGAGACGCCCCTACAAATGGAGATTTGCCTTATAAATATAAATATCTCTTACAAAATGGTAACTTTTATTGGTTTTCAAAGCTTCTCCTATGTCTGCTGGTTTTTAAAAAATAACCAGCTCAATTTGAGTTTATTTTTGTATATGGTTTGAGAAAGTAGTCCAGTATGATTCTTTTGCATTTGGCTGTCCAGTTTTCCCAACACCATTTATTGAAGAGGCTGTCTTTTCCCCAATGTATATTCTTACCTCCTTTGCCATCAATTAATTAACCATGTAAGCGTGGGTTTATTTCTGGGCTTTCTGTCTTGTTCAATGACCTATGTGTCTGTTTTTATGCCAGTACCATACTATTTTGATTACTATAGCTTTGTAGTATAGTCTGAAGTCAAGGAGCATGAGTCCTCCAGCTCCATTCTTTCTCAAGATTGTTTTGGTTATTTGGTGTCTTTTGTGTTTCCATATAAATTTTAAAATTATTTGTTCTAGTTCTCTGAAAAATGGCCTTGGTATTCTGAAAGGGATTGCATTGAATTTGTTCTACTTAGCATCTCGCTTAATTCCCCCCACAACCATAGGAATTATCCAAAGGCAAATTCTCAGTCTTCATATTACTTATTGCCAGTAATTGACCCAATGGATCACTTCCTCCTACTTGAAACGCTGTTATTAGCATCCAGGACACTCGGTTCTCTGAGTTTTCATCTTATCTCTGGTCTTCTCATTCTTCCTCATTTACCTGACTTCTAATTGTTGGAGTGCCCCAGGCCTCAGTTCTTGGACCCCTTCTCTTTTCTATCTAAACCCACTCCTTTGGTGATCTCATTTAATCTGAATAATTGTTTCAATATCATAACTATCCAATCTAAATGGTTGAAATATCATAAATATCATGCATGCACACACACATAAAATTCCCAGAACTTCCAGGGCCGACCAAGATAGAGTAAGCTTACTTAGTCTATTGCTTCCACTGATGACAACTGAAAACTCTGGGCAGAATATACAAAGCAACTACCTGATGACTCTGGTAAGTAAACAATAGCAATCAAAACTGGAAGAACGACCGGTACCAGGGATATTCCTTTTCTTTTTTTCTTCTTGTGTCTCTGGACTTGATATGAGGGTGGCCTGGAGATCTGAGTCACAGAATTTTGAAATGCGGGTGGGCACCCAAAACTCCAATAGAAATCCCACTCTTTCTGGCCAGAGGATTGGAGAAAGAGATCCCTGAGAGCCAACAGTAAGTTGGGGGGGGGGGGGCGGGAATCCTCATTTTTTGCTTTTTTCTCTTTTTGTCTCTCCTGGCTTTGTCTTGTAGGCCAACCCCAGTTGTGGATCTGTGCTGCTGTGGTGACAATGTTGGTCACCACATTGTGGCGGTGCACCAACAGGTGGTGCAGATACCTGAACCTTGTCTGTCTGACTAGTGGAACCAGAAAAAGGAATCCCTGTGTGTGAAGAGTGTAGGAGGAAACCCCATTATTTTCTTTCTTGCTGCTTCACCCTCAGGGTGGCTCCAGTGACATAGAATTGTAAGACAGTGTGGTTGGGGGAGGGAGGGCTAAAAGTCTGAGAAAAATCCATTTTTCTGGCCAAAGGAATTGGAAAAGGGGGATCATGGGAGCCAGAGAATGTGGAGAAAATCCCAGAGAGAAAAGAATTGGAAAAAGGAATCCCTCTAATTCTGTGTATGAACTAACACAAATCCTGGGCTCACCACCAAGCTGTGCATGAGCAGCACAGACCCAAAAGGAGCAGAGTGAAATCTCTGAGAACTGAGCTGTGATACAAACCACTCCCAAGTCCCAAACACACTCCTGAGTCACATATACTGGGCAGTAGAAACAATGGCATTGAATCCTGAAATGATATTTGAACCACTGCCCACAGAAAGCAGGACAAAACTTATGGTCTTAACCTAAGGTGTTTACTTCCTGCTAAAACAACAACAAATCTATTGACATTCCATTCTCAAGAGGATTTTAGCAGGATCCAGTCTCAGAATATAATAGTCAATATGTCCAGAAAGAAATCTAAAATTATTTAACATACAAAGAGCCAGAAAAATCTGACCAATTCTCAAGAGAAAGAACAATAAACAGACGCCAACACCGTGATGATCCAGATGTTTGAATTAGCAAAGACTTTCAAGCAGCTATCATAACCATGTTCCATGAAGTAAGGGTGAACATTCTTGAAATGAATGGAAAGATAAAAACTCTCAAGAAGAAAATAGAAACTATTAAGGAACGAACCAAATTGAAATTTAGGACTGAAAAATATTATACCTTAAAATTAAAAAAAAAATCACTGGATAACTTCATAGAGGAAAAAGTAAGTGAACTTAAATATAGGTAATTAGAAATTATCCAATCTGGAGAACTAAAAGAGGATTAAAATTTAAAAAGAAAGTAGAGATTCAACAAATGCTGCTGGAAAAATTGGACACCCAATATGCAAAAGAGAATGTACCTTGACTGTACCTCAAGGCTTGTAAAAAATTAACTAAAAATGGTTCAGAGACCTAAATATAAAACATAAATCCATCAGACTTTTAAAAGGAGATAAAGGAGAATGTCTTTGTGACCTTGATTTAGGCAATGAGTTCTTGGATATGAAACCAAAATCATGATATGTAAAAGAAAAAAAATGATAAACTGGGATTCATCAACATTTAAAACTTTTGGGACTTCCCTGATGGTCCAGTGGTTAAGACTTCACCTTCAAACTCAGGGGGTGCAGGTTCAATCCCTGGTCGGGGACCTAAGATCCCACATGGCTCATGGCCAAAAAACCAAAACATAAAACAGAAGCAGGGCTTCCCTGGTGGCGCAGTGGTTGAGAGTCCGCCTGCCGATGCAGGGGACGCGGGTTCGTGCCCCGGTCCGGGAGGATCCCACATGCCGCGGAGCGGCTGGGCACGTGAGCCACGGCCACTAAGCCTGCGCGTCCGGAGCCTGTGTTCCGCAACGGGAGAGGCCACAACAGTGAGAGGCCCGCGTACCGCAAAAAAAAAAAAAAAAAAAAAACAGAAGCAATATTGTAACAAATTCAATAAAGACTTTAAAAATGGTCCACATTAAAAAAAAATCTTAAAAACTATTTAAAATTTTGCTCTGCCAAAAACACTTTTAAGAGAATAAAAAAACAAGCTATAGACTTGGAAAATATATTTACAAATCACATATCTGACAAAGGACTTGTAAGCAAATTATATAAAGAATTTTCCATACTCAACAGTATGAAAACAAATAACCCAATTAAAAATGGGCACAGATTTTAATGGATACCTCACCAAAGAAGAAATTTGTATGGAAAATAAGCACATGAAAAGACACTCAACATCATTATTCATTAGGGAAAGGCAAATGAAAACCACAATGAGATACTATTACACACCTGTTAGAGTGGTTAAAAATAAATTTAAAAAATAATTTGAAATCTGATATTGCTGCGGGAAACACAAAATGGTACAACCACTTTGGAAAACAGTAGGCAGTTTTGAAAACATATACTTACTGGATGACCCAGCAATCCTACTCCTCATTATATATTCAAGAAATTTGAAAATTTTGTTTGCACAAAAGACCATGAATGTTTATACTAGCTTTATCATAAATGCTAATAAGGAGAGACAACCCAGATGTCCTTCAACGGGTCAATGGATGAACAAACTATGGTACATCCATACAGTGGAATTGATAAACACGACATGGATGAATCTCAAATACATCGTGCTGAAAAAAGAAACCAGATTCAAAATGCTACATACCGTATGATTTTATTTATATGAGTTATGGAAGAGGCAAAACTCTAGGTTTGGAGAATAGATCAGTGGTTGCCAAGGGCTGGAGATGAGGGGTGAGTCTGAGTACAAAAGGGTGACATAAGGGATTTTATTAGGATAATGGAACAGTTCTGTATCTTAACTGTGGTGGTGGTTATATGACTATGTATTTTTCGAAGCTCATAAAACTGTACAACAGAAAGCAAGAATTTTTCTGTAAGTTAAGAAATAAAGTAAAAAAATTTTCCGTATGTATATCTCCAGATCAGAAATGTCCCCTTCAGTCATATATCTATCTGATATCTGCACTTGGATGTTTAACAAGCATCTTAAATCTAACGTGTCCTAAAGCAAACTCTTGATCTTTTCCCCAAAACTGGTTCCATCTACAGCCTTCCCCAACTCAGTTGATGGCAGTTCCATTCTTCTAGTTGCTCGGGCCAAAATGCTCGGAGCCATTCTTGACCTCCCTCTTTATCTTATATCCCATATCCAATCTACCATAAATCCACTTGTTTCCATGCCTCAAAAACATATTCAGAATCTCATTTCTTCCACTCCTATCAGCCTGGTCCAAGCCATCATTGTTTTACAATGACATTACCCTGAGACTCACTGCTTGTGTTGGGCACAGAGATGTACCACCCAGTTGCCTCTTCCAGGAAAGACTTGCTCTTGCTTTGTGGGAAGCGCCATCAGCAGAGAGCCTTCAGCTGTTAACTCGTTCAGAGTCCGCTTCAGCTGCAGACTCCCATCACTCCTGCCACTCCAAAGACACAAGCTTCCTGGCTCTTTTCCAAGCAGACAGGCAAAAGACCTGCCTCAGAGCCTTTGCACCTGCTGTTCTCTTGCTTAACCACTTCTTCGATACCCTCTGTATTAATCTCCTAGGGCTGCCATGAAAAACACCACGAGCTTGGTGGCTTAAAACAAAAGAAATTGATTCTCTCATAGTTCTGGAGCCAGAAGTCTGAAATCCAGGTGCCACAAGGCCATGGTCCCTCTGAAGGCTCTAAGAGAGAATCCTTCCTTGCCTCTTCCAGCTTCTTTGGTCCAGGTGTTTCTTAGCTTGTGGCTGTATCACTCCAATCTTTGCCTCCATCTTCTCGTGGCTTCTCTGTGTCTGTCTTCTCCCCTTCTCTCTTACAAGGACACATGCCATTAGATTTAGGGCCCACCCGGATAATCCAGGATGATCGCATCTCAAGAACTTTAACTTAATCACATCTGCAAAGACCATTTTTCCAAATAAAGTCACATTCATAGGTTCCTGGATTAGAACATGGACATAACATTTTGGGGGCCGCCATTCAACCCACTCCACCCTGTTAGCTCACTCCTTCACTTCCTTCAAATCTTTCCTCAGTGTACGACCTCCCCACCCCCAACCCTACTTAAAGTGGAAACTTCCCTACTGCCATCCCCTTCCCTCCTTAATTTATCTCCGTAGCACTTATCACCATCTGATATGTTGTATATTTTACTTCTTTATTCTTTATTATTATATTAAGCCTCCCTCTCCATTAGAATCAGCAAGGGTTCTTAAATCTATTGTATTCAGTGCTGTACCCCCATCCCCTAGAACAGTGCCTGCTGCAGTAATAGTGTTGAATGAGTAATTATCCCTATTTTACAAATGCTTAAGCAGGCATAGAGAGACCAAGTAATTTGTCCACATGTGGCATGTCAAAGCAGGTTTCTCACACCGAAACCCATGCCTCTAATGTGATGACAAACCATCAAGACCAGGACAATTTCCTACTGTGGCAGTGACCTCCAGGGACATCTATTGTCTCAGGGTTGAGGAAATACTGAATTGACTTCTTACCCTTAGACTATCTGGAACACATGAAGTACTTCCCACATCTAAAGGTCTTTTCTGCTCTCAGTTTCTCTCGATAACATTCCCTGTTAGAGAAGTTTTCCCTTCTAACTAGCCTAACTCTTTCATGTGGCAGTGGAGGTTCATTTCTTCTTCTGTCCTGAGTGGCAAGAGAGAGCAGCTGCTCTTTCCAGTCCCCTTGCATTTGGAGATTATTATTAAGTCGCCCTGTGGACATTACTTGTCCAGACAAAACATGCCAGACAAGTTCTTTTCGCTTTTTCCAGAAATCTCATTTTATAGTTTCCCTCCATCTCCCTTCTCCCCTTCCCTGCAATGGGTTTCTGATAAAATGCAGGATGAGATTTTTGGCTCGTAGTATGCACTGCCCTTAGGTGATGTTCTATAAATAATGAATGGAACAGAACAACATTTGCAAAAATGCATGTTTTGGCACAAATTCAGTTAATGGTATTGGCACTTGCTAACTTAGTACATAAATGCATTTTCCCTGGCACCCAACGCTGGTTTCCAGCTCTTAATGCTTATTTTCTGGGAGTTCTATTTACAAACTGTACTTTCATAAATAGCAGAGAATGTTCAGAGGGAGAAGGGAGAGGCAAGTGATCGTCCCACCCAATTCCCAGGTAGGGAGACTGAGGTGGGAAGGGACTCTGCCCCTCCAGGATGGATGGACAGCCTGGGGCTTCCCATAGTGGGTCACACTGATTCATAAAGCTCCAGAGGCCAAAGGCATTTGCTCATTCCATCATGCAAGCTGCTCTGGAAAGCAAGGCCAGATAAAATCCAAGCCGATGTTTGGATGGACATTATTCTGTGCTCCGTCAGCCAGATTCTCAGCCTATGAAGCTTTGTGGCAATGTGTGTGGAGCCTCATCTCAGGCTAGTTGATGGGAATTTCTACAATAAGTGAAGCTGAAGCCAAATTCTCAACCAATATAACTCTGTGAATTCCCATAGAATTACATCAGTTGAGAATCTGGCCTATGTGTACATGCATGTATATAACTCACATTATTTCGTGAGGTCAGTCATAAAGATGACCATAAAAGTAGAGATGACCATAAAAGTCTCTTCGTTACATTACCATCTTAGACTGAGATTCCATAGTGGGATAAAAGGAAAATTATATGTGTGTCTGTGTATATGTGTATATACGTATATATATATATATATATATGTGTGTGTGTGTGTGTGTGTGTGTGTAAATAAACACATACATATATACACACATGCTCATATATACATATATATACTGGATTCTGTACAAGAATAAGGAGACTCCATGCTATTCAAATCCACTGGGGGCAGTTGTGACTTTTTTATTTTATTTTATTTTGTTTCTGTCTTCCCAGGAAGTTTTGTTTTCCTCCATTTTTTGTTTGATTGAGGTATGATGAGCCCAGTTTGGGACGGTTCTAATCAACCCTGAACAGATGAGTTCTTTAAATTGCTTGGAAAGGGCTTGAGAATTCCATTCAGGAAGTTCCAAACACTAGAGCAATTTAGAGTTGGCTGTCGGTGCTTCCCCCAATGCAGGTGGCTTTATCTTTATTATGGATTGTTCAGTGAAACATTTTGGTCATTTGAGTTTATTTTCAATGTAACATTTAAACCTGTAAAGAATAATTCCCATATGTGCAAGAGGGAATAACAGCAGAAAAGGAGACATGGAAATTTTCACCTTCTCCCTCCAGCCATTGGTTCAGGGCCGACCCGGGTCTGCACTGGCAGAACATATCAGCCTTTCAATGCATGCCATGTCTTGTGCTGTGTAAAAAAGGTTGGTGGTCTTGGTCTGGTGGGTCTATGTGGGTAACTGCCTACATCACTGGCCTGAGCCCAACAGATCTGACTCCAGGGCACAGAAGCTGAAGAGTGGTTGGACCCAATGGAAAGCGTCTACCATGTCTCTGGGTTGAGGCTGATGTGAGACATTCTTAGACAGTCTTTGATGGCTTTTCAGTGCCTCCTCTCATCTGACTGTATAGACAGCTCTTCTTCCCAAGGGTGTGGGTGGTGTCTCTTCTCTATGGCTTCAAGCTTCTCTCACATTTTAAAGGCATTCAATTCAGCCAATTACTGAGCACATTCTACATTCTCTGGAACCTGGGTTGGGCTCTAAAGAGAGAGTCCAAGCCTTAAGGAGCTCATAGCCTGGCAGGAAAAGGGGAAGCCAAGGCCATAGCCAACTCATGGCATCCTGGAGCTGAGCGGCAATGAGTTGCAGTCAACTATGGCTTGGGGGGCAGAGAATGATACCAAAACTTGGCCTTTGTGCACTGGTGCCAAACTGAATCTCAGAGTCGGAGTTTTGGGTGAAGTAGAATAGAATAGTTTTATTGCTTTGCCAGGCAAAGGGGGACACAGTGGGCTTGTGCCCTTCAAAACTGTGTGACCCTGGGAATTCCCTGGTGGTCCAGTGGTTAGGACTCTGCGCTTCCACTGCAAGGGGCCCAGGTTCAATCCCTGGTCAGGGAACTAAGATCCCCACAAGCCATAAGGTGCGGCCAAATTAAAAAAAAAAAAAAGGAAGCCTTCTCCATGAGGCTTTCTCCAAAACTGTGTGTCCCTACCCGGGGGTGGGGGGTGGGGTTTGGTAAGGAGTTTTACAGCAGTGGTTCAAGGGTGGGGTTGCTGATAAGGATCAGGGTGTGTGCAGGGCCTGCATTCCTTTAATCTGGCCTCGGTTGGTCTCCTGATGTTCTCTCTGGAACGGAGAATGCTTCATCAAGTAGTTAACATCTTCCATTTGTTGGAGGTTTTAGTTCTGCAGAAAAGCTCAAAGATATTGTGATGTGTATCCCTTGAGGCCGAACCAGGACCCTGCCTCAAGGCTGTGCTATTGTTTCTTGACTGCTCCTCCCTTGTCTCTGCATCCCCTCCCTTCCCTAATTAGTGGCTGTTTGAACATGCCCTTTGGAACTCAGGGAAGGTCATGGAGGCTGAACAGAAAGGCTCCCATGCCCAGGAGCCCCACAGGGTCCTGCTCGGTTTCAAGAGGGATCCAACAGAGAGAGGATAGCCAAAGACTAAGACCTTAAAAGATGAGTAGGACTTTGTCAGGAGTTGGGGACGGGGGAGAATGTTCCAGGCTGAAGGAACCCCATGTACAAAAGCACAAAATAGTCAAATATTTGTATGGTTTGGGGAATCCCTTCAGTGGCTCCCCTTAGCTGTTATGCTGAAGGGCAAACATGGCAGCATTCCTACAAAGCCCTTCACTTGGCTGGCCTCTCTGCTTCTGAAATTTTTCTTTCATCCTTTCCCTTCCTTTCCCTTCTCCCTAAGCATTCTTTTTTTTTTTTTTTTTTGCGGTACGCGGGGCTCTCACTGTTGTGGCCTCTCCCATTGCGGAGCACAGGCTCCAGACGCGCAGGCTCAGCGGCCATGGCTCACGGGCCCAGCCGCTCCGCGGCATGTGGGATCTTCCCGGACCGGGGCACGAACCCGTGTCCCCTGCATCGGCAGGTGGACTCTCAACCACTGCACCACCAGGGAAGCCCCTCCCTAAGCATTCTTAATTCCTTGGACCAAGCCTTCTCACATTGCTGCATATTTGCATTTGCTACCTTAATCACCTTTTCCCTGCTTCTTTTTTCTGAGTAAGTCTCTCACCCTTTAAACTCCTCCTAAGCTTTTCCAGGATTCCCTCCCTGACTCCTTCTATCCTCCCCAGAGGTGACATTTGATGTCCCTTGGTATTTTCATGGTTCCACAATACTGTCATTGCTGAGCCCCTTGTGGCAAAGACTGGGCCTCTCAGACCTGTGTCCAAAGCACTTAATACATTGCCTAGTGTTGAGGAGGAAAAACTTTTCCTCTATCCTCTTAGGTTCAGTAATTGGAGGTCTGCAAATTAAAGTGACAAAAGACAGATTAGCAAGAGGGGGGAAAAACAGATTTAATTAAGTACCTATGCTCAGGAGTTCAGAAAAAAGTGTGACCCAAGGAGGTGGTTACAGTTTTTACATATCACCTTAATAGGAGATGGGGAGGGGCAGAAGAGTACTTCTGGGAGAACAAATGACTTTTAGGAAAGACAAATGGGCACTTAAGAGAATAGATGGGAGATATGATAGTTTTATGACAATATCTGTTTGAAGTGACTTCTTATCCAAATGCTGACTTGTGTTTACTTCTCCTCTTCATTGATAAGAGTCAATTGTCCCTGGTTGTGAAACTCCTGGGAGGATATTTATGAGTGTTGAATTATTTGGGGAGGCTTTGCTTTTAGAAGATAAGGGGAAGGCTAGAAAAAGTCTCTTCCTGCCGCTGTTGAATCTTGAATATCTTCAGTTCAAAATAACCCTTATGTCACTGTGGCATATTCTGAACCCCTTCATTGGCACATGGTAGATGCTCCAAAAACATTTGATGAGCAAATTAAGTATTCCAAACTTGCTCCTTTTCCAATGTGCTCCTTCTCAGTAAAAGGCACCATCACTGGGCTTCCCTGGTGGCGCAGTGGTTGGGAGTCCGCCTGCCGATGCAGGGGACACGGGTTCGTGCCCCGGTCCGGGAGGATTCCGCGTGCCGCGGGGCGGCTGGGCCCGTGAGCCATGGCCGCTGGGCCGGCGCGTCCGGAGCCTGTGCTCCGCAACGGGGAGAGGCCACGGCAGTGAGAGGCCCGCATACCGCAAAAAAAAAAAAAAAAAAAAAAAAAAAAGGCACCATCACTGGCTAGTTTGCCCAAGCCCTCAACCTAGAATTCAGCCTTGATTTGTCTCTTGTGCCACATCCAATTCAGTAGCTGTTGTCGTCAGCTCTGCCTCCAAGATATACCATGAACCTATCCACTCCTCCATCTCCAGTACCATCCCTTCCTCTCAGGAGCCATCATCTTTTGCCTGGACAACTGCAAGAGCCTCTTCATGTGTCTCTCCCGACTTCCACACTAGTCTCTGCATAATCACCACCCACACAGAAATCAGAGCGACCTTTGTAAAAGGCAAATCTGCATATGTCTATTTTAGCCCCAGATACTCCCAGAAAATAGAGTCTGTGGGAAAGCTCACGTGGTCCTATGACATTAGGATGTGCAATCCCAGGAAACTGGGGTGAGGGATGAGGGAAGTGAGGCAGAAAAGGGTGGTGAGCCAATGGAGCGTGTATTACAGATTTAGTATCAAGTGAAACTGATTGCTCGAGTTGATGGGCTGGCTTCCAAGAAGCCATGTAAGGATGGCATCTCAAGACAGTCTGTCCAAGGGGAGAAAGGTGGAGGAATATACCAACTTCTGTCTCCTGTGGGTCAAAAGACATCAACTCCACATAAGACATCAACTCCCTGCACTTAGGGGTATACATGCCTCAGGGGGAAAATCCCAAGGGGAGGTGAGAGGCACATGGAGGAGATAGGAGGTGAGGTGATGTTGGATTCAGTCTATTTGAAGTTAATCACAAGCTCATACAGAGCTGGTCACCATTGTACCAGGGCAGACAACCTTACCAAAGGCACCATCAGCAGGTGAGGCTGAGAAGATCTTACGTGATGTCTGAGAGGCAAAAAAAAGTCCCCTCTTCAGAGAGCCCTTCAGTGATCACCTACCTCTACCCAGTCACTCTCTACCAGCTCACTTGGCTTTATTTCCCCATACACTAATCTCCATCCATAATGACCCCAGTCACTCCTTCACTTCCTATTGTCTTTCTCCCTTGACTAGAATGGAAATGCCATGTAGGCTTAGAACTGGGAGTTCTGAATGCTGGACTCAGGAAGAAAATGTATGTTCTTATCTCACCTCATGACCAGGCTTCCTGAGGCTTCCAGGTATTGACTGGTGAATCCGTCATTGGAGATAAAAAGAGAAGGCTAGAAGAGATCTGCCCCCTTCCCCCAGTCCATGATGGTACCTTTATTTCCATTAATCATAGTAATTCCTGAACTTGGTTACTCCTCCTCCCCATTTAAAATCCTGTGGCAGTTTCCCATTGTCTCCAGGATCAATTCCCAAACCCTCAGGATCTTGTAGAAGACTGTTCTTGATCTGAGCTCTGGCGACCTAGTCTCTGAGCACTTCATCTCCCTGCTTTTTCCCCCCACTCCCTGCACCCGCCCTGTTCTTTCACAGAACCGCTGAAGATGGATGAGCGGGTCGGACACAGCGCCATTGTGGAGGGCGCCATTGCCGTCTTGTGAGTGGTGTCCTCTAGAGCTCAGCGTGCACAGCCTGAACCAGGCAGCCCTGCCCTACCCTTGTCAGCAGCTCTCCAAAACACCCTGCTCACTTTTGTCCCCAGGGACCTTATGCTTCCTGCTCTCTCTGCCCGGAAGGCAGAGTTGACAATGTTTGCCTACCTAAAACCCATCACCTCCTCCAGGAAGCCTTTCCCCCTCCTCTGTGCCTCATAGCATTCTATGGTATTCTAATCACAATACCCACCCCACTGTCCTATAACTGAGCTGACCGGGCTCTGTCGTCCTCCAGTGTGGTAGATTGGATCAGAAATGGCCACAACACATGGTCAATGCATACAACGGAATATTATTCAGCCTGAAAAAGGAAGGGAATTCTGACACGTGCTACAACATGGGTGAACCTTGAGGACATTGTGCTAAGTGAAATAAGTCAGTCACAAAAGGACAAATACTGTGTGGTTCCAATTATCCGAGGTACCTAGTGGAGTCAAATTCATAGAAACAGAAGTCGAATGGTGGTTGCCAGGGCCTGAGGGGAAGAGGAATGGGGAGTTAGTGTTTAACTGGCATAGAATTTCAGTTTTGCAACATGAAAGGAGTTCTGGAGATTGGTTGTACAACAATGTGAACGTAATTAATGCCATTAAACTATACACTTAAAAATGGTTAAGATAATAAATTTTATGTTTTGTGTAGCCCCTTTAAAAGGGGCTACAACAATACGTTGTACGCCCATATGTTCTGGTCAATCCACCACCACATGACAGAGTCTCTCTCTATTCCCTTTGAACCTGGGAAGGCCCTCATTAACTGCCATGGTAACACAGAATGTGGAAGAGGTGCTGCTACGTGGCTTTAAGAGGCTGGGTCATCAAAGAGAACACAGCTTCTGCCTGGCTTTCTTGGGAAAGGGGCTTTGGGATTCTGGAGCTACCATGTAGGAAGTCTGGCTACCTGGGGGCCACCATGCCAGAGAGGCCACAAAGAGAGACCACAGAAGATAGAGAGATGCCCAAGAAGCAACAGCTGACCCAGCCCACAGCTGAGTCTCCCCAGCGTCAATTGCCAGATTTTGAATGAACCTAGGATGGGTTCAACCCCCAGCTTTTCAGGTGCCCCAGCCAATGAGTAGAGCAGATATGAGCTGTCTCCTCTGAGCCCTACCCATGTTACAGAGCAAAAGAAATATCTTTTTAGGATGACAAATGTGTCCCAGCTTGCCTGGGTCTTTCCTGAGTTTAGCACTGAAGGTCTTGCATCCCAGGAATCCCCTCAGTCCTGGGCAAACCAAGATGGTTGGTGTTAACGGGCTGAGTTGTGTCCCCCCAAATTCATCTGTTGAGGTCCTAACCCTCAGGACCTCAGAATGTGACTGTATTTGACGACAAGGTCTTTAAAAATATGATTAAGGTAAAATGAGATCGTTAGGGTGGACCCTAATCCATTCTGACTGGTATCCTTCTAATAAGAGGAGATTAGGACACAAACAACACACAGACTGAGGGGTGACTATGTGGGGATGCAGTAAGAGGACAGCCATCTGCAAGACAAGGAGAGAGGTTGAGAAGAAACCAAGCTTGCTGACACATTGATCTCAGACTTATCTCCAGAACTGTGAGAAAATAAATTTCTGTTGCTTAAGCCACCTGGCCTGTGATATTTGTTATGGCAGCCAGAGCAAACTAGTATAGTTGGTCATTGTTGTGGACTAAATGTTTGAGTCTCCCCACCCCAATTCATATGTTGAAGCCATAACCACCCAATGTGATGGTATTTGGAGGTGGGGCCTTTGGGAGGTAATTAGGTTTAGATGGGGTCATGAGGGTGGGGCCCTTATGATGAGATTAGTCCCCTTATAAGAAGATGAAGAGGGTGAGATCTCTTTTTCCGAACACACACAGAAGAAAAGCCATGTGAGGACACAGTGCAAGCCAGTAAGAGGGTCCTCATCAGGAACCAAATCTACTGGCACTTTGATCTTGAACTTCCAGTTTCTAGAACTATGAGAAAGAAATTTCTGTTCTTTAAGCCTCCCAGTGTATGGTATTCGTTAGGGCAGCCTGAGCTGACTAAGACAGTCACCCTGGCTGTTATTATATTGAAACCCTAACTTTTGGGGTGGCTTCTTATGTAACAGCCAATAACCAGGCCACCCTGACGATGAACTCCTTGAGGGGAGGGGTCACGTTTTCCATTATTATATTCCCAGTTCTTCACTTCATGCATAAATATTCTTTTCTTTTTTAATTTTCAGACATCAGAAGGACTGGCTGAACAACTGAATACATTGGGGTGGGGGACAGTAACTGTCCCAGATGGGCAGCATCTTAGGTGGATTATGTAACTGGGTTTGAGAATGTCTGAGTACATAAAGCTTTAGCAGGTCAACCCCATCCTTTTCCTTCTGGCAAGCACAGGCAATGTGATTGCTTCTACCTCTGCAATTGCTCAGTGGCCCAAATGTAGTTACCAATCAGACCTTTTGCTTATTTCATCTCCCACCCGGCAGGGGCTATCGGAACATATAAAAATCATCCTGGCTTACATCTGCTTCCCCAGTCATCACTGGCTGGGATTTTGGACCATTATCTGTCTGTAATGATGTCTCTCTTCTCTCAATAGTGTCCAGATTTATTGAATTGGAAAGTCTTGGATCCTTCTGGCTAAGGATGAACCTCCCGGGTTTACGACTCCTCACCTAGGTCTCAATTCAGAGTCACCAGCAGCTGCTCAGCACACGCTATTTAGGCCGCAGGTGTAGTTCACTAGTAAAATAAACACCTGATTCACATATGCGAGCAATCCAGAATATTATCCAGATGTTGGGACAAATACAATGGTATCATCTGTGGGAAAAACACATTCGCTGCCGCGAGGGGCAGAGGCCCTGGACAGAGTTGATGTGCAGCCTGGAGTGTGACGTGCTGGGGTGGTGCATGCCAAAAGGCCACACCAGTGGATCCCACCCTCGAGCTGCAGCCCGATTCTGTCATTGCTGCAAGATTGTTGATTTAGGGATAAACAATCTAGACTAAAAGAAAAAAAAATCACACAGCTCTCTGCCCAGTTTGGAGCTGGACTCTGTTTGTGGTCTCAGGAGGTTGAGCGTCAGTAGAACTGTCTTGGTTCCAGCAGACAGGCCATGGGACACTGAGTCCCCTCACTTCTAGGCTATCTGCTTCCAGCCTATGCATGACTACCTGAGTGGAGGGCAGCAGTGTAGGGGTGGGGATGATGACAAGGATAAGAGGGGTTATCTGGGACTTGCCCAGCTCCCGACTCACCAGTGTTGTGTCAAAGCCCCCAATCTCCCAGCTTGGGAGGGAAGAGGCAGCAGCTGAGAAACAGAAGGTAATTTTTAAGTTCTAAATATTTTTATTGAAGTATAGACAAGCAGAAAAGTACATAAATTATAAATGTACACATCGATACATTTTCTCAAACCAAACACACTCACATAACCAATACCCAGATCAAGAAACGAAGTGTGACCCGAAACATCCCAGAAGCCCCTTTACGCTCTCCACTTGTTATCCCCATTCCTGAGGGTGGCCCCTATCCTAACGTCTAACAGTACCAATAAGTTTCGTCTGTTTTGGGGGAACTTATATAAATTAAATCATCAATATATACCCTTTTTGGGGTCTGGTTTCTATGGCTCGACATTTTATCTGTGAAATTCATCAGCGTGTTGTGTGAAGTTATAGTCCGTTCATTCTCATGGCTGTATAGTATTCCCTTGTGTGAATACATCACAATTTATTTATCCATCCCACTGTTGATGGGCATCTGGATAATTCCTAGTTGTGAATTATGGAGAGTGCTGCTATGAACATTATAGTACTTATCTTTTGGTAATATAAGTAAACATTTCTGTTGGATGGAGAGCTAGGAGCAGAGTTCCTAGATCAGAGGATATGGGTCAGTAGGTTGTAGCTGTCCTAATTCATTCAGGGGAAGTTTGGTTGAAAGAAGTGGAAGCACGGATGCTCATTATTTTGGTGTGTTGCCATTCCAGGGCTAGTCTGAGAAAATTCCAAGAGGAGAAATTGTGGTCTTTCCCCCTTTGCTTTACTTCGCGTGCTTTCTCCTGAGCACATACCCGGGCATGCACACGTGGCCTCCGTTCTCACAAGATGGGTTGCAAAGAGAAGCCTTCTTCTTGAGGTGTTTTGTGGGAATGTCACAAAGACCCCTTGACCCCAAAATGTCCCCCATTGGCCTGATGTCGATGTCTGAATTTCCTTGGTAAAACATATAAATGGAAGACAAATAGTTGTGGAAAAGGCAATGTTCTAACCTGAAAAACCAAAGCCAACACTGAGCCAATAAGCCAGGAGGATGCAGGCTGGGGTAATCACGAGGCCAACATGGCATTGGACATGCGATTTGCGAGGGGGTCCGTGTCAGAGTCAGAATTTGTGGGTAAATCTGAGGTGAACCCTGGTCCACAACAAAATTCCTTGGGAAGTGTTTAAAAATCCTACAATGCAGGCCACCCCCAGACCAATCAAATAAGACACTCTGGGGGAGAGTCCCAGGCACCAGTACTTTCTAAAGCTCCTCTGGTGGTTCCAGTGTGCAGCCCAGATGTGATTTTGTTCCCCAGGATAATTGTTGACCACTTCCGCCAGAGGACATTTGGCAATGTCTGGAGACATATTTTGGTTGTCACAACTGGGGGCAGGTGCTACTGGTATTTATTGGGTAGAGGCCAGGGATGCTGCTAGACATCCTGCAGTGCACAGAACAGCCCCCACAGCAAAGAATTATCCAGGCCCAAGTGGTGATCGTGCCTAAGTTGAGAAACTCTACTCTGGGCAAATTCTCATGGATGATCTCTGTAAAAGTCTGAGGCTTTGTCTCAGCAGACTCTCTTGATCAGGATGATGAATGATAATTTTGAGCAAGGAAATTTCCCCTCTCTCCTACCTTCTGGAGACTGACAATGATATCTCCTTCATCTCTTCACCTCCCCAAAGAAGTAACCTGCATGAAAGGAACCAGAAGAAATGAGATGGAAAAATTTCCTTCCTTGAAACTAACACGACTTTGTAAATCAACTGTACTTCAATAAAAAAAAAGAAAAAGAAAGTTTCCATAGCCTCAAAAAAATTGAATGTAAATCAACCTCATAAAATCGTAACATTATGTAAATGATGAATATTATGCATAAACAATATTAAAAACAAATAAACATTATTTCAGTCAAAATTTAAAAAAGGAAATTCACTTCGCTACCTATGTCGATGTCCAACCTGTGTCAGAACCTTGGAATAGAAACTGGGTGACATGCCGTTGTCCTCATCCCTGAGTTGGGGTCAGGTCCCACAGCGTGGAAAATTAAGCATAATCCCCTTGAATCAAGATTCCTTTCATATAAAATTTGAAAAACTTTTTTTTTTCTCACTGTATCATAGGGCTCATTTATGGCCTGCTGTTGGACTTTTGTGTGATTGTTTCCTAGATAGAGAGGTAGTGAAGAAAGTCTACACACAGCATAATGAAATGCCTTGAAAGTGATCTGGGCTGTCCCGGACAGCCTGACACCTCTGCCCCAGAATTTTATAGCACACACTCTCTGAATCACTCACCTGATTGAGATGTGGCTTATAATAACATTTAAATGTGTCACGTGTTTATATTTTACACCCCAAGGAGAATGTTCCTTAAGAGTAGGGATTCTGCCTCCCCCATATTTTAGGAGCTCAGGAAATGATGGTAGAGGGAAAGAGAAAGACATGGAGGGAAGGAGGAAGAAAGGAAGGGAAGGAGGGAAAGGGGGAGGGAGGGAAGGAAGGAGGGAAGGGAGGGAAGGAGGCTTGATATAGGCCCTGATATATCAGAATCATGTAACTACAGTGATGTATTGACATTCTACAAGGTGTCTGAACGTCCGGGAAACACAGGATACATTTATTATCAAGCAGTATGTTAGCTACATTTTCAGATGTTTCTAGACACTCTGCAGTGTATTTATTTATAAATGACAAATGTGTATTTACAAATACACTCTTTTCTCTGTGTTTCCAGACATTTTAGGCTTTCTGTAATATAGTGATTGTCCTATATTTAATATATTATATAGAACTTTTTTTCATATTAACTATTGGACCCATTGCTTTAAATTTAGAGGTATTTCACCTTAGGAGATTTCTAAAGTTGGAAAAAAATGTACAGAGCATATTATTTGAAATAGAAACTAACATTATTGTTTAAATATACATTTATCCTGGAGGTTCTTGATTTTTTTGGATATTCTGTGTCAAAGAATTAGAAAAAAATCCACTCCAGTTATTTGAGTAATCAGTGGTGATGTCAAGGTTTGGGTGGTGTTTGTCTTAAGGAGACCACCTGCTGAAACAGATCTTCCAGGGACCCCTGCATTGGAGCTTCCTGGGGAGGCTTATTAAAAGAGCATGTTTCTGGGCCCTACTCCAGACTGGCTAAAGCAGAGCCTTAGAATCTTCATTTTTAGCAAGCTTCCCTGGTGATCCTTTTGCACCCAAGAGTCATTGTGTAAAAAGCAACAGATTTTACAAGTCCCCAATGGCACACATGATATGCGCAGATGCGTGGTGAGTAGCAAACTCAATAAGACCCCTTGTAACTAAGGCCAATAAAAAAAAAAGCCTAGTGGAGAGAAGTGCCATGGGCACTGTCAACAGCTGGCTCAGAGCCAGGAGCATCCTTTTGGAGCTGCTTTTACGAGAAGGGGGAATTTGTAGTTTGGTTCCTGGAGGAATTGCCTTGTAATAATAATAATAGCAGTAACAACAACAATAATCAAATAGCTAGCAGCCACTGAGTGCCTACTAAATGTTAAATGATGTACTAAGCATATTACACATACATGTATTTAATCCTCCCAATGCTTCTAAAAGGTAGGTACAATTATTATCTCCATTTTACAGATGAGAAAAATGAGGCCCAGAAAGGCATTTAGCTCACCTAAGATCGCACAGCCAGAAAGAAGCAGAGCTGGGCTTCACATTCTGGCAGACCAGCCTCAAAGCCCACCTGTGTGACCACCGAGCCTTGCACTAGACACTACTTGTTCTTCTGAGCCAAGTAAAGAGCAGAATTTGGATTTATTAACACAGTAATTGAAAGGCTTTGCTTAGAGTGCTCCACTTATAAATAAGTAAGGTGAAATAATTGGGCTTCTACATATGCCAGGCGCTGTTTTAAGCCCTGGATATATAGAAATGAACAAAGCAGTGTGTCTCTGACCTCAAGTTGTTCACAGTCCTTAAGGAGAAAGGCAGGAAGCACATCACCGCATGCATCCGTGTGAACCTGCAGCTCCCGTTCGTGCTGCTCTGAGCAGGTGTGAAGCACAGAGTCTTTTCTGGATGAGGAAGGCTGGGAGTTTAGACAAGGCCTGGCGAGAATGGCTTGTCTCTGCTCCCTGATGTCTGGGCTTCACCTGGGATGGCTTGAAGCCTGGGGCTGCAGACATCTGGAGATGACTCATCCAGTTGGAGCCTGGGCTGGGATGCCTTGAAGGCTGGGCTCAGCAGGGTCTGTTAACCGAGGCCCCTACGTGTGGCCTCTCCATGTGGCTCGGGCTCAACAGATCAGGGCAGCTCAATTCCAAGAGGGAGCATTCCAAGAGGGCCATCAAAGAGTGAATGTTTCAGGAGAACTAAACACAAGCTGTGTTGCCTTTTTGACCCAGAGTTGGAAATTACCCAGTCTTGCATTCACCTAGTCCATTGGTCTAGACAGTCATCAGCCTATCCAGACTCAAGGGGAGGGGGGCCATAGATGTCACTCCTCAATGAGTTGCATTCTATGAATAGTCATAGTTTAAAGGGGGAGTTTATTAACCAAGGGGAAGGACTCTTTAACTCCAGACATTTATTTGCTATAGTTGCTGGAAGAGAGGGGTCTGTTTGTCTGTTTGTTCATTTTTTAGTGTCTCATGTCATACCCATCAGCCACTTTCAACTGTCCAATAGATTTGACTGGTAGAGGAAAACATCTC
The DNA here is from genome assembly GCF_964374135.1 of Grampus griseus. NCBI lineage: Eukaryota > Metazoa > Chordata > Mammalia > Artiodactyla > Delphinidae > Grampus > Grampus griseus. The sequence goes on along the minus strand of NC_138999.1, from coordinate 38,623,212 downwards.
AGGGCTTGTGTCACTTCTTCAGGTGAATCAGAATTCTGGAGGTGAGACCCAGCAATGTGTATTTTAACAAGCCCTCCAGGTAATTTTTATGTGAGCTAAAGTTTGAGAAACGCATTATGCTCTACAGCATAGAACTCCAGAAAGGCTGAAGAATTGAAGATCCCATGCTCCGTCGTGAGACCCCCACCTCTTTGCTCTCTGTATCCCACTCCAAGAGTGCTGCCCTCCAGGCTTATGCTTCTCCACTCTTTTTCCCAATCTTTACTACCTTTGCCTTAAGGGTGGAAAATGAAAAGATTCTTTCTCAGGAAACCGAGTGATCCTAGAGCAAAGTTCTTTAGTAAAACCAATGAAACAGCTCGTTTTTTTGGCAGGTTTCCCTTCAGTGAAGGCTACCAGTTGACAAGGGTTACCCTCACACACACAACCTCCAACCAGCTTAGCTCTGTTAAATATGATAGACAGCCAAAGGTCAGCAGACATTTGGAGAAAGCCATCACACAAAAGACAGAGATCAAACAAGTAAATTCATGAAATGAAGGGACCTAGAGAAAATTCAGGGGACAGAGAAGACTTCAACAATAACAGCAAAGAAAAAATCCAATAATAATTAATGCTCCTAAATTTGCAAGAGAAGACACTGAATTCGTGAATCAAGAACATGACATGATAAAGCAGAACAAATGGAAGATAAGTACAAATCCTTGGAAGTTAAAATAGGGTGTTTACAAGTTTGGGTAGAGGGTTGCAAGATAATGTTGAAAATACTTTTCCCAGGGAATTCCCTGGTGGTCCAGTAGTTGAGACTCTGCGCTTTCACTGCTGAGGGCCTGGGTTTGATCCCTGGTCGGGGAACTAAGGCCCCACAAGCCATGTATTGTGGCCGAAAGAAAGAAAATAATTTTCCCAGAAAATACAAAAAAAGACTAAGAAATGAAACACAGGGGAGAAAAATTAGAAAATCAGATGGAAGGCACATTTCACCAGCCTTGCCACTTTCCCCCAAGGCAGGCCTGGTATTCAGCAAACTTTAAGGTGAGAGCGACCTTTGTCCAGTACCTATATGTGCCATGCATCAAGCTTGCACTGTATGTGTCTGACTGATGTAGGGCTCTAATACAGTGATCTGAACCACTCAGACAGAAATCCCTGAGAGTGAGGAATTGTGCTTCCCTAGAAGAGCACATTGAAGAGTCAATGAGATGTCAAGACTCAGGTTCAAGGTGGGCTCCCAAAAGTAAGGTCAGTGCCAGTCGGGAGCTAAACCGATATGAGTAAGGGAATGCTAGAGATTCTAGGTTTCGTTTTATTGCCTCCTCCCACCGACCCAAGAAGAAGGGGAAGAGAAAGAGACAGATAGAGAGAAGGCCAAAAGAGGGCCAAGTCACGTGTTTGACAACAGGAGTCATAGTTAACACAAATGGCATTGTAAGCTTGTAAGTGCAGGGTGGCAAATATTTGATTCTAAGTGTGTGATTGCTGCAAGGTAAACCTCCCCTTTATCCCCAGTAATAAAATCTGCTACACACACATGACCTTGCATGAGTGGCTTGATTTGGGGATGGGTGCTAATACACTGGCAAGAGCAGGGGTGACCTATGTCGTACATACAGTGGGGAATCCAGAACAGGACTAATTCAGAAAGTAGAAGAGCTCGTGGCCAGCCATGGCCAGGACAAACATTAACCATCCCCATCCCTTTATCCCCAATCCCTCCTCAAGTCCCCAGAGAGACTGGGAGAGATTTGAGATCTTCCACACACAGTGGATGCAGTTGGAACAAATGTTTGAAACTCAAGGTCCGGGTTACCTTAGTTGACACGTTTTTTTTCATAAACCCGATTTCATTTACATTCATGGTAAATCTGCAAGTTAGTCATTATTGCCATGATTTTACAGAAAATGAAGCTTAGAGCGTTTAAAATGGAGGTTAGACAACTTAGCCCACGCACCCCAGGTTTAAGAGCCAGGCCCTATTGGTTCCAAAGCTTATGCTTCTCCCATTACACCAGGCCCCATAGCAATGAATAATGTGCCAAGTTCAAGTCCTTCAACCCTTCACTGAAGGCATTGTATACTACTACCGAACTGGTAGCTTTGATAGGGCTGAAAAAACTCTAGCGTGGAGTAGCTTTTGGTCTAAGGTAAGCATTTATCGCTATCTATAATATTTCCTGATTGCTTGAGGAAGCTTTATTTTCTTCCCCCCGCCCTTCTCTTCTTCAATTCCAAAACCTACTCTTTTTCCTTCCATAAGCAAGAAAGCAAAGGATATAGACAGCCTCATTTATTTTAACTCTAAAGGAAGAGCCCTGGGAAGTTAATCAGACTGCCAGGAATCTGGAATTTGCTGATGAATGGACGTTTGCCTGAGCATAGTAAATTCTCAGCTAATTGAAAGCAGATAACAACAGTAATGCATCCACCTTGAAAAACATCACATTCCTAATAAATAATTGGAAATGGCAATCTTTTGACATATGAACTGAGGGGATAAAGTCTTAAATAAATTCCGGACTAATTCCTGTCACATATATTATACTGTATTTAACAGTTGTGCCATATGAGAAGATTAAAAGCTATAAATCTCTTTGCAACACCATCTATGGCAGTGTTTTAAACCCAGAGTAAATAGGAGTGAGGTTCTTAGAATGGCTCATAGAACATTGACTTCCATGATTTTAAAGTTGTGTGTGCGCGTACGTGTGTGTGTGTGTTTTGGGGGTCGTTCCCCTCTCTCTTCATCTGAGCCCAGAGTCAGAGGAAACAGATCATTGAAGAGTTCCGGGAGTCATCCCAGTCACCTGGGTGCTGCCACAGAGTGCATCTCCTAGGAGGTTCTTGGTAATCCCAGTGATCCATGGATATCACCTGGGAACTTGTTAGAAACGCAGAATTTCAGGCATCATCCTAGAGCTACTGAATCAGAATCTGCATTTCAACAGGGTCCCCAGGTGATTCATGTGCACATTAACCTTTGAGAAGTGCTGCTCTAGTGTTCATCCCAGGACAATTCTAGACAACTTGAGTGGCAGCAGAGTCAACTGGATCCACTCAGGATTGATTTCACCGCAGGCTCCAGGGTAAGCCTAATCCTCAGAAAGACCTTTATTTTCCTCCTCGCTTGTCCTAGAAGGTGGACCCAGCCTCCTGCCCAGGCCCTGCCTTGACACTGAGTTCCAGAAGCCAGGTCCTTGCCCTGCCCCTTCATTCCTACTACCTAGTTCAGTTTCTGGGGCCCCAGACTGGGATTCATTTCCTCTGGATTGGGAATCCCTCCCTCGCCAGTCCCCTCCTTAGCCTCCTGGGACTGCAGCCCTGCCCAGGGCCATCTCAGACCCATGCACCTATGGGTCCTTGCCTGCTGTCAGCTTCCTTGAACAGTACTCACCTGCCTGCTCGGTGAGGCCAAGGTGCTGTGCTGGTGGGAGACCACAATAGGCTACTGAAGGAGGGAGAAAATCTCTGATATCCACCCCACTCTGGAATCCTCTGGGATTTCTGGATTATGCAGACTAATTAAGATTTCTGAGGTCAGTTACTCTTTTTTTCATATTTATACCATCACATTATTTTTTAATCAAAGTATAGTTAAGTTACAATGTTGTGTTAGTTTCAAGTGTACAGCAAATTGATTCAGTTATACATACATATATACGTACATATATTTTTTTCAGATTCTTTTCCATTTTAGGTTATTACAAGATATTGAATATAGTTCCCTGTGCTATACAGTACGTCTTTGTTGTTTATCTATTTTATATATGGTAGTGTGTATCTGTTAATCCCAAACTCTTAATTTATCTCTCCCCCCTTTCCCCTTTGCTAACCATAACTTTGTTTTCTATGTCTGTGAGTCTATTTCTGTTTTGTAAATAAGTTCATTTGTACCATTTTTTAAGATTCCACATATAAGTGATATCATATGACATTTGTCTTTCTCTGACTTACTTCACTTAGTATGATAATGTCTAGGTCCATCCATGTTACTGCAGATGGCATTATTTCATTCTTTTTTATGGCTGAGTAATATTCCAGTGTGTGTGTGTGTGTGTGTGTGTGTGTGTGTGTGTGTGTGTGTGTACCACATCTTCGTTATCCATTCATCTGTCAATGGACATTTAGGTTGCTTCCATATCTTGGCTATTGTAAATAGTGCTGCTATGAACACCGGGGTGCATGTATCTTTTTGAATTAGAGTTTTCATCTTTTCCAGATACATGCCCAAGAGTGGGATTGCTGGATCATATGGTAGCTCTACTTTTAGTTTTTTAAGGAACCTCCATACTATTCTCTATAGTGACTGCACCAACTTACATTCCCACCAACAGTGTACGAGGAGCCCACCAACAGTATAGGATAATCTCTAGGTCCATCCAGGTTGCTGCAAATGACATTATTTCACTCTTTTTTTATGGCTGAGTAATATTCCATTGTGTATATATTCCACATCTTTATCCATTCATCTGTTGATGGACATTTAGTTGGTTACTTTTAAGAAAGATGTTTTAGCCATCATTTCTTGATGTGTGTTTAAGTACTCCACCAGAAGATATTTTTCTTATATTATCTCATTCATCCCTCACAACAGCCCAACGAGATATGCATTTTTTGGACATTTTATTGAAATATACTATATAGTAAAATGCATAGGTTTTAAGCATCCAGGTAAATGAATTTTGATGCACATATACACCTGTGTAGCCCGCACCACAGTCAAGATGCAGGCCGTTTTCATCACCACAGTGGGTTCTCTTCTGCTCCTTTTCAGTCAATTCTCTCCACTCCAGAGGCTAGTACTGTTCTGACTTCTATCCCCATAGGTTCATTTTGGCTCTTCTGAGAGTTCATATAAATGGAATTATACAATGTGTTATTGTTTTGTGTCTGTCTTTTTTCACTCCACATGAGGTCTGTGGGAGGCTGTTATTGTGTTTATTAGCAGTTCCTGGTGAGATATTTTAATCCCCATGCTACCTGTGAGTAAACGGAAGATTGGAGAGATTAGCGAACTTGCCCTGGTCATATGAGAAGGGTCAGAGCTGGTATTAGAATCCTTCTCAGTCTGAATTAAGAATCATCTCAAACTCTCCCTCAGGTTGCACCACACCAAATATTTTAGATTGTATTTTTAAATGAATTCTGTGCTACTGTTCTCTGCATTTGGAGAGTCTCTTTATTTCTCACTGATGGCTACCCTGTCCTGACTTTTGTTAATGAGTCTCTGTTTTCACATGGATAGGTTTCTGGTGTCCAGCATTGCATGAGATCTTCAGAGGGGATTTCATCCAGGCCTCCTTGGGAGGAAATGTCTTGAGGTGACCAGCAGGGTAGAGCAAATGTGGAGCCCCTCAGAGGTGGAAACTGCCTCCTTGAGATGAGATTAGGGGATGTGATGATTAATGTTATATGCCAACTTGACTGGGCCATAGGGTACTCAGATATTTGGCTAAACATGATTTCTGAGTATGTCTGTGAGGGTGTTTCTGGTAGAGACCAACATTTGAATCTGTAGACTGAGTAAAGCGGATTGCCCTCCCCATTGTGGGTGGGCCTCACCCAATCTGTTGAGGGTCCGAAAAAAACAAAAAGGTGGAGGAAGGGAGTATTCACCTCTTCTGTCTGACTGAGTTCAGACATCAGTCTTCTTGCCCTCAAATTGGGATTATACCATTGGCTGGCTGTCAGGCCTTCAGACCTGGGCAGGAACTTATGCCATCAGCCCTCATGGGTCTCCAGCTTACCAACTGTAGATCTTGGGACTTCTCAGCCTCCATAATCTAATGAACCAATCCTTTAAAATAAATCTCCTTTTATCTCTATATCAATAGGCATAGGTATAGATATATCTCCTATTTCCTATTGGTTCTGCTTCTCTGGAGAATCCTAATGCAGGGGACAATTGAATGTCTTATTAGTTCTATCCCAACCGTTTTGCCAACAGTTTCTGAGACGAGAGGGCCTTTCTCTGCCAGAAGAGAACCAAAATTCCCACACCATCCCTCTCACAGAGTTTGCTGGCTGATCAAATGGGAAAAGAATGCAAAAATGATTTATAAACTGTAAAGTTCTTTATAAAACTAAACTGTTGCACTTCTTCACTCTGGGTTGCTTCAAAGTGAAACTTAAGCCAAAAGGATAAATTAGAACCAATCACCCATCTGGAAAGAACAATTTGACTACAATGCTGGTGCTGTGTGATTGTTTTTACTCTTGGGCCTTTCTTTTATGAATAGGAATACCCACATTTTATTACTTTTACTTCCTACAGAACTCCCCCCCAAGATGGCCTAGCCAATTAGTTAGTTTCAGGTTTTTCTTTGAACATTTAAAATGGAAAGGCCAGATCATATTAAAATAATTATTAAAGAATTAGCTACACAAAAGTTGCTTTCTCACACCCTTCCAGGGAAAGAAAGGAATAAGAAAATCTGGAATTTGGGTTGAGTAGAAGAGAAACTTCCCTGATAGAGCTAATTATTTCATTACAATGGATTCATATTAAGATCATGCCTAGCAAATTTTTTCAGTTTGCTACAGTTGAATATCTCCAACAAGATTAAATCTGTAATTTCCTTAGAGCCCATGATTAAATTATTCCTATTTTTCTTTTTTGGCTATTGTAAAACTCCTAGTTTCTTTCACTTTCTTTTGTAGATTTTATAGTAGGACTGTTCAATCATCTCTACAACTTTTCATGCAGACTTTCTGAATTTTTAGATGGTAGAAATCAGAAGGGGATACCCTACAGTGAAAAAATTCTTTTAGCCCCTGTATGCAATATTCCTGCTTATATGTCTCTCTTGGATCTTTGTTAAATAATAGAGCTACTTAGCTAACATGTTTAGGAATTAAGTCTGCAGGTATTTTAGTCATATATGGGCATGGCTGTTGAATTTTATTGTATTGAATCCTAGCGATTACCTTTACTGATCTCTTTCCTCTTGCTTTATAGCTGTTTCCTGAGTTTTACTAGGGGCTTTCAATACTGTAGTCCCTAGTTCCAGGGCAGCTTCTTCCCTGGGATTCCCCATGTCCAGAATGCCATTATGTGTAAACATGTTGATCAGACTTGTTCTGTCCCCCAGGTCACTTTTGTAATGGATTTAAGACTGACCTTCAGGGTCATCGTTCAAGTGTGAGGTCTCATACTACCTTTCCATTGGTGGTAGAGTATAGCTGTTAAGAGCACTGTGTTTATTTGTTGATCTTTGGGCAAGCTAAGTGGTGGCCCTTGATGGGCAATTTAGATGAAGACGCTCTATAAATGTCATGTCCTTGTGCTGTTTCCAAAACGTCATGAGGCAGAGAAGTATGAGGCTTGGACGGACAGACCTAAGGTTTAAAAGCAGGCTCTGCCACTTACTGGCTGAGGGACCTTGGACAAGCCACTTAGCCTCTTTGAGCCTCAATTTCCTCGTCAATAAAGTAGAGATAATAATAGCAACCTCACAAAGTTGTCAGGATTATTGGAGTTTGTAAAGCGCTTGGCATAGCCAAGAGATTGCTATTTGGTGACCGCTCCATTCATAATGAGTCTCTGGGTATGAACTTCTGCCCTTCCCCAAAACTGTGTGATTTGGACTGCATGGATTTTTCTAGTTTGCTAATGAATCTGTTGTTCCGAACAAAATCAAAGGCTCTTTAAAGTCAAGAGCAAGTACGCATATTGTCTATGCAGTGATTTAAGATGGGAAATTCTGTTGAGTTAACTCCTTACAAAGCTATGAAGATTACTTTCCTGTATCCATTTTATGCTTAGAACTTAACAGTTTATCTTGCTTCAGTTATTCCTATATTTTCCAAAAAACAGAAATGACATGTGTTGTTCTGTAATTTCTGGGGCCATTCCTCTTCAGTTTTTGTTATGTAAGATTTGCACAGGCATTTATTTTTATCATTCTCACACACCTTTTCCAGTTCAGATCTCCTCCCAGGTGGCAGACCAGTTGTTTTCCTACATATCCTGGAGTGAAGAAACAGGTCTGGCCCATTCCCCGGACCATTATACAAGGGACTTGTTCATACACGACGTCACAACACATTGCTATTTTCCTCTCCATTTCAGGTGTGGCCTGTCCTTATTTCCAGGTCAGTGGTCACTCACTCATGGGTAGTTTGATGTACTCTAGGTCATTAGTAAAGATGTTAGATAAGGACTTAGCTGATAGCAAAACCCCCCTCCCCCCACCGCCCCACTGCCACAGCTGGCTCAGTTAGAAAGCCCCAGAATGGTGAAAAAGGACACTTTATGTTATCACAATGAACTATTCCCTTTCAGTAACTTACAGAAATGGTACATTCAGAGAGTGTGGAGCATGTCACATATTTGGTATTTAATGATTGATGAGTTTGTTCCAGAGCCTAAGGAGATGTTTGTAGGCAACACGCTAAATTTGATTTGAATCTGGACTTCAAACGAATTCAAGCAGATTGAAACATCATGAACAAAGGGATGTTGGGATAATGCAAAGTATCCTGCTTAAGTTCACCCTTCCATGGCTTTCCAATTTATGAAAGAGACATCTAACAGAGCTGCTGGGGGTCACTTTCAGATGAGTCCTTATCTAACATCTTTATTAAGGACCTAGAGTGTCAGTGTGCCACCTCTAGGAAATTAATGGATCTAGGCATTGATCATCAATGGCTGGTAACATCACAAAGAGACAATCATATATTATGTACTTCCTGATGGAAGGACACACTGCCATTTATGAAGCATTCTTCTCAAAAAGAGCAAACCTGAATCTGATCAAATCTCTAGATCCTGCGACCAATGTACAGGAAATACAAAGACAGAAAACCTATTAATTGACACCATGAAGATGCAATCCACAAAATCTAAACTTTAGGGAGTCTACAGGACAAACAATCCAGTGTCTTCACAAATTGAAAGAAAAAAAGAGATACAAGGGGTATCTACAGAATTAAAGATATTTAAAAGGCAGATTATTCCATCACAATGTGATGACTTTATTTAGATACTAGTTCAAACAAATAAATGCTTAAAAAAGATATATGAGATAAATGGAAATTTGAGCACTGACTGGGTGTTTGATAATCTTAAGGAATTATTAATTTTTTAAGCTGTGATAATAGTATTGTCTTCATGTTTTTTTAAAGAGTCCTTATCATTTGGAGATGCGTATTGAAATCTTTTTGGATAAGGTGATCCTATGTTTGTGATTTGTTGCAAAATAATATGGGAGGGGAAGAAGTGAGTGAGGCTATCGATGAAAGAAAAGTAGTAGTTGTTGAAGTTGGGTAATAGGGGCTCATTATACTATTCTCTTTCTTTTGTATCCATTTAAACTTTTCCATAATTTAAGAAAAGATAATCCAAGACACTGTGAGATCCTCAATGTCAAGAGAGAAAATAAAATCAAGAAATAGATGCATGATGCAAGTGTGAAGTACAGTGATAGGTACCCTATTTAAATTATGTTCAATATTCTATATATGCTTAGATAAAGAGGTGGATTAATTAGCTAGAAAGAGTTTCAACAAGACTTGAAAGATCTTGTTCAAGTTTCTGAAATTGGTACTTGACCAAGCCTGGCTCTGAAGTGTTTGTGTCTTAAGATTTATACTGTTAACCCCCAAGCTATGTGACTACTGCATCGGGGTATAGGAGAGGCAAAGAATGAAAAAAGAAAACCGCAAATCTTATTTATTGATGGTGTCTTTGTGCCAGGCACTTTACACATATATCTGCTTTTAATCCTAACTTTAAACCTTGAGGTAGGCATTATTATCTCTAGTGTACAGCTGGTGAAACTGAGACTGAGAAAAAGAAAGTAACTTTCTCAGAGTCACATAGCCAGTAAGAAAAGGATCAGGGATATTCACCGAGTTCAGTCTGATGTCAGAACCTCATGGAACCACTTTCAGGACAGTGGAAAGAAATATATGTGTAAACAGCAATAATAATTAGTGTGATAATGTCATTGACGTTTGCGTGGATGTGCTTCCTTTACAGGGTGAAGGGGGATCCTATCTTCATTTCAACAAACTAGGGATTCTCCAAACTTTTGTTTTAACATAGTCCTTGTAGCAAATGCTTTTGGTGTTCCACACCACATCGCTTGTGGTGGACAGTTTCCATACACATTTAAAGTCCCACCCCAAGTGTTAGTCACTTCTGTCTGCTTTCAGGAACTCATTCAGCCCACACAGGGCAGTGGGCTGGAATTTAATGGAAGCGTGTGTGGGTGGAGTTAACACTAGTGGGTGGGAGGGACCTTTCATCAGTGAGAGATAGGAGTCAGCAGATAAATGCTCCAGCTTCCCATCTTTGAAGGAACACTTCCAATTCCAAGGTACACTTGGTAGTTCTTCAGGGGATTCCTAGTAGGACTGAGCTTCAGTTGCCCACAAAGGTAACCAGCTCAACCATGTATTGGCTTTGCCAGCTTCCCTGTCTCATGTTCCCTGTTCCTTCACTCTTGCTTCCAGGATCACCTACCAGATGAAATCCCTGCACCAAGGTTTTGTCTTAGCTCTGTTTCTGGTGGAACTTGAATCCCTTTTAATAAAAAAATTCTGAGTCCACCCCTGATGTATGCATATTTGTTTATTTATAAATTATATTCATGATTATTTTATTATATGTACTGTAAAATATACACTAAGAAGTTCTGAAAGGATGAAATAAACAAAAACAATTATTATAAATATATATATATATATTTTTTTTTTTTTGCAGTACGCGGGCCTCTCACTGTTATGGCCTCTCCCGTTGCGGAGCACAGGCTCCGGACGCGCAGGCTCAGCGGCCATGGCTCACGGGCCCAGCCGCTCCGCAGCACGTGGGATCTTCCCGGACCGGGGCACGAACCCGCGTCCCCTGCATTGGCAGGTGGACTCTCAACCACTGCGCCACCAGGGAAGCCCCCTAAAAATAATTTTTGAATGTCTATTTTCAGTTTGTTATAGTGTGCACAATGTGTTAGTATAATCATAGTCACTACTTACAAAATTTATAAAAGATAAATGGGCATTCACTGAGGAAGCATATGCTAAATATTTTACTGACGTGATGCATGTAAAAAATTATATAGACCACTGCTGTAGACTGTAGTCATTCTATTTTTTTTAATAAACTTTATTTTAATTTCAAATTCCACTTGTTCACTGCTGGCATTTAGGAAGGTGATTAATTTTTGTATAGTAACCTTGTATTCTGCAACCTTGCTAAAATCACTTATTAGTTCCAGGAGTTTTTTTTTGTTTGTTTATGCTTTCAGATTTTCTACATAGACAGTCATGTTTTCTATGAACAAAGACAGTTTTATTTCTTCTATCCCAATCGGTATACATTTTACTTACTTTTCTTTTCTTATTGCATTAGTTAGGACTTCCAGTACAGTGTTGAAGAGGAGTGGTAAGAGGGGACATCCTTGCCTTGTTCCTGATCTTAGTTGGAAAGCTTCAAGTTTCTCACCATTAAGTATGATATTAGCTGTAGGATTTTTGTAAATGTTGATTTTATCAAGTTGAGAAAGTTTCCCCCTATTCCTAGTTCACCGAGAGTTTTTAATTATGAACGGATGTTGGGTTTTGTCAAATGCTTTTTCTGCATCTATTGATATGATCATGAGATTTTTCTCCTTTAGCCTATTGATGTGACGGATTACATTAATTGATTTTTGAACATTGACCTAGTCTCGCATACCTGGAATAAATCCCGCTTGGTAAAAAAATTTTTATTATTATTATTAACTAGAGGAGCAAAACCTCTTTTTGATCTTACTAAAATTCCTTTGTAAGTGAAAGCAATGTGATTGAATATGCTTTGTACTTTTGCAAAATCTCAGTTTAACACTTTGTAAAAATGTGATTTGAACGTCTGGTTCTAAGTTTCATTTATTTTGATGAAACTTGGTTGTAATGGCTTGACATGACTGGAAAAGACATTGACAAAGATGTAAATTCAAAAGGAAGAAGTGGATCATTGGCTGCACTGACTAATTGCAACAATCTTTTTTTCAAGCCATATACCAACTCTGCAAAGATTTTTGTTGAAAATTGACTAGTGAATTTCTATCTTTTAATGTCACATTGTTCTAATAAAACAAGTAGAAGATGCAACACTTGGAAGATATCCTCATTTGGAAGATAGGTAAACAGGATTGAAAATTTCATTTCTATTTTTTTATTTTTAAATTTCATTTCTATTTTTTTAATGTGTGAAGATATGAAAGTTTTTATAAGTGTCACCCATACACATTGTTTTCTGCAACAAAAATAACACAATGAAGGAATCTTCCAAATATCTATGCTCTCTCCATAGCATAGATTTCTTTCAAAAAGTAGTTAATTTCTCATTCATTTAAAAAATTTCAATTGTTTAATCTCAAAGGGATAGATCGTGTGCTTTCTTTAGTTTATGCTAAATAACAAAAGTTAGGATCACTTGACATCCTAGTAAAGGTTAGAAAATTTGGAACCCTTATTTAGAGTAAAAAAAAATGCAGTAGTCATCTTTAAGTTTCACTACTTTTAAAATTTCTTTCCAACAAGATCTTCCCCGTATGGTGCAAGCAGAAGATGATTATTACCCATTCCACCAGGAAGTTTTATACAGATTCTGGTATTTAAGATAATATAATCCTTAAACCATAAATCTACCTAAATGAGCATTCAAACTTCAATCCCTCACAAGGCAGGTGGCAAGTGAACTTGTAAGGATGCCTTGGCCATCCCATTGTATTTAATTTTTTTTCTTTTAATCGAGGTAAAATTCACATAACATAAAATTTACCATTTTAATCATTTAAAAATGTAGAATTCAGTGATTTTGGGCATATTTACATTGTTGTACAACCATCAACGCTATCTAATTCCAGAATGTTTTCATCACCTCAAAAAGAAATTTTGTACTTTAAAACAGTCACTCCCCATTCTACCCTCTCCCCAGCCCCTGGCAATCCCCCCATCTGCTTTTGGTCCCCATTGTGTTTTGAAGCTCCCTCCTTTTTCTCAGAATAAGGTGCCTACTGTGTGTCTCCTGTGACCTCTGAGAGGATGCCAATTCAACCAGCATACTAAATATCATCAAAGTCTATTTAATTTCTTATTGTTTAAAATTAAAAATATTATGGAAATTCTAGTTATTTCTTTCTGAAGACTGCACCAAACCTTTACTGAACACAGTTCCTAGAATGCTGTAGGTGTTCAGTAAATCACTGTTGGATGAACAAAGCAATTTCCTTCCCCACTTTGAATCTCTCTCCGTCTCTTCTCTCTCTCACATCCCTTTCTCTCTCTCTCTCTCTCTCTCTCTCTCTCTCTTTCTCTCTCTCTCTCTCTCTCTCTCTCTCTCTCTCTCACACACACACACACACACACACACACACACAACTTTTACATATAAAGCAAATTGAATCAAATAATAACCTTTGTTACTTAAATTTCGGGTAGACAGAAAATTGAATTAGTCACCAAGATCCCTTCTGGGTCTAGAATTCTGTGAGGACACCAACTGGTAGAATGAACAGCAGTCATCCTGTTTGCCTGGAATTGAGGGATTTCCCGGGATATGGGGGCAGTCTGGGGCAAACCAAGATGGGTTGTGCCCTTTGCCCCCTGAGCATCTATATATTTGCTGGATGCCATCATGTAGCCCCTCTTACCAGAGCCTCTGTCTTGCGGATATGGGCCTGAAGCTCCAGCTACCAGGCTTGCTGCATTCCCCTACTCACAGACACTGCTCCTGGAGCCGAGTCCTACTTGTGGGAGCCAGGGACAGTTATCATAAACAGGATTTGGGCACTCCTGGCTTCCTGGCCAAATATTATCAAAATCTCACAATTGTTTCTTTTCTTAAATTGAGGTATAGTTGACTTACAATATTATATTAGTTTCAGGTGTACAGCATAGTGATTCAATATTTTTATAGAGATTATACTCTGTTTAAAGTTATTATAAACTATTGGTTATATTGCCTGTGCTGTACATTACATCCTTGTATCTTATTTATTTTACACCTGGTTTGTACCTCTTAATTCCCTACCTGTACCTTGTCCCTCCCCCTTCCCTAGCCCCACTTCCCCACTGGAAACCACTAGTTTCTTCTCTGTATCTGTGAGTCTGTTTCTGTTTTGTTATATTTATTCTTCTGTTTTATTTTTTAGATTCCAAATATAAGTAAAACATACAGTTTGTGTCTTTCTCTGTCTGACTTATTTCACTAAGCATAATCCCCTCCAGGTCCATCCATGTTGTTGCAAATGGCAAAATTTCATTCTTTCTTGTGGCCGAGTAGTAGTCCATTGTGTATATATATATCTTTGACATTTATTCTGTATGTCATGTATCTTAAATCTGTACCTCTGACCTAATTTATTATCGTGTACTTTAGACTTGCCCATTCAACTGCTGCCCAGATATTTGCATTCTAATATTGCTTGGACATCTCAAAATATAAATAAGGAAACAAAAGCTTTAAATGACACATTAAACAAGATGGACTTAATTCATATTTATAGGACATTCCATCCAAAAATACACTTTCTTCTCAAGTGCTCATGGAACATTCTCCAGAATAGATCATATCTTGGGTCACAAAACAAGCCTTGGTAAATTTAAGAAAATTGAAATTGTATCAAGTATCTTTTCCAACCACAACGCTATGAGACTAGATACCAGTTGCAGGAATAAAACTGTAAAAAATACAAGCACATGGAGGCTAAACAATACACTACTAAATAACCAAGAGATCACTGAAGAATTCAAAGAGGAAATCAAAAAATACCTAGAAACAAATGACAATGAAAACACGACGACCCTTGGGCTCCCCTGGTGGCGCAGTGGTTGAGAGTCCGCCTGCCGATGCAGGGGACGCGGGTTCGTGCCCCGGTCTGGGAGGATCCCACGTGTCGCGGAGCGGCTGGGCCCGTGAGCCATGACCGCTGAGCCTGCGCTTCCGGAGCCTGTGCTCCGCAATGGGAGAGGCCACAGCAGTGAGAGGCCCGCGTACTGCAAAAAAAAAAAAAAAAAAAAAAAAAAAACAGGACGACCCAAAACCTATGGGTTGCAGCAAAAGCAGTTCTAAGAGGGAAGTTTATAGCAATACGGTCCTACCTCAAGAAACAAGAAAATCTCAAATAAACAACCTAACCTTACAGCTAAAGCAATTAGAGGAAGAACAACAACAAAAAAAACCCCCAAAGTTAGCAGAAGGAAAGAAATCATAAAGATCAGATCAGAAATAAATGAAAGAGAAATGAAGGAAACAATAGCTAAGATCAATGAAACTAAAAGCTGGTTCTTTGAGAAGATTAACAAAATTGATAAACCACTAGCCAGATGCACCAAGAAAAAAAGGGAGAAGACTAAAATCAATAGAATTAGAAATGAAAAAGGAGAAGTAACAACTGACACTGCACAAATACAAAGGATCATGAGAGATTACTACAAGCAACTATATGCCAATAAAATGGACTACCTGGAAGAAATGGACAAATCCTTAGAAAAGCACAACCTTCCAAGACTGAAGCAGGAAGAAATAGAAAATATGAACAGACCAATCACAAGCACTGAAATTGAAACTGTGATTAAAAATCTTCCAACAAACAAAAGCCCAGGACCAGATGGATTCACAGGCAAATTCCATCAAACATTTAGAGAAGAGCTAACACCTATCCTTCTCAAACTCTTCCAAAGTGTAGCAGAGGGAGGAACACTCCCAAACTCATTCTACAAGGCCACCATCACCCTGATACCAAAACCAGACAAGGATCTCACAAAGAAAGAAAACTACAGACCAATATCACTGATGAACATAGATGCAAAAATCCTCAACAAAATTCTAGCAAACGGAATCCAACAGCACATTAAAAGGATCATACACCATGATCAAGTGGGGTTTATCCCAGGAATGCAAGGATTCTTCAATATATGCAAATCAATCAATGTGATATACCATATTAACAAATTGAAGGATAAAAACCATGTGATAGTCTCAATAGATGCAGAAAAAGCTTTTGACAAAATTCAACACCCATTTATGATAAAAACTCTCCAGAAAGTAGGCATAGAGGGAGCTTACCTCAACATAATAAAGGCCATATATGACAAAACCACAGCTAACATCATTCTCCATGGTGAAAAATTGAAACCATTTCCACTAAGATCAGGAACAAGACAAGGTTGCCCACTCTCACCACAATTAGTCAACATAGTTTTGGAAGTTTTAGCCACAGCAGAGAAGAAAAAGAAATTTAAAAATCCAAATTGGAAAAGAAGAAGTAAAGCTGTCACTGTTTGCAGATGACATGATACCATACATAGAGAATCCTAAAGATGCTACCAGAAAACTACTAGAGCTAATCAATGAATTTGGTAAAGTAGCAGGATACAAAATTAATGCACAGAAATCTCTGGCATTCCTATACACTAATGATGAAAAATCTGAAAGAGAAATTAAGGAAACACTCCCATATACCATTGCAACAAAAAGAATAAAATACCTAGGAATAAACCTACCTAAGGAGACAAAAGACCTGTATGCAGAAAACTATAAGACACTGATGAAAGAAATAAAAGATGATACAAACAGATGGAGAGATATACCATGTTCTTGGATTGGAAGAATCAACATTCTGAAAATGACTCTACTACCCAAAGCAATCTACAGATTCAGAGCAATCCCTATCAAACTACCAATGGCATTTTTCACAGAACTAGAACAAAAAAAACTCACAATTTGTATGGAAACACAAAAGACCCCAAATAGTCAAAGAAATCTTGAGAAAGAAAAGCAGAGCTGGAGGAATCAGGCTCCCTGACTTCAGACTATACTACAAAGCTACAGTAATCAAGACAGTATGGTACTGGCACAAAAAAAGAAATATAGATCAATGGAACAGGATAGAATGTGCAGAGATAAACCCATGCACCTATGGTCACCTTATCTTTGATAAAGGAGGCAAGAATATACAATGCAGAAAAGACAGCCTCTTCAATAAGTGGTGCTGAGAAAACTGGACAGCTATATGTAAAAGAATGAAATTATAGCACTCCCTAACACCATACACAAAAATAAACTCAAAATGGATTAAAGACCTAAATGTAAGGCCAGACACTATCAAACTCTTAGAGGAAAACATAGGCAGAACACTCTATGACATACATCACAGCAAGATCCCTTTTGACCTACCTCCTAGAGAAATGGAAATAAAAACAAAAATAAACAAATGGGACCTAATGAAACTTAACAGCTTTTGCACAGCAAAGGAAACCATAAACAAGACGAAAAGACAACCCTCAGAATGGGAGAAAATATTTGCAAATGAAGCAACTGACAAAGGATTAATCTGCAAAATTTACAAGCAGCTCATGCAGCTCAATATCAAAAAAACAAACAACCCAATCCAAAAATGGGCAGAAGACCTAAATAGACTTTTCTCCAAAGATATACAGATTGCGAACAAACATATGAAGGATGCTCAACATCACTAATCATTAGAGAAATGCAAATCAAAACTACAATGAGGTATCACCTCACACCGGTCAGAATGGCCATCATCAAAACATCTACAAACAATAAATGCTGGAGAGGGTGTGGAGAAAAGGGAACCCTCTTGCACTGTTGATGGGAATGTAAATTGATACAACCACTATGGAGAACAGTATGGAGGTTCCTTAGTAAACTAAAAACAGAACTACCATACGACCCAGCAATCCCACTACTGGGCGTATACCCTGAGAAAACCATAATTCAAAAAGAGTCATGTACCAAAATGTTCATTGCAGCTCTATTTACAATAGCCAGGACATGGAAGCAACCTAAGTGTCCATCAATGGATGAATGGATAAAGAAGATGTGGCACATATATACAATGGAATATTACTCAGCCATAAAAAGAAACGAAATTGAGTTATTTGTATTGAGGTGGATGGACCTAGAGTCTGTCATACAGAGTGAAGTAAGTCAGAAAGAGAAGAACAAATACCATATGCTAACACATATATATGGAATCTAAGGGGAAAAAAAAGGTCATGAAGAACCTAGGGGCAAGACAGGAATAAAGACAGAGACCTACTAGAGAATGGACTTGAGGATATGGGGAGGAGGAAGGGTAAGCTGGGACAAAGTGAGAGAGTGACATGGACATATATACACTACCAAACGTAAAATAGATAGCTAGTGGGAAGCAGCTGCATAGCACAGGGAGATCAGCTCGGTGCTTTGTGACCACCTAGAGGGGTGGGATAGGGAGGGTAGGAGGGAGGGAGATGCAAGAGAGAAGAGATATGGGAACATATGTATATGTATAACTGATTCACTTTGTTATAAAGCAGAAACTAACACACCATTGTAAAGGAATTATACTCCAATAAAGATGTTAAAAAAGAAAAAAGAAGATGTGGCACATATATACAATGGAATGTTACTCAGCCATATAAAGAAATGAAATTGAGTTATTTGTAATGAGGTGGATGGACCTACAACCTGTCATACAGAGTGAAGTAAGTCAGAAAGAGAAAAACAAATACTGTATGCTAACACATATATGGAATCTAAAAAAAAAAAAAAAAACGGTTCTGAAGGACCTCGGTGCAGGACAGGAATAAGGATGCAGACATAGAGAATGGACTTGAGGACATGGGGAAGTGGAAGCTGGGATGAAGTGAGGGAGTGGCATGGACATATATACACTACCAAATGTAAAATAGATAGCTAGTGGAAAGCAGCCGCATAGCGCAGGGAGATCAGCTCGGTGCTTTGTGACCACCTAGAGGGGTGGGATAGGGAGGGTGGAAGGGAGACGCAAGAGGGAGGAGGTATGGGGATATATGTATAGCTGATTCACTTTGTTATACAGCAGAAACTAACACAACATTGTAAAGGAATACTCCAATAAAGATGTTTAAAAAGATGCTTTTGGCTATGTCAGCTTCATCCTCCTAGCAGTTTCTAGATTCCTCACAGGGTCTTTGAGGGTTTGGGGGTGGGGAAAGCAGATGTAATCAAGAGGTACCTTCTCCATCTGTTACACAAGCCTCTTCACATCCAGACCAATCTAGAATCCGACTCCCTGACAAAGCCAGCCATGACGGGGGGTGTCTTAAGGATCACCTCAGAATTCTCCTGGCCTATAGGGGGAAGCATAAGAATATTAGAATTATTTGACAAGCATAGTGCAATTATTTTTTTTTTTTGGTAACTTGTATTTATGAGTTGTTTGTACAAAAAGATGTCTGGGGAAGAAAGTTTAAAAAAACTTTATATAAATCTCACTTTTTATATGATCTTGGTAGATAGTTTTAAAAAGTAAAGCATATACATGGTTGGAAAATTCAAATAGTACATAAATGAACAAAATTGAAGGTAAACATTTCTCTCCTTGCACCTCTAGTCTCTCTCCCCAAAGGCAACTACTGTTAATACATTTCGTCTCTCCCGCCCCACCCCCCAAATTATTTAGGTATATACCAAGAAATCAATCAGTCTATCTGTCTATCCATTCAAATTTCTACCTTTATTTACACACAAAAAATCATTCCATACACACTCTTCTGCACCTTGATTCTTGGAGATATATTTTCGTATTAACCCAGATAGAACTGACCATCCTTTCTTGGTATTTGCAAAGTGACAGACAAGGAGTATAGTGTAATGGTTAAAAGCATAAACCCTGAAGCCAAAGCAGGGAGAGAAGGAGGGGAAAAGGGAGGGAGGGAGGAAAGGTGGAGAAGAGAGAGAGAAGGGAGGCATGGAGCATAGAATGTGCATGTAGGAGCATAAAATGTACATCCTGGAGGATTCTACTCCAGAAAAGCTTTTATTCAGGTGAGGCTGCCTACCTCAGAGGGGCAGGCGTTACGCTGAAATCAATCTGAATGCTAGGCCTGATATCCCCACTCTGGCCAAAACAGGTAAAGAAAGAAATATCTGGGGAGAGTAACAGGTATGGCTCAGTAGATACTCTCAGGATTGTAGGAATATTGCAATTCTTAATTGTACTTAAATCAATTGCATTTATACTATGATCTCATCAGGCTGGATTGATAGGAAATCCAAAACTTTAGAAGCTCCCCCGACTCCTAGGGTGATGCAAACATCCTGTGGTTTTCCAAGTGACAAGACCACATACACATATCTTTAAGTCTTTAGGTCAACTGCCACGCTTGGTACTGTTGAGAAGTCCTTCCTCACAGCCCATATGCTCCCCTGCTCCCCAGGTGTGCTTGGAGCACAGCGCTCTGCTCTAGAATGGGAGCCCCTGTGGCCAGTGGAAGCTTCCCTAAGGAGTATCTCACAGTCCTTCCCCTATGACGTTTGCTTGCCCCCCAGGGTGCAGATCTGCAGATCTCCTCTATTCTCAGAAGCCACAAAATACGACCCCTCCTGGGTTTCCCTGGCTCTCTCTCCTCTAGACTCACTGCCTTAAGGCATCTCCTCTCTCTTCCTGTGGCCCCAGCAGCACTACACAATATCAACTTCAGTTGTCCCACTGCCAGTTTTCTCTGAGATGAGGAAGCCCAGAGTCTGGTTATCAGCTGGAAACAGGAAAAAGAAAAGGGAAAAATACATAGGGAGAGGGAGGACATCAATTAAGACCTCAAAAATTATCTTGTCACATTAAGATGGAACAGAATAGTCTTCCTGAGAGACCCATCCCTATTCAGGAATGTTGTAGTAAGTATACTATTTTTACTCTCCAGGTATGAAAATTAGTCTATCACTCTTAGATTTCTCTGGTTTCACCATCGAGCAATTATATCCACTATGGAGGAGCCAGTGTTTAATTCTGACAGAACTGCCAATATGGGACAGAGCAACTTTGAGTGTGAGAATGACACTGGGGCTGGGCGTGTGTAACACTCAGGCTTGGGCAGAAGAGGAAGTAAAGCCTCATGTACGTTGGTCCAGGTTTGAGTCTGGGAATCCAGGTAGAGGTCTTATCACTCACACAGGATGACAGGGAGAAAAAAGTTCTAGACTAATTTCCACCAAACCTCTTTCCCTCTCAAACCACGAGGCAGTCAGAGAAATCTTTCTTGTTCAGTCCAAGCCAGATTCAGCCTTCCCTGTGGACTTATACTGCCCTGTGGTCTGGAGTGGCCTCTTGCACGGGCCATTCTGGAATAATCTAGAACCCAAAACTTTCAGACTATCATGCCTCTCTTTACTGAAAGCCCTTTGAAGGCAGGCCTGAGTCTTGGCCAGCACTGTAGTCACCCATGCTTTGCACAGCACTTGGCACATAGCTGGTGTGCAAACGGTCTTAGCTGAATGAACAAATAAACGAAGAAAATAATGAACGAGCACGCAAGGGTGAAACAGAGAGCAAAAGTGTGTTAAAGGGGCTTCCCTGGTGGCACAGTGGTTGGGAGTCCACCTGCCGATGCAGGGGACACGGGTTCGTGCCCCGGTCCAGGAAGATCCCACATGCCGCAGAGCGGCTGGGCCCGTGAGCCATGGCCGCTGAGCCTGCGCGTCCGGAGCCTGTGCTCCTCAACGGGAGAGGCCGCAACAGTGAGAGGCCCGCGTACCACCAAAAAAAAAAAAAAAAAAAAGGTGTGTTAAAAACCACACCAATCAAGAAAATCTCCATGGGATGCTATTTATCACCAACAGCCCTCCCTCACCAGGAGCAGCAGAAAATTCAGTCCTGGGCTGGTTCTCATACAGGGCAACCCTGGAGCTGACCTGACCATGGGAGGAAGAAATTGGCATCCTCAGGGCGAGAAGAGCATCACCCAGCCTAGCAGGTCCCAGCTCTAAATTTCTGCCTCTTCCACAACCTGACAGTCTTGGCGGATTTATTCCCCTTTGGTTTTATGATCCAAGGCTTCTCACGTTGCTAATCCATTACTCATTTTAGCAATATAGACAGCAGGGTCAAACAAGTGACCTATTGGAGCTCACAAGTGACTGCCGGCCAGGTAGCCCTGGCTTCACTCAGAGGGGGTCACCTGCTATCTCATTCACTTGGGTAAATTTATAACTTTGAAAATTCTAATTTCCACCTCACTCCGCCCCCCCAACCCCATGTCCCACCACCTCCAGCCCTGGGGGCTCGGTAAATTATATCGCCTACTAATTGAGCGTGCCACTCCTACTGTTTATAATGAGTCAGAGGGATTTGGCTATGTCTGGTCTTCTGGCTTACCCCTCTCATAAACATGAGAGGGGTAAGCCAGAAGAGTGACAAACTTTTTCTTTGGCCTGGGGTCATAAAGAGAAAGAAAAAAAACTCTTTAACTTTTTTCTTTTTTTTTTTCCAACTTAAGACTTCAGTGAAATATTTTCCACCATCCTCAGCAAGACATAATACTTCACGCCACGAAGAAGTTAGTGAGAAAAATACGGATGCCCCCCATTCTCTGGGGGACCTGCTGGGCGCTGTGCCCGTCTGAGGACCAGTTACTCTCTATGTCTTTTGGGGCTCACTGAGAAGTCTCTGGTTTGAGTCTGGGCCCAAGGTGCTGGGGATTAGCCTGTTGTTTTCAGAGGTCTGCTGTTGCATTTACCTTGAACTTGGACGCCCCTCCCTACTGAACCACACTTAGAACTCCCTGAGGAGCTGTCAAGTGGGTGAATGGCCTACAGCAGCAGCTCCGAGTGCCAATTACCAAGTACTTCAATACGGCCAATTTCAGGTTTTATTTCATCTCTGGGTCAAAAACATGCTTACCTAAAAGAAGAGTGCCCAGACTCTCAGCTTGGCATTCAGCTGGTTCCCCACCATCTGGCCACAACCTGCCTTGGCGACCTGACTTTCCACAACCCTCTTTCCAGCTCTAAGCAAACAGTACTGCCACCGTTGCCTGAACTCTCTTCCTGCCTAAAATACTCTTCAACCAGGCTAAACCGTTTTCCTTTAGAGAGAGGTGATGGGGACACCGGGATAATAGCTGTGTGCTTTTTCACACTGATATTCTATAAATGTTTATTCAACATTTTTAGTAGGTATGATGGAGGGAAAAGCTACCTTTTACAAAATTTGGTTTTTATTGAAGTATAGTTGAATGACAGTGTTGTGTTAATTACTGCTGTACAACAAAGTGACTTAGTTATACATATATATATACATTCTTTTCCATTATGGTTTATCACAGGATATGGAATATAGTTCCCTGTGCTATACAGCAGGACCTTGCCATTTATCCATCCTATATATACCAGTTTGCATCTTCTAATCCCAAACTCCCAACAGTTTTTTTTAATTAATAAAAATAACATAAAGAAACAGATTCACTTTCTAATTCCCTTCCAAATGCTCAACACACACCTGCCCCTTTGGACCCTGGACTCAGTATACCTCCAAGTAGAGTTGTTGTACTAGAGGTATTTGCTGTGCTGTGAACTCAGTGGGGAACTGTAGGGGGGAGGGCTGGGTCCTACCCCCAACCCCGGCCTTGGGCCAAGGGCCGTTCCCCTTGATGCTCTGTCCCATCCCCCTCCCTCCAACTGCCCCTGGGCTTCTGTTTTGCCCAAGGCCAGCCACGATCTGCTGGGAAGGGAAGGGAATAAGGAGAAGGGAGAAGCAAGCAGTGTCTGAGTCTCAGGAACTTACCCCATCCCCTGTTTTCTCCCCTTCCCCGTTTGAGCCAAGAGCATTGACTGGGAGCTGAGAGGACTTGCAGTCCTTGTAATGAAACCTCCTTCTCCCTGACCTGGGAAGGCGAGGACCAGCAGATAATCCCACCGTTCTCTGCGTTGTGCCTGTATCCTGATGCTCTCAGACAGCTCAGGTTTCATAAAAGTGAATTAAAAACCTCCAAACGTGAAAAAAATCAACGAAATTCTTTGCCTTTTAAGTAGTTTCTGCTCTCTCTTCGGTTTTCTTTTATCATTTCCGAAGTCACATAACTTTTGTGGAAGCGTATTATGAGGTTTAAAAGGCAGCTTATTAAGTCTATCACTCTTTTCTGGTAGGCGCTCCCCACCAAATTTTACTCAGGTTCAGAAGTTCAGTTGACTGTAATTAGTCTTAGGTAGGTAGTCAGATCTTTGGAGGTTATACTTGCGTGTTTGTGTCACAAAACATTCAATGGAAATAGATCAGCAAGGAATATGAATTTACACATATATAATATGTAAGTATATATATAAATATATTATATATATATATATATTATTAGGACTCTGTCTTCTTAGGTGGGAGCAGCATCAATTTTACGTTTCACCAATTGAGTGAGAATATGCATGAGCAGACCTGAGTTAATGGGCACCATGTTTATAATTAACTCTAGGATTGTTTTGGGCTCCTCACGGGGGCCTTTGTAAGTGAGAATCTTTGGTGGGAATTTGACTCTGCTAGATGTACATTGTTTTCAGATCTGCATACTTCCTCTGAGAAGAATTCCTCCGCACTTTCACCTTTATTATCTCTCTCGCCTTTACAGTTCTTCCACAATATTCTGGAATGTTCCACAAGTAGAACCTTGTTACTCAAAGTGTGGGCCACAGACAAGCAACATTAGCATCACCTAGGAGCTTGTTAGGAATGCAGACTCTTGGGCCCCATGCCAGAACTCCTGAATCAGAGGTGATCTGTATGCACATTAAAGTTTAAGAAGCTCTAGACTAGAACACGCTATACAGTATTCTTTCTGGTCGCTTCCAGGGTGTGACTGGTGAAACCAAAGAGCAGTCACCATGTTTTCTAACTTTTTTCTCTCTCCCACAGCACTTAGCTGGGCACAGAAAAGGTGTTAGGGGTACTTTTGTTGTAAGATCGGTCCAGTTTTTAGTTGAACCCAGCCCTAGAATAAGAGAGAAAATATTCCTTTCATAGTTCTCACTCTAGCTCAACCTTTAGAAGTTCAAATTTGACTGTTTTACTGGAAGTAAAAGAGATATTTTTCCTTCAAGGCCTACGATTTCTATGATTCTGTAATTGGGCTCCGAAGACTGTTTTTAATTTGACCTCAAGTGCAAATCACAAAGACAACTTCGACAATACTAGTTCCCTTTTGGGCAAAAATACTCCCATTGGAAATTCAAAAAGTGTCTTGTTGAGTAAAATACTTCTTAATTTACTGTAAAAGTGTATTTAGAAAAGCAAATAATCTATGACAGAGCATAGAAGCGTCCACTATTATGAAATCCAATGAAGAATAAAAACTAAACTGAGCCCTCCAAGTATGTTTCTATAATAAAGCCAACAACTCCTGACATCCTTGGTTGCTCTGTTTGCAGTACGTGTCAAATGCAGTTGTACAAGGGGCCTAATCTGCTATCTACCTTCAGAAATCTGAGCTTTCAGGGCAAGACTTTAGTTCTAGTTGCATGAAGGCTTCCTGGCCTCCTGGGTTACTGGGATTAAGGATCAAGACAGAAAGGGAGGGCTTCCCTGGTGGTGCAG
Source organism: Grampus griseus (assembly GCF_964374135.1). Taxonomy (NCBI): domain Eukaryota; kingdom Metazoa; phylum Chordata; class Mammalia; order Artiodactyla; family Delphinidae; genus Grampus; species Grampus griseus. The sequence goes on along the minus strand of NC_138999.1, from coordinate 38,597,887 downwards.
TGGTTGAGAGTCCACCTGCCGATGCAGGGGACAGGGATTCCTGCCCCGGTCCCGGAGGATACCACGTGCCGTGCCGCGGAGCGGCTGGGCCCGTGAGCCATGGCCGCTGAGCCTGCGCGTCCGGAGCCTGTGCTCCGCAACGGGAGAGGCCACGGCGGTGAGAGGCCCGCGTACCGCAAAAAAAAAAAAAAAGACAGAAAGGGAAAAAAGCTGCATAAATCTTTGGATTGTGTGTGGGGAGTTAAGGATTGTCACTGGGAACTCATTCTGGAGAGGGACAGAGCTGAAAGGTGTCTGGCTTTCAGATATTTGTTGGTCATTGCTCAAATACTCTTTGGACCTATCCCCCTAAAACTTGCTTCAAGATGCTGGATAAGCAACCGTTTCATATTGGGGAGATAAAGGTGACTTCTGAAGACCTAAAAAGAGTTGTGGTTAAAGCACCCAGGAAGGCTAAAAACTATATTTATTTGAGAGGAAAACACTTCCCTTCTTTAGGAATGAAACAAAACAGAGACCTGCCCCTAAAAGTGTTCCTAAATGTGGGTGAGAAGGTGAACTGGGGCTTTGGAGAACAATGAAGACAACCAATGAGGAGGTCTGTGAGCCACTTATGGAAGAGGGTTCTATCTGGGACACAGGTCCCTAATGATGGTGGGTGGGCTCATCACCATCTCCCAAAGCCCCAGTTATCCCAAACCTTGATTGTCCACAGACTGATGAGAGATGATTAAACAAGGGTAATGAACATCCATTCATTCAGGAGAACAAGCATCCATTCATTCATGGGAACAAACATGTATTCATTAATGAAAACAAACATTCATTCATGAGATACCTACTGTGTGCCAAGCACTGTGCTAGGCGCTGGGGTTAGAGAAAGGAATAAGACACCATTCTTCCCTTTGAAAAACTTCCAGTCTTGCAGGGAGCCTAGGAAACATATCTAGAAGCTGGTGTGGTGAGTGCTGGTGTGGAGGCATACTATATATAGGATTGGGATTGAATATCTTGGGGCACCATCAGGGAAGGCTTTCTGATGGTTGATCCTGATTTTTCACCCCTCCCTATAGCTATGACTTTTGCCATGTAATGGCAATTCTTCCCTTAGAGTATATTTCCCCACACTTTGACTTTAGACTTGGCCATGCGACATACTTTGCCAATGGGCTGCTTGCAAATATGACTCAAGCAGGGGCTTAAAATGTGCCTGTGTGGTTGGCCTTGCACTCCTGTGCTTTAGACACCACCATGAGAAGAGCATGCCTCAACTACTGGTCCCGAGAAGAAGATGAGACACACTTGGGACTCCCTTGAGCCAGCTGGACCTGCAGCTTGAAGTAGAGCTTAGCTCTTCTGTCGAATGGCATCCCAACAGAGGGGTAGAGAAAAGAGGACGAGTTAGGCACGTGCACCTCTTAAATATTCACCCTACGTAAGGCACTGTCTCAGGGTCCCAAGCATGAGAACAATGGGAAGAATGAGACACTAGATCATAGTATGTCTGATTAACAACAGTACTAGCTATAGCTACCATTATTGGGTGCGTCAGTAATGGTCGCCGTATTCAACAGTCAGCCCCCGTGCTTAAAATCTAACATTTTTTCATTTAGTCCTCACAACAACCCTTCAGTAAGTACTATTAACATCCCCATTTTACAAATGAGGGATCTGAAGCTCAGAGAATTTTGCAACTTGCCTGGCAGAGCAGGGACTTGTACCCGACTCTCTGACTCAAAAGCCTCAACTCTTAGCTATAGAAAAGTGAGGAAAAAGACCCAGGTTGGGACTTCACTCGGGCCTGAATGTGTCTGTTGGTCCCTGCCAGCCTTATCTTCACCCATCTATGGGCTGGACCCCACTAAGTTCTGGAATCAATGGAGGCGTGGCTTGATGGGGGAAGCCCCCTCACCAATAGTTTGAAGGACTGGATATAGCATCTTACTCTATTAGTAGACATGCCAGGGAGAGTCATTATGCGTCAGGCACTGGGCTAAGCATTGTACATGCATTAACTAAACGAATATCATGCTACCTGTTAAGTACTACTCTTTGATGAGGGTACAACTATTATTGCACCCATTAGTGCTCTACCTTTACCAGCCGGGGAGCCCCAAGCATCTCGTTCATTCCACACATTGTTATCGAGCCCCTAATGTGTACCTGACCATGTCCTCAGCACAGGGGAGTGTGGACATGAAACAGATGGGACCTCTGCTCTCATGGATCTCACAGTGTAGGTTCTGCCCCCTTCCCCAGCCTGGCTCCTTCTTTCAGACTCGTTCGTGTCTGCTCAATTAGGCACCATTCGCACTGGTGCTTGGGAGCCTCGTTGCCTCCCTGCCCTATATTTTGACAGACCTGGATTGCTGTGCCCATTTAGATTTAGAGATTTGCTCCGACATACCCTCCCTGTCAAGAGAGGAACATTTGCTGGCCCCAGAGGACTCCCCACTCTCCATTCTTACCCCAGCCCTCCTTGGCTTGTGCTTTCTTTGTGACCAGGAGTTCCCAGCGTGCCCTTGGGCTGGGCCCTCTGCAGAGGTAAGAAGCACAGATCACTTTGCTGTGCTTCCTTTGAAAGCGGTGCTCCTTGGTGGGCTGCTCCGGTAATTGGCTACTTTGCACCTGTGTGGGAGGACGAGCCATTGCCCCCGCTTTGGGTTCACCTACGCTAGCCTCACGGATGGAAGCAAAGTCAATTTCTGTTCCCAAGCACGCAGCAAAGGAAATCACCAGCCTCCATCAAAATGCCATTCGGAGTGCCAGAACTATACATATGGCAGTATCCTCAGAGGAATCGTCATTTATTTGATGTGCTCTCTAGACCAAATTCCCTTAAGTAACCGAATTGTGAGGCCTTTGTAATGGTGTCCCTTTTGGAAATGTCAGCTTGCCTTTGATTCACAAGACTTCCCAGGACACTTACTCAAGTGCGGGCTTTCCCAGAGTTCTTCTGAAGCAAGGCTCTTGGTCACATTAACAGAAAAATGTGGCCCCAGCCCCAGACTGCTGAATCTAGCTATTTTCACGAGGAATAATGTAATATTCAAATAAGCGGTAATTAAAGAGCAACTCTTCCTCCCTTCTCTTCACCCTTCCCTCCCTGACCCGTGCGGCTGCTAGAAGCAGGCCGTGAATCCTGGGATTGTGAGGCCGAGAGGCCAACTGGATTGCCAGCACAGTTAAGCCACGCAGCAGAGGAGAAAGTACAATACGGCTCACTGGGTCATAATACCTCATAAATCAAATGGATTTTTCCCAGAATCAAATGGTCGTGCCACATTCTGGTTTCCAGTTAGATTTATGAGTGTGTTCTCTACATGAGATACATACCACGATGGACTAATTGGCACAGAAAACAAAGAAATGCAGAGCACTTAGGAACCAAAGTATAAGGAGCCTGTTGACCCTAGTCAGGCTCTCTTCCCTGACAAGTTAGTTATTTTGATTCCCATTTGGGGACAGCTCAGGTCACTAATAGCTTCTCGGTGTCCCAATGAAATTGAAGGGAGGGAGAAGGTCTCCCCTCCCTGTTGTTGTAGCTATCTTTCGTGTGATTTGCTTCTTGGAAAGTGATTTGGGCTGGCTCTCATTGGATAGCCTGGGCCAATAAGGAGAACAGAGTCACTGAGGAGAGAAATTGACCTTTAAGCATCAGCTGAGACACGCTGGCATGGAGATCTTGTGGGCTTGTCTGGGTCTTCCTTACTCCAGGGAGAGTCCAATTCCTGCTTTACAGAAGTGTTATACCACCTGGGAGAACACCCTCAGCCCCCTGCCAAGCTGAGTCAGTACGAATTCCTGTCCTACTTAGAGTTCCAAGGATTTTGTGAAGCCAAAGAGATGTAAAAATGCTTTGGAAGGGGAAAAACTATGAAAGTCATTTGGGGAAAATGGCTGCTTTTCTCTTTGAGCTCGGTGAGCATAAATCAAACGCAATCACCACATAGCTGGGGAACTTCTTTAAAACAAGAAGGCAAAGGAAGAGACTTCGGTACATTTTAGTGACCGATCGGCACTTGCTCAGGCTTTTATAATCCTGGATGTCTCATCTTGTCTCTGGCACTGAATGCATTTTGCTTTGTTCTTTTGGCTTCGATGAAAAAATAAATAATAAATATGGAAAGCCTGGTTTACCCCCAGCTGGGAGGCAATTAATAATGCATTGCAGGCTTGTGACAAATTCTGGACAAGGCCACCATCATTCACATGGCTGTACATTTTGCTAAAGGCTTTCGTAGATTTACTACTCTCTGGTCAGTGAGGTAACCTGCCAGTGCAAAATTTTCACACACAGTAAGATTTGAAGCCATTTGGATGGTCTCTGTGGATGTGATTTGCAACACATGATAGACTATGACCTAAAAAAACAAAATAAAGGTGACTCAGAGGCAGGGTGTTTAAACCTTGGGACAAAGTATACATTCCTTCCCTCCCTTCTTTCCCTATCTTCTAAACACAGCATTCTTGTTAGCTTAAAATGAAGCTAAAATAAACCTCAGACAGCCTTGAAGCAGATTAAAACCACACAAAGGTCTGTAGCTTGAAGGGATGCACCGAGGGAGAAGGGGTAGTACTGCCCACCTGGCCTTGGGCATGAGTCCTGGGGAGATGGCAGAATTGCCTATGTCTTCAGCTATTTTTAGCACCAGTTGATAGAGCCATGTCCTTCTCCCCTCTCATGCCTCCTGAGTCACTCTAGCATGAGGCACCATTGTCCCCAGTGCCCTAAGACTGGCTCTGTCTAGGCTCTCATGATTAGAGAAACGTTTCCTAAAATCTCTTGAAAAGAAAGAAAGTTCTCCGATTGGAGTCTATCTTTTATGGATGATTTATGTACCAGAAATAGACTCATGCGTCCCCAATATCCTTATCGAAATTAATCACTTAAAACATTCTCTTGTTGTTTGCATGTGTAGGGAATAGGCAACAGGAAAATTCTGGAAGAGCCCATCCGTTTTCCTCAGTCTCTAACTTCTGCATGGCTGCTGAAAGGGCAAGGTCTAACTAGTTTGTAACTTTTACAGAACCCACATGACCCCAACCGGGTTGAACATTTTCCAGAGACATACAATACAAAGAACGATATGTTCGTTTTGGAAGATTAACAGCTCTGTTTATGCAGTGTTTCTGTGAGAAAGGAGTGTGTTTTCTCCTCTGCATCACTGTAACTTATACACAATAACCATCATGTCACAGAAAATAAGCAAAATTCAATGCAGTTGGGCACATATTTTTTTCCCCCTTGTTACATAATCTAGAAAATACAAAACACTCAAATATAGGGAGGTTGTAGGCAAGTCAAAGGAATTTTACAGAGTCCCTTAGGGAGCTGTGTATACCCTGTCAAACAACAGGACGAAGTCTTTTATTAGAACCAGGGTCTGTGCTCACTGGGCCCCAGAGGTGTTTGGCTGCCTCGCTGACCCGTATCACCCATGTTTACTTTTACTAGACCGGAATGCTTTGATAAGGCAAGATGCGCCCTAAGTTTTCATTGGTTGGTAGTATTCTGTGAACCCTCAGACATGCATTTTAACTGAGGAAGCAGATGCTTTAAACAGCATCCTTTTGCCAAACTGAACTTGATGACTTGCTTTCTTATGTGTTTCTAATAGTCTCAAGAGAGTAACTTCTTCCTTACACCTCCCACTAGAAAATAACCTTCCTCGAGCTGTTTTTCTACTGTCCGACGTCACACTCTCCTGTCCTTGGTAGGGTAAACCCAGTGGCAAATACTGCTTGTTCTCTTCAGCTGGATCTGGCTAACCTGTCAGCCCCTCAGAGGGCAGCTTCTGGAAACCACGGCCCTCTCTGGCTCCACCAGTGCGGCTTAGAATGAGTGCAGGTTGGGGATTCAGACAGGAGACGCCCCTGCTACCCCCAGTCACCCTGGGCAAGTCATTTAAACGTTCTGCTCTTCATTTCTTCCACAATCATAAAATGATAGTTCTCAATCATAGTTACTTGGGAGAGAAGTCTTTTGTGATCCTGAGATGAAAGGAATGATTGGAAGTACAAAGCCATATAAAGACCAGGGGATTATTACCAATAATTCAGTGACTAGTCTTGGTCAGAATATCCCCAAGAAAAGAGAACAGGGGTTGACCTATACAATTATGGGAACTTTAATGTCTTTTTCCCAATTCAAGAAACAAAACTGTCATTGAGGCTAATCAGAAGAGTCTCTTCCGCTTAGGTGTCCTGCTTTTGGTGGAGGATGAGGAGCAGCGGAAAGGCTGTTACAAATGACCAAGTTGGTCCTTTTCATCCTTATGAGTAGAAACTCCTAAAAAGGACCCAGAGGATGCATGGGTCTAAGTGAAAAGCTGTGTTTTGCACCCACCATGGAAAATACCATGGTTCCTCAAAAAATTAAAACTAGAATTACCATATGATCCAGCAACCCCACTTATTGGTATATATCCAAAAGAATTTGAAGCAGAGTCTTGAAGAGATATTTGTACCCCAATGTTTATACCAGCGTTACTCACAATAGCCAAAAGGTGGAAACCACCCAAGTGTCCACTGACAGATGAGTGAATAAACAAAGGTGGTATATACACACAATGGAATAATATTCAGCCGTAAAAAAGAATTCTGGCACATCCTACCTCATGGATGAACGTAGATGACGTTATGCTAAGTGAAATAAGCCAGGTACAAAAGGAAAAACACTGTTGGATTCCACTCAAGTACCTACTCAGACTCATAGAGACAGAAAGTAGGGTGATGTTTTCCAGGGGCTGAGGGGAGGGAGGAATGGGAAATTGTTGTTTAATGGGTCCAAAATTTCAGTTTGGGAAGACAAAAAGAATTCTGGAAAAGGATGGTGGCAATGGTTGCACAATAATGTGAATGTACTTAATACCCCTGAACCATACACTTAAAAATGGTTACGATAGTAAATTTTATATTATGTATATTTTACTACAATTTACAAAATGTTTTCATTTTAAAAATTAAAAACAGAAAAAGAAAAAAGAGTAATTGGAAAGTGGGAATTCCCTGGTGGGGTTGTGGTTAGGACTCGGTGCTTTCACTGCCGGGGTCCGAGTTCAGTCCCTGGTCAGGGAACTAAGATCCCACAAGCCATATGGCGTGGTCAAAAAAATAAAAAAATTAAAAAGCGGAAACTGATAGCACTGGTGAGCTTTCAGGTTTCCCCAGGCCATGGTGCACATTAAGTGTGCATCCAATACAGTCCAAGACATTGTTCTTTCTCTGGCCTTAGAGCTACATACTGAGAATGAAAGGCAGTTCTTACTGAGTCCAGGGCCATGGAAGGCATTTCTGACAACACAGGCAATCCAGCTTCATCTCTAAAATTCCCATTCTTGGGGCTTCCCTGGTGGTGCAGTGGTTGAGCGTCTGCCCGCTGATGCAGAGGACACGGGTTCGTGCCCTGGTCCGGGAAGATCCCACATGCCGTGGAGCAGCTGGGCCCGTGAGCCATGGCCGCTGAGCCTGCGTGTCCGGAGCCTGTGCTCTGCAACGGGAGAGGCCACAACAGTGAGAGGCCCGCGTACCGCAAAATAAATAAATAAATAAATAAATAAAAATAAAATAAAATAAAATTCCCATTCTTATGTGCCATCTTAAGATAACCCAGAGCTATCCTGTCCTCATGGGAAGAAACAAGACAAATCCTCACTCTAAGGGCTGAAGGAATCAACAGTTGATTCTGTTCACTTGCTTGCCAACTGCGTGATGATTTCAGGCCCTGCTGGAAGCCTCGACAGTGCTAGAAAGAGCAAAAATTTTTTTTCACAACTTTATGAGGAGAAGACACCCAAACAGATGGCTTCCTACTCAGATGGTTGCTAGAGTGAGTGCCTGAGTCTCCTTTGGAGAGGCTGAGATGAAAGTTACAATCTTGTGGCATTCCTTGAAGATTGTAGTATTTCATCACTCTCTTTCTGGACAATTTCCTTTGTTCCCCCCAAAGAAAATCAACTATGGGAACGGCTGGAAGGCCCTCAGCCTTTACCCCCTCCCCCATAAGAGACATAAAGAAATTCCACTAAGTTCCCTAACGTCAATGAATTAAAAAGAAAATCAGACCAAAGGGTTCCCAAATAGGCTGAACTCTCTAAGACCCCCTGAGAGGGAGGGGTGGAGGGAAGGTAGGCAGTTCTAATTTCTTCCGTAATCACATTTCTGGGCCCTGGGGGCAGATGACTCTCTAATACTGTGACCCAAACGTCAAACAGAACCTTTCCCAAGGTTCCTCTAAACACAGTCAAGACAGACTGGAACTCTAAAAGTTTTGTACAGTTCTAAGGAAAAACAAAGGGAAATAAACACAGATAGAGGTACAAGATTCAAAGATAGTTTTTTTGACCCTGATTTGGTCAGGGTGTTTCCAGGGCTTTTAGCCCATAGGCCCTTTCATGTGCTGTGTTGGGATTTGTGTACTGAAGCCCGAATTGTCAGGCTCTTACCTGACCCCTTTGTATCTCTGCTTCTGTTGCCATCTGACTGTGCCATCATGAAGCCTGTCACCCAGGGTCTTGGTTAGTCTGTGAGGCATCTTTGTGTGAATTTGACAAAGGTACCCCCTCTGGGCAGATGCTCTGTAGTTTCTTCTCTTGGGGAGCAGAGGGTGGTCTGAATTGAAGCCTCAACTCACTCCCCAACCAGGCACTTTTGCACAGTGAACAACCTGCCCAACTGTACTTAGTGGCCCTGCCCATCACCCAGGGCTTTTCGACATAACTTGATTTCACTTACCAAGTTTCCTCTACCTACCTAAAACCTTATTTTCAGGTCTGGCTTTGGTTTAAAGGAATACTTCTTCTCCAGATAACTGCCATTAGGGAACACACCCCAGTATTCTACTCCTTATAAAGACTTTCTTGCTAGCCTACCGGTATATCTTAATTTAATATCATGACTACATCATTTATATAGTAACTATATATTTGGAGTCATAAAGCGGTTATTCCTGCACTAAGAGGAGTTTTTCAAAACAAGGTTAAAGGTCACTGGATAAGAAATAGTTGAACTCAGTTTGGACTTCTAAAGGGCAGGTTCCCTAACACCCTAGCTTTCCAGTTAAACATCGCTCATGGTGAGCCGGTGTAGAGTCCCCGTGTTGATTGCTATCCAATTCTACAGAATTGCAGAAGTAATGTTTTTCTGAGCAAAGCAGATAAGCTTTGTGTCTAGGATCAACATGCTGATATTCAGCAAAACACACATCCTGCTGGGTCCTGCTGTACTCACTCTCCACACATTCTGAACAGACTGTCTTACAAAAGCAAAGGATTGTTTCCTTGTAGCAAAACACATGTCCCTTGAAAAGGCTGTACCCTGAGTGCGTCTTTGTTGGTGCGTAAGTGGTGCTTGGGGTAATCTCTCCTTGCCCGGGCCTCCCTGGGCCTAAAAAGACACTGAGTGACAAAAGAAGCCCATCATTTCAACTATGTGTAACCAACAGCATAGACAAGGAGTTCTCCATTTACAGTTCGTGCTCTACAATATTTTCCTATAGAAGCGATGTTATTGGGATATTCAGGTTCCCAGGTTAGTCTGTATCACCCCCTCCCCCAAGAAAAACAACACTAATCAGAATGTACATTTGAGTTGGAATCATTTTAGAATATTTTTAGCAGACAAGTTTTAGTTGGGATATTATTAGCACAAATAATGTACATTTAGCTGGAAAGGAAGCTTTGGCAAAATGAGTTATTAAGAAAAAAAATTTTATATATATGTGTTTTGTTCGGGGATGAGGGCAGTCAAAAGGTACAAATTTCCAGTTAGAAGATAAATAAGTACTAGGGACGTAATGTACAGCATGATAAATATAATAAACATTACCCTATGCTATACATGAACATTGTTAGGGAGTAAACCCTGAGTTCTCATCAAGCGGAAAATAATTTTTTTCTATGTCTTTAATTCTGTATCTATAGGAGATGATAGATGTTCACTAAAGTTACTGTGGTAATCATTTCATGATGTATGTAAGTCAAATCATTACGCTGTACACCTTCAACTTATACAGTGCTGTATGTCAATTATATCTCGATAAAATTGGAATAAAAAAATACATGTTTTGTTTTTAACGATTTAGAATGCTGGGGTTTGGGATAAAAGCATGCTTGGAAGCATTTGAAAAGATAAAATGTGACTGGGGGAATCTTCCAGGTTTCTTTAAAGGTCTGTAGAGGTTACTTACGATGATTTTCTATTTTGCCTTATTTCACTTTCTGTCTCCCTCATGTTGATGCCTATTTGGAGCTCACAAATGGGGAAGGGAGAAAAAGTGGAAGAGGGATGGGGGAATAAACAGAGAGCATGTGTAGTAACAGAGACAAGGCAAAGAGGAGCGAAGAGGAAGAGCAGGATAGCCCAAGATGGAATGAAGTCAGACGTACATAATCTAAGAGACAAGGAAGGGGGTGGTGGCCAAGCACCATTGGCCCTGGTGCCTGCCACTGCATCTGTTAACAGGAGCAGTCACGGGGTGGTCAGACAAAGGCAAAGGTAAGGAACCAATCACTGGCTGTCTGTATGCAAATGGCATTCTTGAGCTGGGTGTTTATGGCTTGGGGAAGACTTTTTGTCCTGGTTAAATCAATTGACAGAAAATATGGAGAACAATTTATCAGTATTAGTTATGAGTCAAATGAACCAGATATTCAGCTAAGTGCTGAACACGCTGCTTCCTCGTTTCTTGCAACCTCTCTATGAGCTACATGCTAGGAATAATTCTCCCCGTTTTGCAGAGGAGGAAATTAAGGCACAGAAAAAAATACAGAGCTGGTCCCCAAGTTACAGAGCTTGTAAGTGAAGGAACTGAGTTCAAACCAGGGAGTCTCAGTCCAAAGCCACATTATGCAGCCCGCATGGAAATGCTAGATAGCTAAATAAATTATTTGTAATCAAAGTGATCAAGTAAATGAGCACATTTCAAACCACAGATTGTTTTTATGACTCTATCAACTGTTTAGCTGTGTTTCTCGGAGGAAGCAGCTAGAGGATGGTAATTCAAGGTCTGTCCCTCACTCTTTGTCTCCCTTCCTCCCAGCTTCAATCAATAAATAAGCTTTTCATCTTGCCCCTAGGTTCTTCATGACCTTTTTTTTTTTTAGATTCCATATATATGTGTTAGCATATGGTATTTGTTTTTCTCTTTCTGACTTACTTCACTCTGTATGACATAATGGACTTGAGGACACGGGGAGGGGGAAGGGTAAGCTGGGACGAAGTGAGAGAGTGGCATGGACATATATACACTACCAAATGTAAAATAGATAGCTAGTGGGAAGCAGCCGCATAGCACAGGGAGATCAGCTCGGTGCTTTCTGACCACCTAGAGGGGTGGGATAAGGAGGGTGGGAGGGAGATGCAAGAGGGAGGAGATATGGGGATATGTGTATATGTATAACTGATTCACTTTGTTATAAAGCAGAAACTAACATACCATTGTAAAGCAATTATACTCCAATAAAGATGTTTAATAAATAAATAAGCTTTTATTCTGTGCGAGGTACTGTTCCAAACTCCGGAGTCTTAAAGGTGAAGGGGATCAGGTCCTGCTCTCAAGGAGCTCCCAAAGCACTAAAAAGACTCTTAAAACGAATGTTCGCTGGGTAGGAACCCCAGGGTTGTAGGAAGGGAATCTCACCTGGTTTGGGGGTGGAGAGCCAAGTAAGATTTCTACACTAACCTGAAGGATGAGTAGTCCCCACTGCAGATGGATAGAGAAGAGTGTTTGATGTAGAGGAGGCAGCGTGAGCAAAAACCTTGAGGATTGTTCTGTCATTCTTCTTCTGAAACAGAAACCGGTCAATTTCATATCACTCAGTGGAGTGCCCCGTTCAAGTGGAGCGCTTGGAGTTGGAGAAGGGAAGGGTCATACTCTGGTGTCTTGGAACTAGCTCCACATTTCTTCCCAATTCTGCATTGAGTGAGGTCAGGTTGATAGCTTGAAATTGACTATGGTAGGAGTAGTGATGCTATGGAAATTGGCATCCCTACAGATCAGGGATTTTTATTTCCCGGAAATCTGGTTATTAAACATTTAACCAGCACACCACTGGACACTGGTTCCGGAGACCATCCTACTGCAAATACGTCTGTGATCAGCTTTAATTCTGCTTTTCACCTAGGACCAAACATATTTTTCTTGATCTTCTGCATCACCCACAGGCAGCTGCTTTTGAGCTGAAAGTGGGATGGAGATGAGCAAGAGGATGCTGCCGCTGCAATGGTTTCATCACCCCGGTCTCCTTTTGACTGTGAATCTTGCCACATTCACACATGCTAGCATCCTGTGAGTTTTCCCACATTTGCAGCTTTGAAAGTCAAACATATGGTAAAAAATAAACTGACACTGTTTTCCTCAGACATTAATGCTCATTAACACACACCTAGACTCCCACAGCTTCATTTTCACACCTGTAATTTGATTTACATGAATAACTAAGGCTTTGCTTATATCGGCTTGGAGTGATCCAGAAGAAACTAACATTTCACTTTCAGAAGCAGATTCCTGCTGAACAGATATCAGCAACCTGCTCAGAATATTATCAGAGATGAATAATATGTTCAAAATCCACCTTGCCACACAGACCCAGTTTCCATGGCAAAGGTCACGTGGGCTATGATCTTATAGGAAATAAGGAATAGATCAGAGGTCAACTAGGTCGAGCATATGACACTTTGTCATTTTCAGTCGTTTGACCTCCCTTTTCTTCCTCTCTCTTTATTGATCTGGCACAGATTTATATGCCCAGAGCAGACTGGGCAAATACCCTTGTGTCCTGTGGATGGTGTCTCTCTCTGTCCCTGGAAAGAAAGGCAGCCAAGAGAGATCAACTCATATTGACATGGTGAGCTGTAGCAGGTGAGAAGTGGACTCGCTCCATCTGAGAGGCAGAGGAGAAAATTCGATCCAACTCACTGCATGCTGGGAGTTTATTTTTCATATTCAATGCAAATGAGCATCTTCAAATTTATCCATATACTTTTTCTGCAGAAAGAGGAGCTTTTTGTCCTGGAATTCATACCAAATGTTCTGGAGAATTGCATGAATATCTAAATCATTTTATTTCTGCAGATTTAGATGTTTATGCCTTGATGAACAGGCACTAAAAACACATCTCAAAACTAATTGAAAGGGAGAAGGCTGTCCCCTTCTAAGAGCCCATCAAGGAAAAAGAAGGTGAAACAGAGAGAAGTGGTTAGATTACCCACCCAACTTGGTGGGATAAAATGCCCTCCCCCAAACCTACTATTTTCCCTGCTAATTAAATTTTTTGTCTGTAGTCAAAAACCACTATTAAAACCAATACAGAGTTGGTGTTAATAATAATGAACAAAATAGTAGGATTTTTTTTAAAAGGAGATATTTAAAAGTTTCCATAAATCAACTTTCCAAAAATGCCAATTACTTGATCCCATTCCCCGCCACCACCCCCCACCAAACTTTTTTCCCAATTTAGAAGACAGCGTAGTTGTAAAAACACGAACTTGGGCTCAAACCCCAGCCCCACTGCTTTCTGGTCATGAGGTTTTGAGTGTTTCACTGATCCTCTTTATGCCTGTGTCCTTATTTGCAAAACTGAGGCAACGATATCTATTGCTTAGAATTGCTGCGAGGATTCCGGGAGATAATGTTTATGTAGCACCTGTTCTGTAATACTATCTCTATACATTTAAAGTCTCATTCCTTGTGTCCAGTTTGGGAGTTCTAATTTGTAAGATGGAAATAAAGAAAAAATGCATAATTCAAAACTTTACAGAAGTGACTGTGGTATGAGGGGAGTAGTGGAGTAGAGTCATCATAGCAGATATGCAAGCCCTTTTTTTTTTTTTTTTTTTTTTTTTTTGCTGTGATGCACATGGGGAAGATGTGGCCATGTTTCTAGAGAGATTTTTTGGTAACCTCTCTATACAAAATGTTTTCTATTGTTTCAACAGCTTCTTCCTTCCTTCCTTGTTGTCCCAACATTTAACTGTATCCATTCAAATTATCTGTCCTGCGACTCCGTGTGTTACATATGAAGATCATAGCAAAAACCAGTCTCTAGGAATTGAACTTGACTTTTTCCCATTAACCACCTAACCCTAACCCATGGCTGGACCTGATTAGACCATAGATCTCAAGTGAGTTTTACAACAGATACCCTCCTATTCTAGATTGGCTTGTGACTCGCAACAGAGATTTTAGGTGATTTTCTGTGTATTTATAGAATCTTATTTCACATGAAAGAAATTTTTATCGTAAACATCTCCATAATCGAAAAAATAGTCAGTACAAAGCAGTTCTCCAAAATCCATTCCATAACCTTCAGGGATCCAGTTCCAGCACATCAAGTTTCTTCAAATTAAATTTACAATGACTTAAGAGCCAGATTGGCAAGGGGCCCAGCCTCTCCCATTTGTGTCAACCATCTCCCGTACCCCACCAGTTGCTTAGGATCTGTGCTCTTGGACACCCGAAAGCCCCTCCTGGTGTTGGTCAGCCTGCTGCTGCATGGCTGCCATCCCTCCTCAACTCCTCAGAATTTTCTGAGGGCCATGGTCCCCTCCAGCTGCCTGCTGTTGCTGGTTTCGTTACAGTGAAATCTTGCTGGCCCCAGGCCACTGTGGCCCATTAGGAGAGCACAGTCTCCCAGCCAGATAGAGTTCAGGCATCCACTCCCGGCAGAATTACATATACCACTCCTTTTTCCAGTCCTGGGGACTCCATCTCATGGATGGGAGTACAGCCTCTTTTCACCCCTTGAAACACAAAGTGGTCATTTTCTTACAGATGACCAATAGCTACATGAAACGATGCTCAACATCGCTAATTATTAGAGAAATGCAAATCAAAACTACAGTGAGGTACCACCTCACACCGGTCAGAATGGCCATCATTAAAAAGACTACAGGGACTTCCCTGGTGGTCCCCTGGTTAAGGCTTCGTGCTTCCACTGCAGGGGGCGTGGATTCGATCCCTGGTCGGGGAACTAAAATCCCACATGCCAAGCAGCGTGGAAAAAAAATGTCTACAAATAACAAATGCTAGAGAGAGTGTGGAGAAAAGGGAAACTTCCTACACTGTTGGTAGGAATGTAAATTGGTACAGCCACTATGGAAAACAGTATGGAGGTTCCTCAGACAACTAAAAATAGAACTACCATATGTTCCAGAAATCCCACTTCTGGGCATATATCCAGACAAAACTATAATTCAAAAAGATACACAAACCCCTATGTTCATAGCAGCACTATTCACAATAACCAAAACATGGAAACAACCTAAATGTCCATCCACAGATGAATGGATAAAGAAGATGTGGTACCTATATATTGTAAAATGAAATACTACTCAGCCATAAAAAAGAACGAAATAATGCCATTTGCGGCAACATGGATGCAACTAGAGATTATCATTCTAAGTGAAAGACAAATACCATATGATATCACTTATATGTGGAATCTAAAATATGACACAAATGAACTTATCTACGAAACAGAAACAGACTCACAGATATACAGAACAGAATTGTGGTTGCCAAGGGTGAGGGGTGTGGTGGAGGGATGGATTGGGAGGTTGGAGTTAGCAGATGCAAACCATTATATGCAGAATGGATAAACAACAAGGTCTTACTGTATAGCCCAGGGAACTATATTCAATATCCTGGGATAAACCATAATGGAAAAGAATATTTTTTTTAAATGTATATATATGTATAATTGAGTCACTTTGCTGTACAGCAGAAATTAACACAACATTGTAAATCAACTATACTTCAATAAGAAAATAAATTTTAAAAATACCAAAGTGGTCATTTTGCTCTTTCTACTTCCCCATGCAACTTAGTTTTTGGCTGGAATGATACCAATTCATCACGGGAGCTCTTGGCTTGATGTAGGTGAGAAGATATTAACAGTTATGCATATCTCTAATTAATAAGAAATTTTAAAATTGCTTTAAAATGAGTACGATTTGTTTTTCAGTTAACGTCTTTATCAGTCAGGATCCTGCAGAAAACAGATGACACACTCCAGGAGTGACTGAAGAGAAAGGGACTATTAATCAAATTGTGGACAGGGTTAAGGGAACCAACACGGTTGGTGATGCACCCCAGGTACTAACAAAAGTAGGAGGCCATTACCACCCTAGAATTAAAGGGGCAAGTGGTGGGCACTGTTCCTGGAACCCAGAAAGAAGTATGGCTTTGGGAGAGGGGCTACCTGACTGATGCTGCCTTGTTGATAGAGGAAACTGTGGCTTGGCAAGGAGGTAGGGTAGGGGTGAGATACATTTCCTGGCCTCTCTCCTCCACCCCTCTGACTTCCTGTCAGTGCCTCACAATGGCCCAACCCAATCAGAAACCATAGGTCTGGTGAGCCCAACTGACGCAGCACCGTAGAGGTCAGCCTCAGGGCACAGAGAGGGGAGGAACATGAGTATGGAATAGCAATCTGAGGAGCTCGCCAGATGAACATCTTTTAAAGAAATAGAAAATATGAAATGGATGAAAAGATTGAGCATGAAGGGAAGTAAAAGTTGGGTGCTGGTCAGTGGGAAAGGTAAGAGAGGAAGGGATGGATTGAGCCATGAGGGTCAAGGGATCCTCTCTTCCTGGCTGCTTCCCAGAGTGGAATCCTAGAAGTTGCAGCCTAATAAGTCTTTTCATTATACCCATGTAGAGAAGAGACCTTTCCACAAAAGACCTCACCTTCCAATCCACAATTAGAAATGCAGACCTCAGTTACTGAGATACATTCAGACCACCTCTAACCAGATCATGTAAAGACTAATGTATTATACTTTCAGGTTTTAAGATTGGGGAAGGGAAGGAGGAGTCTTCAGTTATCTTCTACTGCACCACAAATCACTCCAAAGCTTGGTGTAATAACCTATGTGGGAAAAGAGCCTGAAAAAGAATGGAGATAGATATATATATAGATATATATATAGATATATATAGATATATATATATATGTATAATTGAATCACTTTGTCATACACCTGAAAACTAACACATTGTAAATCAACTATACACCAATATAAAATAAAAATTAAATTAAACAACAAAAAAACCAATGATTTATTATTTCTCACAATTCTCTGTGTGGACAGGGCTCAGCTGGGGTCATCTTATGCTTCATGTCACATAGTCGAGATCATTCACTTGACTGCGTTCAGCTGGGAGCTTGGTTGGGGTAGCAGCATCTAAGCTGGCCTCTCATCATCCAGGGTTTCTCTGTGCGTGGCCTCCCCAAATCCTTTCAGTCATCTACCCTGGGCTTCTTTACAGCATGGCAACGATCTTCCAAGGGGTGTTCTAAGAAGATGAGTCCTTGCATCGTGCTTGCTAATGTCTCATTGGCCAAAGCAGGTCACATGGCACATGACCAAACTCAAAGGCATTGTGGGAGGGTCCTACAGAAGGGCACAGATACAGGGAGGTATAGTCAATCCATCAGGAGCCAGGAATGCAAGCCCACCACAAAAAGTGAGAGAATCTGGTCACCGAAGTGCATGAGGGGTCATCACCAAAGTGAAATGCTGCAGAAAAGAATCAAAACTTGCCAGGATCATCCTGCCACCTTAGTTTTATGAAGGTAAATATGTGACATGCTCAAAAGTTTGTTGCTGTGAGCGTGGGCAGCACTGCTTCTGGGCTTCATGAGGGTTTGTTTAACATACAGTAATAATGCAATTCTTCATCCAGGAAAGTCATTATTGGAGCTCTTGGGGTAACAGGTTTGCTCTTTAGGTTTAGAGAAAGGGAAAGAGGTGTCTTGGGGAGGGAGGAGGAGTGATCAGAGGGAACAGGAGGATGAAGCTTAAGGTCGTTTTGCACAGGCTAAGGAGTCAGCACAGAACTAGAGCCCAGCTTCTCACCTCCAGCCCTGGACCTAGGAAAATGGAGCTGAATGGAAATGACAGTTTTGTTAAGCTTGACAAAATCTGAGATGTTTATTGAACAAATAGGATGCATTCTGTTTGTAAATAGTTTGTAGTCCTGAAGATTTTGAGTTTGGAAGGGATCCCCAGAAAAGAATACCCCCTCATTTGTGACGTAATGTTACTCTGCTTCTCTCCTCCCAACCAGGTTAAGGGTGGTAGCTGTGGGTGTTCTCAGATTTCCCTCAGCCCTGAAGGGGTCCCAGGGTGTGGGTGGGACATGTCAGTCTCATACTGACTCACTAACTACAAACCCGAAGGCGGTCTTGATGCACACATGGGTGATCCCCGTGTGTACCGCTGTAAAAGCACTGTCTGTTTGTGGGGTGGAGGTGCATGCTGGAACCCACTTAGGGAACTCTGAGTCTCTCCCTAGTGTCTCCTTCTGTTTCAACATGTGCCAACATGGCCTTATGCTTTCTATTTGCCCTGGAGTATCAGATGCAGAGTAAGATGTGTAAACACATAAACCATAGCTAAGAAGGATGCAGATTGAAAGTCTTCAGATGAGTACCATATTTTAAACACTCAAATGAAGGTTAAATCAAAATAATCCTTTTCAGGCTCTGCCTTCTGGGCCGATTTATGAGCCACATACAGAAATCAGTCTTTTTTATTTCATATTTACAAAAGCCAAGACGAAAAACAGCATTACTGGCGTTGATCACTAACCTTATTTATGTGAATAACTCTTAACTCTTCCTATCATTCAAATCTACCTGCAAAGCCATAACTTTGGGCTGGGGTGAAGTTGGGGGACTGCAAAGAATGGAATGTGCCACAGATACTAAAGGAAACTCTGAAAAAGAATTTAAAATATTGATCAGAAAATACTTGAGTAAGGGTATCATTGCTGGAATAGTTAGAGCCTTATAAGTTGTCTAGTTCAATAGGGACAACATACATTTAAGTTCCATGTTCTGATATGTTTGTGTAAACATATTTTTCTTTACCTTAAGCAATATTTTATTAAATGGCTAAAAGATCAGTGTCAAGCAGTCTCTAAAAGCCTCACAGTGCTCTCTGCCTGTTAGTATTCACATCCTTGAGTGGGGACTGGACCTAGTGCCTTGCTTCTAATAAATAGATATCAGCAAAGTTGATGGGATGTCACTTTGAGACTGGGTTACAAAAAGACTGATTTCCTTCTTGCTTGTGATCTCTTAAACACCCTTTCTCTTTTGGAGCCCTTGCTCTGGAGGAAGTAAGCTATCATGTTGTAAGCTACCCTCTGGAGGGGTCCATTCAGCAAGGGACGAAGGGACAGAGGAAGCCCTCCAGGTAACAACCAGTGAGATTCTCAGTCCAATAACCTGTGAGGACCTGAATTTGGTCAACAGCCATGTGAGTGAGCTTGGAAGCAGATCTTCCCTAGTAGAGCCTTCAGATGAAAGCACAGCCCTGTGAATACCTTGACTGTAGCTTAGTGAGAGACCCTGAGACAAAGGATCCAGGTAAACCACACCTAGATTCCTGACCCACAGAAACTGTCAGATAATAAATTTGTTTCTAAGAAATAATTAATGTAAATAAATTTAAATTTTATGACACCAATTTTGGGGGTAATTTGTTACACAGTAATAAATAGTTAACACAGGATAACTAGTATGGAATGATCAAAGAAAAAAACATTTCTTTCTGCTGTTCTCTGCCTATAAAGAACATTATTTCAATATATCTATATAAAATTTTAAAAACTGAGATTTTTACGTAGTTAAAGATTCTAAAACATCAGTGAAGAAATCTCCTGAAGGGACTAACTAATCAGCAGGAACAATTCTCCCAGGAAGTTCTGGTAAACTGAATATAATGGTCAGCCACAGCAACGCCCCTTGTTAGTATTATAGAATGTTAAAATTCATCTTTGATCAAAGGCCAATTTTTATTCCATATTTCCTTTTTTAAATCTCCACTTCCTCTTGAAGGGAAAGTTATCTTTCACTAACTTGATCTTAATGACATTTTAAAAAAATCAATTTTCATCAACAGAATATGCTGGAATGGCCTCCAGAGAGGATATTAATTAAAGCAGTCATATAAACAGAATCATATCTTCTCTGAGCAAGTCTTATTTCATGCTTGAGCTCATTTCCACATCCTTTGGAGACAGCCTCTTTTCCAGGAGTAGCTCTAAGCTTGCGTCACTATTGGGAGATGACCATGTTGGCCCATGGCCAGTAGCTTGTTTGTAGGATCCTTTCTCTCCCTCTCTGGCCAGCAAGTTCATCCAACTGAAGCTGTCTGGTCTAACAGTGAAGCAGCTGGATGAAGTCATGGCTGTGATTCAGCCTGGAAACAGCCCATGATGGTTTCTCACAGGTTTGGTGAATGACTGTCCATAGAAGGGAGGTCTCCCCATTTGAAAGGAATTGTATTTCTTCAGTTGAGGCTTGGAACATAGATACAAGTTGAGCTTCTCTCCCACACTTTCTTTCACTAATGGCTCATTAAATAAACAGAGTTGTTAATGACAGAGTGATTTCCCTGCAGATCTTAGAGTTTGTAAAAAAACATCCAATTCATAAACCCAAACCAAGGAAGTTTACATTACGGGTATATGTCTTGGCAGCTTACATGTAAAGAAAATTATAAACATGAGGCCCCCTTGTACAGTCTGCAGCTAGAGTTCAGATTGCGCCATTTCCACTACAACCCATAATTCTAAGGGTCAAATGGGTACAAAGGAAGAGAATACCCTACAGGGGTCTGAGAAGTGTAGGTTGGTGATTTTCCTGACTCAGACTTAGATGTACATCTTCACTCATGCAAGAATAAAGATCAGATTTCAAGAGGACTGAATCAATTTTGAGTGAGAGATGAAACTCCTGATTTCTGTTGATGCAAGTCTGGTGATTTGCATTTCTGGCAGTCAACAACACTGTCAGGTCTTCTGGGCCGGCCACTGTGGGAAACTTCCACAGTTTTCTATTGAATTGCTTATATGAGACCTTTTGAGAAGAGCTAAGAAATATACTGTACTGGAGAACCTAAAGACTGTTGTGGAATCATTTGGAGAAGCATCAATGTGAATAAAATGTCTCTGGGACCTGAAGACAGCTCTGTTCTGTCCTGAATTTAGATGAATGTGGGCCCTCAAGAAATGACCATCTGATTTAGACCACTGGTGTCAACTCAACATTGTCTTGGGGTGGTTGGCCAATAGCAGGGTGCCTTGTCTCAGACAACCAGTGGCCCCCTCTCTAAGAACTGGAACTCTGCTTGGTTGGTAAAGTTCACTGATGATGTGTGGGTTTACTGCTGTACATGAGGGCATGAACAAGCACATGGATCAGAACTAGAAAATTTAGAGATTATAGGCTGTGCCTAGTGGCTAATGGGTAGTAGATTTAATTTGTTTTTCTAATTCCTTATTCCTTTCTTGCAATGGAAGTGCACTTCCATGCCCTTTGCCATGTGAGTTTGCAGTGCCCCTCAGCAGAGAAAGATTATCCCTGACCCATTGACTTTGGTCTTGGCCATGTGACTTGCTTTGACCAATGGAATGTTAGTAGAAGTGAAACGGTGTCAATTTCCTGCTGAGATCTTAAAAGGCATTGTGCATTTCCACTCACTTCTTTATTTGTTTATTTTTTGTACTTCTGCCATCAACCATGAGAAGAAGATGCCCCAGGTAGCTGCTGGCCCCAGAATGAAGAAAAATGTGGAGCAAACCGGAACCCAAGTTGAATCTTGGGGCAGAGCCCAGCTGAACTACAGCTAATCTTCAGATCCCTGAACTAGAAATAAATGCTTATTGTTAAAAGTCATCAAGTTTTAGAGTCATTTGTTACACAGAATTGTTTCAGCAGAATCCTGATTAATACACTTGGGCGCCTCAGTCTTCCCATGTTCAAGTAGTAGGATTTTAATTCCATCTGAAGAGGTCATTAGTTATCATCTACCCCTACCCCCCATGAGCACCAAAGCCATGTCACTGAGATGACAAGCCCCTGGCAGTAAGGTGACAAACTCTTGAGGTACAGGTGTTAGGTAGCAGAGTCAGGGCCTGACCTCAAATCTTTATATTCCCATGTCATGATAAAATAAATCCTTAATTTTACTTAGAAAACAGTTTTCCAATCAAGCAATCATGTGTCATGTTCATATAAACATTGGGTAGGGACTTCCCTGGTGGCGCAGTGGTGAAGAACCCACCTGCCAACGCAGGGGACATGGGTTCAACCCCTGGTCCAGGAAGATCCCACATGCCACGGAGCAGCTAAGCCCCTGCGCCACAACTACTGAAGCCCGCACTCCTAGAACCCATGCTCCACAACAAGAGAAGGCACCGCAATGAGAAGCCCCCACGCAGCAGCGAAGAGTAGTCCCCACTCACCACAGCTAGAGAACGCCCACGTGCAGCACCAAAGACCCAACGCAGCGAAAAAATAAATAAATAAATACAAAAAAAAAACATTGGGTATACAGTGTAGTAGAAAATAACCAAGGTAATCTATAGACAGATCAAGCCAGGAGGCAACATAATGATTGTGTATTAGTTTCAAAAATTCCTCCCAGGACATTTTATCATCAGCCCAGACATAATATATATTTATATTTTTAGAAACATGAAGCAGGTGTCTAGTTCCTGAATTCCAATGCTGGATGGGTGAGACAGGAAGAAAAACATTCTATTAGAGATTGAATGTTGATCTGGCCTATGCCATAGTTCCCACTTATACAGACTCAGTTACAAACATAACTGTTAACTCTTCATTTCTGTTTCATTGTAGAGCTGGATAGTAAGAAAGAAGGTTACCTTACCATTTCTCTAAAGATCTTCTGCAATAGGCAGAATTGGATGGAATAAACATGATCGATCCTACCTGGGGGTAGCAAGTTGACTCGGATGATTTTTCACAATTCTTTATTTCAGTGTCATTAAGAAAATATCTGGTACTTTCAGCTAATTTGATGTTTCTTTATTTTCATAAATACATGGGCTAAGAGTGTTTAAATACCATCTCTCTACCATGAACTTATCATGCTATAACTTTTCATTACTTGACTCTTTCCTACAGAGTTTAAAAGATTTAAGAAAAATAGTTCCAAAGGACACTCACTTCTTAATTATAAAGCTGGCTTAAGCTGACCTTCAGGGGGAGGTCGGTCAATGAAGAGTCTTACAAGCTCAGGACGTAGTTCCCCGGAGGGGGACATGAGGTGGGAGACTGAGACCCTTTTTCTTGACTCGGTGTCCTATAGTTTCTCTCCACCCACCTGTGAGTGGAGCAGTAGATAAGTGTACCCTGATGGTGGAAAATGATGAATTACAAAAACGTGACTAGCGCTCCCAGCTGCTCCCCACCGGCATCCCCACCCACCCAGACCTCTCAGCTCCCACACTCCACACTGACCTTGTGAGTGGTTGGCTTTCATTGTATGCACTGCCTTGTGAGTGTCCTTCAGAGAGCTTGAAAAATCCAAACATTCTAGTCTATGGGTATATCAGTCAGAGTTCTAACAGGAAATAGCTGACATACTCCAAAAAGATAATTTAAGGGGTGATTGGTATAGGGGAACTACGAAGGATAGTGCAGTAACCTGTAACTAGTAGACACCAAATTGTTACCACTTCTAGGCCTGAAGGGTTGAGGGAAGGGGATGGGTAGTAGAATTTGGAAGGGATGAGTGAGTCTTGGAGTTGTCAGAGAGTTAGCTACCCAGAAAAGGTGGTTGAGGGATGCAGCCCACCCAAGGCAACACTTCAGGGAGGGAACCGGGGCCATAATACCCCGAGCTCACTCTCCTTTATCTCTGATCATCTGAAGATGCTTTCCATTGGCCAAACACAACTGGGGCCAGAGGACATGGGAGCCCTGTTGATGTAGTCCAGACCTGCAGGGTCTGGGCACAGAGCAGGGGAGAGAAAGGTGGAGTCTGGAGATGAAGGAACCCAGGGAAGATATCTGACTAGTGGATTCACTGATGCATCCTGACTGTCCGCAGATCCTTGGAGAACTTTGAGTGCATAAAAGGCTTCTAACAACCTAGATGTCCATTGACAGATGAATGGATAAAGAATATGTGGTACACACACACACACACACACACACACACACACACACACACACACACTCACACACACAACGGAATATTACTCAACCATAAAAAAGAATGAAATCATGCCATTTGCAGCAACATGGGTGGGCCTAGAGATTATCATACTAAGTGAAGTGAGCCAGACAGAGAAAGACAAATATCATATGATATCGCTTTATGTGGAATCTAAAAAAAAATGATACAAGTGAACTTATTTACAAAACAGAAACAGACTCACAGACTTTGAAAACAAACGTGGTTACCAAAGGGGAAAGGGGGAAGGGATAAATCAGGAGGTTGGGATTACCATATACACACTACTATATATAAAATAGGTAATCACTAAGGACCTACTGTATAGTACAGGGAACTGTACTCAATACTCTGTAATAACCTATATGGGAAAAGAATCTGAAAAAGAATAGATATACGAATATGCATAACTAAATCACTTTGCTATACACCTGAAACAAACACATTGTAAATCAACTATACTCCAATATAAAATTTAAAAAATAAAATAAAATAATAAAAGGTTTCTAAGCCACTCAAGTATAACTCAGACTTGGTAGTAAGACTTTTCATTCTTCAAGTATTGATGCTAGTATAAATCATGTGGCTAATTCTATAGCTCTTTTGGATATATTTGTTCACAAATCTCCTCACTTTCCCCCCGGATATTGTACAGTTGGGAGTGGGTGAAGATTATGTAGCTTATGGTGTGAAAAATGACTGTCCTTGCCAAGACCATCATGTAGTTCTCTAACTGACTAACATCCCAGGGAACCATGTCAGCCTCTTAGATGAACTAACATTTTCACTGAAACTGCTAGGGATGTGTATTTTGTGTTGCTGAGCCTTGTAATAACCATGCAAAATTTGTGTAAGACTTTCTTTAGTTTAGATTTTGCTTTTGTACCTAGAAGTCAATATTTCCTCTAGATAACAGCACAAAAACACATTTAGATATCTCATCGATTGCTTCCAATGAAGTCTTAATAAACGTGGAGAGAAAAGCCC
This sequence comes from Grampus griseus, assembly GCF_964374135.1. Classification (NCBI taxonomy): domain Eukaryota; kingdom Metazoa; phylum Chordata; class Mammalia; order Artiodactyla; family Delphinidae; genus Grampus; species Grampus griseus. Next base: position 38,572,900 of record NC_138999.1, on the reverse strand, counting down.
TGAATTGCCCTTAAAGATATCAGGGAACCAGGAGCTCACACTCTTTTCTGGGACAAAGTCGAGTCAGGCAGACACCTAACTCTGTCGCCTTCACCTGCTGAACTACACTAATACAGCAACACCCACGAATCTTCCCTGGAAAATACAACAGGGCAAACACTGCCTGATTCCTCTTCTACTGTGATAAATATGCTATCGAAAGGGGACTGTCCCTTGTCTTCCTGTTGCAGAGCTTCAGGATTGCTAGATGTTGACTTCAGCAGACAGAATCGAGTATCATATGCGAAATTGGAGTTAGGGTAGGATTAAACTGGATGAAAGTGAAAATGTGCAAGGATCACACTCTGCACGTACAGACGGTCCTAAGTCACTCTATGTAGGTGTGATGTCCATAGAAGATGTCAGGCATCATCTAGGAAATGATTAGTAGTGTTGTGGGACATTCAGATTCAAAATGAATCTGACAAGTAGGAAAATGCGTTTCATGACAAGTAGGAAATGTGTTCATTGTCACGGACATTCTTTAAGTATGTCTCACGGACCTTTGTCCCCAGCATTGTCCTATCATGCAATGGGAGATGCCAAAGAAGCAGACTCCATGCTTGCCCTAAGGAGACAAAGGAGAGATTGTGGTCAGGAAACATATTTAGAAAATAGATCGAGGACAGTAACGCATGTGGGATATGTAGTTGTTCCTACCTCAGAAATGCAAAGTCGGTGTGAGTGAACGAAGCCAAGAAAAGGTATTGGGATCAGTGGATATTGATGAACACGATGTACGTGGGTGGGGAGGTGTGACAAGAAAATGTGTGTGTGTGTGTGTGTCTTTGTACACATCATGTAAAGAATATGATCTAAAATGAACTTATTTACAAAACAGAAATAGACTCACAGACATATAAAACAAATTTATGGTTACCAAATGGGAAAGAGGTGGGGAGGGATAAATTAGGAGTTTGGGATTACCATACACACACTACTATATATAAAATAGATAATCAACAAGGACCTACTGTATAGCACAGGGAACTCTACTCAATATCTTGTAATAACCTACAATGGAAAAGAGTATGAAAAAAATATATATGTATATATATATGTGTGTAACTGAATCACTTTGCTGTACATTTGAAAGTAACACAACATTGTAAATTAACTATATTTCAATAAAATACATATATATTTTTTAAAAAGGATAGGACCTAACAGAGGGAACTGAGAGCTGCCCCCTTTCCCATTCTTCTTTACTATTTCCTTACAGTTCTTTCAAATAGGCAATTCTAGTCCCACACTCCTCATATAAAAGGAAATTGAGTATAACAGGAAGATTAAGGGGTTGTTTGTTTTTTTAAAAAGGGTTCTGGATGGCCATATTCTTTCCTTCATGCAAGCCAGGGAAACATTTCTCAACACTTACCCCTATGCCAACCACAAAGTCCTAAATCTGATTTTCCTCCGAATCCAATTTTTAAAGAAGAGCATATCCAAATGTTACTCAGAGAGTACCACCAAAGTGCCTGCCTGAGGGTGGCCGGTTCACAGACCTCCGGCTTCTCGTGTCTTTAATACCTCATGAGTGGGCCTTGAAGCAAGTATGAAAACAGCTTTTTACTTTGAAAACTAGGTCCAAATAATAATAAAACTCTATAATTTAAAAGCTAAAGATGGATGGCTATTATACATATGCATTGTTTTAAAGGATAGAACATTTTAAATAAAACACAAAGAAAAATATTGCTGTCTTTTGTATATGACTTTGATGAATTCTGGCTCTTTAACCTGAGTGAGTGAGTTCAAAGGTCTGAAACTTTGAGTATAAAATGATCTTTGCAAATAAACAATCCAGGACGATATAACTATACCCATGTGTAGAGTTTTTTACTACACATGGGGATCTTTCTGGGTTAAATGGTCACTCTCCACTGACAGCAGAACTCTCAACATCATAGAGCATCTTCACTGGCAACAAGGGAGAAAAAGTCCTCCGTTTCCTGGAGGACTGTCACGCAGAGAATCTAGGGAGAAATAAAACGGTGTATATGTTGACGATTTATATTACTACAGTCCACTCTCAGTTGTGAATGGAGATTTTTAGATGGGGAATAAAAGGAAAAGTGCAGACTCAGTTACTCTGCTAAATAATACCTTGTGTATTATAAAATATTTTCCCTAGAAATTTGATGGCTTTTACTGATTTAGGCTTTCTTAGATTATTGGGATAGAATTTCTAAAGTTAAGACAACAAATGAGTGCCTTGGGCTGATCCAGAACTGGCATGTGGACAAGGTTAGAGGTGGGTATGTGTTTATAAACAAAAAATCTGATAGGAAGCAGGTAACATGTTTCCTTCATTCACAGGAGCTCATTCCTAAGATGTGCTAGGACACCACGTCCCATATGTACCTCAAAGAAACAGCTGTGACAACTCAGACTGAGCTGGGCAGAAATGCTTTCGGTGAGGAGTCAGTGCCCAGCAATTTATCAGTCTGAAGCTAGAGCTAAGAGACCAGAATTATTCCAGCACCTGCCTTGGCTGGTTCCTTGTCCACAAGAACCATGGGCAATATGGCGGCTGAGAGTATACAAGTGAGATTTCAAACACGGATGCTCTTCTGAACTTTAGCTTTTAAAAGGTTGGTCCTGCCCTTTGTTTATTCTAGAAAAACGAGTCCCCAATAATTATTTGATAGGATTCAGCAGAGCAGCCAGAAGTTTTGGTAGGGAGGGGGAAGATGAATACATTTGTACTAAAAATTATGTCACGATACTATTCAGATAGTTTCTGGTATCGTATAGTCCAGGAATTTCACAGTCTGATTACATGGTTCACTTTGAGGCCTTTTTCTCACAGACCTGAAGCTGTTGGCAGAGGGCCTTTGGAAAACTTGGTTCTGGGGCTCATCAAGAGATGTGCTTCAGGTACTATTTATGGGCAGGTTACGTAGTAATAGCCCTCAGACTTCAACATCTTACAGCTCTGTGTTATTATTATGGGCTTTCACAAAAGTAAAGGAAGCTTGAGCCACAGATTACCAGAAGGTGGCCTTCTGATCAGCAGGTTCCCTGCCACATCTCCTGAAACTGGGTCATTGGCTGTACAGAACCAGCCTCCACCCACTCATTCCTTTGGAAATTTTAGAATTATTTGTAACCAAGTAATATGTTTTTCTTGGATGAGGAATCAACTAATTGCTTATTTTCCTTGGTGCTTTGCAAATCTGACTAATGTTGACTCAGGTAGATTTTATGAAGTTATTTATGCTGTGGGTAATAATTACTTGCAAATGCATTTATAGTTAGAGTGAAGGTTCAACATGTTTCTACAATTCAATTATCCAGCCCTGGGTAATGATTTCTCCCCCTTCTTTTAAAAATATTATTAATTGTCCTTAGTTTACTGTTAATGAAGATGGTTTCCTGAATTTTGCCTCTCCAGCTCATTACACAGGCCATCAATGTGGAAAACAGAGACAAGGGTAACTTATATTCCTTTTTGAAATACAAATCTGTGATGACTTGAATCTTCCCTTTGCAATAATTTATATAGAGAATATATTGAATGGTGCCAGCTTTTGCTACTGAGGTAATTAAGGATAATAGTCATTATCTCACCAAACTCAATAGCCATTTGCTGCTTGCTTTAGATATTTTCAGTGAAATTTAAAAACATGGTAACTATTAAGAAAACTATAATTACTAGAAGGAGAAAATTGTCTACAAGTTGTGAATTGAATTTATTAGTAATTAATTGCTAATACATCCTTGCTACTGTTGAACATGCTACAAATTACTTTTCGAAATGATACGTACTTGAATCATATCTTTTAAGATGTTAGTACTAAGTAATTGACTTTTCTTTGGGTAATAGCAAATTATTTTTCCCCACCCAAGATTTTGGCTTGTGTCTCAAAATATTTTAAAACTGAGTTTACCACCAGTCACAGTTTCCACAGGAAACTACCTCTGTGGTAAAATAACTTACAACACACATTTTTCGTACAGCACTACCCATCAGTATTGATTTTCATTTAATGTTTTTTTCCCCCTAATGGAGAATTTGAAATAGTATTTCCTTGGGAAAATTACTTGGGAATGTGTGTGAACAATCAAACCTGTGGTATTTTTAAGTCTTATGAAATCTAAACTCAGATGCATTAGACAGAAACCTTAAGGTATTTAAGATTAACGTTGTGCCAGATTCCCTTAGTGTAAAACAAAAAGAAAAATATAACCAGAATAACAAGTATGGTGTATGTGTGGATGGGTGAGTGAGGGGTATAGGGAAAAAAATTTGGTGGGAAGGAAAGAGACCCCACAGCTGTTAGCTCTCTTCCTGTCCATGGCAAACCATATATGTTCCCCAAAGACGGCCCAAACCAGTAACTTCCATCTCACACACTCTTCTACAGTGTGGCTTTGACACTCCTCCCATCACGAGGTGGGAGTACAAAGCTGGGTGGACTGTTGGAACTACTTCAACCAATAAAGTATGACAGAAGTAACACTGTGAGGCTTCTGAAGTTAGATCATAAAAGGCAACTCAACTGCCACCTTGCTCACTGCAACATTAATGTTCACTGTCCTGAGCCTTGATTGAAGCAGACTGACTACCCTGAAGTCCCCATGCTTTAGGGAAGCCCAGATTAGGTCACGTGGAGGGACCATGTAGAGAGGCCCTGAGACTTCATGGAGAGAGAAAGAGATGCCCGGTCAAGCCCCAGCTGCTCTGGGCCCCTCATTGTTCCATCTGAGGTCACTGGCCAACATTTCACGCCAGAACCAACCAGCAGAGCCCTTCCCGACTTCCTGACTTGCAGAAACTAGGAAAGATAATAAAATGATTGTTGTTTTAAGCCAGAGGTTTTCTTGGGGGGCGGGGGAAATGATTTGTTTTGCAGCAGTAATGACTAGAATATGAGTACACTGGCTCAGGATAGGGCACCTGAATGGAGTGGGGATGGAGGCAGGTGGGGGAGCGGGGGAGTGAGGGAGGGAGGTTCACATCTCTGTCTTCCCTATTTTCACCATATTTCCTCAGGGCTCTTCTGCCTCCACATCTGGTTACCAGGCAGTCTTCTTTACTCCTCCCATCTGACTTCCTTCGATGAGAAAGTCCCTGCCCTCCACTGGCTGGGAACCTCTTCTATATGTGTAAGACCAAAGTGACAATATCTCTGTAATCCTCCATGAGGTGTGAAGTGGCAAACTAGCTAAGAGAACCAGTTGAAGAATACACGCTTTACCAAGCAGCTAGGGCAACTCCAAATGACTTGCTGGGGAAAGGAACAGTCCCTGCCCTCAGGGGGCTCACAGTCCTCATAAGAGAAATAGACACAGAAATCAGTAGTACCTTGAGGAAAAGCACTAGATGGAGGTACGTGCAAAGTGTTATGGGAACACAGAGGACTCAGACACAAGATAGCTGACGATACTCTCTCCAGGTCCAGGCAGGTTGCCACAATTCTCTCTCCCTCTTCTCCTCTTCAGACCGCAAGTTAAATTGTTTGTTCCCAAATACGGAGGACCTCTTTAGAATCTCTAATAAATTTCAGAAATCTGCTACGAATGCTATATCTAATTCTCAGGCAATTTAGGGAACATATGATGATCGAAATATATTTAGTGCAACAAAGGCTCAGGCATTCCTCAGCTGAGATCAACTTATTTCTGAAATTTTTTTTTTATCTCCTCCCTCCCCACAAACAGTCCTATTTCCTTGCACAGGCAATAATAAATGGTTGTTGAACTGGATTAAATTTAAGTGTAACTAGTACATTTACTGAGTTATACAATCCCTTAAGAGACAAACATGTGATTATGAAAATGAGGTTAGAGCTCTCATATCTTAGCTTAGATGAGAAGAAGGAAAGGCAGCATATCTGATTGGGGATGCTATATCGAGAGATTGATGATGGTAAGAAGAATGGGAGAAGATGTGTTTTGAAAATTAAAATATATTCCAACTTTTTTGGCTAAAAATGCTAAGTACAAATCAGGCCTTTTCAAGCTAAACTTTGTTTGCACTGGGTAAAGTGCAACTTCCTGTTTTGAAGAGAAGGTTTAGTAGGTTCATAAGCTCTCTTGGGGACTCACTCATCTCCTACCAACATCACATTTGAACAATTTTAAATATAAATGAGGGAAAATATGGATTGGATTTCATTTGAAACACAACTTAAATAAGAGAAAGAAAAAAAATAGATTTGAAAATTATTGCAACCATTTGAGAGCTCCAGATCCTGGTCAATTTCCATTATCCTCCATCAGCAGGAGGCCCACCAGGGCCAGCAGCTGAGCCTTCAGTCCTCTGTCAGGACAATGGGCATCAGTTTGGCTTCTTAGCCTCACTATAAACAGACACCCAGTTATGGCTCATCTCCCTTAATTCAGACTCGTTGGGGAGACAGTGTCTCAGCATTAGTGAAAGAGTTCATAAACAGAATACTCAGAAAGAAAGACAGTTCTATTTCTTTTGAGCGTAATTAAGAACACTCACGTATCTAACAAACAACTGTTTTCTTGTGCAGTGTTCTCACACTTGAGCACACATCAGAACCCCCTGGAGGACTTGTTAAAACACAAACAGCTGAGCCCCACCCCCAGAGTTTTGGATTCAGTAGATCTGAGGTTGGGCCTGAGAATTTGCATGTCTAACAAATTCCCAGGTGATGCTCATGTTGCTGGTCTATGGACCACAGGGGAGGACCACCGTCCTGGTGGGCAGACACACACTTGGGCCTCCTTTAAGGGGTAAAAAAGCTGCATACTTTGCATTCATATATTCACTGATTGATTCAACAAACTGAACACATAGCTCACTCTATGCCCACACCATGAGTTAGATACGACTTGTTTATGATGAACGTGCCAAAGTTCCTTAAAACAAATATTTTGCTTAGGTAAGATAAAAATGCTTTCACTTATTCTTGTTTTTACTGTAGTATTTTCCTTAGCACATTCTTTCTTTGAGAAAGTGCAGAGGTAAACGTCAGCCTGACCTAGATTCAATCATCATGAATTAATGGACTCCAAATCAATAAAACCTTACCGCATTTAATGAAGAAACTTTGTACATTTGAATTTGGTTATCTGATGTGGGAGCACTTTGCTAGTTCTTACTAATTAAATAATTTTCCCATCAATCCTTATTTACACTCTTTTAGATGTTCCATGTTAAAATGGGACCAAGGGTCAGTTATTCACGAGATTAGATTCAAACTAAAAAAGGCAACGTTGGAATCCCTACTCTAATAAAAGTATGCTTCCTTGCACATGGAAAGATTACATCAGTTCTCATTAAATACTGACTGCACAGAATAACATGAAATTACAAGGAGGAAAAGATCTTTTACTTTATTCTCATCTCCCTTCCTGGTATAGAAATCTTCTCAGATCTGTACATCTCCAATCAATCTGATGCTCTGGAAGGAGGAGCTCACGTCCACCTTTATATCCAGTTCCATTGCTTTATATCCATTTTCTTCATGTGTTCAATCCATAAACACAAGCCTGTAGAACAAATGGCTGCCAATCTCTTTGTGAAAATAAAATCTCATATTTAATAACAACGCTTTAAGATCTCAGCAATGGGGCTCATGGGAAACAGAAAATGCGGAGAGGCAGCAGGTAGTGAAAACAACATGGGATATGGAGTCCAAGAGCCTAGATTTGAAACTAACCTTCTTTACCTACTTTCTCTGATTTTTTACTTTATTATCTTTAAAATTAGAAATAAGAAAAATAGCTATAATAAGGGGGTTCTTATAAAGTTTGAACAAAAATTTAAGCTAAAACTACAGCAAATTATGAAAATGCTCTCACAAATAGCAATTATTTATAGTATTAAATTTCATTATATGTGTTGGACTGTGTCAATGAAGATGACATATCTATTATTTTTGACTGATAATTTTTGGACTGTTCCTAGCTTTCTGCAATATTCAGTAGGTTCTCTTGGCTTGGTTTTCAATGACTAGTATTTGACCATGAAACAAGGTAAATCTCATGTGCCCTAAACCCAGAGAGAAACCCTTCACCTTAACCTCCTTAATGCCACGCTTTATGGCATACATCACCCCACGTTACAACCAAATGGACCTCAATTATGTCTAAAGGCACAATTTACACTAAAAGGAAAACCAATGTTGTCTATTGACTGGAATCACAATCCAATATATATTAGTTTGCCAAGGCTTCTATAACAAAGTAGCGCAGACTGAGTGGCTTAAACAACAGAAATTTATTTTCCCACAGCTCTGGAGGCCAGGAGTCCCAGATCAAGATGTCGGGAGAGTTGGTTTCTTCTGAAGCCTCTCTCTTTGGCTTGCAGACAACCACCTTCTCCTTGTGTCCTCACGTCAGCTTCCCTCTGTATGCGTCTCTCTCCAAATCTCCTCTTTTTATAAGGATGTCAGTCATATTGGAGTAGGCCCCAACCTGGTGACCCTGTTTTAACTTAATTACCTTTTTAAAGACCCTATTTCCAAATATTGTCACATTCTGAGGAACTACGGGGTTAGGACTTCAACATATGAATTTTGAGAGGGCAAAACTCAGCCCATAACACCATACATAAGCCCATTATCTCTAGTTAACTTTAATGGGATGGAAATGACAATATCCTTACGTGTCTCCTTTTTACATTTAAATAAAAGTAGTGTTTTAAGCATGTCCTAGAAGTGGTCTTGACCACCAGAGGGCTCCTGTATTTATACAATGAAACATAATTAGAATGACATGTTCAAAATTAAATATAGATTATGAAAGTTAAATATTGATGTCTGTGCCTCCTCAGTGAATCAACCTATAAGCATCTATTAATTAACCTGGTGATGATGATGATAATAGTCGCACTTATTCAGTGGCAATGATGTGTCACTCACCATACCAGGTGCTTTACATATATCATCCAAATTAATAGCCTCAACTCCCTTTTATATTCAGTGTTTTTATAATCTCAATATTACAAATGAAGAATCTAAGACTTTGAGAGGTTAAATAATGACACACAGCTAGCAAGTGGCTAAGTAGAAATATGAATCACTAGCATTATCAATACCAGTTGCATTTATAGCCCTTGGAAGACAGTTCCTAATTAGCTTTGAGAGGTTTGTGGACTTCCTGAAATACACACAAAAAATGCAGAAATGAAAGGTCCAAATTTGCTGTCTGGTTAAGAAGCTCGGCATTTATCTGTAGTCTAGGAAATGTTGATTATTTATATATAACAAAGAGTCAAGGTGGCGCTAATCTACCCTCCACCCTTTTTGTTTTCAGCGCTTGACTCATAGCCCCCATAGTTCCTCCTAAAAGTTTCTCTAGCAGATGGATGAGTTCTATTATCCCTTTAGTTTTATCAATTGTTTTGTCCTGAGTGTACCGGGCTGAGTTTTCTCTCCCTATTAATCAGGACTCTTGGTTGCAAGTGATAGAAATACAATTCACATCAGGTTAAGACCCAGGAAAGGTGGAGCTGCTAGCAGGGACCTCAAACCAGGGACCTGAACTCTATCAAGACCCTGGTTATCTTCTCTCTGTGTGTCCACTTCATTGTCTCCCACCACAGATGGGCTTTTTCCATGTGGTAGTAGCCTAGCCATAACTGTTTTAGGTTTACACACTCACAGTCTTGGGGCCAGAGAAAGAAAGAGAGTTCTTCCTTCTCAGCTCTATTTAGAAAAATCCAAGGGCAAGACTGATTAGCCTGACTGGAATTATGCACCTACCCCTTTAGTAATCACCGTGTCCAGGGAAAAGTGGTACCATGGATGTCCAAGCCTCATTTACATGCTCTTGTCTCTGACTAGGTAGGTGGGATATCATGAAGGGTGGCTCCCAAAGAATCACATGGATGGGGTTAGAAAGGAGCAGACCCCCAAGGAAAAGCCATACTATTCATGGGAAAAAAGGTGGAGATGGGTCCACAAATATTTACATCTAAGATCTACCACTGCAATGACTTTAGCCAGCAGAGGCAATCCTTTTTCCTTTCTGACTCAGAAAAAAGAGCATAGCAGAGCTGGGTGTCCTGCAAGAGCCTGGACCTAGAATTAAGTGTCAAGTTGACCCTGGCTCCTGAATTTACAGAATTGTTGATCGTCATGCCCAGCAAAATTGAGCACTCTTCATGAATTTTAGTATTTTGTTTATCTTAGTAACCCAAAGTGCAGTTGTTAATTATAAAGAACATTCTTGTTCTGTGAGGTCTATAAACAACAAACATCCATTGTTTATTGACACAGTGACTGGTATGGATGGACTCATTTTTTCTTGGGCATATTCTTTAGTCCCTGAGGGTCACCGTGCCCACCTCCCCAACTGAAGTGGTTGTGGGGACTTTACAAGAGACCTTGGACATAAACACTCTTTGTGAGAGAAAGTAGAGGGAAGAGGGAACGCCCCATGTGAGCTCTGCCTGCCCTAGTCTTCCAAATCTAACATTTTATTTCTTCTCCCTTCTCCACATCCAGCTATTTCAAGTCTTGGGATCTTTTCCTCAGAAGACTCCTAGTCCCTCTGAGCTTGTGTTAAGTCCTCTCCACTATACTTCTGGGAGTAATGGTTAGAGAGGAGCTGCTAGATCTTTCAGTTTTAGCTTTGATTCTTGCCCTATGCTTTGCCATTTGCTTTTGGCCAAGTCAGCCTTCACTCTAGTTTCTATAAATATACAATTAGGTAATAAGCCAACCTTTCTCCAAGATTTACTGTAAATATACATGAAACAATATTTGTGATTCCATATGGTGCTATGCTGTATGTGTAAAGGGCTCAACAAATGCTAACAGGAAATACATGCAATGTTAGAATAACGTATGAGAATAACCAGTTATTGAAAAGTTAATATATGCCACCATTCTACTAAGCATTATCTCAGTTGAGCCTGATAGGAACTGTAAATGATAGATATTATTATTTCTGTTTCACAGATAAAGTTACTGAATGCCCATTGTCACCCAGTTAGGATGCTGCACAGCCAAGATTTGAACTCATATCTCACTGACACCAAAACCCTAGGACATAGCAAGCCCTCAAGACTTCTAAATAAATCCAAGACTACTACAGCCTTGTTATAAAGCTCTTCACTGTCCTATGTATTTAGTTATACTTGTGATCTCTTTGACTCGACCTATTTACTGTAGTATTGTTTTGTATCCCATCTTTTGTGATGGAAATCTCACACACACACATTCTTGGATGTGTGAGGAAAATAATTAGGTCCAGACAGATTACAAACCAGCCTGTTTTTTTAAAAATTTCAGAACATTATCTGGGATTAGAAGTTGGACACACAGACATGATATGTCATATTTAGTGTGATGGATGTTTTTCTATGGGATATGACATGCCTTTTTACAGTTTCCCCTACCCTATACTAGCTTGCCCACTCCAGTTTTTGAGGCTAGGAGTTAAGTCTTTCTTTGTTCTCAGCCTTCCCTGCCCCATCCTTGGAACACCAAAGGAAAAGGGTCAGAAACACTTCACAGTTTCGTTTTTTTAAAGGTTGTTGATGCTACATTTTTCAATGGCATATTTCATCAGTTATAAAAGTAGTGAACAGTTGAAGTAATCTAAACTGTGATTTAAATAGTGGCTGTGCATCTCATTAACAAGATGATCTTTGCCTAAGTCGAAAGGTTTGAATAATTCCCCCATCTCATTTTCATGTTGTTTAAGTTTTGGCTTCCAGGAACTTTAGACAAAACATACACACAGGGTGGCATATCATACGGCAAAATGAGCTACAGGTCGTATATGCCAGAAGTCTGAGGGAAAAAAAAATCAAATGAAAACAAGTGTGTTGGGCCAAATAATAAGAAATAAACAGAAATGAAGTAAAGTCACAAACCCAGCCAGAAAAGAAACAGAAACCCCATAAGAAAACACACTTAAGGAAATCAACAAAATGTGTAGCCAAACGGACATCAGGAAGGTTGTTCCCAGATGGCCATCTCTCCTGGGCAGTCTTCCCCTTGGGAATGGAAAGTCTTTAGCAGGCAGCCAGGCTCCATGCTTTGGGCCCAGAGCAGGGCATTGCCTGTGGAAGGGCCTGGGCCTTGTTAACCTTTGGCAGCTTTTAGTAAGCAGAGGGGAAAGGATTCTTTCCTCAAAGCCCAGCCCTTCCTGAGGAGGCCTCATGGCTGAGGCTCCAAAGTACAGGGTTGAGGAAGTGGGGAATGAACTAGAAGAATGAAGGGCCTCCCCACTTCCCAAAGAAAACAAGATGCTCAGGAGACAAAACAGCATGTGTTGAAGACCATGAACTTTGTAGTTCACAGCACCGGGTCTGGGTCCTACCTTCCTGTTCATTCTGTGACCTGAGGTGATCATTGCCACTCTTGTATCTCAGTTTTCTCATCTATGAAAAGGGACATGATAATAGCACTTATCTAACAAGGTTCCAGGGGAAATAAATGAGATAATGTAGATAATCACTTAGAATGGTCCTCAAAGTGGTATCTGTTGTTATGTTAGTTAAGGTGTCTGTTATGTTAATGACTGGATGGGGGGAGCAGGAAAGGGGTTAAGGGGTTAACCAGAAGACAGAGGAAGTCCTATGAGGCAATGAAGGAATACTGGCTTGCCCAGGAATCTCTGTCCTTGTGAACAGTTTAGTTGTAGTCTTCTTATTTGAAGTTTATGAGTTCTAAGTTTTTCTGAGGAGTGAATCCTCTAGGATCTTCCCAAGAACAAATTTGCCCTTCCTGGATGTCCTCAGAATTGTCTGAAACAGATTCTCACACAAATATGTAGATCAGGTATGGTATGGATTTCTCCATGACTGAACCCAAAGATCCTGGCAGCCCTGGAATTTCCTGGGTACCACGAATTGGGTCCAGCAAACCAACCACCCAGCATGGCTGGCTGCAGAACAGACACATGCACGAGAGAATGGAAAATAACCACCACTCCTGCGGGGTTTCCCTGAGCTTATCTGAAACTTCACGGTCTCCAATGGCTGAATCAACACGCAGTACAGGGATATAAGGAAAATAAAGATAAAGTAAAGAAAATAAATATTCAGTCTGCCTTAATCTTAGCCAATTCCCAAAAGGTCTATTCACATACCCATTTGTCTCAATCGTCTAGTGACAGAGGGGACACTGTTCGCTCAAACTTGGTGACTCCACCGTTGGTGAAATATCAGAGGTTTTTCCCTTTCCTTCCTTTTATAGGAATATGGCTGCTATCTTAGTTAAGTTTAGATTATTCTCTGTCAAGCAGGAATATTACAGGGGGGTGTATGGACAGTTTGGAGTCCAGTTTTTAAAGTTCCATATTATATATCCACCTTTTGTCTTAGAGATTGTTGGATGATCAAAAATTATTTCATGCTGCACACAGTATGGGTCATGTGGACATTTACCTTCAAATGTAGCATTCTTAACAGCCGTTTGTGGTGAAATTGTTAGATAAGTGAATTTTTTCCTTCACAAAAACGTACGGGTCCTGAGTCCCAGTCCCTCAAGGCCAGGAGATACTTTGGCAAGCTGATGACTAACTAATCCAATCAATGAATTCCTGCTAGTGTGTTAATGTCCATAATGAATTCGTGTATAATCACTCTTAGGGAATATATTTCCATTTTAACAGGAACTTTCTGAGGTCTTGATGGCTTAAATTAACTTAAATGAGGGGGGAGATATTTGTACATCCATTTGGGGCACTGACTATTGCCTTGATGATGCTGATTGTCCGCAACCATCAAACATCTTGATGTGTCTTAGAACAGGGATCCCCAGCCCCCTGTTAGGAAGCTGGCTGCACAGCAGGAGGTGAGTGGCAGGCGAGCAAATCTTCCTCTGCCGCTCCCCATCGCTTGCATTACCGCCTGAGCCATCCCCCACCCCCATTCGTGGAAAAATTGTCTTCCACGAAACCAGTCCCTGGTGCCAAGAAGGTTGGGGACCACTGGCTTAGAAAAAGCATCTGTTGCACCCCTGGATTGGAGGGTATGGTTGGACAACATCAATGATAGCCTGGCAGCTCTACAGAAAATAATTCAGAAGCTCGGTCTTTTCAGGCTTGAGCTATTTTATTTATATTGTCAGAGACTTGTGGAGTTACTGCTCTAAGGGTGGCCTTGAGGATATTAACATATTCACCACTAGAATTGAGAAAATCAACCCTAGTCTGTCAACAGCTAGCTTTGTGGTCCTGGGAGAGTCCCTTCAGCTCTGCACCTTGATTTCTTCTTTTTATAATTAGAAGAGTTGGATTAGATGATCTGTAATGTTCTTATAAGGTTGCAAGTTCTATAATTCTAAAATCCATCAGTGAAGTCTGCCAGGGTGTTGACTGTCTAAGTGTTGAATGCTGATGTATTTTCAGCGAGGTTACTTCAGGGCATTGTGGTAATATCTCACTGGGGACATTGTTTTTTGTCTGAAGATTGATATCTTGCTACAGAGGGTTCTTTTGCATTGCTCCAAGTGCTGCGTTACAAACCTATAAACAGTGTCTTAATAGTTTTATCTTTCCAAGGACCATTGGATGTTCAGTATTTCTTATACACATCTTCAGTGTACTTATTTTAGTTTCACTTGATTACAATCCAAAGTTTTTTTGGTTAGAATATTTGTCTTGATGCTTACTTTAGCCAGTGATTTTGTCTGTCCAGTTTGGAAAGCCATAGTGTTGAACAACTGCATGAGATATACACTTATAGTTTTTCAAAGTCGATCCTTCCATGTTATGTATCTTACCCCTGGAACTCTCAAGGTAAGTAGTCTCCTGACAATTCCAAACATCATGGGATCTCCCAACATGGATCATGCCCCTATAAGTGTGATTTCAGACAATTGTTTTCTCTAGCAATTCCACTTCTGGGGTTGTAGCCAAAAGAATTGAAAGCAGGGTCTTGAAGAGATATTGTACACCCAGGTTCATAGCAGCTTTATTCACGATAGCCCAGAGGTGGAAACAACATAAGTGTTCACCTATGAATGAATGGATAAACAAAATGTGCTATATCCAGACAATGGAATATTCTTCAGCCTTAAAAAAAGGAAATTCTGACACATGCTACAGCATGGATGTATGAGGACATTATACTGAGCGAAATAAACCAGTCACAAAAAGACAAATGCTGCATAATTCCACTTACTTATATAAGGTATTTAGAGCAGTCAGGCTCATAGAAATAGAAAGTAGAAGAGTGGTTGCCAAGAGCTGGGGGGAGGGGAAAATGGGGATTTGCTGTTTAATGGGTACAGATGTTCAGTTTTGCAAGATGAAAAGTTTCTAGAGATTGATTGCACGACATGTGAATATAGTTAACACTACTGAACTGTATACTTTAAAATGGTTAAGATGGTACTTTTATGTTTTGTGTATTTTACCAAATTAAAAATAAGATTAAAGTCTAAAAAACTTAATTGTTTTCTGCGACTACTTCAAGTTCAATAATTCTGCCACAAGGACTCACGAGTTTGCTGTTTAGGCAAGTTGTTGGGAGCTGTGTCTGGCCCCCTTGTTCTTGGTAGCCTGTTTACGATAAGCCACCTGGGTAATATATTCTGAATGTCAAGTTGAGCTCACAAGTTCGGTGTTAAGTCTCAGCTGTACAGATCTTGTATTTTTCCCTATTTAGCTCAAGGGATTGCACCTTTGGGGATAAGGCGTATCCCAAGAGTGCTAGATATTCTCCTGAAACTTTAAGTATCATTTTCGGAGCTAAGCAAGTAACTCTTCTACTGGAAACACGGACATAGCAATCACCCAAATTGCCCCTCAGAGACTTCAAGGATGGCATTTTGTCTGCCTGTCTCATTCACTTTTTTCACGCATATCTGATGCTCAATAAATTTTGAAGTATGAAAAGAAATGTCCCCCAGGGTCAGCTTCAAGGGTGTGCAATCTGTGTAGTTATACAGAGACCCACACTCAGAAAGCTCCAGAACTTTGGTTTAATGCCCTGCTGTCACTTTCTTGACCTTCTTAATAATTTTACTTTTCAACTTGTGGTTCTTTTTTTAGTGAAATCTGATGGAACAAGGGATCATGAGTGTGAGTAGAGAAGATATTAGTGATATGAGTATCCGCTGTTCCTTGCTGCCCCTGCGTATACCGTTCGTGATGCCCCATGAGCACAGAATTCCAGTGGACCATGATGTGAGTTCAGGGAGATGCCAAGTGTGTTCATCTGTAACTGAGTAAGTGGGGTAGCTGCTAGCTCTGTGAGGTGATGCTTTCCATTTGGACCAGAACTGTGTTCAATTGCAGGATGAAGGCAATGGTGTTCTAAGAAACATGAAGGAACAAGGAAACCTATCAGGTTCTTTCTTACTTGTGTTACTTCCTTGTATTAGCCAACCACTCACACAGAAAAAGATGAGATAGAAGGAAAGAGAAAAATAGGGCAACCCATAATTCTTTCTCCTTCCAGTGCTTCCTTACTCATCAGAAGCCAAGATTGGGAGTGTTTTTTTCTTTTCTTTTCTTACTGAAGTATAGTTGAATATAATATTTACACAAATTACAGGTGTACAATACAGTGATTCACAAATTTTAAAGGTTATACTCTATTTATAGTTATTATAAAATATTGGCTGTATTCCCCATGTTGTACAATGTACCCTTGTAGCTTATTTTATACTTAACAGTTTGTATCTGTTAATCCCCTACCCCCGTATTGCCCCTCCCCACTTCCCTCTCCCCACTGGTAATCACTAGTTTGTTCTCTATATCTGTGACTCTGCTTCTTTTTTGCTATATTCACTAGTGTGTTGTATTTTTTTAGATTCCACATATAAGTGAGATAATACAGTATTTGTCTTTCTCTGACTTATTTCACTTAGCATACTAATAGAATGTGTGCATATGAAGAAGTGAAATAAAAACAGTTAGATTCGTTTTGTGCACTATTTCTACTGTTCTGGTGAGGACAAAATACCCATGTATGTATGAGCTAGGGAATCTGAATTTCAGTAATTTCACCTGTGGGTTAAATGGTCTTATATTTGCATTTATAACTGGCATTGTGCAGTATAAGATTAATGGTAAATTCATGCTAATAATTTAAAATTTTAATTTTTCTTTACTTAGAATGACATTAAATAGCAAATGAAAAACATCAGGACAAGACAAGAGAGAAACTGCAGAAGAAAGGAAAAGGTTTTATATTTTGGTACCTTGAATGGCACCATTCTTCCTGCTTTTTAAACAAGGGGACCTGTGCTTTCATTCTGTGCTGGGCCCCGCAAATTATGTAGCTGGCTCTGATGTCCCCTACGGTATTTGGCTAGAGTGTGTTTCAGGGAAGTGGGTAGAATTGTCAAAGGGCCTCTGTGTTCAAGGGGTCTTGAAATTAAATTCATGTCTCTGGTTCCAAGGACTAAAAAAAACCACAAGACATAGTCCTTGCAAGTTTGTTCTTTGTTTTTGTTCCTCACCCATACTGGATGTGTGGTCAGGCCTGAGGGATTTGAATGAACCACTCACATCCTTAAAGGTTGCAATGACAATCACTTTTGTTTCTGTAATATTTACCAATGGCACCTGTGCTAATAGTTACGTGTGAAATTAAGTCAGGAACAGATGGAGTTCTAAGGCCAACTGTGGCCAGTCATGGAAAACCTGCCCTCCTTAAATAGCCTCTGGTGTAATTGTCTGCCCACACTCTGCCCACTTTTCAGGTTTAAATACAAGGCGACATTTGGTATGCATTTCCTGTAATAAAGAAACATGTGATGATTATTCCCAAGATGTTATTTTTAAGACTGTTGTTAACTTTGGTCTGTCTTTGGTTTCTCAGTTAAGGAAAAAGCAACTTGACTCAAAGCATCTTTGATTCAAGCTGGGCAACATCAGCAGAGTAAGTCTCCTGAAAAAACATGAATGAGGACACATCCCCTGCACCCATTTTGTAGACAGTGAGGTATAAAATAAGTTAGTGACTCCTGGGAGAGATCAAATCTTACAATGCCATGTACAACACTGGGAATGCAACTAACACATGAGGCTCTCTGTTTCTATAACAGTCGTAAATAAATATATAGTTATTTGAATATACCATTTCGAGGATAGGCAGGCACCTGCAGCCTTGGTTTTTCTTGCTTTTTTTTTTTTTCTTGGTTTCTACTTTTAGTATTAAAAAAATAACTTGAAAATCAATCACGTTGAAAGGTAATAGCTCATTTTTTCTCTCAATATGAAGGAAGGAAAGACAACATAGATTGAAGCCATTAATTAAAAGAATAAGACAATGTTTACATTTAAATTGGGAAGGGGTTTGTAATAGAAAAGAAGTCTACGGTCACGGAGTCGGAACATAGTTGAGTCTGATTCATGCTTAGGTCTTCTGTCTTGTGCCCAATGCTTGTCTTAAGAGATGGGTGCCAAAATAAACAACGAGAAGGGTTCAAGTAGAGGCTAACGCTCCCTGGGGAATGCTAAGAAATGCCCTGCAGTCTCATTCCCATTAGCAGTGAGGTGGCGCCTAGAGGGTGAAAAAAGACCTGGGCTCACTGCAATTTCCAGGAAGGCTTTGAATCTATGAAAATAATTGCAATCCATTCACTCAGCCCTGGAGTGGACATTCCCAGATAAGTGTGTTTGAGATGAGGTGCAGTTTATTTAAGAAGGTATCTGGCCAAGGTTAAGAGTGAGGCAGGGCCTCTTTAAATCTGTATTGTATCTATAAAATCCAGCCAATGTTCATAATTAGTGTTAGGTTAAACCATATGAAAATGCTGATGGAGATCTCGTATGGTTCGACTTAATACTTAAACATTTCTCCTTGCTATTTTCTACTTGCTATTTTCGCAAAAGGATACCTTTATGCTGAAAAGGGAAATGTATTCGGATTGTACTCTATTTCTGCTCCCCCTGTGTTAATTGTGCTGGTGGTAAGGTGAGTAGTTTTTCTCATACAGTCTTATCCTAAGTCTCATATGGTTCTGTGTCACCCTTTCAGGCCATTCTGGTATGTAATGATCAGTTGTAGGATATATTGCAAATAATTTATTGTTAATAATAGCTAAAGTGCTGACATCTGTGGATTTTTAACTTTTTTATTTTGAATAAAATAAACCAGAATTAATGTTATGCCTATAATGATGATACTCTCAACCAATTGCACAATAGGCTTTCTTGAGTGAAGGAGAAAAGGCTACCTGCGGAGTGATGCCCATGGTAGAGAGTCACACATGTGACCCTCATATGATAAGAGTTATGGCAGAATAATCTTGGAAACAGTATGATGCTTGCCCCAGTGGTACAGTGTCAGAGATATAAGTATGATGGTGGTTTGCATTAAGAAGAGAGAGATGGGAATGGAGCAAAGAAGCTTGGATTGAAGTCTCCAGAAGTAGACTCTGCCGGAAGGATTTGTGCGCAAGTGGATTTTTCAGGAAACTCCCAGAAGAAGTCAGTAAGGAAGTGGAGGAAATAGAACAGTGGAGAAGCCAAGCAAGGTGGGTTTGTGGGCAAAGTCCCATGGAGAACAGCCGCCCTTGATCCTGTGGGGAGGTCTGACGAGTAGGTTATACCTCAAAGTCGGCTCAACTCAGGGCAGAGAGGCTGTACTTTCATACTCTCATACCTGTTAGTCTTTAGCTAAGGTCTGGTTGGGCAGGGTGTGGGTTGAAGCTGGGAAGGATGGAAACTCCTAGACACTTCCAGTTGTCATATTTGGGCAAAGCCCTTCAGTAGTTGGAGGATCGTCCTTTGAAGAAGAGTCACAAGGCCATTATTGGCAAAAGCACAGCACAGCCAGTAGCTAGGCACATGGGCATAAGAAAAAGGGCTTGAGGGGATCTCTGATTACCCACAGTGTCTGCTACACATCTGAATTCAGAAATACACCATAAAGAAAAAGGAAAAGGGCACAGCTCTAAGGAGTGTTCTACAATGCCCAGGGTGCTACAGAACTTGTGCTGTGTCAATCATGTCCTCACAGAAAAAAAATATTTTCAGTCAATCCACTTTGCTCCACTGCCATCACTACCACCTTAATGCAAGCCACTGTCATCTCTCACCCTACCTAGCTGCCAGGCATCTACTCTTGCTCCCCTATGTTCATTCTCTACACGATAGACACGCTGATTTTAAAAAATACAGTGGTGATGCCTGGGGATGAGAATGAGTTGAGTTTGAGACATTTCAATCAGCCCGTAATCATCACTAAACCTGCCTCCTCTCCACATCCTTTGGTAGACGCAGTGGACGTTTTCTCAACTTTATGCAGTGGTATGCAGCTTCATGGTACCTCTCATCTCCCCATGCCCACCAACCCTCCTCACCTCCCTCCAAATAACTCCCCTTGTAAGCATCTTACCACTTTCAAATTCTTTCCATGTAGAAATTCTGAATCACCAAAGTTAAAATGTAAACCTGGTCGTGTGGCTCCTGTCCAAGTGGTGTTTTTTCCCTTCCACTAATGTGCCAAACTCCCTCTCACCCGACTGTCTCTGCCTTTGCTATTTCCTCTGTCCCGAACTCTCATCCTCTTTCTCCAATTTGGTTTCACCTCAAATGTCCCCTCCTCAGAGAGGTAGTTCTCCATAATCCTTTGACCACTACCTCTGTCCAGCCCCCTTCGAACATGTTACACTGTTTGATTTCCTTCACAGAACTTACTGCTAGCTTGCCCATGGATTCGTTTGTTTATTGTCTGTCCCCCTGGCCAGAGTGTAAGCTCCAGGGGGCCTTGTCTGCACAAGGTCTGTAGACCTCTATAGTCGTGCCTGGCACAGCTATAATAGGTGCTCATGAAATACTTGCTAAATCTGAAGTCAGGCTACCAAAGAAGCATTTATTTCCAGGCCTGGACAAAGATTTCACAAGCTTTATCATCAAATCTGTGAGAAATCATTTTTACCACAGCATTTCAGATGCAGGTAGATAAAGAAGGATGAGTCCTTCTTAGAAGTCTTTTGACAAAGGTAACTGGACATAATTGGATTCACCAACTTCCACACACCCTGCTGGTCTGAGCCTACCTAGAGAATGGTGTTTATTTCCAATGGTCACGCTTTGTAATAGGAAAGGTGTCCACAGTCATGTAGCTGAGTAGAGTCAGCCAACAGGCTGCGGCTGCCACATCTTTAGAATCCACTGCCACATTCACACTTTGGCATGACTGAGCGCAGCAGGGGTACTACCGTTGGGCCGTTTCAGCCTAACATGGGGCACCTCTTACAGGAAAACTTTATTCTAACTCTCTCCATCTGCTGAGACTTTCTCAGAGCTGCGCTGCAGTCTGTGGCTCCTTCTACCCAATATTCCTTCCTTCCCGCTCTCCCTTCATAGGTATAAAAGCCGCCTCTTGGTCTAAGCCTCTCCCCACCTACTCCTGTTCCCTTTCTTTTTTTGCTTTCACACAAATTTCCCTCAATAAATCTCTTGCACAGCGAATCTTACCTGAGCAGCTGATTCCTGAAGGACTCAAACTGTCATAGAAAGCCTAAATCTTATGGAAAGAACGTATCGATCCTGCGTATGCAATCATCTGTAGAGCTGAAAATATCCATTCGCTTTCTTTTTCTGCATCAATGAAAGTACACTAATATTAAGATCCTTGAAAATCAGGGGTCCTGAAACACATTTTTTCTCCTATCTGGGATCCCAGTATGGTAGAATTGCTCTAAATTAATTCAGTGAGAATCAATGGTTGTTCGGCTGATAGAAAAAATTGGTTCAATCTGGGAATCCTAAAAATGATTTGTACATTTCTGAAGCTTTTTATTTTAACTCAAAACATATAAATTTGCATTAATCCCCCAATCCTTTGATGAAGGACCAAGGCTTTTTCTTGAGTGTCTCTCTCCTTGCACAAACCACATTCTTCTTTAATCTCCACTTGTTTCTTTAAAGTGAAGCAGGAACTAAAAGATACCTGTCATGCAATCAGAGTGCAAAACTTTTTCATATTTTCCTTAAATTTCTAAAGTTATATAAAAAAATCACGTTGCCTTAATTAAGAATCTGAAGAGACTCCAACTTTGCAACTTTCTTTTTATGCTCATATTTAATCAAATGTTCATGTTTTTGACCAAATCACAGAAATATAATATCCTGACATGAATAGGATGGGCAAGAACCATCACTGAATCTTGGTATGAATCAACACCATGGGTGGGACCAAAAGTGTGGGATAGTGCTGGGCTCAAGGCTGAGGCAGCAATGAATGTCTTTTATAGATGAAACAGAGAGCATTGGTTAATTTGGAAAGTTCACTAAGGAGTGGTCGATCAAGAGGACTTTTACTACATGATGCTTGATATAAAATGCTTTAAATTTTTAATGGGGAATTCCCTGGCGGTCCAGTGGTTAGGACTCTGTGCTTTCATTGCCAAGGGTGTGGATTCAATCCCTGGTTGGGGAACTAAGATCCCGCAAGCCACGTGGCGTGACCAAAAAAAAAATTATTAATGATATTATTTCTGTAGTTCCTTTGGCTCCCTGAGCTGCCTCCATTAGAGGCGGACAGTGATTGATGCTGACTCTATAGTACTAGAACATTCTTTTACACTAGTTAGTCTTGTTCTTTTTTGGCTCATGAATTCTGTTGGAAATCTGATGAGTTATAGATCGTCTTCTAAGAAAGATGTACATTCACACACACACATACAAAATTGTAGATGGGGTTCTGTCCCTGAATCTCATTTGAAAACTCCTTACTCATAAATTCCATATGCTAGAGACTGAATGTTTTTGTACCACCATCACCCCCAATTCATATGTTGAAAACCTAATCCCCCATATGATAGTACTTTGAGATGGGGCCTTTGGGAAGTGATTAGGTCATGAGGGTGGATCCCTCATGAATGAGATTAGTGCTCTTATAAAAGAGATTCCAGACAGCTCCCTTGCCCCTTTCGCCATGTGAGGGCACAGTGAGATGGTGCTGTCTGTGAGGAAGCAGGCCCTCAACAGATACCACATCTTCTGGTGCCTTGATCTTGGACTCTTCAGCTTCCAGAACTGTGAGAAATAAATGTTTGCTGCTTATAAGCCATCCGGTTTACGGTATTTTCATTATAGTAGCCCAAACAGATTAAGACACCATATTGCATTATTAAAACATACAGAATAAAATAGACAGTACACTAGCTTGTCACTTTCTAACCGAGGAAATAAAGCATGGACTGTATTTGCCTGATAAGATTGATTCATCATAAATGTCACTGTCTAACTCTTGGAAAAAGACACACCCACATGCACACTCACATTTGCTTAGTTCCCACAGAGAGTGGCAAGAGTCATGCCAATCTGATTCATCTTTCAGGAAGGAAGAGGGAAGTGCAGTGTAAAGCCACAAGCAAGGCCGCAGAGAAGACTTGGTCCTGGAGAGCAGCAGAGGTTGGGGCCATCCAAGGGCAGAGCAGTGGTTGTCAGTTGAGTAAGATTGTGTCACTGAACCCCAGATGGACACAGCCTAACAGGGCCTTGGAGATCATCCAGGCCAACTCATTCCATAACTCAGTCCCATCAGATGCAGACTATTACAGAGTTACAAGCAAGAGACCATTCTCTCAAACCTACTATTAACTCTAGGAGGAGCAAGAATTGCTTTCCTGGCTTTGATTAGCATGCAGGTAGTTGGCGCCAAGTGTCTTCCTCCTTGTCCTGAAGATAAAACTTGAAGGCATCATGGTTAGTGCCTACAAGTTAGTGATAAAAGCTGCGTGGGAACTCAGCCCTTCTCCTTCTCTTTCCATGTTCTTGCTACCAAATCCCACTGCTCCAGGCCTTGAAGATGCTTTTGCAGTTTAGCTAATCTTATTAAAATGATTTGAATGTAAAAACATTTCAAGGACATTCTCATTCCATCCACACTCTCCTCACTTGTTCCTCTGTTCAGGAACAGCTTTGAGGCCTCAGGCATAACTTCCCAAATCACAAATGACATTACTGCTTCTATTTCACAGGCCTGACAGATCCATCTGAACGATGTTGAGTTCCATTTCATAAGAGCCGCTACTAACTTTGTACAGGGTGCCAAAACCCCAAAGTCAAGTGGTTAACACTTGCAGTCAAGTACAAGGCAGCTTAAAAGTGGTTAGGATTGCCTCCTCCTTTTGCTATCTTTTTCTAGGGCATTGAAGTGTGACTCATTCATTTATAGACTAACTTAAAATGAACAAGCGATTATGTACAAAGTGAGGTGATAATTGGTAGAAACCTTCTTTCTCAAGTACCAATCCTTGAGCTGAATAAAGACCTGATTTAGGAGTAGGCATAGAGGAAGCCCAGTGGTAGAAGGAAAGGAGACTTTTATTTGTGCTTTTGGCCACAATGGAAGGAGGATAAAAATGGGGGTTGTGGTAGGTGGAATAATGCCTCTCCCAAAGATGTCCATGTCCTAATTCCTAGAACCTGTGAATATGTTATGTTAGACGACAAAGGGGAATTAAGGTTGCAAATAGAATAAAGGTTGCTAATCGGCTGATCTTAAAGTGGAAAGATTATCCTGGTTGGCCCAATGTAATCACAAGCGTCCTTAAAAGTGGAAGAAGTGGGAGGGAGACGCAAGAGGGGGGATATGGCGATATACATATACGTATAGCTGATTCACTTTGTTATACAGCAGAAACTAACACACCATTGTAAAGCAATTATACTCCAATAAAGATGTTAAAAAAAAAAGTGGAAGAGGGAGGCAGAAGGGGAGAGTCAGGGAGATGTGACCATGGAAGAGGTCTGAGTGATGTGATGTGAGAAGGACCTGACCTGTAGTTGCCGGAGGAAGGGGCCATAAACCTAGGAATGCGGGTGGCCTCTAGAAGTGAGAAAAGACAAGGGAATATATTTTTTCCCTAGAACCTCTAGAATGAATGCAGGGCTGGTCACATCTTGATTTTAGCCGTGAGACCCATGTCAGACTTCTAGCCTGTAGAACTGTAAGAAGAAATTTGTGTTAAGTCACTAAGTTTGTGGTAATTTGTTACAGCCACAGATAGAAAAGTAACATGGAAGTGATGAAAGTAAGGGTGAAGGAGATGTTCCTGTTTTAGGTATGTTTCAGGCAGGCTGCTGCCCCCAAGAGAACTGAGGAAGATATACCAAGAGTTGAGGGCCCACAGGCAAAGGTGGCTATGAGGCTAGAAAAATTGGAGGAGAGACGCAGAAGGAGCTTGGGATAGGGGGCAACCCTTGGAGATTCAAGGACCCTAATCAGGAGTGACCTCCAATGACCAGGGGACAGCTAAATAGATATGGAAACCAGCAGATATAATGATTCTTATGTGCTACTAATTCACTTCTTTCTCTCACTTTGGTTAAGAATCAACATGCAAAGTAGAAACAGCCCTGACCTTAATATTCTCTTGCCAAAGAGTTACACAAGAAACAATATACTTTTACAAGCATAAAAACACGAACTGAGGAGTACAAGTTACACAGTGTGGAAGAGATGGTTAGCTGTCCCCCATATTTGTTTTTCTCTTCTTCCATCCTAATACAGTTTTTAAGCTGGCACAGGGTGACCCAGGCTTACTTGCTTAGGGGTACAGCCGTGTGACTAAGTTGTAGCCAATGGCATGTGAATTGATGTGACAAGTGGACACTTGTAAAAAGAAGAGTTGTACCTGTCACTTTTCCTCCTGTCCACCGGCTGAAACGAGGATGTGGTGGCGAGTTGTCTTGGACCCTTCAATGAGGGCAACACCTGGAAATGGTGAGGCAACAAGACAGAAGAAACCTGGACCCTGACAGCTTCTCAAAGAGAGCCCCCTATGTACTTAGGTTTTATATGAGAGAGAAATAAAATTATCTCTTGCTGGATCCACTATTATTGTGGGTCTCAGTTTCCATGCCCTAAACAATACTGAATATTTCCCCAGATAAGTTGGGTTGAGGTTCTTTCAAGTCAAAATCACTGTGATTCTCTCTGGTTTGCCCAGAGGTAACTTAGACTTTCATAGGCTCTGACTTGACAAAAGAGTTTTGCCACTGTTAGTTTTCTATGGCTGTTGTAACAAATTACCACAAGTAGTGGCTTAAAGCAACACACATAAATTACCTTACAGTTATGTAGGTTAGACATCCGACTTGGGTCTTACTGGGTTAAGCAAGATGTTGGCAGAGATGTATTCCTCTCTGGAGGCTATAGAGGAGACTCTGTGTCCTTGCCTTTCCAGCATTTAGAGGCCATCCACTTTCTTTGGCTTGTAGAACCCTTCCTCTACTTTCAAAGCCAGCAATGTCAGGCTAAATCCCTCCAATGCTTCCATCTCTCTTCTGCCTCCCTCTTTGCTTTGAAGGATTCTTGCAATTACATTAAGCCAACTTATCAATCCAGGATCATCTCTCCACCTCAAGGTCAGCTGATTAGCAGCCTTAATTCCATTTGTAGCTTTAATTCCTCTTTGCCATGTGACCCACGATATTTAGTTTCTGATGATTAGGTCATGGACATCCTTGGCAGACCATTATTCTGCCCATCTCGGTCTTTTTTCCTTTTTCTTCTGTGCATTCTCCAACCTCCAAAAATTCTGTTTTATGTATATATATGTATGTTCATATGTATATACATACATCTATTTGCTTCCTCTGTCCAATGAGAGGGTCTAGAAGCAATGACACTGTAGTAGCAATTGGGTATACCTTGCATGAGAGCTTTGGTTTCTATCTCCAAAAAAGAAATCTGGACTCCTTGAAGAAATAGGTGATTCCAGGGTGGAGCAGAGAAAGTACAAGATGAATCTGGAACATCTTATTATGTCAGAAAGTAACAAAGTGCTCAAAGAGCTGTGGAGACAGGTCAAGAGGACATAAGAACTACCTTGAAAGGCCTACCATTAGCTAATCTGAGACAATTTGAGCGTAAAATAAACAATGATAATAAAGGATTATAAACTATTAAATAAAATAAGAATCCATGTGTCTAGGAAAAACTCTCCGTTTTCCTTCATTCTCACATTGAATATTTCTGACACCAGATGTGTGAGGGTTTTCCCACATTGACCAATTCTCTGACATCAGTTGGGTGCCCTAAAATTCAATTCAGTTCTGACCCTAATCAGAGTTAGTACAGACCCCGCAGGTTAAGGGCTCAGTTCCACAAGACTGCCCCCACTTCAGATGCCAATTGATAGTCCCAGCTCATCACCTGTACTGCTGACTAACCAGCTACAAATCAGAGGTTCCCATGACCCCTTCTCGGGTTTGATAACTTGCTAGATTGGCTCAGAGAATTCAGGAAAACTGTTTACTTACTACTGCCAATTTGTTACAAAGGATATTTTAAAGGATGAAAAGAGCAGCCGGATGAAAAGATACATAGAGTGAGGTCCAGAAGGGTCCCAAGCACAGGAGCTTCTGTGCCTGTGGAGTTGAGGTATGCCACTCTCCTAGCACATGAATGTGTTCACCAACCCGGAAGCTCTCCTGACTCCATACTTTTGGAGTTTTTATGGAGGCTTCATCTCATAGGCATGATAGATCATTAACTCAATCATCTCCAGCCCCTCTCACCTTCCCAGAAGATGGAGAGTGGGGTTGGAAGTCCCAAGCTTCTAATCATGGCTTGGTTTTTCTGGTAACCTGGCCCTATCCTGAACCCAAAGCAATCTACAGATTTAATGCAATCCCTATCAAAATGCCCATGACATTTTTCACAAAACTAGAGCAAATAATCCTAAAATTCACATGATGACAAAATGCCCCCAAATGCCAAAGCAATCTTGAGAAAAAAGAACAATGTTGGAGGTATAACCCTCCCAGAATTCAGACTATACTACAAAGCTGCAGTAATCAAAACAGCATGGTGCTGGCACAGCAACAGACACAGATCAATGGAACAGAATAGAGAGTCCAGATATAAACCCACACACCTATGGTCCATTAATCTATGACAAAGGAGGCAAGAATATACAGTGGAGAAAAGACATTCTCTTTGACAAGTCGTACTGGGAAAACTGGACAGCCACATGTAAAACAATGAGATTAGAATATTTCCTCACACTATATAAAAAAATTAACTCAAAATGGTTTAAAGACCTAACTGCAAGAATGGAAACCATAAAACTCCTAGAATAGAACATAGGCAGAACATTCTTTGACATAAATCATAGCAATATTTTTTTGTATCAGCCTCCTAAGGCAAAAGAAATAAAAGCAAAAATAAACAAATGGGACCTAATTAAACTTACAAGCTTTTGCATAGCAAAGGAAATCATCAACAAAAGGAAAAGATAACCTATGGAATGGGACAAAATATTTGCAAAGGTTGCCACTGAAAAATGATCCAAAATATTCAAACAGCTCATATACAACTCAATATTAAAAAACCAAACAACCCAATAAGAAAATGAGCAGAAGACCTGAGTAGATATCTTTTCCAAAGAAGACATACAGATGTTTAACTGGCACATGAAGAAATGCTCTACATTGTTAATTATTAAAGAAACACAAATCAAAACAACAGTGAGCTATTATCTCACACCTGTCAGAATGGCTGTCACTAAAAAGTCTACAAGTAAGAAATGTTGGTGAGAATGTGGAGAAAAGGGAACCCTTATACACTGTTGGTGGGAGTGTAAATTGGTGCAGCCATGATGGAAAATGACATGGAGGTTCCTCAAAAAACTAAAAATAGAACTACCCTATGATCCAGCAATACCACTCCTGGGTATCTATCCAGAAAAACTGAAAACACTAATTCAAAAAGTACATGCAGGCTTCCCTGGTAGCGCAGTGGTTGAGAGTCCGCCTGCCGATGCAGGGGACACGGGTTCGTGCCCCGGTCCGGGAAGGTCCCACATACCGCGGAGCGGCTGGACCCGTGAGCCATGGCCGCTGAGCCTGTGCGTCCGGAGCCTGTGCTCCGCAACGGGAGAGGCCACAACAGTGAGAGGCCCGCGTACCGCAAAAAAAAAAAAAAAAAAAATGTACAGGCATCCCAATGTTCATAGCAGCACTATTTATAATAGCAAAGACATGGAAGCAACCTAAGTGCCCATCAACAGATGAATGGATAAAGAAGATGAGGCATATATATACAATGGAATAGTACTCAGCCATAAAAAGAAGAGTAAAATAATGCCATTTGCAGCAACATGGATGGAACTAGAGAATATTATGCTTAGTAACATAAGTCAGATAAAGACAAATAGTGTATGATGTCACTTATATGTGGAATCTAAAAAATAATACAAATAAATGTATATGCAAAACAGAAACAGACTCACGGATAAAGAAAACAAACTTGTGGTTACCAAAGGGGAGAGGGAAAGCAGGGAGAGACAAATTAGGGGTATGGGATCAAGAGATACAAACTACCATGTATAAAATAGATAAGCAACAGGAATATACTGTATAGCACAGGGAATTACAGCCATTATCTTGTAGTAACTTATAATGCAATATAATCTGCAAAAATACTGAATCACTATGCTGTACACCTGCAACTAATATTGTAAATCAACTATACTTCAATTTTTTAAAAAAGAATGCAGCAGAATAATATTCATAGCAGCATTATTCACAATAGCCAAAGGGAGGAAAGAGATGTCCATCAATGAATGAACAGATAAACAAAATGTGGTATATACATGCAATGGAATATTATTCAGCCTTTCAAAGGAATGAAATTCTGACACATGCCGCCACATAGATGAACCTTGAAGACGTTATGCTGAGTGAAATAAGCCAGTTACAAAGGACAAATACTGTATGATTCCACTTATGAGGTACCTAGAATAGTCAAATTCATAGAAACAGAAAGTAGAATGGTGGTTGCCAGGGGCTATGGGAGGGGATAATAGGGACTTAGTGTTTAATGGGTAGCGTTTCAATTTGGAAAAAGTTCTGGAGATGGATGGTCGTGATGACTGCAGAACACTGAATGTACTTAATGCAAATGCACTTAATGCAATGTACTTAACTATATACTTAAAAATGGTTAATGTGGTAAATTTTATGTTACGCATATTTTATCACAATAATTAAAAAACAAGTAAAAGGAATAAAAGAGCCTTTCCCACTGAAGCCCTCAGTGGTGGGTCAAGAGCTTAGCATCCAACAAGACCGGAGACACAAGAGGTGCTCAGGGAATCTGTGTTAGGTGCACGAGTCAGTGGTGTCACAATATGTCTATTCTCATTTGTATTTCAAAGGAACAATCATTTCCTGAATTAGCAAACATTTTGTACTATTTACAATGCTCCCTCTTTCGTAATTTTGGACATTTGAGGATGATGTGCAAAGCTTATCGGACAGAACATTCTGATTGTTATTGTGATTGCAGTAGTGGCATAAACCACGCCTCCCTGTACTCTTGCTTTGTGTAGTCCCTTTCACATTGACCCTGGGCTTCAGCATATGACTTGCTTTGGTCAGTAGGATATTGTCAAGCTCTACACAGGCAGAGGCTTGATAAATGGTGGCACACTGAGGCTTCCCTACTTGGAAAGCTCACTCTAAGAGCCAACTGACCACCATGTAAGAAGTCTGAGATCACTACGCTGTCAGGAAGCTGAAGCGAGCCATGTGGAGCAGCCAAGGTACTCACTGTGTTAAATAAAATAATGGTCCCTGAGGAGGTCCAGGTCCTAATCTTTGGAACCCGGCAATATGTTAAACTACGTGCAATGTTCCATGTTAATGTCATACAGCCTATCCACTGTTCTGGTAGGAACAAAATGTATACATGTGTAACAGCCTGTAAAATATGAATAGAGTAATATTACTGATTTTGAATATGAATTAAGTGCTCTTGTATGTGCATTAAAAACTGGTATTGCACAGTATAAAGATAAAGGGTGAAATTCATATCAGTAATTTAAATTTTTTGGGGGGTGTACGCGGGCCTCTCACTGTTGTGGCCTCTCCCGTTGCGGAGCACAGGCTCCGGACGCGCAGGCTCAGCGGCCATGGCTCACGGGCCCAGCCGCTCCGCGGCATGTGAGATCTTCCCGGACCGGGGCACGAACCCGTGTCCCCTGCATCGGCAGGCGGACTCTCAACCACTGTGCCACCAGGGAAGCCCAGTAATTTAAATTTTAATTTTTTGTGACAGATCTTTTGATGGCAAGTAGCAGAAAATTACAGGAACTATCTTATGTTTAAAAAAATGCATGAGGAGGATTTATTATAACAATACAGAGGCATCTCAGAAACCAAGAAACGAAGGCAGAGTGCAGGAGGCCCTTGAACCAGGACCTGAAAAGCCATCAGAAGCACAGCAGTGCTCCTCCATCCCCCCAGGGCCACATGCTCTCTTAAACCTGCTTCATTTTATCTGCTTTGTCTCTGTCTCTGTCTCTCTTTCTCTCTCCCTCTCCCTCTCCAGGATGACTTTCTCTGCTTTTTCAGACATTCTGGGTCAAATAGGATAGTCCTAGCCCAACCTTTTCTTTGTTTGCAGTCTTAGCTCCCAGTACAATGACCAGTACCTCTGAGTCTCAATTCTAAATTCCTTGGAGAGAGAAAGTGGTCCAGGTGGGTCAATTATGCAGCCCTGGTCCAATCAGCAATGGCTAGGAGGGCAGGGTCAGCTAGAATAAACATGGCCAATAGGGCCAGTGTGTGTATGTGGGGGGGGCAGGGAGGGGGCACCTACATGTGTGGCTGTGTGCACATGCATGAGCATGATGGCATTTTGAGGCAGGCAGATACACTAGAGATGTTCCTATAACCCAGCTCGTCTAGGCAATAGGAATCTATTTGTTCCTGGTGCTGTAACTTTGAAGAAAGTCAGAAGAGCAGGGCAGGTGGTCCCAGATGCCAAAGCCAGGAATTCTGGGAGTATAGAGAGAGATACTTGTCCAGAGAAAGCCTGAGTCAGAGCATGGGCTCCTGGGATGCTGCTTCCTGGAACTCTTATACACCACCCACTCACTCTCAGCTCGGGGAAGTCCAGACCAGTGGGACATCTGGGGCATGGGCATTCAGGAAGCTGAATGTGCGGTGTGGGTGGTGAAGAAACAGACAGCCTGTCTGTGTTTAATCTGTCTCTAGACAACACGCTCTTCTGTGTTTCTCCACCTTTCCTAATGCGTGTCTCCATTTGAGGAATCAAAACTCCCACGCCTTTTTAATGGTGATTACATCTTCAAAGTGAATTAATTATTGTGATTAAAATCAAATCTGTAATTATTATATGGATCATTCATTTCTAAATAAACATCCCTCCAGGAGATTTTTGAAGCATCTCTTTGGGAGAATGGAATGCTCTGTCCCCTGCCCCACACCAACTGTATCCCACCACTGGTTGAGAATAACTGATTTCAATCATAAAACAGTCAATTCCATTCCACAGACATTCTTATTCGTGGTAATTATTATTAAATCAACACTTTTGGGATCTAAGAAATGGCCTTAGAGTGAAGATTCATGGGGATACATTTACTTGCAATGAAGAGATAGCCTTGAGCCATTTCATTTTATTAAATTGCCCTTGTATTGGACATTTTTATATCTGCTGTTAAAAAGTCAGCTATTTGAGATATGCCCACACACTGTGTCATGTTTTCTGATGTATATATAAAATGCAGTTTGTGCAAATGAATAAAATCTCAAATTATATGGCTAGCTGATCTATATGTGGTGGAATAATAAGTATTCCTAGTATGGTACTCCCGCCTACAAACCAAGTGGGTAGTCAAGAGCATCATCGTCTTTATTATTCTAACATCTCATCATTTATTTAGAATTGGGTTTATTAAGGCCACCTATTGTTGCCTTGAGTATTATCAAAAGACTTCAGAAATCATGTTATTTCAGCTTGAAGGCTAAGTGGTCTTCAGCAAATACTGACAAAAAGTTGTCGGGTAAAAAATCTCTTTCCTAGAACAATTAAAACAAGAATGAGTTGGGGTGTTCTCTTCTTGCAAAGGTCTAGAGTATTATTTCCCAAAACGGGTTCTGTGTGGTGTTATCAGATATGATGCAGAGAGCAGGGGACGAGGGTCCTTGTGCAAGCAAACACTAAGAGCTTTACCACAGGACAATTCAGAGGGTTTAACACACTAATGAAGAGAAGCATAGCCAAGAAGAGGACACACATGCACTGCTTCAAAACAAATTGGATCACAGAAGTCCTTTTTGAGGACCATGCTGGGAAACTCTAATTCCATGAGATATAAGTTTGAGGAAGCTCATCTATTGTATGGTGGCTTTTTCAATAATTGAGGTGAAATTCACATAACATAAACCATTTTCAACTGAACAATTCAGTGGCATTTAGTACATTCACATTGTTGTGCCACCACCACTTTCATCTAGTTCCAAAACATTTTCAACATTCCCCAAAGAAAACCCTGTACCCATTAAGCAACCTTTCCCTATTCCCGCCTCCCCCAAGCCTCTGGCAACAACCAATCTGTTATTTCTACAGGTTTAATATGGTGGCTTTATTTTTTAATAGACTTTATTTTTTAAAGAGGTTTTAGGTTCACAGCAAAATTGAGCAGAAGGAACAGAGAGAGTTCCCATACACCCCCTGTCCCCACACACGCACAACTATCAACATCCTCCACCAAGTGGTACCTTTGTCACAATCATATGTCGGCTTTTCAATGGGATTTTTTTTAATTTATTTTTTTGTTTGTTTTTTTAAAAATTTTGTTGAAGTATAGTTGAATTACAATGTGGTGTTAATTTCTGCTGTACAGCAAAGTGACTTAGTTATACATATATTTATTCTTTTTCATATTCTTTTCCATTATGGTTTATCACAGGATATTGAATATAGTTCCCTGTGCTACACAGTAGGACCTTGTTGTTTATCCATCCTATATATAATAGTTTGCATCTGCTAACCCCAAATTCCCAATCCATCCCTCCCCCCTCCCCTCGGCAACCACAAGTCTGTTCTCTATGTCTGTTAGTTTGTTTCTGATTTGTAGATAGGTTCATATGTGTTGTATTTTAGGTTCCATATCTAAGTGATGTCATATGGTATTTGTCTTTCTCTTCCTGACTTACTTCGCTTAGTATAATAATCTCTAGGTCCATCCATGTTGCTGCAATTAATCAGATATTTTAAGTGGTTCTTTGAAGCCTTGTTTTCACAGCTCAGATATTTTTATCAGCATATATGCACGACAAATTTCTACAGAATTGTTCTATAGTTCCACTTTTAATGCTACTGTCCTCTATTCCCCTAATGATGACTACATGAGTTTTTTTTCCCTACTCATCTGCATCAAAACATTCTAGTTCATGACTGTGAAGATGAACTGAAAAGATATTTCCTTACAGGTGCTCAGATAAACCTTTGTTGTTGGGTTGCTTCATCTCTCCAAGGTTGGCATTATGGCTTCCATAAAAGTAGAAGACTAAGCATATGCTATACCTCCTCACCTCCCTGAAACAAGAAGTCTGCTTTTTGAGTAGAATAATGAATGGGTTGTAAGAAAAGGGAGAACATCTAATTTTAAAATGTAGTCCTCTTTATCTTTGTGTGAAATGCAAAACTTCAGGCCGTTGTTGTTTTCATCTTAAAATAGCCACTAACTGAAAATTTCAGATTATTTAATTGATCATTCAGCCATTCAAAGGTTATTTGGCAGCCATCACCAAGTCTTCTAGATGCTTTCTAGGAAAACAAACAAAATAAAATTTTAAAGAAGATACCTGTCTTAGTTTGAGAGGTGTTGCATAGTAGTTAGTAAAATTCTTTAGGCTTGATTAAGCCCAAGTACCCAAAACATGCAACTTGTATTGATTTACTGTAGTTTTCCAAACCTCTTTTCTAAAACTGCTCTCACTAGCTTTCACCCTTCTTGGTAAAAAAAAAACTGTAGTTAGTTTTGCATAAATTTAGTCAATCGAGGGTTTTCTTGATCATTTCAAAGCTTTCCCTCTCTGTCCTTGTCTTTGGGGTAATAGCTAAGTTCCAACAGGCTCTGTAGGAGGCCAGGTTGGGGGAAAGAACTTCAGCTGAGGAACCAGTGTGGGCCTGCCCTTACTGGTCTCTGCACATCATTGGCATTTGCACTCACTGGCACCTGCCCAGATATTTCCATCTGGCCTCTGGTCAATGATCTCTGCTGGTCACTTGTTTTCATCTTTATCCAAACTGGGAATACTGAAGTTCCACCATTATTCTCTCAGCTACCCCTACCCTTGGGAAGACCTAGCATGGCTTCTTGTGCCATGCTGGAGTGCAGGGGGGCCCCTAAGTCTCCCTTAGGTCCTTCTGCCTGGACCTCTCAACCTTCAAGAGCCACTGTCACTTGTCTATCCTCACTCCACAGAGGAGGGCTTGGGGAGCCTCCTTGCAAGAGTTTACTCCAACTGGAAAGGGAGTGCAGGTTCCCATACTCATCTCTCACTCCCTGCAAAAGCCCCTCCCCTGATCTGAATCTCTTTGCTTTGCCCAGTCCAGGTCATTGTGATCTCTTCTCCAGGCTGGTTCTACCGTCCACTTCTTTTGTTTAGCATAGACTTCGTGCCCTGAGACGCCTTGGCTTTTAAAACAGAAAAAGACCATACTCTTGGAAGTCAAATCATTTGCTCTCAAACTATTGTCTCTGCCACAAGTTTCAAAAGCTGATTTTTAAATTAAAAACCAAAACTGAGTACACTTTGCCCCTTTACTCTGCTCTAACAATTCATTCTTTCCTGAGTTGATGATGCCTGTCACTGGAAGGACAAGGGGAAGGACCCTCAGATCGTATTTCAAATTGTTAACTTGTTTCTCTCTCTGTGTCTCAGTAGAGTGTGTTTTTCTCTCTCTAAGAAGAGTGTAAAGATTAACTAAAATATAAGGCTACATTACAAAAGATGTCACAGAGCTGTATTTGGTTATTGACCAAAATGGTATAAATACTGTGCAGTCAGTGGCAGGTCAAATCAATATGGGATGGTCTCAGGGGTTTTCAAAGAGGAGAGGAAGATTGATTGGTTTGTGATATGTAAATCAGTGGAAAGGAACATCTAGTGGATTCTATGTTGAACCACAGAAATGGAAATATACAAAGTGTGGTGTTACAGAAGCTGGGGGAGAAGAAGATTTCAGGGAGGAAATGGTCAACTGTATTAAAAGCTATAAGGGAGTAAAAGAAAATACTTATTGAGAAAAAGCAATGGTGTTAGTTGGAAAGTTCCCATGCATTGGTGTTGGAAGGGCATCTGGTAACATTCCCTGATATTTCAAAGTTGTTGAATTCTCAACAGAGCTGGATATATGGAGATTGTAGTAATGGACAAAGAAGGGTAAGACATGTTGGAGTCATGTTGGAAAATGGTCCCTGACCCAGAAAACTGCCAGAGCACACTTCCACTGGTCCCTGGGGCTCTGTACACATAATCACATACCCCGGCAGGGAAGGGATCCATTTGACTTTTAATAAGCATGCAAATGAAAAGAAAGGAGTAATAATATTAGTGTCTGAATACAAACTGGCAGGGTAGTATGTGTAAAATCAACCTTACTTTAATCTATGCTTATAACTGGGAGTTCTATCAGCTGTGCTCAATCATTATTTATTTATTAGTATTCTAGATGGGCTCTCAAAGCCATATGTCTACAGCAGAAATGCACAAAAGGATTAGCAGAGAGTCAAGCTGCAGTATTAAATTTTAAATTGCATGGTATATTCATAATATTCTTGGATCTCTTTTTTTTCTTTTTAAAGAATTCCTTTCTGTTCAACTTATTTGAAAAGAAAAATGACTTTCACTAGATTATTTTAAAATGAGCTTTGGTTTAACTAGAATGAATATCTTGAAGCCATTTTAGTCTTGTCTTTGTACTGTATATAAAGTGAATACAGAAATCTGCTCAAAATCACGAGTTTGAAAAATCTATAGCTTTAAAGGGCCAATCTATTTTAATTTACTTACTGAATGATCAGCTGGATATGTGATGGAACCGTAAATAACATCCATTTTGAAGTAACTACATGGTGGACATTTTCTGCTAGCCAAATAAGCATTTTGGGGACTTAGTGATAAGAACAAAATCTTGCTCTGAGTCAGGACACTATTAGAGCTGAGTTAAGTGCCTGCCTGCCCAAGAGCTGAATAACAGCTCCATGGGGTGACTGGGAGTTAGACTTCATGGCAAAATGAGGCGGTGTGTCCTCAGTGACAGAAAGAGGAGTGTGTAATTGAATGAGTGAACTCGAACGATTGATGGATGACTGTGGAGACATGAAGAGAATGAAATTTATTTAGAGAAGTTCTCATGTACAAACTTCCATCTACACATGACCATGGGGGTCATAGTCTTTCTGCTTACTTTCCCTGTGCTAAGCGCTGACTTGGTGGCTGCACTCCTTCATACATCTCACCAAGATCAGGCAGTGACCTAGGAGTTCGAGAGGCATCAGGAATTTTCAGAAAGGGGAAAAGAGTTTTCAAAGTACAGAGAATGAGTATCATGAAGCACATCTTTACCAAAATAAAGTATGAATTCTGAAAGTTTTTTCTATTCTCATCACCAGGCTTTCTGGATTCATGTATCTGTGATTGAAGAATTTTTTTATTGAAGTATAGTTGATTCACAATGTTCCAGGTGTACAGCAAAGTAATTCAGATTTTATATATATATATATATATATGTATATATTCTTTTAGATTCTTTTCCACTATAGGTTATTACAAGATATTGAATATAGTTCCCTGTGCTATACAGTAGGTCTTTTTTGGTTATCTATGTTATATATAGTAGTGTGTATCTGTTAATCCCAAATTCCCAATTTATCCCTCCCCCCTTCCCCTTTGGTAACCATAAGTTTGTTTTCTATGTCTGTGAGTCTATTTCTCTTTTGTAACTAAGTTCATTTGTATCATATTTTAGATTCCACATATAAGTGCTATCATATGACATTTGTCTTTCTCTGTCCGACTTACTTCACTTAGTATGATAATCTCTAGCTCCATCCATGTTGCTGCAAATGGCATTATTTCATTCTTTTTTATGGCTGAGTAATATTCCAGTGTGTGTGTGTGTGTACCACATCTTCTTTATCCATTCATCTGTCAATGGACATGTAGGTTGCTTCCATGTCTTGGCTATTGTAAATAGTGCCGCTATGAATATTGGGGTGCATGTATCTTTTTGAATTAGAGTTTCATCTTTTCTGGATATATGCTCAGGAGTGGGATTTCTGGATCATGTGGTAACTCTACTTTTAGTTTTTTAAGGAACCTTCATACTATTCTCCATAGTGGCTGTACCAATTTACATTCCCACCAACAGTATAGGAGGGTTCCCTTGAAAATATTTTTTATAATGGAGGACTCGATTAAGAAATCAGGTCAGTTATAAGTGACAGAGCCCATATTGGGACTGAGGACTCATTACACTTCACCACACCTGTTCGAACACAAGTGACAGAAGAATCTCAGTGGGTTCTGATGTCTGTTGCCAGTGCCTCCTTATAGGACCCATTCACCCTCACTTGATTCTTGAATTCTCAAACCAGCTCAATCCCTCTCTGCCCTGGACCTGCATGTGTGTTGTCCCCCTACCTGGGATGCTTTCCCCTCTTCGCAGGCCACTTCCTTCTCATCCTTCAGGTTATAGCTTAAACTGGGCTTCCCCACAGCAGTCTTTCCTGAGGACTCAATCTGGACAGTCCACAATTTGTAACTATTTTTTGTTTGTGCTTATTTTCTCCTTATCCTCTTGATGGCAGGTGGTTTCTTTGCTAGGAGTGCTGCAGTGAAGTACCACAGACTGGATAACATCAGCAACATAAACTTATTGTCTCACAGTTCTGGAGGCTGGAAGTCCTATATCTAGATATAGGCAAGGCTGGTTTCTTCTCAGGATTATGAGGGAAGGATCTGTTCCAGGACTCTCTCCTTGGCTTGTAGATGACCTTCTTCTCCCTGTGGCTTCACATTGTTTTCCCTCTATGGATGTCTGTGTCCAAATTTCCCCCTTTTCTATGAACACCAGTCATATTGGATCAGGGCCCACACTAATGACCTCATTTTAATTTGATTATTTCTGTAAAGACCCTATCTCCAAATACAGTCACATTCTGAGGTACTGGGGAATTAGGACTCCAACATATGAATTTGGGGGAGGGGGTGAGGAAACACAATTCAGCCCATAAGGCAGGAATTGTGTAATTTTCTCATTATTCACTGTATAGCTGCTCAGCACCTAGAACAGTATCTGGCACATAATAGACCTTAGCTAATGTTAGTTGATTGAACAAATGACCTACTCTTCCCAGTTGTTTAAGGGATGAGTTACCTTGCAGGTCTAGCACTGAACTTTCTCTTCTGGGCCCTGTGGTTCTTGTATGCTGGGGAATTATCTTATTGCTTCAGGGTCCTCAGTGGGTATAGTCATTACTTTATACAGACCCTGCATCTTTCCTGGAAACACGTCATCTGACTTATTGTAATACACAAACTACAAGATGACAATGTTTTAAGTGGAACAATTGCATGTCACATAGATTCATACCCTTGTTTACAGAGGTGGACATAGGTTGTCTCCAAGCTTCCTAGTTTACATGGTTCATAGGGTCCATCAGATAAAAACAGGTCAACTGCTCAGGACAAGAGCAATTCTCACTGGTTGTTGGTGTTAAGAATGGACAAGAATTTCTACTGGGTGATACCCTGAAGGTGGCATTGTGTATCATGACAAACTTTAATGTATTTATAATTTCTTTTTTCTTCTGTTTGGGTTTTTTTTTCTTTAATTTTTATTTTATATTGGAGTATGGTTGATTTACAATGTAGTGTTAGTTTCAGGTGTACAGCTAAGTAATTCAGTCATACAAATACATATATCCATTCTTTTTCAGATTCTTTTCCCATATAGATTATTACAGAATACTGAGTAGAGTTTTCTGTGCTATACAATAGGCCCTTGTTGATTAACCATTTTATATATAGTAATGTGTATATGCTAATCTCAAACTCCTAATTTATCCCTCCTCCCCTCCACATTTCCCTTTTGGTAACCTTAAGTTTGATTTCGAAGTCTGTGAGCCTGTTTCTGTTTTGTAAATAGGTTCATTTGTATTTTTTTTTTTTTAGATTCCACATATAAGTAATATCATATGATATTTGTCTTTCTCTGTCTGACTTACTTCACTTAGCATGATAATCTCTAGGTCCATTTATGTTGCTGCAAATGGTATTTATAATTTCTGATTATATTAGAGTACATTTTCATTGAAGAAAATATGAAACTTGCAGGTAAGCACAAAAAAAGCATTATAAATAACCCAAAGTCCCAGCGTCTAGGAAAAAACCATTGTTAACATTCTGGCGTATGTTTTCCTGTTTTATGTTATGCATGAATAAAATTTTTAACAAACGTTTCAAACTGCATATTACTTTTCAATCTGTTTTTAATTAAACTATATTTCATACACATTTTCCCAAGCCATTAAATATTCTTTAAAAATATTTTTAATAGCTTCTTTGTATTTCACTAAATAAAGGCATTTATTTATTGAGCCAATCTTCTATTGTTGGATAATTAATTGGTTTCCAAGATTGGCTACCATAAGAAATGATGCTGTGGACATACTTATAGGTAAGTCATTGCAAAAATTTATAATTATTTCCTTAGGACAAATTCCCAGAAGACCAGTGGTCAACATTTAAAAGTTTTTAAACATAACTGACCACTTTTCTGTATGAACTTCATAAAATTTATACTCTGGCCAGCTGTGTTCAAGGGTACCAGTTGCTTATGCACGTAACAAAACTTTGTGTACTATAATTTTATTTAATTCTTGTCAGCTTGATACACAAAAGGTGATATATACCCCGTTGTTTTAATTTGTACTTTATTATTAAAGAAGCTAAAATTTTCTTAAAAATAAAATGATTGGCTCTGCAATGTTGTGAATTACACTTTCATGGCCTTTGCCAATTTTAATTTTTTTTGATTTGTGAAAGCTCTTTATTGTATATATTTATTTTTAAACTTCATGTGTAGTAGTGATGTGTTCCCAGTTTTGTTTATGCTATTCCAATAGAAAAGTACAATATGCTTAAACTTTTAATATGTACTGTTTTTCCTTTATGCATAGGAGTGTAACATTTTTATATAGTCAAATAGACCATTTTCTAAAATAATGTTGCTTTCAGTGTCATGATTAGAAAAGCTTACTGCACTCCAAGGTTAGATAAATGTGTACCTATATTTTCTTCTGGAACGTTCATGTTTTTTTCTTAAAAATTTACATTTTTAGCCCAGCTGAAATCTATTCTGGAATATAATAAAGTTAACTTAATTTTTCCACAAGTATTTAGTCAAATTATATAACAAATATGATTTAAATGACACTACTATCCTATGCTAAATTCTTAAACATTCCTGCATTTGTTCTGGACTTTCTATTTTTCTTACCTTGAATTGTTCGTCTAGTCCTGTGCCCGTACCACATTGCTCAAATTGTTGTGGCTTTATAATATATTTCAACATTTGGTTTCAGATTCCTTCTTATTTTTCTTTTAAAAATTTTCTTGGTTATTCTTTCATGTTTATTCTTCTGGATAAACTTTGAAAGCATTTTGTCAAGTTGCAAGAATGTTCAGTTGGTATTGGATTAGATTAGAAATGTATCACATTTATAAAGCAAACTGGGAAGAATTAACACTTTAATAATAATGGATTTTCCTATCCAGAAATACAGTGTCTTTCTCCATTTTAAACTCTTGTTAAAGTATTTTTTGATTTTCTTTACACAGTATAGCACATTTTGAAACTATGGTATATGTTTTGCTTCTTTTGTAGATGAAATATTTATTTTTTAATATGTAAAAGTCATTGATACTTGTATACTTATGTTCTTATCCACCACTTCCTAGTAGTTTTAACATTTTCATGAATGATTTTCTTGAGGTTTCAAGGTAGGTTAAAAAAAATGAAAATAGCATTAGTTTTGTTCCCTTTCTAATATTTATACCTCCTATTCCTCTTCTTGTTTTATTATATTGTTTGGAACTCACAAGAAATAAAAAAGAATAGTGATTATTTTAAGCATCTTTATCTTATTCCTGACCTCAGTTGAACAGCCTGTCAGAATTATATAAAGTGTTGGTTTGCAAAATATGCCATTTATCATTTTAAGAAAGTTTTCTTCTAATCCCAGTTTACTACACATGTTTATATAATTAATGGATATTTAATTTTATTATCTATTAATTAATTGGGGACATCTATTGAAATTCTGGGTTTTCTCTTCTTGATGTGATAAATTATGTTAGTAGATTTTAAAATATTAAATAATCCTTGCATTCCTGGTGTAAACTCTTTTTCATTGTGGTGTACTATTCTTTTATTTTCATGCTGGATTCAGTTTGCCAATGCTATGTTTAAAGATTTTTGTTTCTACATATTCACTAGATTATTTAATAAGCTTTCTCTGAGTGTTTAATCTTTATCAGGTTTTAATACTGGGTTTTGCTAGCTTCATAAAATGAATTGGAAGCTTTCCATCATTTTCCCTACTTCGGAATTATTTAAATAGCGTTGGAATATTATAAAAATGAAAATAACACGAGAATTCATTTCGACAAGGTTTGTGATTTCTTCCAGTTTCTGGTCTATTCCAATGTCTTACGTCTTGAACCAGTTCACAGGGCTCTTTCTCAGAAAAGTGCTTCTGGAACGTTAATGTGCACACAGATCTCCTAGGGATCTCATTGGTACGTAGATTCTGATTCATTAAAACTGTACCAGGTAGTTCAAGTAGCCCACTCTCTAGAGAGTCACTTTAATTCACAGAAAGATAGAAGAATATCTAAGGAGAAGGATTACGTCTTAGGTCTTGTTCTCTAGCAGCAGACACTAATTTGAGGACTCATGTACGTGTGATTTATTTTAAAAGTGCTCCCAGGAGAAACTGGCATGGGAGTGAGGGGAACAGGGTAGAGGAGAGGAAGAAGCTGAGCAAGGGTGTGTGTTCAGGAGATGTCCCAGCCTCAGCTTGATCCCGCAGGGAGCTCTGGAGGGGGAATTACAAGTTTGTCTGGACTCCGGGCAAAGGAACTGTGCTTTGTTCTCCTGCACCAGCTAAGGGCTGTGGGGTCCAAGGGTAAGGTGGGAGTGATGTAAACTTCCTGGTAATTCCTGCTCTAATGCCTGTGGGCAAAGTGGTTCGGGTGGCCTGAGGTCAGTCCTCACAAAAAGAGTTGCAAAAGTTGTGGGAGGGGTTACACACTGTTAAGAGGTATCCAAGGGGATGTGGGCAGAGCAATGACAGTACTGGCTTGTTACAGGGTGGATTCTGTATCCCTCAAGTAATCCTGCTAGACACTGTTTATTTCAGACAAATATTCAGTTTAAAATAGGGCAACAGAGAGTTTAAGACTGTGCTCTCTGATTAGTTGTGACGCTTAGTCCTCCCATGCTGGAATACTTTGGCAGAGATCAATTGATCAATCGCCTGGGAGTAGGGTTGATATCCTTCTGTGAAAAACAAGGAACCATCTAACAAGAATGTGTGCCTGCATGGAAAGCCATAGTAACCTTGCTTTAAGGTGAGACATGGGAAAACCATGGGCAAGGCCAAGATTCTCCTAGAAAATTGTTTTTCATTTACTATGGTGCATAGACACATGGAAAATAAGAACCTGAAGCTCTACTTCATACAATTTAACAAAAATATCTTTAGCCTGGAATTTTTCAAGGCTTTGGACATTAAAAATATCTCAGTAAAGGACCCAAATTATTTCCAACAATACAGGATAACTAAATAAAGTAATGGTTATGGAAATTTAATCTATATACTAGTTTGTAATTTGAGGAAAGTCTACCAAAAATCATGTCTTTAATTTTAGAAAAGATTATCTGCTGCATCTCTTCTTTATACGGTTATTAGCTAGAGTTTCAGCAATCTGTTCAAACCATAATATCTGTATATGAGAATATATTTGTTATTCTCATCTCTATAGTAGGAGGACATACAGCTCGTCCAAAAGTGGTCCATCCGAGCCTTAACAAACAACCATTTGCACTGTGGCAGATTATATTTTCCAAAGATGGCTGCTATTTATGTGTATATATACATTATACATCTATATCTTTATCTGTATCTATATTCATATCTATTATATCTATATCTATATCCCATTCGTTGTGCCCTTCTACAATATGCTATTGACACTTCTCCATCAAGAGGTAACATCTGTGTTCCCTCCCTCAAGCTTTACCTGTGTTCTCACGGGTAAAGCTTTGTAACTGCCTTGTTCAACAGAATATGGCAGAAGTGATGCTGTGTGCCTTCAGAGTCTAGGTCACAATAGGCAATATAGCTCTTCTTCTTGTTGCATTTACGCTTAAACCCAGCCATCATGTTGTGGGGATGTCCAGGCTATGTGAGAGGACACATGTGGGTGTTCCAGCTGACAGTCCCAACTAGGCCCCCAACCCATGGCCACCGTCGTCAGCCTCAGACATGCACGTGAATAAACCTTTAGAGGACTCCAGCCCTCAGTCCTTGAGCTGCCCAGCTGAGGCCCTAGACATCATGCATGATGCGGAGACAAGCTTTTTCTGTGATGTTCTGTCGGAATT
Source organism: Grampus griseus (assembly GCF_964374135.1). Taxonomy (NCBI): domain Eukaryota; kingdom Metazoa; phylum Chordata; class Mammalia; order Artiodactyla; family Delphinidae; genus Grampus; species Grampus griseus. The sequence continues at coordinate 38,528,502 of NC_138999.1, read as the reverse complement.
CCTGACCCACCAAGTCTACAAGAGATGACAAATGATTGTTGTCATTTTAAACCACTAAATTTTGGTTAATTTTGTTAACTGAGACAGGCACCGGTAATCCATCATGTCACACATTAACCTTCCAAATAGACATGGGTCTATTTATGAACACTTTTATATTTCACTGATCTGTTTAGTCATATTTTTAAGGAAAGTTTCTTTTTGTATCAGTGTATACGTATATAATGCTATGGCAAAATAAAACCCCCCAAATCTCTATGGTTTAATATATCAAAGACTTATTTCACATTCACACGAATTCCACTGTGGGTCAGGCAACTCTCTAGGCCAGTTGTCTTCCATTTGGAGATTCAGTGGCACAGGCTGCTTCCCTGTTGTGATGCCACAATCTCAGTATATGGCCTCCAGGTCACTGAAGCATGGGAAGACAGAAGTGAAGAGTGTGTATCAGGATGTCAAATGGTTTGACCAAGAAGTGACACCTTTTCTGTCCATTGGCCAGAACTAGTCACACAGTCCCATCCACAGCAAGGGGGCTGAGAAATGTGGGAGATTACATGAATATGGGGTGAGTAATAGATGTTTTGCCACACCCTTTATTATTCATTGTTTATTTTTCCAGAAATTTCTTGGCTATTCTCACGCATATATAGTTCCTGACAAATTTTGAAATCCGATATATTAGGTTGTAATTGTTTTTATAAAAAATGAGCTCTTTCTATTTTGGGGGGAGGGAATAAGCTAAAACAAAGAGGGACAAGAAAGGTTCCTTATTTTTACTGTTGGACATTTGTTGCTCCCTTCCTACCAACCAAGACTCTTTTGGTTCCTGATTAAACATTACTAATCATGGTTTAATGTCTAGTTCATTTAGCATAGGCCATAACCAATTCCTGGTTCTAGATCCAAAAGTTGAGGAAAGGTCAATGCCATTTTCAAATTTCCTTGATGATTTGCTGAGTAACTGAAACACTGGTCTTAGAAACCTAGACTTGAAACAGAGAATACACATATCATGTGAGGGGAATGCCCAATAATTTAATAGTTCTATAGCTTTGGGGGAGAAGAGAGTAAAATACAGCCCTATTAAAGATAGGATAAAATGTTGCATTCAAAAGAAAAACAAACCTTGCTCAAAAAGCTTTGGAATCATTATATAATTTTAATTGAAGTCTCTGAAAGAGTAAGTAAAGTATGGAATTTTGTCAATTTTATATTTAAATGACAGGTAATTCTCCTTAGCTGAGTGAGGGGGAAACCATGCTTTTAAAATTTTATGTTCATCATGTTTTGTATGTGTAGAAATATTCCCCCTTTACCTTGGAAAATGACACTTCAGATCTATCTCAGACCTGCCTTATGCGGTAAATCACAGGTATTATTTTGAGATTACGTTGTGCTTGAATGTTCCTTCTTTTTTTTTTTTTTTTTTTTTTTTTTTGCTGGAGGCAACCAAGAGTCTGCCTGGAGAAGCAGACATTAGGCCTGCTCCAGGCTTCTAAATATTGACATAACCCAGGCAGGGTTCAGTTTGCCAGTTTGCATTCCTTTTTTCTCTTACATTTGCTCCTAAATTGATCCAGTCCCATGGCTTTGTAGCAGAGAACAAACCTGACTCCATATTGGATCTATTCCTTCAGCTCTAACCCTTGTGCTATGTTACCTGTGCTGGCTTTATACCATTGTAAAAGAACGTTGCCTAGAGCCTGAAATGTACAGGATAGCCCATTCTCGGGGCTCTGACCTTTAAAGGTATAACAATTTTTCATTCATACAGAGATAAAAAGTTGCAGAACAGAAAATAACAATTGTCTTGTTGGAAGTTTATAGGAACATTGTGATCAGACCTACATGGACAGCTGCCAGAACAAAGGATTCCTGTACCAAGAAGTTTGCAGCAACCAACCACACCCCCTCCACTTTTAGTACAAAAGAAGCCCGAATGCTGACTTTGGGACACTAGTCCACCATCTCCGTTTGCTGGCTTTCCAAATAAAGTCACTATTCCTTGCCCCGACAACTCATCTTTTGACTTATTGGCCTGTTGTGCGGTGAGTAATATGAGCTTGGACTCAGTAACAGCTTTAAAAGGCACCTACATCCTGGCGACTCCAAAATGTATATCCTCCATCCAGATCTCTTCCCCGAACTCCAAGTGTTGTCCGCCTCTCTGCTTGGCTGTCTATTAGGCATTTCCAAATCAGAACTCTTGATTTCACTTCCACCCCACTACCCGTTCCTTCAACCTTCCTTATTTCTGTCAGTGTTCCGTTGTTCAGGATAAAAACCTATACATCCTTCTTGATTGCTCTTTTTCTCTTTGAATCATAAAGTCAATCCACCAGCAAGTTCTTTGGGAAATCTAAACTCAGAGTATTTCTAGAATCCAATCACATTTCACCACTCCACTACTACCAACTCAATCCAAGTTTTTATGAAGAGGTAAGTGTTAATTTGCTCATGAATTATCCCCTGTAGAGAAGGAATTGGCCTCCTGAAAATCTCCATAGAAATTGGCTAAGACTAGTGCTGAAGGCAATCAATCCTGGTCAACAACAAGCCTTGGACCACAGCCCTCCCTGCATGTCCTGAAAGAGGCTGGTACTTTTCCAATCATGAGTGATGATGAGGCAAATCCCGCTGTTAGCTGTCTTTATCATACAGCTGCAACAAGTACCTTGGATCCTTCTCTTACTTCAACAACATCAGAAGAGGAGCTGGCAGGATAGGGATGGAAAAAAGTTCTGCTGTATCCAATTGCCACTGTATCCTGCTCCCTGCTCACCCCAAAGGAGGGACTGGCAGGATAGGGATGGAGCACGGTCCTACTGTGTTATATTGCTGTTACATCCTGGCCCCTCATTATATCAGGGAAGAACCTGTTTCTTCCTTAACCATTCAACTTAAAAGCCCCACATCCCAAAAGTCACACCCTTCTCCCACATCTGACATCTGTGGTGAAGCTACCTCAGAGTGTGAGGGGCAGCAGGGAATTCACATAACTGCCCTGGTCCTGTCTTCTTGAGTTTTTCCTGATGAATGATGTTCCTACAGGTCTGATCTACGTGCCAGCAGATCATTTGTACTTGTTGCACAATAGGTGCTCTATAATGTCCAAATCAGAGCTCCTGATTCTGCACCCCCAACCACTGTATTCCTCCTCTAATCTTCCCTATTTCAATTAAGTGAGAATCTCAATCAATCATCAGTTCATACCAAAAACCTAAGTGTCGTCGGTTCCTCTTTCATATCCGTACGATAAATCCAATCCATTATCAAGTTCTGCAAGAGCTCTATGTTCAGAATATAGTCAGAATTCAACCATGTTTCACTGCCTTGTCCTCCTAGTCAGACTGCCTATTTCCACAAAAGAGCCAAGGTCATCTTTTATACACTTGAATCAGGTCATGTCACCATCTAGTTCTAACCTCCCCAGTGGCCTCCCATTCCATTTAGAATACACTCTACATGTCCTATCATGGCTACGGGGCTCTACATGATTTGGCCTTTATCTCATTTTCTTCTACTCTTGCTCTTGTTCACTCTGCTCCAGCCACAGTGGCCTCCTTTCTTCATCATGAACATGCTAAGCTTGCTCCCATCCCAAGGCTGTCCCTCTGCCTGGAATGGTCTTCTCCTAGCCCTTGCATGACTTACTTCACCCATATCACTGAGTTCAAATACCACTTCCTCCTGGGTGCATTTCCTGACCACCCAATCTAAAGTAGCATTCTCCTTCATGCTAGATCCCCTTATCCTGTCTGATTTTTGTCCTTGCACTTATCATCACCTGAAAGTATATTATATATTTCTTTATGAGATTGCCTGTCTCCCTAATAGATTTTCAGCTTCATGAGAGCTGGGACCTTGTCCATCTTGCTTGCTACTCTATCTCCAAGGCCTAAGACAGGGCTTGGCACTGCTCAAAAATTATTTGTTGAATAAATGAATGAGTGGGACTAAAAAAGTTCTGAAAATCATTTCTCAGATATCTGGGAAAATTGGAGGATCTTTCTGAAAATATAATGATTCATCAATTAGGTAAGGAAAGGCAGGGTTTTCTGAACTCAGTAAGTGTTTAATAAATACAGATTGAATAAGTAAATGGATAAAATGAAGCTGCCTTTATTCATTACATAGAACAACTATGGAATACCTCTAAGTTTGTTATTTTTTCTAGACTCAAACCACCAAATATGTTTTTTAAATTAAGTTTTAATTGAAAAAGTCATACTTTTGGGGAAGACAAACTGTTCAATATGTGAAAAAATTCTTTTGGGAAAGATAAAGAAGTGTCAAATATGATAAGTAGTATCATGTATTTGTGTGTAGGGGGAAGATCAAAAAATCTTTCTTTGAACATCTAGTCAATGACTGTTCATCCTTTCAAAAGCATACATTAATTGCAAGCTGTCAGTACAAACTCTTATAATAATTCTTTCTCTGTGAAATTGACCTTAAATAGGATTAAAACTGACCTAACATGAATTTGTTGAGCTACTAGTGAATGTAGTTTGTCCATGATCACTGAGACATGCAAAGTTAATGAAAAATCCCTTATTTCTAAATGAAGGTCACATTTTATACAAAAGGAAGGGAATATTTTTCAGTCCTGTGAAATTTAAGAACTTGAGAAAGTTAAGATTTGACAGTAGAGTCTATTATTTTATAGCAAGAACATAAGAAATTGAAGTTCCAGTATGACTGAAACCATTCTGTTTCACTATGGAGAAAGTTATTACTTCCCAGCCTGCCAGTAGTTTTATAAGCATCGTAATATGGGAGTCAAAGACCTTGGTCCTGTTTATAGCTGGGACTGAGTTCACCATTTCCTTAGGTGTTCTCCAGCAGGGCCTTGCCTAACAACGACACAGAGCAATAATCTTTGAAATCTAAAGCAGTGTCAGTTCAATGTCTCAAATAACCTTCACACCGAGCCTCTTAAATTGTTTTTCTTTACCCATAAAACAGATGAAGTAACTGAGTTTGTAAGAAGCTAACAACTTTCTCCAAATTGCAAAGCTAATAAGATTTTCCAGGCTGGGGCAACTGTGGTGCAATTGAGTTAAGGATGCAAAACATGGAGCAACATGAAAGGAGACGATAATCAATTGGACTTAGTAACCCAGTGAGAGGTGCCAATAAAATATTTAAATGGTGAGTTCTCAGGAATAAGTGGAAATTCTTGTTTTGAAGTTCAGAAAGTAGACTAAGAACAGAAATGGACCTCGAGGTAATATTTGAGCCATGAACTAGATAAATCACTCAGGTGGGTTAGTTAGAAGAGAATTGAGGCCATGAACGAAAGGATGCCATGGTAGGAGTGGATCCTATCACAGGATGAAGACTAAGAGAAGGATGAATTTTAAGGAAGAGTTACTCATTTGTGTCAGATACTATTGAGAGGTTCTATGGGGTGAGGAATAAGACCTTTGAAATAAAATGGACATTGAGGTCCTTACCTCTAACAAGGAGCCCCCAGCAATTTGGCAGGGTACTGATGATTTTAATAACCCTATTTATCACCTAATTAAAGAAGGACTAATTTTAGAACCATAATGAAGCAAGACAACACATTTTGTTAGAGGATTTGTTGCCTCCTTAAATATAAGTCCTTTTTTCCTCAAATGTTCTTTGGACTGCTTTGAATCCTTGCATTTTTAATTTTGGGTATAAAATAATTTTTCATTATCCTTATGGAGTAACTCATGGACAGAAGGATGTATTTTAAAAGAAAAAGGCTAGATAAAGATCTTAGTTTTTCTATGACACTAACTATGTGGCTCTTAAAGTGATTTTTATAAAGTTCAAAAGGTGCTTAAATTTAGAGCTGAGAGTCTTTTTTCTCTCATCGTCTTTTTATAAACCAAGGATTGTCTCGAGTTATGCCTTTGATGAGATGTACAGTATGTTGTAAGAAAAGATGTCCTCTCAACGCTTTGAAGATGCTCATAAAATGGTGGAAAAGATGCCAAAAAAGATTATTCACTAAAATTAGCATATATCTAGTGGTTCATTAGCTTGAATTTACATTATAAAATGGTTTATTGAATTGATTGACTGGGTACTTTTATAATGGCTAAAGACTGGTTCTTGACTCTGTGCTTTAGAATTGCCTGGGGAGTTGTTGTTTTTCTTTTCCTGAAGCTGTCTCCTTTAATTGGGTAATATTTTTGCAGAAAGAAGGGAGCATGCCATATTGTTGTTTTTTATAAAAACAGACAATTTTTAGAGCAGTTTTAAGTTCACAGCAAAATTAAGTGGAAAGTACAGAGAGTTCCCATATTTTCCCTGTCCCTACACATGCAGAACATCCCCCAGAATCAATATCCTGCACTAGAGGGTACATCTGTTACAATTGATGAACCAACATGGACACCATTATCATTCAAAGTCTATAGTGTACATTAGGGTTCACTTTTGGAGTTGTACATTCTATGGATTTAGACAAACGTATAATGACATGTATCTATCATTATAATACATACAGAGTATTTTGACAGCCCTAAAAATCCTCTGTGCTCCACCTATTCATCCCTTCCCCTCCCCAACCCCTGGCAAATACTTATCTTTTTTCTGTCTCCATAGTTGTGCCTTTTCAAGAATGTCATATATTTTTGGAATCATACAGTATGTAACCTTTTAGTTTGACTTCTTTCACTTAGTAAGATGCATTTTTTAAAAATTCAGCTTTACTGAGATATAATTGACATACAGAATTGTAAAGAAATACACATTTAAGATTCTCCATATCTTTTCAAGGCTTGATAGCTCATTTCCTTTTAGCAGTGAATAATATTCCATTGTTTGGATGTACCGCAGTTTATCTATTCACCTACTGAAGGACGTCTTGGTTGATTCCAAGTTTTGGGCAATTATGAATTAAGCTGCTATAAATATCTGTGTGGACATAAGTTTTCAGCTCCTTTGGATAAATACCAAGGATCGCAATTGCTGGATCATATGGTTAGGGTATGTTTCGTTTTGTAGAACTGCCACACTGCCTTCCAAAGTGGCTGTGCTATTCTGCATTCCCACCCATAATAAATCAGAGTTTCTGTTGCTCTCACCAATATTTGGTGTTGTCAGTGTTCTGGATTGTGGCTATTTTAACAGACATGTAATGGTATCTCATTGTTTTAATTTCCATTTCCCTGATGACATATAATGTGGAGCATCTTTTCATATACTTATTTGCCATCTGTGTATCTTCTTTAATGAGGTGTCTGTTCAGGTCTTTTGACCATTTTTTAATCAGGTGGTTTGTTTTCTTATTGTTGAGTTTAAGATTTCTTTGTATATTCTGGGTAATCGTCCTTTATCTGTTGTGCCTTTTGCATATATTTTCTCCCAGTCCGTGGCTTTTTTTTTTTTTCATTCTCTTAACATTGCCTTTGCAGAGCAGGAGTTTTAATTTTAATGAAGTCCAGCTCATAAATTAATTATTTAATGGATTGTGCCTTTGATGTTGTAAGAGGAGCTTTATTTATGTATTTATTTATATTCCTCATCTTCCTTTTGTTTTTTTCCCCTAGCTTTATTGAGTTATAATTCACATATAACATTGTGTAAGTTTAAGGTGTACAATATGTTGATTTGATATGATATATATTTCAAAATGATTATCACCATAGCATTAACTAACATCTCCATCCTGTCACATAATTACCATTTCTTTTTCATGGTGAGAATGTTTAAGGTCTACTCTCCTTGCCACTTTCAAGTATATAATACAATATTGTTAACTATAATCACCATGCTCTACATTAGATCCCCAGAACTTATTCATTTCATAAGTGGAAGTTTGTACTGTCTGACCAATATCTTTTTATTTCCCCAAACCCTCAGCCTCTGATAACCACCACTCTATTCTCTGTTTCTAAGAGTTTGGCTCTTTTAGATTCCACGTATACATGAGATTATACACTATTTGTCTTTCTATGTCAGACTTATTTCACTTAGCATAATGCCCTTAAGTTTCATCAGTGTCATCCCAAATGGCAAGATTTCTTTCTTTCTCACAGCTGAGTAATATTCCATTGTGTGTGTACGTGTGTGAGTATATAACTATATATATAACTATATATATAACTATATATATATATATCTCACATCTTCTTTATCCATTCATCTATTGGTGGACTTTTAAGGTGCTTCCATATCTTGGCTATTGTGAATAATGCTACAGTGAACATGAGGGTACACATATCTCTTTGAAGGTCCTGTTTTTATTTCCTTTGGATAAATACCCAAGAGTGGGATTGCCAGATCATATGGTAGTCCTATTTTTAATTTTTTGAGGAAGAGAGGAGAGCTTTTAAAAATATCAAATGCCCAGTCTCCAGCCCTAAAGAGTCTGTTTTGGTTAACCTGAGTGAGGCCTGGACATCAGCATTTTAACCCTCTCTAGTTAATTCTAAATTTGAGAAGCAGAGGTCTAATGCCATAGTTTCCTTTCTCTACTTTTAGGTAACGACTTTCTTTAATTAAAAAACAGACAAACGAAACTTATTATTTACTTTTCTGGAGATGGCCCAATATCTTAATTTTCCGCTTACTGCTCTGATCTCTTCTTTTCAATCTCACTCAACATAGGTGACCTGCAGAGCTCTATCCTAGCTCCCCATCTCTCTTTAGCTAGATTCTCTTCCTCAGCATCTCCATCAGCTACATAGCTATAAATACCCTCCATAGGTTGACAATGTCCAAATGTCTTTTCTCCAGCTCTGAAATGGCCCCTGAAATCCAAACTTGTATATCACATTATCTCTTCTGCATTCCAACTTGGATGTCTTATAAGAATGTTAAACTGAACCTGTTCCAAACTGAATTCTGTGCTTCCAGACCCAACCTTCACAAAACCTATGCTTCCCTTAGTCCACCACGGGGCAAGAATCAGACTGAAGTTTCTTCTTTTTGTCTTCTCCCACAAACAATTCAGAAGTAAGTCTTGTATAGTCTACACACACCCCCAAGTACATCCAAAATCTGTCCACTCGATTCCCCCTGAGCTACTTCAACCATAGTGCAAGCCACCGCCTTCTCTTCCCTGGGAGACTTCAGTGACCTCCCTACTTCCACACTTTGCCACTTCCCACTTCCTCATCTGCCTGTGATCCATCTCTACATGTGAACCAGAGTGAATTTCTAAAGAAATGTAAACCATTGCTTTAAAACCCACCAATGAATTGTCATCCTTTTGCAAACAAAACTGTGTTTGTTTCCAAGGGCTGCCATATCAAAGTACCAAAACCTGGGTGGGTTAAACAACAGAAATGTGTTGTCCCACAGTTCTGGGGGCCATAAGTCTGAAATCAAGGTGTCAGCAGGGCCATGTTTTCTCTGATGGCTTCAGGGGAGAATCCTTCCTTGTCTCTTCTAGCTTCTGGTGTTTGTTGGCAAACTTTGGTCTTCCTTGGCTTATGATGCATTACTCCAGTCACACGGCCGTCTTCTCCCTGTGTGTCTTCACATCTTCCCTCTGTGTATGTCTGTTTCTGTGTCTAAAGTTCCCGTTTTTATAAGAACACCGGTCATATCAGATTAGGACCCACCTTAATGACCTCACTAATTTATCTCTATAAAAACCCTATTTTCAAGTGAGGTTGCGTTCTAAGGTACTGGGGGTTAGGACTTCAAAATATTTTATTTGGGCGAGACAATTCAACCAGGAACAAAAACCCAAACTCCCTACAATCAAGCTTTACATAATATATGTGACTCTTGCTTTCATCTGTGACCACATCTCCTACCACTTGCCCATCTCACTCTGTTCCAGCCACCTTGGCATTTCTGCTTGCCAACTTTGCCCTTAGCATTTACTTGCAAATGTCATGTCCACAGAGAAACCAACTCTGGTCGCGCTATTAACTCACCCCTCTGCCTGCACTACTTCAGTTACTCTCTAGCTCATTACTATTTCATTTTCCTCATAGCATTTGTCACACTCTGAAGTCACCTGGTGTTTATATTGTCTCTCTCACTGTGGCAGATACTACTGGTTATCTACTCCTACTATTCATCTCTTTCATCACTAAGAATCTGACTATGTCTAGTCTGCCATGCACCCAGCTCCAGGGCGTGGATCATGATTGGGTCAGACTGGTCATGACAATTGTGCTTCCCTTTGCAGAGATTATTGTTGGAGTGGGAATGTGGCCAGGTTCTGGTCAATGGGATGCAAGGGGAAGCCCTTGGGGTTTCTGGAAAGACTTTCCTCCTGATTGAAGAAGCAGACAAAAAACAAGCTCTTCTCTCCTCTCTTGACTCCTGAATTTCAATGTGATTTCTAGAGTTCCACCAGCCATCTTGCGTCCATGAATTGATCTGCTAGAGGGGAACAGAAGCCAACAATGTTGAGCAAGATGGAAGTGGGAGGAGCTTGAGTTTTTGATGATACCATGGCTACTGTACCAACCCTAAAACTATTACTTCCTGATTGAGTGCCATAAATTTCCCTATGTTTTAAGCCATTGATATTCAAGTTTTTGTTATTTGCCTTGAAAGTGTCCTTACTGACATACTCCTCCACCATTACCAAAGATACTTTGTCTGTCTTATCCAATGTTGGACCCCAATAAGAATGACATCTGGCAGGTACAAAACACTGAAAGAATATTTGTTGAATGAATGTATGCCATGCTACTTATCTTTGCTCCTCTGACTCAGCCTTCTTCCACTTACAAAACCTCTCCTTTGTCTCAGACTGCCTTCCCATTCTATTCTCTCTCTTTTAACCTCATCTGGCCCCAGCTCCTACCCTGGCTCCTCCTCTGCTCTCCACATCCTCCTGGCTCACCACAGTATAGGTTTAGGCCCAGCCAAAAGTCTGTGTGTCACTCCACAAACTCATCTTCATCCTCTGGTTCCCACTCTGTGGCTTCAAAGCCAAGATCCAGGGGTGTTGTCTTGGATGAACCATCCTGACCACGTTATACCCTGCAGTGTCTTCATAAGTGAAAGTCTCTTTCTTCCTTACACTAGGATCTATGTCCTACTTTTAGTTGCATCTCCCATAAATAATAGAGCATTACTGTAAAGGCACAGTTCAGTGAATTTCTGTTGAATAGGGGCAGCGTGGCATAGTGGCATAGTGGTTAAGTCCTGGCCTTTTAAAGACAGCAAAGCCAGGGCTCATATCTGCTATTTGCTATTTGCTATTTGCTTGCTTGGTCAACCTCAGGGAAATCACCTGTCCACTCAGAGCTTCAGTTTCTCCACTTACAAAATAAAGAATAATAGTATCTACCTTATAGGATTACTGTGTATCTCTCTAAAAGAGATAATGCATCTAGATATTTGTCACAAAGCCCAGTAGAGAGTAAACACCCATGAAATAGTTGCTATTATTATTAATAGCTATGTTTGAATGAATGCTATTATATTCATGAGCATGGTAGAGACTAGTATTCTCATAGATAATTGTAAATCATGCCAGCAGGCTGTGCTGGTGCGTTGGGATTTTACACACACACACACACACACACACACACACACACAGACATCCCCGCCACACCCCTATCTGTATCCATTGTAGATATGATATCAAATGTTATTGACTTTTGGTGGGTGTCTTGATAAGTACCTATTATATATATGTATCTTGTTTTGTACCCTCCTAGAAATTTTCTACTTTCAAAATGTTGTAGCAGAGACTATAGCAGACTGACAATGAATCTGAAACCATTTGTTTGTTTAGAAAAGTAGCTAGGAAGGAGCGGCTACATTTCCATTTGTATGTTAATGATGTTAATTTTCCTAAATTTGGAAAATGCAGTGTTCAGGTCAGGACTCCTGGTTGCCAGCCGCAAAAACTGTCTCTAGCTAATTAAAGCAGAAAGGAATTTATTGGCAGGATTTGTGGGTGTGGTGATGGGGGGTACTTCACAGAATCACCAGGAAAGCTGGAGATCCAGGCTCATAAAATGGTGACAAACACGGATGCAGCCCAAAAGACCAGAATGCTCCAAATGCCATCATGGGTGGACCCTGTGTCCCTGGAACACCCTTTGTCGCATGGCTGGGCTCTCTTGCACTTGACGTTGGCTGCTGTAACCTCTGGGCTCTTGATTCCAGTGTGCCCATAGGGAATAACCTCTGACTGTCTGCAGGTCTTGGCCACTCCTCCTGAATGGTACATCTGGTGAGCCAGGCTTGGGCACGCCTGGCTCTCCAGCTGCTCTGAGGAGGGGAGAGGAAACACCTGCTCCCTTCAGATCCTGCCTCCCACCTGCCTTGGGATTCCCCATCCCTTCGGGGGTATTTGGATGCTGGGCAATCCCTGTAAATATCCACTAGAGCTACTGAGAGAGAGAGAGGCAACCTAAAAACAGAACCAGAAATAAAAGGCTCAGGAGGGTCCCTTGAAGAATTTCCCATCCAGCTGATAGACATCTTCTTCTCCAAACTCTTCCCATCCTGAGTGCATATGAAATAGCAGCAGGAGTATTTTCATCCCCTTTGGCATCGATAGAAATGTAAAGAGAGTCCTTCTTTCTCAGGAACGTTAATGATGGCTGGTAAAGTAACCACATGTGGCACAGTGACCTTTCTGAAAAGCACGGTGATGTGATGAAAAGAGTTGCTGGTGCCAGATACCCATTGATAGGCTCAGAAACAGGTCCTCTGGAGCCCAAGAGGCGGAGGCAAGCCTCCCTCTTGAAAGGGGCAGCAGATGGTATTCTTCGCCACCCCTGACAGAATAACGGCTGGAGGGAGCAGTGGGGCTCCATCTGGGAGAGAGCCTGTCTTCTGTGGCCAAGCAATCAATGTGTTTGCAATTTTTACACTTTCTGTGGTGCCTTGCAGAAGGGCAGCTTGTAGGAGGCTGGAAAATTCCAACCAGGAAGAACCACACCTTTTCATGTTACTTCAGAGCAGATAGAGTGGTTCTGAGAACCCAAAGGCAAAAGATAGCAGAGTGGAGTGGTGAGCATATGTTGAGAGAAAAACACAAATTATCAGGAGAAATGAAAATGTTGATGGACGTCAAGCTCTGATATTTGAAAATGTTGGTGGCCAAAGGATTTATCCACCCTCTCGATCTGACCCACAAAATTGAGCCAGAAAATGTGTTCATGACTATTTCCATGGCTCTTACTCAGCTACAAGTCATTTCCCCTTTCAGATTATTTCCATTTTTAAGCTCCAATTTCCATTTGCTTTTTGATCTTCTGCTTTTAAGACATTTCGGCCAATATCATCATTGGCCAAGTGCCAGGTTTTCTTTCAAGGCTTTGAACTTGTCATTTATCCTTTATCCTTGTAGGTGGATTCTGTTTTGTGACTGGCTGGTCCCAGGTGGACAGGGTTTCCCTGGTAAAGCAAAAGAAAAGAGGCTTCTTACTAAAGGGTGGAGATCAAACTGAAAAATTGAAGACACCTCCTGTAAACATCAATGACTGAAGTAAAGGTTCTGTGGAAAAGTAATAATGTGATTACCAATTTATGAATGAATAATAAATGACATGATCTAGCTGAACCCGACAGTTTCAGCATCAATAATTAAGTTTTATGACATATTTATCACTTTTTTATAATCTCAGTTTAATTCTTCATCAGTGTTCATTTAAGAAAATATTCTGGAGCTGGGTTCATCTGACATAAAAAAAAATTATAAATGGTTCAATGGTTCATTGTGTTTTCCACAAAAGTTGCTGATGGTTTTCTGTCTTCATTTTCAGCTTTTAAGGGCAAGAGTTAGGAAATATTTCCCTTTGTATTCCTACAGCTCATAACAGTATTATCCAGCTAGCAGGCATTTAGTCCACACACGTAGTTACCTTTGTCACTTTTCTACTAGTTGTGGTGTCGTGGGTTGGCTTTACCTGTTATTCTCACACTCACATAACTCGAGGAGTCAAGGACTCCCACTTTGTCACTGTGTCTAAATCAGATCTAGTGTTTTATTCTAAATGATGCCGAAGAAGGCGCTGATTTCAGTACTGTCGTGGATTTAATCATGGATCTGCTGCTAAAAATCATTTACTGGATGAACAACTCAGAAAAGAACTCTCACCACCCACCCACACCGTAATAAAACAGGGCAGAGTTTTGCACTTGCTTCCACAGCATCGCCCGAGAAGGAGTTCTGATTCCCATGTTTCTTCTCTCTTACTGAGAATTTCAGCTTCATCCCGGTCAGCTGCTGAATCGTTAAGCAGAATGCCACTCTGTATTTCCGTGTCTTTCGTGCGGACGGAACCTCTTTAGGGCAGCCACATGCTTGCCAAAGAATTCAATCCCGAATTCAATCCCGAATATTATTTAGCCCCTTATTATTTCCATAACACCACAAAAGAAGAAGAAGAAGAAGACGAAGAAGAAGGGGGTGGGGGACTTCCTCGCCCTTGTTACTCCTATGCCGTTCGCATCGTAAGATGCTCCGTGGAAGGGAGCCTAGCGGTGGGCAGCGGCTGCGAGTCCCCGATACCGGGCGCCTCACATTTCCGTGGCATTCCCATTTGCTAGTGCGCTGCCGCGGCCGCACGCCTGATTGATATATGACTGCAATGGCACTTTTCCATTTGACATTCTCTCTCTCTCTCCCTCTCTCTCTGCCTCTCTCTCTCTCTCTCTCTCTCCCTGTGTCGCTTAAACAACAGTCCTAACTTTTGTGTGTTGCAAATATAAAAGGCAAGCCATGTGACAGAGGGACAGAAGAACAAAAGCATTTGGAAGTAACAGGACCTCTTTCTAGCTCTCAGAAAAGTCTGGGGAGAAAGGAGCCCTGCGTTTTCCCCCAAGGTAAGCAGGAAAACAGCGCTGACGGCTTGCCTAGGAAATTACTTCTTTCCAAAAGGAGCATTTCATCCTCCTCTCAGACAAAGAGACAACCTTTAAATACCACTTAAATTTGCATTAATTGAATTTGCATTAATCTGTAGTGGGCTAGCATTGTGTTTTGTAAATGAACGGGTCTTTGAAGTCGGTGACAGGACAGGGGAGCCTCACAGAGAAGCTGGAAAATCTCTTTGGGTTTGACTGAAAGAGATTGGATTTTCAAGCTCTGCGTAGTTAGATGTAACTTTGTAATGGTTCTTATATTTGACCCCGTGAAAGGAGATTGAGAAGCAGCTACTCGCCGACATGGATTCCTGGAGCCCCAGTATCTTCCCCGCCGCCCTCATCCCTCTTAAAACGGGGGCACTATGAACGCGGGCAAGACTGCAAGTTTAAAAGCGCACTGTTTACTTTTATTACTACTTATGTATGCTGCTGATCTCCTGCCAGGGCTCTGCCGGAGTGCTTAGAATGACTTCAAACAATAGGCAACATTTATTTCTAGCTTTCTGTGTCACGTTTTACAAGAATCCTGTTCCTTTGCACCTTTCTCCCAACTTGCAACATCTTCAATTCCATAGATGCAGTCAGGAGCGCCGGGGAGAGGGGAGGATGGCTTTACTATAGGATTTTGATTGGGCAAAAAGTCCGAGGAAATGCATGCTGTTTGCCTTGGCCTTATTGCAAAGGGTTATTTTTAGTAATCAGCTTGTCCCTGCAGCCGACCGATGCTACCCAGTCCAAGCAGTGACTGGGAAAGGATGCTCCCAACCAGCACAGGGACCAGGACCTGTAGGAATGACTCCTACAAACACCTGAGGAATATTCGGAGGGTTCTTGCAGCTCTTGAATACAAGTTCTCTCTTTAAATGAACAATTGGGCTGTAGGAGGCCTGGGCATAACTCTTTCTTGGGGGACGGGAAGTTTGTGTACAGAATGTTAATGACTCAGAACACCCTGTAACTGAGGCTCATTGTAATCGAGGAGCTGAGATAAACCTGCAAGAAAGGGGTAGACTCCCTTCTCTGCTGAGATTCAGGTGCAGAAAAGGAAGCTATTTGGCAAGATGGGAGTCCCGCGCTCTATGCTCTGTAACTGTCATGAATAGCAGATATGGTTGCTGTGAAACATGTCTCTTTTCATGTATGATGTTAGTGTATTTTAATTACAAGGAGCCGGCGTTGGCGAATTGCTCCAACACGTAACATTAAATACCAGGTGCATTTGAAAATGTAGAGATGCCTAAAATGCAGAGCTGGCTCTAGGTGTCTATCGAATGCAGTGGGGACTACAAGATGCTTCTCAATCGTTTCGACCAAATGCAAATATCTGCCCCCGGCCTTTTTTTTTTCTTACCAGTCTGGCTTCTGAAAGTAAACTTTTAGGTTCCTAGAGACCAATATTCATCGTGGAACGGGAACTTGGTTTATGGGGGAACTCCTCTGATTTTCTCTAATAACTAACCTAACAAGCATTGTCGAATGAGAGTCTGGCTTTTGAATGAGGTAACTTACAACCTTGGGATAGTCATTATTTATTTGAGAAAGGCTGAAAAGGTAGCATGGATTCGATTGCCATACAATTGGAAACTACTGCTGTTAACAAAGCATTTAGCCGAACCAAAACAGTTTTCTTAAACTATGATTCAGACCATTATATGAGAGGGTCTGAGCACAAAATGCAATGTTTTGCATCATTTACTTTAAAATACATTTAGTTCAGGTAAAAGGAGTGCTGGCTGAAGCCTTCTTGATGACCATGTACCAAGCAGCTGACACCCACAGATGGAAACACGCCTGTGGAGTTTTCAATCTTAATTCATGTTCCAATGACACCGTCAAGGGGAAAATAAATCATTTTTCAATACATTTAACAATTTCCAACTCATTTATTTTCCTCGGCCCTTGAAAAATGTGGCGAGTTTCTCGGAATTACAGCCACCAGTGGTGGCTGGCAATTTTTACTGTATTTTCAGAACTCACAATTCAAGCACTCTTATTCTTATTGGTTAATTATTCACGCCATCATTCTTTCAATAACTTATGCTAGTCCTGATGGATGCAAAGGTGAATGAGACATTGTCCTGCGCCCTAATTCTCAGTCTGTATGCCATCTCCAGTTAGATTTTGGAACAGAAATGGACTTGGCCAGTGGGTAAACTGGTCAATGAGTTCCTTGTTAGAAAGAACTATTTCAGATATCTGCTGGTACCCAGATTTACTGGAAATGATTGTCGCTTATCGGTGGGTTTTCTTTCCATTTATGATAAAGGGGTTCCCCTCAGGCCTTTATCACCGGATCCTGGGGACACGTCACTCACAGCTAGCAGAGCCTGGATCTTTCCTTCCTGGGTAGGAGAAGCCTAGAAAAGGGGCAGTTTATCCTTCCTCTGCTCCCTTGAGCCCCCTTTGGAAAGGACCACGTGCTGTCTGTATCGGGGATGGCTGTGAGTCACCTACTCAGCGACTGACATCAGGGCCACTTGATGAATCATTGAATTAGAAACATGCATGGAGGAAGATGCAGTCACTATCTCCTACCACTTACTTGTCCCACCCCCAGGATCGAAACCAGTGACCTCTGGGCCTGGCCTAAATTCAAGAGGCCCCTGGGAAGGAGTTGCCAGAAGTTGTTCCCCAAACCCAAGTCTCCGTCAGAGCCACTAACAGTGTCGCTTTCAAATAATCCGATCTTGTGTTTTCTGCCTCGGATAGGTTACTGGGGGGAAATGCCCTGAAGACAGCATCACCAGAGTCCTTGATTTGGTCCTTATCAGCAGATAATCCCCTGTGGTTGGATTAAAATGCCTCTGACTCCCTGGGGGGCCTGACTCACCCTAGCCAGCCCTCAGCTTCTTGGCCAGCGGCCTTCCAGGCCATCCTCACCTCCTCCCATGACAGTCAGCTAAGGCAACTTTGCCCGGGCCCCCTGCCTGAGCCAGTGGAAGCAGGAGGGATGGGACGGCAGGTGGCAGAACGGAGAAGGGCTAAAGCAGAAGAGGGAAGCTGGGCCTTGGGAGGGTGGGTGAGCTCCGAGGCCCAGATTGCTGTGGCCTGCCCTGGCTGTGATCAGCTGTCATTTCCTCTTCGTGTATGACACTGTGGAACATATTAAAATTTCTCTGGGATGGTATGTTTGGAATTCCTCTGATGCCCCACCTCACCAACTTACCCGGACAATAAAAGCAAGGTTGTAAGCCTTTGAACAGCTGGCAGGCTATATATTTCCCCTCTTTCTTTCGCATAATCTAATTCAGAAAAGAATCCAGCTAGACTGGCAGTGCCATGTCTGGGTACTTGTTTCCTGCAAGTCCTTCCTCCACCACCTCCTCCCGCCCTCCCTGGAATCTTCCTGGGTGGCATGTGGCTTTTCTTTGCTTTTGCTCTCCACCACTCCCACCCCGCCCCCTTTTCCCCTCGCCTGAGCTCCTTCCATTGTGAGCTCGCTCTTTGCTCTGCCTGTTTTCCAGACAGCCTGGGTCCTGTTCCATCTGGGGACAACAGCCCATGAGGTCTCCCCATCTCCATAGTATTCCCAGGATGTCATTCTTGGCAGCAGCTCTGCCGGGCTGATAGGATCGGGGGTCTTTTTGGAGCGCCCCGAGCCTGAACCCACTCACAGAGAGGAGCAGCCTCATGGCTCGGGCTGCCCTTTAGGCTGCTGGGAGTAGGGCTGGAGTGAACCGGGTTGGCAGGGACAAACATACCATCACAGTGACCCGCACATCTCCGGCAAAGGGCCGGGGGTGGGAGTGCTATGGGAACGCCTGGATGCACTTCGGCCTACATTAAGAGAAATGTGGTTATTCTCTGTTTCAGGGAGAGAGACAAGTGACTTGAAACCAAGCTCCCTGGATCCTTGGGCCCCGCCCTGCCCCCTTTCTCTGTCCTTCCCACATCCTTCCCTTCCCAAGGAAAAAGAAGGACAGACGGGACTTTTAATTTGGCTAGCGCGGGCCTGAATGTCTTTATGAAACCCGTTTTGTGAGAGGGAGAGGGGAGAAATGGATCCTGGGTTGAACCGAACCCAGCATGGGGCTGGGGAGATGGAGAGGATATTTTCTTTTTTTTCTTTCTTTTAACAGCAGAACAACAGATCGGTTTATGAGTTGCAAATGGAAGGAACTGGACTTCTCAATTAGACATTCCCATTTAAGAGCTTCTTGTCACCCCCTGTGCGCAGCATCCTTAAAAGATGCTGCACATGTCCTCGGGACCAAAACGTATTATGGAGCACTCTACAGTACAGGTCCCTGGTCCTTTTCTTTTCCTGGGGGTTTCGGTAGTCTTTTCCGAATTAGCTAAAGTTCATTAAAAGACCCAAAAGGAAAAATTGAACACAGCTGAATTAAAATGAGTCTTTTCCTGTTAGCTTGACAAGAAGGGGGAAAAAAAGAAAGGAAAGAAAAGAAAGAGAAGAAAGAACCAACTCCCCTCCTCTGCCACTTCTTGGGTTTTAATATGAATTATTCCATACAAGTCCCTAGGCTAGAGAATCTATTTAAAGACGCCTGGCAGCATGAAGAGAGAGGGTAAAAATACAACCACTCTTTTGTCCATCAAAGGTTTTCTTTGGGAGGACATTAAGAGCCTTCCTATTTTCCTGTCTGCCCCTGCCAGTGGCAACATTCCAGCTGGTAGTACCCACTCCTCACCCTTCAGATCAGCAACCGTAAACTTCTATGTTTGCATCCAGGAGAAAACAAAGGGTGGCGAGTCCTGCTGAAACCCCTGTGCATGTGCAGCGGGGTGGGCGAGGCAGGGACTGGCTTGGCTGCGCAGGTTGCGTGCTGCAAATTCACACACCCACACATTTGAGTTTTTGAGGAAGATTCCGCTGATGGCATTCTTTCTGATGCCAGATGCTCTCACATCTGCAAAGCTTTCTTCTTGTGTGTCTGGCAATAGCTTGCTTGGTACCATTCACGCTTACTGTCCCCCTCATCAGAGGGTCTCAGAGTCTGATGGGTGAGCCTATAATCACACCCCCAGACCCATTTTCAATAGTCAGAATGTAACACCCTGGATGGGCTTCACAGTCTGGGACAACTACTTTCTTGTTAGAAAGACTACTGACTCAGAAAATGCAAAGAATGGGTAACTTTAGGAGGCAATATATCCCTCACGCTTAGAATCAGGAATTCATCCAATCAGAGTCCATTTCACCCTCATGTCCAAATCTGCACATGAACATGGACTATAGCTTTAAACTCAGTTCTATAAGATTTGCAGTAGATATGTTTTTCTCTTTGTTTTTCTACAAAAGCTAAGAATTTTTTCATACCATTTTCTCTCCTCCAAGGCCGGGCTCAATCCCAACTTTTTCTTTTAAGCTGTGATCCAACCCATTGCCAGATTCTTTAAAAATGAAAGGGCAACAGGTTAATACATTCAAGAAAGTTGATGAGGTGTCAGAAAATTCTCAGGGGCGACCCTTCTGCAGTGCCACCAACCAACAATAGCCCTAAAGATGGAGTCTCCTCCCATCCTTCCATCAATAGGGAATAAAAACAGGCAAAGAGCAGGCCATGGAGAAGCAAAGAGAAGGAGGAAGGATTATTTCTGATGTTTAAAGTCTGCCACTGGAGATTTTCAAATAGCACAATTTCAGAAAGGGGAGCTTCCCTGAATTTCACCTACTCCCTCCCAGGAAGAGGGGTTTGAACTCTGAAGTTGCCTCCTTTACCTGACATTAGAGAAGGAGGTCAACTCCTACAGTGAAGAAAACATCCCCCTTCCTTAACTCTAAGTGAAATGTAGGCACACACATTCTTAATATGGATGTGAAGAGTCCAAGAAATCCAGTTCTTAACGTCCAATTTTTCTTTAAAGCACGAGGCAATATTCAAGGACTTCATATAGTTCTGTGATTCCCCCCCAAATTATGGAAAATGACTTTTTTTCAGAATTAAAATTTTTCTGTTGAGGTCTGAAATCCAAAGGCAGCAGAATGGAAGTGTCACAGGGGAACTGGCAATCAAAAGACGTAGCCAGAGTGTGTATGGTTTAAGCACAGCAAAATACGAACAGAAAACCAAAAGCCCAATAAATTCATAGTGATTGGGAAACATATTTTTATGTGATTGGCTTTTTTTTCATTTTTAAAAAAATTTGTATTGGAGTATAAGTTAATTTACAATGTTGTGTTAGTTTCAGGTGTACAGCAAAGTGAATCAGTTATACATATACATATATATATATGTATCCATTCTTTTTCAGATTCTTTTTCCATATAGGTTATTACAGAACATTGAGTAGAGTTCCCCATGCTTTAACATTGCCCCTTTGACATGAGTCTGTGTCCACAAGTGTTGCTTCCAAATTGCCACAGGATTGAATCCAGTATTCAAGTCCCATCATTGGGCAGAAAAGGCAAATTGAATGGGGAGTGGAAATACTGAGTTGCTCTATTGTTTATGCCCAATTTCTAACTAAGGGCTCTACAGCTGTTAGGTGAGATCACTACCCATCATTCCAAAGTGTGGGTAAGGAGATTCACATGCAGCTTTGGAAACACTTTGTTGGACACTTTGAAGAAAAGCCAACATACTCATTTGGCTCCGGGGTAAAAGGGAGCTTGTACCCTGAGCTAACATTGGTTATCTGCCTTCTCCTAAGGCCATACCACGGCCAGCAGTCCAGTGGCAGAGCAAGTGTCAAATTAACTCAACACCAGGGTCCCCAGGACACCAGGGCACCTTTTCTTTTCCACAGGGAGAGTGTACATTCATGTGTTTGTGAGACCAAGTGCCCTGGGTTGGGTGTCTCAGAACTTTCCTGCTTTCCTTCCAAAGGGTCTTACACAAAGTAAACGGTAGAGTGTTTCTCATTCCTCATGTGAAACCCCCTTCCTGGGAGGCAGTGGGTGAAATGAAGGGAACCTTCCCTTTCTGGAATTTTGCTATTTGAAATCATTGAAAGGGCAGTGGCAGATTTGAAACATAAAAATAATCCTTCTTCCGTCTCTTCTGTTACCTCTTTTGTGGCTTTCTCTCTCCCTATTATTGATGAAAGGATGGAAGGGTACTCCATGTTTAGGGCTATTGTTGATTTTTGGCACCCCAGAATGCCCACCCCTAAGCCTCTTCTGACAGCTCATCACCGTATCAGTCACAGCTTTTAGTGGAGTGGTAGATTTACAGAAATAATCCAAACCCCCAGAGGAAAAGACTTCAGCCGTATCCTGCTTCTTGACACATGGGTAATCAGGCTCGGTCATTTCCAATTTATGCAAGGTTTGTTCTCTAAAAGTCAGTTATGTCAACTGTTAAGAACTCAGAATGAGTTTTTCCGTAGAAACTGTAGAAGCCCACAGAAGCCCAGCACAGGAAACAAGACCCGTACCCAATGGGCAACTCTTTTCGACCCAAGTCCCAGCCTAGAGCTTCAGGTACCCTAGCACAGAGGTTCCATAGATGCTTTACTAAGCGGACTGCCTTGCTCTTAACCACATCTGCAGAGAAGAAAACTCTTCTAACCAATCTTCCTCTTCTATCCTGAACCAGAGCATCATAAATGGCCCCACTAGGGCATGAGGATCTGTGGCTCAATCTGTTAGGAATAAGGGTCATTCATAGGAAAGGTGCAAGAGGGTTGAACTCAGCTTATATCCTCATCATCACCAATTGAAAGAAGTTTAATTCTACCATGATTGACTACTATTCGCTTTCTCCTCTCCCCATTTGGTGGAGACTGGAAAGAAACGCTACAAATTTTACGACAGCTTTAAGAGAAATAAGAACTGGTTAAGTATCCTCGCTAACTGCTTCCTATTATTAACAACATGTTATTAATTTATAAACCATATTTGGTACATTCAAACACCAAGTCAACTGGTTATGACGGGCTATTTTTATTTCGGACCACCGATACAGGCTCATCAAGGGGCTTAGGCACCACATTAGAACTTGTTTGGACTTTTCTGTGATCGTTAACTTCTTGAGTAAACAAGGAACTCTTTGTGTAGTATTTCTTCGGGGAACATGTAGCCCCAAAGCAGGCGAGTACTCTGAGAAGCTTGGGTAGAGTTAGAGAATGTTGGAAATGGATAGAACCATAGAAACATCTCAAACAATCCGTACATTTTGTGAATGAGAAAACTGAGTCCAGAGAAGGCAAGTGACTTGCTCAAGATCACACAGCCAATGACGGGAAGGGAGGGCTCAGAGCTTGCGGCTCCTCAGATCAGCCTTCCTTCCACCAGAGCAGACAGCAGTAGAATGCTCTTCTGGTTTCAGAAGGTTGTGGAATAGTTATCCAATGTTTCTGGCAAATGAATGCAAAACACCGGGACATGGAACACAGGCTAGAAATGGGTTGGGGAGGAAGAGATGAAACCTGTAGGGAAGTGGGAGTTTGGATCACAATGAGAGGTTTCTCTGGATTTCCTGAAAAAATCAGGATTTGAAGTTTCAGTCAGTCTCTAGGTCCAGTCCTCCCACACCAGTCTTGCCCCAGACAGTAAAACTATTCAATCCATGGACACACACACAGATAGGGCCACTTGACAGTTGGCCAGAAATTACTTCTATTCCCAGTCCTTCTTTTTCACACCCTTCTTTACCCCAGGCTTGTGATTTATTGCTTCTTCCCTGGGCTCTATTTCTCCTTCCCTTTTGCTTCTCCCATCTTCCTCCTCCATCACCATCACCACTGAGTTTGGCCATGTCTGCCTAGTAATGCAGGCTGGGAGAAAACAGACCATCCCAGACTGGAGAACAGTTGTTTAATCCCAAGGACGTCCTCCTTCTCCTAAGATGGCTCTATGGGAGCAGGCATTGCCTCCTATGCTCTGCCACCTCTAATTGTAGAACAGACACCGTGAGATGACAAGGGCAGGAGCTGCTCCCTCCCCACTGACCTTGTGGCTGCCCATCCTTGGAGATACCAGGGGCTGGCAGGCTGGAGGGCTGGCAGTGTGTGTGGTCAGGACGGCTGCCTCTGGGGCAGCCCAGGCTTGGCTTCTTGGCCACTACTGATGTGCTGCCAGATAGGAATAATATCAAAAACCATTCATTGAGCACATGGGATGCTTTATAAAATCCAACAGGCTGTTTACAGTTTATAAATTAAGTGCCTTCGGAAGAGGCATCTGACTTATTCTCCAAGGCATCTAGTTGACTAGTTCCAGTTGGAATTCTTTGAGTTCCTGGGAAGGGGCTACTTAGCACTTCACACTCTCTGATGAGACTTTGAGTTTCTTGCTTTTTTAATCCCAGTATGAAGTGTTATCTAGTGGCAAGCTTTCTTTTACATTTAAATCTCTGATTTTTTGTGTGTGCAATTCCTTTGAGAGAGGCTTTATCTTCTGCCATTTTTACCTTACTCATGCCGGATATGATTGTTTAAAATGATAGTAAATATCAAATAATTCTGTCTGGCACACTGATGTCATTCCAAAGTCACTATATTTCATCTGCTTAACTTGATCTTCTTAGAATGAAGCAAAGGATGTTGCATATGAATTAGATGTTAAATGAGTTCATCAGCGTGTCTAAAAAAATTGCCCAGGAAAACAGCGGGCCAAGACTCTTTGCTTGTGGATGCAGTGAGCTGGAAGAGGGAACTAGAATAGGACTTATTTTTTCCCCTGACCCTTGAGTCTCATCTGTTAGAGCAAAAGGAGACACATAGTAGGTGCTCAGTGAATATGTGTTAAATATATATTTGTAGAAAGAAGCCACGGGAGGTAATACCTGCATGTATTATACTGAAAACAGCCCCCAGGGGAAATACGGACACTGAGCACGGCCCTCCCTTGTCTGGCAAGCAGGGCGAGAATAAGGCCACTCTTGGCACTTGTCACTTGTCTTAGCCAGTTGCTGGAATAACTTGTGTGAAACCAGCACTTTACCCTTTGCCAGGCAGAAGGTCAGCCCAAGAGTGAGCTGATCTGTAGATACAACACCATCTCTCACCCAGGAGGCTGGGTCTGCTGTAAGCTCTGCTATATTATTTCGCTGAGAATGACAGGTGGGGAAATCTGGGCACCAGTTGTTCTTTTCCACTGGTATCGTTTGGAGGGTAGCTCCAAAGTCGGGCACGCCAGCCTACGTGCCTCTCCTCCAGCAGAGGCTCCACATTGGAGCTATTAGAATGTGGGCTCTGTACATCGGCCAAGTCCATGTCTCAGAGACTGTCCCCAGAGCACGGAGCAGCCCAGGTCTACTGAGTTCAACAAGAGAGTCGCTTTCTCACTCAATCCATGCTGGCTGGGCTGAGGTTCTAAGTCTTAATAGGCAGCATTTGATTTTCATGCTACATGGCTTTCACAAAATTAAAGCAAGTTAGAGTTAATTTAATTTTGAGAAAAATGACAGAAGCTCCTACAAGACAGACGTAGATACCCCTAGGCTGCCATAAAATGGGGATCTCGAGTGACGAAAACTTCCTTCATTCTTGATTTTCCCCTTTGTGAGTGCTTCCCTGGGCACTCTGCACAGCCTCTCCTGTGCACATCCGGACCAACACAATGTTAAGGCAACTTGACTTAATTAACATCACTCTTTTTCTTGAGCATTCTGTTCATTTCTTCTTCAACACAACAGTGTTGGTTCATTCAATTTGAACACAAGGCAAAAATCTCAGTGTTATGTTGCAAGGATCATACCTTTATGCTTCGAGGGTTCTGTGATTTCCGTGGCATATTTACACTGTTGCTGGCATTCTCATTTCAGAGTTTAATATAACAACTGAACAAAAAGTATCATGCTTTATGAGCGTGTCGAAATGAAAAATCTATTTCCTATTAGTGGTGAAGCAATATTTCTTCTGTCATTCTTTTATACTTTATCACTACTTCTGGGTTCAGCTTATCATCTTTAAAGAGAAAATCAGATAATAAAGTTACATTCTGTGGGACATTAACTAGCTCTTTATCAGTATAAATGTCATAACATTTGCTTGCAAAATTATTTTATTCACCTTTCAGGAAAAAAAATTTTAACTGTGCTTGCAATTCAGAACATTGCTACTAGGTGGCAGTAGTGCACAAGAACAAAATGGTCCACCTGGAAGAATATTTGACTAAGAGACTAGCATGTCTTCCCATATTTATAAGGAATAAAAGTTTAATACTATTAAAATACTCAAACTGGCACAAACTTTAAACATCCATTAACTTAATTACTATTTTTAAGCCAAGCTTTGATTTGAAAAGAGAAAGTATTATTTTTTAATGAAATTCTGGACAGGCAATACATTCACAAGTTCAGACATCTACAAATTAAAAAAAGTTATACAGCGAAAAGTCTTTCTCCCATGCCTGTCCTCCAACTCCCACAGGTAACTAATTGTACAGTTTCTTGAGTATCCTTCCAGAGCTTCTCTATGTAAATACAAATTAACACAAATATATATTCTTAGCCCTCCTTGTTTTAACACAAATCAGTAGAGCTTCTGCATTCTTCTTTATAGAGTTGCCTAGTATTCGAATGTATGAACGTTGTGTAATATATTTAACCAGTCCCCTACTAATGGAAATTTTGTGCTGTTTCCAATTTTATGCCATGACAACCAATGCTGTAGTGAATAACCATATGCTTGTGTGATCTCACATGTAAGGTAGTTCTCCGAAGTGAAATTGCTGGGTCTAAATTATACAGATTTTCAATTTTAATAGATATTGCCAAATTGGCTTCTACAGAATTTGTACCAATTTTTACTGTACTTTCTCCAAAATAGTCCTGTTTTCCCACAGCCTTGCCAACAGGGTGCATGATCAGAGTTCTGACTGGTTGAGCAAAGTGTCTCAAAGTACTTTAATTTTCATTTCTCTTAGATGAGTGAGGGTGCCCATCTTCTACATTTAAGGGCCGATTATACTTCCTTTTCTGTGGAATAAATGCAAATGCCAACACAGACAACCATATATATAGGGTTTTGTTGTCAATGTCATTGCTTGTGTCTACCATCATGCCATGCATGCTTTTCTTTCATTTGCTTTGCTCATTTAACCATACCCCCTGGCCATGGCTCCTAAAAGAAGTTGCTGGCAGTGGAGAGGGAAGTCAGGACTGGAATGTCTGCTTTTCCCCTTCATCCTCTTGCCATTGACTCCTGGGTGAAATATCTGTGAACTGGAATGGTGAAAGGAGAAATCTAATAAATTCTCTTTCGGAGACTAATTAAGGCTTCAAAGAGACAGTTAACCATTTGGGAAAATACAGTCATATTGAAACTCAGGAAATGGTCGGCAGTATTGCAGCCTCTGAACATGGAACCCAAGAAAGCTCTGGCTCTTTGAGCTGAAGTCTTGCTGAGGTTCAATGCAATGTGCAGAGGAAAACCTAGAATATGCAGCTGAAATGAAAACAAAAATGCTCTTCTGCATCCTTTGCTGATTTGGAGCTTTGGGCACAGGTTTGATCAATTTTAATGAAATATTGCCATTAGCACGTACATAAAGGACAGTGGTGCAAAGGTGCATGAAAATATGGTGTCCTCAACTGTAGGATTATCTTCTGCATATGGACATGGCAGTAACTGAATCCATAAGTATCTAAAATGTTGGCATTTTAGAGCAAGAGAGGGTTGCAGACACCATTTTTCCCACTCCCCTATTCTACAAATGAACAGCTTAAATGACCTGTACAAGGTCCCCCAGCTAATTAATGGAAGTGCTGGAGTCCAGGTGGGTCCCCTCATTACTGTTCCCTGCTCTTCCTGCAATTTACAGGGCTTCCCTGAAACACACATGCTGAAGTTTTGCCATGGCCAGGGATGCTTCACTCTGAAACAGCCCCATGTCACACACCCTTTTCCTCCTGGGGTCCCCTGCCCCACACTCGCAAGACAGCTAAACTGAGGTTAAGGGGGTCTGGGGCCACTATATTAGAGTAAAACGAATTGACTTATATGGACTTGAACTTCTTCATCTTATCAGTGCTTTGCTCTGTTTATTCAGACTGTCCATGCGTAGCAAGCTTAAAAAAAGGTTGTACTATGAAGCAAAATAATCAAACTTTTATCTGAAATAACTTTGAAAGTTTTTCTGAAGGTTTAATTATTGTGTTCCTTTTGCTTTAGATGTAACATCAAGTCCCCCAATTTTCCGAAATGTTTGAAAATATTTCTGATGCTCTCTGTTTGCTGGTGTGATAGTGTTGGCCATGCCTTGGGGGGTGGGGTTAGTGAGGTGATTTGAGGAGATTCTGGACCCAAGTCCTTTGTCCAAGAGGTATATGCTTAAAAGAACAAGGCAAGTGTCAGATATGGCATGATCCCACTTTAATGATAAGTCTCTGCTCCAGCAACCACTTACTTTTTCAAATTATACGTGCGCTTGGGCTACAAAGGCTCTTCAGAAATGCGTGAGTCTGTTGGCAAATACACATGTGTTGCCTTAACCGCGCTGGAGGCCAGTTAGCATAATGTGTATTTCCGATGCAGCTTATCATTGGTGCTGGGTGGCACGGGGCTTCACACAAAAACAGGATAAGCCCAGAGCATAGAAGTGGAAAACTAGGTGGATGGGTGGGTTGGACTTGGACGTGGAAAATGTACTTCCTTCCTGTGGGACGTGGCGTGTGCTTGTTAGTGCTGACCTGCCTTCTCTCTAGCCCTGTAAGCTGACATTGACATCAAAGCTTACTGAATAGACCCTCTCGTCCCCACCAGCCAGGGATAAGGATGAAAGCACCCAATCGAGTTATGCTCTGGCCAGAACCACTTGACTATGGGGTCAAACTATCCTCCAGCAATTAAAGTCAACAAGTGCTTCCATTAAACCACTGTGTACACCTCCAAATGATTATAAATATGTACCATAAGCTATGGGGGAGGGGTGTGAAATGGATGATAGCTTATGCTAATGACACTCTAGAAACCAATACTCTCCACTCAAAATGACATGGAAAAATTCTACTCGATTACCTCCAGGGTTCCATTAGTTTTTCTGGGTAAACGTTTCTGGGGAAAATAATTTCTGTTTTCATTCCAGCTGTGCATCAGATACAGTGATGATGGATTGCGAGTGCAAACAGTAAGACGAAACTCCGGCATACAAAGGACGATGACAACCAGAAAGCTCCAACCAGATCCTGCCCTTTCCTTGAAGGGAACTGGAGCCTAGGAGGTGAAGGCATTTCCAATTTTTAGTCCTTTGCCTCCCTCTGCTGTTCCTCTTGAGAAGTTTTCCCTTACAACAATGAGAAATCATGTACTAGCTGCATCCTTTTCTATGCTCTCCCTGCTGGCGCTGATGGGAGATACAGACAGCAAAACAGACAGCTCATTCATGATGGACTCCGATCCTCGACGCTGCATGAGGCACCACTATGTCGATTCTATCAGTCACCCGTTGTACAAGTGTAGCTCCAAGGTAAGCTCGAGATCTCTGTGAGAGTAGCCTTACTCCCAGAAACAGGAGAGAAGCCCTATTCCTTTGACAAGGGACAGAGAACTATATGGCTGACCCACAGGGCTTGCCAGAGAATCATCCTTTTAGGGTTTCCCACCGTGCTTTGAACTTTTGTCAGTAAAGCTGCCTAATTGACCATGTACACACCCAGCCAGCTTCTCAAAGTCACTAAGAAAGGCTGGAAGTTTCTCACAATAAAATTGTTGCTAGGCACAAGGTTGGAAGGGTGTGTTTCATCCCTGGCTGTGAAAATGATGAGCAGTGGTGTCCTTTTTCAAGAAAGAAAATGGCGTCTACAGGTTATCGTAACTCTTTCTATCTCCACCAGCAATAAAGGGGAAGGAAATACAAGAAATATGATTGAGCAGTAAAACGTACTTCTTGGGGGGGGGCGCTCTTCAAAGTGTTTCCTGGTCCATGCCTTTCTCTACCTGCCATGTTTATGTTAAAATGGTTTCAAAACAGAAATGACATTTTGATAAGTTATCATTTTTACCTTGATATCCACGTCATTCTTGTCTGGAGTAGGTTGTGTGTCTTTTGGCACAGGCAAAAGTGATGTCTCAGTGTTGAGACGGGGTGTATGAAGGAATACTATACTTCAAAGGCCACCAAGAGTGGCCCGCCACCTGAACCACCCAGAAGGGAGGCACACAGTAGGGAAAAATAGACTCGGAAGGAGACTTCTCACGACTCTCACTGCCCCCAGTCACACGAATGAAATTTGCCCACATTTGGTAAATAAGAATTTGTTTAGCCCAACCTCAGAGATTTTCACTTCCAGTCCTGAGACTAAAACCACTTATATATTCTCATATGGCAAATATTTTTTTAAATTACCAGTATAATTAAGAAGTTTTGGTAATATCAACCACTGAACTTGAGACCATGTAAGTTAATGGCTCTACCCTCCATTTAAAAACATTACGACTTCTGTCTGCCTTTAAAATTTCCATAACTTCTCTGATTATAGCTCAATGATGATGGCTTGTTTTAGTTTTGGGAGATCAGAATTTGGGTTAACTCACTTTAACCCAAACTTCCTGGCTCTTATTTGTACTTGTCGAACCAAAAAAAGAAAAAAAAGAGTAAATAGATAAATGTTTGCAAGCCTGCAATCCCTTCTTAGGAAAAAATATAAAACAAATTGAGAAAAAAAGATAGGACATGTTTTTCCAACTGATTGCTCAGAAACTGTAGGCCTGAGGTAAGGTTGACTAGATCAATTATTAGTTTCTCCTCCACTCGCCCTATAGAGAGCACTCATATATAGTGTTTCTTATTCCACGGATGATTTCTCCTTCTGCTGAGTTGTCCTCCATAATCATGATTCTTTAAAAAAAGAAAGGAAATAAAATTATTTCAGGCTTCCCTGGTGGCGCAGTGGTTGAGAGTCCGCCTGCCGATGCAGGGGACACGGGTTCGTGCCCCAGTCCGGGAAGATCCCACATGCCGCGGAGTGGCTGGGCCTGTGAGCCATGGCCGCTGAGCCTGTGCGTCCGGAGCCTGTGCCCTGCAAAGAGAGAGGCCACAACAGTGAGAGACCCGCGTACCGCAAAAAAAAAAAAAAAAAAAAAAAAAATTATTTCAGTCACTTCCCTGGCGGCCCAGTGGTTAAGACGCCTCACTTCAAAAAAAAAAAAAAGAAAAAAAAGACTCCACACTTCACTTCGAGTGCAGGGGGCACAGGTTTGATCCCTGGTCGGGGAACTAATACCCCACATGCCGTGTGGCCTGGCCAAAAATAAATAAAATGTTTAAAAAAGAAAGGAAATAAAATTATTTCAAAGAAAGTGTTCATGTGATGATAGGAAGGAACAGGAAAATTGGAGCATCTCTGAAAACTAAAGAACAACCTGGAAAGATTTGATGAAAAGATGGAGGAGCGCCTTAGCAATTATCACATTAGTTAAGGAAAGGTCAAAGAAGATATAGCCTTAACTCAAACCCAACAAACTCACAGTGCTTGAGCATGAGTCCTACAAACAGACTTTAGTTTACCTTTGTTCACCTCTGTTTCTTCCAGAATACCATGATAAATAGAGCAAAATTGTGATTGTAGAGAAATGTTTGTAATTTCATGGGAACAATCTGTTTTCAAACATCCCAAACTATCCCAAATATAGCAATAGTTTTATGTAAATGGTGCTTGCAATTATAAACCTTTCTTCCTTGGCCATAAAATATGCCTGGCAGAATCTCAACTACCCAGACCTTTTCTGGATTAGATTTTCTCTATGTATCCGGGAACAAAAACTGTTTTTCATTTTGAGATATTCTATAATTCTTAACTCTCACAGACTCAGGCTGGTTTTCTCTCTAATGGGTTTCACTTAGAAAAATTGTTCATCTTTACAGACTTGGGATATAAAACATGTAGCCTGTGTCTCAAAAACAACCAATGGGGGTTTTTGCAAAGAGGAGACTAGGGTAGATTTTTCCTCTCTGCAGAACTTCTCCCCTCAACGTGAGATTCAAAGCCCATTATTTACTACTGTTTGCCTGTCAGTTGTTAATGCTTCCTGACTCCCATTTATCCAGTGTCTGGTCTCGGGAAGACAGATAAAGGGGAGAATGTGACCCAGGCTCAGGGAAGGGAGAGCATCTGCTTGAACACCTAATAGGTGTCAGGCACCTCATACTATATGATCTAATCGTTGCTGACAAACCTGTGATGGAAAGCGTTATCATTCCCGTTTTATTGGTAAGGAAAACTGAAACCTGAAAGAAGA
The DNA here is from genome assembly GCF_964374135.1 of Grampus griseus. Taxonomy (NCBI): domain Eukaryota; kingdom Metazoa; phylum Chordata; class Mammalia; order Artiodactyla; family Delphinidae; genus Grampus; species Grampus griseus. Next base: position 38,496,630 of record NC_138999.1, on the reverse strand, counting down.
ATTAAGTAGATTGTTCGATGTCATTTAGCCCAGGAGTGGCAATGTCTGCCTCAGAGCACGCACCTTTCAATTCATATTTCATTCAATTCATTCATCTTTCACTTGGCTCTTCCTATTGGAGGAATGCAAATAGAATGTAGGGGCCATCATTTATTTTTTATTATGATTTTCAAAAAAATTTATTGAAGTATAGTTGATTTACAATGTTGTGTTAATTTCTTCTGTACGGCAAAGTGACTCAGATATATATATATATATATATATTCTTTTCCACTATGGTTTGTCACAGGATATTGAATATAGTTCCCTGTGCTATACAGCAGGACCTTGTTGTTTATCCATTCTATATATAATGGTTTGCCTCTGCTAACCCCAAACTCCCAATCCTTCCCTCCCCCAGCCTCCTCCCCCTTGGCTACCACAAGTCTGTTCTTGTATCTGAGTCTGTTCCTGTTTTCGTAGATGTGTTCATTTGTCGTATTTAAGATTCCACATATAAGTGATATCATATGACATTTGTCTTTCTCTTTCTGACTTACGTCACTTAATATGATAATCTCTAGGTCCATTCATGTTGCTGCAAATGGGAGCCGCTATTTAGAAGTCCAGGCTCAACTCCCAGTCTGTTGAAAATGATGATTTACACTCAGCAATCTTTGTAGAAAAATAAAAATAGTAGTGAAAGCTTTTCTGGGAGCCTTCCATGAGACTATCTGAACTTGCATCTGGCCAGACCCGGGGACCTTTCTCCCATCTCCCAGCAATTCAGGAAAGTGCTGAGATGGAGTCAGGCAGAAAAGACTGGCCACAGTGGTCCACGAAGGAGGTCAGTGTGGCCACAGATTAGGATGCGCCTGGTGGCTTTCATTGGTAACAGCTCCTAGGAGTGGGTACAAAAGATTGAAGAGCGGCAGCTTCATTGACAATCTTCACTGAATTTTTTAGTAAAGGTGGTAGAGCAAACAAGCAAAGAGTCAGTGGTTAGTGGAAATGAGATATCTGGGGAATCTTCAAGGGAACTGAGATCCCAGGCTTTGAAGTGAGAGAGACCTGGTTTCAAATTCCAGCTCCACAGTTGGCCAAATGGGTGACTTAGGGGGAAGTGTAGTCATTCTTTAGTGCCTCAGTTTCTTCCCACGTGAAATGGAGCTAATGCTGTCTCCCTAAAAGTGTGGGTATGGGTATTGGTGATAATATTTGTAACACATCCAGCCTGGCGTTCGGCATATAATAGACATTAATAGATGATAGTATGAGCTTGATGATGAAGTTATAAAGTGGACAGGTGTTTAGACTCACTTTTCTATTTTAGTCAACCACTGAAACCTCAATAACTATTGGGATCTCCTATAGCCTTAAAGGATTAGGAAAATGAACCTCACTGAGGTTCTTGTTAAACACAGAAACCTGGCAGGGCTGGGGGAGCACGCAGGAGGGCAAAGTAAATGTAAGCCACTGTGCTGGGTGCTAAAAGGGGGGATCAAAGTCAGAGAGAAACAGATCCTGCCGTCTGACCTCCCTTCCCACGTGAGCGGAGGAAGGAGGGATTGGAGGGGGTGCATTCTGGATTCAGGCCAAGGAGGGGTTTTCAGGAACCGAGACTGGGAAAGCGAGCCAGCTGGGCAGGCCTGTGAAGTCTGAGTTGGGTGAGAAGTAGGAGAGGGTGGCCCCGAGCCAGGAGAGCGAAGAGCCAAGGCATACGGTTGTCTGAACCCTGAAGGGCCACAGGAGCAGCTAGAGGGGTGGCCCCGAAAGAGAAGGAGGAAGAGGGGTCGGGGCACAAAGCCTGGGGAAAGTCCCTGAGGAGAGGGGACCTGTCAGGCGCAGGGCTGAGCCTCAGGGTTGAGAGGAGCTGCTTAGGATCCTCAAGCCATCTGCCCCCGAAGCTCACAGCATGGTAGGAGAAACGAGGGGAGTCGGGAGTATTGAGTTTATAACACAGTTGACTAGTGGGCAGATATGACTTGATTTTTTTTTTTTTTTTTTTTTTTTTTGCGGTACGCGGGCCTCTCACTGTTGTGGCCTCTCCCGTTGCGCAGCACAGGCTCCGGACGCGCAGGCTCAGCGACCATGGCTCACGGGCCCAGCCGCTCCGCGGCACGTGGGATCTTCCCGGACCGGGGTACGAACCCGTGTCCCTGCATCGGCAGGCGGACCCTCAACCACCGCGCCACCAGGGAAGCCCGACTTGATATTTTTTAAAAAAGGAACAAATGTATACCGTGGTGGGCAGTTGAGGCACAAACGTAGAAGAAAACAGAGACTACGTTTTTGCCCTCATAATGCTTACAAGTAAATGGAGGAGAGAGGGAAGGGAAGCATTCTGTGTGCAAAGGTCTCTTCAGGTCAGTATGAGTTGTAACCAGAGTGAAGGGACCGGATTCTAGCTGGAGGTTGACCTGGCTCTCTGGAGATGAGCTGAGCAGTCATTTATTGAGGGTGCTGGGGAAGTGAGGAATGGGAGAAGCAGAGGTGAATCATGTTCCTGAGGAGAAAGGGGGGGTGCTTCAAGGGGTGCCGTGGAATAAGGGATGCACAGTATTCACTGTTGAGAAAAAGGCAAAATATGTTTCTCACTCGATTGAGGTACCACAGCCAAAACTCTATTCTAGGATGGGACAGGTGGGTCTTTATTCTGATATTGATGGAGACCATGGCCTGAGCCAGGAATTCACAGGGGCTCCACGTGACAGGAAAGGAAAGTGGCTTTGGAGATGGCAAGTCTTTCAACAAGGGGTGATGAAAACCATCTGTGTTTGGATTTTCTCTCATTCAGAAGACAGTTGTGTATTGCAGCAAAAGGCCTAACTGTCTAAGAACTGTGGTAGGTCACCAGAGACAGCAGGAGCCTGAGGTCTCCGGGTGCAGTCCTTGGTCTGGACCCAGGAATCACAGCTGGCTACAACCCTCACAGTGTAGCCTGAACTTGCCCTTGACTGACTTTAGCATCTTATGAAACTCGAAGGCTTGAAAGGCTGACGCTCATGGCCTAATAGTATAGCACCGTGGTTCGGAGAGAGAGCTCAGGAATCTGCTGTCTCGGTTCAGAATCCTGGTCCTCCATCGTACAGCTATGTGACTTCAGGCTGGTAACTTAACCTCTGCCTTTGAATTTCTTAATTTGTAAAGTGGGGAGAGTTTACCTTTTGAAACAGTTGTTAAGTATTAACTTGCCTGTGAAGGGCTTGGCACAGTGCCTGGAGCCTAGTAAACGTTCAATACATGTTACATAGCATCATCATTACTATTCCTTAATTGTTACCCAAGGACCTTCCATTACTCTTAGCCTCAGCACATGGAAATCAGATTGAACGTGAAAGAGTCTATCCTTGAGCAAATACCCTGAACCCAGCAGCTCTGTTCATATTAGAAGGAACTAGGTATCACATCCAGCTGGAGCCAAGTGACTCCAAGGTTGGGGGGATACAAAGGGTCTGCTGGAGAAGTTGCCTAGCTTCCTAGCATCAACAGAGTTGTTGGGGGGGAACATAAGATAGCAAAAATTAAACTGGACCAAAAGCAGATGACATGTATCTGTCACCCACCTGAGCCGTGAAAAGTCAATAGAAGTTTGTATGAGCAATAACCACCTATTGAGAACACACTCTTCTAGTGGTGCAGCTCCATGTGGGTTCTTTGTCCAAAAAAATTCATTTCTGGATTTGATAGTGGAGTAGTGTGTATGCTCTTCATTAAGAGCAGTTAAGCTCAGTGCAAAATGCAGAGCAGTTAATAAAATACAGCCAAGTCACCCACGTATGAGGAATGTGCATTGACCATAAACTGGGGGCCAATGTGTTACGGCAGGTGAACAGATGTCTGAAGGTGTCAAAGTTTTATTGAACTGAAGGATGAATTGGTTAAGGAGTTAGAGAGTATGTGGTATCATCCAATGAACTGCTGGGAATCCCTGGGAGTCCTCAAATCCCTGGGGGATGGAGCAACGGGCGAGGGTCTTGACAGTGGAGGAGATATTATTTAGGACTGCCATGGTCCTTAGAAGATTCAGCTCTGCTTAAGTTTGGAGGTGGTGATGATGTGTCCCAACAAGCCCATAAGGAAAAGGTCAGACTTGTGTGGTTATGATGTGGTTACAACTCCCAGAGGCAGGTCAAAGAAGATTAGAGTAGGGTGTGAGTTGGCACATGCCTCAGGAAAGCATCTTAATATCAAGAAGCAGGATATTATAGTGGCTTAGGCCAGGGGTTTGGTTTTAGACAGATCTGGGTTTGATTTCAGCGTTGCGTTTTACCAGATATGTGAGTTTGGGCAATTTACTCAAATTCTCTAAAGCCTCAGTTTCCTCATCTGTAATAACAGTACAGATAATAATAGTACCTTTCACATAGGATTGTTATGAAAATTAACTGAGATTAAATGTTGTAAGCGCTCAAGAAATGTTAGCTGTCATCATTATTATTAGCAAAATGATCACTATCTAGTGATGCGTCTAGAGCGGAGCCTCTCAAACTTTAACGGGTCCAGAGCCTTGCTGCTCAAAGTGTGGATGTTAGCACAGCAGTACCATCAACCAGAATCTTACAAGAAACGCAGAATCTCTGGCCTCACTCAGAACTAGTCAAGCACAATCTGCATTTTAACAAGATCCTCAGCTGACTTACATGCACATTACAGTTTGAGAAGCTCTGGTCTGGAAGAGGTCAGAAGTTGTTCATTAAATCCATAATACAGGTGAGGCGTGGCCAAGACTAAAATGTGAATAGCTAGAGTGAATCTGGGGACTTCCCTGGTGGCGCAGTGGTTGGGAGTCCACCTGCCGATGCAGGGGACACTGGTTCGACCCCTGCTCCAGGAAGATCCCACATGCCGTGGAGCAATTTAAGCCTTTGTGCCACAACTACTGAGCCTGCGCTCTAGAGCCCACGAGCCACAACTACTGAGCCTGCGTGCCTAGAGCCCATGCTCCGCAACAAGAGAAGCCACCGCAGTGAGAATCCCACGCACTGCAATGAAGAGTAGCCCCCGCTCGCCCCAACTAGAGAAAGCCCGTGTGCAGCAACGAAGACCCAACGCAGCCAAAGATAAATAAATTAATTAATTAATTTAAAAAATGATTCATATATATGTATGGATACATTTTTTAAAAAAAGAGTGAATCTGGGAAGCAGGTATTTATACCTTCCATTCCTAACGACACTCATTCATGGATCTTTATCTTCCAAACTCCCTGCTTGACTCCTGTAACACACACACACAAAACGGGGCTAGATAGAGATGGAATCTATATACAGTTGAACTTTGAACAACATGGCTTTGAACTGCACGGGTCCACTTACATGCGGATTTTTTTTCAATAGGAAATATTACCACAGTACACGATCTGTGGCTGGTTGAACCCTCGGATGTGGAACCGCAGATAGGGATGGGCAAGTGTAAATTATATGCAGATTTTGGAATACACGGAAGGTTGGTGCCCTTGACTTCCCATGTTATTCAAGGGTCAGCTGTACTGGGAATCTCCCAGAGAGGGGATTTGCATGTATGTTGAGAACGTCAAGGGCCAGATAATCATTTCATGGTGTCTTCTTGGAGGAGAGGGCATTTGAATTTGGTAATGGAGGATAGTTGGTATTTCATTAAGTACAGCCAGGAGAAAAGGACATTCCTGAGAGAGGAAAGGCAAAGGCAAGAGGCAGGGAAATTCAGGGCAGTTCCATGGACTCCTAAGTAGTTAAGCTTGATCCAAATAGAGAGTGGGTGATGAGAATGAGAATAGTTGTTAGTGAGATTGGAAAGATATGTGAAATCCAGGTCATGGAGGGCCTTAATGCCTGTTCAGGATTTTGGATTTTATTCTGAAGGCTGGTGGCAGCCACTGAAGGTGTTTATTGTACATGTCTCTGCATTCTCCTTGCCCAGAAAGTCCAGCTCCTGAGGAAGAGGGACCCGTTGGAGGTGGCCCCAGAGTCTTCAGTGCTGGAGTCCTTGTCCTTCAGGATGAGCTGAAGGCAGAGCTTGAGACCTTGAAGACTTTTAGTGAAATCACTATTAGGTTAGTTCTACAAATGGCCCTAGATTGCTGACTTGGTCATATTATGGACAGTGCGAGTTGCCTGGTCATTCAAGGTCAGCATTTGGTTCACCTGTACGTGTATCATTTGGGTACGATGCACTGCTACGTCTCTGCCCTTCTGAATGAAGTCTGTTGGCACAGGTTAGCTATACCCATCCAGACTGAAACTGAATCTCTAAAGACTCCATTTGGGGAGGTGATTCTTTGAAGAACTGCTTAATCTGCCTAATAGATAATCCAGATTAGAGATGAGCAAATTTAACATGACTCCAAAGTGAGATGTCAAGGAACTATTCCCACACACTAGCAAGGGTGAGAAGGGACTGGGAAGACCTCAAACTCTCTCTCTCATTAGAGAGATGGGGCGGGCACCAAGAACTGGCCTGTGTAATATAGACCTATGGCAAAATCGCTCAAAACCCATTTCAGATCACGTCTGTTTTCCGTATCAATGTGAAGGGCAGGCAGGATAGAATTGAAGCGTTAATAAAATCAAAATGACTTACAGCTGCCATTTTCTCCCTGCCTCTGTGGCCTCTCAGAGAAAATAAATCAGTAGGCCTAGTCCAACTTATTCTTCACCAAGCCCTGCTAGTCGTTTCCTAATATCTCATATTGTCTTGTTGGTTGTTAAGAGATTGTTGGATTCATCCCAGCATCTTTTCAGATAATGATGTTAATGATCTATAATTACCAGAAGTCATCTTCTCTTCCTTTTGGAAAGGTGGGCAGGCCATTTCCTTCTTTTAATTCTCGGGCATTAAATTCTGTCCTATAGGATGATATCAGACTTAATAGCTGGTGAGTTTCAATAATAATTGCTAATTCCTAAAATACCATGAGGTAAATGTCAAACAGTTTCATGCATATTTATGTATCTTTTAATCTTTTATTTGAGTAGTTCTACTTTTTATGTTCTTGTTGTGGGTTCTGGAATTATAGGGCAACTTTTTCGCTATCGCTTAATATGAAGCTCACCAAGGAAGACCCTCCCACATAAACATACACCAATAACCTCAGGTTTCCCCCACCTTCTGTGCCTCAATGTATAGGGTTGTATAGCTTAATGAATCAAGCTGCCCACCCTACCCCCCCATGACTGCCACTCCCAAGAAACCATTTATGTATGGGATGCATAAATGAGCCTCTGCTCCATCCCTTTAATCTATATGCAAAATATAAAGTGTGTGCTTATGTCCACTGTTTGGGCGGTAACTTTGGTAGTTCGCACCAGATCCTTAAAGGATCTGTTTACTAAAGTCACATTAAGAGCCACTATAAAGAACATGCAACCTCTGCTACTTCAACCCAAGCTTTATCATCATCCTAACCTACATTTGGGAATGGAGGTGGTCAGAAGGAATGCATCCTAGTATTTGCCCTAAATGACTGAAAACTCAATTGCACAAATCTCAGGATCCTTCAGCGTATAAGCCCAGAAGTGTGATTCCAGGTCCCAAAACATACCCTTTTTCTATTTCACTCTCTTGTTTCAAGTTGTGGTGCCCAGAATATTTCTTCCTAAATATCACTTAGTTATCCTCTTTTTCTGCTTCAGAAACCATATTCCTTTTCTCTAGTAATTCTCTGCACGTAGCAAATTCCTTTTCTCTGTAGTCATTCTTTATTTACCCCCTGATGGTAATTTGGAAAGACTTTCTACATTTTCAGACTAAGAGAACTGGCATGGGTCCAACGGTAGACTACCACCTGTCAGTAGAAATTTCTTTTGTTCTTTGGTTTTTATTTGCACATCGTGGTGGTGGGCCGTGTCCAGTGGTTCTAAACCCTCAGCGCACTTTGGAATCACCTAAAGAGCTTGGAAAACCACGAAAGCCTGGGCTCAACTCCAAAGGATTTTAATTCACTTGGTCCGAGATGGGACCTGGGTGTTGACATTTTAAAAGCGAATTTGCAGCAATGTAGGTGATGCTATAGTACTTTATATTTTTGCTTATAATGACAGCTACCAATTCTTTTTCACTTAAGTTGGGAAATTTCATTTAATGGCAGCTGAAGGGCCATTTTCAACTGGAAAAATTCATTTATATCCGTGGTAAACTTTATCTTGATAAAAATTTGCACTCGTATTTTACCACCAGATGAAAAAAAGGATGAGCATCATTTAAAAATTAATGTATTTAAAATAAAGTACAGAGAAAAACATGTTTATATTATATCAGGCTTCATTTTGAATGAATCTTTTTTCCCCAATCCTTACTGTAAAGATCTTGTGCTATAACTTTTAAAGCCATACAAATAAGAGTGCTAAACTGTGGACTTAAAAGTAGGTGTATAAATATTCTTAAGCGGTATTACTTGGAAAATAAAAATAAAATATAACAACCACATGAAATAAACCAATATCATATTTTCTTTACCTGTTAAATATTGAGAGACATTTACATTTTTAAAGTAAACTTTAAAATTAGGGAAAAAATAAAATAAAAGCAAATTTGCCAGGTGATTCCAATGTGTGACCAGGGTTGAGAGCCACTGGTCTTCTCCAGCAGGAACTCATCCAGCCAGGAGTGTTAGGGCCTTTTAAAGGATGCTGTGGGACCTGGCTAAAGTTTGGGCTTCCCCAGTGGGGGTAACCACTTCTCTTCTCTCCCCAGATGGTACTCCTGGCCCGGTGCGAGGGGCACTGCAGCCAGGCGTCACGCTCCGAGCCCTTGGTCTCCTTCAGCACTGTCCTCAAGCAGCCCTTCCGTTCCTCCTGTCACTGCTGCCGGCCCCAGACGTCCAAACTGAAGGCACTGAGGCTGCGCTGCTCTGGGGGCATGCGACTCACGGCCACCTACCGGTACATCCTCTCCTGTCACTGCGAGGAGTGCAGCTCCTGAGGCCTGCTGTTGAGTGGCTTCTGGATGGGACAGTCCCTCCCCCTCGCTGAAACAGTTCAACCAGCCAGGGAAGGACTGGCAAGGGAAGAGTTAAGGCAAAAAAAAAAATATGTAGCAATTCCCACGGGATTCTGCGTATTCTAGTAATAAAGACTCTACATGCTTGTTGACAGAGATACTCTGGGAACTTGTTTTCCATTCCCATCTCCTTTCCCTGGTACAATTTCTTTTGGTTCCTTTTCAGATTCAGGCAATTTCCCCCTTGGCGCTGAATGCTGTTTGGGTTTCCAACAATTCAGCATTAGTGGGAAAAGTAGGCCCCCATGCAAGAGTGGGTCAGGCTGTCACTGTTTGGCGCAGATTAGGGAAGCATTTGCTTTGGAAAGCAGGAAAGCCCAATTCTTTCTGGGACATCCTCTGGCTTTTTTTTTTTTCTTCTTTTTTTTTTCTTTTATCTTGTCATTTGGTCTAAGGTTGCCATTGTTGCTAAAGGTTACCAATTTCAAATTCCAGGCACCGAGCATGTGGATATGTTTAGCCAGGTTCATTCACAGCCAAGCTAACTGACATTAAAATCACTAACAAACAGATTCTCCTATGTGATGCTGGAACTCCTGATAGCCATCATTATTATTCAGAAATGACTTTGGGGAAGTAAAAGTGGCTTAAAGAATTGTCATCTTGAGGCTCTCTCAGATAAATTATGTTAACATGTTGTAAGGGAGCAGACTTTTAAAGACCTGCACAAATACGGATCCTGCACTGACTTTGAAAAAGGCATATATGTACTAGTGGCATGGAGAATGCTTTATATTCATGCATGCAAATTAGACAACCAAGTACGAATCTATTTGTGGGTGTGCTATAGCTTTAGCCATGTCATGGGCATCATTCTCTAATATCCACCTGTCCATGGGAAGCTTGCTGCCGAAAATGGTGGCCTGGCTCATCTTCTGAACATTTGGTTCAAATATATTTTGGTCCTTGAGGCTCAAAATTTGAGTTATTCCCATGTTTTGAAATAAAAAGAGAGTATCTTCAAAATTTTGACGGTGTAAGGATTGTTTTTTCCTACTCAACATCCTACTACAGCGCATCCCCTATGGTGTGTGTGGGGGATCCAGAAATAGAGGGAGATCGGGTTTCAGAATGCACGGTGGAGGCATTTTTTTGAAATCAATGTACTAGGGTGGGGGGGGTGGCTTATGAAATGTGGCCTTTAGTCTCAGAATTTAGCTTGCTGAATGAGCACAAAATCTGATGCATTCTGGCTCCCTTAGCCACTATTCTCGGAAGAAAATAAGTATCCATAAATGAAGTCTGAAGAACCAGAAGGAAAACAAATAGCTCACAAACAATGGTTTCTGTGTCATTGACCGTCCAGTGATCCAGGGCCAATGGTACGCATGAGCATTTACAAGAATACTCATGGTGCTAGCATAGTGCTATATCCACTGCAGGCATCTCAACACTAACCCAGACTGGCAACTCAGTTTCCAAGGCAACCTTGACACCATGCTGTCTTGGTTCACCAGAGGTGATGGTGCACCCCACTGTTAGTACAGCCAACCTGTGGGAAATTAATTCACACACCATCATCTCTGGGATTAAATTTATATCTGTGGCTTTGGAACACAATGAAACTAATACTATTAAACCTTGACCTTGATCTTAACCTTCATAGTGACAGAGCCAGCCAGTCCACTAAATTGGAAGTTCTCCCCATTCTGAAGGCAAATGTGAAATGGTAATTTGGACCATTACATGAAGAGAAATTTTGCTATAAAAAAAGAATTAAATTTACTACCTAAAGTTAAATGGTTATAGTTCTTAACCAATAATGAAAGTATTAACTGCTGGTCACATTTATAGCTATTCTTTCATGTCACTAATCGAAAAGCGAAAATAATACTTCTAGCCTTAAAATATCTCTTCCTGGCTTTGAAAACTCAATTTGCTTTGAGAGTCATATGTCCCAAACTCCAGTCTTTATTTCCTTACTACCAATTTGGGATTGGAGGGGGCAGTTATATGAGTCATTATGTTCCAAATTCTCTTGAAGCCATAGAAAGTGTTCCCTTCAAATTCTTTTATGTGGTCTATTGTCAAAGTTTCCCCCATGGCAAAAAGTAGAATATGCTTGGAACATTAGAGAATCATAGAATGGTGGCATTGGGAGGGCCATTAAAAAGCTTCCATTCTCCTCTCTCACTAAATAGATGAGCAAATGTAGACCTGCAGAAATCCAGGAACTTGCCCAGAGTCACACACGTCATCTTGGCTTTGGAACTGGAACCCAGACTTCCTGCTCTCTGCAGCCATGGGTTCTTCCCTTCCCCTTGCCAGTGAAAGGAGCCCCGCTTTTCTCAGGATCTTGCATGCTGATTATGGTGAATGGGCTGGAAAAGAGTACAGTGAGAGAGAGTAAAATTTAATGGGGGCAGGGCTTCCCTGATGACGCAGTGGTTGAGAATCTGCCTGCCAATGCAGGGGACACGGGTTTGATCCCCTGGTCCAGGAAGATCCCACGTGCCGCGGAGCAGCTAAGCCCATGCACCACAACTACTGAACCTGCGCTCTAGAGCCCGTGAGCCACAACTACTGAGCCCACGAGCCACAACTACTGAAGCCCATGCGCCTAGAGCCCGTGCTCCGCAACAAGAGAAGCCACCGCAATGAGAAGCCCACGCACTGCAACGAAGAGTAGCCCCTGCTCACCACAACTAGAGAAAGCCCGCGCCCAGCAACGAAGACCCAAAGCAGCCAAAAATAAGTAAATAAATTTATTTTAGAAAAAAATTTAATGGGGGCATATCAAGGCTGAGAAGGAGGAAAAAGAGTTATAGTTTTCCTAAAGACCTAAAAATAGCCCTGGGAACTGAGAGAATTTAGACATTATTGGATATTAAGTTACTATGGAATTTGCATTATATCTTTCAAAAATTAAACATATTTAGCCTTATGTTAATGTCTACCCCTAAGGATTGAGAGAGAACCAAATGAAAACATTGATCATTTAAAAACACTACTCGTGGAATGCCTAAGGAATGTCTTCCCCATTTGCTCTGCATGAATAAAGGGAAATTAAAATACCTTATAATCTCAGTAGCTTACATCTTAAAACTCTGTGTGATAATCCGCAATGGTGCAGGGCAAGCCTCTTGTAAACTGATCTTGCCCTCATAATTCATAAGCATTTAATAATAATGAGTTAATAGTATAGTGGAAAATGGAGAAGTTTATGGGCTGAACGGATTTTCTTGGGATCTCAGTTTCTCAGACCAATCACTTCGGTTTTATTCATGTAACCTCCTGAACTTTCCCCAGAAGTTTAGAATGAAGGACAAATCAACCACGCCTGGTCCTGAGGAAATAGCAGCTGGCTTTCTGCTAAACTCAAGTGTTTGCTAATCCACTCAACACATTATTTTGTATTAGGTAGAACAGGATGCCTACACATTATGACTGGGGAACTGTTTGAGGAAGTTGATTTCTTCTTTGTGACGTTGGAGAAATTAAGGTACAGATTTGCTTTTGGTCACTTCTTCAGGCCCCGCTGAAACATACACACTTGAGCAAGAGAGCTACCCAAGATGGCATGCCAAATGCCTGGGGGAAAGGGGTTTGGGAAGGCTTAGATGGGAAAGGGAAGCCATATCCTGCTTCTGCTGCCTTCTTCATGACCCCAGGGCAGAGCCACATCCTGGTAGACAGACAAGCCCATTCCCTTCCAGAGTTAGAATAATGGAGAGGTTTGGATCTGGGAAGAGAGGTTCTGCCCATAGCTGTATCATTACACCACAGGAGGACTATTTGCACATTGAAACAGGCATTACTAAGCCTGTTTCAGTGTGCTAACAGGTACCCAGCAACTACTTGCTGACGGACAATAGTTCATGAGAAAATGACATCATATGCCAACAAATCAATGTTTGCCCGCAAGTCTTCGCTATATTAATGAAATATTTTGGTATATTCTACCATAAATCTATGAAAACGTGGGTAATTTCTTTAACTCAATTATGAATGTAATTCCAAATTTCTCATTGATTAAAGACACGCTGTGCCCTCAAATATTAATGCCGTCTTCTCACGTGGTAGACAGAACATTTAAAATCTGGCGACTATGGTGAACATGGACATGCATGCACCAGGGAAGGATTTGTTGCCTCAGCTGTCAATCCTTTCCAGGTCTGCCTCAGCTGCAGAGTCACCTTGCCCAAGGGCATACTCTTCCAGGGGTGGCTCTCACATTCAGTGACTGATATGTAGGTAGGGTAATAAGAGGCTGGCTATCTTAGTCTGATGAAAGACAATTCTAGCGGGCAATTCTCTCTCCAGAGCCATCCAACTGGGTTGGCCAAGGCGTGTCAGCTCTACCTCTCTTCCTGCCCGCACTTGCTTCCCTCCTTGTGTTCCACAGGTGCTGATCCCTAATAAATACCCTGCATCGCAAGTTCCATCTCAGCCTCTGACTCTTGGGAACCAAACCTGCAACAGTAACTTTTACATATTTTATTGACCTGTAAAAGGAAGCGATTACATCTACGCCATCTTGTCTTCTTAAGTGGCCAAGAATATTTAGGGTTCAAATCAATGTTTCTGCTTCCTCTAAATGCATAGCTTAAACATATGTACCAGCACCTACTATGTGTCAACTAGAATGCTAAATGCTGGAGATACTGTGGTGAAAAAGCCATAACTTTGATTTTCATATGTGCACAACCTAGAGAGGGTGAGAGATGACTATGATAAGTGCACTGGTGACATACAGAGATAACCCACAAAGCCGGCAATCTTGTGTGCTTGGTTTTAAGGTGGCCATTTTAAAAGTAAGGAGTTATGACTTTCTATAATAACATTATATTGGTACAGCACTTGCACAGATGGTATCTCATCCTTATGAGGTAAGTTAATTATTACAAAAATCTCAGGGATAAGAAACCAGAGGTTGTCTTCTGATCTTAAAGTCTGTGCTTTCTTTGCGATTCCCAAACACCTTCTTTTTCTTTTTTCTAAAGATTGAAGACAGAAGGAAAAGACCACCAAACCATCTTGTGTTGGTATCTGTCAGTTGTCATTAGTAAACTACGATTCCAGAATGCAAAGAGCTTGTTGACACAAAGCATACAGGGCCTTGACCCAATAGAACTTTAGAGAATGTACTATTCAAATACAAACTTCTGCAGAAAATAAATACGTTTCAAATTATATATGAAACCAAAGCTGTGCTTGTGAGTTTAAAACCCTTTTGTATTTGGCTGTCATCTTTTGAATAGCTTCAATATCCTAGTGTTACACATACATGGTAAATTAAATGGTTTATTGTAAAATTGTTCAGAGTTAGACATGGCTCCCTTGGAGCAGTTTGACTTGTGTGGCATGTCATTGTCATCATCATGGTTGCCCTCATCACTGTCGTCATCGGCATCATCATCATTTTTTTTTTTTTTTTTTTTTTTGCGGTACGCGGGCCTCTCACTGTTGTGGCCTCTCCCATTGCGGCGGAGCACAGGCTCCGGATGCGCAGGCTCAGTGGCCATGGCTCACAGGCCCAGCCGCTCCGTGGCATGTGGGATCTTCCCAGACCGGGGCACGAACCCGTGTCCCCTGCATTGGCAGGCGGACTCTCAACCACTGCGCCACCAGGGAAGCCCCATCATCATCATTTTTAACCTTGATTAACAGAGTGTAATGAAGCAGGCATTGTGCTTAGCACTTTTCTCTGCTTTATCTCATTTAATCCTCCCAACAGACCTTGAGGTTAATATTATCCCCACTTCACAGATAGTATGAATAAATTCTTATGGTTTCTAATCACTCGGACTTTCTCTTTTGGTATCCTAGAATTCTTCATTATCTTCAAAATGATCACCAAACCTAATATTGCCATCATAATCGCAAAGTGTATATAAAGTAACTGTCCATGCATATGTGCAGTGGAAATAAACTTAAAGAGGCAAAGATCTTTCCTTCTAAGAGTTGACATTCCAAACCCTGCATATGATTTGGGTTATTTATTTATTTATTTATTTATTATTTTTGGCTGTGTTGGGTCTTCACTGCTGTGCGTGGGCTTTCTGTAGTTGCGGAGAGCAGGGGCTACTCTTCGTTGCACTACGTGGGCTTCTCACTGTGGTGGCTTCTCTTGTTGTGGAGCACGGACTCTAGGCGCATGGGCTTCAGTAGTTGGGGCTCGCGGGCTCTAGAGCGCAGGCTCAGTAGTTGTGGCACAAGGGCTTAATTGCTCCGCAGCATGTGGGATCTTCCTGGAGCAGGGCTCGAACCTGTGTCCCCTGCATTGGCAGTTGGATTCCTAACCACTGTGCCACCAGGGAAGCCCCCTGCATATGGTTTTAAGTAACTAAATTCTTAACAATGTGTCCTCTTCAATTTTGTTCTACACCAGCAGTGTGTTTTTTCTATAACACTACCATCCAATTATTTCCTCTTCACATAGGAACAGTATCCTTTGCCTGCCCTTATTAAACTACACAGCTTCATTTGTGATTCATGACTTTTTAGGTAACTGTCATTGGAAGAAGCCATGAGAAACCATAGCTAACGGAATCATTGGTCCGAAAAAGGAACATGGAAGGCATGTCATCCAACTCTCTTATTCTATAGATGTTTTTGATGTTGTGTCTCCTGACTTTTCAACCAATGCTCACGCCATTGGCCAGTGCTCTATTCTTGATTCTTCTTGCATGACAGTCTCTCATGAACCATGAAAATGAATTTTTCATTATTGTTGTTGAAACCAACATTCTAAGGCTTTCTTAATAACTGTTTGCCCACTTTTACCCGCTAATTCATAGTGCTCAACACACGTATCACTGCATGTTAAGAGCATGAACTCTGGGGCCAGGCTGCCTGAATTCACACCCTTGCTCAGCTGTTTATTAGCCATGTGACTCCTGGGCAAGCTATTGGGCCTTTCTGTGCCTTGGATTTCCCATCTGTAAGATAGGATGAGTCTATGTATAGACTTCATGGTTCTATTATGAGGATTAAATGAGTTAATACATGATATGTAGAAACCCAGAACCATGCCTGGCACTGAGTAGCACTCATGAGTATTAGCAACCATTTGCATTATGCATTCAGAGTTCAAACAAGTTGTAACTTCTCTAATAGAGCTTTGGTTAAGCCGAACATTATTCTTATCCATAATTTTCCCCAGCAAAAATTTATGCATTTTTAACATTTCTTGTTATATTACTATACGATAAAAAGTTTTCATTTTTAAGGTTATAGTACTAAATTGGTAGAAATAAATCAGAACTGGTTGTTATTTTACAACTTAATTTTCAGTTTGTGTATTCTGCCTTAAAATTACATTCATTCTAGTGACAGAAGACACTTATTAGATCATTTTATTTGCCCTCCTCCATGCATGAATCAGGCTTAGATGAAAACAACTAAAGCAATGAAATGTGCAAGTTTTAAAATATTTTTCTGGGAAATTAATTTATTCTAAAATAATGTACAGCCTTCTCTTCCTCCCATCATTCAATTATGCTCAAAAACCCTGTCTTCTCTCCCCCTGCTTCACACCCCCCTTTAATAATAACTCTTGCAGCTGTGAGTTAACGAGCCTATTCTGAAGTATGTTCTGAGTAGTGGCCTGCTGGAAGAACTTCATGAAGGCACATTTTTGGTTAAATTTAAATTTAAATTTAAGGACACCAGAGAGTCAGGGACTATATGTTCCACCACAAGCAAGGGAGGATTATATTAAATAGTACAAATTAACGCATCCAAATCATTTATTCCTTACATTAATTTCTACTTTTCCAGAATAGTACAACTACGGATTATCACAATTTATACATTTTCCCAAAACAGCACAATTATTGATTAGCACAGCTTAATATATCTAAATCATCTATCTTTTGCATTAATTTCTATTTTGCCAAAACAGCAGTCATTTACCCAGAGCCAGAAACTTTTGTTGCAAATATTGGATTTGAGCAAAGAGTAGAATATCCAATTAAAATTGGAAAATTACAATTCTATATGACTGAAGCTGTAATGTGAGCCACGTAAATCATTTTTGTTTGTTTGGGGTTTTTTTGGCCACACCACATGGCATGCGGGATCTTAGTTCCCTGACCAGGGATCGAACCCACGCTCCCTGCATTGGAAGCGCAGAGTCTTAACCACTGGACCGCCAGGGAATTCCCCACATAAATCATTTTTAATTTCATAGTAGCCACACTAAAACAAATTTTTTAAACAGGTAAAATTAATTTTAACAACATATTTTACTCCATCGAATCTATCCCAAATATTATCGTTTCAACATGTAATCAATATGAAAATTTATTACTGAGATCATTCACATTCTTTTTGTCATACCAAGTCTTTGAAATCTGGTGCTTATTTTATAGTCACAGTGCATGTCAATTCCAACCATACATTATTTTGGAAATATATGTACTGAAATCCCTGTGAAAAAAAGGGCAAATATGGTGGACAAGTCTAAGGACAAGATCAAAGAGGTTGAGGCAACAAACTATGGTTGAACTGGTTTAGAACCTCACAAGCAATAGTTACTTGGACATTTAAGAGACTTTACTGTCCACATGGCTTTGCTCAACAATATCCTAGGAGTCAGGAAACCCAAATGCATTCCTGGCTCCACCACCAACCGTGTGATCCAGAGTGAGTCACGTTTTCCAATACTCAGTTTTGTAGATCAGATTATGAAGATCTCTTCCCATATCATGAATATCCTTTACACACACACACACACACACACACACACACACACACAGAGCCTTGCTCTAACACTTACCTATTCTCAAGGTAAAGGAATTTCTAAACGGTCTGTTTCTGTTGTACTTTCACCACTGAGAAACCTGATATTTTTACTTGTTGAGTTTATCCATGTTTCCTTTTCTTCTTTTCAAGAGTTGTACATGGGTGATATTCTATATAAGTGATTAAAAATAGAAGTGAGCTCAACCTACTGTATAGCACAGGGACCTCTACCAGATACTCTGCAATGATCCATATGGGAAAAGAATCTAAAAAAGAGTGGATAGATGTATACGTATAAATGATTCACTTTGCTGTACAGCAGAAATTAACACAACATTGTAAATCAACTACAGTCCAATAAAAATTAATTTTAAAAAAGAAAAACATAGAAGTAAGCTCATTAAAATATTGCTTTAACCCAACTCGGAACAGAATGAATCGCTGATAATACATCATTCATTTTGAGAACTTTTTTTTAAAAAGGTTAAACATGTTACATTTCATGAAAAATGTATTACATTTTCATGATCCTTTCCTCCTAGCTCACTCTTCCTCTTTTCCCTTCTAACAAAGGCAGCAGATGGATGGGAAGGGATGGGGGTCGTTCGGTGGTGGGAGGGTGGGTCAGCCAACCCTTTGCTTTTGTGTATCGAGGCCCTGGCTATATGCCAGAGGTATCTGAGGAAAAAAGAGAGCGGAGCGATACAGGCTTTTAGGCAGAGTGCTCGTTTGTAATTAAGTTGCTTAGTTGCAGGGCCATCAAAGGAAAACTTCAAATACCCTGACAACAAAACCACCTGTGCTAAAAGCAGAAGCAAGATCGTGCAGGGGAAAGGCAGAGCCGATGGCAGACACTAAGGAAGCGCTGAGCAGAGAGGCCATTTTGAAAGACAAAAGCAAGAGCCTGGGCTGTGTGTCAGAGGAACCTGGTGGGCATTGTTAGATGTGAGACTCCGAATCTATTGCGGGGGCCCCGTGCTAATGCACGAGATCCTTAAGCCTTTCTTTGTTCACTGTGTTGCCTCAAACAGGAGAGTCTGATTTTAAAATAATAAGCCCATGACATCATTCGTGGAATACTTATGCTGCATCCAGTATTGGGCTAGACACGATGAGTACAATCTCTAATTTAATCCTCTCAACAACTTGGTTGTTAGGTGCATTTTACAGACAGGGAAACCAAAGCTTAGAGAGTTTGAGTGATTTGCCCTGAATCTCACAACCAGTAAGGCGCAGAGGCAAACTAACCACAGATTTCTGTCTACTGAGCTTAAGATTCTTTTTCTTTTTGCTCCGTATCCATTCTCTGTCCCCGCACACACCAAGGTTTGACCCTCAGAAGTCACGTTCGCATTGGAGGACTGTATCAGAGGGTCAGGATCTAAGGTCAATCTATTTTAAAAACCTCCTACCACTCAAGTCTTTTTAAGACCAGCTCCAATTTCTAATAGGTCCTTAGTAACTTCTAGGTAATCTGGGGACTCCAGCTTACCACCGGGGCCCTGGAAACTTCCCAAAGAAACTTTAAGTCAGACTTCACTTGGCTTTGAATACAAAGGATTTGGGTAAAACTCAGCCAATAGAGCTTCTGATAAACATGGCCTACTCTTGGGAAGGGGGGAGAGGGGTAAATTAGGAGTTTGGGATTAAAGTATACACACTACTGTATATAAAGCAGATAAATGACAAGGACCTACTGTACAGCACAGGGAACTCTACTCAATATCTTGTAATAACCTTAAAGGGAAGAGAATGTAAAAATATATATATATATGTTTATATATATATATATATGTACACCTGAAACTAACACAACATTGTAAATCAACTATATTTCAATAAAAATTAAAAAAAACCAAACCAACCATGGCCTACTCTTTCAAACAGGCAAGCACTACAGATAACATGTACCTCTCCAGAAATATAACCATCCCAGACATATAGCCTGTGGTAGTGGCCCACTGCGTCATTCTAGGTAGGCAAAATTTTTCAGTGTCAATCCCCCAAAGCATTATATATCACAGCAAACAGCATTTCGAGCAACGTTCACACTGGCAAGACATCTGGTGTGTAGCCTTTAGATGGTGCTCACGTTCTACTGTTAACACAGAGTCTGCAAGAACCCTTTGTGCTCAGAATCAAGGAGGTGGAAGGGACCTCAAGAATCTGGCTGTATTTCAAACCTCCTTTGCCAGGCCCTGGGAACACCCTCGCAAACACGTTTTGAGGTATCTTGGTAACAATACATTTCTGGGGTGTTCATTTCTATAGCAAGGTTTTGGTCATGCTAAATGTACTGGACTACTCTAGGCAGGTCTCACGCTATCCGTGCCATCAGTCAATACTTTAAATGTGAATATACATCCTCAGAATTCAGATTCATCTTGTGTCTTTGTGCATTGGCTAGAGCTTATAACAATCTGGGTTTCTAATGTCTGATTGTGTCGCCAAATTGTGTGATGGAGCCATTCATGTTGTGAGCCAGTTTTCTTCGGGAAAGCCTCATTCATTCACTTAAGAAAGAACTGGTGAAACCTACCATCATTCATTTTTTTTCTGGCTCTGAAAAGAGGGGTGGGGGAGAAAACACATCACACCATAGCAACCTTTCTACGGCAGGCTTTTATGTCATTTCTTCTCTTTTCCACACATTGTGAGTTCCTGAGGCTCCATTTGTCTCATAGTCCTGCCAAAAGAGACAATACTTCGCGCTCCAGTTTTTCTTTGCCAATGCAGCGGGTGACGGGCTGTGTCACGGTCGCATTGAGAAACCTTTGACATTGTTGAGGTTTTTTATGCAGGGAAGAAAATAACTCCTTGTGCATTCCCATGGACGGCTCTGCACATGTGGGAGCTGACAGAGGTTCCCAAAGTAGGACGCCACACTTAGAATATATACTTGTGGGTATGCGTGTGTGTGTGTGTGTGTGTGTGTGTGTGTGTGTGTGTGTGTGTTTATATCTGCCCTGAGTGGAGCAGAAAGAAGATCTAGGGAGCAGGGCAGGGTAAAGGTCAGGAAGGAAGTGAAGTTCCCATCCAGGTTACCGGGTGAGAAAAAGTTGGGGAGAGTCATGATACCATCATTCTGACGTCTGAAATGCTATCATAGTGGAAAAACATCAGTCTGTCCAGAAAGATCACATAAGGGACAGAATTAGATCCAAAGAGATGGGAGTCTTTTGGAGACAGGATTCAATTCAATTTCAGCAAGACCTTTTTTTTTTTTAGTTCTTAAAATTAAAAAAAAAAAAACAAATTCTAGCTTACAGAAGAGTTGCAAGAAAAGTACAAAAAACACTCATATGATGTTTACCTAGATTCCTCAGTTGTTAATATTTTGCCACATTTTCTCACTGTCGCTCTCTGCTTCTGTCTCTCTCTCTCTCTCACTCTTTCTGTCATATGTATTTTTTCCCTGAATCATATGAAAGTAAATGGCATATAAATATCCCTATATTCCTAAATATTTCATCATGCATTTCATAAGGACATTCTCTTACATGACCTGAGTAAAATTGTACACTCCATACTCAAATTTCAGCAGTTATCTGAATGGTATCCTTTATAACAATATTTTTTTTCCTCTGATCCAGGATCCACTAGGATAACATTTCTGGTGATGTTAATAAGTATGAACTTTTTAAGATTTGGGGTTTTTAGAAATGAAAGGGGCTGTATCAAATATCGAATTTCAAATATCAGCTTGGCAAGTATATCATATAACACTTACCAGTGTGGCAGAATAAAAGAACTATGTAAATAAACAACCTAAACAACCCCAAACCTTTGTGGTTAAGGCTGTTTCTGTCCTATGTGTGAAATCTGCCTGTCCCAAAGTGGTGCAAATATCCTCTTAGGTCCTCTTCTGGAAGCTTTATAGTTCTAGGTTTTACATTTGTGTTTATAATACATCCCCCAAAAGTTTTTTGTGTGTGAATGCAGTGAAGAGTCAAGGTTCTCTTTCTTTTTCTTTTCTATACAATTGTACCATTTCCATTTCTTTAGAATATTATGGCCCTGCTAATCATCAGGTATCTTTCATAGATGAAGAGAAGAGATTTGGCCAAAACTTTGCAGCAGATGAAAGACTGGGTAGGGGGACATTGCATTGGGAGGGTGTGGTCATATGAGGCAGAGGGCTCGCATTCCCTTGCCTCAAACATCAGTGGTTGGAGATTCGTCCTGGGGGTCTGAAGTGTCACTTGTGGCCTTCTTACTGAATTTCAAAAGACAAGGAACTTGCTTGTTGCTTTAGAAAACACCTATTGGGGACCTGGCCAAACGGTACCACTCGGAGGAGGTTGTTTCTGCCCAAGAAGTAGCCCCTGAGCGTCCAGGGGAGCCCAAAGCAATTAATACATAGGTGGGAATTCTAATGTGGATTTTTACTTGCCAAGTACAGAATATCATACGAGTTTGTTTCAGAAGGGGCTTGGTTGGAAGAGACATTCAAGCTGGGACTTGAAGGAAGGGCAGGAGAGAGCCAGATGGGGAGGAAGGTTAAGATGGCCCCGGCATGTATAGGGGGTAGGGCAGCTGGCAGCCAGCGATAGGTAGCCCCAGAGACTAGGTTTGGGAAGTGAGGCAGAGGATGGAGAAGCATGGGGATGACAAGGAAAGGGATGCAGCAGATGACTTGCCTCTCCAGGAACTTTGCACTGTGCTAAGGATTTTAGACTTGATTTTAGGTGCATTGTGAAGCCTTTGAAAAATGTTGTGTTACTGATTTTTCTGTGCAAAGAGCTTTCATGCACAGAAAAATATTCTTATAGTTACTTGTGTCTAACTATTAAATTTATCAAAGTAATAAATATAAAAACCTATATTTTTAAGCTTTTAAGCTCAACTTATAAGTTATATTTATAACCTTAGTGATTTTTGTATAAGAAAAAGGACCATCACTTAAATTGTTTATTTGATTAATGTGCACTTATTTCATAAATTTGACATATCAAATTCTCCTCAATATTTAACACCAGTTTCAACTTTAATTACTTGAATTACCTTAGATATTTCAAACTACATTTACAAAGTTAATACATTTGATTCTCTCACATTTACAAAGGCAGATTCACAAATCTAGTGTGAAAAACTTTCCTAAAATTTAGTAGATCAAATTCTCTTAAGCATTTCAAACATCTTTAAAAAAAGAAAAGAGAAGCTCCCTTGGAGCAAACCTTCAACACTTGTCACTACACTTGTCCAAACAGAATGTTCCCAAAGTGTTCTTGCTTTTTTTGTTGCTTGTTTGTTTGTTTGCGGTACGTGGGCCTCTCACTGTTGTGGCCTCTCCCGTTGCGGAGCACAGGCTCCAGACGTGCAGGCTCAGCGACCATGGCTCACGGGCCTAGCTGTTCCGCGGTACGTGGGATCTTCCCAGACCGGGGCACGAACCCATGTCCCCTGCATCAGCAGGCGGACTCTCAACCACTGCGCCACCAGGGAAGCCCCTGTTCTTGCTTTTAATACTTTCCTTGTGTTACTTTGTTGAACAAAGGGAAGACATTTACCAGTTCAGTTTAGCTGAGGTTTCTTAGTCAGAAATTCTGGGCTGTAAAAATCTGAGCAGGAGTTTCACAGGCCCTGTATTTTATTATTGTTTCATTTATTTATTTTTTTTCTTTTTGGCCACACCATGCGGCATGCCAAGATCTTAGTTCCCTAACCAGGGATTGTACCCATGCCCCTGCAGTGGAAGCACAGAGCCCTAACCACTGGGCCGCCAGGGAAGTTCCAAGGCCCTGCATTTTAAAATGTTCCTCGGATTTGTTTTACTCAAGTATGGTAAGACATGCAGACATGGAAATGACTGCCATGAAGGAATAAGTTCTTACTCACAGATCCCTAGAATCAGGATGCCCTCCACATCATGCAGGGCCACATGGGGAAGCACCAGAGTCAGTCAGGAGGCAAAAAGAGTGAGCGGGAAATGTAAGCAAGAGCCTTTATTGTGTTTTTTGTGAAAAGGAATGAGCAAGGCAGGGTAGACAAACAGAGCACGCTTAGGATTGAATAGTTTGAATAATTTGGGCAGGCTCTGGGCTGTAAGGATGGTCCCTAGTTGTCTGGTACGTAGCCCTGGGGTGATTTAGGGCAGAGGGATAGTTTCTTGGACTGCAGGATCCTGAAAAAAGGAAGTAGATGATGGGTATGGACCAGCCCTAAATAAATAAATAGATAGATAAATAAATAAATTTGTAAATTTATAAAAAAGAAAAAAAAAGAAATGCTTGGCTGGGCTGGGCAAGATGGAGACCAGAACCAGGCACTGGTATAGCTGTCTTCAGCCCAGAAATGGTAGTGGAAGCCATGAGAACAAACAGACAAACCTTTCAGGGGACCCTGGGACCAACCACATTTAAGGGGCAGGTAGGAAAGAGGGAACTGCTGGAGACACCTGAGTGGTTTCAGTCAGAGATGCTGAGGCCAAACCGGGAAAGAAACAGTTGAGGAAGTGGAGGTTGGCGAAGATCTGGGGGTGGTCAGCAGCGCATCACCCACCCAAGGATTGTGCGAGGACTGGGGGATTTGGTGGCATTATGGGGAATCTTTGGTGACCTTGGCCAGAGACTTTCCAACAAAGTGCAGAGGAAAGGGGCCTGATTGCCAGGAGAGGTGGACTGTGGGGATTGGAGGCTGCAGAAGTGAGGCCAGCAAGGCAAGTCTACTGGGCTTTTTTCAGATTTCCTGAGCAGGGCAGGAGGAAAGGTCCTGAGGAGTGAGCTCCTGTGGCCTGCTCTGCCCTCTCCAGGACCTGCTGACTCACACGTATTGTTCTCCAGGGCCCTCAACTGCCTTTTAAACAGCATTTATTGCCTTAAATTAGTTCCTATAGTCAAGAAAACTCTTCTCTGACCTTTCAGGATAATTACCACAAGGAGGCAGGAAAGTGACAAGAGCTCTGTTATTCTGTAATATGTTTGCATGCTTTCGTTATTTTTCTGTACCCAAACCTTGCCTCTGGCATCTTTAAAATGGATTTCCATATTTTTATTGAACTCATTCACTTCTATCTTTCTCCTTTTAGGTATTTCCATGGAGCCCTTTTTTTTTATCATTTAAAAAGTAAATTGCTGTCAGTAACTATAGGGGTTGACAGCTATAGTTCTTTTTCTTTTTCTGTCCACTCTCTATTTTCTTATTTTTTTAATTAATTTTTAGTGAAGTATAGTTGCTTTACAATGTTGTGTTCGTTTCTGCTGCACACCAAAGTGAATCAGTTATACATGTACACATATCCACTCTTTTTTATATTCCTTTCCCATTTAGGTCACCACAGAGCATTGAGTAGAGTTCCTCGTGCTATACAGTAGGTTCTCATTAGTTTTCCATTTTATATATAGCAGCGTGTATATGTCAATCCCAATCTCCCAATTCATCCCATCCCCTCTCCCCCCTTGGTAACCATAAGTTTGTTTTCTACATCTGTGGTTCTATTTCTGCTTTGCAAATAAGTTCCTCTGTAGCATTTTTCTGGAGTCCACATATAAACAATATTATACGATGTTTGTCCTCCTCTTTCTGACCTACCTCACTCTGTATGACAGTCTCTAGGTCCGTCCATGTAGCTACAAATGGCATTATTTCATTCCTTTTTATGGCTGAGTAGTATTCAATTGTATATATGTATCACATCTTCTTTATCCATTCCTCTGTTGATGAACATTTAGGTCGCTTCCATGTCCTGGCTATTGTAAATAGTGCTGCAATGAACGTCGGGGTGCATGCATCCTTTCGAATTATGATTTTCTCCGGATATATGCCCAGGAATGGGATTGCTGGATCATATGGTAGCTCTATTTTTATTTTTTTAAGGGACCTCCATAGTGGCTGTACCAATTTACATTTCCACCAACAGTGTAGGAAGGTTTCCTTTTCTCCACACCCTCTCCAGCATTTATTGTTTGTAGATTTTTTGATGGTGGCCATTCTGACCAGTGTGAGGTGATACCTCATTGGAATTTTGATTTGCATGTCTCTAATAAATAGTTATGTTGAGCATCTTTTCATGTGTTTGTTGGCCATCTGTATGTCTTCTTTGGAGAAATGTCTATTTAGATCTTTGTCCCATTTTTTGATTGGGCTGTGTTTTGTTTTTTTGATATTGAGCTGCATAAGTTGTTTGTATATTTTGGAGATTAATTCCTTGTCAGTTGCTTCATTTGTAAATATTTTCACCCATTCTGAACGTTGTCTTTTTGTATTGTTTATGGTTTCCTTTGCTGTGCAAAAGCTTTTAAGTTTAATTCGGGCCCATTTGTTTATTTTTGTTTTTATTTTCATTACTCTAGGCGGTGGATTGAAAAAGATCTTGCTGCAATTTATGTCAAAGGGTGTTCTGCCTATGTTTTCCTCTAAGAGTCTTATAGTATCCAGCCTTAAATTTAGGTCTTTAATACATTTTGAGTTTATTTTTGTGTATGGTGTTAGGGAGTATTCTAATTTCATTGTTTTACATGTAGTACAGCTGTAGTTTTAAATCTGGGAACGTTTCTGAGAAAATCCAACCATGGCAATATGAATTTACCCTTTCCCATGGGTTCCTTTTATTCAACCAATTTATTTTATTTAGACTTTCTTCTTCTTCTTCTTCTTCTTCTTCTTCTTCTTCTTCTTCTTCTTCTTCCTCTTCCTCTTCCTCTTCCTCTTCCTCTTCCTCTTCCTCTTCCTCTTCTTCTTCTTCTTCTTCTTCTTCGTCAGATTTTCCTTCTGGAATATTGTACTGAGGATTAGAATACTAAGATGTTAAATATAATACTTGCCACCTGTTTCCAGTGTATAGTTTAATAGTATAGCAATAATCCTCTGGAAATACAGGAGTTTTGATTTCAGTGTATGGGGTCTGATTGCACCCTACCTCCGTGTGACACTGTAATCAGTGTTCGTGAAAGTGAGCTTGTTAATGTCTGGTAGGTGGATGCTGCATTGGATGTAGTCTGAGCGATGAAAGGGCTGTAGTCTCTCCCACGAGTGATCCAAAATAACGTGTGTAGATTGTTCCGTGGTTTATGCATGTCATCATGGACATTATCTCACTTGATTTCTGTAACAACCTTGTGGCATAGGAAAGTAGGTTTTATTACTATCATTTATCAATCTCATTTTACTGAAAGGAATTCTAGGAAGGTAGTAGTGCTGGCAGCAGCATACCTTTTGAGTCTTCTCACACACCCACAAAAATTACAGAGCAACTAAGATAGTAAATCTAGAAACATCTACAACAAAGCCAAGTGGCAAGGTGTCTTCATCAAGCGCGAAAGAGAAACAGATTTGGGACAAAACACCAACAGCAACAAGACTGGTGAAGAGGCAGCCACTGTGCATGGCGAAAGACAGGAAAAGGATGGTAACTTTCAGTGACCCCAAGAAACAGATAATCCAGAAATGGCCCATCGATTTATTAGCCTGGAAAACTCAGGAGTCAACCTGAGAAGAGCCAAAACTAGAAGGGATATTTCCAGGTTCCAATCTAGGAACCACCTTACGGTAAAATTTTGCTGGAGTGGTGTGGGCCCTAAGAACTCTCAAAGCTGACCTACTGAAGCGCCCTTCCAAGACAAGGCCCACATGAATAGAAACGGTTGCCCTAGAGGCAAGGAAAGAAATGAGTAAGGGAGAGAGCAAAGCTCAGGAATGAATTCAAGAAAACCTTCCTGAAGTAAAATGAAAAAAACTGAAAAAGCCATCTCAGATAATCTACCAGAACAGGCAGCATTAAGACATGTTCTAAGAAAAGTATTGGTGTTTTCAAGCTAGAATACCATGTCACCGATAAGGGAGATAAATCAGATTGACATTAGACTATTTATGCCCAAAGACAATGGAGTCAGCATATTTATGACACTACGGGAAAGAAAATGTGTGCCAAGGTTTTTTGATAAGCAACTGAGCTGACCTTTAAATATAGAGGCTACAGGCAGACTGTTGCGAATCTACAAGAACTTGGAGAATATTATTCCCATGAGCCCTTCCTGACAAATCTACTAGAAAATAAGCTTCAGAAAACCAATACATGATCTAAGACTAAAATCGTGGTGAAAGGGGAGAAAATAGTTTGTAATGGTTATTTCTGACCACGTGAATGTAGTATTCAAAGCATGAATGAGAAAGGAGAGAGTACATAGAAAGTATGATAAATTTGCTGACTGCCTTACATATACATAAATTGGGATCCAAATTATATCCTGGGGGAGGGAAGAGGGGGTAGAAAGTGTTTATGAGCTAATTTCAAAATTGCTCATTGTAGGGACTTCCTTGATGGTCCAGTGGTTAAGACTCTGTGCTTCCAATGAAGGGTGTGGCCAAAAAAAAAGTCATCTTCTCAATTAAAAAATCTTCATCTTTAAAAAAAATTGCTCATCATAGACAGTATAAACAAAAAGGGACAAAGGGTATTGATAAAGACATTAGTGTATAGGTGTTCTATTGCTATTTTAACAAATTATCACAAATTTAGCAGCTTAAACAATGTAAATGTATTGTCTTACAGTTCTGGAGGTCAGAAGTCCAAAATGGGTCTCACTGGGCTAAAATCCAGGTGATGCTAGGGCTGCATTTCTTTTGGAGGTGCTAGAGGAGACTGCGTGTCCTTGCCTTTCCAGCTACTAGAGATACCATATTCCTTGGCTCGTGGTCCCCTTTTTCCATCTTCAAAACTAGTCATGTTGGGGCTTCCCTGGTGGCGCAGTGGTTGAGAGTCCGCCTGCCGATGCAGGGGACACGGGTTCGTGCCCCGGTCCGGGAGGATCCCACGTGCCGCGGAGCGGCTGGGCCCATAAGCCATGGCCACTGAGCCTGCGCGTCCGGAGCCTGTGCTCTGCAACGGGAGAGGCCACAGCAGTGAGAGGCCCGCGTACCACACACACACACACACAAAAAAGCTAGTCATGTGAGTCGAGTGCTTCTCACATTGCATTCCTCTGACCGTGCTTCCATCATCCTATGTGCCTTCTCCCTCTGACTCTCCTTTCTCCTTCTTCCACTATTAAGTACTGTTGTGATTACATTGGGCCACCCAGATAATCCCGAATAATCTCCTTATCTTAAAGTCAGCTGATTAATAACCCTAATTCCATCTGCAACCTTAACTCCCCTTTACCATGTAACAGAACATATTCATAGGTTCTAGGAATTAGGACATGGACACCTTTGGGGGAGGGCATTATTCCGTTTGTTGCCGTAACTATATACTAGGTTCCAACAAAAACATAAAACTTCCCAAATGTCAAAATATATCCTCCCTCCAAAAAGAAAGAGAACGAATAAAATAGATTGAAGGAAAAACTGAGGCTCAGAAGTAAATAAGCTAATCATTGGTTGACCCAGGGCTGAAACCAAGAATATCTAACTCCAAATTCCTTGTTCTTTTCATTGTGTCACATGATCAAGTCCAAAGGCTCATCTCCTAAGAGGTGGAATTATGATTGTCAGTCTGGTCCTTGTAAATAAGGAGTCTCTAAAGATAAAAAAATATATGATTGTGATCAGGATTATTATTCCTAAAGGATGCCAAAAATGAATTGAAGAATGTAGAGGAGATCGAGAGGAGCCGAAGGCATAATTACTACTAATTTAAATGTATAGTAGGATTTTTATGGGGATAAATTGGGTCATTTTTCTTCATCTTCTTAGAAGACAGAAATACAATAAGAGATTTAAGTTAAAAGTGCAATAACTTTAGATCTTCATTAGAAAGAAATTCTTTTCTTTCAAGAGAAGCAAACACTGGAAGAAAAGAAAAACACTGCAGTAGAAAAGGTAGGGATTTTCTGCTGGGGATCCTTGAGTAAAGAAGAACATAGCAATTAGAGAGAGGGTGAGGCAATTTCCCGTCCTTGAAGAGAGCACCAGGCAAGATGGATGATTTCTTAGGATCTCTCTTAATTCTAACAAGAGATGACAAGATTCTGAACACAGAGTAGAGAGTGTGTCATGTGTCCAAACTCAAATTGCTGTTGTTTCTGACCATCACTGGGCAGTTTGGAAAACTCATCAGACCAAAGTGTAAAGGAAAGCTTAGGTATCAAACATTTGGAAAGTTAATGCTGTTTGCTTTGAGGGAATGAGACAATATGATGGAAGAAACACCCACATAACTTCTCCAGTCTTGGAGGAAGCAGTTAGAGTTGTCAGAGCGAGAGCGTGTTTTGGGTTTTGATTCTGATCAAATTGTGGCCTTGGGAAATTGACTGAACTTCTCTAAGCCTCAGTTTTCTGATCTGTAAAATGGGCATAATAATACGTATGCCAAGGGGTTTTTAGGAAGACTAAATGAGGGAATGTAAGCCAGGTTCTTAAAGATGGGCCTACAAAATGACAGACACCCAGTTAATGATATGTTCCTTCCTCCATGCAAACCATGAAACAGGATGCACTTGATTTGAGATGTTTTCATGTTGCCATTAACAGGCCTGAGCAACACCTCCTTAAGATCTACCTTCCTAAGAATGTGCCCTCTGTGCCTATACTTTCTCTCCCCTCCGTCATACTCACATCAGCACCCCAAATTTACATTTGAGTGGCCCTTCAACAGATGTTGGGTGGATAAGACCTGCTCCTACTCTCAAAGACAAGGAGAAAACAGAACAGACACAAAGAGACCATTATAGAACAACATGAAAGCACTGTGAGCAGTGTGAGAGCAGCCAGCAGACACTATGGTGCCCTTGGGGTCATAAGGGGCTTAGCAAGATGGCAGGTAGTAAATCTGAGCTATAAGTTGGCCTTTCTGCTGGCCTGACTGCACTTTGATTGGGCGTTCCTGGGGACAGGCACCTCCCTTTGTTAACTCCAAAGAAGTGGTTCTAATGGTGAAAGATATGCTATCAGTAGGAATTGATGTTTTTTCATTCTCAGGTTACGCTACTTGGTCACTTAATGCACATAAGACGCATAGGGTGGCAATCTCTCCAGAGCCATCTGATCTCATCCTAGGAAGGAGAATCCTTCTAAGAGATTTTGTGAATTCCAGCTCTACCAGCAGAGGTGGCACTCAGGATCAGTGCAGGCAGCCTGACTGTGCCTGCCTACTATGAGCCCCAGCTGTGTCTCGGCTCCTTAGTATATATTCCTGAAGATAAATTAGGTAAGTGAATTATGGTTGGCTGTGAGCTAAAGGACCAGAAATAGCCACAAATTCTTCCCCTCCCACCAAGAGGGGTAGTCTATTTCTGCAGCTCTTGAATTTGGGTTGGCCTTGTGATTTGCTTTGGCTAATGGGGAGTTGGCAAACAGGATGTAAACAGAAGCTTGAAAAGCACTCGACATTTCAGCTGATGCCATTCTAGACCAGCCAGCCCACAGCAGACAGGCAACTGACCCTAGAGCAGAGGTTGGCTGGACAGCTGCCTGTTTGCTGTAAATAAAGTTTTATTGGAAAACAGCCAAGTGCATTCATTCACTGCTATCTATGGCTTCTTTAGCGCTATGCTGGCAGGGTTGAGTAATCATGACTGAGATTGTATTGCCCACAAAACCTAAAATATTTACATCTGACCCTTTACAGAAAAAGTTTGCTGACCCTCGCCTTAGACAAATGAAGCCCAGTCAAGACCTCCCTAGCCAGTCCCAGCCCAAATTGCCAGTCCATAGAATTACAAATTAAACAATGGTGGTTTGGGGGCTTCCCTGGTGGCACAGTGGTTGGGAGTCCGCCTGCCGATGCGGGAGACACGGGTTCGTGCCCCGGTCCAGGAGGATCCCACATGCCGCGGAGCGGCTGGGCCCGTGAGCCATGGCCGCTGAGCCTGCGCGTCCGGAGCCTGTGCTCCGCAATGGGAGAGGCCACAACAGTGAGAGGCCCGCGTAACGCAAAAAATAAATAAATAAAAAGTGTCTGAAACATTGTGTGCCTTAAAATTAAAAAAAAAAAAAACAATGGTGGTTTTAAGCGTTTAATTTTGGAGTAGTTTGCTGGGTAGCAAAAACTAACTGGTACAGCCACATAAAGGTTTCTCAGAGAAGTTTGAGAACAACCTGCAGCTGAAGAAAGGTTCAGAAGTTAGATGAAGGTAGAGAGATAGACAGCACAGTCTTTTTTACCTTTACCTTTTGACAATGTTTTGGAAGAGGAAATTGGTGTATTTTCATAATAGACTTGCACATATGTATGAACTGAAAACAGAGCAATTTGTCACAAGAGTTATATATACGGTTCCACACCTATCAATCTATCAACATCTATCAGTCTTTCTCTGTCCTATGCTTGTAGTGATTGCAGACAGATTAAATAACTGGATGGTACAGCTATAACAGATAGCAGAGACTTTGCAAATAAAGGCGCTCGGATATTAAATTTTGACAAAACTTCTGTTAAAATAGTTGAGACTGCTTTCCTTGCTAACTACGAGGATTGACATAGTGTCATTAATTTGTCTCAGTCTCCCAGCGGAATGCACTTAATCCAACATTAAATAAAGGCTGTTTGGTGGTTTTTTTAGTCCTTCAAGAAAGCATCCTCCTTGTGGTAAGAAAAAGGAAGATTTTCTTTTTAACTCCCAAAGAGCAGATGCCTTACTTCTGTCTGAGCACTTGGAACTATATTTCCCCTGCCTCATAATTCCAGGCCCCCGAACGCTGGAAAATAAAATGCCTTTTGGAAATAAGACCACCTCATCATGTTTGTATGCAAATTGCTTATTCTTTTTTTTTTTTGGTGCCGAAACCTGGGAATTGCTTATTCTTAATCATCCTTTGCATCTGTTTTGAAAAAGCTCATGTAAACAAAGGGACCACATGTGCCTAGAAGGCCCCAAATAAAATATTCTGAGTTGGTGGATTGATTTCTTAAACCGACATTTACCAAGATTTATGTGAGAAAATAAGAAATTGTGATTCCCTCCATGGTGTGAAGGAACTAAAGCCGAGAGTTACATAAAGCCATCCAATGAGTCATCATTAAATCTAAATTTTGTGCATACAATTTCCTGGCACCCAAACCTCACTCAGACTAAATCTTCACTCTCTCATGGATATTTCAAAAGTTAAAATAGATTTTTACTATCACTTATTATGGCCTAGATTTCTGTGGACATTTTCTTATGAAAATATATGATTCATATGATCATCACAACATTTTACTCTTTAATTAAGCTGCAGATTAAATTTACTTTACTTCATCTGGTAGGTACCACCTTGTTCAGGTTCTGATAAATTCTTAGTAAGTATTTTTGCTGTTCTAATGAACCCAGGCTATTTGAAATCACCAGACAATATTTTACATACCATTTTCCACATCAATTTTAATTTAAATGATCTCAAAGAAAAAGCCAGAAATATAACATCTTAGCCTTAAGAGACTTATCCCAGAAGCATTTTCTCTGTCTGAAAAAAAAACCCTTCATAATTATAAATTTGTCATCAAGGCTTATATAATCAGTCACTGGAGAGTCACCGCGAGATATATGTTGTGTCTAAGTCATGAAGAAATCACTTGATGACAAAGTAGGACTCACAATTTAAAAGTAAAAAATCATCTACAACACCCTACAAAAGCACCTTACTTCTGCAGGCCTTGATGTTTCTTGCTAAAATACTGGTAAATAGGGAATAAAAGGTACAGACATTTTTACAAAGTCTTGGACATGTAAATAGGTAGGTTAAAAAAGTAATAACTCTATTTGTAAAAGGTTTTCAAGCTAAAACAAGTCTCTATCTGAGTACACACTACTTATCTTTTCTTTCTCAGGTCATCATTATCTTTGTGAAAGAGAGCAAACAATAAAGCAAGCAGTAAGTTAAACTGTAATCAACGTGTTAAAAAACAAATATATCCTGATTTGAGCAAGAGGCATAAATCTTATCTCTGAGGTAAATAATAAGTGGGCAGGCATCCAGTTAATTGGTGAAATGCAACGGTCCAAAAGTGACCTGCTTTCACAATGAGCACACACTTATTTGCAACTTAAAGCTGTTTATCTGCACACAAGTGACACAGGCTTCTTTGTTCTAGATATGACATGTCATTGCAAATCAAAATGAATATCTTGCTATATTTCAGTTGATGTGATCTATTTTGTACAAGTATGATGAGGATTTTTTGCAATTTCATATTCATTGAACCATGGAAGCCCTGTTTTTCCACTTGCAAAATCAACATAAAATGTACCGTTATTATGTAATTAAATACAATGATTAAGAAGATGCAGGTGAAAGGAAGGTTTCAAGGGAGGGAAACTCATTTAGATCAGCGTTGAAATCTCTGTGAGCAAAAGGAAATTTTCCTAAACCCAAGAAAAATTCACTTAACAACGGTGGTCTTTTCCCTATGTTGTCTGTCAGTTTTTAATCAACTTCATGCTCTATCCTCTTCTACTTTCTTAGGGTTTAATTCCTTTGTTGATTCATCTTTCCACTTTTTTCCTTTCTCCCATGCCTTCAGTCATAAAAAATTCCCCCATGAGAAGGGCACGAGTGACCAGGACCAGTTCTACTCAGCAAGAAGAATTAGTGCAAATAATTGCTTTCATAAAAGGAACAAAATTGCCATGTATGTTAGTTTGCTCGGGCTGCCATAGTAAAATACCACAGACTGGGTGGCTTAAACAACAGAAATGTACGCCCCACAGTTCCGGAGGCTGGATGTCCACAATTAAGGTGTCAGCAGTTTGCTTTCTTCTGAGGCCTTGCCTTGGCTTACAGATGGCCGCCTTCACGCTGTGTCCTCATGTGATAGTCCCTTTGTGTTGTCTGTGTCCTAATCTCCTCTTTTTATAAGGATACCAGTCGTATTAGATTAGGGCTTACCCTAATGATCCCATTTTTAACTTATTTACCTCTTTAAAGAACTTGTCTCCAAATAGTGTTACATTCTCAGGTTCTGAAGGTTAGGACTTCAACATATAAATTTGGGGGGCACATAATTCAGCCCATAACACCATGCTACAGCAAATCAGTGTCTCTCTGCAAAACAAGGTGAAGAGAAGACATTATGCATGTAGGACTTTTTTTACCAGCATCACCATCACCACTGTAACCATCTTCCCTCTCTCTCACCTCCTTATCTTGAAATACAGTATCAGGGAAGGTTAGACTGGGAACCACAAAGCCTGATCTGGCTTCTAGTCCTGCCTCTGACATTGTACCTTGGGGAGGTTCCTTCAGCTCATTGGGTCTTGGTTTTCCTCTCTGAAGTGTTGGTGGAAAAGATATTCAAGATTTTGTCTATGCCTGAAATTTCACGGTTTCATAATTATATTTATGACCGTACCCATAGGCAAAGTAAGGAAGATTGGAGTTTATTCTAGGACCATTCCTGTTGCTCCCAAATCACTCCCTAGTTCACTTATTACACTATTAAATTGTGCTCTTAGAATTTCCTTCTTGCCAAGTGAAACAAGCCAGACACAGAAAAACAAATTCTGCACCATCTCACCTAAATTAGTCGAAGCAGAGAATAGAATGGTGGTTGCCCGGGACAGGATGGAGGGAGAAGTGGGGAGGTGTTGATCAAATGGTACAAAGTTTCAGTTACACAAAATAAATTCTGTAGATCGATTTTACAACATAGAACCTATGATCAACTATAATGTGTTATATACTTTTAAAATTTCTAAAAAGGTAGATCTTATATTAAGTACTCTTATGATAAAAGGAAAGAAGAAAACAAAGGGTGCAGGAGGAAACTTTCAGAGGTGATGCCTAAGTTTATGGCATTAATAGTGATGATGACTTCACAGGTGTGTGCTTTTTCTCAAACGCGTTAAATTGTATACATTAAATATCTACAGATTTTTCTATATTAATCTTGCCTCAATAAAGTGATTTTTTAAGAAGTGCCTTCTTTGGATGAAGGCCCCTCTAAGCATCTTGTTTAAAATATTACTTTTAGGAGGAGCAAGTATGTAACTAATAATGTGCAACAATGTATCTCAAGATTGGTTCGCTGTTTTTCCAAAGAGTGTAAGTGACTGTATGATTTCAATGTGTATCCCTTCCATCAGTCAGTAAGAAACGTCTATTTAGCCTTTACTCTACAACATATTACTACTAATAACTATAATAATAGCTCCAGTTTATTGAATACCTACTAAGCGATTTGTTTCTGTATCTACAATTTCTAACACTTCGTAGTTCTAGGAAGTAGGTTTTATTATCTCCATTTTTTTTTTTTTTTTTTTTTTTTTTTTTGCAGTACGAGGGGCTCTCACTGTTGTGGCCTCTCCCGTTGCGGAGCACAGGCTCCGGACACGCAGGCTCAGCGGCTATGGCTCACAGTCCCAGCCGCTCCGCGGCATGTGGGATCTTCCCAGACCAGGGCACAAACCCGTATCCCCTGCATCGGCAGGCAAACTCTCAACCACTGCGCCACCAGCGAAGCCCTATCTCCATTTTGCAGGTAAAAATCTTGAGACTCAGAAAAGTTGATTGGTTTTTCCAGTTGTACATAGCTAGTAAATTTAAATCACGGTCTACCTGATAGCACTTCATCTCTTTCTAATGCCGCATTATTTCAGAACTGATTCTGACAAAGATCTTACTCTCAGGGACCTTGCAGACTAGTAAATGAACTCAAAGAATAGAAATGAAGTAGGTCATGATGAGAACATGAGGGAAGAACTCTACTTCCTTAGAAGTCAATTACTGCCCAAACATTTTATCACTAGTGATGTTTTAACAGCAGCTCCAGAAGATGATGAAAACCCTGATAACACTGACAATAATGATGATTTCTAGATCAGGAAATTTGAAGATCTTCAAATTTTATCTGTAAGAGGACACCAAGCATGAGATCATTTTAAAACAGACCCTGTAAGACGTTTTAAATACATCTTGAGGACATTTTTTAGTGTTAACTTTTTGCTGATTATAAAAATAATGTATGTTCATCATTGAAAATTTGGAAAATACAGAGAAGTATGAGGAAGAAAACACAGTAGTCTATATTCCTGTTTTCAGTGATGATAACATATTTGTGAATGTCATTCTGGTCATTAGTTCCATGAAATTTTAACATGGTTGAGTACTTACTATATATCTGATTTTCTTCCTATTTTTTAAACTTAGCAACTATATTTCGTCTCTAAATTCTTTGTGAACATTATTAATGATGCAATACTATTTTATTATTTAGATATATCATTTATTTGATCAATATTAGACTGTTTCCATTATTTTATAATTTGAAATTTTTCATGTACAAATAAATGTTTGCATTTAGAATTATTATTGCTAAGGATAGGTTCCCAGAAGTGGAATTACAGAATAGGAAGAGAGGAGCACTTTTAAAACTGCTGATAAATATTGCAAAATTGCTTTCACAAAGATAATTCTTATTTTTATTTCCACTGGCAATATAGTAAACATGCATTTCATTTCCCCTTCCTTGCCAATTTTGGGTTTCAACTTTTCTTTTTTTTTCTTTTTTTTTTTTTTTTTTTGCGGTACGTGGGCCTCTCACTGTTGTGGTCTCTCCTGTTGCGGAGCACAGGCTCCGGAAGCGCAGGCTCAGCGGCCATGGCTCACGGGCCCAGCCGCTCCGCGGCATGTGGGATCTTCCCAGACCAGGGCACGAACCCATGTCTCCTGCATCGGCAGGTGGACTCTCAACCACTGCACCACCAGGGAAGCCCTCATCTTTTCTTAATCTTCTTTAATTTGATAGGTAAAAAAATATTCTAATATTTACTTTTAGTTTGCAATTATTTGATTACTACCATTTTCAGTAGTTTATCACAAGCTTACTTAGTAATCGAATTTAGAATTTTGAGGAATATATACTCATAACATGGACTCATTTATATTTTGAGATCATATTTATTTTTGTGTTAATTTCCATTCTCTTTAATTTACAAAAATTTATTAACGTGTTGTGTATAAATGTTTGTTGAAAGTAATGTTCTCAACTTTTCTCGTTTGTGTTTAACAGTTCTCGACATGCAGTTCTTTCTTTCTATCAATCAGATGTGTTTCCAAACACAGTCTTAAATTTAAACTTAGAAATTCTGTGCATGGAAGTATTAAATAAATATTCATGTCTATTTTTTGTATTTACTTCTTGTATTGTTTGTATTTTCTTGGTTTTGATTTACGGTCATTCTTTACTCCAACTGAAATTTATTTCAAATATTTTGTGTGGTGAGGATATAATTGATTTTGTTCCCAAATAGCTAAGTAATTTTCCAGCTCATTTTACTGATTAATTCCTCTTTTTGACCACCGATTTATGGTGCCACCTTTATTACACATTACATGACTACCTGTCAATGATATACAGATTTATTGATCTGTCAAGGAATTCTTGCCTCATCTAAAAAAAAGCTTTTAATAATTGAACCTTTATGATGCATGTTAAATATTATTATTTTGAATTTCTGCTTCCATTCAAAATGGAATAACAGGGACTTAGAACAAATTTTAATAGAAAAAAATGAATGAAAACAACAGTTTTCAAACATTGGACATCAGGCAGTGGAGGCCACTGATCCCTGAGAGAGGATAAACAAATGAGTTGAGCAAGTTGAGCCTGCTGCTCAGAAAGAATTTCCTGGCAGCAATGCAGGGAGGGAGAACCCCAATGAAGCTTAGTGTTGAGTTTTCAGGACATATACTGAAGAAGAGAGGGTCCAAAGAGAGTTTTCCAGAGATCTTGCTTAGGGTCCCTTCAAATGAGAGCTGATCGATGCATGTGCATAAGAGAACTACCAGAGGCTGGGGAATGGAACAATCCCAAAACAGGAGAAGGAACAATCTCCAGAATTCACAGAGTCAAGAATAGTTTTTGTTCCTACTAGTTAGAGAGTAGAACCTCATAATTCACAGGGCATCAGAGAGAGTAATAACATGGATATTGACTGAATCATGAAATAAAAATTAGACCTTCACTAAAGGCTACTCAGGTCTCATCTTCACAAAGCTTAAAACAAAGCCCTAAAATAATCAAACTGTTTTCAAGTAGCTTAATTACATCCTAGAGCAAAGCTTGAAATTTTTTTGAGGAACACAAAAATATCTAACTACCAACAAGGTAAAATTTACAATGTCTAACAACCAATCAAAAATTATCAGGCATGCTATGACAAAGGAAGAAGAATATACAATGGATTTCTGTATATTAATTTTGTATCCTGCAACTTTACCAAATTCATTGAGGAGCTCTAGTAGCTTTTTGGTGGTGTCTTTAGGGTGTTCTGTGTCATGTCATCTGCAACAGCAAAAGTTTTACTTCTTCCTTTCCAGTTTGGAATAAAATTTTGCCATTTGCAACAACATGGATGGACCTGGAGGGTGTTATGCTTCGTGAAATTAGTCAGACAGAGAAAGACAAATACTGTATGTTATCACTTGTACGTGGAATCTAAAAAATAAAACAAATGAATAAATATAACAAAACAGAAACAGACCCACAGACATAGAGAACAAACTAGTGGTTTCCAGTGGGGAGAGAGAAGAGGAGAGGGGCAAGATAGGGGTAGGGGATTAAGAGGTACAAACTACTATGTATAATATAAATAAGCTACAAGGATATATTGTACAGCACAGGGAATATAGCCAATATTTTATAATAACTTTAAGTGGAGTATAATCTATAAAAATTTTGAATGACTATGTTGTACACCTGAAACTACTGCTGTAAATCAACTATACTTCAATAAAAAATGGGGAAAAAGGCATATGCCGTTTGATTGAATGCCCTTTGACTGGATTTCAGTGTTGAAAATCTCCTCCTTACAAGTAAATTACCAGTGTATAATGATGTTCGTACAAAAATGCTTATTGTTAGATGGTTCATAGAGGTAGAATGCTAAAAACAAATGGAATCAAAGAGGGAATGGTTGAATACATTATGTCCATCAACTGTAGACTATTATCCAATCATTAAAAAGAAGGTACCACTTGATTTGGAGGGATTTTTATAGGAATGTTCAGGGGGAAAAAAGATGCAAAAATAGGTGTGTAGTATGATCCACTTAGTAAAAATAAGCTATAACAAACACCCAAATGTGTGTATGTGTATATATGATTATATAAGATTGGTAAGAACTATGGAAGGATACATGCTAAGTAGTCAACATGGTGTGTGTGAGTGCACTAGTGCGTGTGTGCATTGGTGTGTGTGTGTGTGTGTGTGTGTGTGTGTGTGTGTGTGTGTAGGAGGACTGGCTGTCGGTGACAGTGGGGGGTGGATGGAGGAACCAAGCAAAAGTGAAAAAGGAAACAAAAAGTTTACATTATTGAAATATATGTATATGAACACATGTATGCATTCACGTAAAATTTTTTAAATGCATTTTAAAAAGAATGTTATAAATAACAATGTTTTGTGTGCTTCGTATCCATACTTAAACAACTTTGGAATTTGAAGCAGACCCTTACAGATGTCTTTTGTTTTGAGAGCCTTGAGCTAAATAAAGGAAGCATTGTTTTCCTCTAGGAAGGATTTCAGGATCATGTAGTTCATAACTTCTGATCTTACTGCCAAGAAAATATCAGAACCTCAATCTATGAAATCCATCCTTTGTTTTATGTCCACATACACACGCCCCCTCTCCATTGCTTTGTCTCAGGCATAGACATCTGGCCAACTTATTTTAAAATGTTTCTTGTTATGAACAGAATTCGATATTTTATGGTTGTTTCTGAAGCAATTGGAGGATAATATCATAAAATGTATCCTAGCTAAAATTTTTCATTGCTTTGGATGGTTTGGGTCTGAGCAATTACCTTGAAAAATCAAATAAAGAAGCTGTGCTTTCCCCCTAGAATTTAAATAACACTTGCTTTTTCTCAGGACAGTTGGATCAAGCCCTGTCATGTGCTATTTTACTATAAAGAGGTCCGAGATATGAAGCACCTTAGGCACCAACGTAATTCAGAATGACTTAAAGGGCACCAGCTGAATGAAAGGTGGTATCTGGAATCAACAGATGGGCTTAACAGCAAAGGAAAAATACAAGAAGTATTTAAGTCTGAAACACGCAGGACAATGTACAAGCTGCTGCTCCTTATCCCTAAAAATTAAGTGAACAAACAAACAAAACCAGAAGCCTTCTTTAGGGGAAGTGAGATTCTCTGGGGTGTTTAAAAAAATGGAGGGACTATTGCTATTGTTTTTATATGGAAATGACAGGAGACTGTGACCGAGAAAGATAAAAAATATAATTCAGGCACAATTTTTTTTAATCTAACAACCCTGGAGACTTGTTGCCATTTGAAGCTAACATATATTTGAATCTCAGCATCTAATAGTTTTATAGAAAGTTAACCTCAAGCTTAATTGTTTATGTCTCTCCATCCTGAATTTTGATCACACTGCAGTGGATAACTTGCCTGCAGAATCTAAACATGTGGGACTTCACTGCTCAAATATTAATTTTGTGAATTTATTAGTCTCTAAGACAAAGCTTTAATGTGTCTGGATTGTGTGCATAAATGAACTGTGGAACTACATGCACTGGCTTCCTTGTGGGACATTTTGGTTTGTCTCTATGCTACCAAGTGCACTTAGGGTCAGAAAGAAAATGGATGCAATTGACCCCAAAGAGTACTTTTAACTGGAAATGTAGTTAAAAGCTAACTCTTGAGTGATTTGAACCATCACTCAAAATACCCAAATTCTGGGCATTCCAAGTAACTTATATTCTTTTTGTTTTTAATTCTTTTGTTTTGTTTTTTTTCTTGACCATGCTAAATAGTAGGTATTAAGTAAATTTTAGTTGGACAAATTGGTATTTAAAACTCCCCCTTTGAGGCAGCTAATGGTGTAATTGCATCTGCTTTGATTCAGATCCCTCCACCCCTTTCCGGAATGATGGAAATCCATACTCTTGACAGTCTATAGAGTCCCCCACATCCACTTAGGTTACTGAAGTCAGCAAGATCAGTCTGAAATTCAAATTCTTTTCCAGCTTAAAATTATTCAGCAGCTTCCCTTAATTTTTTAGGATACACTTCAAATTCTTTATCCTTCATATGCAAGCAACGTGATTATGCTCCTGTCTATCTCTCCACCTTACCTTCTATCACATCCTTCAAGTTCCCTTCCTTTTGGGAACTTTAAGACATCTTGTACAAACAATAAATGCTGGCGAATTTGTGGAGAAAAGGGAACCCTCCTACACTGTTGATAGGAATGTAAATTGGTACATCCACTATAGAGACGGTATGGAGGTTCCTTAAAAAACTAAAAATAGAGCTACCATATGATCAAGCAATCCCACTACTGGGCATATATCCAGAGAAAACCGTAATTCAAAAAGATGCATGCACCCCAATGTTCATTGCAGCACTATTTACAATAGCCAAGACACGGAAGCAACCTAAATGTCCATCAACAGAGGAATGGATAAAGAAGATGTGGTACATATATACAATGGAATACTGCTCAGCCATTAAAAAGAACAAAATAATGCCATTTGCAGCAACATGGATGGACCTAGAGATTGTCCTACTGAGTGAAGTAAGTCAGACAGAGAAAGACAAATATCATATGATATTGCTTATATGTGGAAACTAAAAAAAGGGTACAAATGAACTTATCTACAAAACAGAAACAGAGTTACAGAGGTAAAAAACAAACTTATGGTTACCAGGGGGGAAAGGTAGGAAAAGGAGGGATATATTGGGAGACTGGGGTTGACATATACACACTACTATATATAAAATAGATAACTAATTAGGACCTACTGTGTAGCACAGGGAACGCTACTCAATACTCTGTAATGGCCTATATGGGAAAAGAATCTAAAAAAAAAGTGGATATATATATATATATATATATATATATATATATATATATATAAAACTGATTCACTTTGTTGTACACCTGAAACTAACACAACATTGTAAATCAACTATACTCCAATAAAAATTAAAAAAAATAGACATCCTGGATATTGTGCTGCATTCATAGAGCTACTATACCCTTCTCACACATACTGAGTCTTTGAAAATCAGTCTATTCATCTTATAAATTCCGACTTCTTCAAAATGAATTTTTGTCTGTAACATCCTCCAGAAAGCCTTCCTAGTTAAAACTTAATTTTCAAGTAACAGATACTATTTAGAGGTAGGTTAAAGGGGTGTGTATTTTTAGTAAGTATGGGAACCGTCCTTTGGTCAGCAAATCATCATAGAGGAGAGCGATTTTAAGCTAAACCTTTAAGAATGGAGAGGATTTAGATAGGGGAAGAGACTCAGGCATTCTTAGGCAAGATGGAAAGGTTTCAACGAAAGTATTAGAAGAAAAGGTACTTATGCCAGATTCTGAACTGAATGATTTTAATATTTATTCTGGTCCCAGTATTACAGTTTATGAGTAGACATTCGTGCTTACCCTCTTTAAGTTAAAGTATAGCATCATGTACCTTTAAAGACTATTAAGTAAACTTATAAGGAAATTTCATAAGAAGATAAGCTTGTGTTATTACAGGGCAATTAGAGACTTTGTAGATTAAAAATAAGGACAATACATACTAAAGAGCTGACATCGAGATTAAGTAAAATGGATATTGGAAATTCAGTGAGAATTGGCCAAGAAGGAACTCTAGATTTAAATTCCTTGAAATTTAATATACTTTGCCCTAGGTAAGATTTATGGCCTGCATGCTCGTGGTTTTGTATTCTTAATAAAATGCATCTAAGGCAAAGCCTAAGAATGGCAAAGAGAATGAATTTAAGCTTACTTTGGCAAAGTAAGCCCTTTAAGGTTTAGGGTACCTAATATATTAATGCCTAGTTGCAGGGCAGAGGTCATGGGATCTCAGTGGATTTATTATGGATAGTAGTAAAATTATGTCAGGATTTG
Organism: Grampus griseus; assembly: GCF_964374135.1. Lineage (NCBI taxonomy): Eukaryota > Metazoa > Chordata > Mammalia > Artiodactyla > Delphinidae > Grampus > Grampus griseus. The sequence goes on along the minus strand of NC_138999.1, from coordinate 38,453,243 downwards.
AAGTCAGTGACATTATCACGAACCAGCAATTAAAAGCCTTTTTCTCCACCTTTTTTTTCTTTAAAAGAAATGTAATCATAAAATATATAGGTATGCATGAAAATGCACAGATAGTAGTTCTTTCTTTATTCTCAAACTGGGCAGGACCATGTTAAAATGCCATATCTATTCCATGCTCTCTAATGTAGGATGGATCTAGAGACCTAATAGTTCAAAGGAAAGTCACTTTGCCCAGGAGGACAAACTCCATAAAAAACTGTTATTATTTTTGTCTGAGAATGAGATGACCTAGGGGTCAACTTAACAGTGCTTTAAATATACAAAGCACAGGTTGATGAGAGTGAGGTTTATTTTTCCATTTCATTGAAAGAAAAACCAAAGCAAGACTTTAACAGAATGAAGCTCTTAGATAAGATGGAAGGAAAGAAGGGCTTTTTGATAATAAGTATCTAATAAACACTCAAATGAATTACTCGATGACCTTGGAAATCTTCCATCCAAGTCTTCTGTAGACAATTACAAGAGTGCTGGGCTGGGGATCAAAAGACCTTTAACCCTTAGTCACTAATTAGTTCCATGACCTTCGACAAGTTACTTAGTTTCTCTGGGTTCTAATTTCTTTATCTGTAAAATGACAGCTTTTGACTAATAAAGGACACTTTCAATTCTTACCTAGATTCTCATCTTGCTGAGATGATTCCTATCTCAAGGAAATGGAATAGATTTCCTTGCTAGGCTAGCTAATGGCTGACCTCTTATGCTTTTCCTCTTAAAGCACTAATTCCTTCACATTTTCTTATCATTTCATCAGCACTCTGAAATAGAAAAATGCAAAATATCCTTTTTTTTCCTAAAGATTCATATCAAACATATATTTACACTGAAAGGTCAAACTTCTATGTTGTTTGAACTTTGATGCTTTGCAGAGAGTACTATATGATTTCTTGGAGCGCTATACAACAATTCACCTAGTACCAACAATAACTTCTATATGCTATGATGGAGGCAGATGTGTGAGTCCAAATGTACCCAGAAGAAGGTATTCAGGACAACTGAGGGGGTTCAGGGAAGGCTTCCTGGAGGACAGGACATTTGAAATGTATCCCAAAGAATGAGTAAGAAAGCATTCTAGTTAGGGTGGCCAGATACAACACAGACACACACTGAAATCTGAATTTCACACAAACAAATTTTTAGCATAATTTTTAGTATAAATATGTCTCAAATATTGTATGAGACACACTCACTCTAAAAAAAATTATTTATTGTTCATTTGAAATTTACATTTAACCTGGCATTCCAGTTTTTTGTGGTTTTTTTTTTTTTGCTAAATCTGGCAACCTGAATTCCAGCCTCAGCTCTATCTGCTCTTCTATGCCTCTGACATACTACATTACTCATCTCTCTCCAAGGCAGTATCTCCCTTCTATAGCATCTTCCCAGAATGGCCATCCCTGACCATGGGGGCCCCACCCCCATTAAAGTTAATTACTCTCTACTTTGTGCCAACCCCATTCTTTAACATTAATCTCTATGTCAGGACATCATACTGTATTGCAATTATTTTTTATGTCTTCAATAATATTTTATAAAGAGCCAAAAATACACAGCGGGGAAAAGACTGAGTCCTCAATCAATGGTGTTGGGAAAACTGAATATTCACTTGCAAAAGAATGAAATTGGAACCTTATACAACTTTAGAAAACCTGAAATAGATTAAGGACTTAATTGGGATTGTAGCCATAAAACTCATAGAAGAAAATATAGGAGAAAAACTCCTTGACATGGGTCTTGGCAATGATTTTTTAGATATGACACCAAAAATTCAAACAATAAAAGCAAAAATAAACAAGAGACTTAATCAAATTAAAAATCTGCTGTACAGCATCAGTAACAATAAACAAAATGAAAAGACAATGTACAGAATGGGAGAAAATATTTTCTTTTTTAAAAAATTTTTATTGGAGTATAGTTGATTTACAATGCTATGTTAGTTTCAGGTGTGTATTGCAATTATTTATTTAGTGTCTATCTTACTATTGGAACATAAGCATCTGGAGGGCCATGTCTTATTTATCTTGGTATGTTCAGAGTGCCCGGAAGCAGATGAGATCTCCGTGAACATTTGTTGCCTAAATGAATATATGGATGTAGATATGAGTGAATGGTCCATGTAACACTGATTTCCAAATTAATCAGAGAACAAATAGGAATGACACTTTGAATAAGACCGTTTATATATATTTTTTCTATTTTCTTCTGCAAGTTGCGTATATTGTACGTTTATCATGTAGTGGACATTTTTCTCCCTTTTGATTGCCCAGGATCTAAACTCCTTTCTTTTATTTGGGGAATCTGCTATTGAATTCACACAATGACATGGTGGGAGACAGGTCTTAGCAACTAGAGCATGGTCATGTGACCCAAGCCCAGTCAATTAATATGGACTTTGAATTCAGAATGCATTCAGGGTTTGGAAATCAGAATGAATGATAAGGGGAGTTTAGGCTTTACTCTGCCATTGCTAGTGGTGGCCAGCAGTGCCCAAGGGTGACATGCTAACCAGGGAATTTTCCTTCTGCATGACTGTGACAGTCCTGAGTAATGTTTGTCATCTATTTCCAGTTTTTTCCTTCTTCTGGGAACATGGTACAGTTTCATTTCCTGGCTGCCTTGTGGTTGGGTGGAACCATATGACCAGTTATGGCCAATGAATTGGGCTGGAAGTGATGAGTGTTCCTTCAGGGCTGAAGATTTAATTGGTCTAGTGAGAACCTCCAGAGTTATCTTTTCCTTCTGGTATGGCCACTGGCAAGGTTTGAGATGGTGGTTGCCTTATCAGCCTGGGGCCCTGAGCAACTATGTTGAGCAGAGGTCCTCTGTCAACCCAAAATGGATATGTGGATTGAGTAAGAAATAAGCCTTTATTGATTTAAGCTGCTTAAACATAACCTAGGCAACCCTGTAACTTTGGTTCCTGTTTATTTATTAGCCTAGCTCTTTAGTCTTCCCACTGATTCTGTTAGCCAACCTATATCTTTCCAACAAATCTTTGTTTCGTAAGATAGATAGAATTGATTTCAGTTGTTTACTCAAGAATATAAAGTGGCCCACTAGGGATATAGTGACAACTGTGACAGAAGATGGTCATTGCAGTGTTCTACTTTTAATTTGTAAGAAGAAAGTTATTTGGGCCTAAGAGCTGTTTTCCCAAATTGTTATGGAGAAGAAGTAGAATATCCAGGAGAAAAGAACATTGTCAGAAATCCTAACATTTTATGGCTTGGTAGCTATGTTACCTCTGGAATGCAGCTGTCACTTTTACCATTTACCTATTCCTCCAGGGTTGATGTGAAGGTCACATAAGAAATATCATATGAAAATGATATTTAGCAAGGTTGTACACATGTGTAACTTTAGCAGGGTTCTGTAACTTTAGCAAGGTTGTACACATGTGACAGCTTATTCCTCACCCAGGCTGGGACTGAGCCAGTCTAGGCCATGGAGAATGGAAGGAGGCCCATTGCAGTAACACTTGAGACTGAATTATTAAGTCTTTATGCAAAGAGCAGATCACTGCGACCACTGTGTAAATATGGGAGGAAAGTAGGGACCTTGGGAAGTAAGAAACCCTAAGACATCAGCTTCAGTTTCAGCTGGGCTTGGGTACATGGCATGTCAGAAGAACATCTGCCTGGATGTAAGCTTTTTCTATATAGAATGGATAAATAACAAGGTCCTACCGTATAGCACAGAGAACTATATTCAATATCCTAGGATAAACTATAATACAAAAGAATATTAAAAAATAATGTATACATGTATAACTGAATTGCTTTGCTATACAGCAGGAACTAACAGAACATTGTAAATCAACTATATTTCAACAAAAAAATAAAATAAGTTGCCCTTCCCTGGTGGCACAGTAGTTAGGAATCCACCTACCAATGCAGGGGATGCGGGTTCGAGCCCTGATCCAGGAAGATCCCACATGCTGCGGAGCAATTAAGCCCGTGCGCCAGAACTACTGAGTCTGTGCTCCAGAGCCCACGAGCCACAACTACTGAAGCCTGTGCGCCTAGAGCCCGTGCTCAGCAACAAGAGAAGCCACTGCAATAAGAAACCCACACACTGCAATGAAGAGTAGTCCCCGCTCACCGCAACTAGAGAAAGCCTGCATGCAGCAACAGACCCAACACAGCCAAAAATAAATGAATTTTAAAAAATAAGTAAATTGGGGCTTCCCTGGTGGCACAGTGGTTGAGAGTCCGCCTGCCGATGCAGGGGACACGGGTTTGTACCCTGGTCTGGGAAGATCCCACATGCCGCGGAGCGGCTGGGCCCGTGAGCCATGGCCGCTGAGCCTGCGCGTCTGGAGCCTGTGCTCCGCAACGGGAGAGGCCACAACAGTGAGAGGCCCACGTACCGCAAAAAATAAAATAAAATAAAATAAAAAATAAGTAAATCAATAAAATAAGTTAAAAAAAAGAAGAAGAAAAACATCTGCCTGCCCTCCCAAGCTGTCACTGGGATGAGGCCAGAAGCGCTATAGGCTAATGGGAAGAGAATTACATCCAACTGAAGATTCACTTGAAACCTTGTTTCTTATCATGAGGCAACTGCTTCTGGATTCTTCTACTTGACAAAAGCATTGTATCAGACCCTTCAGGTGCATTGCATCATATCCTGCTAGCACATCATTTACCCCCACTCTTGAAGTAGCAGCCCGTTTTGCCCAGGTATATGCTCATCATTCTGTCATTTATTAGTTGTGTGATGTAAGGAAAGCCCCCATGCCTGGTAGTCATAGTGTCCTTCTGTGTGTGTTTTAACTGAGGAGGAGACTTGGGTTTCAAGTCATCTTGTAAATAGCCAAAGGTAAGGCTGTGACCTCTGGAATTTGGACTCTGCTACCTTTGCCCCTCTGACATTGGCGGCCTCTGCCCACTTAGGAATTCTCAGTCGCTCTGCTATTGCTTGTGTGGTTGTTATTTTTCCTCACAGTGATTGGGTATACATTTACTTTATTTTAGAGTTATTTGTAGCTTGGCATTTCTGGTTTTGTACACTCTTACTCTGTTTAGCCTATTTTAAATAATTTTTCTATGAATTACTACTCTATTTTCTTTTCTATTCTTTGACCCTCTAAGATTTATACTTAAAAAATTCTTCCCTTTGATTATCTCTTCATTTTACATGACGTTTTATTTTTCAAATCACCTTTATAGTATTTTCATTCTTTTTTTACTTCCAAGACACTAACAAACTCTTTTGATTTCAACTCCTTACATTTTCACCATTTTGTTTAATTTTATTCAATTGTTTAATATGCTAAATATTCCTTTTTACTATAAGTTTTTAACTGTTACCTTTCCCCATCACTTTCCCCATCATTTCTACCATTCACTGTAATTGTAACCTGCCGTTACAGTTTTTCAGGAAGAAACTGTTTTGGTGTTTTTTTTCACATCCAGACCCCAAGCTGAGATATGTTCTTTTTCTTCTGCCTTTCAGGCAGGTGGCTTGTGTCCAATGAGCCCTTTCATTGACCCATTCTTCTTAGTGTTTGGGCTTCATCCAGTGGTCTCAGCTTCAACATCTCATGCAGCATGAGTCCAAAGCACTGCCTCCTATCCTGTGCTGCCCTTAAAAGCCAGTTCCCTTGGTTAGGAAAATCATCAAAGCCGCACTAGAGCTATAGTTTCATATGACCACTTGCATTTCCATCTGCCTCCTAAATTTTAGCCCCTCGTGATTTCTATCACTTTCTTATTAACCTGGCCATACATTTATTTATTTATTTATTTTTATAAATTTATTTATTTATTTAGTTTTGGCTGCATTGGGTCTTCGTTGCTGCCATAGGCTTTCTCTAGTTGCAGCGAGCAGGGGCTGCTCTTCGTTGCGGTGCGCGGGCTTCTCATTGCAGTGGCTTCTCTTGTTGCAGAACACGGGCTCTAGGCATGTGGGCTTCAGTAGTTGTGGCGCACAGGCTCAGTAGTTGTGGTGCACAGGCTTAGTTGCTCCGCAGCATGTAGGATCTTCCTGGACTGAGGATCAAACCTGTGTCCCCTGCACTGGCAGGCGGATTCTTAACCACTGTGCCACCAGGGAATTCCCAGGCCGTACATTTAAAAAGATGTTTGTTATGTCTCTCTATGTTTTGTATTGAGACAAATTTCACATAACATGAAATTAACCATTTAGAAGTGTACAATTCAGTGATATTTAGTAGCTTCACCATGCTGTGTAACCACCACCTCTGTCTATTTCCACATTTTTATCATCCCAAAGGGAAACCCTGAACCCGTAGAGCAGTTAATCCCCCGTTTCCCACCCCCCAGCCCCTAGCAACCACTATGCTGCTTTCTGTATTTATAGATTTACCTACTTCGGATTTTCATATAAATAGTATCGTATAATATGTGATCTTTTGTGTCTGGCTTCTTTTATTTAGCATAATGTGCTGTCTGTTATATTTTATCTAGTGTTTTTAGCTGTTTTGTGTTGGGAGAATTTTCAGGACATCTAGTATATACATCATGTTGCTGGAAATAGAAGTCCTATATCTGATTATTACCGTGAGTAGGAAATTAAGGGACGTTACTAAAAATCCTTTTCACTGATATTTATCTGTTGGAGTTCAGAAACTTTTACTCAATGTTTTACTTTTTTTTTAAAGCAAGAATAAGAGAGTTTCCTCTAATATTTGGTCAATAATTCCCTAAAACAGTGGGCATTCAAAGTATACTTTCATTTTATCCATATTTTGAATACACTAAACTGCACTTAATAAATTACTAGAAAAAGTGATTTTTTTCTAACTTCACTATAGGGAAAAAAAATTCTTGAATCAGGAAAAAATGTGTTGTGAATACATCTCCTTGCTTATCTCTCCCACAGGGATCAATTCTTAATGAGCTTCCAAATACTAGTTAGAAGTAGCAATTGTTTCTCAAAGTGAGGAAATAGAGTCTCCAGGATAGTATAGCCAGAGGCAAACAGTATTCTTTTGATAGAATAATTTTGAATGTGCAAGATTTTCATGCGGTTTTGAACTGATAGAACAGTGTTTATCAACTGAAGAGATTTGCCTCTTGGGAGGGACTCCAGAGTTTCAAGGATCTTTCTCCTTTTCCTTTATCATGGGCAATTTTTCTTCTCCCCCAAATTGTAGATGAAGAAACATTTATTAAAGGTAATCATCTCTGCAATTAGCCAGTAATAATCTGGCTTTCATTTTCGGATGCACTTATTTTAATGAGCGAATCTGATGAGGTCAACACAGGACCACTGAAGACAGGATCTTTGAAGTGAATGTGTGTGATCTTAATGGAGGTAGTTCATCATTTGCCTTTTCATCACCCAGTATTCATGTCTCACAGCACCTTTATTCATCTTAGAGATGAGCTTCTCAAATGCCTTATTTGCTCAAATTGTCCCTTATTTTTCTCAGGTGGATAGGAAAATAATTACATTAGAGACTTCTTAGACATCTAATTCAACCAGTATGGGGTGCTTTCATCTAGACCAATGGTTCTCAACAGGGGGTGTTTTTCCCCCCCCCAGGGGACATTTTGCTATGTCTGGAGACATTTTTGTTTGCCATAAACAAATGGCGGGGGAGGGGAGAGCAGTGGTGATGCTACTGGTATCCAGTGGGTAGAAGCCTGGTATATCATTTAGGGTTCTCCAGAGAAACAGAACCAGTGAGATGTACATATATAGATGACGAGGACCATTGGCTCACCCAACTGTGAAGGCTGAGAAGTCCCATGATCTGCCATTTGCAAGATGGCGATCCAGGAAAGCCAATGGTATAACTCAGTCCAAATCAGAAAGCCTGAGAACAAAAGAACCAGTGATTTAAATTGCAACCTGAGGGCTGGAGATCAGATGAGATCTTTCAAGTCAAGCAGGCAGGCAGGAAGCAAGAGGGGCAAATTCTTCTTTCCTTCACCTTTTGCTCTAGTTAGGCCCTCAATGGATTGCGTGATGCCCACCTACACTGGAGAGGGCAATCTGCTTTACTAAGTCCACAGATTCACATGCTAATCTCATCTGTAAATGCTCTCATTGACATACCCAGAAATAATGTTTAATCTGGGCACTCTGTGGCCAGTCAAGTTGACACATAAAATTGACCATGGTACCAGGAGTGCTGCCAAGCACCCTACAATGCTCAGGACAGCCCCCATAACAAGGAATCTTCCTGTGCAAAGTGTCAGCTGTGCAGAGGTTGAGAAACCCTGATCTAGCCTGAAGCAATTTCAGAATTTAAATCATGTTCCTTCTTGGTCTCAGATGATTTTTAAAAATTATTTATCTATCTATCTATCTATTTATTTATTTTTGGCTGTGTTGGGTCTTAATTGTGGCATGCGGGATCTTTCATTGCGGCATGCAGGCTTAGTTGCCCCACAGCATGTGGGATCTTAGTTCCCCTACCAGGGATTGATCCCACATCCCCTGCATTGGAAGGAGGATTCTTAACCACTGGACCACTAGGAAATTCCCTCAGGTGATTTTTAAAGACTTTTTTGTTGTTGTTGTTGTTTATTTTTTTTTAACATCTTTATTGGGGTATAATTGCTTTACAATGGTGTGTTAGTTTCTGCTTTATAACAAAGTGAATCAGTTATACATATACATATGTTCCCATATCTCTTCCCTCTTGCGTCTCCCTCCCTCCCACCCTCCCTATCCCACCCCTCCAGGCGGTCACAAAGCACAGAGCCGATATCCCTGTGCCATGCGGCTGCTTCCCACTAGCTATCTACCTTACGTTTGTTAGTGTGTATATGTCCATGACTCTCTCTCGCCCTGTCACAGCTCACCCTTCCCCCTCCCCATATTTTCAAGTCCGTTCTCCGGTAGGTCTGTGTCTTTATTCCTGTCTTACCCCTAGGTTCTTCATGACATTTTTTTCCTTAAATTCCATATATATGTGTTAGCAAGACTTTTTAAAATGCATTTGAAGTCTTGCCAGGCCAGAGAATATGCTGTTCTATTAACATAACAAAATGTTATAACAAAATGTTAGTGATCTAAGATTTAGTCTCTCACTTTTTTTTTTAAACATCTTTATTGGAGTATAATTGCTTTACAATGGTGTGTTAGTTTCTGCTTTATAACAAAGTGAATCAGCTATACGTATACATATATCCCCATATCTCCTCCCTCTTGCATCTCCCTCCCACCCTCCCTATCCCACCCCTCTAGGTGGTCACAAAACACCAAGCTGATCTCCCTGTGCTATGTGGCTGCTTCCCACTAGCTATCTATTTTACATTTGGTAGTATATATAAGTCCATGCCACTCTCTCACTTCGTCCCAGCTTACCCTTCCCCCTCCCCGTGTCCTCAAGTCCATTCTCTACATTTGAGTCTTTATTCCCGTCCTGTCCCTAGGTTCTTCAGAACACTTTTTTTTTTGATTCCATATATATGTGTTAGCATACAGTATTTTTTTTCTCTTTCTGACTTACTTCACTCTGTATGACAGACTCTAGGTCCATCCACCTCACTACAAATAACTCAATTTCGTTTCTTTTTATGGCTGAGTAATATTCCACTGTATATATGTGCCACATCTTCTTTATGAGGAAATAGGCAGTCTACCTGAAAAAGAATTTAGAGCAATGATAGTAAAAGATGATCCAAAATCTTGGAAATAGAATGGAGAAAATACAAGAAATGTTTAACAAGGACCTAGAAGAACTAAAGAGCAAACAAACAATGATGAACAAACACAATAAATGAAATTTAAAATTCTCTAGCAGGAATCAATAGCAGAATAACTGAGGCAGAAGAATGGATAAGTTACCTGGAAGGTAAAATAGTGGAACTAACTACTGCAGAGCAGAGTAAAGATAAAAGAATGAAAAGAATTGAGGACAGTCTCAGAGACCTCTGAGACAACATTAAATGCACCAACATTGGAATTATAGGGGTCCCAGAGGAAGAGAAAAAGAGAGGGACTGAGAAAATATTTGAAGAGATTATAGTTGAAAACTTCCCTAATATGGGAAAGGAAATAGTTAATCAAGTCCGTGAAGGGCAGAGAGTCCCATACAGGATAAATCCAAGGAGAAACACACCAAGACACGTATTAATCAAACTATCAAAAATTAAATACAAAGAAAAAAAATTAAAAGCAGCAAGGGAAAAACAACAAATAACATACAAGGGAATCCCCATAAGGTTAACAGCTGATCTTTCAGCAGAAACTCTGCAAGCCAGAAGGGAGTGGCAGGACATATTTAAAGTGTTGAAAGGGAAAAACCTACAAGCAAGATTACTCTACCCAGCAAGGATCTCATTCAGATTTGACAGAGAAATTAAAACCTTTACAGAGAAGCAAAAGCTAAGAGAATTCAGCACCATCAAACCAGCTTTACAACAAATGCTAAGGGAACTTCTCTAGGCAGGAAACACAAGAGAAAGAAAACACCTACAATAACAAACCCAAAACAATTAAGAAAATGGAAATAGGAACATACATATCAATAATTAGCTTAAATGTAAATGGATTAAATGCACCAACCAAAAGACATAGACTGGCTGAATGGATCCAAAAACAAGACCCGTATATATGCTGTCTCCAGGAGACCAACTTCAGACCTAGGGACACATACAGACTGAAAGTGAGGGGATGGAAAAAGATATTCCATGCAAGTGGAAATCAAAAGAAAGCTGGAGTAGCAATTCTCATATCAGACAAAATAGACTATAAAATAAAGACTATTACAAGAGGCAAAGAAGGATACTACATAATGATCAAGGGATCAATCCAAGAAGAAGATATGTATGCATCCAACATAGGAGCACCTCAATACATAAGGCAAATGCTAACAGCCATAAAGGGGGAAATCAACAGTAACACAATCATAGTAGGGGACTTTAACACCCCACTTTCACCAATGGACAGATCATCCAAAATGAAAATAAATAAGGAAACACAAGCTTTAAATGATACATTAAACAAGATGGACTTAATTGATATTTATAGGACATTGCATCCAAAAACAACAGAACACACTTTCTTCTCAAGTGTTCATGGAACATTCTCCAGGATAGATCATATCCTGGGTCAAAAAGCAACCCTTGGTAAATTTAAGAAAATTGAAATCGTACCTTTTCTGACCACAGTGCTGTGAGACTAGATATCAATTACAGGAAAAAATCTGTAAAAAATACAAACACATGGAGGCTAAACAATACACTACTTAATAACCAAGAGATCACTGAAGAAATCAAAGAGGAAATCAAAAAATACCTAGAAACAAATGACAATGAAAACACGATGACCCAAAACCTATGGGATGCAGCAAAAGCAGTTCTAAGAGGGAAGTTTATAGCAATACAATCCTACCTCAAGAAACAAGAAACATCTCAAATAAACATCCTAACTTTATACCTAAAGCAATTAGGGAAAGAAGAACAAAAAAATAACCCGAAGTTAACAGAAGGAAAGAAATCATAAAGATCATATCAGAAATAAATGCAAAAGAAATGAAGGAAACAATAGCAAAGATCAATCAAACTAAAAGCTGGTTCTTTGAGAAGATAAACAAAATTGATAAACCATTAGCCAGACTCATCAAGAAAAATAGTCTCTCACTTTTCAGTGTTCCAGCTCAAGAAACTTAACACCTATATTCTGGTTGGATATTTCCCAAAATACAATCCTTAAAACACTAATGGGTGACAAGTGTTCCCCTGGACAGCTGTAAACAGACCTAAAAATGTAAATTTTTACATTGCATCAGTGTTTCTGATCACATGCAATTCCATAGACTTTTACTGAATTTTGTGGTACTAGTTCTTTTTCTACTGGAAAGTGCAATGAGTAGCAACAACAGCTATGGAATCTTTTTCTCTGCCGAAGTCATTCTCAGTCAAAAAACGATTGAGAACCACTGCTATGAAAACTTTTCTTTTCAACAGCTCCTCCCGATCAGTCTTCTGCTGAGATGGTCCATTCTTTCTCTCTGCTACTCTTTTCCTATAGATCTTGGTCTTCCTTCAAGACCTACCTCAAGACCCCTCACACTCATGGATGCATTCATTTATTTGTTCATTCATTACACGCATTGAGAATCTACTAAACACCACTACCACTATGCTAAGGGCTAGGGACATTGGAAAACCCCCCAAAGACAGAGTTCCTTGAGTAGCTCATTGTTGGAAGAATTCTGACCTCTGTTAATACTTCCCTTTCCCTGCACCCCCCAATTTAATACTTAATTATATCCTGCTACTTATTACTCTCAAATTGACTTTGTTGGCGTTGATTTCTCCTCCTGAACCAGAACAAAATATCTTTTCAGGCTAGGGTTGCCAGATAAAGTATAGGCCATCCAGTTAAATTTGAATTTCAGATAAACAACATCTAATGTTTTCAGTATGAGTGTGTTGCAAATGTTGTATGCAACACATTTATATTTTAAAAGATTATTCAAACAACAAAATCCTACTGTATAGCACAGGGAAATATGTTCAATATCCTGTGATAAACCATATTGGAAAAGAATATGAAAAAAATGTATATACATGTATAACTGAATCACTTTGCTGCTCAGCAGAAATTAACACAACATTGTAAATCAACTGTACTTCATTCAATAAAATAAATTTTAAAAAAAGACTATCCAAATGTACCTGGGCATCCTGTATTTTTATTTGCCAAATCTGGCAATCTGGTTTAGAGCAAGCGTTCTCTAGTGTTTTTCCTACATCTCCAAGGACATATGAGAGAGGCCTGGATGTGCAGTCAGGACTCGAACAAGCACTCAAATAAGCAGCTGTCTCATTCCATTGAGGAACACAGAAAGTTAAAATATTCGTCCTCCAAAGGTAGGAACAGTGAGTAATTTTTTCTGGTTGATAGTGACATCATAGCTAAATCAGTTGTGATCTGAAGCAGGAGCAGGCTTCCAGGAAAAGGTGGAGTTTAGGATGTAACTTCTAAAATATCAAATTAGGAGAGAAGAGAATCCATGCCCTAGGGATTTTTTTCTTCCCTCGAGGAAGATAGGGTGGATGACAGTCTGTCTTTTAGTCCCATCCATTCCAAGATGAGTTTCACATAGGGCATGTATACTGATAATGCAGGGAAACAACTTGTTTCAGTCTCAATTATTTGGGTAATTAATCACGGAAATTTAACCACAAATAGTATTTTTTTTTTCATCTAGCACTTTGCTATCAGTGAACACTATGCTATTTCTGTGGTCAACATTGTAACTGAAAATACCCAGAGCTACTCCTGAAATCTCAACAGTGATGAAATGACTTGACTTAAATGTCCAGAAAGCATAAACAACCATTGCCTAATAGCATCCATTTTGAGCCCAGCAGGTCAGAGTTTCTATTTGCAACCTCAACTACAAGTATTGCTTTTTGGAGCCTGAAAATGCCCTGCTATGTGGAATTGGTCAGTAAATGTCACACACATATAGTCCAAGTATTATATAAACAGGAACTACTGTCACACAAAATGCCATGACAACGTCACGACACGTGAGCTTTTTCATCCTTGTTTTTCATTGCCAGGAGTCCTGAGTTTTAATCTTGGCTGTATAAAAGGGTGCTGTTTTTTGCAGGAGGAAGGAGTATCAGAGATGAAATTACTTCCTGTTCCTATTTAGAGCCTTCTGTCTGTCCCATTGTCTCACTAGTAGGGCCTACCTGACACTGACATTGCTCCTTGGTCCCGAGGCTTTAGGTGGACTGCTGTAGGGACGTGACTGGAGATGTAGACCAAATAGCTCCAAAGGTCTTTTCTAGCTCTGTGGCCCACATCGTCATTCCTCTTAAGATGGGAAGGTATTAACTTTTCATCTGTCTTGAGGAGATGGAAAGTTTATTTGAATTTGTTCTAGGTTATTCCAGGTAGAGAACCAAGAAACTGAATAATTTACTAGAGTAGGAAGTAAGGAAGATGGGGAAACTTTATGTTCTCTGGAATACAGTAAATCCTCTATTATCCAACATAATTGGACAGTATTTTTCAGATTAACACAAATTTATCAGCCAATTACCAGTTTTCAAATCTTTTGAACGTAATCAAATATGCTTAATAAAATTACAGTAAACAGATTTTTAAAAATATCTTATTCTGAAAAATTTCATAAATGTACACAAGTAGAAAGAATAGTATAAAAGTGAAGTAAGTCAGAGAAAGGCGAATATCACATGATATCACTTATATGTGGAATCTAAAATAAATGATACAAATGAACTTATTTACAAAACAGAAATAGAGTCACAGACTTTGAAAACAAACTTATAGTTACCCAAGGGGAAAGGTGGGGGGGAGGGAAACTAGGAATTTGGGAGTAACGTATACACACTATTGTATATAAAATAGATAAACAACAAGGACCTACTGTAGAGCACAGTGAACTCTACTCAATATTTTGTAATAACCTATATGGGAAAAGAATCTGAAAAAGAATATATGTGTGTGTGTATATATATTTTATATATATATATATATAACTGAATCACTTTGTAGTATGACTGAAACATTGTAAATCAACTGTACTTCAATTTAAAAAATAACAAAATAATGTATTCCTCATGCACCTATCACTTATCACCCAGCTTCAATATCTATCACCATTCTGCTAGTCTTGCTTTATTTACAGCAATCACTATGTCCTCTTAGTGTATTTTAAAGCAAATCTCAAACACTATGTTGTTTTACACTCAAATATTTAGTATGCATCTCTAACTGTTAAGGATATTTTCATATAACCACCATGCCCTTATCACATATGTCAGAATGAACAATAATTGCTTAATATCATCTAGTAGCCAATCCATAGTCAAATTTCTCCATCTGTCCTCAAAATATAATTGGTGTACTCTAATCAAGATACAAACAAAGAAAAAAATAAAAGGGCTTCCCTGGTGGCGCAGTGGTTGAGAGTCCACTTGCCGATGCAGGGGACACGGGTTCGTGCCCTGGTCCGGGAAGATCCCACATGCCGCGGAGCGGCTGGGCCCGTGAGCCATGGCCGCTGAGCCTGCGCGTCCGGAGCCTGTGCTCCGCAACGGGAGAGGCCACAACAGTGAGAGGCCCGCGAACCGCAAAAAAAAAAAAGATCCAAACAAGTCTACACATTGCATTTGGTTGAGCCTTTCAAGTTTCTTTTCTAGTGAGCACAATTTAATCTGTTTTTATTGGACAATTTAGAAAACATTCCAGGATTTCAGAGACTCTTGGGATCCTTAGCATAATAATAATTACACTGCACATGGCCAGATGTCTGTGAGTAAGTGATTATAGTATACAGAATATCAGACTGTGGTTTAGAGCTTTGGGATAGAGAGCTTCTTCCAAGTGATTCACAAAGAACCAAAGTGAGACCATGGCCTTTGTCACATAGCTTCTTTCAGAAAAATGTGTAAAAGACTTAGTTGAGCTTTGTTGCCTTTGTTGTACAAATGCTTTAGCTAGCATTTTCCAGTTTAAAACAAACACCTCCGAAACACTACCTAAAGTCAAGACTATCTATTAGAGAAATCACAGTAAAATTTGAAGACATTTCTACTGCAAGATTTTTATGGGTGTAAGGTATGTCAAGAAAGAGCTAATGGGTCATTTGATTTACTGAGAGAGAAAATACACCGTTTCCAGTAGGATGAGAGGCTTCACCAAAGCAGCTAGCTAGGCTCAGGAAATTGGGGAAACCACATGACAGGGGACAGAGAGGGGAAAAAAAAAATCAAGCGGTGGTAACACAGAAGGTATTGGGTTGGCCAAAAAGTTCGTTCGGTTAGTGAATACCTTGTTCAATACACTTCTTGGTGAAAATGAAAAATGTCTTATTTTTACTTAAAACGGAACGAACTTTTTGGCCAACCCAATACATGAGGTTTCAGCAAAGTGACTCAGAAAAAGGTACCTGAAGAGGGCTAAGATAAGAGGAGAAAAAAATCCTGATACTGTGCATTAATCTGCCATTACAAAGTATCACACACTGGGTGGCTTCAAACAACAGCAATTTATTTCTCAGTTTGGGAGACTTGGAAATCTGAGATCAGCGTGCCGACATGGTCAGGGTGTGGTGAGGCTTCCTGGCTTGTACGTGGCCACCTTCTCACTGTATCTTCACATGGCAGAGGGAGAGAGAGCAGAAGAGAGAGAGAGAGAAAAGGAGAGAGAGAGCTAGAGGGCTTTGGTGTCTCTTTCTAATAAGGGCACGAATCCTATCATTAGGGCCCGAGGGAACTCGTCTAAACCTAATCACCTCCCAAAGGCCCTACCTCTATATATCATCACACCAAAGAAAGGGCTTCAACATGTGACTTTTGGGGGGACCTGTAGCACACGGGAACCAAGGGAATGGACAGGAATGAAGGGCAGCGTAGTGCCAATTGTCTGAAGACAAGAGTGCCACTGTTCTCTTGGGAAATGCAAAGACAGAAAGTATATTTAACAGTTTTCCTACCCCTGTATAGGAAGTGCAACCTATATATGCCTTGGATGGAGCAGGAAAAAGTGAAAGTGATAATGTAAGAAGCATGATGCTGACTTATATAAAGTATAGGAAAGCAAGGCTCAAGAAAGGCAGGCAACCGTTTGGATTTTCCAATTAGTTTTGGGTGCAGATAAAACTGTTAAACAGGGCTTCCCTGGTGGCGCAGTGGTTGAGAGTCCGCCTGCCGATGCAGGGGACGTGGGTTCGTGCCCCGGTCCGGGAAGATCCCACATGCCACGGAGCAGCTAGGCCCGTGAGCCATGGCCGCTGAGCCTGCGCGTCCGGAGCCTGTGCTCCGCAACGGGAGAGGCCACGACAGTGAGAGGCCCGCGTACTGCAAAGAAAAAAAAAAAACAACAAAAAACCTGTTAAACAGCTGGACTTAGCAAACTGCTGAAAACTAGACTGAAAGCTCTCTAAGGGTAGGGCCTGGGTCTCTACATCATTGCTGTCTTTAACACTTAACAGTGCATCTGCCCTGTGATGGGCATTCAATCCATACATGAATAAGTGAACTATTTAGTCCTCATGGAAATAAAGTAACCACATGTGTGCAATGGTTACTGTGTGCCTGCCAGCCTGGCTATATCAGGAGCTTTGAGGATGTGATAGCATGTTTCCTGTCCTCAAGGTAGACATATTGCAATCAACAGAGTTTAAACCGAGTGATAGGGAATTCCCTGGCGGTCCAGTGGTTAGGACTCCACGCTTTCACTGCTGTGGCCGCGGGTTCAATCCCTGGTCGGGGAACTAAGATCAGCCAAGCAGCCAAAAAACAAAATTAAAAATTGGTGTTTTACGGATTCAGTGTAGGTGGAGATGAAGGGGGCCTGAGGACCCCGGAAGGTTAATGTGAGCAGAGAGACTGACCTAGACATTACAGGAGAGGCAAGGGGCTTGGGTAGGCAGAGGGAAGACAGAGCAGTCTGGTGATGTGTTGGTAAAGACGAGGAATGGGTAAAAAGCAAAGACGCAGGGGCTGGAATGAGCCTGGGTGGTGGTGAGGAGGCTTGCCAAAAGGATATGCATGGGGAATTATGGGGAGGGCTGTTAAAAGCAGGGGGACCAA
Source organism: Grampus griseus (assembly GCF_964374135.1). Taxonomy (NCBI): domain Eukaryota; kingdom Metazoa; phylum Chordata; class Mammalia; order Artiodactyla; family Delphinidae; genus Grampus; species Grampus griseus. The sequence continues at coordinate 38,435,682 of NC_138999.1, read as the reverse complement.
GGTCAGCTCAAGGGATGCCATGAAGCCAGGTAAAGGGTCTTAGACGTCATGCGAACACCACGGGGGCAAGGTTGATCACATTTTCCCATCTTTTCGCTTAATATTTCTGCATTCGAGTCATTGTTAGGAAATTTTTACCTACTCCTAGTTTATAAAGGATTTCTCTGAGCACTTGCATAGTTTAATCTTTCACATTTAAATTCCTGATCTGTTTGGAATGTATCCTGGTATATATTGTGAGACATGGATTCAATTTTATCTTTTGCTTTATGGCTATCTAGTTATTTCAGTACCATTTATTAGTAACTCCATCTTTGGGGGGACATGTCAGAAAGACAAAGAAGTCAGCTTGAAGGGGCACCCCAACTCACAGACAATTTGATCAAAATAAATATAGTAGTGGATTATAACCTACTGGATAAAATAAGGATCCATGAGTCCATCCTGCTGTAAATAATAAGCAAAATACATTGAAGATCTGATGAGGAATAAGATATTTACATAGTCTCAAAGTACCTCTCCACAAAATAGTTATTAACTACAAACGAAAAAAGTAACTTTATAGAAGAAGCCTGGAAGATACCACCTTAACCAAGATATCAAAATTAACATCACTAGGGCTTCCCTGGTGGCGCAGTGGTTGAGAGTCCGCCTGCCGATGCAGGGGACACGGGTTCGGGAAGATCCCACATGCCGCGGAGTGGCTGGGCCCGTGAGCCATGGCCGCTGAGCCTGCGCGTGCGGAGCCTGTGCTCCACAACGGGAGAGGCCACAGCGGTGAGAGGCCCGCGTGCTGCAAAAAAAAAAAAAAAAAAAAATTAACATCACTAGTAACGGGACCAATTGAAATTGCACCTGATAGGATGCAATTAGGAGAACACAGACTTCTGTGAGATCCCTACCAAAGATGCATAAAATGAATCTAATCACAAGGAAACAACAGACAAACCCATGCTGAGGGACATTCTACAAACTTCCTTGACTAGGGTCTTCTAAAATGTCAAGATCATGAAAGTAGAGGCAAGACTGAGAACTGTTCCAAATTAAAGGAGTCTAAAGAGACAGCACAACTAAATGCAACATATGATCCCGGACTGGGTCATTTTGCTAGAAAGGACATTATTGGGACAATTGGCAAAATTTGAATGGAGTCTGAGGATTAGATCACAGTTGTGAGACAACATCAATTTTCTCATTTGGGGGGCTGTATTGTGGTTTTGTAGGAGAATGACATTGTTCCTAAGAAAGACACACTAAAGTATTTGGGGGTCGTGGTGATGGGACATCGTGCCCACAATTTATTCTCAAATGCTTCAAGGAATAAAAGGTTCTTTGTACGTACTTGTAACTTTTCTGTAAGTTTGAGACTGTGTAAAACAACATAGTTACAGAGAAAAAACCACCTCCACTTTTTCCTGATTTGAGATTCACCTTTTATCACATGGTAAATTTCCATATGCAACTGAATCAATTTATGCAATTCCATTCCATTGAGCTGTGGATTATATAGTTCATGAATTAATGCCACTCTGTTTTAATCATAGAACCTTTTCTACTGTTAAAAAACAAAATTCAACTGAGTAAATTTAAAGATCTAATCGGCTTTATTCAATGGTTCATGAATTGGGCCAATATTATAAAATATTGGCTGTATTCCCTGTGCTGTACGATATATCACTGTAGACGAGAGATTTTAATAAAGTAGTAGGCTATAGAATAAATATACAAAAATGAAAGTCCTCCATTAAAGAAAACAATATTATATTCAAATATATAATGAAACAAAAGACCTCATTCACAATAGAAAAAAAATACCTAGGCATAAAATTAACAAGACACATCCAAAACCTATATGAGTAAAATTACAAAACAGTCTGGAAATACACAGAATTCTACTTGACTGAGTAGAAAAATATATCATGTGCTTGCATAAAAGGAGTCAACATCATAAAAATGCTCGCTCTTCCCAAGTTAATTTTATAAATTTAACAGATTCCAGTAAATCTGTCAGCCCCCTTTAGGGGTTGCCTCAGCTGTTGAAAGCCGCGTCACCATCCCCAGGCAGCCCACTACCAATGGAGGATGAGGCAGGAGTACAAAGGCCTGGCCCCTGCTCCAAGGGGGAACAAGTATGCAGGGCCATTCCAGTCCCAGAATTCCCTGCACAGTTGGCTGAACCTTCCACTGGGACTGAATTACAGGTCAACTTCTCTAACTTCCTGCTTCCTTCCTTTCCCATCTGCAGTCCCGGATCCTGAGAGCACTCCCTAATAAATCTCCTGTTCACTAACCTCTGTTAAAGTGATAAACACCCTGATGCCTTGATAGCTTATGTGAGCAAACTGATACCTAACTCAGTTCAGGCAGTTGTATCCAAGAAATGGAAATTCAAGAACAACGAATCACAAACAGTCAGCTAGGCTTTTCCAGATAGGCAGCTGCTTAAGCTCTAGCCAATCAAATAATTCCCTTGCTTTGCTTCCTTCTCTGATGTGTAAAAGCCTTGCGCCTAGCTCCTGCCATCCAAGTGCCCTCCAATCACTTTCAGTTTGGCGCTACTCCATGCGAATAGATTTTTGCTCAAATAAACTCCTGAAAATTTTAATGTGCCTCAGTTTATCTTTGAACACCTCTATTTCAGAGTCTGTTTCCTGAGTAATCTAGACTGTGACCGAGGCTGTTGGATTTGGCTTGATCTGTGAGGACAGAATCCTCAATTCTTCATGCTTTGGGCACAAAGCTGGTCTCTACCCCTGAAGAAAATTATCTCAAACTCATTATGATACCACTTAGGTTCCTGAGGAACGGTAAATTCCTGCAGTGTCTCTAGGTTGCCCCCTCTCATAGAATATTTTTCTTCCCTTGTAGATGTGGGTGTCTGACTTAAAAAACATGATGATGCTATATATCTTCTGAAGAGCCCCCCACCAGCCTCGGCTGTTGGTCCACAATCCTGGCTGCACTGCCACAGACAGATGGATCTCCATGTGTACTGCCAAACACCATATTCATTATGTAATATATCTACTTAAGATATATTATTTTATGTGAATAGTTATAATATATAATTAATATGGCCTACATTAATATATGTATATGTAATATATAGTTCTATGATTATATTCAGTCTATTACTATATATTTCAGAGGTATGCTTGGGTTTTCTACCTTCTGTATTACATTTCAGGTTTTTGTAGTAGACTGCCCAATTCCCGCTTCACTTATTTTTACAGTTGTTCGTAGTTGAAGCCCCTAATGGTCACAACGTCCACAGTGAAGAATACTTTTTTCCTTCTTTAACACCTTGATTTCAATCATTTTGTATAAAGTGAATGTCTATTGCTTAGAAGAGTTCAAGTAGCTCAAGCTCCAGCTATTAGCATCATTTTGTAATGTGTAACCCTCTCCACCAGGAATATGTCTTGCTGTGATAGCCGTCTATGAGGGGAGATTATTCAGCACAGGACTACAGAAAGATAACCAAAGGATTGATTCTGCATCCGTGACCTCACACTATGAAATGAGAATCATATAAATAAGAATAATTAATTTATTCAACAACAAATAGTTAGTATATGGTGGGGCTCTAATACTCATTTCTAATTTCTTCTTCCCCAAAGAATCGGTGAAAACCCTTAACACGGTGTTCTTGGGAAATGTTCTGAGCTTCTCTTCTTCCTGAGCTGAATAGTTTGCAGTTTGCTCTTCCCCTGTGTGTCCCCTACAATCCTTGTCATGTCATCTGATACATCACCCTTTGTTTAGGAAACTTTATTGTGATTCACAGAAATATTCTTAGTCTCGACATACAGTCGTTGTAAAAAAAAAAACACTTTGGGTCCAGTTGGTTTAGCACTTATGCTGCAGATAAGATTTGTTTTTCTTCATCAGGCTCTGCAACATGTCTAGGTATGACCTCTGTCTTTCTGAAGCCTTGGAGCTTGGTGTTTTGGCCTGAGGCCATATGTTCTGGGGCCCACCCCTCTGTGTTGTGCCCCTTTGTCCCAGTCCTGTCCTGTTGTGGCAATGCGGTCATAGAGGAAAGAGCCATCCTCTGGTTCCTTGGGCAGGAAGAGTCATTTCTCTTTCCTCTCAACCTTGTGTCTATGAGCCAGCTCAGAACATCCATCTCACTGCCAGCCTGTTAAGGGCAGTCGTGAAGACCCACCTGTCCTCTGCCTTGTTCTCTGCCAATTCTGCTTTGATCCAGTTCCTGACCAGTCCCCTGTCCCTGGGGCAGGTCTTTCCTTTGGCATCTCAAACCAGCCTGTGGACTTTTGAGTTGAATCTCAAGCTTCTAGCCCAAAGTCCCGTGAAGGGCTTTGACTTTGAATGAAGCTAGGCTCCCCCAACTCTCTGGCTGCTTGAGGATGTGATTCCCCTCTAAGCAAGTCCTTGAGGCCAAAGGTAAGGTCTTGGCCCATCGAAAATCCCCTACTGCCTTTTTGTTGTCCCCAAGGAGGGGGTTTAGACGCTCTCAGATTAGGATCCAAGCTGATGATGGATTTTTCACTGGGCTGAACCAGAGGCCCTATAATATTTAACCATTGTTGTTAAAATTCCTATTTAACATTGTTAAAAAGCAGCGATGGCTGAGACCCTTTCATCATTTGATACTTCCATGTATATTTAAAAAAAAAAGATTAACAGAGAAGTTGGGAAAAAGAAACTGGTAAACTCTAAAGAATCTAATTTTAAAACAAAATTTTCTATTTCCTGTCAGGCTTCCAGTGTTCAAAAAAAAAGTGAAATGTACAACTTAGATAATATCTGGTGAACTCTGTTCTGCACAGACTGCCTCTTTATTGAAACCTCCTGTGGCATCATAAGAGACTCACCTAGACATCTGTTAATGAAAAGCTGGACGGCAAGAAAGAAGTAATAAGGACATTTTATCTCTTTGGCAGTCTTCTAATAAAAAAACATGAAAGGAAAGTAAGTTCATTTTAATTGATGAAAGAAACACGGATTTCATCAAGTTGGAAAAGGCAGATAAACACTGCTCGGGGCAAACAGCATTCCTCTGTGCTTCTTGTTTAAAGATGCTGAGCATCGCTCTACTGGATGAATTAGGTTCATGATAATTATCTGTTTTCATATTTGGTTTTCCTAGGATTAGCATCATTTCTGATCGATAAGGGAATATATCCAATGATGAGCACAGTGCCTGACACAGAGCTGGTGTTCAATAAATCATTCTGGAATGGATGAATAAAAGAAAATGCAAGATCTCTTCCTGCAGGAATTTATTATCTACTTGGGAAGAGAAACACACACACACACACACACACACAAGATGCTTCCTATCATTTTCTTCATTGTTAATATTTCACTCTTATCTTATTTTTCATTATTAGTTTTGTAGTGTTTGTAATAAGTCCTAAAGGTGGTCAAAAATGTTCTCTGTAGGGCTTCCCTGGTGGCGCAGTGGTTGAGAGTCCGCCTGCAGGGGACACGGGTTCGTGCCCCGGTCCGGGAAGATCCCACAGGCCGCGGAGCGGCTGGGCCCGTGAACCATGGCCGCTGAGCCTGCGCGTCCAGAGCCTGTGCTCCGCAACGGGAGAGGCCACAACAGTGAGAGGCTCGCGTACCGCAAAAAAAAAAAAAAAAAAAAAGTTCTTTGTATCCTGGACTGTGTCCAATTTTTCCAAGTCTCCAGCCTCAAGCTTTCCTCCCAACTCTGCCTGGAGTGCTCATCTTCATCGGCAGTTGATTAACTCCTCTTCATCCTTCAAGGCTCAGCATAGTTGATGTTCCATAAATGCTTGTATAATGAACAGACATCTTATCATTAAGATCACCTTGAGATAGGTCAGGGGCTCTGGACCGTGGAGCTGGTTCTGAAACTGATGGGGAGCAGAGGCCTGGAGAAGAGTGGAATGTGTTCAAGGTGTGTGGTCCACAGACAGCAGCACTGACATCACCTGGGGCTTGTTAGAAATGCAGCTTCTCAGGCCCCATCCCAGACCTGGGTGATTTGTACCCACATCCAAGTTTAAGAAACACTGCTTTTAGGGAGGGCTTCCCTGGTGGCGCAGTGGTTGGGAGTCCACCTGCCGATGCAGGGGACACTGGTTTGTGCCCCAGTCCGGGAAGATCCCACATGCTGTGGCCGCTGAGCCTGCGCGTCCAGAGCCTGCGCGTCCGGAGCCTGTGCTCTGCGGCGGGAGAGGCCACAACAGTGAGAGGCCCGCGTACCGCAAAAAAACAAAAAGGAAACACTGCTTTTAGAGGCTTCATTTTGCCGCATGATGCCAGGGGAGAAGATGGACCTTGGCAGTTACCCCACCTAGGAGGCTGAGGACCCTGAACAGGCCTGGACAACTGCCCAGATGTGTCTCTAAAGGCTCCTGTTCCCTCCACAACCAAGGCTTGAGTTCAAGCCATTTTTGGCCTCGTAGAGCACAACGTAACTGATTACTTTTGTCTGGGGAAAATGCTGTTTGCCAGTGAGTTTTCTCCGTAAACACCATGGAACTGCAGTTCCTCTCCTGGCCTTGCTGCCCGTTGAATATCGAGAAAGGATAGTCAACCTTCATTGGACTCAAAGTTTTATATGCCCAGGCCTCTGGCTGACTTTGCATTGCTGGAACCAAGCAAAGGACATTCCAAGCAGATCTCACAAGCATCCTTTCCACGCATCCCGTCCCACCCTCCTGGATGTGTGATTCTCTTGCAGGCTAGGTAAGGGGACAGAGCGTCCACAGCTAAGGAGTCCACAACTTCAGGGACCTGTGGATGGAAGTGGATGAGTAAGACTTGACAAGGAGGAGGCCAGCACAGGCTGCCTGCTGGGTGAGGCAGTGGGGATGTGGGCTCAACATTCAAACACAAGAACTGTTTTACACCAAAGCGTGAGAGATGGAAGTTTCCAGAATTCAGCTTAGAGTTGGACCAAGACTTTCTCTGCCACCAGTGACTTCTTAGTCACAGACATGCCCAAACCCTCTTCTAGCCTGAGGGCAGCAAGAGCTCAGAATTCCTTGGCAGCAAGTGGATACATGGACTGGGGTGGGATGAGATAGAGGTGTACTTCAGGCTTCATCAATTCACCAGACCTGGAGCCAGGCCCCCATCAGGCCCACAGCTTCCCTATTCTGAACAGAAGCACTTCACAGTTATTTCTTGAAAAAGCCACACTACACTGCTTCTTTCTGCTTTTGGTTCTCAGAGGTGGCTTTCCGGGTGGTATGAAGAAGTACACCTCTGTATTACTTAGAGCTGCCTCAGCTTAAACATCTGTCATCTCGTTGAATCATCCTGCGTTTGGCAAAGCCCAGGCCCATGTCCCAGGGCCATAACTAACTCCCCTTGCTGATTCAGGGAGGCCTCTGAATTCTACCCTGACCATCCAAGGTCTCACCCTGACACCACCAATTTCCTGGCTTCCTGCCTCGGCAGCTCCCACAAGGGACACACGGGGTTGCTCAAGGAGCCGCTGGCTGTTTTGATCACTTGCAAACATGAGACTTTTTAAGATAAACTTTAGGTGTTGCATTTGCAATACTAGGGAAGAACCTGCTTGAGTTCACCGTGGGCATAAGGGCAGGGAGAGTGGGGAAAGAAGTGGGTATTCGGAAGCAGGTGAGAGGGGTTGGCAATCCCACTCAAGTATATGCCAAGGTAATGGCAATACTGTGTGGTAGATCAAGGTGGGTCTTGGAATCTTCCTGGCTTTTTAGAAAAGCATTATTTCTGGCTTTTAATCTTGCCTTTGCCCCTCGCTAACTACTTTATCTCACTTACCTCATCTGTAAAATGGGCTGTTGTAAGGTTTAACTGGGAATTACGCATGTAAAATGCTTAGTACGGTGCCTGGTACCAGAAAAGCCCTCATTTACTGTTTGCTATTCCCTCTACTGCTCCTTTCCAGGGAGTCACTGGGGTGCTGGAGGAAGACACCCAATCTGCCATCCTCCCAGCCCCCAAGCTGAACAGCGCACCAGGGATGCTGATGGGAAAATACCGTGCAGCGCAGAAGGCCAAAGGGTGGTGGTTCCGGGCATGGACTCTTGGAGGCCCTAAGTGACCTCTCTGCTCCGGCGTCCGCCCTCCCCAGGTTTGAGCGGCGGAGCTCCGGGCGGGGTCGGGGGCGGTGCGCTCCAACCAGGCCGGCGCGTAGGCGGGCGGGCGGGGCTCCGCGACCCGACGCCCTCGGCCGGCAATATAGCCGCTCGGCTGAGGCGCTGGTGCGCGGGGGCAGCGCAGCGGGCGGGGGCCGCGATCCAGACACCGGAGCAGCTGGCACCGAGGTGGCCCGGAGAGGGACGAGCAACATGAGCAGCAAATGCGACGTGGTCGTGGTGGGGGGCGGCATCTCAGGTCAGTGGCGGCTGCGCGCCCTCCTTCCTCCTCCCGGGCTCCGACAAGTGGCCGCCCAGGGAGGCACGCAGGGCGGCAGTGGGGCGGGGTGCCGCCAGGAGCCCCTAGACCCTCCGTGCGCCCGAGGGGATCTAGAGGGTCCCGAGCGCGCACACGGAATCCTCCCTCGGGGGAAGGATTTGGTGCGCCCCTGGACAGAAGCCGAGGGCTGGAAATGTGTTCAAGGTCTGGGGCTGGACTTTGAACTTTCCCCCGGACAGCTGCCAAGCCTGAGCTAGCTGGAATTTTCAAATCGCGGGGGAAGAAAATGGGCAGGGGACAGAGCCTTACTAGGGGGTGGCATAAAGGTCAGTCACTTTGTTGCAGCCTGACCTGGGCACTCTACATCCTTACGTGGAGCAGGCGCGCACCACTGCGTGTTGTTATTCTGGAACCAGGAAAACGACCTTGAACAGCTCCCAGTTCAGAAAGGATTGGACCCTGGGGCAGTCGATTACCAACGACCCTCCTCACCCTGATTCTTTGTGGTTCCACGATTGCCATGTGTCTGCCTGGGGCTGCAGGGCCTTCTTGTCAAGTGCCTCTTCTCCTCTCATTCCCTCCTCCCCCCACTCAGTGGCGGTGGCCAAGAAGCCCAACAGGGATGGGGACAGAAACTACCCTCTTAGACACGGGGGGAGAAGCAGGGAGAGGGGCCGTGCACACAGCAGGGCCCCCAAAAAAACAGAAGCCAGAAGAGGGATGGGGTCAGTGGGGGAACCCACCCTCTCAGGAGGGTCAGGCGGATCCTATGGGATGGAGTCAGTGGAACTAAGCAATGCTTCCAAAACAGCCTGGCTAACAGACCCCTGGCGATGCTTTGGCCGAACCCGCAGGACCTCCTGGTGCTTGAGCCGTAATTAGGACACCTCCGCAACCCGTGAATGTGTTGGCTAAAATGTGTCCTAACCAGATCTCAGGAGCGGGGCTCCACCTTGTTCCCTGTGGGGCGGGCAGGGCAGAGGTGCTCTGACTCCCTTGTGCCAGGTGAAGAAACCAAGGTGTTGGACGTTGGGTGCTGCTCTTCCACTCCAGCCTACCTCACCTTTGAGTCAGATCTCAGGGGTTACCACTTCTGTCTGCCCGGTTCCTCCTGAGCTCACCCATGCCAGGCTCTGTGGCCGGAGCTGCAGGTACACAGGTACATAAGCACAACAGCATGCTGCGGTAGGCTAAGGCTATATAGATGCCATTGTCTTTCAGTATTTTTGACATCTTCTCTCCTAGAAGAACTTGGACTCAAAATCATATCTACCTAGGTGTTTTAGAAAATATCGCTAGGTGCGCCTCCACGCTGCCTTGCACAGCGCCCCATCTTAGGGAAGCTGAAGCCTCTCTTTCTAGGTCCCCAAAGTCCTTTTCTTGCCCAAACTATGTCTAACGGGTTCAGATTCTTCTGTTTTCCCTCTTATTTTGGCCTTTCTGATTCATACTCCAAACCTTCAAGCTCACTCAAATTATTCATGTTAGACTCATATAGGAAAGATAGATAAGGTTTTAGCTATTTTTTCCAACAGTGATGAATCTCTACTCTGACCCCCAAACTCTCCAAACAAGGGACTGGTGAGTAGATCTGCCTTTTCTCAAGAACCTTACATAGAATAGGCATTGTTCTACATGAGGATAACACCAACTAGTCATAGCTAGGTTACAAGGTTCTTGTGAAAGGTGAGTGAAGCAATGTGTGTGAAAATGGCTTTGCAAAGTCTGACATATGTATGACACAAGGTCTTGCAAGAGTTTTGCTCATTTATTCAAACAGTAGGCATTAGGGCCAGCTGCGGTAGAGGATGCAAAAGTGGGTCACATTGTTCTCGTCCTGGAAGATTTGTCCATTCAGGAAGGGAGGTGAGGTATCCAGGCAAAGACAATACAAGGTAGAAAGCGGCAGGTGTCACAAGAGGGGTCCACTCATTAATTCATTATCCATTCATTCAAGGAACATTTGCTTCCTGTCCCACATCTTATCCCAAAGGGAATGAAAGGTGAATTAGGCAGAGCCATTGCCCCTGGGGTAGTCACACGCTGAGGCAGAAGGCAGAGTCATGAACAAGTAAAACTAATGACCTATGATAGATGCCTTAGTAGCAGGAAGTTCTAGGCAAAGTGCGTGTCCAACTCTGCCTGAGAATATCTGGGCAGACTTCACAGAGGAGGTGACACTTGAAGTCGATCTTAAGGAATGGATAGGAATTCACCAGGAGACTAGATGAAGAAAGTATTTGAAGCTAAAGAGCAGCTTATATAAAATCACAAATATGTGAGATGTTCTCATGCTTAGGAAACATAAGAACTTCAGTGTGGAGTGTTGGGGGGACTTGTGAGAGACCAGGCTACGAAGGTGGGTTGGGAGCCTTGTATGTCATCCCACAAAGATTTAGTTCCTTCTGAGGTCAGTGAACAGCCACTGATGATTTTTCATGCACAGAGTGGCATGTGTCAAGTGACAGGAATATGGTGATGCAAAAAGAAGAGCAGGCTTGGGGGAAAGATGCGACATCTAGAGTTGGAGGTGCTGGGTGAACTCCCAGGGAGAGATGTCTAGCAGCTGGAAGTGCAAGGAACAAGTTGGGCTGACAGAGTTGTGTGACAGAGACATTTTAGTTGAAGCCACTTAAGTCCATGAAATGACCCAAACCAAGAGCAGAAAGAGAAGAGAGGATGCCTGGGACAGAACTGGACAAGGGCGTGCTTCCCTCCTCCACTGGGAGGAAGATATTGCAGTCATTCTTTTTTTCTTTTATAATAATAATCTTTTTTAAAAACTAATTTATTTATTTATTTATTTTTGGCTGCGTTGGGTCTTCATTGCTGCGCGCAGGCTTTCCCTAGTTGCAGGGAGCTGGGCTACTCTTTGTTGCAGTGCGCGGGCTTCTCATTGCAGTGGCTTCTCTTGTTGTGGAGCACAGGCTCTAGGCACACGGGCTTCAGTAGTTGTGGCACGCGGCCTCAGTAGTCGTGGCGCACAGGCTTAGTTACTCCGCAACATGTGGGATCTCCTTGGACCAGGGATTGAACCCTTGTCCCCTGCATTGGTAGGTGGATTCTTAACCACTGAGCCACCAGGGAAGCCCTACAGTCATTCTTTATAGTTTGATGAGAGAGATAGGAAACTGAGAAACTGAAAAACACTTAGTTAACCTCAGATCTTAGCTCAGATGTCATTTCCCCGGGGCAGCCTTCCCAAATCCCTCTAAATGGGATTAGATGCCTTTGTTTAATTTTCCTCTGCCATCTTGTTCTTTTCCATGAGTTTTTCATTGTTCATATATTAATGTCATTTCTTGTTCAATATCTTTCTCCACTAGGCTGTAAGCCTCTGGAGCCCGGGGAGGTGTTTCTTTTTCTCCCTGAGAACCTCTAACCCCAGCTCCAGAGCTCTGCCTGGCCCAGTTAGCACTCAAAATGAGTTGAATTAATGAACTTTAACTTTACACCAACAAAGCAGCAGTTGATTGGATCTGATATTCACATCCATTCACTACCAATTCTTTTGCATGTCCTGCCAAATCATATTGAGAATGGGAAAAGTGGTAAAATCAGAATTTGGGGATTAGTCGGTGACTGACACAGTGGTTTAAAAGAGTCTGAATTAGGGGCTTCTCTGGTGGCACAGTGGTTGAGAGTCTGCCTGCCGATGCAGGGGACACGGGTTTGTGCCCCGGTCCGGGAAGATCCCACGTGCTGCGGAGGGGCTTGGCCCGTGAGCCATGGCCGCTGAGCCTGCACATCCGGAGCCTGTGCTCCGCAACGGGAGAGGTCACAACGGTGAGAGGCCCGCGTACCGCAAAAAAATAAATAAATAAAAATTAAAAAAAATAAAAGAGTCTGAATTAGACTCTGTTTTTTTAACTTTGTTAATTATTAAACTTGGGACATTCTGGTCATTCTGGTCATTCTCTGATAGTTTGCAAAGCTGTCAGCAAATTTTAATCACTCCCTTTGGGATAAACAGGTGTACTGGGGGTACAGCTGGTTAATATGTAACTTTCTTTTTTAGTGTTTGAAAAATTCCAAGGCAACTATAGAACAGCTTTTTGTTTTTGGAAATGTGTGTGGTATATAAATGCACGCCTCCTGAAATCTCTTTCGCCCGAGGAGCAGCTCATCTCTGGAGACTTGGCAGAGTAAATGGCATTTCCCCCATGGGGCTGGACAGCAGCATGTGGTTTCTGTTCCGAGTCTTGGTTTTAAAGTTTGGTTTGGTAGAACCATGGAAACTATCTTTTGCAATTCTGGAATGGCTCTTGCTCAAGCCTCAAAATAAAAGCTAAAAAGGGAAACTTGAAGCAGAAAGGAGAACTTTTTTCCCCCCCCAGGCTTGAGAGAGGAGATCTGGTCATGTGAGGGTGGCAGGCACTTGGCTAAGAGTCTGGAGGAATCAGAGCCAGCTTTCCAAGTGGTAACCAACACTTGGGAGGTGATCTGCGCGGCCAGGAGGGCCAGCTTGTTGCTGGTTGGCAGGAGTGGCCTGGGCGGGGGCGTCAGAGAGGGCTCACGAAGGATCATGAGTTGAGGGACGCAATAGGCAGACGTGGCCTGTATGTTAGTGGCAAAAGCCCCACCTCACCTTTGATGAAGAAAGATGGAGAACTTCCCTGGACTCCTATGACCCACCTGAATGTTCTAAAAAATAGTAATCGGGTAGAAGTGCTTGGAAATTTGTATATCCTGGTCAAGGACAGGATATAGAGAAGCAGTATGGCAATGTTTAAGCAGCATACATCAGACATCAAACAGACTTGTTATGAATCCCACTTCCTACACTTACCTATTGTGTCACCTTAAAATTTCCCTCACCTCTCTGCTCTTCAGCTGCCTTATCTTTATTTTTTTTAATGTATTGTATTTATTTATTTATGGCTGCGTTGGGTCTTTGTTGTTGTGGGCGGGCTTTCTCTAGTTGCGGCGAGCAGGGGCTACTCTTCGTTGTGGTGCGTGGGCTTCTCATCTCGGTGGCTTCTCTTGTTTCGGAGCATGGGCTCTAGGTGCACAGGCTTCAGTAGTTGCGGCATACGGGCTCAGTAGTTGTGGCTCGTGGGCTCTAGAGCACAGGCTCAGTAGTTGTGGCACACGGGCTTAGTTGCTCCACGGCATGTGGGATCTTCCCGGACCAGGGCTCGAACCTGTGTCCCCTGCATTGGCAGGCGGATTCTTAACCAGTGCACCATGAGGGAAGCCCCCAGCTGCCTTATCTTTAAAATGAGACTCCTAATGCCTTTATCGGCAGAGAGGTTGTTGCTAGGATTAGAAAGAATGCACATGAAGGACTGTACACAGCGGTCATTATGGTGTCAGCTTGTACCTTTTGAAAAAGACATCTTTTTTAGCTCCTAGGGTTTTTTAATCTGTGGGAGCAGAGGCAGGCACCTCTGTGTAATCACATCTCCCTCTTTACTAACCAGTCATTTTTCTTGCTGTGAGGCATTTATAAGGTGGCAACAGGATGCAAGGTATATACGCGGGCATGGTTCCGGCCTCATCCTGCCCCACCCCCATCCCTTCATTCCCTCTGGTGCGGAGCCTGAAGAGCTCAGGCTTACCTTGGGCTTCAGAGCCACTAAACCCACTGTGTTCCTCTTCAGAAGACATTTTAAAAGCACTAGATCTGTATCTCATCACTACCCCAGCCTGGCTGTTATTCCGATTCTGTCCTGGTCCTCATTTTCAGCCACCCGACTCCTGTCTTAATTATAAGCAATAGTAAATGGGACTATTATTTATGTCTTTAATAATATTAATTATTTAATAATAATAAAAGAGCCAGCATTTTGCGTGTTGTCTATATGCTAAATTGAGTAACAGTGAGGTGATCCTAGTATTAACATCTGCTGAGCACCAAATGAATTCGAAATCTTCGCGTAGAAATGTGTTCTGTGTTTAGAATTTCTGACGTGTTTATCTCTTAAATATATATTAAAAATAATTGGAGTTTAAGATTTTTCTTTCAGTTTAGCTGCTGACTTTCGTATATCGTCTGAGTTCGTAAATCACATACAAGCCAAGAAAGTAGGGTTGCGAAGCAGCATCCCTGTGACAAGATAATATTCCATGAGTGTGTGTGTGTGTGTGTGTGTGTGTGTGTGTGTGTTAGGGTGTGTACATGCACAGCCACTAGCCATCCCCTCAACCCAAGGTTTGACAGTGGAGTCGACTGGCACACTGCCATTTCAGATCCATTAGTGGTTAGTGGCCATGTTGTCAGCCTGATTAAGAATAATAGCCAAGGTCTACGGTGTGCTTGCCAGATGCCAAGCCCCATTCCAAGCACTTCACATGCATTTTCTCTTTTAACCCTTTAAACTGCTTTTTGAAGTATTATCCCTACTTTCTAGATGAGAAAACTAAGGCATGGAAAGGTTACCAACTTTGCTTAAGGTGGCACAGCTGGTTAGTGGTGAAATCACAATTAACGCCATGCTCTTAACCTCTATGCTCTACCACTGCTGATTTCTTCTGCTCCCAGAGAAAATGTCACTGCAGGAGCAGTTAGTTCCAGCCTCTTAACCTTTGCCCATCATCAGAGCAGCCATTTCCTCTGTAACAATAACTTAGAATTTGTTTTGATACAATTTGTTCACGCTGGAACAATGGAAAAGACATACACACTGAGTAATACAACTGATATGTATGGCATCAAAGTTTGAAAGTCAGCTGGTTTAACAGCTCATACAGCTTAATATTAAAAAAACAAACAACCCAATCCAAAAATGGGCAGAAGACCTAAATAGACATTTCTCCAGAGAAGACATACAGATGGCCAACAGGCACATGAAAAGATGCTCAATACCGCTGATTATTAGAGAAATGCAAATCAAAACTACAATGAGTAGTTGACCTCACACCAGTTAGAATGTCCATCATTAAAGAGTCTACAGACAATTAATGCTGGAGAGGGTATGGAGACACTGTTGATAGGAATGTAAATTGGTACAGCCACTATGGAGAACAGTATGGAGGTTGCTTAAAAAACTAAAAACAGAGTTACCATGTGATCCAGCAATCCCACTCCTGGGCGTATATCCAGAGAAAACGCTAATTCGAAAAGATACATGCACCCCAATGTTCATAGCAGCACTATTTACAATAGCCGAGACATGGAAGCAACCTAAATGTCCATCAACAGATGAATGGATAAAGGTGTGAGATATACATATATATATATATATATATCTTATTCAGCCATAAAAAAGAATGAAAATGCCATTTACAGCAACGTGGATGGACCTAGAGATTATCATACTAAGTGAAGTCAGACAGACAAATATCATATGATATCACTTATATGTGGAATCTAAAAAATGATACAAATGAACTTATTTACAAAACAGAAATAGACTCACAGACATAGAAAACAACTTATGGTTACCAAAGGGGTTAGCGGTGGGGAAGAGATAAATTAGTAGTTTGGGATTAACATATACACACTACTATATATAAAATAGATAACCAACAAAGACCTGCTGTATAGCACAGGGAACTATATTCAATATCTTATAATAACCTATAATGCAAAAGAATCTGAAAAAGAATATATATATGTGTATATATATACATATATATATATATCTGAATCACTTTGCTGTACACCTGAAACTAACATAACATTGTATATTAACTAGGCTTCAATTAAAAAATGGTTAAGAGAGGGCTTCCCTGGTGGCACAGTGGTTAAGAATCCGCCTGCCAATGCAGGGGACATAGGTTTGATCCTTGGTCCGGGAATATCCCACATGCCGCGGAGCAACTAAGCCCGTGCGCCACAACTACTGAGCTTGCGCTCTGGAGCCTGCGAGCCACAACTACTGAGCCCACGTGCCTAGAGCCCGTGCTCCTCAACAAGAGAAGCCACCACAATAAGAAGCCCGTGCACCGCAGCGAAGAGGAGCCCCCACTCACCACAACTAGAGAAAGCCCGTGTGCAGCAACAAAGACCCAATGCAGACGAAAATAAATAAAAAATTAAAAATTTAAAAAATGGTTACAAGAAAAAAGAAAGAAAGAATATACACAGATATATGGATTATCACTGAAAAAGAAATCTGCTTTTTTTTAACATCTTTATTGGAGTATAATCGTTTTACAGAGGTGTGTTAGTTTCTGCTGTATAACAAAATGAATCAGTTATACATATATATATATATATATCCCCATATCTCTTCCCTCTTGCGTCTCCCTCCCACCCTCCCTATCCCACCCCTCTAGGTGGTCACAAAGCAGCGAGCTGATCTCCCTGTGCCATGCAGCTGCTTCCCACTAGCTATCTATTTTACATTTGGTAGTGTATATATGTCCATGCCACTCTCTCACTTTGTCCCAGCTTGCCCTTCCCCTTCCCCGTGTCCTCAAGTCCATTCTCTACATCTGCATCATTATTCCTGTCCTGCCCCTAGGTTCTTCAGAGCCATTTAAAAATCTGCTTTTAAATGCAACTGATAGGGCAAAAAAAAGAGAAAGAAAATCAGCTGTTTTGATGATTTCTGCATTTTTGACAGTAAATACGCAGGTGGCCTCTGACTCAAATTTATCCTATGAACTTGAAGAGATAATTTAGCTTCTAACTTATTTCTCTAATATTTTGGGCCTCAGTAGCCTTTTCATGTTCTATGGACATGGTAAAGTCAGTATAATGTTCCCGTGTCAAGTATTTCTCCAGATATCATTTACCATGTTTAATGTAAATTACCTGTTTAAGCATCTGTGAACCCTCACTTGATCATAGCCTGCTCAAAATCAGGGACTTTGTACAATGTATCTCCCTATCTCTGGTGTTTAGCAAAGAACCCAGCTCACCCTAGCCCCCAGAAATTGATAGAATCCCTTGATCAGGATCGTGGGTCTTCTCAGGCTTTGGACCCAGAGAAGGTAAGCCTTACAACAAGAAATCTGTTGAAAGAATGGACCTAACCTTTCATTTCCTGGAGGAAGCAGGGTAACACAGAAGTTAAATGCAAGGACTCTGGGAGCCTAAGACTTGGGTTCAAATCCTACCTGTGTCCCTAACTATATAGCTTGGGTTAGTAACCTACTTCCACAGCCTCCAGATTTTCACTCATTAAGTGGAGTGATGGTCCTGGGGCTAACTTCTGGAATGCTCAATCAATATTAACTCTGCTGTTTTTACAAAAGTCAGCAGGCAGTACTTAACTGAGGGGATCCTGGAAACGTATAAGATCAAATGCACTTGTAAGTCCAAAAAGTGAGCCAAATTGAGAGGCCCTGTTCAGAATGAGTGTTTTTGTCCCCATAACAGAATACTTTGGAAGTTTGCTGAGGTGAAAAATGCAGCATTACCATTTGGCAAAGGCCCCAAATTTGTTGGGCTTAGCGTTTTAGGACTGTTTCTGAATAAAAGTCATTATTTCCCTTGAGAATGGTATAAAATTCTTTCCTGACTTTGACCATCCAAATCCCGTAAATTCCTCCTGAGCTAAAAAAATGTTTGCTCTAGGGAATTCCCTGGTGGTCCAGTGGTTAGGACTCCATGCTTCCACTTCAGGGGGCACAGGTTCAATCCCTGGTCTGGGATTTCAAGTTCACAAAATGGGTCCATCTTCAGTCTCCTCGGTTAACTCAGTAAACAAAGGCACTACAGAAAACCAAGTTCCTACCCTCAGAAAACTTAAAATGCAATTGGAGACACAAGAGCAGCACATATAGGCAATAAGAAAAGATTAGAAATAATAAATAATTGAGTTCTGGGGCCTTCCCCAGCGGTTCAGTGGTTAAGACTCCGCGCTTCCACTGCAGGGGGGGCGTGTTCGATGCCTGGTCCGGGAACTAAGATCCCACATGCCACGCGGCGTGGTCAAAATGATAATAATAATAATTGAGTTCTGTACTGGGGGAACCCAAGAACTAAGTTAGATAGAGGAAATCACTGAAGACCCCAGGAGTTGGAGAAGTTCTCCTTAAAGGAGTGGAATTTGAACAGTTCCTGAAGAACAGTTAAGGTTTGGGGTCGGTAGAGAAGAAGAGAGAGGCTTTAAAGATGGGAGGAATAATAAAGAGGCAAGTCTAGACTAGTAGGATGGGGAGATAATGGGTAATAAAGTTAGAAGGAGGAGGGCAGTATCAAGCAAGGAAAAGCAAAGTGAGTTGGTTACGTTTTTCTGTGGTTGGAAAGAAGGAAGCATTGACCATTTTTACTATAAAGATAAGATGGGCAGTTGTGTGCCTGATAGGTGAAAGAGGGCAACCCTAGAGCCAGGGCAGCCAAAAGATGGGTAGTAATTCAGGAATAGGTTGAGAGGTGATCAGCTGTGTATAATGGATTGAGTTATCCTGAAGCTCAAGGAAGGTTGCAGGAGAAAGGGAGGGGAGACAAGAATGGAAAGAAGTATTTCAATGGTACACTCTCCTTTTTTCTATTTTGCTGAGAACATGCCCAGAAAAGAAGTATCACAACAAATAGTATTTCCCCCCTGAAGTTTTATAATTGAAATGGAAGGACTTGACTGTATTTTTAAATTTCCTTTTTTTAAAAAATAAGATCAAAGAGGTTTTCTTCCTAAGGGTTGTGACCCAGCTTACTAAATGACAAACACACATCTTGGGCAATCTCAAACACAAACTGAATAGTTCATCCTGTTTTGTAACATAAAAGCTGTCATTGAAACTTGTTGTTTTGTGAGAGAGAGGGCAAAATCAGAAAGCAAGTTCAGGTAGTTTTGGCCTTTCAAATGTTAGTTATGTTACCACAGTCTCCTTTTAATGGCATCTTAAATGTCATGTTCTAGTTAATTTCAACTTCATGTCAGAAGTTTACACTCTTGATCTCATGTCATCTCATCCCTTACCTGGGCCATTTTTCACTCTGGACTCATCATCATCATCAACATTTATCAGAATTCCACAACAGTGAAGGTGTCCTTCTAGGTCCTTAGTTTTATTTGCTCTCCTTCCAGCCTAAATAATCCCCCCTTTTCGTTTACCTTGCAGACATGTCCAATGATTCTTTTATAGTGAATTTGGAATCCTGACCTCATCTTTTGGAATTGGAGCTACTTTTTATTCCTGTGATCCCAGTTGTGTTTCAGTCTTAAATTGTTTCTTTATAATTATGTTTAATTCTATCTCCCTTCTTTGGGTTATTTTCCAGTTGAAGCAACACGCTCTTTGGAAAAGTTTTGTTATCCAACACGGCTCCCTTTCAGATAACTTAGGGTAAAGTGAAGAATTAATAATCAAATTAATAACCAAAGTTCCCTCGAAAATTTTTAGGACGAAAGGCCACTGATGTAAATGAAAGATGAAATCACATTCCTTCTTGGTTATTTACAGCTTAAGGAATTTTTTTGGAGATGTGGGAACATTTTTTTAATAAGGTGAATTGCAGAAATAATATATATTTATTGTGAAAATCTGTAAGTTACAGAAAGAGACAGAAAGAAAATGAAAATCATCTATAATTGATTCCCCCCCTACACACAAAACAGCCACTGTTACTATTGTCACCTATATTTTCTTTTTGCAAACCATCTACTGTATTTACTGCACTCGCTGGTAGTTCTTTTTAAATAAATAACATATTATGAATGTTTAACCATGTCTTAAATGCTCTTCTGCTATACGATCTTGATAACTTTATATTATTTCATCTGATTATATTTATTTACCAATCTTCTATTGCTGAACATTTGTGTTGTTTCCAAATTTCTGCTATTTTAAACAAAGCTATTATGACAATCCTTATACCCAAACCTTTGTGCATAACTCTGATTATTTCTTTAGGAAATTCCTAGAAATAAGTGTTGGGAATCCTTTTAAGGCATTTAGTAATGATTACAAAATTGTCACTCCAAGAAAGTTTCATCAGTTTAAGGTGGAATTTTAATAATGGGCTTCTTAGTTACTTCACTAGGAAACCAGTATTTTTCCCTCTCTGACACAGCACAGAGAAAACCATCATTCTTCACCAGCTCAGTGTTGTAATTTAATGAAATTGTATGTGCTAGGTTTTGTAAATGATCTTTAGTCTTGTAAAATTTCAGTGGTGGCAAGTAATTCTTGCTCTCTACGACATGCAGGCAAACCACTTTTGCAATTAATGCTCTATGCCTACCATGATTTACTAGGTCTTTATATATTTTTATAGCGCTTTATAATTTTTTGAATACCATTATCCTGTGCTTCTAGAAGTTTGAGATCATTAATTAGATAATTCTGTTGCGTTTCAGTGCAGAAAAGAAAAAAGGATAGTCCTGTAGCAAACCATTTTCTATGATTATTTTTACCCGTCTAGATAAGACATGAATATAGCCTTGGTCCACAGTCTATTGTAAAAGCCGATCAACCAGCTGTTTCATGTTTTACATTTTAATTTCCTCTCTAGTTTGCATTCAAATCCTATGATAGATTTTGGTTTATTTAGGAGTCCTATAAGATACAGTTGATTGTTTTCAGAATAGCCCTTTTATGCTATGCCAGTTAAAGAGAAACAGCCCTTGTTAAGTACTGATGATAAGCACACGTAAAGGCATACACTCAAATGAGTTATCCTCATTTCATCAAACATGTTTTCTTATTTTGTTGTTTCTGCAGGGGAGAAAAAGAAGTCAGGTTTGCCCATTCGTTGATTGATTCATTCATTCAATAAACCCTTATCAAGTGCCTTATTTACCAAGCATTGGGCTAGGCGTGGGAATATGCAGATGGGTAATCCATGTTTCCATCTTTGAAGGGTACACCAAGCAGAGGGAGGTGCATGCAGCCACATACAGGTGAATTCTCTGAGGGGTGGTGTGTGCTGAGAAAGATAAGTTCATCTGGTTCTGATGACACAGAGGAGAGGAGGATGGCATCTCACCTCAGGGCCTCAGAGGACCCAAAGGAAGACTTGGTGATAGGATCTATTAGAGAGATAATTAGCCAATTCAAATATTCTGCCATAAAATATAGCGTTAAGTGGTTGAAATTTAAATCTACATTCTAATATACGCATGGCATTGAAATTTCAGGTTTGTTCTTCTTGCCGTTGGCCTTAAAATGGCAGTGTAGTGGATGCTGTAGTGGGCTGCCCAAGCCCCCTTTAGGACAGTTATTCCCCCATCTGCTGAGAGTGTTGGCTGCTGCTTTGTTCACAGCTGAGTCCCTCTCTGGAAATTGCCCTTGACTAGGGGGAGCTGACTTCCTGCAACAGATGTGGGGATATAGAGGCCTGGCCCCCTTGCCTTGCCCCTGGCCATATCAGCTGTGGAGCCCCCTGTAGGATTGACTGAGGCCTGTGTTGTGACTGCATTTCAGTTCAACTTCTTCCTCTGTCCAATCCTGCTTCACTTACATTTTTACCCGTGTTGAACCCTGATAAAGCTTCTATATGCAAATCAGGTTCAGAAGCTTCTTGCCACAGACCCTAATTTAGTCAGACAATAATTGAATAGCATTTTTGTTCTGCACATCACAAGATGTTCTAACCACGAAGCTTCAGTCAGTTGGAGGTGGAGGCCATTAAAGGATTTGGCCCTTTCCAGGATGCAAGATGCTAACAGGGCCGGGGAGGGTGGTAAGCCTCATCAGTTCTGGATAATCTCTCTTAGGTGTCCTGAGAGTCCCTGGAACAGGGGTGGATGGTGGAGGCTGACCACTACACTGGCCCATACAAGCTCTGGGGAATTCAATTCTTCTCTCACCACTCTGTGTGCTGATTTACAGGTGAGATTCATAGGCTCTGATCTGGACTTGCTACAGATGTGGATGTCTTTCTTTATTGGAGAAATTTGTGGCAGTGCAGCCAAGGCATAAATTATGAAGCAGACACCCCTAGTCTGTGAAGACGATTCAGGTCAGGAGCCATCCATCTCTCCCAGGCTACCATTTTGGATCCAGCTCAGATTCTGGGTTATTGGCAAAATGGTGCTGTTGGTGTCAACCTCTGTTCTTCCCCTAATACTACAACCATTTCATGCAGCTTCCTGTAGGATTTCTTATAGGGAATTGTAGATACTGAAAGTGATTCTAGAAATGGATGATGGAATCCCAGAAGGAGAAGAGAGAAAGTGAGGCTGTGAGGGAGCTGTTGGTAGGATTTGAGTGGAAAGGTTCATAGATCGAGGGTCTTGGGTTAAAGGACATTCATGTGAGATGGATTTGAACGAGTGAACTAGAAGGATAGACGATCGTGATTGCAAGGGAGGGTGCTGTAGAGTTTGGACAGGTAACCTTTTGACTGTATTTCTTGGAAATGACCATTAATAGCATTTAAATGAGTTGCAACATTTTGAATCACCATGTCCAGAGATAGTATTCTCTGTGTGATTCACCAAACAATTTAAAGGCCAGAAAAATGAATGCCTTTTAAAAAAAATAGTAATCTGCTCTTGGTTTTACAACTGGGCAGAGGACACAGCTATTCATTAAGTCCAAGTTTAGGGATGACTTAAGTCTAAATTTAGGGAAGGCCCATCTGCTGGATTGAGAAAGGCAGGAATCCTGTGCTTTGGGTCCTGAAGATTCTAAGCAGAGGTCTTTGTTCAAACTGCATGCACATCACTGAAAGGATAACCCCCTCAAATGCTGACTTGTGTGTGACTGATGGACACAGAATAGGGAGGGGACCCAAAGCAAGGTGCCCAAGGTCTGGCAGTGCAGAGCAACAGGGAGACAAAGAAAGACTTTCCCTACGAGCTTACTTATTTGAAGATGATTGGAAAAGCATGGAAAAAGGCAAGGGCTATATATAATTCAGCATTACATAAAGTCCAATAGGAACAACACATTGTCACATTCCACGGCAAAACAGAGAGAGGAGAGAGAGAGAGCCGGTCCTTCCCATGCCCCGCCAAACCAAAGATTATAGAGCTAGACTGTTAGTATCATGATGACATTGACACTTTGAGGATTCTGTTCTCTGATGGAAAAAGATGAAGCACATTACTTATGGAAATGTCTGTAAAAGGAAATTGTGGGCTAGTTTTTAATCCTGTGATTCAGCCTCTTCTGTTTACTATCTACTGAGAAATCTTGTCTGGCAGCATGCCAATCTTTCTGTCCATCTGCTGCTAGCCTTTGATTGAGAAAACATTGAGGGCCTTCTACGTGCCAGGTGCTAGGAATGAACAATCAGGAGACAGTTCCAGTTTAACACAGGCGCGCACACACAAGGAATCACGTTAAATTACATTTCTTGTGCCTGTTTATTGTTGATGCATGCACAAAAATGTCCCTTTTCAATGAAAGAAACCTCTGTGTACCTTTCAAGAGATCACCCTTGGACCAAGTTAGAATAGATGCTAAGATAACTTTGGTTTGGGTTTCCAGGTGTTGTGTCCTCTGTTACCTTTTTTAGTCTTACTCATAGATGGTGTGATACTTCTGGGCTTAGGAGGGGTACGGAGAACATCACAAATGCCTTTTCTGTTGTCAGAAATCGGGTTGCATGCGGGAACGGCCACAATCTGAAAGGAAATCACATGGGTCGCCCTAGTCGATAAAAGGCAGAACATCCAAAATACACTGCCTGTGATCTGCTTTTCTCCCCTTGTTCCTTTCTCTCTGATTTCGTGAAGAATATGTCCAGAGGGAAATGAGTTTTCTGTAGATAAATCAGTCTGCTGGTCCACAATATTGCGCTTCCAGTGGACAGGTCTGAGAAATGCGGAAAAGTACAAAGAGGTTGAGCTGACTGCAAGGTAGGCGAGGCAAAAACATTTTATGTGCAAAAGAAAAATCATCTGGGGCTTATGCTTGCTTTATTTCTGGACTTTATTTGTGAACAGAATACTATGAGAAGCTGATGGAAATGAGAGAGCATTTTTTTTCTCCTGTGTTCTTTTAAAAGGTGTATTTCAGTAAACAGATATTTTTTAAATATGGCTTCCTTTCCCATAGATGAATTCCTTTGACAGGAATTTATAGGTTTAAAGATTGCATGAGAGCAAGTTTAAAACCAATCTCTAAAATTCAAAGCATTAGTGAATTGTAAATTTCCAATGAATATATGTGTGTGTTAAGATATTTGAATACTTTTTCATAGAAAAATAGGGGTTTTTAAAAGTATGAGCAATTAGAATTTAAACCACTCTTCAAATCATGCATTCTATATATAAATTCTTGGCATTATTTTTCAATATTTTTTAAATACAATGGATGAAGACCTCAATGACAATGAAAAGTGATGCCTGCATTTTTCAAGTTACAAGTAATTTGTAAAGTGAGAGCTTATTCAATCTTGCCACTAAAACCTTTGCATCTGTGTGAAGAACACGTGCAAAATATAGTAACAAAAATACAGTATCTGCCTGGTATTTCTAAAGGACCTTGGTTACATATAATTCCGTAAATATAAGAAAGGCAATATTAGGGGTTTTTTCCCTCCACAAATATATCCTTCCTATAAGGTGGTATGTGCAGTATTGATTTGTACAATTTTACATGAAGCGGAAAGTCAGAAATAGATGGAGCGTGGAAACACATTGAAAGCTTTTATTTCTCTCACACTGTTACTTGTCTGGTTGAGTATTGTTTCCTCTGTCTGGCATCTGAGCCTTGTGGTACAGCACAGTATAAGGGTGTTTGGGTCCTATAACCTGTTATTTAACTAATACTGTTTTCTAGAAGAATTCCCACTAAGATTTTTCAGCTTCTCGTGCTATGTGTTAACCAGGCATTTTAAACCATCACTTCTCATCACTCCCATGATCCCACCGTTTCATGCTTCCCTCCTCTTTCTCTAGCTGCTCCTTCAGCCTCCTGTGCCAGCACCTACACGCTTCACCTCCAGTGTTCCCTGTTTTGGGAAACAGAATCACCTTCAGACCAGTTTTCAAGTCAAGACCCTTGACACTGGTAGCAGACATTGGAGGGGTCCCGCCATCTCCCCTCGGCACCCATTCCCATATACAGGGACCTACGGCTACTGAGTGCTGCAAGTCTATGCCTGAGGACTTTCTCTGGCCACTGGAACCCATAAGGGCTTCCACTCAGGACAGGCCAGCAGTGGGGCGGGGTTAATGCCCCCAGGAACAGCCGTCTTCCTAAGACTGACATGATCAACCAATCCCCTCTTAGTTGGAATCACTAAGGTATGTTCTGCACAGTCTCCCAGAGGTCTCGAGTGGGATCAAGCCCCAGTTGCCCACAATAACAGCCTGCTAGATGCTGTGTCTTTACTGCCTACCTTCCCTTCCTTGTTTCATCTCCCCAGAGTCCTACCGGGGCTTCTTTTAGGTCACCTCCCAAATAAACTAGTGGCATCCAACTCCTTGTTTCAGGGTCTGCTTTTGGATATTAGATACTTTCTTCTTTTCTTATTCCTAAAGTCCTAGTTGCAAAATATAGCTTGGATCTGTCCACCTCACCGTCTCCGTGTCCCTCCAGACCTGGGGTTCCACACGTGGGACTGCTATAGTTCTGAGTCTGCTCGTTTAAGTCCCGTCATTTGGTCCAGCCCTTCTCCAGTCCACTCTTTTTCTTTTTCCTTTTTTTACTGTGAAAAAATATATATGTAACGTAAAATTTACCATTTTAAGTGTACAATTCAGTAGCAGTAAGTACATCTATATTGTTGTGCAGCCGTCACCACCATCCATCTCCAGAATTTTGTCATCAACCTAAATTGAAACTCTGTCCCCATTCCTCTCTCCGCTCAACCCCTGGTAACCTCCATACTACTTCCTGCCTCTATGAATTTGACTACTCGGGAACTTCATATAAGTGGAATCATACACTATCTGTCCTTTTGTGTCTGTCTTCTTTCACTTGGCATAATGTCCTCAAGGTTCATCCATCCAGTCCTTTCTTACACTAAAGGAAGAATAATTTGTTTTTAGTGGGGAAAGCACAAATTTGATGTTTCTAAGTTACAAAAATTTATTGTCAGAAGTGATGTAAACAAAGTTGTTCAAAGACAAAAGCTAACTACCCATCGGCCTTTATCCCATCCCAACCCTTCTGAGGTGACTTGTGTTGACAGCCTGGCACGTATCCTTCCAGACTTTTCTCCTGGAAGGATCGTCTTTCTAAAATATAAATCTCATGAGGTTACTTGTGTGCTTCAGACCCTTTAGCAAGCTTCCATTAAGCCCAAGATCAAGTCCGAAATGATGACTGTGGCCCAGACACACTGCAGACCTGAGCCCTCCCTACAATGGAAGCCCAATCTCCC
The DNA here is from genome assembly GCF_964374135.1 of Grampus griseus. Lineage (NCBI taxonomy): Eukaryota > Metazoa > Chordata > Mammalia > Artiodactyla > Delphinidae > Grampus > Grampus griseus. Next base: position 38,409,218 of record NC_138999.1, on the reverse strand, counting down.
ATGACTTCTTCTGTTCACTGTGTAGCCACACTGGCCCACCTTCAACTTCTCAAATAATCTACCATGTTCTCTATGGTCTCTGGCCTTTGCACTTGCTCTTCATGTGGATCTCTTCCTAGCTCTCCTACTGTTACTGAAAGTGGGGTCTGGCTGCTCACCTCTCGAAAGCCAGTAAAGAGGTAAGGTTGGTGGAAAGGAAAGTTTGCTTTATGTCGGAGGCCGGCAAGCAGGGGTGGGAGGGAAGGGCAGAGTCCTGTCCAAAGGCCGACTCCCCCACCACTGACAATCAGGGGGCAAGAACTTTTATAAGCCGAGGGAGGGGGCCACATGCAGAAACAGCACAGTCAGCTCTGACAGTCATCTTGAAATTGGTCATGCGGTGGTCTGACCAGTGTGGTCTTGATTGTTTTAAGTACAGTTAGTCTTTAGTTCCAAGGTCGGTTTGTTCATATATCTTTGAGGCCAGCTCTCAGAATTGTGGCTGCTTATGTCATGGCTCCAGTCTGGTCATCATGTGGTTAACTTCTTCCACCTGTTGGGGGTTTGGTATCTATAAGACAGCTCAAAAAATATGGCTCTGAATATTATCTATAGCCCTTGAGGAGGAACTTTAAAGGTCCTTGACTATTTTTAGTGACTAAACTATTATTAGTTAGTCTTGTTGGACTGTTTTCCTTTGTTTCTGCATTTTCTCACTTCTCTGACTAAACTTATTCTTTGGCTAAAGTTTTTCCACAGACAAAAGGCAGGTCGAGGACATGGGGGTCATGGACCATGGGGTCCTGCTCCGTTTTCCTCCTTCCTACCTACGACTTTGGTGACTCTTGATCATCTTTCAGAGTTTATTTTAAAACTTACTTTTTAGGGGGAGGGTCTCCTTATCTGATAGCTTTTCCCACAAACTACACTGCACCCCCAGTTCTTCCTTCCTGTGGCACCTTGTCTTATACCTTTCCTGCCCTCCCTGGGATAAACTCCAGGAGTGCAGACACTCTGTCTTTTTCACCACCTAGCACAGTGCTTGCACCTAATAAGTTCACAGTAAATATTGATTGGCTAATTAAGCCTTTCTTTGAGAACCAAATTTAGAACTTTGGGTTTTAAATTTCATTTGGACCCCTCTGTGTTATCCCTCTTTTCTGAGTTACTTTAATGTAGTTATTATGATGGGTTAGTAACTATTTTTTCCCCAAGTAACAGGGTTCATTTTTTTCCAGTTATACATATATGTGTATCTATTCTTTTTCAAGTTCTTTTCCCATTTAGGTTATTACAGAATATTGAGCAGAGTTCCCTGTGCTAGATAGTAGGTCCTTGTTGGTTCTCTATTTGAAATATAGCAGTCTGTACGTGTCAGTCCCAAACTCCCAATCTATCCCTCACCCCATCCTTCCCCCTGTAACTGTAAGTTCGTTCTGTAAGTCTGTGAGTCTGTTTCTGTTTTATAGACAAATTCATTTGTATCATTTTTTTTAGATTCCTCACATAAACGCTATCATATGATGTTTGTCTTTCTCTGTCTGACTTCACTTAGTATGATAATCTCCAGGTCCATCCATGTTGCTGCAAATGGCATTACTACATTCTTTTTAGTGGGTAAATAATATTCCATTCTATACATGTACCACATCTTCTTTATCAATTCATCTGTCAATGGACATTTAAGTTGCTTCCATGTCTTGGCTATTGTAAACAGTGCTGCAGTGAACATTGGGGTGCATGTATCCTTTCGAACCATGGTTTTCTCTGTATATGTGTCCAGGAGTGGGATTGCTGGAACATACGGTAGTTCTATTTTTAGTTTCTTAAGGACCCTCCATACTGTTCTCCATAGTGGCTATACCAATTTACATTCCCACCAGCGGTGTAGGAGGGTTCCCTTTACTCACACCCTCTCCAGCATTTATTGTTCGTAGATTTTTTGATGATGGCCATTCTGACTGGTGTGAGGTGATACCTCATTGTAGTTCTGATTTGCATTTCTCTAATAATTAGCGATGTTGAGCATCTTTTCATGTGCCTCTTGGTCATCTGTATATCTTTTGGGGAGAAATGTCTGTTTAGCTCTTCTGATGATTGGTTAGTAACTATTAAACCACCTAGTTGGCTGGCAAAATTATATTTTTAATGAAGGGAATGTCCTCGTTTTCCCTGAGTCTTCTTGTCCCATTTTCAACATCCATGTGCTCAGCACTTATTTGATGACAGCTATGACTCTAATCTACCATAATATAGGCCACAGTCCCTTATCTGCAATTCCCAAACACCCAGAGCTCTGAAAATTGAAAGTATTTTCAGGAGCTTTCAGTAAGAGCTGACCAGAACTGATGTGTCTGGTTTGCTATTAGTCATATGTTTTACTGCAGACATAATAATGCAGGTGATCTCAGAGTGGTTGTCCCAGTTGTCATTAGGACTATTACATAATATACACCTACGTACTGTTTTGTCACTCTAAAATCTGAAAAATTCGAAGTTCTGAAATGCATTTGGTTCCCAGAGTTTCAGAACAGGCCCATCTTTAAAAATATAAACTAGGGGGCTTCCCTGGTGGTGCAGTGGTTAAGAATCTGCCTGCCAGTGCAGGGGACACGGGTTCGAGCCCTGGTCTGGGAAGATCTCACATGCTGCAGAGCAGCTAAGCCCGTGCGCCACAACTACTGAGCCTGGGCTCTAGAGCCCTCATTCCACAACTGCTAAGCCCGTGTGCCACAACTACTGAAGCCCTCCCACGGGCCTAGAGCCCGTGCTCCGCAACAAGAGAAGCCACCGCAATGAAAAGCCTGTGCATAGTAACGAAGAGTAGCCCCCACTCGCCGCAACTAGAGAAAGCTCTCATGCAGGAACGAAGACCCAATGCAGCCAAAAATAAATAATAAATTAATTAATTTAAAAATATATATATAAACTAGGAGGATGGTATACTTTGGAAAATATAATACCAAAAATGAAACAGTCATACATTTATTCTGTTCATCGTGAGGTTTTAGTTTGTTAGTTGGTGGGTTTTTGCTAAGGAACACAATTAGTTCATCGTTCTCAGAAACGACCTGAGTATTCCCACCAAACTTTTCAGCAAGAATTCAACATGTAGGAGTACCAACAAAGTTTCCAATTTTAAGCTTTCAGTACTTTGGTGGCAGTGCTTCCATGGCGTCTGCTGTTCTGTCCCTCTGAGTAGGGCCATCATGCTAACTGAACCCCAGAGGACAGTAGGGTTCCCTACTCACCAAAACTTGGCTGACTCTGGAACCTTCCATCTGCTAGTCTCTGCCAGCTCTAGTGTCCCTGCTCTGATCCCCTGAAGCCCTTGCTGCTGTTTCCATGGACTGGACACGCTGCAGTCGCCCCATCCACAGCACTGCACTGGGAGGTGCTCCTTCTACACCTGTAGGCTGAGGTCTCAGAATCCTCTGGTTGGAACCCCAGGGAAGACAGTGGCTCCAGAGACCCCTGCTCCAAAGGCCACCACATTTCCCATGCAGCCTGGTATGTAAAGATGGGCTGTAGTTATTATGGCAGTTGAAGGAAACTCGGCATTATTTGTAAAACCGAGTCAACAAGATCTAATTCTAAATCTATTTCTGTTTTTTCTTTTAATAACTTGACCAATTATCATCATTCTAGATCTTTCTAGTGGGGCAAGATATGGCTATTGTTTGAGAAGGGAAGAAAGGGTAGCATGTATCTTGGCTTGGGTTCCCCTAGAAGCTGACCCTAAGACAGAATGTGAGTGCAAGTCATTTATTTGGGAAGTGATCCCAGCAAACCCCAGAGGGGTTTGGAAGCCTAGAGGAGGTAAGGAAGTCAAAAAGGATGAATTTTCAAGCCTGTTTCCACTGTGAGTGACTGGAGCTCAATCCTGCTGGGGACCCCGGGGGAGACAGTGGAGGATACTCCTCATTTATCCCCACTGAGTTGTGAGGCAGAGTCAGTCAGGGGCTTAAGTAGGAACGAATGAGGAGGGGACGTAGGGGGGTGGGGCATGGACAACACCTGTTACAACATCTTTCATTAAAACCTCAACATAACTTTAAAAAGGAATGATAATAATTGTAAACCTTATCGAGTTCTAAAATTTCATCTTCTTAAAGTTTTTAAATGACAGCTTCGTTGATATGTACAATTCACATACCATACAATTCACTCACTTCCAGTGTACAGTGTAATGGTTTTTAATATATTCACAGGGTTGTGTAATCATGACCCCAATGTAACTTTTGAGTTTTTTTGGCCCCACAAAAGGAAACCCTGCACCCATTTGCAGTCATTCTCCATTCCCCATCACCACCACCACCATCACTACCCGCCTACCCTCAGCCCCTGGCAACCACTAATCTACTTTCTATCTCTAGATATTTGCTTGTTCTGAACATTTCATATAGATGGAATCATACCATAAATGACTTTTATGTCTGGCTTCTTTCACTCGGCATAATGTTTTCAAGGCTTATCCACATTGTAGCATGTATGAATACTTCATTCCTTTTTATGGCTGAATAATATTTCATTGTATGGATAGACCACATTTTGTTTATCTCTTCATTAGTTGATGGACATTTGGGTTGTTTCCACTTTGGGGCTATCGTGGATAGTGATAGTGCTGCTATGAACATTCATGTACAAATTTCTGTGTGGACATATGTTTTCATTTCTCTTGGTTAGATACCTAGGAGTGGAATCGCTGGGTCATATGGTAACTCTATGCTTAACCATTTGAGAATCATTTTCCTAAGATTTTTTAAAATTTATATAATATATATAATTTATAATGTATATAATTTAACATATATATAATATATATAACATATATATATTATATATATAACGTGTTAACTTCTGCTGTACAGCAAAGTGATTCAGTTATATATTCTTTTTCATATTCTTTTCCATTATGGTTTATCACAGGATATTGAATATGTTTCTCTGTGCTGTATATACGGTAGGACCTTGTTGTTTATCCATTCTATGTATAATAGTTTGCCTCTGCTAATCCCAAACTCCCAATCCATCCCTCCCCTACCCCCCTTGGCAACCACAGGTCTGTTCTCTATACCTAAGATTTTAAAATGTCATCTCCAGTGATTTTCTGGATACCACGTAGTGGATGCACCTAGAAAGATGGTATTTTGTGTTGCCTTCTGGGAAGAGAAGTTGACTGTATTAGTCCAGGAAACTGGAAGGAGACAGGAGGGGCTTGACCAGCTAAGCTGCCTGCTTCTCCCGTATGCTTTTCCCAGATGGTTGGGACTGGAAGAGATAGATCCTTGGGGCAAAATGCCCCAACATTCACAGGAAAACCCTGACCAAAGAAAATACTTACTGGTGTATTTAAGTATATGCTTATATATAAAATGTGTATATTTACATGAATATATTTATGTGTATATTTAAGTATTATATTTAACATATAATAAGTATTTTCCTTAGTAGCAATTTTCCTATGAACGTTGGGGCATTTTAGTTGGCCTGTGAGCCTGGAATACAGATCTTGATGCCAAATTCAATCCCTTAATGGGTGAGCGATAATTGCATTGTATTCGTCAGTTTAGAAAGCACAATATAAACAATGTCATTAAGTTCCAAAATTTACAGGGTAATCTAATAAAGATGTATTGGTGGTGTTCAAAGAAAAAGCAATTAAGGGAAACAGCTCCTGAGCCTTGAAAAAATAATGTACATCCTTCGCTCTTTTCCCCACTGTCATCATTAGGTTGTAATTGAAGTAAATTTCATAAAATTTCAAGTAGTTGAGTTTATTTTTATTAGATTTGATATACAGCTTTGGGAAAGCACTTTTGTCAATTTACTTGCATACAATTTTTTTCTGAAATAGGGAAGGTTAGTGACAATATAAAGGCAGATAGACTGATTTACAGAGAAGTTTTGCAATTATGTAACTCTAAGTGCTTAATTTTAGGTCTCTAAAAAGTATAAATTTATAACAAAAAGTCAATCATTTATACAATGAATCCTGGAAATAGCCCAGTAAATGAAACTACTCATCACAACTAATAATTTTTTTTTACTAATTCTGGATGAATTATTTTCATAAGTTTATTTTCAAGTCTTATCATCCAAAGACAACCACTCTTAACATTTGGGTATATTTTATTTCAACCTTTTTTCATGCATTTGTTTGTTTTCTCTGTGTGTGTGTGTCACACATTTATATTTATAGTCATAGAACAAACACAATTTTATATCTTTTCACCTGATATTAAAACATAAGCATTTTCCACATTATTACAGTCTTTATGAACACAATTTAATATCAAATAAGCTTACCATAGCTTACTTAACTGATACCAGATTATTGGACATTATGTATTATGTGTGTGCACTGTTATTATAAACGACGCTGCACTAAAGACCTTTAGGAATGATATTTTTTCCACATTTGATATTATTTCTTGGAATTGAATCATAAAGTAATAATTTCCGATTTAAAGATATGGATACTTTAAAGTTTTTGACAGATACTGCCAAATTGCTTCTCTCAAATGTTTTACCAATTACTATTCTAGCCAGCTTTGTTTCATCACATTGTTGACAGCCTTTAATATCATCCTTTTTTTACAATCTTTCTCAGATTGCAAGTGAAAATGGTATTTCTCAGTTTCTCAAATTGAGAGGTGAAAATGGTTGTTTTTAATTACTAGAAAGTTGAACATTTTTCTTGTGTGTATTAGTCAATTACATTTTCTGGGAGGGCTATTTTTATTTCTTTTTTTTCTTCATTTGTGGTTAGAATCTGGGGTGGAATCTATTCTTCTTTTTGAATAAACCAGTATTTACATATATGTTTCTTGGTTACAGTTAAAAACTTTAACCAAGATGTTTAAATGCTCTTTGAGAACGATTATGCCCTTCTAATACAGGTAGTCTTCTGTGAGCTTCTCGACCCCTTCCAATGTACAGATTTCACACCCAGGTGTCTGGCCAAAAGCCATGGGATGATTCTGATACTGCAATTAAAATGGTTTAGTCCAATAAGTAGACTTCCTTGAACATGTTTTCCTTGTGGTATTATTCTATGCAAAACTTGTATTGTGATTCTGCTACTTTTACAAACCCCCAGGGGAACGTAGCAGTTTCAAACTTCACCTGTGCTAAGATGACTCCCAAATCACTTATGTATTTCCAGCCAAGGTCAACAGATGGGAGAATAGATAACTATTGGCTTTGTAGTTGGGTCAGTCATGAGAGACAGAAGGAACTGGGGAAGTGTGAGATACAGATGGACATAGTAAGACTAAGCTAAGAACGTACATGGAGACCCACACAAGGATATACACAGAGTAGAGGAGCCCCAGAAATAGACTCATTGAATCAAACAGAAATTCAGCTGGACAAGGGGGCACAGAAGAACAGAACATCACAGCATAACTTTCTAGATTGAGAATTTTGTTACTAAAGGCTGTTAAATGTATATTTGCAATTGTGGGTGTAAGTGTTGACATTGGCATTTTCAGTTCCATTTGCTCCTTTGTCTAGGAGGAATTTGTCAAGGATCAGAGGACCCCCAGGTCTGGATTACACCTCCTTTTAACAAGATGGAAGCCACCTCTAATGAGAGGTGGTTTCACCTTTCAACTTGGAATGCAGATTGGTATTACAACTTGGTGCTATGCCCAAAGCTTGCGAGTACAGAGTTTGTTTAAGGTAGTTAAACACACACACACACACACACACACACACACACACACACAATTTCAGCTAGAGCATAATATTAAAACACATTTAATGTATAAGAAACTTCTGTAAGTAGCTGGTACAACATAGACCAGGTACCTTTCTGTTCCACAACCTAATGGTGCAGGCTTAAGATTTAAATGCCCCAGAGGAATTCATAATTAACAAAGCCTTTAAAATACCTTTTTAAAATATCAGATGCTCAAGTGATCTTCGGCTGAGGAAATAGTTTAGTTTTCTGATGGGTGCCCAGACTATGTTATTGATTAAAGGAAACTCTGTAGCCTTTAGATGTGAGGCAGGCAGGTTGTGGAGCTGACATTGTACTGTTGATATTTGGAGACCTGTATGAATCCTTCTCCAGGTGGAAGACTCCATTTCTATGTTGACACTTTTTTCCTTGCAAATTTTTTGGAATAAGTTTGTAATTAAAAAGATATTTGGAACAGAAAAGTTGGGGTTGAAAATTTTAAAGGGCACTTGTGATCAAATGGTCACACTGACATTAAAATAAGTTTTGTGATACATCAGATTTTGAGTAGATATGCATTCTGATGAACCCACTAGAGTAAGTTCTTTGCAAAATGAGCCCCTGTTCATTCTTTGCAGCTGAACTAGTTGACTTGTCTGAGTTGTTTCATGCCAGCAACAAATATTTATTGAGGCTGTCTACATGTCAGATATTCTCCCAGGTTCTGGGAATAAAGTAGGAAACAAAACAACTAAGACCCTGCCCTCACAGAGCTTATAATCTAGTGAGGAGGATCACACAGTAAATAACCAATAAATCAACCAAATAAATACCTACCTACATACATACATACAAAGTACTACCAGTGGCAAGTAATCCATGAAAAATAAAATAGATGGTGTGATGGAGCAGAGTCAGGGAATACCTCTTCCTTAGAGGTGAGGTATAAGCTGAGATCAGAGATGTTGAACATGTAAATATCAGGGAAAAAGGGTATTACGGGAGATGGGAACAATTGATGCAAAGCCCCTATGGTGGGAACAACTTTGAAGTGTTCAAGGAAGAGAAGGAAAATCAGCATGGCTGGAGTGGGATGAAATGGGTACTAAGGCAAGATACGTAGGCAAGAGTGAATTCATATGTGGCCCTGTAAGTTAAGTAATGAGGTGGGATTACCTCTTTGCAATGTAAGTCGTTGGAAGATTTGAAACAGGGAAATGTCTTGAATTTGATTTTGCTTTAAAGGATATTCTACCCTATGTAAATTGAAAACAGAGAAGTAAGAGTGGAAGCAGTTGCAGTTGCAAGGCTATTGCAATAGTCCAAAGGAGAGATGCTTTCATCTTAGACCAAGGTAGTAGCAGTATGGGTTCTAAGAAATGGTTGTATTCAGGTAGAGTTGACTTACTGATGTATTGATTGGAGGGTGGAGTGGCCAGGGGGAAAAAAGAACAAGGATAATTCCTGGATTTGGGCCTGAACAACTGGGTGAAGTGTGGTACCATTACTGAGGTGGAAAAGACTGCAGAAGAACTGGTTTGGTGGAGGGGACTCAAGACCTCTGTTTGAGATATGTTAAGTTTGAGATGATTATTAAATAGCTGAAGGCACAATTAAGTAGGCAATTTCTATATCAAGCTTGAAGCTTCAAGTCTATAAGATTGAGTGAGATCACCCAAGAATGATTAAAAAAAAAAGAGAGAGAGATCCAAGAACTGAGTCTTGGGGCTCTCCAACATTTAAAAGCTGGGAAGAGGAGAAAATCCAGCAAAGGAGTCTGAGAAGAAGCAGAGTTAGAGAGGAAGAAACCCAAGGAAGTGTGTGGCCCAGAAACAAGTGAAGACAGTGGGTCAAGAAAGAGGACAAGGGAGTTCCCCGGTGGCCTAATGGTTAGGATTCTCGGCTTTCACTGCCTTGGCCCAGGTTCGATCCCTGGTTGGGGAACTGAGATCCCACAAGCTGCACGGCGCGGCCAAGAAAAGAGACATTAAGGCAGATCCTACAGACATTGTAAAGAGAGAGAGAGAGAATAAGAAGGAAGACAAGAGGAGAAGCTGCTAAGAGAACAATTAATCTAAGGACCCAGACTGGACCACTGGGTTTGCAATATGAAAATCACTGACATCCTTGACAAGAGTAGTCTAGGTGGAATGGTAGGGATGAAAGCCTGACTGAAGTGAAGTGGAGAAATAGAGGCAATGGGTGAAGATAACTCTTTGAAGAAGTATTATGAAGAGATGCAGAGGGAAGGGGTTGCAGCTAAAAGGAGATATTGGGGCAGTTAGGTTTTTTGAAGATGAGAGATACCAGAGCAGGTTTGTGTGTCGATGACAGTGATCCAGGAGAGAGGGAGAAATTGATGATGCAGGAAAGAAGGTATATGATTAGAGGATCAAAGCCCTGGGGGGGAATAGGATCCCAAGAGAGTGGCGAGGGTTGACTTCCTTAAAGAAGCCACTTCACTTAAGTCATAAGACGTAGAGAAAGCAGCACATGCAGGCACAGGTGAAGGTATATAGCTGGATTTATTATGGAAAGATGATATTTTTATTTTCTCAATAAAAAATGAAGCAGAGTCATCAGTCGAAGAGGGCTGGGGGCAGGGGAGGTGGTGTCATGGAAGTTGAAGAAGAAAAGGCATGAAATAGCCATTTTGGACAGTGGGAAATTACATACTACGGTTCAAAAACATTATTCATTTAATTGCGTGAAGGTATCTGTCAAATATAATAGTCTTAATTTTAGAAAAGAGATATTAAAATATTCTCCCCGAGGATGATTAATCAAAAGCTAACTGCTGGGCTTCCCTGGTGGCGCAGTGGTTGAGAGTCCGCCTGCCGATGCAGGGGACACGGGTTCGTGCCCCGGTCTGGGAAGATCCCACATGCCGTGGAGCGGCTAGGGAGCCTGTGCTCCGCAACGGGAGAGACCACAACAGTGAGAGGCCCGCGTACCGCAAAAAAAAAAAAAAGATAACTGCTTAGATTGCTCCAAGTCCATGATAAAAATGTTATCAACAGAGAAAAAATTGCTTTACCTCTTCTGCTATGGTCAGTGGGCATTTGTCCAATCTATGATACAATTTATCCATTTGTTTTGTTATAGGTTAAAAAGAAGGTGGTTTAAGACCCAGTCATTTTTTGTGTGATGCACAGTTTGAAGAAATAATAAAACCTGGGATGTTATGCCAATATTGTAAGATGTGGGTCTATAGATAAATCATCTATACTGAATCAAACGTTGATGAGACATGCTATAAAAAGGCTTGAGTTGCCAATAAGTATTTGTGGGGAGGTGGAACTTAAGGAAGCAGAGGCATGATTAATTCCCTGGCAGGCCCAGCCTGCCTATCACTATATGACAACAGCAGGCCCAATATATGCAAGTAATTTTGCACACATAATCTTTGTTTCAACTCTGCCTGCAAGGTACATCCCTGTTTTACAGATTGGAATTAGGAGGAGTTCAGAAGTTATTTGCCCAAGATTCCACAGTGCCTAAGAGGCAAAGTGGGGTCAGAACCTCATTCTTCCAATTTCAAAGCCAAATACTTCCTAAGATGTTGGATCCGTTCATTGAACAGATATTTGTTGAGTATGTACCATGCAACAGGCAATGTTCTAAGAGCCTTATATATTTTGCCTCAATTTCTTTTCACAACTACTTGGTAAGGTAGGGAGTAAATACTTCCACTCTTTTACAGGTCAGGAACTTGAGGTTTAAAGGAGGGGATAAATTTAATCACCTAACCAATGGTAGACCCTGAATATGAGAGATGTCTAATTTTTCAGAAAGATGAATGTTTCCTTTTTGAAGTGATACAAAGCCAATTTCACACAAGGAATTAATTAAGACAATTGGATTGGTAAGGGTTGGGGCCCATTGCTCAGAATGAAATCTAGATATTCTGACTAAAAGCACCTCAATTTGTTTTTGATTTGGGGTAACTGAGTAGATGTCCTAAAGTGAATGAGGAAACTGGATCCCAGCTACAGATACCCCTGAGATAATTTGCCCAGACAGCAACAGATATTCTGTTTTTCTATACATTTTGGCACTAGCGTTCATTTTTGTGTGGCAGGTCCTCTTCTGATATTAACCTAACAACTGAGTCCAGGACCTCTCACTGAGATTTAGAGTGATCCTTTTTTACTCTTTCTGAGAGTATAATTTTCCCTAAAAAGAATTGAACCTAATGAACATACAAGTAACTTCATCTGAGTTCCATTTGAGGCCCTGTCTGCACAAACATTGACAGCTTGTTTTGGCTTTCCGGAAGCCTTTTATCAAACCACAAGGTGGCTTTTGGCCAGACATGGAGAGCTTTCAACCTGTCTCCAAACAGTTGGTATGAAATAACAGGAAAAGCCTCTTTCCAAAAATAATTTGAGTGAAAAGTTTAAAATTATAGAGCTCCCAAAATATTCTTGGGGATTTAGATGCAAATTCTGCCTCAGCCTACCTTCTCCTGGCCCACCACGTTCTCCTCATTTCTTTTTTTTTTTTTTTTTTTTTTTTGCGGTACGCGGGCCTCTCACTGCTGTGGCCTCTCCCGTTGCGAAGCACAGGCTCCGGACGCGCAGGCTCAGCGGCCATGGCTCACGGGCCCAGCCGCTCTGCGGCATGTGGGATCTTCCCAGACCGGGGCACGAACCCGTGTCCCCTGCATTGGCAGGCGGACTCTCAACCACTGCGCCACCAGGGAAGCCCTGGTCTCCTCATTCTTACTGTAGGTGCTCTAATAAGGGGTAAATTATTCATTGCTATGGTAACTGTGACTCAGGGCTCATAACACACCTTGGGGGAGACAGTTGGGTAGGGCAAATTGTCTAGAGCCTGAGCTATATTTGGGGGGATGAGATGGTATTAAGTGAAATTTTCCCAGGAGAACAAAGGCCTGGAAACACTAAACAGTGTGGGATATGGAAAGAACCACAGGGGGAGGGGATTCAATATTGCTAGAGTATAAGGTACAGGGTGGGGAGCAGAAGGATAAAGCTAGAAAAGTTGGCAGAGGTGAAGTCACGCTGGATCTTTAGGGCATTAAGGGTAAGATGGGACAAGGGATCAGGAAAACTCAAGGATAAATTCCAGGTTTCAGACACAGACTCCCGGGCAAATGACTGGGCCCAAGTTACGAGTCAGAAAAAAACCTGGGAAAATGGATAGGATATGATCATTCATTAGTTTCAGGTTTGTCAGTTATCCCTACATTGTAAATATAATGAAAACTAGGAATTTCCTTACTGGTTTGATGAAGAGCCCTGCTTTGGAACAGGAAGAGCTGCCATCTTTGAAGCCATGCAAGGAGCTGACGAATCAGTAAGAACCCAAGAAAATGGTGACCTCTGCTGAAGCCGTATCCCTGTTAATGAGATGAGGTCCAGATAGCTTAGAGCAGAGGTTCTAAACTGGTAGCCCATGGGCCTTCCTGCAGCACTGCATATCTTGAAAGAAGAAGAAAGAGGGAAACTTCTAGTTTCTTACACTGTTGTTTCACCATTTTTCACTTGGTGGAACTAAGTACACTTCCAGCCTTCCCAGGAAGCTCCCTTTCCAAATATGTATATTACAGTCACCCTCTTCCCACCCCTGTGGTGCCTTGCCTGTTAGGCTTCGTTCTTTTCTAGAAGCACGTTAGGCTTGGATATCAACTCCTTGATAACGTGCGCTTAAGGACAGTAGTGTGGTTGAGAATGTTTGATTTGTAGGGAGGAAGAGAGGAGGGTTTTTTTTTGAGAGGGGATTCTGTGACCAACCCACCACCAGTTGTAGCCACAATGGCTACAAATTGACCAAATGGACCAGTTGCTTTAGGTAGTATTCCCCAAAATATGTAAGGAGACATTTCTGCCCTTGAGAAAATCACTTCCATCTCCTGTCCCCCAATAAGTTATAGAGACTAAGAAATGATGTAAATAGTATATAGTAACTCCTGATGGAGGTATGCAATACGTCCAGCTGGATAGAAACCAGTTTAACTTTTTGTGTGTGTGTTTATTTTTATTTTATTTTACGGCAGCTTGGTAACATATTACTAACAACCATTGTTGATACAGAAAATGTCAGCAAACATTTGTACTTAAACAATGCTTCATTCATCTTTTTTTTTTTTTTTGGCTGTGTTGGGTCTTTGTTGCTGCACGGGCTTTTTCTAGTTGCGGCGAGCGGGGGCTCCTCTTCGTTGCAGTGCACGGGGTTCTCATTGCAGTGGCTTCTCTTGTTGTGGAGCACAGGCTCTAGGTGCGCGAGCTTCAGTAGTTGTGGTGCACGGGCTTCAGTAGTTGTGGCGCGTGGGCTTCAGTAGTAGTGGTGCATGGGCTCTAGAGTGAGCGCAGGCTCAGTAGTTGTGGTGCACAGACTTAGTTGCTCCACGGCATGTGGGATCTTCCCGGACCAGGGCTCGAACCTGTGTCCCCTGCATTGGCAGGCAGATTCTTAACCACTGTGCCACCAGGGAGGCCCCATTCATCTTTAAGTTGGGCAAACCTTAAGTATTTTGCAATTAAAAATATGTATAATCTAAGAAAACCCACCTATTATTTCAAATAATCATCTTCATAATTTTGATTTTATAGCCATTTAAAAAAATTGATATATAATTGACATATTAGCTTTAGGTGTACAACATAAAGATTCAATATTTGTATATACTGTGAAATGATCACCACAATATGTCTAGTTAACATACATCACCACACATAGTTACAAATATTTTTTTTCTTTGGATGAGAATTTTTAAGGTCTACTCTCTTAGCAACTTTCAGATATACAATACAGTCTGATTAACTATGGTCACCATGTTGTACATTACATCCCCATGACTTATTTATTTTATAACTGGAAGTTTGTACCTTTTGACCACCCGATTTAACTTTTTTTTTCCAGAATTTTTTATTGTGAGAATTTTCAAGGAATTATACACTCATATACCTACCAACTAGATTGTACAGTTAACATTTTTGCTATATTTGCTTTGTTCCGTATTATCCATCTATCCATCCCTCTCTTTATCTGTCAATCCCTCTTTTTTTGATGCATTTCAAAGGAAGCCACAGACATCGGGACCTCCTGCCTCTAATTACCTTAGCACGCCTATCCTTAACCAGCTTTGTTTGCATCTGCATTTTCTTGTCGTACAACAAGCACAAAAATCACGTGTTTTTTTTGGTTTTTTTGTTTTTATCACAATGCCTTTATTATAACAAAATTCACATGTTTTTTATTAACACCTATTGATGTCACTCAAATTTCATGCTCCGCAGGGCAGACTTTGGGCTAATGCTTTGGAGTTATGAAGACACCACCTATGTAATGAAATTCCAGGTTAATTAAAATTGTTGTCCTGTCTCATGTAGATTAATCACAGAATGGAAAGGGGGTTAATCACTATTTTACAGATGGGGAAAGTGAGGCCCAGAAAGGTGGGGACTCTTGTTCAAGGTCATAAAGCCCATTAGACCTATTTGGCATAGAGCTTTTCTACAGAATGACAATGTTCTGCCTTGTCCTTGAATGAGGCTATGTTTTTCCTCTTACTCTGGTCCTTGCACACCGCTGACTGCCTTGGTCTTTGGCTCACAAGGGTGTTTCAGCAGCAAAGTAAAACTCCTGGGCCAGGCTCCAAACTAGGCTCCCAAATGACTGCTTTGTAACTTCATTTCTTCCAGTTACTTGTCACATCTCATCCAGATTTCTTTTCCTTGGCAATGTCCACATTTTATTCTGTTCTTCTAGAATTCCAAATTAATCATCTCATTTTTGGTGAAAGGAGATGTTGAAATGAAGAAGTGTTCAAAGTATTCTACAGCAGGCCTGTGACCCTCTTCTGGGCATTTGTAACACCCAGCTCTTTCAGAGACTAAGATCTAGGGAGTGGGTGAGCCAAAGGGGGAATGGATCTCTATTTTATATTCTACCTTAAAGATGTTTGTGATTCTAAAAATCATGTTGGTAAAATAAATAAATAAATAAAAATAAAATAAAAATCATGTTGGTAATCCATAGGAGGGCAGAGATATTTCACCCTTAAATCACAGTCAAGGAAACTATCGTGGCATCATATGATTATTTTCGATACTTAAAAAACAGTATTCTTAAAGGAGTGTGTGTTTATTTATATATATTCCATTGAATTTCCAAAAGGTGAATTAAACGATTAGTTTTATATAACAATTTTTAAAATGAAGACTATAACACACAAATTTGGGAAAGACAAGGCTGTAATTTCTGGGTTTGCCTCCTTTTTTTTTTTTTTTTTTTTTTTTTGCTGTACGCGGGCCTCTCACTGTTGTGGCCTCTCCCGTTGTGGAGCACAGGCTCCAGACGCACAGGCTCATCGGCCATGGCTTACGGGCCCAGCCGCTCCGCGGCATGTGGGATCTTCCCGGACCGGGGCACGAACCCACGTCCCCTGCATCGGCAGGCAGACTCTCAACCACTGCGCCACCAGGGAAGCCCTGGGTTTGTCTCCTTTTTTCATGGGAGACCATACTGAGGTCAAGCAGAAACAAATTTTGTCTACCATGATTATAATACACGAAAGAGAACCCACTCCTTTCACACGACAAAAAAAAGACAAGAGCTTGGCTATGAAACGAGGCTCATTATGATTGCTGACATTTTAGGGAAATGCAATAATTTACATGTAAAGCGTGATGAAACAATTTTTATGGTTTTAAATGTATTTTGAAAGGCCTTGGAAGGCAGTCTCATTGTAGTATCTCAGAAGCAGCCGCATCTGGAGAAAGGTTTCTATGGCAACTCATGAAAGCTTGATGTTTTTTTTCTCCTTTTCAAGAGCATAAATCATCACATGGCCTGAGGCTTCAGCAAAGGTCTTCTTTATTTTAGAAGCTATTGCCATTTGTTTTTGTGTTGTATATTTTGACTGTCTAAGAGAAAACAGAGCAAAGGGCTTCCAAGAGGGCTTGGAGTCTTTTTCATATCTGGGGACAAGATGTGAATAACATAATTCTAGACTTTGCTTCTCAGTGATCAAAGTGATAGTACATACACATTGATATGTTTGGTTTATATCATGTGTTGTTTCAGTTTTCAGGAAAGTTGTGATCGGTGCGTTCTCAGGAAAGAGGAGTTAGCCTGGACTTGAGGAGGAACTGTTTGGCCAAAGCACCTCTTTTTTTTTTTCTTTCATAATTGAGATTTTATTGGTTGTTTTGAGGATCGGTACACAGACATTTCACTTTGTACACAATTCTCAACATACGTACCAAAAACCTAAAAAATCATGTAGTTGTGATTCTTTTCTGAATAGTTATTCCAGTGACTTTCCAGCTTAAAATTTGGGGGCAGATTTTCCATCACAGGATATCAAGTACCAATATCTTCAAATATTGATATGCTGTTACATCGTTAAGTCCCACTAATTCACAATTTAATATCACATACACTACATACTCAAATTGTCAATCGTTCACAGCACATTAACAGTTACTAGAAGAACTGGACTACCACGACCAAAGATGTTACAGAGTGCACAAAATTCTGCCCAGGAGAGCCAAGACCAAGGGGTCAGTGGTTTGCTTGAGGAAACAATTCTACCAAAAACAACGTGGGAAGAGAAGTAATTTAAAGTGTTTAAGACATTAAATGCACAACTGACTCCAAACTGCCATTTAGTGTGCTTTGTATTATAGGATAGAAAAGCTACCCTCCATCTGTGGAATGTTAAGCTGACACCCAAGACAATCAAAGCCTCCCATATTCAATATCCCACTATTTTCTGGTTGTACCAAAAAATAAACAACCAGCAAATGATTTCACCTCTTAAAAAGAAGCATTTACACTTAAAAAATGGGATGAGGTGGGATTCCTTCCTTTTTAAAAATGTTTCTAGAGCTACTAAAAAGCTTGCGTTTACAAAATAGTTGATAAAAATATTCCCCTGGATTGTACAAGAAGGGAAACAGGGACCACTGATAGGACCAGGTGTGTGATATTAATCAGACTTGGCCTCTTTCTCTCCTGCTTCATCAGAAGCTGGGCTCTCCTCATTTTTAGTTTTTCCATTTTCTGCAGGTCTTCTTTAGTTTCTTGGTTAGCCACTTCAGCCTGTTTTCCCTTGCTCCCCTTTTTCCCTTTTGTTTGCACTTTTTTGTCGGAAGATTTATCCTTTCCTGCCGCCTTTTTTGGCTTCGTTTCCACTTTTGCAGGAGTCGGTTTAGCTGACAACCTCGCCGATCTCCTCTTGGGCTCCTCCTTCGCCGCCCCCTCGGCGGAGCTGACCTTCCTCTTGGGCATCGTGGCGGCGGGGCGGGCGCGAGCCGGGTGCCTGCGGGCCGCGGCGCGCCGAGAGCCTTCGCGAAGCTAGGCTGCTTGGTCGCTGCTGCGACCCGCGGCGGGGGCGGTAGGAGAACCGGATGGAACCGGATTGGGAGCCCGCCCCCTCCTCCCCCCTTGTCCCCCAGCAGCGAGCTCCCTCTCCCTGTCGGCCGGGCCCCCCCCCCCCGCCCATTGGCTACGGGGCCCACTGCGCCGCGGCCCGGGCCCCGAATAGGTGAGGCGGGCCGTCACTCGACCACTGAGCCCCGCCCCCGCTCTGGGCGCCCCTACCCGCCCGCCGTCTGGCAGGGCCCCAGACCCAGGCGAGGGGGCGGGGCCCAAAGCACCTCTTAATGAGTAGTTCAATGGCGGTATCCTAGAGGGCACTGCGACGCTCTAAATGTCTTCAGATCTCCCTGTAAATGTCTTGGTCCCAGGGTTTTGGGCACTGACAGACTCCAGGTGGTTTTTATCAATATAGTCTTTCCAAGAAAGTTAATAAAGAAATATTCTATTTTTAAAACTCGGCATGCTTTGAGAATTTTTTTTAACAACATTGGCCCTTGTATGTTACAGGAAGTAATGTGACTAATGAAGAACACACAGTTCACAAAAACAGAGCCGGATTTTAGACCGAGCTCTGCCATCGCTAGTTGTGTAACGCTGAGCAAGCTCTTGAATCTCTCCCAGACTCCATTTTCTAATCTGAAAAATTGGAATAACAGTGAGAGCCTCAAAGGCTTATTGTTAAGAACTTAATGTGTGTGAATATTGGAAACTGTAGTGCTGTACAAATATAAGGTGGTTATTATAATTGGTTAGCTGGCTTTCTTTCCAGCTCTTTTTCTTTGAAGAAGTCAAGGGTATCCCTTTACCATTTCCGGTGTGACGAGAAGAAATCAGTTTCAACGTGTGAATATTTTAGCTTCCTATACTATATTAAATATATTATGTTTATATAGACACCATTTCAGCCATTTGTTTATTTCTTGACTAAGTAATTAAATGTCATCTTTGCTGCAGGGTATTAAATGAATACATTCAACAAACATGTAAGTGCCAACTGTGTACTGGCATCGAGGACACAGACTAGATAATTAAATTCTTATCATTCAGGAAATAAGTTTTCTGAGTTTCAAGGCCATGGCATAAGCTTCAGGCTGATGCCATGAAAGAGGGGTTGTAATTCCAGCCCACACTGCTAGCCAAGCACCGATGTGAGCTGCATTCACCCGAAGAAAGGATGCCTTTTTGAAATTCACCTGCCATGAGTGTGTGCCTTTGTTACGGAGTCCAAGCTCGCTCTGCTCACCGCTCAACTGGCCAATAAATCGGGAGACAAGGTGTTGAGGCAAAGGAATAGCGACTTTATTCAGAAAGCCAGCAAACCAAGAAGATGGCAGACTAGTGTCACAAAAGAACCATCTTATGGGGTCTGGATGCCAGTTTCTCTTATAGAACAAAGAGGGGGAGGAGGTGAGGAAGTAAGGTTAAAAGGCCATTTGCAAATATCACCTGGAATGGCCAGCCTCAGGGAGGGAATGTGTTAATTTCTTCTTTCTTGCAGCCATTCACAGGTGGACAGGGTCAGGATGTTTCCTTGAACAAAGGCACTTTGGTTTAACATTCACAGAGAGGGGCAGGGTTCCCTGAGGCAGGCCATTATGTATAGACAGTATCCTTTTAGTGAACAAAAGCAATGGGAAGCAAAGGTTAAAGTAAAAGAAACAGATCCAGCATGCAGTCAGATTTTGTTCTTCCCTGTAACACCTTCTTGTCATTTACACAAAGGTATGGAATGTGCTAGCAGTGACCCTGATGTTTATGTGGTTCGTGATGTTCTATGGAAGGCGTTCAGTGTTTCACCCTTTAGTAAAGGCTGCTGGCCATGTTTGTTATCTGGAGTCAGATTGTCTGGATTTGAATACTGGCTCTGCCATTGGCCAGCTGTGTGACCTTGGGTATATTACTTGGCCTCTCTGTGCTTCTCTTTTTACATCTGCCCACTTCATAGAGTTGTTAGGAGGATAAATTCTTATATGTAAAACATTGGGAATAAAATGTTCCGGTTTTCAGTGATATCTTTACCTGCCTCTACTCTGTGTTGAAGAGTTCAACAATCAACGTCTGAATTCTACCTACAAATGCCGCTCTCCTTTAATGAATTTAATCTCACATTGGTGATATTTTTCTTTTTACCCCAGACCCTTTTGTTTGTGTGTGCATGTTTGTGTTAAATAACTGAAAAGGCATTCTCTGTAGAGACATCAAAGAATTCCAATTCTTTGATCAGAAGGTCACTTGGTTGTTTCTAGAATTTTCTCATAAAACCATTTGCTTTGTCAGAAGTGACAGAGGTGATGAGGGCTGTTTGCATACTTTTGGCTTTTATCCTTTCTGAGGGAGTGCTTATGTGGTTTACCAGTGTTATAAGGGTAGAGATGCTTTGAGGTACAGTGAATTTTTTTTCTCAGTTTCGGTTAACACGGTACTTTTTTTGGGTAACTTTAAACTGAGAAAAAGTCTTTATGTAATATTGAAGTACTGATGTTTCATAATGTTTTCAAAACAATTAACTTTGCATTTGAAAATGCTGACAAATTCTGTTAAAGATCAGGTTTTGATAGGAAGGACATGAGACATATCGACAAAGCAAGAAGAGGCCCCTTTGTTACCTGCACTGTGTACTTTTCAGTCTCCTACAGTATGTTACTCTTCGGCCCTTTTCCGTGGCACAAAACTGGAAGCACAGAATGTTAATAAAGCTGCAAACCACTGATGTTTAGGTATTTTAAATAACTTGAGTGTCTAATCCAAATTGAAGTATCCAAATAATTTAATTGAAATAGTCATCACTTTGATGAAACATTTTCCAAGTGAATTACCTGGGAAGGGAGATGAAATATTTTGATCATTTCATGGCATTAGGCTTCAGTCTACCATTAGTAAGGTGCGCCATGCTTTGCTTATCCATCCGAAGGAGACTCCCTGAGCCAAAATACTACGGATCCTGCACCATTTAGAGGTAACAAATGAGATGATCTTATCAAGGGCCTGTCAGGGACACATAGGGGCTGCCTCTGAAGTTGCCAAATGATCATTGTGAAATGATCCTGCATGTTAAACTCAAGTTTAATTAGCTTTTTAAAAGTAGGAAGTCATTATATGCTTGTTTCTAAATTAGTTGCAAAAATTAAATATCTGTTTAAGAGAAAAACTGATATTTTAAGATTCTTCTATTTAGATGGAGAGCAGAATATTTTAAAACACTTTGCATCAATCAGTGTATAGATTACTGCATTTAAAATTTTTCCTTTTTGGTCCGTGGGTGGTGGCTAAGAGTTCAGGTTTGGGGCTGAACCCTGACCCTGCCATTTACTAATTGTATAAGCTACGGCAAGTCAGTGAATGTCTCCAAACCTCCATTTTTTCTTTTTAAAATGAGGATAATAATACCTCTCAGCACTGTGGTGAAAATCCGATGAGCATTATGTATGAAATGCTGTTTCTTCACACAGCAAAGCAATCCTCAATGCTTTATGATGGTGGCTGCTATTACTGTGGGGTTTTTTTTTTTTAGCTGTTATTGCATTGTGTCAGGAAATGATTGCCTGTTTCAACTGTGCCAATTACACTGTCTAGTGTTCTTAGGGCAAATGTAATTCTGCTACTTTATGATTTTTTTTTTCACAATAGTATTGCATTTTAAAATTCCCAGACTTCCCAGAGAATGTACCATCTCTCATATTTTTGTTCTATGGCAAAATGTGTTAAAAGTTCCAAAGGGGGCTTCCCTGGTGGCGCAGTGGTTAAGAATCCCCCTGCCAATGCAGGGGACAGGGGTTCGAGCCCTGGTCTGGGAAGATCCCACGGAGCAACTAAGCCCGTACGCCACAACTACTGAGCCTGCGCTCTGGAGCCCGCAAGCCACAACTGCTGAGCCCACGTGCCATAACTACTGAAGCCTGCACGCCTGCAGAGCCCGTGCTCTGCAACAAGAGAAGCCACTGCAATGAGAAGCCTGCGCACCGCAACGAAGAGTGGCCCCCGCTCGCCACAACTAGAGAAAGCCCTCGCCCAGCAACAAAGACCCAACTCAGCCAAAAATAAACAAATAGATAAATTTATTTAAAAAAAGAGTTCCAAATGACTGACATAAACATGAACTCTTGGGAAACAACCCTGTTGTAAGCTGGGGCACTTCTGGATACTTCGTTGTTTGCTTATTCTTTGATTAATCAAACCATTAGTCCTTTTGCCAGTCATCACTAAGGAATCCCTTGAGATCTTAACAATCTTATTTTATTTATAAAAAAAGTTTTATTGAAGTATAGTTGATTTAGAATGTTTTGTTGATTTGCAATGTTATGTTAATTTCTGCTGTCCAGCAAAGTGATTCCGTTATACATATATATACATTCTTTTTTTAATATTCTTTTCCATTATGGTTTATCATAGGATATTGAATATAGTTCTCTGTGCTATACAGTAGGACCTTGTTGTTTATACATCTTAACAATCTTAATCAGCTCCGGGCCAGACTCCAAC
Organism: Grampus griseus; assembly: GCF_964374135.1. Taxonomy (NCBI): domain Eukaryota; kingdom Metazoa; phylum Chordata; class Mammalia; order Artiodactyla; family Delphinidae; genus Grampus; species Grampus griseus. The sequence goes on along the minus strand of NC_138999.1, from coordinate 38,386,720 downwards.
TCCTCAGTTTCTTCTTCAGTTTCCTAAAATTCCCTCCTCCTAAACTTGCAGGGACTTTCTTAAGCCATTGGTATTTGCGTCAATTATTTTTCAAATCAGTTTTTGTCAGTTGATATCCAACAAGCATGAGTGAGACAAGTTGTGAGGTATTTCTAACAACATATTCTCGTATTGCCCTATTTAAAGATATTTTTGTAATTTCTATTTATGCCTTTTTAAGGCACATGAGCATAAAGAACTCTATTCAATGATTTGATAAGACCCTGGCTTGTTTTAGTAAATGTTTCTGTTTAGCATCAGATACTATTGGGTAACTGCGCTTACCCAGTAGTACCTTTTGTGGAATATAAAATGCTAGCGTAGGGGCTTCCCTGGTGGCACAGTGGTTGAGAGTCTGCCTGCCGATGCAGGGGATACGCGTTCGTGCCCCGATCCGGGAAGATCCCACATGCCGCAAAGCGGCTGGGCCTGCACGTCTGGAGCCTGTGCTCCGCAACGGGAGAGGCCACAACAGTGAGAGGCCCACGTACAGCAAAAAAAAAAAAAAAAAAAAAATGCTAGTGTATATGAGTGATGTTGTGTTTCGTTCTGAGCCCTTTTGTTTAAGCCTCAACATGCTCAGCAAGTGTATCTGAATTCCACGATAGCAGCTGTTACTATGGCTGCATGTTATTTCATATTTCATTGGTTGAACTGATGCTTGATAAGAGAAACAGCATTGAATCATCTGCAATTTTGACTCTAAATAGAAAGGTTTTCTCTCTCTCTTTGTTTTTTCCTTATAAAGGTAAAATTAGGAAACTGGAGTTAAAAATCCAAGCCCTGTATTTCTAAATTAGGGTTCTGCAGTGCTTGTGCACATTGCTCATGGGGCTGTGGACTTTGGCACCATCACCCCACCACCAACTGGAAGTCCCGGTCTTGCACCCAAGGACAGGGATCGGAAGATGGATTAACTCAAATAATGGAATTTCACATTAGCCTCTTTATTTTTTTTTAATTTATTTATTTTTGGCTGCGTTGGGTCTTCGTTGCTGCGCACAGGCTTTCTCTAGTTGTGACGAGAGGGGGCTGCTCTTCGTTTCAGTGCGCGAGCTTCTCATGGCGGTGGCTTCTCTTGTTGTGGAGTATGGGCTCTAGAGCGCAGGCTCAGTAGTTTGGGCACGCGGGCTCAGTAGTTGTGGCTCACGGGCTCTAGAGTGCAGGCTCAGTAGTTGTGGCGCATGGGCTTAGTTGCTCCGCGGCATGTGGGATCTTCCCGGACCAGGGCTCGAACCCATGCCCCCTGCATTGGCAGGTGGATTCTCAACCACTGTGCCACCAGGGAAGCCCCACATCAGACTGTTTAAAAAAAAAAAAAAAGGTTTCTTCTTTTAGGGCAGCTCAGAGAGGGGGAATGAAGCCTCGGCTTTTCATTGTGGCTTTTACGGTAGGCTCATATCTTATGTTCCATGGATTCTTATCAAACCACAAGATACAAGTGTGTGTGCTTTTTTTAGAATATTCTACTTATGTAATATGTATGTATTTATGTATTTATTTTGGCTGCTCTGGGTCTTAGTTGTGACACGTAGTATCGTTGCTGTGGCATGCGGACTTCTTAGTTGTGGCGTGGATGCGGTATCTAGTTCCCCAATCAGGGATGGAACCTGGGCCCCCTGCATTGGGAGCGCAGAGTCTTACCCACTGGACGACCAGGGAGGTCCCTACAAATGTGTTTTAAAAACACGTTGGTCCAAACAAAGTGAAAAATATCTTTTGAAATGTAATCTCTCCCTGAAACAAAAATTGAGAGATGCGGTCTATGAAAAGGATGGCTCTGAGGCCCCGTGAAAAGCAATACTCGTAGTGGTTATAGAAACGGACACTGGAACGAAACTGTCCGGCTCTGCTGCTGGCTCGTTATGTGACTTTGGACACCTCTTTGTGCTTCAGTTTCCCCAGCCATAAAATAGGAATATCAATAGTACCTTTTTTATTGGATTGCTGTGAGAATTCACTGAATTCTCACAGCATTAAAAATATACATTAAAACACTTAGACTAGCATCTCAAATGTTGTGAGCACTATATGAATATTAGCTATTTTTGTGGGAATCATTTTTTTTCACACTAGTGTGATCTAAAAGTCCCAGAACTATTATTTTTAAAAGACGGGATAGAAACTGTTTCACTTATCTGTAAGGCACAGCATCTTGTCATTTCCTTGATTTTGTTTGGTCTCATAAAGCAAACGAGTAAGGTATTTGGAACTAAGCAAATTCAGTTTATTGTGGTAAGAGCACCAGAGTTCTCTTGTCTGAGAAAACTCTGTAAGTTAAAGATGCAGAATTTTAAGATCTGTGAGGTCAAAAACTACATTCAGGATGTACTTATACCAAAAACTACATATTCGAACTCTACGCTAAGCTTTATACTTTATCAAAACTCACTGAACCCATTGGGTAAGGTTTATTGTATGTAAATGTACCTCAATAAAACTTTTTTCTTTTTTAACTTGATCTCATGGTGGTGGAAATGTAGTAGGCATACAATAAGTATTTTTGACGACATTAATAATTAAATGAATGAATGAATGGAGTCATTTCATTCTTCAGTGATGGATCATATGGGGAATTAGGACAATTAAGTGGGTTGAATCTTATGTCCTTGGTTTTGAAACTTTACATCAACTTCTAAAAGTTCGGTTTTAATAGTAAAGCTTAGGTCCTTTCACATGTTTTGAAGGCAGACTCTACCCCCCACTCCCCAATTTACCGGATTTTCAGATTTGCCTTGAGAATGAAGTCAGTGGCTCCGTTTCGTCCTGTGTCTGCTGGGGCTTATACATTTCTCTTTTGTGTGGCTTTGTGTTTTCTTTCATGTTGTCAGACACATAATCATGTAATTTAGTCTTTAAAGATAGACATTTTGATATAGTGACCAAAGAAGTTTTTTTGTTTTTGTTTTGTTTTGTTTTTTTGCGGTTCACGGGCCTCTCCCGTTGCGGAGCACAGGCTCCGGACGCGCAGGCTCAGCGGCCGTGGCTCACGGGCCCAGCCGCTCCGCGGCATGTGGGATCTTCCCGGACCAGGGCACGAACCTGTGTCCCCTGCATCGGCAGGCGGACTCTCAACCACTGCGCCACCAGGGAAGCCCCAAAGAAGTTTTTAAGATTTGAGACCTTTACCAAAAATGAAATCCCTTTTATTCTTTCTAGAAATAGCAGTTGGTTTCCCAGACTTGGACTCTGGATCTCTATTGAGAAACCCTAGCCACCTGTAAGTTGAATAACTTGAGCGTGATGATAAGCCATGTGTATGAGCTAACATGGACTTTTCTCATTGGCTGTTAACATGAGGAGCTGATCTGGAGTCCCTGTAAAGTGTTTGATTCTGATTTTTTCTTGTATTTTCTCCTAGGTATGACAGCAGCCAAACTCCTGCATGACTCTGGCCTGAATGTGATTGTTCTGGAAGCCCGGGACCGTGTGGGAGGCAGGACTTACACCATCAGGGTAAGACAATAATGATGGGCTGGAGAAACGTGACACTGAAGCTGAGTTTCTTGTTTCTTTCTGAAGGTCTTGAACTTCATTTGACTCTCTTTAAGAGAGTGAAAATTACTCTCCACAGCCTCTCAATTTGCTTCCTTTTCAACCCTTTTCTTCTGTCCCTTTTCTCACCTCATGATACTTGGCACTTGCCCAATAAATGATTGCACCAATAATTAGGTGTTTGAAATACATTAGTGAATAAAACAAAGACCACTGCCCTTGTGAAATGTCTGTTCCCTTTTTTTTTAGTCAGAGAACTATATAGTCAACAAACAAACAAAAACAGAAGAGGAGGACCTGATCTGGTGTCCCTGACTATTAGGAATCCAGTTATGTTTGGACATGTTCAAACATAGGAAGTTTTTCTAGTCACTCTTCTTCAAAGGTTGGTCCTTAGTTGTTTCAAGTGAAGCTAATTCATAACCATATAGAAAACTTCCTACTGAACATAAGAGCAGTTTCAAAGGTTTGAATTAGGACCAAATATTCCCTAATGCTATCTTTCAAATGTCTGGATGAGCAAACCACAAAGGAAGTGGTCATTTCCTGGATGGACTTAGAGTTTATCATACTAAGTGAAGAAAGTCACACAAAGAAAGACAAATATCATATGATATCACTTATATGTAGAATCTTAAAACAATGATACAAATGAACTTACAGAACAGAAATAGACTCACAAACATAGAAGACAAATTTATGGTTACCAAAGGAGATAGAGGGGGGAGGGATAAATTAGGAGTTTGGGATTAACAGATACACACTACCATATATAACATAGATAACCAACAAGGACCTACTGTATAGCACAGGGAACTATATTAAACATTTTGTAATAACCTATAATGGAAAAGAATCTGGAAAAGAATATATATATATGTATATATACACATATATACATATATATATACATATATATATATAACTGAATCACTTTGCTACACACCTGAAACATTGTAAATCAACTATACTTCAATGAAAAAAAAAAGGAAAAGAAGTGGTCATTTCCTTTCTCGCTTTTCCTCTAGCATTAGGTGCCTCAAAATTAGCCTGAAATGCTAAGTAAAGAGAAATTCATCCATAATTCACAGCTTACAAGTCTAAGCCACTAAAACCCAAAGCACGTTGTGGTATGTATTGAGAATGATGGGGTTCAGAAGTCTCTTGCCTATTTCAAGGTCAATCAGTTTTGCTTTACATTAAGGAATGATTCTATAACTGTTAAGTTGCATGACTGAAGTAGAGTTGCTAACAGAATCCAGTTTTCTATGGATACACCTCAACGTGTGTCTAGAACCTATGAAATGCCAATTTGCTTATTTCAGGGCTGTCTTTTTTTTTATCTTACGAATAACATTTTTACATATATTTATTTTTATTTTTTTTCCATGGGAAAACAGAACCAAAAAGTTAAATATGTGGACCTTGGAGGATCTTATGTTGGCCCAACTCAGAATCGCATCTTAAGATTATCCAAGGAGCTAGGATTGGAGACCTACAAAGTGAATGAAGTAGAGCGTCTGATTTACCATGTAAAGGTAAGCCTGGACCAGCCTTTGAAGGATTTGAAGATTTCTCTATGGGTGTTTTCCATATATGAATTCCAGATCCTCCCCTCAGACAATCTCCTTCATCCTTGAATGATGTATATGTATTTTATAAGTATATTTCAACCATTCTGAGAATTTTTTTTTTTTTTACTGTTATCAAAGGAGAATTCTAAACCTATTTGGGAAGGTTATTGATGAAGTGGTATTGCTCATTTGGTGAAAAGTTTAACAAAACCAATAGAGAAAAAAACATTTGTGATTGATTTATTAAATACCTCTATTAAAATAACGGGCTCTTTCATGTGATACAAAAACCTGTGTATAGTTTTACTAATGCTGCCCTAGACTTCACATTATAGAGTATTTGCAACATGTCTAATGTAATATTTTGAAATTTGGTCATCATGTCCTGTATATAGGCTAAACTCACTCTCTTAGAGATTTACATAAAAGTAAGTCAAGTCTCAAATTCCATCTTTCATGGGGAAGCTCCATTGATCTCTCCCAAATTCCTGTGAGTTTACTGGGTTTCAATTCCCATGATCATTTGTAGCTCATGGTTCTTGCTTCCATGATACTTATGCTCATTCACATTCATGGCCAGTGACTCTCTTCTTTCCTTTGTTCTATGTCAACCTGGGTTCAAATTCATCTCTTTCTCTTGATTTTCTTCGGACCACCCCAAGCATTTGTGTACAGCAAAATTGACTGAAGTTTTGAACAGTGTGGGTAAGGGGTTCAATTGCAAAAACATAGACAACTTAGAATTGAATACTGGACGTTCTAATTCTAATAAGCTCTTCAAACAGTGTGCCCCTGGGGATTTCTCACTGGCCACATTTCTCTGTGGATTCCAGTCTCCCACCATGTTTCTGCCTTTAGACTCTTCTGGCATCTCCCTGATCCTTGTTTTCCCAGCATCATTTTCTTGGTCCACAATGTCACTGATGTTCTCTGACAGGCAAAGACTCACCTACCCTGGACCCCACTCTGAAGTCCCACGGAAGGACTGGCAGAGGTTTTGAATTTCAGTCTTTCCTCTCTCTCCCTCACTTGCTTCCGTAAGTGGAAGCGAGCAGTATAGAGCCAAGTTCCTCACCAGAAGAAATCATCCCCTTAGGAGACAGAAGAACTCGCAACAGTCAGTTTTGATATACATAACAGTGTTGACACCTGGATATTATTTGTGGGTGATAATATCAAGAAGGACAAATAATAGACTGTACATTGTCAGTCGTTTAATAAAACAGGAAATAAACATCTATCTGATTTGGTATAATGCGGGTAACATTTATACATAAATGTTGATGTTCAGATTTTGTTTTATGAGCCTTTTCACCTTGCTTCCCTATTTGTCTAGTGGAAAAAGAGACACATGAATTAGAAATGAAAAAGTAGCATGGCGATAGAGTGATTTGTTGAACATCCATCAGCAGCACTTAGTAAGCATTCTTCATTGCGTTCCTTGCTTTTATATGTAGCTCATCTTGACTGATTTCTTCTGTCTTTCTTGTCCTAACCTTTAAGACTTGCAGAGACTGAATTCCCAGAACACTACGATCTCTTTTAGGTTTCTCCCGACAAAGGAGATGACTAGAAATTATATTCACTTTTCTGTGTGTGTGTGGGCAGGGTTTCTTGGCAGTCAGGAGCTAAGTTCAGGACGCTTTGCTTATCTGGAAATCTTATGGCCGACATTATGTTCCTTGTTTGAAAGAGATGGCTCAGAATTATCAACTGTGGAAACGATGTAATACTTGAATTTTTCAGAGTGATGACCGAATAATGCTGCTTTCTTAAGCTATTTCGTATAACCCACGTGCAGCTAAGAAAATATAATTAAGCAGTATCTCTGACTTGATACAGAATAAATATGTATGCCGACATTGCTTTGTATGAAATTCAAAATAAATGTTATTGCTTTTGAATTATTACAAAAGGAAAGCATGTTTACTGTAAAAATATAATAAGAAAATGTGGTAGAGAAAAACAATTAAAAAACCCCTCCAATAATCCTATCTAGAGGAAATCACTCTAAAATATTCTTTTGGTACCTAGATTTTCATGTTCCTATATTGCTATTTTCTGACTTCTGCTGTACGTGTTTGATATACTTACTTACTCTCTAATTAATTCTCATCCTGACACGATTGAAACACTAATGAATTTATGAAACAAAGGTTTTTTTCAGTCTTGATAAGGGTGCTAATTTGACCTCCTTGTGGCTGTATCCAGTGAAGTGCTACACGATAATAAATAATAATAAAGACCTTAGAGCTAAGAAGTCCTCCCCAAACTAAATATTTGTTCTCCACCATCATCACCTCCATGTCTTTGCTCATTTGTCATTTTTATTATTTTGAACCTGTAAAAAGCATCTCAGATGACTCCATCCATTTCTGGGATTATTGAGCAGAACTGATAGCTGATCTGCTACTACATGCCGAAGAACGTAGTTCAAAAAGTTGTCTTCTCTGTCATGGTAGGCAGTACTTTGGCCATTACTCTCTATTACCTATTTCAATAACTACTGTTCCCAAGTGCAAATACTGTTCCCAAGTGGTTCATGCAAATATCTAGTATATTTCTGCCTTGTTTCTTCAGCGGACCTGCATGTATTTCTCAACCCAAAGCCTGAGCATATCAAGAGTATCAAGTGTGTTACTTCTCATATTGTCAGATCCTGCAATTCAAATCAGCCTGCTCAAAGATTCTGTTTTTTTCAGTTTCTTACATGGTCGTTAAAAGAAGACAGTGTTTTACGTGCAACCTTAATAACATTAAGCTAGGGAATTTGGATATGATGGTTGGAATTGAAACTGGTGAAATGGAGCTACTCACAAAAGGGGGCAGGGCGGTGCTAGAGCAGCCCATGATAGGATAGCTATCCAAAGGAAGGGTGTGTTTCCCAAGAAAGGAGGACTCCCAGTGTCACCAGTTCTCTGATAGTTCTGGAAGAAATGGTCTGTTGACAGATGGGATGTGCTCATGCTGGGCCCATAACAAGCATGCATCAACCCCTGGTGTGCTGTGATGTGCAGGGCGTTTTGCTGTCTGCCTCTGATCTGCCAGAAATGTTTCTATCTACTGAGTGGCATTCATTTTTAGTACTACAGTGGATCTGTCTTATGTTGCTAAAATGTGGTTTTCCAAAACCTTGTTTGTGATTCAAAGATGTGATACTGAGCTATATTGGGATTTAATTATCAGTGGGAAAAGTGATCGCTTCAACTCAAATCTATATAAGTTAGAAGGTGTTTTCTGCACTTCTCAAATCAGTGATGCAGTCCTTCGTGCTTAACAATTATCGTGAAACATCTACGGAAGTTTTTAATCTGTTTCACAAATCATCATGCTAATTTCTGCTAGGATAGTTTAGAAGGCAGCTGTTTACATGCCTTGAAAGTGACTTGTGAAAAATGTTCCGTTTTAGGGACTATCTCATAATTAAAAAGAAAAAATATAAACCTCTTAAGGGATCTTGCTATATTTTAATTTGTGCCTCCTCCTCCTTCATCATGTGTGTGTGTGAGAGAGAGAGAGAGAGTGTGTGTGTGTGTGTTTGCATATTCACATGTGTGGTCGTTTTGTTGTTGCTTGTTTTTTGTTCTTTTGGGTTCTTACTTGGAAGGAGTTGGAGAAAATTCTGAAGTTTGGTACAATTTAGGCTATTGGCAGATAGAGTTCCTCTGTCTCAGAAGCTTTTATAAGTCTGAAATTTGGAACTAGTGTCTAGTTAAAGTATGCATGAAACTGCTTTAGGCCCAAAAGCTTAACTGTTAGGAGTTTGGTGAATGTAAAGATGTAGCGTGACTTAAATTTAAGAGCCCAACTTCACATTGATCATCATTTCCAAATTTCAGCTGTGGGGAGAAAATGAGAAAAAAAGAAAAATGCTCTGGTCTTACTTCCCAATGAGCAGAAGCCAAGCTCACTGTCAAAGTCCCTTTTGTGTTGTATGTGGTCAACCTCAGGGCTTGAAGAGGCCTATGAATGAGGAGCCATCTCTCAAATATATTGCCTACTACTTGTTGCTACAACTGCTATTGCGCAAACAACCTCATGGAACAGGCGCCATATGGCAGAGCCCCTCAGTTTGGTGAGAACTCTGAAAGCCAGTGGAAAATACAGAAAAAAAAAAAAGCACATAAAAGCATACAGTGGGGCTTCCCTGGTGGCGCAGTGGTTGAGAGTCCGCCTGCCAAAGCATGGGACGCGGGTTCGTGCCCCGGTCCGGGAAGATCCCACATGCCGCAGGGTGGCTGGGCCCGTGAGCCATGGCCGCTGAGCCTGCGCGTCCGGAGCCTGTGCTCCGCAATGGGAGAGGCCCCAACAGTGAGAGGCCCGCGTACCGTACCGCAAAAAAAAAAAAACCAAATCACTAACAACTCCAACAGTTTCTCTTAGAGCTTCAAGGTTGGTAAGTACTTGGTCTGCCTTTCCCAATCATCCAGGCGACAGTTTTGCAGTGCTTTACCACTTTCTCTACCTTTCAATCCTGTGCCATTTCTTTTCTGGGCACCTGCATCCTGCCCACTAAGCTAATGGCACACAATTTAAAATTCTGTCCTAGCATCACTCCACTTCAAGGTATCATCAAATGATGATTCCAAATAAAGAACTCAGGGATAATGGATCAACTTGGATGAAATTGGCACTAAACATTAAATACGTTTAAATAAAGATTTAAACAAAGAATTGGAAGAATTATGACTCTAGTAAAGAATGTACTACAGACCTTTTTTTAAAAAAGCCTTTATGTGGTAAAAAATATATATAATCTATAAAATCAGAATGTGGAGAAGGTGAGAAGGGAAGAGGTATAAGAAAGGTGAGGGCTACTGAAATCTTCCTTCATAGCACGAAATCAGTATATACCAAAATGATACTTGTAGCTAATAAAAAAACAAAGGCTCAGATCTCTTAATGATTTTTATGATCTTTTGACTTTATGCTACAGGGCTCTTTCTCTTGGGTTATGCAACATTTATTTGAAGTTTAGCTCTTCCTTCAGTTCCTTCAGTTTATGTTTCTTCCATTAAATTTAAGTACATTTATGTCAATGAAAGCAACAAATATGATTTGATTCTCAGATACTCGTATTTCTTTCTTTGCCCTTTCTTTCCTCCTTCCTTTCTTCCCTTTTTGTTTCCTTCCTGTTTCTCTCAGTCATCCATTCATTCGCTTGTCCATCCATATCAACCATCCATCTATCCATGCAGCCATCCAGCCATCTTTCTATATTGTAGATGCTTACACAGAAGTCTGGGATGTAATGTTATAGCTTTTTTTTTTTTTTTTTTTTTTTTGCGGTACGCGGGCCTCTCACTGTTGTGGCCTCTCCCGTTGCGGAGCACAGCCTCCGGACGCGCAGGCCCAGCGGCCATGGCTCACGGGCCCAGCTGCTCCGCAGCACGTGGGATCCTCCTGGACCGGGGCACGAACCCGTGTCCCCTGCATCAGCAGGCAGACTCTCAACCACTGCGCCACCAGGGAAGCCCTATTTTTTTTAACCTGAATGGTACGATTTGAGGTAATTTGTTGCCTTCTTCATTGTATTTTTGAGTACTGCTTGAACTTTTTATGAAGAGCTCTTCTCATTTTTATTTTAAAAAATGCAATTAGAAAAATGTCTCTACGTTTTTTCATATTCTTTTCCATTATAGTTTATAACAAGATATTGAATATAGTTTCCTGTGCTATACAGTAGGACCTTGTTGATTATCTATTTTGTATATATTAATGTGTATCTGCTAATCCCAAACTCCTAATTTATCCCTCTCCACTCCTTTCCCCTTAGGTAACGATAAGTTTGTTTTCTACGCACAGACTCTACTTTTGATAGTTTATGGTCTATGAGAAGAGGTTAGGCCCAGTGTTTCCAGCAGATATCTGTGATTCTCACCTGCCTAGGCAGCAGTCTCCTGGGTGACATATCTATTGACAATAACCAAACTGCTTCCAGCCAGGCTTAGTGACTGAGCTTTGACCCTTTGAGTGTAGACAGTCTAGATCCCAAAGCAGCTGTTTGAATGCAAACCCTCAAAGACTCTTATCCTGGTATTACTGGGCCACAGAATTTTCGCAGTGTCTGCTACAGACACACACACACGCACACACACACTTCATCATTGACTTTTTTTGTGACCGTGGCCATGTTATTTATGCTTTTTACCTTGATTTCTCCATTTGCAAAAGATGGACATTTGTACCTGTCCTGCTGAGTGCTTTAAGATTTTAAAGAGAAAGAGAACAGAGACACTAACATTATTTTCACCAAGAAGCCTACTGTGACACACTGAAGATACTAAGGATGTTTTGATAGAGCTTGTTTCCTTTCCTTTCGAAAACAAACTTTTCTAATAGGCTCTGAGGAGCCTTACTACCAAGTAAAAATTTAAATGGTGAGACACCAGATAGGATAAAGCTTTACAAATTCTTTTCAAAAGAGAACCAGGCCAGTAAACTCATCCTGAAAATATTTTCGTGGGCTCCTTACACTCTGAAATATAACTTCTCTCACTTTAAAATCCAGTCTTCTCTTCTTTATTTATTTCCCATATTACTAATAGGCTAGGACGTCAGCGTTTGGATGCATCGAGACTCACATGCCCAGATGGAGTAAACAGCTAATAAAAAAGAGAAATTAAAATCCCCTTTTTCAGTTGTGTTACCTTCTAAGTTTCCTTCCGCTCCATTCTTCAGATCCTGGCATGTGGGACCATGGTTATTATTTGGCCCAATTGAGACCCTTTCCTTTGGGTTACTAAGGGGCTTTCCTTTGGGTTACTAAGTGCTGATGGTGTAGAGCTGTCAGGAGACAGTGGGCATGTCAGAGTTTACTAATGCCTAAATAACCTAAGTTCACAGAGTCAAAATACATTCATTTTCCCCCTTTTGACAAATATGTGAAATCTGGACTACTCATTAAAATAGCTTAAAGCAGCACTCTCCGGTAGAAGTATAAGATGTGCCACGTATGCCATTTAAAGTTTTCTAGTAACCATATTGAAAAGTAAAAAGAAAGAGGTGAAATTAATTTTAAGAATATATTTTATTTAATCCAGGATATCCAAAATATTATTATCTGAACTTGTAGTCAATATAAAACATTATTTAATAAGATATTTTACATTCTTGTTTTGTATTAAGCTTTTGAAATTTGTTATGTATTTTATACTCATAGTACATCTTAATTTGGACTCGCCCCATACTAAGCACTTTATAGCCACATATGGCTAGTGGCTACTGTATGGGACAGCAGAGGCGTAGAAAGTTAGCAAATGCTATGGATTTTTGCAAATGTTTCTAATCCATCTTCAGTTTTTTAACAACCTGTCTAAAACATATGTCTAGATCTTATAACATAAACCCTACATTATGGCATAGATTAATTTTACTTATTCTAGCAACTCCAAATATATGGCATCACAAAGAACTTGGAAGTAAACAAAGAGTGAAATTCCTTATGTGCCTGTTGCTTCTTAAGGGCAAACCAGCTTAGAATCCCTTTTTAAAAACTCTCCTAGGGGGCTTCCCTGGTGGCGCAATGGTTGAGAGTCCGCCTGCCGATGCAGGGGACACAGGTTTGTGCCCCGGTCCGGGAAGATCCCACATGCCACGGAGCGGCTAGGCCCGTGAGCCATGGCCTCTGAGCCTGCGCATCCGGAGCCTGTGCTCCGCAATGGGAGAGGCCACAACAGTGAGAGGCCGCGTACTGCAAAAAAAAAAAAAAAAAAAAAAAAAAAACAACTCTCCTAGGTGCCCAGGAAAATGCCATGTCCCTGAGATTTTCATGCATAAGGCAGCGAGCAAGTTGGAATTAAACGAGGTCGAGGTGGTCAGAGATACTGCCAGAGAGTGCTTTGGACACTTCTCAAAACCTTGAAGGACATTGCTAAATAAATGTAACGGACTAACTTCGTGGAGAGCATAAATACTTTTTGTATGATGGCATTACCTTAATTTTATTTTAATAAAGTTTTTAAATTGTCCCTGATTATGACTGACACTGGAGAAACCACAGAACTGGCCCAAAGTGTTATAAAAGATTATTGGCTTAAAATATAGTTAAGGAAGATTCCCACAAGTAATGAGTTGTAGAGAAGATAAGGCTATAGTTCAGTGGAAGATGTTTATTTATTCATTTCATCTTTTAGCGCACATGCTCCGTGCAGCAAAAGGACTGCAAAGTGACCTGGAGCCTTTTACTTCTGACATTTACTGTTTCCTCTTTTTTAAATTGGCAAATGTTAAGGGCAGCTGCTACAGACAGCATCTAGTCATGTGCAAACCAAGAAAAAAAAAATCACAATTCATAATCACCTATAGTTCAGGCTCTCACAGTGAACCAAACACACATGTGCATTGTGGTTCCTGGAAACTCAGTTCAAAATTGAATTTAATAGCAACAACAATAGCCAACACCGTTTGAGATTGAAATATGTGCAAAGCACCCGTGTAAGCATCTGATATGCATTATCTCAATCCTCAGAAAAGCTTGATGACCGTTATTACCTCTTATTTACAAATGAGGGCACTGAAACACAAGGTATTTGGGTGATTTGCTCAAGATCCCTCAGTTGGTAAGTGATGGAGTGAGGACTCCAACTCTGATCCACCTCACTCCAGAGTTTGTGTACTTGGTTCCTCAGCTGAGCTGCTGACTGACACAGAAATGGTACCTAAGAGTGGGGGGAAGTCTCAAGAAAAACAAGGAAAAGGGTAAGGGTGCTGAGAATTGAACTGTGGACTCAACCCTCTTCTTTCTGCTCAGGTTCTTGCCCCCTAATACTACCTTGCTTCTGTCTTATGCCTCATTGCTAATTTTTTTTATCCCCATTTGACCTCCTGAGACCCACCTGATCTCCTAGTGGCATTAGGAGCCCACGGAGGCCACCGACATGAACTTTCCCATTTGGTTAAATAAAGGGCTATTGAGAGATATTGAACTATCTCATTTCATTTTTAATCCAGGAATTTTTAAAAGTATTAAAGCTGCTCATTCTGGTAAGACTGCTGGAACTCTGTTATATCAGATAAATGTGAGAGTAGACAGCCATACACGTATCTCACATTCATTTCATTTTCCCACTGCAAACTGTAAACATAATATAGTTAGAAGAAGCATTGCTTTAAGTACAACTTCATGCTTAGGCAGAAAAGAGAAGATAAAACAATATATTTAAGGGTGAGCTATGTAGAGTAGATGTTTTGGCAGTTGAAGGGGGTCATTATGATACCTAATGACATTGATCCTTTGGACTAGAAAGGATGAGAGTCTATCTAAAAACAACATGTTATTTTGAGCTGCTACCTCTCTTTCTAAGGCCAGTGTAGTTGTGCTGCTGCTATTTTAGGGACCTCATATTTCTCCATTGTTACTTCTAGGCATTTCTCCCAGATCATTCCTTTTTTTTTGTGTGTGGTACGCGGGCTTCTCACTGTCGTGGCCTCTCCCGTTGCGGAGCACAGGCTCTGGACGCGCAGGCTCAGCGGCCATGGCTCACGGGCCCAGCCGCTCCGCGGCATGTGGGATCCTCCCGGACCGGGGCACAAACCCGTGTCCCCTGCATCGGCAGGCGGACTCTCAATCACTGCGCCACCAGGGAAGCCCTCTCCCAGATCATTCTTGACATCTTGTCTATATATCCAGGCTGGTTTCTTGACTGTAGACCCCTGGGAGAAAAAAAAAAGCAATAAAAAATAAATTAGAAGAACGAATGAAACTAAATTTTTATTATGGCCTACAAGTACCTAGGTGATAGCCCCTTCCAACCTCCTGACCCAGCCCACTCTAGTCCAGGCACTCTGGCTTCTAGTGTGTCAAGTTTATTCCTATTCCAGGGCTTTTTCACTTTGAAACATTAAAAATGGCCACATACAGAATCTAAAACAACGATACAATTGAACTTACTTACAAAACAGAAACAGACTCACAGACTTCAAAAACAAATTTATGGTTACCAAAGGGGAAATGTGGGGGGAGAGATAAATTAGGAGGTTGGGATTAACATACACACTACTATATATAAAATAGATAAACAACAATGTCCTACTGTATAGCACAGGGAACTCTACTCAATATCTTGTAATAACCTATAATGGAAAAGAATCTGAAAAAGAATATATATATATATATATATATATATATATCAATCACTTTGCTATACACCTGAAACTAACACAACGTTGTAAATTAACTATACTTCAATTTTTTAAAAGTTAAAAAAAAAGATGGCTAGATGTTCTTTGACATCCCTCCTATGGGAAGGGAGAGGGGGGTTCTATGCCCCCTCCTATTGGGAGGGCTCTGTAGCTGATTTGACCAGTAGAATATGATGGAAGTGATGCCGTTCCAGTGTTGGGGCCCAGGCCTTAAGAAACTGGCAAATCCACTTCTCTCTTGGAATAGGCACTCTTGGAGCTTTGAGTTACATCATGTATGAAGTCCAAATACCCTGAGACCACCATACTGGAGAAGCTACATATGCTTACTCTGGTCTCCTGTCCCAGCTGAATCCGGCCTTCCAGCCTTACCTATCAAGGCACTAGACTTGGCAATGAAATTGTCTTGGACGTCCAGCACATTCAAGCCTTCAAATGACTTCAGCTCCAGCCTGTCTCTGATACAGCCACACTAGGACCCTCAAGCAAGAACTGCCCAGCTGAGCCCAGTCAAGCCATAGAACTATAAGAGATAATAATAGGCTAATGTTTTAAGACATGGACTATTTCTTTATGCATCAATAGATAATCAAAACATACTTGCTATTTCTTCCATTTGGAATGCTCTTTCTCGGGTCTCAGGTATCCCCTCCTCAGAGGCACCTTCCCTGATAACCCCACCTTAAGGAGTAGCCTCTTCCACCCCACCTAATATTCTCTATCCCTAATTTATCCCTTCCCTGCCTTATTGTTTTTTCAATGCACTTACACATGCTTAACATAATATATATGTATTCGTTTTTCGTATGCCTTCTCCTGGTAGAATGTAAGCTCCATGAAGGCAGAAGTTTGTTTCTATTTTGTCCTCTGAGGTACCGCCAACACTTGGATGAGGACTTTGTGCATAGCAGGCTTTAGGTAAATGTTTTTTGCCTGAATGACTGAAAGAATGGGTCTTTGTCCCTATGTGAGCCTGTCCCTTTTAGAGTACAATTGGGCGGACTTTGATTTGGTATTGTTCTTAGGGGCAAAATTGAAATATTTTAGTCACAAGTAATCTAGTCTTACAGATAACAAGTGACTACCTCATCTGATATCAAGAAACCAGGAGACCCCCACCCCATCTCAACATGTACACCACCAGCTTCCACCAAAATTCCACAACTGAAGACTACTTTCTTTGTCCACAATTAAGTTACAAATAAACTTACAAATACAGAGGTAAACAAAACAAATCCTTGCCCTGAGGGAGCTTACATGTTAGCTGTGTAGGACCAGGAGTAAGTAAACAAAAAAAAATATAGAGATATATATTTCTATATTTTCAAAATATAGAAAACCCAACTTATATACCTAAAATAAAATTGGAATTAGCCATATTTGATTTTATATTGCTTTTAACTTGCAGTAACTGACACAATCAAAAAATATGATAAAGGGCAAAATAAAAAAAGGTGTAAAATATGGATTTTCTTAAAAGTGAAGTTAATTTAGATGTACCAAAAATTCATATATTCTTTTGTATGAAACTTTAAAAAAAATGCTCATTTTAAATGTAACACTCTCAGCTCTAATGGGTATATGAATTGATTTTCAATTTTAGAGTTAAAAATCGGTTAACCACCAAGTTGTGGAATTATGCAAAAAGCTTTGGCTTTTAAAATCTGTTACTTTTCCCACGTCAAGATTTAATCATTTCTACAAAGGCTTTAAACTTTTTAACCAGATCTGCTAAATCTCCCATATACATTAAAGCGATGTGTAATAAAACATCTGCTCAGCCATATTTGAAAATATATATATATATACACACATACATATATATATGTTATCGGAAAGTCCCAAGTGCTACAAAGAATGGGAGGTGTGGGGATGTGAGAGAGTGGGATCCAATATCAAATAGAATAGTCAGGTAGGGCCTCCCTGAGGAGGTGACATTCTAACAAAACCTAACTCTCATCTGTAGGGTTTGCATGATGTAAATACTTCACTGTGGCTCAGGTCAACCTACCAACTTCTCATTAATTAATACAGAGTTGGGAAGAGAGGAGCACAATCGATTCTCCTGAGTCAGCATTCACAAGCCCCCAGCGCCACACTGGAAGGTCAGAGGACCTATAGGCAGTTATAAGAACATTGGCTTTTACTCTGGTCATATGGGAATCCACTGGAAGATTTTAAGTAGAGAAGTAACGTGATCTGACTTTTGTTTTAACAGTTATATTCTACAGAAGTTCACTCATGAGCAAATAGATACTCTGTGTGTTTATGTGTGTGTGTGTAATATGTAGCCACACATGTACATATATGCACATGAGCACATGGTTATATGTATATTTCTTCTTCATATATGTTAGTTCCCCAACCACCACTCTGCTCTTGCTTTGGGGTAGATACAAAAGAAGAATTCACATCCTTTCCTGCGAAGGTCTGATCCTCTTTCTTCATTGAGGCATTTAACCAAGAGCCTGCTGAAATAAAAATGCCATATATTATCATGGCTTTTAAGAATATGTTGCTTATTCACCCTTAGAGCTTCTCATAAACGTGAAATCAGGCACACATTGTGAAGCCTTAAGTTGTAGTCACAATTAGTTATATTACTTCATTTCATTAATTGGTGATGAAAGTATTCTTAGGATTCTGCTCTGTCCTCCAACTCTGAGGCTCATAGCATTCTATCCAAACGGATTTATGTACATTTAGGAAACATAAGGGTTGTCAGCAGACATTCAATAACTTTGAAGGGGAACATTTTGAAACTATACTTTGGCCAGTCTGCATTTCTCATTTCTCTGGTCACGTTTAAATTTACTTTCGGTCACCGTAAATTAGCTAGCACCCTGTGGGCTGCTTTGGAATTTAAAGCAATCATATGAGACAGTATCCCTGAATGGAATTTTACAATTGAAGCTGTGCATAAGAATGGTGTTAGAGGTATTTTAGGAACCTTCTAAGTTAATAGATTAATTTCGAGTGAGTCTAAATGATACAGATCAAAGGAAGAGAAAATACTTGTATGGTGACAGGCTTCCTGAGCATAAATACATAGGCTTGAAGATGGAAAAAGTGAGATGGCTGAAAATAATGTCCAGAAGAAGAAAGAAGTAAATGCTTATAAATTTCACAGAAGACATGAATATATCTTAAATACAGTACATCTTAAAGAGTGTCTCTCCTAGCTATGAGAGAAACAGCCTTTGTCTCAGTGGTCTTTTGCTAATATCTTCCACCAACTTGAAGATGTGTTGGCATTATTATATTAAAGTTCCTCATAGCCTTGAAAATATATTTTTTGGGGGGAAAGTCAAAGATAAAACAACCAGCCCATCTGTAATAATATAAAGATTGGGATAACATAGGTTTAGAACCCAGAGGACCTGGATTTGAATTTCTGACTCACTACTTATTAGCTGTGTGATTTGAGGCAAGTTTCTTAACCTCTCTGAGCCTCTATTTCTTAATCTAAAAAATGAAGATAATGATAACACCTTCCTCATAGGGTTGTTGAGAAAGAGAGAAATGAATAAATATGTAAATTCCTTGAAAGAATCCCTGGTACACAGCAAACATACAGAAAGTGCTAGCCATGATGATGATGATGGTGGTGGTGATGGGATGGTATTTATGATGTTTGCCTGTCACAATCCTTATTTCTCTTAGCCACCTTCTTCTTGCTCATGACTCATGAGTGGAATTCCCCTAGAGGTTTTTTTTAAGCATATAGATGCTCATCCAAAGTACCCCTTAAGTGAATTTCTTTGAAAACTCTTTCTTCCTGAAATGAATTGTTTCAAATAAGCAGATGCCTCTGGGATATTCCTTTCATCTCAGTCCAGCTGGTAAAGTTTGAATTTCCTTAAAGTGTCTTCAGAGTGTATGTGAAATTCACAAGTTGCCTCTTTGCCAGACTTGCCTCTTTCTTCATCTGAATCTCACTCCAGGTTTCTCCTGCCAGGGCTCTTCTCTGCTAGACTCCAGAATGTTTTTCTAATTAGAATCTGCTCAGCATCCTTCTTACTGCCTCAACAAGTGACTCCCTCAAATCAACACTATTCTGCCACCAGGGATTAATGTTCATAGCAGCAAAGCTCATTTGGGGGCCAAGGCAACCTTTCTATTTATGCATAAAGTCTCTTTAGATTTATTCCAAAGTGGAGTTCATATTTCAAAGCATTGAATTTGAAATCTGGGAATCTTCTGACTCAACTAAGTGAATCATCATTTTGGTCTGTACCATTAGAGATAGTAAGCATTTTCCCTCACACTGTTTATGGAGTGAAAAGTTGGTGTCTTTACCGGCATTAATCAGTGGCCGACTTTGGAACTGGGTGAATTATTCAGTGGAAAGTAGAATACATGTTGTGTTGGAAACATTCAAGGATGTGAATTTCCATCTTGTGAGGACCTCTCCATAGAGAAAGGCAGACTGACTCTGGAGTCACAGCCCTTTGTTAAAGTCCTGGGCTTTCAGTAAATTCGCTATGGACCCCCGGGTATGTCATTTACTGCTTCCCTCTAGTCTATTATCCCTCTAGTCTGTAAAGAGGGACTATTATCCCTCCAGTGTTGTCATGAAAATTAAATATGATAATATATAAATGACTTTATAAATATCAGGTACTTTTACTATTCTAAAAAATCTTATGTGGTAGAGAAACCATTCAGGAGGGAAATTTTTTTTTTGATAACTTGCTTTTTATTTTATTTATTTAAACGTGCTTTTTAGACACAATTTTTGTAGACCTAGATCATCACATTTCCTCAGATTTCAAAATGATAGTCTGCTAACCCAAAGAGGATAATTACTGACATCCGAGGAAAAACGCATTATGAGAAAAATCGTTTCTTTTAGAAGTCTTAATCTCTCTCTCTCTCTCTCTCTCCCCTTTGATGTTGTCTGTGCCTGAGTTACAAAGAGCTTTTTCATCTTTTCATTACTCTGTATAGTTTGGGGACATCAAAAGCATTCGGATAATATCTTTGAAAACGCACCTGTCGTCTGGCACCTGTGACCCCAGTGAGGCTACAGTTGGACTAGGAAAGGGGTGCAGTTGTTTGGGATTAGTTGAGCTGCTCTCTGAGGCTGGAGTTCAGGGTCCAGGTCTGGAGGTTCAGAGAGTACTTGACAGAGAAGGTGACTAGATGAGCACCTTCCCTCACAAGGGTGTACTGGGGTGAACAATTGGGATTGATTGTTTCTGCTGGTAAATCCCAGCATGCAGAGTGATGTTGTAAGGGCAGGAAGCTTTGTGTCTTCTGCTACAAAATCATCCATGGGCTCACACAGTGGAATTCCCCTAGAGGGCCCCGGGGAGATGTGTTTGGAAAGAGACATTGTATTTATTAAAAGTATAACAATAGCATCCTTCTAAGCACTTTACATATAGTATCTCATCTAATCCTTGCTTCAGCCCTGGAGGTAGGTATTATTATCCACATTTTATAAATGATGAAAGTGTCGGTGATGTAAAGTAACTTACCTCTAAGGTCACAGAATCAGTCTGTTTCTAGAGCCAATGCTCTCAACCTCTAAATGACAGTTGGTGAATAAAAAAGAATGAAATAATGCCATTTTCAGTAACATGGATGCAACTAGAGGTTATCATACTAAGTGAAGTAAGTCAGAAGGAGAAAGACAAATACCATATGATATCACTTATATGTGGAATCTAAAATACGACACAAATGAACCTATGTACAAAACAGAAGCAGACTCACAGACATAGAGAACAGACTTGTGGTTGCCAAGAAGGAGGGCTTGGGTGAAGGGTGGAATCGGAAGTTGGGGTTAGCAGACGTGAGCTGTTATACATGGAATGGAAACGACAAGGTCCTACCGTGTAGCACAGGGAACCATATTCAATATCTTATGACAAACCATAATGAAAAGAATATATAAAAAAAGTATGTGTATGTATAACTGAATCACTTTGCTGTACAGCAGAAATTAACATAACATTGTAAATGAACTGTACTTTAGTTAAAAAAAATTAATGAGAGTTGGCCATACCTTTTGTGGAAAGAAACGTGTAGGGACAGTAGTGATGATATTAGTCGGTATTTACACATTTGCCATGGGCGAGGCACTCTTTTAAGAGACGTATATGCATCATCTCACTGCTTGCCGGCAGTGACCCTATGACATTGATTCTATTAACAGCCACGTTATACAGAGGTCAGACAGTGGAAGTCATTTGCCTGAGTTCACATGTGGTTACCTAGTGCTGTGTTGAACATCACAAGCTGTGCTCTCGCCTCTAATCGCATGTATGTGGGTGCAAAAATGGATCCTTTTCAAATGACTTCTGATGTCTGAGTATTCTAAAATAAGGGTTGGCCGTGATTATGATTAAGCCAGTGTCCCTTTTTTGCTAAGACTAATTGTGTTAGGTTTTATTTCTTTACTATCCTACAATTCAGTCACCTATGATCTATTTTTTACTCACCACCCCTCTGACGCCAAATGTGTGGGGTTTTTCCCATGCCAACCAATTCTTTAGCTCTCTGGACATCAACTGGGTAACCTACAGTTAAATTCAATTCTGACACTACCTGAAGTTAGCGTAGGCTCCACAAATTAAGAGCTCACTCCCACAAAACTGCCCCCACTTCAGATGCCAGTCGAAATTTCCAGGCCTCGCCTACTTCTGACTGACAAGCTAGAAATCAAAGGTTTCCCATGACATACTCTTCAGGTTTGAAACTTTGCTAGAACAGCTCACAGAACTCAGAGAAAACAGTTTACTTACTACTACTGGTTTATTATAAAGGACACAGATGAACAGTCAAATGAGGATGTGCATAGGGTGAGGTCTGGAAGGGTCTTGAGTACAGGAGCTCCTGCCCCATGGAGTTGGGGTGTACCACCCTCCAGGCACGTGGATGAGCTCTAGTTCACTGACCCGGAGGCTCTCTGAACTCCCTTGCTTAGGGGTTTTTATGGAGGTTTCATTTTTGTAGGCATGATTGATTAAATCATTGGGCACTGGTGATTACATCAAGATCCAGCGTCCCCCTTCCTCCCTGGAGGTCCAGGGAGTGATTAGTGGTTGGTTGCCAAGGGAACCAACCACTAATCACGTGGTTGGTTCCCTTGGCAACCGGCCCAGATCCTGAAGCTATCTAAAGGCCCATTAAGAGTCACCCTCATTAGCATAAACGCAGGTTTGCTTGCAAAGGGTTTGTTACGAATAACAAAGACACTCCTCTAATCCCTATCATTCAGGAATTTCCAAAGGTTTTAGAAGCTCGCCAGGAACTAGAGACAAAGATCAAATATATATCATCACAATGTCACACTATTGAAGAAGTGTTGACTTAAAAAAATGCATAACGTGAGAGTTGTGAGTTAAGTTTGATATGGGGCAAAATGAGGACTGCATCCCGGGAGACAGCGTTCCAGATAACTCTGAGAAACTGCTCCGAGGAGGTGAGCGGGGCAGCCAGGATATAGAGACGTTTTGCAACAAAGGGCAGGTAGTCAAAAGATTATTGTTAATTAAAGAAAACCAGATATCTCAAGTTAAGGAATTTGGCGCTTTTCTGTGTATGGGAAGATGCAAGAGTCTGGGCTCACTGAAATCATTCCTTTGATATGCACCTCAGCTATCTGGGGCCTGTATATTCATATGCTGAGTTTCCTCAGGGCTCACCTCAGGGAGTGGCTGCAGTCTGATGGCTGCTAGATGGCATGTATTCTTTTCAGCCCTGAGTTTCCTCAGGGCTCATCAGCTCACGTTGGAGGGCTGCAAATCATTGGTGACTGTGACACCCTTTGTTTATTGATATGGCAGGAAATATTCCATCCCATTTATAAATATTCCATTTATCAGAAGTAAAATTTTCCAAACCGTAACATATCTATATGAGCATGCAATTTTACAACTCTTTAATAATGGTTATTTTAACAAGCATTTTATCAGGTTTTTTTCTGTGAAAAACCACATTGGATTTATTAGTTAAACTAATATTAGAGCTGGGGAAACTATCTTTCGTGTAAATTATTTATGGAGGATTTTCTGAAGTCTTAGTGAGAGTAAAATGATCTTTTCTCTAATTTAAGTTTACATATAAGTCAATGCAGCTAGCAGAACATGTAACAATGCATAGAAGGGAAGATTTCAATATTTAGACTTGTTTAAAATTTATTGGAATTTGGAGATCATGTGGATTTTAACTCCCAGGTCCTTTCCTAAATAACTCAAAACATACAATAGTAATTATTTTTGTAAGGTCCTTGGAAACATTTTTCCGATGGCAAATTCACTCTTGCTGCTAGCACAAAGCTCCGTGTGAACATTAATGGGATTTTTAAATTATGACCTGTGATGTAAAAGTGAGCTTTGCTTTGTAGGCCGTCTGTTGCCCGAAAACTGGGTTTGCCTCTTGGTGGGTGTCAGTAGATACCCTCTTGGTGGTTGAGCCAATAGACACAACCAAGCCAAAGCGAGGGAGAGGGAAGGATTTATTATTACTTGCAGCAAGTAAGGAGAACACTGGGGATCTTTCCCAAAGCAGTGTCTCGCCAACAGCAAAACTGGGGAAGTTGTGAGCTACAGGTATATGCATAGTCATGAGGGGGCTTGAGCAGAGGAGAATTCAGCATAAAATTGGGGCAAAGGTCTACAGAGTACCAGCTTTAGTTGATTGAAGTCAGGAGGGTCATCACCATTCCAACTTCCACCTGGATGGGGGTGTTAGTTCCTGCAGAACTCAAAGGTATTGCTATGTATATCCCTTGAGGGAGAACCAGGACCCTGCCCCAAGGCTGCGCTGTTGTTTCTTAACTACTCCTCCCTTGTTTCTACATCCCTTTCCTTCCCTGATTAGCAACTGTTTGAATCTGCCCTTTGGAACTCAGGCAAGGTCAAGGAGGCTGAATGAAGCCCATTTCCTACAAACAAGAAAAGGGAGACAGGAAGGGTTTGTACCCGGGAGCCCCACAGGGTCCTGCTCAGTTTCACTTAGATTTGATTACAGACTTTCTCCTCTCAATTTCCCCCTGTCAATCTGTTAAACTATGTGAATATGTTTGTAGCAGCCCTGGTAATATTTCTCATTTCCTTCAGCAAGTCTCCGGTGAGGATCACAGAGAGGATTGGGACCTCCCCACTAATCCTCTCCAAAGAAAACACCCCTATTCTCAAAGGAGGTCCCGTTGTGCCTGGTTCTACATGTTTTCCATGAGGTTTGGGCCCCCCCTAGAGCCCAGGGATTGCGAGTCTTTAGACATTGCTGCAGTCTGTTGTGCCCATTCCACTGAATGGCTGCTGTGGTGGAGTTTCCCAGGAAGCCAACTCTGAGATGGAGATGGGCATGCAGGAGCGTTATTAAGAGGTGCTCTGGGCATCGACAGTTGTAGATAAGAGGGGAGAGAGGCAGGAGTTGGCAGAGGGAGAAGTCAAACTGTTGCAGGAAGGAAAAGGTGGGGTACAAGAGGAGGGTCACGTCCCAGGTCTTGGATGAGTCCCTGGGACGGGCTGCCAAGAGTGAGTCCTTGGCTTCGAGCAGGAAAGAATTCAAGAGTGAGCCGCAGTAAAGTGAAAGCAGGTTTATTTAGAGAGATACACATTCCATAGGCAGAATGCAGTCCACCTCAGAAAGTGAGAGCAGCCTTGGGAGAAACACACTCCACAGGCAAGAGTGTAGGCCATCTCAGAAGGCAAGAAGCCCCCAAATATGGGGTGATTAGTTTTAATGGGCTGGGTAATTTCATAGACTAATAAGTGGGAGGATTATTCCAACTATTGGGGGGAAGGGGCGGGGATTTCCAGGAATTGGGTAACCACCCACTTTTTGGCCTTTTATGGTCTGCCTTGGCCTTTCATGGTGCCTGTGGGTGTGTCATTTAGCATATGTTAATGTATTACAATGAGAGTATAATGAGGCTCAAGGTCTAGTGGAAGTCAACTGGTCCACCATCTTGGATCTAGTTGGTCCTAACCAGTTTATGCCGTGTCCTCAATGGCTGTCATTCTTTTAAAGGTTGTGCCCTGCCCCCTTCCTGTCTCAAAACTGTTATATATTTTCAGTGGAAGCCTCCGCTAACTCTGCAAGGGATTCTGAAGATGGCTGACACTTCAGAACTGTCCTGAGTGGGGCAGGAGGACAAGACCTTTCTACCTTCACATCAGTCAGTCATTGGAAGTGGACTTCCCAGAGAAGGCAGCATGACCTTGGGCAAAGTGGTTTTTCTGCAGCTGGGGTCATCTCTGAAGGGGGCTAAGAACCAAGGGCTGCCTGCCAGGAACACTCCTAGCAAGTGAAGAAATAAGACCCTTACTTCTGAATGGGGAGATGGGCAAGCTTATCACAATGTCCACCATACTGACCACTTGGGTAGACCACTCTTCTCTTTAGTAGTTCTAGACAAATCTTTACTTATTGGGGCTTTTGTAGACCTTGACACCTGGCTAACAGAATGGCTGTGGATGGAGAAGCATAGGGGCGTTTGGGGTAAGATAGATGCAGTCATGAATCCTGCTGACTGTACTCTCCATGAAATAGCTCCCTTTACCCAAAAACTGGGGGGTCCATCAAGGGGCTTTGCAATACACAGCCATGTAGCCAGGTGACACCGTGAAGCCAGCCATGTGCCGTGTTACAATTATGATGCTATAATTCTGTCTCTATGGACCTGCCTCTCCAACTAGACTTTGGAGCTCCTTGAGCCTGGGATTGTATCTTATCTCATTTCTGTGTCTTCAGAGTGTCACATGGTACCTGTCTCATATCTGTGGTCAGTATGTTTTTACTTAATGAAAGAGATTGTCCAAGTGTTCATAGCACTTAAAAAGATGATGCCTAGAGATTTTTCCTGGCCCTTTACAAGCCTATCAGTAAAACAATTCTAATTCTCTTCATCATTTAGCTAGATATAGTGTTAGTTCTAATTTAATAGTTAGATTTTGGTTAGGATTTTGCTTAGGGCTTTTAAAGTCACAAACACATTTAAGCAGACAGAGTGGAATGGCGATGAGGTGGGCCTTATTGGTGCCTGCTGTTTCCTGTGCCCTGGTGACCATCCAGATCTTGGATCTCCTGCTGCATGAGAGGTGGTATGAGCTGGGGAACAGGCTTGACTTTAAGCATGGCTGAATTTGAACCCCTCTCATTAGCTGAGTGATCCTGGTGAAGTTGTTTATCCTGACTCACTCTCCTCAATCTGTAAAATGGATCAATATACAAATGTTCATGCAGCATTATTCTAATAGCCAAAAAGCGAAAACAACCCAAATGTCCATCAACAGATGAATGGATAAATAAAATGAAGTCTATCCATACAATGGAATATCATTCAGCCTTAAAAAGAAATGAAATTCTGAAACATGTTACTACAGCCATGAATCTGGAAAACATTATGCTAAGTGAAATAAATAAGATGCAAAATGCATTTATATGCATGTGGTACCTAGAATAGGCAAATTCATAGAGACGGAAAATAGAATGAGGAGGTTAGTGGGAGGGGGAAATGAGGTGTTAGTGTTTGTCGGGTATGAAGTTTCTATTTGAGATGATGAAAAAGGTCTGAAAAGGGATCGTAGTGATGGTTGTACAACATTGTGAATGTACTTAACGGCACTAAATTGTGTACTTAAAAATGGTTAAAATGGGGCTTCCCTGGTGGCGCAGTGGTTGAGAGTCTGCCTGCCGATGCAGGGGACACGGGTTCGTGCCCCGGTCTGGGAGGATCCCACATGCCGCGGAGCGGCTGGGCCCGTGAGCCATGGCCGCTGAGCCTGCGCGTCCGGGGCCTGTGCTCTGCAACGGGAGAGGCCACAGCAGTGAGAGGCCCGCGTACCACACACACACAAAAAAGGTTAAAATGATAAATTTGTTAATTTTATGGATGTGAGTTATATCTCAATAAAGCTGTTAATAAAAAATAAGATTACTCTGTGGTGACCTAAATGGGAAGGAAATCCAAAAAAGAGGGGATATATGTATACGTATAGATGATTCACTTTGCTATACAGCAGGAACTGACACAGCAGTGTAAAGCGACTGTACTCCAATTACAAAAAATAATAAGGTTAATAACAGTACCTATTCCATAAAATACTTGTGAGGATTAAAAATGATATATGATACATACTACTAAGTATAAAATAGATTAACCAACAAGGACCTATTGTATAGCACAGGGAACTATACTCAATATTATGTGATAACCTATAAAGGAAAAGAATCTGAAAAAGAATATATATATATAAAACTGAATTGCTCTGCTGTACACCTGAAACTTAACATGATATTGTAAATCAGCTATACTTCAATAAAAAAATAATTTTTAACTTGCAAAAATGATATATGAGAAGTACCATGCACAAGCACCAAAGGTAGTTGTTACTAAGCATGACCTAGAAAATAAGCATTTGTTTTATACAAAAGACCACATAATTCTAAAAGGCAATGGTGCTTAAGGACGGAGGTGTGCAGCTCTTTCTCTGGCCTTGAGATGGGTGCAGGAATCTTCTCTAATAATAATCCATATATGTGTGTGTGTGTGTGTGTGTGTGTGTGTGTGTGTGTGTGTGTACAATTGGGTGAGAGCTGTCCTTTCCCAGAGGAAAAACAGAGTGCTTCTCCACTGTACATTGACCCATTTTAACAGAAGGCATATGTTTGACATTGGTCACTGCCCTCCCACCAACCCGAGCCATCCTGTGGTCAGTGGTAAGTGTTGTCAAGAGAAACACAGTGGTATTTCAGTTAATCACCATAGGACAGTGACATGACTTCACAGATGAACTCATCATGAACACCTTCTAAATACGTGATTAAAGCATAACTGCCCTCTTGGCATTGCTACTATTTGTTTTGAATATCCTCTGGCCTCTAAACATGGTTTCAGATGAACACAGCATTAGATTTTTTTTTTTTTTTGGCTGTGCCTTGCGGCATGCAGGATCTTAGTTCCCCGACCAGGGATCAAACCTGTGCCCCCTGCATTGGGAGCACAGAGTCTTAACCACTGGACTGCCAGGGAAGTCCGTAGATTTTTATTTATGGGTAGTTGTAGATCATCAATTGTCATTGCTGTAGAGTATTCCATTGTGGGAATAGCACTCAATTTGTTAGTCCATAATACAGTTAATGGACATTTCACATTCTTGTGTATGTGTTTGGAGAACATTTTCTTGGGCATCTAGAAGTGGGTCGCAAGCTGTATACATAAGCATCTTTAGTAGATACTGACAAAGAGTTTTCCAAAGTGGTTATACTATGTCACATTCCCATTAGCAGGACATGACAGTCTGGTTGCTTCTTAATCTCACCAACACTCGGTATTGTAATCAAATTCTCAACCTCAAATCCGTGCCTCTTGGGGAAGAGCCCAAGATAAGTTTCAGTTACACTCCCCGGTTTTATATATAGAATTGTTCGTATGTGTGCACTTTACTGGAGAGATTACATGGTTTTCTACAGAGTTTCAGAGGGACCCTTATCCCAGAGAAGAGCAAGGACCACTGCTTCAGGTTTTTGGCTTTCTTATAATGGTACACACAGTGTTTATTTGAGCCAAGATTTCTCTTGGGAAAGCTAAAACTGCTAGTGCTGATGCATGTTGGGTAATGTGTTGGCAGTGTTCAAAATTACACACCCTAAGAAAAAGAGGTTACATTTATTGGGATATTCTAGATGCCTGTGCTAATTTGATCTAATAAACACTTACGTGTCTACAAAATGAAAGAGTGAAAAAATTGGAACAGGAGAATAGATTTTAGCTGTGGGCGTTATTCTGCTTTGGAAACAACCTCTTAACATCAATGGTGTGTCCTGATGGTTTGACATGTGATACAGCTGGAAATGGCTAATACAAGCAGCAGAGGATTAGGGGCACAAAAGCCTGCATCCTTCTCAACACACTGTTATTCTTTGATGTAAATGTATGGGCTGAGTTTGGAAACTCTCCCCTGTGGAGGCCTCTGTCTCCATCAGCATGTGTATTTACAACAGATTATGAAAGTAAAGAGGACAAAGATATTGATCAGGTTTGGCGGGGGGCGGGGGGGGGGAAGAATTACAATTCTCAGCTTCCTAGTTAAAACATTTTAATTTTTTTCAGAAGATATGAACTTTCATTGTATTTAGAAAACATTCAGTCAGACTTCTGTCTCAGATCCTGAAGAATTCCTCTGCTTATTTTAATACTATTTGCCTTAGTCAATTTGGGCTGCTATAACAAAATACCATATATTGGTGGCTTATAAACAATAGAAATTTATTTCTCACAGTTCTGGAGGCTGGGAAGTCCAAGATCAAGGCTGCTGGCAGATTTGGTGATGCCGTCTGCTCACTGTATCCTCGCTTGGTAGAAGCTCTCCAGACTCTCTTTTATAAGGGCACTGATCTCATTCTTGAGGATTCAGCCCTCATAACCTTATCACCTCCCAAAGGCCTCCACCTCCAAATACCATCACACTGGGGGTTAGGTTTCAACATATGAATTTGGGGAGGTACACAGACATTCAGTCTATAGCACTATTCATCCAATCAATCATCTATCCTTCCATCCATCCGTCCAATCATCCAATGCTCGTCAAACACCGATTGAATATATATTACTCTTAAACATTATAGGAGGAGGCAAATGTTTCTTTTCCTGAAGCAGCTGGAGAAAAAAGGCATACTCACGTGGAACACCTTGAGAATAATATCACGATAACAATTACAAGCTGCTATGGTAAGGACTCAAAATGGAGTGAACCTTATGTTTCGAGCACTGATGGGGGGTGAGGTGAATTTCGGAAGGCTTCTTGAAGAAAGTGAGTCTTGAGCTGGGCATAGAAAGTAGTTTAAGCTTTGCACTGCTGGAGATTAGAAGGCAAAGGAGCCTTTGAAGGACAGATGTAGCAACAATGCAGTGGTGAGGATGGCCTGCTGACATCAGGGCACAGAGGCCCTGACCAGAGCACAGAGGCCATGTCCTTGGCATCCCCCTTCTTCTGGCAGCCTTGAGAACCAGGCTCAGGGGCCTGGATCTGTTCTAGTGAGCAAGAGTACATCCCTGTGGAAGAAGAGAGAGGATCAGTCTGGCCTCCTTTCTGTTCCTTGTGCAGTCCATCTCAGGATGCTTGCTGGGGCCTCTGCCTGAAGTGCTCTGCCCCCCACCCTGCTGAGTCACATGGTTTCCCCCTCTCCTCTCATCTTTTCCCTCCAATGGTACCTTCTCTGTGAGGCCTTCCCTGTCCACCTTATTTAAAATTATAATCAACCCCAAACCACAACACCCCCTCTTTGCCTTTCCTACTCTCTTTTTCTTCATGGCACTTATCACTCTCTAATATACTACATGATTTTCTTCTTTATTTTCTTTAGTGTCTGTTTTGTTTAGTTATTTTGGTTACACCTGTTAGAATGTAAGCTCTCAGGAGAGCAGAGACTTTTGTCTGTTGTCACTCACTACTGTGCTCCCAGAGCCTGGAACAGTGACAGATACTTAGGAGGTGCTCAAGAAGTATTTGTTGACCTATGTGATTTTAAAATTTCTAATATCTGCATCGAAAAAATAAATAAACAGGTGAAATTAGTTCTTGTTAATCCTCTCGGGTAGCAATGGGGGAGCTATAGCATTATTGACATATAATAAACTGCACGTATTTAAGGTATAGAGTTTAAGATTTGACATGTATACACCTGTGAAACCATCCCCACGATCAAAGGTCTTTTTGCCCCTTTGTAATTATATATGTTTAATAGTATATTTTGTTTAACCCAATTTATCAAAAATAGTCATTTTTACATGTATTCAATATGAAATTGTTAATGAGGTATTTAACTTTTTTTTATACCAAGTTTTCAAATTCCAGTGTGTTTTACACTGTGTGTAAAGAAATATTTGTTGAATAAATGAGTGAATGAACTGACATGGAAGTCATTTGAGGATGGGCTGGACTGGTCCTTGCCTGGGATCAGGAGGGAGAGCCACGGAAAAGGTCTGGCTGGTCATTGAACCCATCATCAGCTTCGACCTGGTTTGTAAGAATCTCAAGTGGTTACTGGGTCAAAATGTCTTCCAGAGACCTTCTTTACACCAACTGAGCAGTGGCTCATGGAGCAGAGATCTAAGTAAGAGCTTGAGTTCTGAATGCACAAACCCGAGGTTAAATTCTGTTTCCCCTGACGTGCAAGCTGTGTGACCTTCGAACAAGCTTCTCAACCTCTCTGTGCTTCAGAACTCATCTGTAAAATGAAACACAATTAGCAATTTACTGACTGAGTTGTTGTGAGAATTAAATTAAATTATTTAATTAAAACCATCAGCCTAGTGTCTTGACAAATGGTGTTCAATAATTATAATTAAGAGGCTGGGAAGTTTCATGATCAAGAGTATTGGCCTTTGAATGTCTGAATTGCAATCCTGCTGCCACTTAGCAGTTGTGAGACCTTGAGCAGACGATAATTATTTCACCTCTCTATGTCTCAGCTTCTCCATCTGAAAGGGTGGCCGTGAAGATTAATGAATCAATACATGTAAAGTGCACAGAACAAGGCCTGCACGGGGTAAACAGTCTCTGTCAGCTGTTGTCATTATTGTTTGTTAATATTATTCCTGCAAGGCTTTGCTTAATTTCTCAGCCAGTACCATCCCCATCTTCCCTATTTCTCCCTACATGGACGATTCTGTTGCAGGAAGGGGGACCCCTTCCAGGGCCCGAGCGTGGGCTCTTGTCTAACACCTGGAAATGAGTTGTCCAAGGAGACACACGTGCTGACAAAGCAAGAGACTTTTAGGAAGGGGTGCCTGGGAGGAGAGCAGGAGGGTAAAGGAACCCAGGAGAACTGCTCTGCCACGTGGCTCGCAGTCTTGGGTTTTATGGTAATGGGGTTAGTTTCCAGGTTGTCTCTGGCCAATCATCTTGCTTGGCCCCTAGTCTGACTCAGGGTACTGCCTGGTGGCGTGTGAATCTCTCAGCCAAGATGCATTCCAGCAAGAGGACTCTGGGAAGTTGGTCCTCTCCTCCCTCTTTCGGCCCCTCCCGAATTCACCTAGTTAGTTTTCAGTGACAGCACCATGTTCCTTATCAGGACCTTCTGTTGTGAGACAACTCAGGCAATCGGGGTCTGGCCAAGGCGGGTGGTTTCAGTCAATGGTTCCCTAACAACTCCAGGCCTTTTCTGTGCTAAGTGCTGCTGGCTTGTTCCAAAAACGTTGTCACTGTTGTCTACCCCGTCCTCCAGCTTCGCCCATGTGATGATGCAATCAGAACCCCGTGCTGGGGCTTCCCTGGTGGTGCAGTGGTTAAGAATCTGCCTGCCAATGCAGGGGACATGGGTTCGAGCCCTGGTCCAGGAAGATCCCACATGCCTCGGAGCAACTCAACCTGTGCGCCACAACTAGTGAGCCCGTGCACCACAGCTACTGAAGCCCGCGTGCCTAGAGCTCGTGCTCTGCAACAAGAGAAGCCACCGCAATGAGAAGCTCCTGCGCACAGCAACGAAGAGTAGCCCCCGCTCGCCGCAACTAGAGAAAGCCCGCACGCAGCAACAAAGACCCAACGCAGCCGAAAATAAAACAAATAAATATATTTTTTTTAAAAAAAGAACCCCTGTTGACCACAGGCTCCAAGTGCTTAGAAATGAGAACAGATAAACAGAGGAAGAAAGCCATTTGCCTAAGTAGATCTTCCTTCCCTCCTCCCCCATAGGGTAGATTAAATTTCTTTTCTTCCAAACTGGAAATATAAATCAAAAGTTAAGCTTGGTCCTCCTATTTTGTTTGTGGCCCAAGCATAGTCCTTTCCAAGAGCCGTAAAAGTCATTGAGTTCTAGAGGGGCCGGATGGCCTGCTCCACAGTGAGGAAGGCGACATTCCCATGAACGGCAGAGGAGACACGGAGAGGGAAAGGTCACTGTCGAGAAGCGGGATCGAAGAAAGGCCAGGCCACCTGTTCTTACTGCAGAGACTGGGGTCAATGTGGGGAATAAGATGGCAAAAGGGCTTCCCAGATGCGACAGACTTCAGGGTGTGCAGTCTTTGCCTCAGAGAACAAGGGTCAGGAGAAGAGCAAGACGTCTGGATCATCAAAGTTGACAAGTGATGTACTTGCCGCCAAGCCAGCCCGTCTCAGAGCCCTGGCCCACTCGTTAGGGGGAGAATTGAGAGGTAGATTTCAGATGTTTTTACTGAGCCTGCCGAAGCTCTTAGGCTACAAAATAAGGCCATGTGATAATCGAGTTGGTTGCTGGTTTTCAGCAAGTCTGCTTTAGAAAGTCAAACATAAATCTTCATGCCAGGGTGTCTGATTCTAGGAATTTACCCAAAGGATATTAATCAAAAATGTGGGCACGGGGCTTCCCTGGTGGCGCAGTGGTTGGGGGTCCGCCTGCCAATGCAGGGAGCATGGGTTCGTGCCCCGGTCCGGGAGGATCCCACGTGCCATGGAGCGGCTGGGCCCATGCGCCATGGCTGCTGGGCCTGCGCGTCCTGAGCCTGTGCTCCGCAGCGGGAGAGGCCACAGCAGTGAGAGGCCCGCGTATCGCAAAAAAAAATAAAAAATTGTGGGCATGGATTTATGGGTACGAAGTGGTTGTATAAACGACGGGGCGTTCGTCATGATCCCAGTACTGTTAGCAACGTTCATTTAGGGAGTGCATCCTGTTTGCCATGTATCATTTTGGTTAATTCTTACAATACCCCTGTGAGATGGGTACCATTATTCCAAATCTAAAGATAAGAGAACACAAATATTGAACAAATTGACTGTAGTCACACAGCTATCAAGTTTCCGAGACCATTTTGAATCCCTTCTTTGGTCATTTAAAAGCCACCCTGGGGACTTCCCTGGTGGTGCAGTGGTTAAGAATCCGCCTGCCAATGCAGGGGACGGGTTCGAGCCCTGGTCTGGGAAGATCCCACATGCTGCAGAGAAACTAAGCCCGTGTGCCACAACTATGGAGCCTGCGCTCTAGAGCCCATGAGCCACAACTACTGAGCCCACATGCCACAACTACTGAAGCCTGTGAGCCTAGAGCCCGTGCGCTCCGCAACAAGAGAAGCCCCCGCTCACCGCAACTAGAGAAAGCCCATGCGCAGCAACAAAGACCCAACGCAGCCAAAAATAAATAAATAGATTTATTAAAAAAAAAAAAGCCGCCCTGCATCCCTTCTTCTGTGGTTCTATACCAGCCCTTTTCAGACTTTTACATTCTTGAAAATTACTGAGAACCTCAAGTAGCTTTGGCTCAACTGACTCCATCTCTTTGTATTTTCCATATTAGGAATTGAAACTGAGGATTTTTAACAATATCTATTAATTCACCTAAAATAACAATAATAACCCTGTGACAAGTTAACATTTTTATGGAAAAAAAGTGATTTCTAAGGCAAACACATGAGTGAGTGGCATTGACTTTCATTTTTGCATATCTCTTTCACATCTGGCTTGAGAGAAGACAGCTGGCTTCTCATATCTGTGTCGGCATTCAGTCTGTTGTGATATGTTGTTTTGTCCCTGAACTGGGGACTTACTCTGATGTCATGATTTCTTCAGACGAGACAGGCCTCCCTGGACAATGTTCTAAATAGTAACAATCACTGGACTGTTTC
Source organism: Grampus griseus (assembly GCF_964374135.1). Classification (NCBI taxonomy): domain Eukaryota; kingdom Metazoa; phylum Chordata; class Mammalia; order Artiodactyla; family Delphinidae; genus Grampus; species Grampus griseus. The sequence continues at coordinate 38,351,914 of NC_138999.1, read as the reverse complement.
TACAACAGCCAAATCTGAGGCACAAAACTCTCATGTTACCTTTGGTCACGTCAAATAAATTTAGACGTTCCCGCCCTCCCCTACTTATTCCCTGAAGCTTGAAGACTTGACATTTTTATGTCTCTAACAATAGTTCTTTCCTGGGTTTGTCAGAAGCTTTCTCTAATCTTATAAAAGAATACAGTTGGCTCTCCGTATTCGCAGATTCAACCAACCATGGATCGTGTATTATGTTTATGATCGTGGTTGGTTGAATCTGCGGATGCGGAACCCGTGGATACAGAGGGCCGGCTCTGGGACTTGAGAATTCGCAGATTTGAGTATCTGCTGTGGGTCCTAGAACCAGTGCCCTGAGAACACTGAAGGACAACTGTAATTGTTTTTATAAACTTAGCTAAGATGCTACCTGCTTGGACGTTAAGACACCAAAGACTGTCAGTAAATGAGAACATAAAAAGGGTGAAGTGTTTTATTCTTCTTCATCGCGGTGCTCTTTACATATTGTTTGGCTTCCATTTACTCACACAGAGCCCTCTGTGGTGGTCACTTCTCACTCTGGTTTTGGCTTTAGAGTTCTGAACACACCTCCTATCTAAGAGTGTTCCTGATTTAGGAGGGCTTTGGCAGCTGGTCTCTGACACCATTGAGTTGCTGGAACGATTGCTGTTGGTGCAGCCCTCACTGTGTTTAGGACCCCATTGAATGAGAATCCCTGGGCTTCAGCTGGGGTGACGTTTCAACTGGGCTACTAAGCTGGCATCTCTCAAGAGCAAACTTGGAAGCCCCACCCCACCTCCATCGTATCCCTTCCATAAGACACGTGCTGTACAAAGACCTTATCCTTGAGAAGGGAGGGAGGGATGGTAGAGAGGTGCCCATCTCACAATGTGTCCCTGAGTTGAAGGTTAACGGGGAAGGAGAAACAGGTTACTGTTGTTGATGGGGCTCCCTGTGCAGGTCATAGTTTTCCAGGTAACTCTGCCCTCACCCAAGAGCTGTTCTTCACCTTTTCCCGAGCCAATCCATGAGTCAGACTGGAGTTCTCAGTTTCTTAAGCGATTGTCCCTAAGTTCCCAGGAGTTGCCATGGCTGTTGGTGCAGACCTCGGCAGTGACAGAGCAGGCACCAATTAACCAAATCTGCTGGTCTCACACTCTTCTTCAAGCCATCTGCTGGTGATTTCTGGCAGAACCAAAGTGTTTGTGAAAACAAGCAAACACAAAGCTCTGAATAACTAAATTATCTGGCCGACTACCAATTTCTTCCCCTCCATTCTTGGTCCTAAAGATTTTTGCGACAAAAATGGGCTGTTCTTCCCATTTAAGGGGTGGCTATTCAACCTGCTTGTGGGTTTATCTCTTTCTGATGCCCTTTACCTGTGGGCACAATGCCACACTGAGGAGTCCAGGGAGAGGTCTCTGTATGCCGGTCTCGGATGTACTCTGCCCTTGCGAGGTAGCCTGACTTGGTTCTTCACAATGGGAGCTCCATCTCTCACCCTCTTTGTATAAATGCATCTCTGGTGTGTGGTGGGAAGCAGGGCAGGTGCTGCTGGTGAGGATCTGTGGAGGCCAAAGTAGGTGACTTGAAAACAAGGAAGTTAATAATAGCATAGGAAACCTGCTATAAACTGAATGTTTTTGTCCCCCTCCAATTCATATATTGAAATCCTAACCCCCAATGTGATAGTGTGAGACGTTGGAGCCTTTGGGAGATGATTAGGTCATGAGGACAGAGTCCTCATGAATGAGATCGGTGCTCTTATAAACAGACCCAGAGGGCTCCCTTATCTCTTCCACTATGTGAAGATACAGTAAGAAAAGGCCATCTATGAACCAGGAACTTGGTCCTCACCAGACATCAAATCTGCCAGCGTCTTGATCTTGGACTTCCCAACCTCTAGAACTGCAAGAAATAAATTTCTCTTGTTTATAAAGCACCCAGTCTATGGGGTTTTTTTTGTTATAGCAGCACAAATGGACTAAGACAAAATCTAAGTACAAAAGATCTTTTTAGAATTCAGGACATTGTGTGCCAAATAAATAACAAGTTCAAGGTCACACAGCTGAGATGATATCCAGCATTTATTGTGAACTTACTGTGTGCCGTCAATCTACGCCAACAGGTCCTAGGCGTGCAAAAATAATAATTACAGTAGTAACAGCCGCAGTAATAGCAACAACAACATTTATTGAGAACTGACAACATGGCAGCCACTGTTCAAAGTAACTTATGTGAATCATCTCACTTCGTCTTTCTAGTACATCTGTGAGGCAGCTACTGTCATCCCATTTATACACAAGTAAACTGAGGACAGAGAGCTTAAGTAACTGAACACAACTAGTGAGTGGCAGAGCCATGACTTGATCCAGGTAGGCTGACTTGAGTCCGTGATCTTGCAGCTTAGAGTCCAATGGGTGACGCAAAGTGGTAAATGCATGAAAGCTGGTACAGTGGAGTTAGTGGCAGGTGAAAGGTAAACGGGGAGCTCTGGGACCCTGAGAAGGCCACCTAACCCAGTTGTTTATGGTAATCTGGGCATAATTCCTGGAGGAAGATGATGAGGCCAAGAGATGTTGAGTTGGAACAACGAGATTAAGCAACTCACTCGCTCGGTGTCAATCAGTTTCAGAGAGGCAGTGCTGGGGTGGGACCCACATGTGCTTTGCAGAGAATGATCCTATAGATCCATCCATAGGTTTCTACTGAATAACTTCTATGTGCTGAGCTCTGATGGAGGCATAAGTAGAGGTTTAAAAAAGTCAGCATGCAAATTGCGTGGTATGTGAATTGTATCTCAATAAAGCTGCTTTTTTTTTAAGCCAGCATACACCTAGTTGATTCTATTAAATTCAACATTTTTAAAAATAAAAGAAATGAAGGCTCCTTGGAGAAACGGCAGATCCTAGGGCTGTGGCAGAGACAATAGACAATGAGCCTGGAGAATCTTCTAGTGCCAGAAATGAAGAAAGTGCTCAAAAAAAAAGAAGGATGAAGCCATGTCAAAAGGACACAGGAGCCCCCAACGACCACAGATGGAACAATTTGAGCAAGAAAATAAATAATGTAGTATTGGATTATAACCCAAAGTATAAAGTGAATATATATAAGTCCATACTGATATAAAGAAGAGATTGAATAAATAAATAATAGGGGAGAAAGAGGCAAATATTCCCTAGAGAAGAATTTTAAAAATGTACGTGGATACCTCCCTCCAGGAAGTAGTGTTTACTCCCTACCATCTCCTCTTGAGAATGGACTGAACTTAGTGACTCTCTTCCAAGGAACAGAGCAGGGAAAGGGGGAAATATAACTTTACAGTGGAGAAAGCTGGCAGGTACCACCTTAACCAAGGAATCAAGTTAATATCAGCAGGGATAAGTCAGGTGCCCCCCAAGGTGATGTGATGAGAAGGGCACTTTCCTCTGTTGTATTCTTCCCCCAAACCCACAACCCCCATCTAAAAATGAAAAAAAATTCACACAGATCCAGATTGAGAGACATTCTACTAAATACCTGACCAGTATCCTTCCAAACTGTCATGGTCATGAAAAAGAAGGAAAAACTGAGGCACTGTCACAGACCAAAGACCAAGGAGACTTGATGACTAAGCGTAATGTAATATCTTTTGTGGGATCCTGGAACAGAAAAAGTACATTAGTTTACAAATTGGTGAAGTCGAATAAAGTCTTAGGTTTTATAAATAGTCATGTACCAGTGTCAATCCCTGGGTTTTAAGAAATGTACTATGGTAATGCACGATGCTAACATTAGGGAAAACTAGTTGAGAGGGATATAGACACTTTCTGTACTATCTCTGCAACTTCTCTGTAAATCTAATATTCTAAAATCAACAGTATACTTAAAGCATAAAAGAAAAGTCAACAAGTGTTGGTTGGGATGTGGAGCAATTAGAACTCTCATACATTTCTGGTGAGAATATAAAGCAGTAGAACCACTTTGGAAACTGTTAAACTCGAAAAGTTAAACATACACCCTCCATGCAGCTCAGCCATTCTGCTCCTAGGCATTTATCCAAGAGGAAAAAAAATATATGTATATAAAAAGACCTGTACAAGGATGTTCATAGCAAACATCCACAATGAATGAATCAAAACTGGAAAGAATCATCAACAGAGGAGTGGATAAACAAAGCATGGTACATCCATACAATGGAATACTACTCAGCAATCAAAAAGGACTGACTGCAGCACGGATGAACCTCAAGAACGTCATGCCAAGCAAAAGAAGCCAGATAAAGGTGGACTCGTACATACTGCATGATTCCATTGTTTAAAAAATTCTAGAACAGGCAAAACCGATCTATAGTGACAAAAAACTCATCAGTGGTTGTCTTGGGCCAGAAAGTGGACAGGAATTGACTGGGAAGGGGCAAGAGAGAACTTTCTGGGGTGATGGGAATGTTTTATATCTTGATTGTGGTAATGGTTACACAGGTGCTTACAGTGTGTCAAAAAGTTCTCAAATCGTGCATTTAAAATTGTTTCTTTGGGTGTAAATTATACCTCAGTAAAGTCGACTAAGAAGTGTGATAGTTAATTTTATGTGTCTGCTTGGCTAGGCCACAAAAGACATTTGATCAAACACTATCCTAGATGCTTCTGTAGAGGTATTTTTTTAGATGAGTTTAACATTTAAATTAGACTTTGAATAAAGCAGGTTATCCTCCATAATGTGAGTAGACCTCATCCAATCAGTTAAAGGCCTTAATAGAAAAACACTGAGGTCCCCCAAGGAAGACGGAATTCTGCTAGCAGATGGCCTTTGGACTTGAACTGCAACTCTTCCCTGGGTTTCCAGCCAGCCAGCCTGCCCTGTAGATTTTGGAGTTGCCAAGCCTCTACAATTGCCTGAGCCAATTCCGTAAATTAATCTCTCTCTCACTGCCCCCCGCCCCCCTCCTCACACACACATACATCCTATCGGTTCTGTTTCTCTGGAGAACCGTGACTAATACAAGAAGAAAGGTAAGCCTGTATGATAACTCTTCCCTGAGAATCTTAGGGCCTTGTTGGAGAACAAAGAACCATATGACCATAGGATTAGTTATTAAAATAGTTTCTGTAACTACAAAATCAGTGTGAGATGAATCTTTGCCAAATGACTGAGAGTTATTGTGAGATCTTGGTTGACTGTGGACCTTGAGTTACTCCAATTTGGTTGCAAGATGATGTCAGAATGCATGGCCTGACTTCTGACTCAGGTTTTCAAATGAACCTAAAGTGGGTTTTGTGGATGTACCTGAACTGCCATTAAGTTAAGCCTCCCAGAGATGACATACAAGCTGCCATGTTAGTAATCCTTGGAGAAATATATGCCCTTTGTCTCTGTGTCGAAGCGTCCCTGCTCTTCTGGGAGAACCAGGCAGTGTAAACATGTCACAAAGAGAACCTTGAAGTTGTGTCTCTTTTTTTTGTGGTACGCGGGCCTCTTGCTGTTGTGGCCTCTCCCGTTGCGGAGCACAGGCTCCGGACGCGCAGGCTCAGCGGCCATGGCTCATGGGCCCAGCCGCTCCGCAGCATGTGGGATCTTCCCGAACCGGGGCACGAACCTGTGTCGCCTGCATTGGCAGGTGGACTCTCAACCACTGCGCCACCAGGGAAGCCCTCTTTTTTTTTTTTTTTTTTTGGCTGCACTGCTCGGCGTGCGGGATCTTAGTCCCTGACCAGAGATCAAACCCCGGCCATGGCAGTGAAAGAGCTGAGTCCTAACCACTGGACCACCAGGGAACTCCCTAAGTTGTCTCTTCTTTCTGCTTTGACCTTGATCTCTGGGAACTCCTGTGTTGACCTAGCATATCTGATTCCTTGGAGAAGCTTGCTCGGCCCTGTTTTGTGGCTCTTCCTACAGATACTTGGATTCCTGCAATCGGTTTTTCATCCCCTTCTAACTCGTGTAATATTTATAGTTGTCATTTTCTGACCCTCCACCATGCAGAGTCTCCTGGCTCTGAGATATTTGCAAGTATCATTGGCAAATGAGATTAGGTAACCCCACTTCTGTACTGGCATTTACATTTTACATGATAAGTGTTCCAATTTCAGAGAGAAACCTTTCTATTGTGTTTGGTGTGGCACCAAATTTCTTTAGGTAACAGGGAATTTTGCTGGAAATCTTAATGCTAAAAAGTTAAGTTGGGTTCTGAGGACACTAAGGAGCTAAAACACTTGAGTGTATATCACATATTGATAACATGATTTTGCTTACAGATATTTAACAACTTGGCATATTTAACTACTTTTCCATTGTAGTAAATGTTTCCTTTTAAAATTATCTTGTATCTCACAGGGCAAATCCTACCCCTTCAGGGGCCCATTCCCACCTATGTGGAATCCAATTGCCTGCCTAGATCTTAACAACCTTTGGAGGACGATGGACGACATGGGACGAGAGGTAAAGCTGCCTAAAGCTTCTTTGATGACATTTGTATTCTTCATGATAAGTTTAGTCCTTAAAAGAAAGAAGGTGAAGCACGTCAACAGTGCCTGGCACATTGTGTAGCACAGTAACTTGCAGTAAAGATTTGTGAGATGAATAAGTGAGTTTCTAACCTCTAAAAGAATGACATGTCCAATAGGCTGCAATTTGCATACTACTGATGAGGGGGGAGAAGATCTTCTATCATTCAGCTTTCCTGGGATGATGTTTCTAATTTAGAATATCCTCAGGACATAGCAAGTAAGGCTTCTGGTACATCTGTCTGATCTTTGTTAAGGAGTTGATTTTTTTAAAATTATTATTTATTTATTTTTGGCTGCGCCAGGCCTTAGCTGTGACACGAGGGATCTACGTTGCCACGTGTGGGATCTTCAGTTGTGGCATTTGGGATCTTTTAGTTGCAGCATGAGAAATCTTTAGTTGTGGCATGCAAACTCTTAGTTGCGGCATGTGGGATCTAGTTCCCTGAGCAGGGATCGAACCCCGGGCCCCCTGCAGTGGGAGCGTGGAGTCTTAGCCACTGGACCACCAGGGAAGTCCCAAGGAGTTGAATTTCTGAATTGTTCTCTCTAAATTATATTAGTAACTTAGTAGTTGATATTTGGAAACAGCCTGATTACAACATAGCCTCCATTTATAGCACAGGAAAGGTTATCAAAAATTAAATATGGGGCTTCCCTGGTGGCGCAGTGGTTGGGAGTCCGCCTGCCGATGCAGGGGACGCGGGTTCGTGCCCCGGTCCGGGAAGCTCCCACATGCCGCGGAGCGGCTGGGCCCGTGAGCCATGGCCGCTGAGCCTGCGCGTCCGGAGCCTGTGCTCTGCAACGGGAGAGGCCACAACAGTGAGAGGCCCGTGTACAGCAAAAAAAAAAAAAAAAAATATATATATATATATATATATATACACATATATATATATATAAAATATGGATTGAGTGAATAGGAAATCTACACAGACAACATGGATTGTGCAGTAAAAAACCACTATTGGGGGAATTTGGAAAACTTGCATTTTGCTTCTTTAAGTTAGAGTTTTGAATACTATTCAAATAGTTATTTAAAATGGAAAATTACATTTGCTTTTCCCCTCTGAATCGTCATCTGAATGTAGATTCCCAGTGATGCCCCATGGAAGGCGCCCCTTGCAGAACAGTGGGACCACATGACGATGAAGGAGCTGCTGGACAAGATCTGCTGGACGGAGTAAGACTCGCCATTAGGCACAGGCATTGACTGTGACTCTCTTTCAGGTTCAGTTAGCAATTCCGTTCAGCAGCTATGAACCGAGTAGCTGCTCTGTGTCTATAACCACACCATTTGGCCAGGTGGAGTGCTGAAAAATATTGGAACCATGTCCTGCCCTAAAGATGTCTATACATCAAACCTACTTCTTTGGGATAGTTTTGCATTACAAAGGTGGTATTACCCCCTAAAGTCCTTAGGACAGACCACATTGTGCCACTTCCCTTATTAAGAACAGCTTAAAGATCTCACTTATCAAGCTGTCGATGTAGGGATACTTGTAGACTCCTCCCTGGTGGTCAAGTATGGAGAGAGTGCATCAGCACATGCATTTCAAACACCTATGGGATGGAGTGGAATTCTTCAAAGCTTTGAAGAGGAACTTCTAGAGAAGTTCTCTGGATAATTCACAACTGTCCAGGAAACATGGATCACTGGACTGACTGCTTCCCATTAGGGAGAAACGTGTAGCATTGAAAGAAAGTGTTCATGAGTCATGTATTAAATTGTGGTTGGCAAAGTTGGGAACTATACATGAGCTGTGGAAGCTGTTTAGACAGACAGCGTGGAAAGGCCTCCCTGCTCTTGGACAGCAGGGAAAAAGGAAAGGATGATAAGGGTTCCATCTCAAGCACATGGTGAATTTGTGGTAAGCAAAGTCAGAAAATGGCATTGCTATGAGACTGCTTGCCCATGCTAAACAGCATTAGTTGAGAATGTGGCTCTGGGGTTGATGTCTTCATTCTCTAGGCATTGTGCGGGGCGGGGGGGGGGGGGAGTTGGAGCAATGGCAACTAAAAGTAAAAAGTTTTTAAGGATATCTGAATCTAATATATGGAAATAACCAAAAGACATAAAATGTACATACTTCTTCATACATAAATTCAACTTCTTAGAGTTTAGCTTAAAGAAGGAGAGAGAAAAGAAGAGAGGGAGAAACGGAGAGAGAAAGGGAGAGAGGGAGATTCAAAGCATTATTTTTAAAAGGAAAATCTAAATGTCCCATAATAGAAGACTGGTTAAATTAATTATGGTTTGTCCGAAAACTGGAATACTCTAAAATCTTTAAAAATCGTGTCGAAGAAGAGTATTTAATGGCTTGAAAAACATCATACTATTAAACAGATAGAAAAGCAGGCTGTCATCAAGTATGTACAGTGTGATATATCATCTCATTTCTAAAGAGAAAACTGTACATTCACTGCAAGCAACGGATATCCATCAGAATGTTTTTAACATCTAATATTACAATGCAAGCAGTTATCCACGTCATTAAAATTCTTCATCAAACGTCATATTCATGGTCGCAGACTGTTCCATGGGAAGTGAATACCATAGTGTGTTTATCTATTATCATTTGACGTTTCAGTTACTTCCAGTTTTTAATCATTACCGTTATTATTATATAATATTCTATGATGAACATGTGCCTCTCCTACGTCTTCAGCCTTCGAAAGCAACCAATTTTGAAAGAGTAAAACCCTTTTATTGTCACGAAATCAATGCCTATTATTAATTACATCCTTTTTAACACTTATCTGATACTATTTACCACTCTGTTTTAGAATGTAGTTTGTAATACAACTTATTTTGTTTGTAATAAAATTGCAGTATTTACTTTTAAATTTTATACATGAGATTTTCAAAATATAGTGAGTATTTTTTACCTGCATTTGTTTTATAACTCCTGTTACAAAAAGCTTTTAATAAATTCATTAGGTCTTCTCTCTCCAGAGAGCTTTGAAGCTCATTGAAGATAGGACTAATTATATTTCTTTGGTGTCACAGAGATCTGAGTTTTTCTGCCATAGTCCTTGACCTAATCCTCCCCTTAGTGAATATTCTAGGTTGTTGGCTGACAAAAGAAAGCATTCTGAGATGTTAAGAATATATGAACACAAAGTAATTTTTAAATTTTTCCTAAGCAAGATAAGCATGATGTCATTTCCTGGTTTAAAGGAAGTAATGCCCAGAATATCCAACCTACCGTGGTTCAAACTAAAGCACAATCATATATTCAAAGACTAATGTTGATCGTTCTTTCTGTTATCATTTATAAAGTGGTTTTCAAAAACAGATTAAATTTATGATGTAGTCACAGCTATGTAAATACACTTTTTAAAACCTATAACTAGAAAAAGAAATGCACCAAAATGAGTCTAGGGATTATCTTTGGGGGGGCAGAAATGTAGAAGATACTCATTCTCTCATCTTTTTACTTTATGAATTTTCCAAATTTTATATAATAAGTGTATATTTTTCATGTAGAAAACATAATAACATTTATCTTTTAAAGAGTCAACAGGGCAAGGAACATGAAAATATTATTGCACTAGCTTCCTTGGCCTTCCATCCCTCGGATATTTTTCTTCTCATTTCTCTTCTCAGTACAGCTCCTAGAGTAAATCAGATAAAGGATTAAGAATGGCCTGGCCCTCCAGAGACAAATTACTTTTAGATCTCCCTTGATTTCAAACCAGGGTTATTTCTTTCTCACCAAATAGGCAACAGTAACAACTAGAATCACAGCTCTATTTTTATATTTAATATCGGTTATCTAGCTAGGGCAACATTAGGTTTCAGTGATTTATGACTCCCTTGTACCATCCGAATTCACCTATACAATAAAGAACAAAGAAAACGGGACATCAGGAAGCAGCAAAGGATGTTTTCACTTTGAAGTAATATTTTAAACCAATCTTTGGGTATTTGTTTTAGATAGAAGGCAAAAATTGCCTCTGCAAAGAAAGCATGAGTCAGCAATTTCCATCCCTTCAGTTATCATGAGGAATCTTGCAAAACTAACTTGAAGTCACTTCAACATATATATTACACTATATGCAGGCTTAATGATGGGGACTGTCACAAAAGTGCTACAAGTAACTGGTATGTGTGTTAGGTGCGATTCTACAAACTTCCAGAGTCAAGGTACACTAGGGTAGAGAGGTGTCCCTTGGTCAATATTTGTCCCTTCAAGGTTGTCAACTGACTGATTTTAAAGCATTTTGAGGTATTAAAAGCATGAAGTTTGAATCAGGTATGATGTGGTTTGCAGTTGTACCATTTAGTGAGCTGTGAGCTACATGTTATTAACTTCCCTGAGACTCAGTGTTTGGGTTTGTGAACTGGGGAAGAATAATGACTGTCATTTTTGTGACAAATCGATAAGACAGTGGGTTTTAAAAACCATGGAGTGTGAAAGAGTTCAATAAATGGAAGACGGTATTATTTATTCCAACCATTGTCAGCACTACCAGGTGGAAAATTCTGCCTCAGGTGTAACCAGATTAACAACATGCAAACTTTATGTCAAAGTCAAAAGCGGGATTGGTCCTAATTAAAGATATCCCAGAGTACACATTACTACTGGTGAATTTTAGGATCTGTTAGATTTCACTGAGCTGTTGGAATTGCATGAGATCATTCACTTTCTGGTGTGGCTCCAGATAGGACATAACCTCTCATCATTTACCTGCCAACCTCAAGCAAAAGTTCGTCTGTCTATACTCTATCAATCACTTTTTCCCCTCATCCATCCTTTGAGCTGGTCTTCCATTAGACAGTAAAATAACTGAATAGATAACTGTGACTAATTCTGTACTTAGTACAGCACCTAGCATATCCTTTGAGCATTATGGATCATTTAAAAATAATGTTTAGGGAGTTTCCTGGTGGCCTAGTGGTTAGGATTCCAGGCTTTCACTGCCGCGGCCTGGGTTTAATCCAGTTGGGGAACTGAGATCCTGCAAGCTGTGTGGCATGGCCAAAATAAAGAAAGAAAGAAAAGAAAAGTAATGTTTAATTGATATTTCCCACCAGCCATGTATTCATTCAGTCATCTAACAAGTAATTTATTAAGTGCTTAGTATGTTCCAGTCACTATTTTATTAAAGAGGATACTATGGTTAGCAAGAAAGTTAAGATCCCTGTCTCACTGATTGATATTCTAGTGGGGGAGACAGCAATAAAAAATAATAAACCAATAATTAAGATAATTTAAGACAGTGAAAATAGTTTTAAAGCTACCACACTGTGGTAAAATGATAGAGAACGCCAGGGTGCTGGGAATATAGAAGCTGGTGCTCATTTTTCTAGACATATAAGAGTTCATCTTTCTGAGGGGACAGTAGAATAAGTACAGAAGGTACAGGATGAGATAGGAAAAGTAGGCATGGGCTAGATCACTTAGAACTTTGGAGGCCTTGGTAAAAGATCTGAATCTTATTCTGGTTTTGATAGGATGCCACTGGAAAGTTTTAAGTGAGGGAATGACATGACTTAATTTACACTATAGAAAGAGCACCACAGAGGGGAGGGCAATAAAAACCTTTTGGCTTCAAGTGTGGTACACAGATATTCAGTGAGGACAAGTGGAACGAGAGAGACAAGTCTGGAGGAAATAATTCTAATCATCCCGGCAAGAGATGATGCCAATTTGGTGGTAATGAAGGTGGAGTGATGTGATGAGAGACAACAGGACTTCCTGATGGATTGGATGGTGGGAGAGTGATGGAAAGAGAGAAATGAAGGTTGATTTCTGGAGTGTTGGCCTTAGCAAGTGGGTGAATGGTGATGCCTTTTACTGAGACGGGGACGCCTAGGAGAGTAGCAAGTGTGTGGAGAGCAGTCGTAACAGCATAGCATATGGAATACATGCTGATTCTGAGCTAGGTCTTTTGATTAAGGGGAAAATATGTCTCCTATTCCCCAAATCTCTGATGTCATGTTTTATAATATTAGGTTCTAGTGACAATTTTCTGAAACTTGCTAAATTGTTCTCCACTTAGAGCCAAGTTAAGTTTACTGCTTGAATAATTTCCAGAGAATGAAGAAGATGCTCCCCTGCATTTGCCAGCTTTGCTCTTGTTTCTCCCTGAGCAGATCTTCGAAGCAGCTTGCTACTCTCTTTGTGAACCTGTGTGTCACCGCAGAGACGCATGAGGTCTCCGCTCTCTGGTTCCTGTGGTATGTGAAGCAGTGTGGGGGCAGTGCCAGGATCATCTCAACAACCAATGGAGGGCAGGTACCCATTCATACCCCGACCGTTGAAACAGAAAACCACCACTGCCTAAGTGAAAGATTGGTATCATCCTTCAGTCATGAAAGGATGGAACAGGAGGCAGGCTTGTGGCTTTTAGAGCTTAATCATAGCAGCTCAAAGTGACAGTCTGTTGTTAGGTACCCAGTGTGACAGCCCAGTGGCCAATGTCATTTTAAAATTAGGCTTGTCTCCTTTTTTTATGTTCTTTTGCAACTTTCCATTTGGATATACATCCGATGATTATTTGGTAAGTTTGTAAGAGACCAGCTGATGAACATAACTTGAGTACTTCTTGGAAAGGTGAACAGAAAACGTCAGAAACGTATTTTCAGTTTAAAACACACACACCACATGGAATTCATTCATTCATTCAGTGCCTATTTCCTGAGCCTCAGCCTTGTATAGTGTGCTATGCTGGGCACAGTAGGAAATGGATTAGAGTTCTTAGCTAATCTCCTCGACAATCATTTTCCTTTCCTTCCCTTCCTCTTCCTGCCCCCTCCTCCATCTCATCACCCTCTTTCTTCTCCTTCTCCCCCTCCCTTCTCTTTCCCCTTCTCCGTGACCTTCTTTCTAGACCTATTTGAAATAGTCTTTTTAAAAATTAACTGAACTGAAAATTTAGGAGAAAACAGTCAGCTCAACTGTGGGCGCAATCACGCAGGACATTAGGAAGCTTTTGCAGGTGGGTGCGGTGAGGTGAAATGGCCTCGGTGGCCACAGAAACAGCAGGTACCTGACCCAGGGTGAGACAGACAGACTGTAACAGGGAGTAAGCTGGCCTGGGGATGGGTGGGTCAGCAAGATTCTGAGACTGAGTAACAAGGAAACAGGAAACAGGCCTAGATGTGCTCGGGCAAGTGGTGGCCCAGCAACTCAACCAAAGGATGCAGGTAGGACACAGAGCAGGGGTCTCAGCCAGGCAGGCGGGACATGGGAGTCAGGCTGAGGATGTCCAGCTGAGTTTGGAGTCTGGGAGTCCATCAGAACATAGCCTGGAAGGCTCGAAAACGTGTAATTTTGTTGAAAGCCAGCAATCATTGGTTAGAAAACAATGGTGAAAGACACTACCCACAAGGGCAGCATGAAATTGTATACCTCACACAGTAAAGATATGTGAGGAAAACTAGCAACTTAGCAATTTATATCCATTCCTATATTTCCTACCCACCTCTTGGGTCCTTTTTTCTTTCCAGGAGAGGAAATTTGTGGGTGGATCTGGTCAAGTGAGTGAGCGAATAATGGACCTCCTTGGGGACCGAGTGAAGCTGGAGAGGCCTGTGATCCACATTGACCAGACAGGAGAAAATGTCCTTGTGGAGACCCTAAACCACGAGGTGTATGAGGTAACCAAGAGCCTTAAACCAGGGAGAAGAGACCAGAGTCCCATAGATAACCAGAGCTTAAATAAAGCGAAGAATATTCTAGACTTTGTAGACAGTGCCTTTGCCAAAAGCAAAAAAGCTACCTTTGGGGCTTCCCTGATGGCGCAGTGGTTGAGAGTCCGCCTGCCGATGCAGGGGACACGGGTTCGTGCCCCAGTCCTGGAGGATCCCACATGCCGCGGAGCTGCTGGGCCCGTGAGCCATGGCCGCTGAGCCTGCGCGTCCGGAGCCTGTGCTCTGCAATGGGAGAGGCCACAACAGTGAGAGGCCCACGTACCACAAAAAAAAAAAAAAGCTACCTCTATCTGAAAGAAAGGAAAACAGAACCATAATATTTGGGGGTGAGGGGGGAGATTTACAAAACACATATTATCAACCCTCTGTATTGGGCTCCTACATAATTAGAAAATCAAAGAAAATATTTATTTGATAACTATCAAGTGCCTCCTATGTGCCAGGCATTATTCTAGGAGTTGGGAACATAGCAGTGAACAAAACAGGTAAAATTGTCTGCCTTCATGTGGCTTACATTCTAGTAAAGGAGAAAAGTTGTAATCAGATACATAAAATAGAGACTATGCCAAATAGTAATGAGTACTGTGGAAAAAACCAAGCAGGGAAGGGGGAGAGGGTGTGCCAGAAGGTGAGGTGGGATGATTGGTCATGCAATTTTAAATAGGTCATCAAGGAAGGCCTCACTCAGAAGGTGATGTTTGAGCACAGAACCCAAGGAGATGAGGGATTGAGCCAGGTGGCTCTCTGGGGAATAGTTTTCCAGGTAGACTGAAACAGCCAGTGCAAAGGCCCTGAGGTAAGAGCAAGCCTGGCATGTTAAAGTAACAGCAAGGTAGTCAAAATGGTGGAATTAAGAGGATTGAGGGGAAGAGTAACAGAAGATGAGATCAGAGATGTGACAGGGGTTCCTTTCATGTATGACCTTGAAAGTGACTGTAAGGAACTTAGCTTTGACTCCAAGTGTGATGGGAAGTCATTGGAGGTTTTGAGCTAGGGAACAACAAGAGCTCATTTTGATTCTAACAAGTTTGATTCTTCTAGTTTCTCTTTTAAGAAGAGATTGAGTGGGGGACGAGGGTAAATGAGGGAGAAACATTAGAAAAAGAGCAAAAACAACCCACCAGCAATGTTTAACCACGCCGTTTTTCTTCCAGGCTAAGTATGTGATTAGCGCTATTCCTCCCGTTCTGGGCATGAAGATTCATTTCAGTCCCCCTCTGCCAATGATGAGAAACCAGCTGATCACTCGTGTGCCTTTGGGTTCAGTCATCAAGTGCATAGTTTATTATAAAGAGCCCTTCTGGAGGAATAAGGGTGAGTACTTTTCTTTGCTTAAAAGGTCCAAGAAACTTGGTGCAAAGTCACACATTTGCGTGTAACTGTTTTTCTTAGAATTCGGACGTAAAACATTCATCCAGGTTCTAAGGTCAGTTCCATCGAGTAAAGTACATTGGCACACACTCATGCAATTAAGTTCCCTTAGAATATGATCAACTCTTTCCATAATTCAGTATAAAGTTTACTAATCCTTTCACAAAATCTTGTGAAAATAGGTTATTAACATTTTCTGATACAGGTTTTTAAAGTATGAGTTTATAAAGCCGTTCACAAAGGTGGGGATTCTGAAAATTTCCAGGCAATTTCTCACTAGTGTCAAGATTCTACTATATGAAATTAAGTTCATTTATGCGTTCATATATATTCAATAAGTGTGTGGCTCTACTGGATAGAACATTACAGGGATGCCCACTAAAATACTAGATTCTGCAACGATGGAAATGTTCCAGAGCGGCTCTGTCCAGGACAGCAGCCACTAGCCACGTGTGTGGGTATCAAACACTTGAAATGTAGCTAGTGAGACTGAGGACCTGAATTTTTCAATTTTATTTCATTTCAATTGCTTTAAAGTCAAATATAAAAAGCCACGCATGGCTATTTCATTTTAATAGCTTTAAATTCCAATGTAAAAATGCCATGCATGGCTACTATATTGGACAGCACAATGCTAGAGTCTTATCACATTGACTCTCATCACAGCTCCTTTTCTTCCGAGAGGAGTCCACGTAAGAACCGTCAGTACCTGGGACTGAGGGCAAAGGGAAGGATGGACTGAAATGAGGAGCTAGATTGCAGAAGGGAGAGGAAGGATGTGCTGGAGGCAAAGGGGGAAAGTTTCATATTCTTACCTTAGGGCGGTTCTTCCTGTATCTACCCCTTTCCACCACATTGCAGCCTCCTGATTCTCCCCCTTTGCAGGAAATTCTGTTTAGGACTGTTATTGGATTGGTGCATCAGTTGAACAAGTAATCTATCTTTCACAAAGGACGGTGCAGTGACCCACCATGGAGAGCTTGCTGGTGCTAAGCTGCTTCCTCTCGTGATCCAGGCCACCCGTTTTAGACAGCTGGTTGCTGGCGAGTGGATAAGGTTTAGGACCATGGAATGGAGATTTTTTTTCTCTTAATGACTCAGAATGCCTTTATTTATGGAGAGAATCTCTAGCTTTCCATTCATGTCTGCAGACCTTTATCTTAGGTCTGCAGTGTGCCAGGCAAGTTCATTGTTAGGTACTAGTATCAAAAAGAAAACCCAAGATGCAAACTATTATATATAGAATGAGTAAACAACAAGGTCCTACTGTATAGCACAGGGAACTATATTCTGTGACAAACCATAATGGGAAAGAATATGAAAAAGAATAGATATATATGTATAACTGAATCACTGTGCTGTATGGCGGAAATTAACCCAACATTGTAAATCAACTACACTTCAATAAAATAAATTTAAAAAAAAAAACAGAAAAGCCAAGTTCTTCATCCTCAAGAAGAGGCTGGATCTGACTCGGTCCTTATTGGTAATGAGCCTTGAGTTACACTTTAAAAAATGATTGTAGACATGAGAGCCTCTTCAAAGCATTTTCAGTTTCTTTTGAGAAATTGAATGTGTTTCCTCAGCCAACCTCTACTGAGCATCTATTGTATGACAGGCGCTGTGCTAGGCATTGGGAATTCAAAGGCATGTTTCCTTGCCCAGAAAATCCAGACTTGGGAGGAAGCCAGTCTTGTAAACTGATAATTGCATTACAATGTATTGAGTACACTGTTGGTGTTACCTAGGCTATTATAGAAACACAGGGGAGGGCTTCAAGACTCACATCCAATACCATTCCTGTTACATCGATAAGCAATTCAATAACAATATTTTGAAGGATTCTATAAGGGAATGAAATCTGAGGAAGTTAACTCTTGTAAGAAGTTATTTGCTTTGTGTCAGGCTTTCAATGCCATCCCTAAAGGCACTGTGGTTAATGAGTAATGCAAAAGCACAGGGCATATGAGTTAACCAGATTCAAAGGGGGTGATTTTTGCAGCCCCAAACAGCCTAGCACAGTGACTGGCACATATGAGGCACTCAGCAATCAATCAGTCAAGATTACTGTTTGTTTGTTTTGTAAGTGCAGCGTGGTTTGGACTATTAAAGAGAAGGTAACTTTTTGCCTTTTGATACAGGTAGCCCTAGCCAGTTCTTGCTGGCTTGTAGAATGATTGTCCCAGGAAATGCTTTCCAGTTTCTTAAGTGTGTAATATCTTTGTGAGTTTACAAGGAAGGGCCCCCTCTTCTTTGCTGGTCTCCCACCAAATCATCCTAAGCTCAGCCACCCTCACCATCAACACCCTGCCCTCCTGGGGTCCCTGCAGGGGCAGGGGGTGCATCACAGCCACCTTAGCTTTGCCTCCCATCCCCACTTACCTGGAGAGAGCAGGCTCTTGCCAAAGCCTTATATCTTTCAGTATCCCTCGCTTTTGCTCATCTACACCATTTCTATTTTCCCTTAAATCTAAATGATTTCAACTGAAGTTTAAAATAACAGAAGCAGTACCTGCTTTTAAAAAAAATTACAGAAGTGAACTTATTCACTATAAAACTTCCAAAAAATAAAAGTGTATGAAAAATGTCCCTCTCCAATTGCCCCTCCGCCCTTGGGGAACCACTGTTAAAAATGTAAGTTGTTTATCCTTAGAGATTTATTGTAGGCACAGGTAATATTTTCAATATATTGTACACATATATTGAAATGTATATATACTTTAAATGTATATTAAAGAATATGCATAACATTTATATGCAAATATAATTTTAAATAAATGTTATATACTTTCCCCAAACCATTTTTTAAAAAAATCATAATACACATTATACTGAAATTTGCTCTTTCCTATTAATGGTATGCCACAGACATTTCTCCACATCAGTGCATTTAAATCTACCTCATTTCAACAACTGAATAAACAGTATTTCACTGTATGGCTCTATCAAAATGTGCCCGATAGGTATGCTGATGATAGGCATTTCGATTGTTTCCCAGTTTTTGCTATTATACACTATGCTACAATAAACAGCTTCCTTCATATTGCTCTGAAGATTTGAATAGGAGCATTTCCTTTTGATAAATTTGTAAAAGTGCAATTACAAAGTCAATTGACTTGGGTAGACCAGCTAATTAATATTTTTAACTTTCTGCCAATCAGTAGGGGAAAACGTCCCATTTATCTATAATTTGTAAGTTTCATCATGAATAAGGCTTCAGGGCTGTGTGAAATCATTTTGTAAATTATCTATTTATCCTGTGCTTATTAATTTTTTTCTGTATGTGTTGCAAATATTTTCTCCCAGTGTACCAGTTTTTTTTAATTTTTTTATGATGGTTTCATTCTCCTATGAAATGTATCTACATTCGGCTTTTCTGGACCAACAATTCTTTTCCACTGATTTTTGTCACTGGGCTCCAAATATTTTTTATAGCCCTATATTTAAAAAATTAAACATCAACTACCACTGAATATATTTATTCCTAAATTATGTACATGGACCACTGGAAAAAAGTGTATTGTTTTTCTTATAAAATATACAAGAGTAGTCATTTTTGAAAAGCTGGAATTGAAAAATAAGATTCTCTAATATCTTTCTCCACTATCCAGATGTGCAATCTAGGTGTGCACACCCCACTTTGGAGAACACAGATTTATATTCTGTAATCCTTTGGCAGCACTGTACTGTTTTAATCCCCGTAGCTTTATAATATGTTTGACATCTGGTAGGATATTCTCTCTTCATTATTTTTCCTGTAATTTTGTCCTTGGTAAATGTCAGTTATTCTTCCAGATGAATGTGATCGTCTTTTCAGAACTCCTCCTTCCACACTTCACACTCAAAAAGCTTCTCCTGAATTATTTTATTCTGAATAGTCCTCTTTGTTACCTCCCATAGGTACAATATCTTCTTTTTTCTCCTTGAGAATGTTACTTGCCACTTTGGGGGAAATTTCTTCTACTCTTTGTCTTTTCTTCCTGAGAGTTCCTTTTTGTTTGTTAGTTTGTTTCTGCTTTTGTCTTTGCTTCTTTTGTTAAAGAATTTTGTTCAATGTCTAGATGTCCTTGAATGGCCCTTCCTTTTTAAGAGTGAGGCTGAACCAGGCTAACTGGAAGTCCCATGTGCATGGGCAGAGCTCCTGAGCTTTCTACCTACAAATGATAGAACTGCTGCTGATGCCACGTGGTTTGTTCTGGCATGAACAGGACTCTTCCCTCTGCCCCTTGTTCCTTCACTTCCGCCCAGTGCACATGCATGGTGCAGAGACCAACTTTGTGCTGTGAAGGACGTGTCCAAGGAGCCCCTCCACCCAGAAAGCAGGGCCTCCACCCCAGCCAGCCTGGTGTCCTGCATGATCCCTCTGTCCAGTCCAGCAGAACCCCAAGTGACCCCTGAGCCCTTGCTCTTTTCCCTTATCACATCCTGTCCTCTTTCTTGTCTCCTTATAACAAGGTGATTCCTTAACTATTTCTGTTGTATTCTTAAATCTTCTTAAATTCTTCGACAAACTTTAAACATTTCTCCTTCCCCTATTTCAGTTTTTCTCAATGTTTTTTTAGCCCCAGTACACCTGAGGGGCATGCAAGTACCCCTCAATCCAGTGACTGACTAGGACTATAGATGCAAAGTGGGGAGAGTCGTGGGGGGAGAGAGAGAGAAGCAAGTGCAGGTAAAAAGGCCTACAGGTGTGTCTGCTCCCACACAGGTCGGGACAGTGCATACCCTCCAAGTTATTTCTCTGTTCTTTCTTCCTCATTTTGAAACCCACTCATTGGATTTTCTATACAACATTAGTTCCCAGGTCTTCCACCATAATTTTGTTCGAACAACCTCAATTTGCAAGTAAATGATGAAGCAGGAGGAGTGGTACACTGTAATCGGATCTTATTATAACATTTCAAATTCTGCCCTGACATTTTCACCATTGCTCTGTTGTATTCTTTTGTTGAAATTAATATATTTTGTTCAGGAGGGGAATGAGAGAAGCACTTTTGTGCAGAATGAGCTGAAATTGTTTTCCAAGTTGTTCCGGAGGTCCTGTTTGAAATGAGGGTTTGGGACTCTGTGCATTTTATTTTCTTATTATTTTTTCTATATCCAGCAAAGATATCTTTTTCTTTTTCTTTATTTATTTTTATTGGAGTATAGTTGCTTTACAATGGTGTGTTAGTGTCTGCTGTACAACAAAGTGAATCAGCTATGTGTATACATATATCCCCTCCCTTTTAAGGAGGAGGGTGGAAAAGTGGAGGGACTCTGTGCATTTTAGTCATCTGGGTCCTCTATGCCCTGTCTCTAGATAATCAAGAACTAGTTAGCGTCGAATAAGTGGCTCCTCATAAAAGGTGAATGTTCAGTCCCTTCTACTTTACAGTAATAGACTAGCGTTTCTTTAACACATCTTTGGTTTTATCTGATTTCCTGTGAAAGAGGAAAGAGGGGCACACGTATTAACAGCAAGGAAAACAAGATTTCATTAAATGTTGGCCGGGATTAATTCATAATATCACGTTGCTTCTTTGCAGAGAGGGGCTTACCGTTTGAGTTTTTCACCAAATGTTGGCTCCTTAGCCTTCCTTTTGACATCAGCTTGGTTGGACTTTGTATATTTAGGGTATAATATCTTATTTTCAGCCTTTGGGCTTCTCAGGTTGAAAAACGTGTGCTTCGTCGTAACTGCTAAGGGTAGCTTGATAGGGTGATGAATGCCTTTTTCCATTTTGCTCTTCTCCAAGATTACTGTGGAAGCATGATTATCGAAGGAGAGGAAGCTCCAGTTGCCTACACGTTGGATGATACCAAACCTGATGGCAGCTATGCCGCCATAATAGGGTAAGGCATGCTTATGGTGGTGTGATAATCTTCCACGTTGACAACGTATTCCTATACTGTTAATAAATGTGCCCCAAACTGTGTTCAATAATTTTTTACCCAACGTCACTCTTCTCCAAATTCAGCAGTTGGAAAAATCTTATTGCTTTTTAAAAAATAATGTCTTCAAACAAATTAATATTTAGAAAGGAATTAGAATACCAGTAACATATGAAAATTTGTTAAACTAGTTTTCTGCTTCATGTTTAATACTAGGGGTTGATATATTCTGGTAAGCTATCTTTTGTGAAAACATGATATGAAGATTTGACTTAGGGTGTTTCACTAAGAGGGCTTCTTGTGGAGGCTGTGGAGGCATCTATGGTATTTACATGGGATGCTGAGATTTCCCAGGTCCCACTAGAGAGGGACGAAGACTAGCCCAGTTCTCAGCTTGGCAGGGAAAAGCAGCACAGATGGGGATGTCATGGGCGGTGGTTACCTGGAGAAGCCAAAATTGAGATGGCTTTCAGGATCCGTATGAGTTTATTTCAGAGAGCCAAGGGTCAAAACAGGGAGATCAAAGCTAGCTGGTAAGTTGAAGGCAATCGTAGGGCTAGAAATGGAGGCGGATTCTAAAAGGCTGGGCACTAGGGAGATACCATCTTGAAGATAGAACCAAAGAGGAAGGGCTGGATGAAAATGGAAAGTCTCAGACACATCTAAGGTAGATATTTGAGGCCCAGGGCATATTCCTGTTGAGCACCAGCTATGCAGTGGGAGATGGGTCGGTCATGGTATTATCCCAGGCAAAAATTATGGCCAGTCATCTGTTTTGAGTCCCTTGAATCCCTAAAACTAGAAGGCGCCTTTTAGTGTCAGGAATGTAACCAGGAAATAGTAAAACATGGAACATAAAATTAGATAGTGTATGATTTGTTTCTTCTGGTTCACTTTTAACTTGTACACTAGGCACATGTGTAGCTATAGAAATGAGGCCAGGATGAAAGCAGCCATTGATTTCCCCTCCTTTTTCTTGTTTGTACGTTTTAGATTTATTCTTGCCCACAAAGCCAGAAAACTGACCCGTCTTACCAAAGAGGAAAGGTAGGGGAAAAAAGTACCTCTTCTCTCTTCCCTCCCTCTCTCTCCCTCCCTCACTCCTCCCTTATTTCCTCTGCCCCTCTCTCCCTTCCTGCCCACCTCTGTACTCCATCTCCCTTTCTTTCCTACTTCTTTTCTTCTTTCTACCCACTTTCAACTTTGCTTAACTTTTAAACTTAAAGACTGCTTAATACTATGTGTATTTCCAACACAACATGTCTGTTATGTTCATTATGAGGGTCTTGTATAAAGGCACAATGCTGATAACTGAAGAACCAAGCATTCAAAATAATATTTATTGAGTTTATCGTACATAAGATACCATGCAAGGAGCTATGGAGGATACAAAAATGGATATAGCCCAGGAGCTGAAATTTTACTTGGGGAGGAGATAACCAGGTAGACAAATGACCGCATTGCAGGGCAGTCTGCAGTACATCCTGCATGAAGGATGCATAACTATTACAGATCATAAGTACAGAAGGACTAGTTTCTCTGGAGGTGGCAATTTCTTTCAGCAATTAGTATTCACCACTACCAATTATTTATCCCCACACCACCACTGATAACATATTTACCAACTAAGAGCCCCTGAATTACGTTATAGCACATTCCTATCCCTCACAACCCTGCACCCTCCCCCCGCACCATTAGCATGCTGCTTTATGACTATTGCCATCACTGTGCTTGGCCAGGGCTATGGAAGTCTGACTGACCCACTCACTAAAAAAATGTCCCGGGCTCCCCTGGTGGCGCAGTGGTTGAGAGTCCGCCTGCCGATGCAGGGGACGCGGGTTCGTGCCCCGGTCCGGGAAGATCCCACATGCCGCGGAGTGGCTGGGCCCGTGAGCCACAACCGAAGCCCGCGCGCCACAACTACTGAAGCCCGCGCACCTAGAGCTCGTGCTCCACAACAAGAGAAGCCACCACAATGAGAAGCCTACGCACAGCAACAAAGTGTAGCCCCCGCTCGATGCAACTAGAGAAAGCCCGCGCACAGCAACAAAGACCCAATGCAGCCAAAAGTAAATAAATAATTTAAAAAATACACTTAAAAATAATAAAATAATAATAATACTTTTGAAATCATTGGCCTAACTCTAAATCACCTGTAAGATCCCCTTTAACAATACTATTCTATAAAAATCAGAATGGAAATAAGTCTAATCTCATACCTTAACTAATTATAACTTTTGGCTTACATCCAATTCCCCCATAAGACTAAATTTCTTAAGAGCTACCATTTATTGAGCATTTATTACGTATGTACCAGTTATTGAGCTGGGAACTTCATATGCTCTATATCAGTGGTTCTCAAACATAATCACCTGGAAGGTTTATGAAAACACAGTTGCTGCCACTGCTGTTTCTGAGTTAGAAGGTCAGGGATGAGGTCTGAGAATCTGCATTTCTAACAAGTTCCCGGGTGATGCAGCTGCTGTTGCTGGTCCTGAGACCACATTGTTTTACCATCATTAGTGAAAAAAATCAGGTGAGTTTGTTGATGAAACTAAAGGTCAGAGAGTTTAAGTAACCTGTTCAAGACCTCATAGCATGGAAGAGGCAGAAGCAGAATTCGAAGCTTTTCCTGCTCCACTTTGCCCATTTCCTCTTAGTGGGATGGGGAGAGAAAGGAAGGTGAGCAAGAATCATGTCTCAGTCCTCCCAGAATCTCCAGTGCTTAGGAAATTGACAACAGGTACACAACGTTTTCTTGAATGAATGAACAAATTGCTGTGTGCCCCCAGTGAGGCAGGCAGTGTATCACTTTCTTTTCTTTAAAAACTATTTGTGACCTCACAGATTTAAGATATTGGAACTAGAACAAGGTGCCTTGTTTTGAAAAATTACAATGAAATGTCAAGTGGAAGCAATAGCTCAGAATCTTTTTGAATGATGGGAATCATAGGTACATCTTTGACTTTTTCTTCCTTTCTCATTTTCACTTATTTTTCCCCCTCTCTTCCCATAGGTTGAAGAAACTTTGTGACCTCTACGCAAAAGTTCTGGGCTCACAAGAAGCTTTGCACGTAAGGCTTCCCAACCCTTCCCTAAGGGAGAGAGATCTTGCTTTGTTG
Source organism: Grampus griseus (assembly GCF_964374135.1). NCBI lineage: Eukaryota > Metazoa > Chordata > Mammalia > Artiodactyla > Delphinidae > Grampus > Grampus griseus. The sequence continues at coordinate 38,327,405 of NC_138999.1, read as the reverse complement.
TCAGGGGGCTAGCAGGGATGGGCTTGTGCAAGAAGGGCTCTAGAGCTCATGTTTTCCCTGATCTATTCTCGGAGGAGTCTGCACCAGAGTTGGTAAACTTATGAGTTGTCCCAGAGAGTATGGGCCCTGGCTGTGCTAGTGGCAGCTTAGGCACCTTGCAACACTGATGTGTTTTAGGTGGTGCTACCCTTGTCCCTGAGTTCAGAGCTCTTCCTGTAGCAGGGAAGACATGCTGATTGGCTCAAGGTGAGCCCTGTCAGCTGAGTTTCCTAGACATCTTGGCAGGTAGCCTGAGGAAGCTGTGATCTTCAAATTCAAAGTAGTTCCCCTCCCCACTGGGTGGTTAAAGGTGGGATGGGATGGGTAGGGAGGCAGTGCGGTAGGGGCATTTGGTGATAGTCAAAGGGCCCGAAGGGCCCATAACCATTAGCCATAACGACCTCCTTCATCAATATTTAAAACAATGAACCGACATTCTCGTTCCATTCACAACTGCTGGGTTTTTAATGTTTTGACACGGATTACGTCACCTTTTGAAAGCTATTATTAAATCCAGTTATCCGTGCAGCACTTGAAGACAATGGAAAAGGATGTACAAATGAGCAGTTAAAGCACGAGAAAATCTAATAAAGGGGCTAAGAATGTTTAACTTGTTAAGCCTCTTAAATCCAGATCTCTGCAGTGCACGCCTTGACCTAGTTGAACAGCTACATGGCTTCATCTTATTCCTCAGACACTTACTTTGCTCAGCTTTGCAGTGGCTTTCCTCCTCCTAGTCAAGTTGTTGTGGCTTTTGAATTTGTCATTTTTGTTCATCCTTTTAAAGCAAGAGTTACTTGTTATAGGTGAAACACACGCTCTTGAAGGTTTGGGGGATTCCTCCTCAGTAAATGAACAAGAATGATGAATTGACTGGTTTGGAGAGAAACATAATAATAATGAAGAATGTGTTTTGTTTCATTTTTTTGCTTTCACACACCTTTTAACAAGTTTAAATATAAGCATAGCCTCTGGGCGCAAGTGTAATATGAGTGAGGTGGCAAGACCCAAAGTATATACACATTAAAAATTAATCCTACCACAGCTGCTAAAATTGACTGGTCTTTCTGTTTAAATATTCGGTTCAAGATATTTCTCCCTGGTAGATACTCAAGCTTTTTTGAAGTTATGTTCTGAGACACCCTCAGGCTGAGGCAGTGCAGAGCTGAGGATTCTCCGACAACCTGTGAGATGGTTGTTCAGGGAAAACCCCAGTGGGAGGGGAAAGAAGTTGTGCTCAATTTCCCAAAAAGTTGATTATTTTTAATATGGGAAAGTCTCTTTTCCTAAGAAGAATGTGGATGATTAATTGCTGGTGATAAAAATGAGGTGGTCCTGGGAATTCCTGGCTGTCCAGTGGTTAGGACTCCGAGCTCTCACTGCTGAGGGGCTGGGTTCGATCCCTGGTAGGGGAACTAAGATCTCACAAGCCACAAGTCGTGGCCAAAAAAAAAAAAACAAGTTGGTCATGCTGTTGTTTGCTCTTGGCACAGAGATGGGCACTTGCTTTGGTGTCTGTCCTGGGAGCAAGGAAAGGTGAAAGATGAAGTCCAACCTTTCTTCTGATCAGCTGGCTGGAGACAGCCAGAGAAGGGTGCTCATGAGATGGAAGAGGGCCGGGCCTGAGGCATCAGAGCAACTTACACCCCTCAGACAGGGCCTCGTGCTTTGTAAATAGGATTCGTTACAAATGACTATCCGAAGTCCCATGTGTGACTGCAAATTTTTAAAACAAAACATCTTTTCCAAATCTATTTTTATGCTCACATTTTTCTCTTAAGACTTGCCGTGTTGATTTTATCTTTTCAAAATAATACCTGGGCTTCCCTGATGGCGCAGTGGTTGAGAGTCTGCCTGCCGATGCAGGGGACGCAGGTTCGTGCCGCGGTCCGGGAGGATCCCACATGCCACGGAGTGGCTGGGCCCGTGAGCCATGGCCGCTGAGCCTGTGTGTCCGGAGCCTGTACTCTGCAACGGGAGAGGCCACAACAGTGAGAGGCCCGCGTACCACAAAATAATAATAATAATAATAATGATAACACATGTTTAGCTATTGTAGTAAAGAGCTTGAACTTTGCAAAATCTCAGCTAATGTTTTGCCTGTTCATGGCAAAAACATATTTTTCAGACCGATAGCTGCCTGCATCGCCATCAACAGAAGTGCCTACGTCCCATGAAAACATTAATCTGTCTGTTCTAGCTTCTCTCAACGAAGTTGACTTGCATGAAAAAAATGAATCTGGTCATTCTTTTTCCTTAACAGGCATGCTTTTCTACTTTTTTCATCCTCCTTACTCCAGTAAGCATAAATCCCTTTTTAAACTTGTCTTGAAACCATTAGGCACTAAAAACTTCTTAACATGTAAGGCCAGTTTAAACATAGAGCTAGACAATTGCAGCTTATGAACAGTACCTGGGACATGAATGAACCAAGTGAGAAAACTTTCTAAGTCAGAATTTCTTAGAAGTCTATTACCAAGGACATTTACCTGCCCAAAGTCCTATCTCTAAAAACATCGGGATAATAAGGCTCTATTTCAGACAGATACTGGTTGTCCAATAGGAAGCCTACTGGACTGTGTTTGATTTATTCGAGACTAGATTGCTTCCTTTGAGTCTCCTTTGAGTTTTTGTCACTCTGCCTTGCAGCCGGTGCACTATGAAGAGAAGAACTGGTGTGAGGAGCAGTACTCCGGGGGCTGCTACACGACCTACTTCCCCCCAGGGATCCTGACTCAGTACGGAAGGTAGAGTAAAAGTGGGCTCAGTTCTAACTGAAACTCCCTGAATCTGAGTCCATAACTCTAAGAAGGTTCGTGGAGCTCTTCTCCGCTGTTCCTTGTAAATGCTGGAAAAAAAATCCCCAAATCCCCAATTTCCTTTGGATCTCGTGAATCTCACTAATGAAGTCATTATAATTCTGCATCATGGTGGTGCCCTTGACTCTTAATTCCTCTGAAGGAGCAATCCCAATCAATAGAACCAAAGAAGGTGGCAGCATAAGAATAGGAATTTAGATAGAGGGTTCACTTATATTGTCAGAAGAAGTGTCTTTATACTGAGTTTAGGGCTCAGTAGAACTTCCTCAATGGGCACTGTATAAATGCCAACATGGGTACAGCATTATAAAAGCAAATTGTGTTCTAGACTGGGGGTAAAGGGACTTGGGTTCCACCCCCTGATCCTACCAATAACCAACTTTGTCATCCTGGACGGGTCACTTCTCCTCTCTGGACCTCACCTTCCTTAGCAGGTGTATGAGAAAGCGCAAGATGGCATACAGTAGACAAGAATCAGTATGTTAACAGGAGCATAAGTTATTTTTCACATCTTCATTGAGATATAATTCACATACCATACAATTCACCCATTCGAAGTGTATAATTCAATGGCTTTTAGCATTTACAGTGTTGTGCAGCCAGGTGTGACTCATTGGTGTTTAGTTCATTGTATTCGATGACAACAACCAGGTATGAATTAGTAATATAGTAGTAATTATTATGACCATCGAAGTAATACTAAACGAAGTAATCATTTAATGCCAAGAGCTCAATCTAAACAAAATAGGAAATGTAGAGTGATGAGTAAAAGGCTGAGTATGCAACAAAAAAAGGGTATTAGTAAATGTAAATGGCTAATCAATCTGTTTGTGAAAACCAGTCAAAGAAGGATTAAAACCTGCTTGTGGGCTTCCCTGGTGGCGCAGCGGTTGAGAGTCCGCCTGCCGATGCAGGGGGCACGGATTCGTGCCCCGGTCCGGGAGGATCCCACATGCCGCGGAGCGGCTGGGCCCGTGAGCCATGGCCGCTGAGCCTGCGCGTCCGGAGCCTGTGCTCCGCAACGGGAGAGGCCACAACAGTGAGAGGCCCGCGTACCGTAAAAAAAAAAAAAAAACCTGCTTGTGAGAGGATACATAATGGCTTTGGTGAGCACTCTCCTCATCTTCCTGAAGATGGTAAAATATCATCTATGAGATCATTCAGAGGGTGCCACCTGATTAGCTACTGGTCATTAAGTTAATTTTTGGATATGCTGATTGTAGAATATGTCCGTAGTAATTGTTTCATTCAGCACTTATTGGCTAAGTGCCAACTATTGGCCAAACACTCTGCTGAAAACTTCAATATATAGGCAGACCTCGAAGATATTGTGAGTTCGGTTCCAGACTACTGCAATAAAGCGAGTCACACAAAATTATTTTCTTTTTGGTTGCCCAGTGCGTACAAAAGTTATGTTTACATTATACTGTAGTCTATTGAGTGTGCAAGAGCATTATGTCTAAAAAAATTTACATATCTTAATTAAAAAATACTTTGTTGCTAAGAAATGCTAAGCATCATCTGACAATGCCGGCTTGCCACAGACCTTCAATTCGTGAAAAAAAAAAATGCAATATTTGCGAAGCGCAATAAAGCAAAGCACAACGAAACAAAGTTTGCCTGTACCAAGATAAGCCCTCCCTGCTGTAAAGGAGCTGACGGTGTTAGGAGCTAGGGTAGGGATGGGGAGAGGAGAGAATATCAAACATTGACTCAAACATACTATGGTAAGTACTCTAAGAATAGAGGGGCATAAAAATGCTATGGGGGCCCAGGGACGGATGGGCTAGCCTTACCTAGAGAAAGCTGAGAAGGCTTCATAATACACATACCACCTGAGAATTGTAGAAGGCAGAGAAAAGGCTACTGGGGAATGTACTCTAGGCAGACGGAACCATTTGAGCAAACGCTTCCTGCAGGAATCTAACAAGTTCATGGAATGTCTGGGGAAAAGTTACACGGCTGGGCCCTATGGGTGATTTTGAGGATAGGATAGAGAGTAAGAAAGGCAGATAGGATCCTTTGCTTCATAGAACACATTTAGGAATACAAAACTTAACCTCTCAACAGAGAAAGACCATCAGTTTTGTGATGTGATTAGATTTCTGACCACGGAGTGGCTAGTTTCATGCTCAATCCCATAAGGAGTGTCAGGAAAATGCCTTTGGAGTGATGGGGTCAGTGGGGGGCGGGGCGGGGGGGGAAGGACACTCACCTGCACTAGCCTGACCCTGACCACATGAAAGAAGCAAGATAAACCCCATCATATCAGGCATTTGTGGTGACATGGCAGCACCCTCCTTCATCTTTATTCCTTCTCAGGGCCATGTTTCAGGCTTCATGTGACTAGCTTCAATCTGTAGGATGGAAACTGAAGCAGAGCATATCTTAGTGACATACCTCTCAATCCAAGCAAGGACAACTGGCCCGCAGGGGTTCCCTTGACCTTTCGGGTCCATGACATTTGGGATACTGCAAGGAATTTTATCTTCATGGCCTAGAAATTACACAGTAAATGTTCTGCTTCCAAATGGAAGACAGAGGACAGTATTGACAGTACAACTCTAGTAAAAAAATAAACTCACATTTCTTAAGGTTTTTTACTTTAAGAAATGTGTGTTGATTTCTTAGACTGAAATATCGGGTTGGGTTTTTCTGTAAGATGTTATGAAAACCCGAATGAACTTTTTGGCCAACCCAACACTTTAGTGATTAAGTAGTGGTAAAGCACATAAGGACGTATACGTGGAAATATCCTATAATGTCTATTCCCTCACCTGCACGAGAAACGGCAGGGATTTTTCTTCCCCAGTTTTGAGGCTTTCTTTTTCCCCAAAGGAAGAAGATTTCCACGTGACAAGTGGAGGGAAGATATCTTTGCCTGTTTGAAATAAATTCTTGGTTTTTACATTTTTACATTCCAGTAGTCGGCATGATTAATTCTCTAAGCCTTTATTCTCTCTTCTAATATTTAATTCTAGGATTTGGCCAGGGCTCCCAGAGGTTTCCAATTTGGGTTCCGTCTGTTTGAAAACAGTGATTCATGTGGTGAAAGCAGCACTGTTTAATGAACGTGGAAAAAGCAAAATTACCTTCTCTTGCCGAGAACCCTTCCTGAATACGCTTAGGCTCTCCAGCCCATGCTGGCTATGAATAATTCCAGATTATGCTGTGTATTATTATCGGCATTCTAGTATTCTATAGTATCTTCTATTCTCCTCCCCTCTTTTTGCTTGATGGCAACAATAAGGGTAGGTGAAGGAAAACCCACCAATTCAAGCCAACTCATTTGGTTTTCTGTAAAAGACCCAGTGGTATACAGTGTTGACTAAGACAGAGCCTGGATGTTAGCTCTGGACATCCACATCCATTATCTGTAATATAATGGAAACCTGGAATAGGATGAATAATGACATGTTGATGGTGCTTCCCTTATGGTATTTTTGTCAGGGTAACAACAAACTGCCCCTTGTAGAAACTAAGTGCTGTGACACTCTGTCCTTTTGTGTAGCATATGGGCACTCTTCGTTAACTAGTGATGATGATGATACACCAGGAAAAGTATATAACATAAAGACGGAGACTTTGACATCTGGTCGACCTAGTTCAAATCCTAGCTCTGCAATTTTCTAGCAAGTGGGTCTTGGCAAGTCAGCACACATTTCTCTAAGCCTCAGTTTCCTCATGTGTAAAATGGGATAATTGTAGCTATGCCATGGAGTTCTTTAAAAAGATTAAAAAAATAATTCAATAGAGGGAGGATGTAAGTGGTTAAGACTGTGGGCTCTGGAGTCAGATGACCTGGATTCAAATACCGGTTCTGCTACTTACTAGCTATGACCTAGTGTAAATTACTTTGTCTTTGTTGCTGGTTAGATTCTCAGCAAAGCAGACTCTGAAGCAAAGATGAGCATGTAGGATATGTACTAGGGAGAGCCTAGGCATCAACATCTGTGGAAGGCAGAGGAAGGAAGCAGGAGCGGGCAGAGAGAGAAGTTGGGTTTCTCCCAGTGAAGTTCCAGTGAAGACCTCAGCTGATCCTTCAGGGAGCTCTGGGACTAAGATGGCCCTTCAGAAATGTCCCAAGTTGGGGCGAGGGGTCAGGTTTTTATAGCCCTGTGGTGATCAGTCACTGGATGCAATTGCTACTGGAAGGAGGCATGACCTTGAACCAGGCAATTTTCTTTAGTGGAGGCACTTGCCAAAGAGGGCTGACATCAGAAGGCCATCTTCCTGCAGCACTTCCAGCACCTGGGAATAAGTCCTTCATGGTTTTTTTGTTTTTACTATATGATTCCATTTATATAAAATACTAGAAAATGCAAACTAATCTATAGAGACAGAAAGCAGATCGGTGGTCGACTGGGGAGGGGGGCCTGGAATGGGCCAAGAGCAGGGAAGAACAGCAAGGTCCTTCATTTTTGAAGGGGGGTCTAGGCAGGGCACCACAGTGTCCACTACAGCCTCTGTACCTCCATATTCTCACCTGCAAAATGGGGATTATAATCGTACTGACCTCATATGGTTGTGGTAAAGATTACTGCACTTAGAAGAGTGTTTGGCGCCCCCCAAAATGTTAACTGTTATAATTTAATGCAGTAAAACTCTTCACACTGGTAGAGCTAAGTGCTCAAGGAATGGTGGTTTTGGAGCCGTAGTCATACTCACAGAGCTGTTAAATGTTACTAATAGAAAAGGTTTTAAAAATTATTGGATCATGCCCCTTAGGAGATGGGGAAGCCAGAGCTCAGTGAGAGGAAGTGATTTGCCAAGTTCATTGGTGGAATGACCAGGCGGGAAACTGGGGGCACGTGTCCCCTCGCTCAAAGTTGGTGAACCAGCTATCCATGACTGGGCATATACAGTCCCTCACTTTACGTATGTGAAGCAAATACTTATTTTACCTCCATTGATGTCAGTCCCTTTACCTGTAAGCTCTTGGTGCGGGAGTGAACTTTGGCTTTTATTTCTTTTCGTCTGTGACAAAGATCATGTAAGAACTGGAGGAACTCATGAACGTTATTCCAAAATTGCCAATGGACTTCCTGACATTTAGAGTCTGAGGAAACGGACCAGCCTTGGTCTTTGTGGGAAGGCTCTCCTCTGGCTCTCTGAGACTGACCACTTTTATCTCTTTGCTTTGCTTTCAAGGGTTCTACGCCAGCCAGTGGGCAGGATTTACTTCGCAGGCACGGAGACTGCTGCACACTGGAGTGGCTACATGGAGGGGGCTGTGGAGGCCGGGGAGAGAGCAGCCCGAGAGGTAAGGCCTGGGGTCATGGGCTGTGGGGAAGGAAGCAACTCACGGGCCTGACAAACAGGTTAAATATGTCTGAGATCCTGGAAGCCAATTCCCCGTGAACCCCCATCTGAAGGACAGTGAAACACCTTTTTCACAGTAGTCACAGGTGAAATGAATACCTTAACCCAAAAGTAACAATGAGTCCAAGGTAAAAAGAGTCCATGGGGCAAAAGATCACCATGGCTATACTTGAGAGATAACCTAGGTCTAATATTATAGAACCAAACATGTTTACACTAGGATTCAGAATTCATTTATATATTTTCCGACAGTTCCTCTCATCTCATCCCTATTAAGGCGTGTTCACGGCTATTAAAATTGATGGTGAGTCTAATGGTTGGACCTTCTTATGCTGTAGATCGAAGACCTTTTGGATCTTTTCAAAGGTTCAATGGACTACACTGGCTTTTACCCTGGTGTTTTTGATGGATGTCCCAAAAGACATCGTTAGTCCTTTATTTAAAGAGTAGATTAGGAGAAAGATGGTGTCATTTTTGTTATTCACCAAGATGCGCTTTCTTTTCAGATCCTGCATGCCATGGGAAAGATCCCAGAGGATGAAATCTGGCAGCCCGAACCAGAGTCTGTGGTAGGTTATATTTTATATCATGAATTTAAATCTCTTTCCTCTAAAAACAATTACTTATGAATAGAGCACACTTGTATATATTCACAGACCTTCCCCTAAGTGATTCAACCCATGAATGTTTAAAGAGATGCCACGGGTTAGGGCAGAGGTGAGGGATTTAGAAGAACTTTGATAAAATTGCAGCTGCCACATGCCTTACAGATTATTAGGAAAAAATAAATTATTTTTTGGTCGGATGAGACATTACTCGGAGAGTTCTAGACTTATTAAGAACTCAATAAATGTCTGTTGAATAAATCTCTAACCTGGTGATAGGGGGGAGGAAATGAAAGGAAGATATGTCAGTATCCCCTGTCTGGGGACAAAGGAGTGGAATGAAATGGAGCAGATTTAGGTTAAAAATGCATTTTCAATATACCTATCATTTTGTAAAAAAACCCCAGGAAATTTTCCTGACTGGAAGGAAGTATACACATCATAGAGGACAAGGGTCCAAAAGGTCAAAGGTATTCGTCTGTCAAGTGTAAGGTTAAAAACAGTAGCCTGGCCACTCCAAAGTCATTGTCTTAGTGCTTCTGTCAGAGATGGGATTGAGGACTGAGTGGACCACAGGTGTATCCACTCAGCAAATATTTATTGTGCACTTGCTTTGCATCAGCCGCTGGGATAATGATACAGCAGTGCTTTCAGAGCTCAACATGTGGTGGGGAGAACAGATGATAACAAAAAAGCCCACGTGCCATGAAGATGACACGCTGAGAATGTAAAAAGAAGGGGTCATCTTAGTTTGGGGACACTGGAAAGGCTCCCGAAGGAAGTGAGATATAAACTGAGACTTGAAGTTAGTGGTCAGAATTAGTTAAGTAAAGGGCCCAGTGGGGAACGGGGAATGAATGTTCTGAACAAAGGGAATGTGATGTTTCATGGCCTAGAGGTTGGCAAGTGTGAGTCATGTTCGGAGAACTGGAAGAAATACAGACTTTCTGTACTGACACCAAATATTCTCTGAACCCAGGATGTCCCTGCGAAGCCCATTACCACCACCTTCTTGGAGAGACATTTGCCCTCCGTGCCCGGCCTGCTGAGGCTGATTGGATTGACCACCATCTTGTCAGCAACTGCTCTTGGCTACCTGGCCCACAAAAGGGGGCTACTTGTGCGGGTCTAAAGAGAGGGCATCTGTAACCACACCCTCTTCTGCTTCTATTTGGTGTGTGGGTTTGGGGAAGGAGTTGTAACAAAGTTCCATGAAGACACAAAGAATGTAGAGTGAAGTGGAGAGCATGACGATAAGTCAGACTTCGACCACAGGAAAACACAATATCTCTTTCTCCATTTTGATTCCTGTGTATTGTCTAGTACCTAGCTTAGCACTCTGTCTCACCCATTTCCAAGTTCACCGGTCTCAGAATCTTTACAGTAGTTAAACAGGCTTGTTAAAGGTCCTTGCTATCCTACAGTATACATTGCCCAGGCACAAAAAACTAGCTTTTTCCTACCTCTGTGGCTTTGTGCTTGTCCTTCCTCTTACCTGTAAGGTCCACATCTTCCAAGATCTCTGCATTTGTCCTTAGAATCCTGTACTGTTACAGCTGGAAGAACTTAGACACCACCTTGTCCTTACTTGCTGTTTTAGAGTTGAGCAAACTGAAGTCAGGAGCGGTGGGACTTAATTGCCCAAGGCCCACAATAAGCCACTGATATTTTGTTGACTAGAACACAGGTCCATTGCTTTATCCCATTTCCCAGGATGAATTTCCCGATCACCCTCTCTACTCCCTGCCACGGTCGCTGATCGTGTCCCCCTTGTGTGGGTTTACTCTGTACTAAGTTGTTTTGTGCTACTCAGTATATTTCCTTAAGTTTTATTGTCTTCTGCAGTGTGTCTTCAGCTCATTTTAATTTTTTTGAGGGTAGAAGTCTTGTCTTTTCTTCCTCTTGTATCCTCCCTTGTATCTGGATACGAAGGTTAATACACATTTGGGTAATTAAAAATAAAGTTGATTGACCAGATGTCTGTTGCCTTTTCTTTTTGGGTAATGACTTTCAAGGGTTTTGACAAATCAAATCAAGATCCAGTATTAGGTATATAATTGTGGCTTAAAAGCATTGAGTCAAAATTTCCTTGAAGCTCAGATGATGCGTGCATTTGGATTGTGTGATCCATCATGGGTGGTGTCTATGTGAGCAGCTGGTAAATGATTTATAATGATATCATAAGGATGCTAAAAGACAGCTCCTTGCTTTCACCCCCTCTGCCCCCGAAAAAAGGCTGTCAAAATAATTGACATGTTAATAAGTAAGATGCTTTAACTATTAAGACAATTATAATATTTCAGTTGACCTTTCATATTCCTTATCAGTGCAAAGCTTTTTACTAGGTACACTCATTAATTTAAAACCATAGTTCCACAGTCCATTAAATCTTATTTGAACTACTTTTTAAATGAGATCATCATTTCAAAGTATTCATACCTCTCAACTCCCAAGATCAGTTTTTATCAGGATATATATATATTTTTTAACATCTTTATTGGAGTATAATTGCTTTACATTGTTGTGTTAGTTTCTGCTGTATAACAAAGTGAATCAGCTATATGTATACATATATCCCCATATCTCTTCCCTCTTGCGTCTCCCTCTCTCCCACCCTTCTTATCCCACCCCTCTAGGTGGTCACAAAGCACCGAGCTGATCTCCCTGTGCTATGTGGCTGCTTCCCACTAGCTATCTATTTTACATTTGGTAGTGTATATATGTCCGTGCCACTCTCTCACTTCGTCCCAGCTTATCCTTCCCCCTCCCCGTGTCCTCAATTCCATTCTCTATGTCTGCGTCTTTATTCCTGTCCTGCCCCTAGATTCATCAGAACCTTTTTTTTTTTTAGATTCCATATATATGTGTTAGCATACGGTATTTGTTTTTCTCTTTCTGACTTACTTCACTCTGTATGACAGTCTCTAGGTCCATGCACCTCACTACAAATAACTGTTTCGTTTCTTTTTATGGCTGAGTAACATTCCATTGTATATATGTGCCACATCTTTATCAGGACGTATTTTAAATCCATAAATGACCATTCTCACGTGCTGCTTTAGAAAATGAAGGTTGTTTTTCTTAGCATAAATGAAATTTAAGAAATCTCCCAGGATTAATCAATAATAGTATAGTTTCCAATTTTTACAGTGACATTTAGATTCATGAATTTGTAGGAACTTTAGAGACTAAATGAGGAGATTAAAGAACCCAATAATACTTCTGTAACCATTTTGGTTTGGGGATCTGTCTAGAAATATAATGTATTTGGCCTAGGAGTGTCTTCTTGAGCATGCTCCCCTCGGAAGCACTCCCGCCCACCCTGAGAGTCGTCATACTACTAACTCCAGCACATACATTAAGAAAGAGTCAAATAAGGAATTCCCTTCTCCAGGAATCTCCTGGACCACTCATCCTCCAGCTGGGCCAGTGGAGAATGCTCAGTGTTCTCCCAGTGTTACGTGCCTAGACCTCTTGTCCTGCACTTACCCTATGATATTGCAATTGCGCCATCTTGTTAAATTACGTGATTTGAGGTGCCAAGTTACATTCGATATTAGTTACCAAGGTAAATCCTGAGGTAGACAAAAATGGGAAACTTTAAATGAAAGACCTAAAAACCAGTTTCTTGTCTGATGAAACCCCTCACCAGTTTTGAGTGTATGAAAAGAGTGGGGAGGGTTTTAAAAAAATTTTATTTAAATATAGTTGATTTACAGTGTTGTGTTAGTTTCAGACGTACAGCAAAGCGATTCAGTTATACATATATATATTCTTTTTTTACATTCTCTTCCATTACAGGTTATTACAAGATATTGAGTGTATGTCAAATCTAAAAAATGATACAAATGAACCATTTTACAAAACAGAAATAGACTCACAGACGTAGAACACAAACTTATGGTTACTAAAGGGGAAAGGGGAGGAGGGATAAATTAGGAGTTTGGAATTAAAATATACACAGTACTATATATAAAGTAGAGAACCAATAAGGACTTACTGTATAGCACAGGGAGGGGGTTTTGAAGGGGTAGACTCGTGAAGAAGTCTCTTTAGACAGAGCTGCCGTGCTTTGAGTCCAACCCACCCCAAAAGGGAGGGCCAGGGTTTTACTTCTCTTCCGAAGTCTTATGAGAGGGGCTTCAAGGAGACCCCTTCGAGAGCTTGAGACACCCCAGAGGAATCTAAAGCCTTGGCTTCTGTTCAAGATGCTTCTGACTTGAGAGTGAGGGAATGCTACTAAGACTGCCAGAAAACAGAAGCTGAATGGAGATCAAAATTGACTAACCAGACGATCCTACATTACCTACTCTTTTTAAAAACCATGTGTCTGTGCCGTCTTTTGCAGAGAGCTAATTTTCACTTTTCTTCATACTCATTTTCAAAGTTTCAACTGCCTTTTTGACTATATTTTAGTTGAGGTAGCTCTAATAACTGGTTGGATCTGGTTCTCTCTTGGGTAGGTGATGAGTCTCAAGCAGTGATTCTCAGCTGAGGGTACACATCAGAATTACTGGGGTGCTTTGGAAAGACTCACATGTCTAAGCTTTACATGGAGAGTTTAAGTTAGCAGGTTGGGAAGAAGACAAGTTTCTTCATAGATCTACTCTGTGAAGGTCTTAGCCAAGGGCTAAGAATCACAGGTTCAAAGGTACAATAGGGCTTGGGCATATGGAGTTGAGCTTTTCTCAGAGGCCTGCTGCTCTGTCTCCGTCCTCTGTTATATCGATGTGAAAAGAAGATGCTTATAAGATACTTGGAATAAAAGGAAACAGTGGGACTTCCCTGGTGGCACAATGGTTAAGACTCCATGCTCCCAATGCAGGGGGCCCATGTTCGATCCCTGCTTAGAGAACTAGATCCCACACGCGTGCTGCAACTAAGAGTTCACATGCCACAACTAAGGAGCCCTCAAGCCGCAACCTGGAGCCCGTCTGCCACAACTAAGGAGCCTGCCTGCTGCAACTAAGACCCAGCGCAAGCAAATAAATAAATAATAAATATTAAAAAGAAAAGGAAACAGTGTTCCTCTATGAAAGTTAAGCATTAATTTGACATGTTAAAGAGTGAGACATGTTCCCTGGATCATAAGAACTGCTTGACTGGGAATTCCCTGGCGGTCCAGTGGTTAGGACTCCAAGCTTTCACTGCCGAGGACACGGGTTCAATCCCTGGTAGAGGAACTAAGATCCTAAGAAACCACAAGCTGCGCGGCATGGCCAAAACCAAAAAACAAAAACTGCTTGACCAGAGAAAGGCTATCTTGATTGGAAGGCATGGTTGTCTTAGGCTGGGTCCTCCCCCAAAACTAGAACCTCAAACAAGGGCTTTTATGCAGATAGTTCACTTTTGGAAGTGATTTCAGGGAGCAGAAGTGGGATTAGGAAGAGAGTGAAACCGGGCAGGAGGGAAAGCCAGTCCAAGGGTGAGTTATTGAATTGGTCACTGCTGTGGGCTACTGGGGCTCAGTGCGGCCAGGGACCCTCTGAGGAGCTATGCAGAATGTACCTTAGAAGAGATCACCTGAGGGAACCAAAGAAGGGTGTATTTATCTCCCACTGGCTTAAGTTTTCCTTGAACTGTTAACTCCCTTCCAGTTTTGTCCATGTATCAGAATGGCCAGTGAAGAAGGTGCTAGCAGTAACTTGCACATTTGGTTGCTGGCTGCTGCAGCAATGGCTGGAGTGAAAAAATAGGCTGGGATGTGGTGATGCCCAAGAGATGTCCTATATATAAGGCCCAGTATACAACTTAAAAGACGAGTTAAAAGAAGCACAATATGTTTTTGTTTGTTTGTTTGGTTTGGTTTGGTCCAAGGGAAAGATTCTGAATCTTGGGCGGGGGGGAAATATCTGTTTATGTGACACTCATATGGATACTTTAGTTTTAAAAGAATACATCCCAATTTGAGATCTTCAAGGCTGCATGACGGGGTGGGGGGCAGTGTCAATCCCATCTACTGATAAGGTCCCAGGCAAGAAAGAGATCGACGAAACACTGAGTGTTTGCCATGCCTGTGGTCTCCTTTTAAAAAAGTGGTCAGAAGTGGACCTTTGCATACCAGGCACCTGTTTTTGTGATCCTACTACACTGGCCGCAACCGATTGGACTAGGGTTGATTTCCTGAGTCAAAGATAGAACTCTATGAGTAGCCAGTGGCCCATGAATTGGCCTGGCCCAAAGTCTTTCTGTGGCAGTGGTGAAGATGAAGTGGACACAAGGAGGGGGCAGACTAAGGCACAGGAATGGGGTAACGATGGCCGATCCTGAGGGAGTGACAGTAGAGTGGCTGCTGTGTCACTTGACCTATTGATGCATCTCACAGCAATGACCGATGTTCCAGGACATCAAAAGACTTGACTGAACCCCAGTGGCCTGATCTCCCCTACTTCTTCACTTCCTCTAGTTTTTCTCTGGAAACTGAGTGTATTTAACAGAGATGTCTTACCTCTGCCAACATTCATCTCCCTCCTATCTGCTTCCTCTTGAACTTCAACTTCTGCGTGTCCCCAACAACCTGGTCCTCTGTCACTGTACACCTTTTAGGATCTTGTCTCCTGGACAATCTGTTAGGATCCCTTAACTTCCATCTTAACCTCGGCTCCAAGCTAAGAAGGACAAGTTCTCATTTCCACAATAAATCACATCTTGTAACCAAAGAGAATAGTCTAGAATGCTGTGTACTCTAGGAGAATGTATAGGCGACTTGGTGTGATATGGTGGTGGGTTTGTTGTTTGTTTCCCGTTAGTTTGTCTTTTAAGTGCTGAGGAAGACTCATCTGAGTTGAAAATTCTCCTGGGGATTGATCTTAATGACATCTCAGCCTGTGGACACTAGAAACCAAGCTCCTGTATTAGAAATAGCTGATCTAATCAGACCCTGCACTTAGCCTGGGCTGCTACTTTCTGATGTGATTGTTCTCGGCATTTCTGCTGAGATCACGCAATGAATCACTGACAAGTCATACACAACTCCGGCAGAAAGACATTCCAGCCTCTGGCCTCCATCCATGATCACCTTGACCTCTTCTTTCACCTTTCTTTACATCTCTAATCCTCCACCATTCCTTCCGTAAACATTCTGGTTCAGTTTATTCTCCTTGAAAATCCATTTCCCTGCAAGGCAAAATGCTGAGTGGCACTGAGCTTTTGTTCTTGAGTTTGACATATCTGTTTTACCTCTAGGCCATTTCATTGTATTATAGTTTCTTTTCCCTAACCCGCTGTCAAAAATCTTTTTAATACCAGAATCTTCCCTGGGTTTTAGAAAATCAAGCAGAAAGTCCTGGAGTTATGTGGGAACAGTGAGAAGGAGACCACCAGCTGTTTCAGAAAAGACTTAGAGCTGGCCTGGGCCCTAAGCCCCTCATCCCCATGGTTGATCCCTCCTTTCTGGTCTCGTGTTGTCCTCTACTTGCCCTTCTCGTCTTCTGCTGTTTGACCTCCAGTGCTGTCAAGCGCTCAGGCCCTTAGTCCACTGGTGAAGCCTGGGTTTGGATAAATATAACTCTTTCTGGAGCTCGAAACTCAGTGATAATGTTGGCCCTTTGGACTATGCATCCCTATATTTTGGAAGCACTCCAAGGACAAAATTTGTCTTCAAAATAATGTCCTCTAAAAGTTGCTTGGAGGGAGTTCCCTGGTGGTCTAGTGGTTAGGATTCGATGCTTTCACTGCCATGGCCCAGGTTCAATCCCTGGTTGGGGAACTGAGATCCTGCAAGCCATGTGGTGTGGCCAAAATAAAATTAAATAAATAAATGAATACATAAATAAATTAAAAACTGCTTGGAATGTTAAAACCAGGAAATACGTTATGTGTCTTTCAGAAATATAAGAGCCTCCCTGCCAACTCCCTGAATCCTTGAGCTTCCTTTGTTTTAGGTGCCCAATGCCACAGGCGCTACTTAAGCAAAGGACAGTGTAGGCAATGAAACCCGGCATAGAAAGGAGCAGTATAAGGACAAGGTTCACAGAGGGAGCTCTAGGCATTACTGGTCGTTCCCCAACGGCCATCTCTTTTTGAGCCACAAGTTAGGACAGAAGGTTGGGTATTAGACTTACGCAATATTCATCCTTCCACTTCCTTCCTAGTAGAATCTTGATTTTGTTTAGCTATTCACCCACCACTATGCCTCAGGGTAACTAGGCTGGCCACATCCTCCGTCCTAAAAGATGGGCACTGGTTAGTCTAAGCTGATCGTGGTGGGCCTGTTTCCTTTGTCAATGGTTACCTTAAGCCTGGGTATGTTACGTAATTCTGGCTAAGGGCAAAAAAGAAGTCTTCTTGGGGGATGGGGGGTGGGGGGGCTGGAGCTTCTGGAAAAGAGTCTGTCACTCTAAAAAACAGACCCATGAAAGAAAAAGTCCCATCCCATCCTTTCTCTGGACATCATAAGTGTCTGGATGTGACACTTGTAATGGCTGCAGCCATCTAACTTTCAAGCTAAGGATGAGGCCCATACACAGAAAAGGTCAGGGCCAAAAGAGTCACAAAAAAACCGAGTTGTGGTCCTGATGCACCCTGCTTACAGCCTACCCTGTCTTGGGAGTGCTGGTCATAGGAGAAATAAATTCAACAAGTTTGCATACAGATTTTCTGATACTTACAGTCCAAAGCATCCTAAAAGATACACCTGACTTGACAAAAATTAATACCTTCTTCTAAGGCTACCTTTGGATAATAATCATGCTTATTGTTAATTATAATAACAGCTCCTTTCATTAAACATGTATTATATAGAAGACACTGTACATTATCTGATTGTATCATGAAATCACCCCCACCTACATTTGACAGATGAGGAGTCTGAGTCTCAGAGATGCTATGAGGCTAAGGTCTCAGAATCAGTAAGTCCTGGACATGGCTTCACACCTACCTGGGAATTGTTCTTAACCTATGAGTGTTTTCTTCCCTGTCTACACTCCCTGATCCAGCCTTATAAGATCACTTATCCAGAGTACTTAGGACCTGCACTTTTTTTTTTTGCATATATCTTTTTTAAAAAATATCTTTATTTGAGTATAATTGCTTTACAAATGGTGTGTCAGTTTCTGCTGTACAACAAAGTGTATCAGCTATACATATACATATATCCCCATATCACCTCCCCCTTGCATCTCCCTCCCACCCTCCCTATCCCACCCCTCTAGGTGGTCACAAAGCACCGAGCTGATCTCCCTGTGCTATGCAGCTGCTTCCCACTAGCTATCTATTTTACATTTGGTAGTGTATATATGTCCATGTCACTCTCTCACTTCGTCCCATCTTACCCTTCCCCCTCCCCGTGTCCTCAAGCCCATTCTCTACCTCTGCGTCTTTATGCCTGTCCTGCCCCTAGGTTCTTCAGAACCTTTTAGTTTTTTAGATTCCATATATATGTGTTAGAAGACCTGACCGTTTTTTTTTTGTTTTTTTTGTTTTTTTTTTTTTTTTTTTTTTTTTTTTTGCGGTACGCAGGCCTCTCACTGTTGTGGCCTCTCCCGTTGCGGAGCACAGGCTCCGGACGCGCAGGCTCAGCGGCCACGGCTAACAGGCCCAGCCGCTCCGCGGCATGTGGGATCTTCCCGGACCAGGGCACGAACCCGTGTCCCCTGCATCAGCAGGCGGACTCTCAGCCACTGCGCCACCAGGGAAGCCCAGACCTGACCTTTTTGAATCACTAGTATTTCCAAAGCTTAGACAGTTTTATTTTCGAAAGAGCTTTTTCTTGCTCTCTTACCACGCAATCTAGTCCCAACATCTTCTTGATAATGTTCTTTTGCCTTTTCCACAATGTGGATCAAAGAATGAAAATCATTCAACAATAACTCAACAAATATATATTGAATACTCTCTCTATTCCAGGTGTTTTTCTAGGTGCTGGGAATAGAGTCGTGAACCAAAGTGAGGAAGACTCGTTCCTCGTGGAATGTAAAATCTAATAGGTAGACAGTAAATAAGTAAGTAAATAAATAAATAAATGCTGCCATATATTCTGTCAGTGGAGAGACTGACGGTGTTACCAAGAAAATGTAAGCGAGGTGAGGGGGTGGGCAGAGTGATGTGGCAGTGAGAGATGGCTATAGGAAATTTGGTGGTCAGGTTAGGCTTCGCTGAGCAAGTGACTTTTAAACAGTGGTCTAAATGAAGGGAATGAAGCATAGTGCTGTTTGGAAGCAGGGCATTGCAGGCAGGAGAGACAGGAGGCACAAGGCCCAGAAGGGAGAGGGGATGGTTGGAGTAATAAGGGAAGAGAAAAGGGGCCAGGGTGACAGGAGGAGCAGTAGCAGAAAACGAGTGGCAGGAAGTGAGGCTGGAGAGAGTTAGATAGGGGCCAGATCAGGTAGGGAGTCTTAGGCTATACATAGTAAAGACTTTGGCTTTTATTCTAAGTGTGAAGACAATCCACTGGGGGATTTCTAGTAGGGGGGTAGGTCTGACAGATGTTTCCTAGAATCACTCTGTGGTGGATACTGTGGTGCACTGCCCACATCCTACCTTCAGGACTGCTGCCCTCATTCTCCCAGCTGCTGGAAGCTGGGAGGCTGTCAACTCGTGGCTGTGTCCCTTTCTGTGGGCTGAAGAAAGCCCCCAGGCCCAAAGATATGCCCCTTCCTAGGGGCAGCCCACATCCAATGACTGAGCAATGAAGACGTACAAAGGACCATCCCAGCTTCACAGCTTCCATGGGATCAGCTGATGCCTCTGTTGCAATTGCATCAGAGTTCAACTTCACTTTCTGCCCCGCTTTGCTTCCTTCACTCCCTCCCAGGTGTTGATCCCAAGGGCACCCTCCAATAAACTTTGTGCATGCAAATCTCCATCTCAGTGTCAGCTTCTTGGGGAATCCAGTCTGTGACACACTTTGCAATGTGGAGTCATGTATAGGAAGAGGGGAGGCAGGAGGCTAGTTCAGAGGCCAGGGCAGTTGTCCAAGCCAGAGACTCTGGTGGCTTGGTCTAGTGTAGTAGACTGAAGATATGTATTAGATATCCGTGGACATCCAAGTGGCAATGTTGGGTGGTCTGTTCACTATATCTGTTACAGTTTAGGGGAGAGGTTGGGGCTGGTGATATAATTTGGGGAGCCATGGGATTGAGTGTAGAGAAATGTCTCCTTTCAGCATTTCTGTTATATATTTCAGGAGTTCACACACCTGGTTAAACAATCTGCTGCTATATTTAGGTATATATTGTCTGCTACCTCCCAAAGAATTTGAGACAACATCCAGTACATGTAAATATAAAGTTAATAAAACAAAAACAGAAAATCAAGGCTCATGCCAAAAGGAGTTGAGAGGTGAGCAGTCAGTGGATGAGGAGAATGTGGACACGGGGAAGGCCAACTGCTACATAAGTGGGGAATCCGAGGAACTTAGCAGGGACACCCTGACCCAGGCCTGAAATATAACTATTTCATATTGTCGCACTGGTGAAATATTACATCAGAAATCCTGTGGGATGGGGGTTTCTCAAAATACACATTCAACTCACCAAGTGGATTCCTAGCACATCTCACCCTAGTGTGAATAAGCTTCATCAAATTGTAGTCAACCAGGAATAAAATCTACTCTGAAAATGAACTTCTGGGCAACATCAGGATGTTGGGAGACCCAATGATTCCTCCTTCCCCATGACTTCCTGGGTTCCTCTTTCTGCCCTTCTCCTCCATGTCAGCTTTTCCTCGTGTCTCTCCTTGGCCTCCTCCTGGAGCCCTTTCAGTTGGTGACCTCCTCCTTTCCCAAGATCCTGCTGATGCCCAGAGATAAGCCCACGCACCCATGGTCAACTAATCTACAGCAAGGTTGGCAAGAATATACGATGGAGAAAAGACCGTCTCTTCGGTAAGTGGTGCTGGGAAAACTGGACAACTCCATATAAAAGAATGAAATTAGAATATTCTCTAACGCCATACACAAAAATAAACTCAAAATGGATTAAAGACCTAGATGTAAGACCGGATACTATAAAACTCCTAGAGGAAAACATAGGAAGGACACGCTTTGACATAAATTGCACCAAGATCCTGCTGATGGAGGGAAGAGGGTCCCATGTGCGTGCAGTGCTTCCCAGGGGCCAGCAGGGGGTGCTAAAAGATACTTCATGGCTCGGCCTCAGAAAGATGGGTTCCCTATTTGAAAGAGTTACATGAAAAAATGGATGGGTAAGAGAACTAAAATAAAGATAGGTGAGGGGGGGAAGACTGCAATGAGTTTGATTGGCTTTTTGTCTACCCAGCTGACTGTGACCTGAGAACCTCCCCCTGGGACTTGCCCCTGTGAGTAGTACTATTTCCTCTCCCTTGGGCATCCTTCCCTATTGTCAGCCTGGAGAATGTCTACGTTTTGTCTTCAGCCACTCAGCTCCAGAATATCTTTCTTCAGGAAGCCAAGGAGAGGAGAGTCATCTGGGTCCAGTGAGGGTTTTCCCCCGGGGCAACCCATCAAGGCTCTCAGTGCCAATCACACTAGAACACCTGGCTTGGTAGGGTGACCCAGACAGGTGAGCGGGGCAGAGCACAGGATCCCAGGTCGGGCAGGCAGGTGATTTAGTCGAGGTTCCATGGAGACTAGTGCAGGTGGATTCAGGGGCCCAGACCTCAGCAGGGGTATGAAAAGTCATATTCAGCAGGAGGGTGGGGAGGGTAGGAGATTGGCGGTGCCTGGGTTCCAGCTTTATCCCTGCTTCCTAGGGAGAAATGGTGAGAACATGGTAGTTAAGGTGCGCAGTGCAGACCACTGGCCTAGGACTGGGTCTCAGGTCCCGTATTCTCACGAAGGGTCTGCCTGAGGGGACAAGACAGAGGATTCCATGCCCAGTAGCCATCAGCAGTCCCCTGGGAATTCTGTGGGAGGCCTAGCAGCCTCTGCTTCTTTTGTGTGTGTGTGTGTGTGTGTGTGTGTGTGTGTGTGTGTGTTTGTGTGTGTACGGGTCCTCCTGCCTGAACTTGAAAGTGTGCCCTGCCCTGGATTAAGATTTGCTGCTGTTATTCTCTGCCAACCTCCCGAGAAAACTAGACTGAGGCTCGCTGGACACTTGCATGGCAAGCCCATCTTTTCCCCTGAACGTTCCCTGACCACCAAGACTATCGTTTCCCTTTGCTTACCCTGGCCATGCCCCTATGTTGCCTCTGCCTCAGGAGATGGAATTGTACCAGGCACAGTCTCCTTCTTTCTGTCTCAGGGGGACTGGCCATGCAGATCCAGTTTTCCTAGACATTGATCCATGAAGGATGTTATCTGCCAAGCGCTTGAAAGCACCCACCTGATGCTAAACAACCCTCATATTGTCCCAATACTGTCTTCTCTATTTACCTAACCAGACATATCTACTTTGGACAGATTCATGTGTGTGCCTGGGTCTGGGGGCGCAGAGGGTGGAGGAGAAGGTTGGCCTGACTTTGAGAAGCCAGGGGCTGCCCTTCCCGGGTGTGCCCTGTGTCCGTCCTAGCCCTTGAAGTGAGCTGAGGTGAGGCTGGATTTGTTCCTTTCTGTGCTTGTTAATTTTAATTTGTTAATTTTGTATTTCAGCCAGATACCCAGCTTCCCCTCAAGACTGGGCATGTCATAAATGATTGAGTGAAATAAATAATGAATAAATGCTTCTCACTTGGATTCCAATTTAAATCCAGGGAGCCCTGGTGAGATCTGAGGACTGGTCTTGTCAATTATTTCTTCCAGACTAACCTCCGGTTACTAATTGGCTCATTTAAATTCCTTCTTTTGAGGACATGTTACAATGGAAGTAAGATAATTAAGGAGCAGCAAACTTGAATTTGCGGTTGGATACGTTTGAAGCTATGTCATTACCATTATGATACTGGGCACCATATGAAATTGTGGTCCAGGGAAACAACAGTCAGTTTTAATCTTTCTCCTGCAAATGATGTTTCATAGTAAACTCTGAATATTAACGGTGATCCTTGATTCTTACTTGCTTATATCTCTATGTGTACCCCAAATACTAGCTTTAAGGCAGTAATTTCCAAACTTTTTCACATCAAATCACATAGAAAAAAAATGACTGTATTTGTATGGCATATGTTGTAAATGGATAAGGTTACTCCATGCCTGAAAGTGAGGAGCTTGAGGGCTCTAGGCACGCGAGACACATCCCTGTGCCCAGAGGGCTGATGGCCTCCAGATCTCTGCACACATATAACCCATTTGGGGTGGGACTTATCATCTGGGGAGACATCAAACATCATTTAAACAAATATGTAATTTTAAATCTTTATGGAGGGAAAGTAAAGATAAGGAATTATGATGGTGAATTGTGAGGAAGGGATTGTCAGGAAAGGCATCTCCTAGGAAGTGATATGGCATCGGTGACCTGAAGGGTTTAGCCAAGTGAAGAATGGAGAAAAGAACCTTCCAGAGAGAGGCAACTGAGACAGAAAAGGACTGGCTATGTCTGAGGATTTATAAGCAGAACTAGATGGCTAGAAGGTTCTGAGGGAGAGAGGAGGGATAGGCGAGGATAGGGAAGCAAGCAGGGGATAGACCAGGCGAGGCCTTGGGAACCATGATCCGTCACATCCAAAGTGCAACAACAGCTATTGAAGGGATATCGTCTCTGACTGAGGATCACATTTGCACTTTTAAAGAGATCACTCAGGCTACTGAGTGGTGTGGTTTAAAAAAACAAAAAAGAAAGAAAGAAACCAGGGCATTTTGATAGAAGACTAACGGGAGACGTGATAGTAGAGGAGAGAAGTACTTCAAGATGTATTTTTAGAAGTAGTAGTAATAACAGACCACAAACTGCTACTGCAGCTTCATTTTTTTAAATTAATTTTTATTTTATATTGGAGAATAGTTGATTTACAATGTTGTGTTAGTTTCATGTGTACAGCTAAGTGATTCAGTTATACATATACATATATCCATTCTTTTTCAGATTCTTTTCCCACATAGGTTATTACAGAATATTGAGTAGGGTTCCCTGTGCTATACAGTAGGTCCTTGTTGGTTATCTATTTTATATATAGTGGTGTGTATATGTTCATCCCAAACTCCTAATTTATCCCTCCCACCCATTCATTTTTGTTTTTGAGGCTATCACTTACTGTTACTAACAGCTTCACCTGCCTTATCCTATTCAATGCTCAGAACAAGTGAAGAGCTCCACTTAACAGGTGAGAAAATCTACACTCAATACCAAGATTCAAACCCAGGCCTAGCTGGCTCCAGAAATCTGAGCTCTTCACACTTATGCTCTCCTACCAAGGAGGGTGATTTAACCAAGAATCTGTTTCCAAAGAAAATTCTTAGGGCTAATAAATCAAAATGTACATGTAAGAATAAGTATTCTCAGTTCTGTGTCAAATCTAAGAACTACAACCAACATACTTTCCTGTCCCTGAGCTAAACAATATGAGAACGAATCAAAAATAACTTGGGGGCTTCCCTGGTGGCGCAGTGGTTGAGAGTCCCCCTGCCGATGCAGGGGACGCGGGTTCGTGCCCCGGTCTGGGAAGATCCCACATGCCGCGGAGCGGCTGGGCCTGTTAGCCGTGGCCGCTGAGCCTGCGCGTCCGGAGCCTGTGCTCCGCAACGGGAGAGGCCACAACAGTGAGAGGCCCACGTACCACAAAAAAAAATAACAGTAATAACTTGGCTACTTGTCCCAGGAAGTACTTGCTCCTTGTATACAAAACTTTGAACCAACAAAAATAGACTATTTATTGAGATGAACAGCTTGCTCATCAAGATCCACTTCAAGACCCCTGCTTCAGTGTGCCTACCAATCCTAAGCTATTATGTCATAGACTCTGCCAATCCAAACCAGTTTTCTGCCTTTCAAGACTGGCCTTAAAAATCACCCACCCCAAACTGAAACTTATAAACCCTATAAACCTATAAACTCTATAAACCTATAAACCTCTATAAACCTATAAACCTCTATAAACCTATAAACCCTGCCCTAATTTCTCCACTTTGAGACACTGCTGAGACCCTGTCAATGTGATATTCGCCCTTACAGCAGTGAGTCTCATAAACTTAACTTTGCTTGATCGACGTGTTTCCTGGTGGTCTTTTGGGTGGTCAGTGGTTGACAAGTGTCTGGTAGGAAGCGCTGTTACCTAAAGGGAGACCTGAGAAGAAGGTTCTCATAAGAGCACAGTATTCAGTTGTGTGCAGAATCTGAAAGAATTTGGATTAGAGAATAGAAATTTGGAGAAAGAATTTGGATTAGAGAACAGAAATTTCTGTTCTCTAGTTTATTAAAGGTGCAAAATTGGAGTCTAGTTTTGTGCTTACGTAAGAAAAATACACTTCTCAGGACCACAGATTCCGATCTTTTTGTATCTAAAAAGCAAAACTGGGAAATGGATATATTCAGGTGTGTGGTGGGGCAGGGGATGGGGCATTGGTGGGAGCAGAGGATAGCCCATATGGTTTTAAATCATTCAAAGTTCTACTTAATGCTCCAAATTCAGGTGCCTGAAATAGCAGGAATTTGAGGACACGCCAATACTGGCATTTAACTCTTCCCTTTCAAGAACATCAGGGCCCACGTGGTAAGCTGAATAATGGCCCTGGAAAAGATGTTCACACCCTAACCCCAGAACCTTATGTGGGAAAAGGGATTTTGCAGATGTGGTAAGTTAAGGATAGTAAAATAGGGAGATTATCCTGGGTTATCCGCGTGGACCCAGTGTAATCATAAGTGTCCCATAAGAGGGAGGTAGGAGGGTCAAAGTGAAGAGGAGGTGATGCGTTCATGGTAGCAAGAGATTGGGGTGATGTGGCCATGAGCTAAGGAATGCTGGCAACTTCTAGGAGGTGGAAGAGGCAAGGAATGGATTCTCCTCTGGAGCCTCCAGAAGGAACCAGCTCTGTTGACACCTTGATTTTAGCCCTGTAAGACCCATTTCAAACTTTTGACCTCTAGAACTGTAAGATAGTACATTTGTGTTGTTTTAAGCCACTAAGTTTGTGGTAATTTGCTACAAGAGCAATAGGAAACTAATGCAGCCCATAAAATTAAATGGCTGACATAGCAAAGGTATTCATGATGATTGTGAGAGAAGCTGATCTGCTCTCACTCCCTCTGGCCCACTTCCCAATGAACCTGACTTCAGGGTGCACATTATGGCCTGCTCTGCACAGTTCAACACCAGCAGATGGGCCCCCATCTGCACCTCCTGTGTTCCCTGGCCGATGTTGATACACTGACCCACGGTAGCTGGCTGAAGACACTTACAGGGCAAGCAGAACTCCTTTACTCATTTTCTTAATAAAATCGAATTCACGGCTAGACCTATTTGGTATCTATTTAGTCCGGGGTGCACGGTTTACCAGCTTAGATGTCGGTCTTTTCAGGGTAGAGTGGCTGAGGTTCTTTATGTTTAGCTCCACTGAGATCCCATAAACGGAACCTACAGGACTCTTAGGCATCGTTCAACATGTCAGGCACTATTAACCATACATTTTTTGAATTCATATAGCCCAGAATAATATAGGCTGTTTGGGGGACCTCCAAGTTAATCCCAGTACAATATAATGTGTAATCACAATTTTGACTCCCAGTGCTTAAAGAGTAGTTGCAGAAGTTTATTGCACCAAACGACTCCAAGTCAAACTTCCCCCCAAACCCTCCTTACATTCTGTCTCGCTAGGCTGTCAAGGCAGCTTTTGAAAACCCCTCCTTCTCTCCACCTGCACTCCAGAGACCCAAGTTGATTTTCTGAAATTTTCTCTTCTTCTCCCCACTTCCCTTTGCTTGCTTTTCCCAGATTAGTTCCCTACCCGATTTAAGGTAAAAGCCATTCCACCTCTCTCAGCTCACACCAATGTTCTTCCTTACCCATTACCGAGATGGACACAGCAGAGACTGAAGAACCAAGCAGTTCTAACAAAAAATCTTACTGGGAGATTAGGGCAGTGGAAAGGCTGTAGATACTAGACATTAATATTTTTGATCCATGTCACAACCGGAAAGTAAGAGAACCACAGGTAGATGTGTTTGGAGGAAATTCTGGAGGTGACGCCTCTTTAGTTTAGAGAAGGATGAAATTGTCTTGAACACTAGGTTTTCCGTTGGAAGGAAACAGCAGTGTTTGGCCAGAAGATGGCACTCTTTTAAAACAAATTTAGGCAGCCCTTTAGCACAGGGGGCTTGGGAGACGGTGAGTCCTAGTTGATAAAGATCTCGGAGTTCGGAGAAGGGCCAGGTAGAAGGGAAAAGATGACTGTAGGGGTGAACAATAGTCAGTGGAGCAAAAGGGATTTAACATTCAGCACTTACTGATGCTTGTTGTGGTTTTCCTTAACATTTAGCCATGCCATCTCCTGCAGTCTGAATGTTTGTATCCTCCCAAAATTCATGTTGAAATTCTAAGCCCGAAGTTGCTGGTATTCGGGGCTGGGGCCTTTGGGAGGTGATTAGGTCATGAGGGTGGAACCTTCATGAACGGGATTAGTGCCCTTACAAAGAGGCCCAGCAGAGATCCTTTGCCCCTTCCACCATGTGAGGACACAGCTAGAAGTCTATGAACCAGAAAGCAGGCCCTTATCAGACGTCGAATCTGCCAGTGCCTTGATCTTGGACTTCCCAGCCTCCAGAACTGTAAGAAATAAATTATTGCTGTTTAAAAGCCACCCAGTTTATGACATTTCTGTTATAGCAGCCCGAACAGACTAAGATACCATCTCATTATTTTTTATTTCCTTTCTCTGCCCTATGTAGTGTTCTTACCGATTTGCTCCACAGTGATGCTTATAGAGGTTTGAGGACAGATCCTCAAAACCTCCCCTTAAATCTCACGTCCTTCTAGAAACTCCCCTTGCATTCATAGTATCTCAGGCTTTCCTGCCATAGCCACAGTGAATGTGTTGGTGTCTACAGTAGGCTATGTTTTCCACGAGGTAGGCTCTATCTGTCTTGTTCACTGCTGAATCAGGGAACAGAGCCCTAAGTTCTGATAGAGGAGAAGAAATTCTTACTGTTACCCAACACCTTCCTTTGTTTCCATCCTGGTCCTCCAATGTCTCAGCCAGCTTCTCCTGGCTAAGGGCTATGTCTTGCATTTTTACCACAATCTCGGTGTAAAGTGGGCAGTGTGGTTTTAAAAAGTTAATCCATTCAATATTGATGTGCTGCTTACTAGAATGATATCATAGTCAGCAGAGATTAAATGCTGACAAAAGAGCTACAAGTTCTATCTTATATAGTGAGGGTGCAGTTTTTCTAATAAACTTTGGCACTGCTCTTATCATCATGGCATTGACACAGCAGAAGATAAGAATTGTCTTGGGATGGGCTGCTGGAAGGGTTATTTCTTGAGGGGAATTTCTGGTCTAAAAGGGCTTTTTTCTAACTTTTTCATCCCTATCTTTTTGCCCTTAACCAGGTCTTTCTTACCAATTCCCAGTAGTTTTACAAAATGGTTGCTGGTCTTGGTACTCGTTTTTCGGAAAATCAAAGGCATCCAAAAAGAATTTATCATTCACATGATGTAAAAACCAAACCTTGCATTTATTTATTAGAGACCTGAGAACAATTTGGACCTGTGAGTAAAGCCTTCATATGTTTTGCTCGGTTAGGAATCTTTTAAAGGAATTTGAATATAAACGTTCTTCTGAGGGGCAGATACTTCCCAGGTCAACCACAGTCCCTACTACTCCCTAATGTCTCATGCCTGCTGCTGTTCATTTTTAGCTGCCTGACTCCTGAAGACATTGGATTTTGGACTCCTGCTTATAAATGCACATTCCCCACACCTCCACCTTTAATCTTTCTATTAGTAACCTGTAGATGGGGCTCCTTCATTGAGACAGAGTTTGAATCATTTCCAGAGTACCTTCCAATTTTGATTTTTCTTCCACATAAATAGTGAAGAATACAATCTCCTATAACACAAAAATAGTGCAGAAATACAATCTTCTAAATGCAACTCTCTTACCTAATAGGGATATGTTCACAGAGAGAGCTCCATTCTACCTGTAAAATCAAAGCTCAAGTCCACAATATCTTTTACCTGACAAAGGGCAACTCTCTATATTTTTGGAGCATGTAAAGCGGATACCGTGGGTGCCCCTCTCTGGATTCCCCAGCAGCAGGGATTCCAGGTGGAGCTCAGTTCACAGCTGCAGTTCCTCACCCAAGGTAACACCCCTTCCTAGAGGGGGATACAGAGGCCAGACCCCTTTGCCTCAATGGGGGACGATCCTGAAGGGCCTCCCCAGCTCCCCTTTAGGATCTGCTGAGGCCCCGGCTGCAAATGCTTCGTAGGTCAACTCCTGCCCAATCCCGCCTTCTTCACCCCCTTATGTGTATTTCCTGAGAGCCATCCCCAATAAACTTTCTAACCTGACTCTGCATGTCAGAGTCTGTTTCTAGAAAACCCAACCTAAGACAAGCAGTGAACCGAGATACAGAAAGGCTGAGTGACTTGCCCCTGCCGTACTGATAGGCAAAGATAGATAGAATTCTGGCAACAAATGCATAAATCACATAATGTTGCTGTGAAAAGAATCCTTGGAAGCTATCAAAGGCAACCCACCCTTTTCCAGACAGGGAGACTGAGGCAGAGAACCAAAGCATTTGTTCAAGGAATCATAAGCTAATTAGGTGAGAAAGCTCTGATCAAACCCCACATTTTCCGTGGCCCAGTCGGGCAGACAATATTCTAGCATTTAATCAGCTCCCAGGAAACCTTGAAAAAAATAAAAGTCAAACTGAACTTTGAGAATTTGGAGTCAATACCAGGTGGCTTTTTAAGCCCATCCTCCACGGACAACGTCTCATTGTGACCTCCTGCTATATGAAGCCATTTAACCTTCAAACCATCACCTAAATAGAGGAGCCAGGTCTGAATCAGAGGTGACAGTGTACTTTATTAACAAACAAAACAGTACCACACAGGCAAAATCGTATTTCAATGGCAACACATACACACATGTGTACTCCCACGTGTAGCACTGGGGCACGTTTCAGACAGAACATTACGTGCCAAGTTCACAAACTAAACACAGTTCACAATCGTTCGATATTTTGTCTTCAGGCTAATATAAGTCCTTATTTAACAGCTGTGACAAAAAGGTTAGCTTTTCAAATCTCATTCTCAACCTTACTATGGAGTGAGGCTGACTCAGCCTTCAGAACTGTGAAGCGGCTGACCTAACAGGGCCAGGTTCGATCAGCTGCTTAAACTGACTTGAGTATCTCTGGGTGGAAGAGAAGATCTATGGCGTCTTGGTGCTGGACCACCTCGTGTATGTTGGGAGTCCTCAGCTCCAATTTCATGCCTAGGCACACCTGGGCTGGCCTTTATTTTTGATAATCTGTAGCTTAATGGGGCTGATCTAATTAGGATGAATTAATTGGTTTGCTAAAAAGTTTGAGGAGAGGGTAAATCACATACTCTGGAGTCCTTCAACATTTGAGACTTAGATATGTTAACAAGCTGATGACTGTTATAACCATTGCCAGTTAAGTTGAAGTCAGCATTTCCCAAAAGGTGTGTCAGAACCGAGTTATTCAGTAAGCAAACAGAAACAACTGAAATAGATCAGGGATGTGATTTCTCAAAGCAGTTTGGTATAAAATGCAGCAAGTCCTTATGTATTGGAGCATATCCAAGACAATACCGTAACTCCCAAGTTAGCTAAAACACTTTTCAATTGCAAGGTAAAGAGTGGCAGAAAAATCCTGCTCTTTGCTTTGAGGATGTAATATTGGATTTACAATAAGGTTAATTATGTAATAAACTTGGGTTGGCTCCTCTGGCAATGTTTAATTCCCACTCGATAAAAAATAGACAGCGGATTAGATTGCGTTATGGGGAGATAATGGAGATAAAAAGGATATGAAACAAAATACTGAATATGGGAGAAGGTAGAGGCAGCAGACTCACCAGCTATAAAACAACTGGGTGACATTTAGTACAGGGGCAAAGACAAGGGTATCACTATTAAAAATGTCATCATTCTACTATAAACGGTATACTCTGATAAAAGTATAAAATAATCCAGATGCAGAATGATTGACCTGATTAATTTTAAAAAAGGAATTTAATCTAGCTTATATAATAAATGTGTGGAAGTAGGTCCATCAAAATTTTAATTGATTTAAAAATTTTGGCACATAAAGAATAAGCTTCAGCTAGCTAGAAACTTCATTTAAAATGAAAGGCCTCATTCATCAATGATGCAGGATAAGGTATTACTGGGTATCTACCACCTGGGTAGCTGAGTCCACAGAATCTTCTCAACGGCTTTATTTGATCACACCTGTGTTGATTTTTCCCAGATATTTATATTAAAAAAAAGATACTTTATGGCTGAAACCTTTGGAAGGGGTTTTTAAAAATCTGACAGTCTTTTTTTTTTTGGCTGTACCTCAGGGCTTGCGGGATCTTAGTTCCCTGACCAGGGATCGAACCCAGGGCCCCCGGCAGTGAAAGCACCGAGTCCTAAGCACGGGACTGCCAGGGAACTCCCCTGACAGTTTTTAAAATGGGAGAGATAAGAGGTGAGCACTGTTCTGAGCCCACATTTCTCCTAAGACAGAGAACTTAGTCTTCATTTATAAAATCACTCAATTTCATGTCTTTTATAAATCTTAATAACTAAGGCAAGTGGGGTTATAGTAAGAGCCCTCATTTCCTTTCAGTATTTGATAGTCTTGAGAAATAACACTCTCAGCACCCCCTCGATGCTCTTAGCTGAGTGTCCCACGGAGCCCAAAGCATTTATTTTGAAAAAATTAGTGTTCAAAGCAGGCCCCCCCCAAAAAAAGAAAGAAAGAAATAACAATCAGAAATTTGTCATGTATTTCAGTACTTATTTGAGAGAAATTGGCATGATGGTATTTACTCAAAGGTAACCATGTTGAAGACATGTTTAAGTTAACAGATCTACCTAATTTTACTATGGCTGTAGAAAAAAAAATATGCCACTAGGGGCCTTCAGAAGGCCAGGGTGTACCTGAAAAAAGGAAACTACAGTTTCCCTGGAATTGGCAGAGAATGTTATGGACAACAAGCCAAGTCTAGCCACCTTCCAGGAGGACGAGAAGAAGCCTATTGCAGTCGGTCTCACGCAGAGCGAGTCAGGGAGGCCTCCTGGGGGACACTCTTGCCACTATCTGAGTCTGCTCACCTGGGGAGCTACAGACAAGTCACAGCAAGTCAATTTATGCATTCTACCTTGGTAAACACTGTCCTCTTTAAGAAGAAAAAGAGGACAAATACAAACAAACCAGCACGAAGCCTAGATGTCTAGAAACTTCACAGGAATTAGAAGTGGTCAGGAGATTCCTGAGGCAGCTGCCCACAAGATGTTGTCCCCTCACTGGTCTGAGGGCCTGAATCCTACCTCCACTGCTTTCCCTCATCCAAAGTGGGAGCTGCTCACCTCAGGAAGCTGTGAGTCTCTGGGGTCTGCGCCTACACTTCACCCTTTGTTAAGGACTTCAAAGGACAGTCACAGGCTGGGCCTTAACCTACTCGGCCTCTACAGGGAGAAAGTTAAATGCTTCACTTCTGCGTTCATCAGACGTTTTGTGTTAAAGGGGAGAAAAACAGGACACAGAAATTGTTTCTTATGAGCATGTCAACTTTAACTTCTTGAAATTAAGAAATTGATCACAAGGTTATCTTCTACCAATCAATACGAGCTGGTCTATAGACAAATCACAAGATGGAGTTTGATCTTACGGAAATTAAGGAGGTGATACACTGAGATAAAACTGAGGGGTTAAATCAGTGCGCTTAAAAATGATCCGATGACACAGCCTTTCAATTTGTCAACATTTTGCTTTTGATGATGCTGGGAAAGAGTAAGCAGAAAGCATGAAGCTGAAACTTCAGCATCGGGTCAGCAGCCTGAGTTTGCACGCCGCAAACCACAGGGCAGTTATCGATGTGGAAAATCCGACGATCTTCAGCAGGCCTGTCACGGAAGGCAGGTTCCTCTCCCAGAAGGTGTGGGTGATTTCTACAGCTGGAACATCCTGGATGAATGAACATAGATCTTTAGCAGAAAACTCTTACATGGACAAGGAGGGGCAAAACACATCTGTAAAATCAGTGCATGGATCTGCCCTGGAGAGTGGCATCTACAATGACATCAGAGGCTAGAAGATGAGAGATTTTTACGTGCAATTCCTGGTCTATGCAGACGGAGCTGCCAAACTTACCTCTGATTCAGGTTCTTGGACCCATATGTCTTTCTTTGCCACCTTCCCCAAAGCGTTCAAGACCTGAAAGAAAGTGGCCATGGTATTATGAAATGAGGTTCTGTAGCTTCGACAGATT
The DNA here is from genome assembly GCF_964374135.1 of Grampus griseus. Lineage (NCBI taxonomy): Eukaryota > Metazoa > Chordata > Mammalia > Artiodactyla > Delphinidae > Grampus > Grampus griseus. The sequence goes on along the minus strand of NC_138999.1, from coordinate 38,294,374 downwards.
CAAGGCCCTGCTGGCCACAGATGAGCCTCGTGCGTGGAGTGAGGGGCAGAGAAGTGGACATATAGACCATCAGTGGTAAGATCTGGAAAGACCAGATGCCAACTATGTTGCTGGACTCGGGAGGGAGGGTGACTAGGTTTCCTGTCTTACCTCTCTAGCTGCCCGTTCTCCGGCCTCTACTGCTCCTTCCATGTAACCGCTCCACTGTGTGGCCGTCTCCGTGCCAGCAAAGTAAATCCTGCCCACGGGCTGGCGGATCACCCTTCAAGGGAATAGAGAGGTCACACAGAGTTACCTGGGAAGGTGCTGAGGATCAATGAGCCAATCACTGCCCTCATCTACCCCGCAGAAGACAAGGAAACTCTCAGATTGTTTCCAAAACTCTCATGCAACTCAGCCAAAGGTGAAAGGTTCCTCCTTGTTTCCTGGGCCTGCACCGAAGGATCTGAACTTTCAAGCCAGAGACAATCAGGCCGTCAGTTCGTCAATCACTAAAGGTGATGATGACCTTTTTCTAGCCAGCCAGAATTAGAAATATAAGAATGTGCATTAAGATCACACTCAGATCTATGTGCTGCATGTTTCCTGTTTGCAGCCCGTTCTGCTACCTACAGTAAGGGGTGAGTTCCTCATGAGATCACATCTGACTGCAGACCCCAGCCATGCAGATACTCCCAGGGTGCCGGGAGGAACCATGGTGGTGAGTGGGAAGACAGGGAGAGAAACTGATTTCTAGCAAAGGAAAGACCCGAAGGATTATATGTCTATCTCCTTAAAAAACAACCTCTAGTGGGCTTCCCTGGTGGCGCAGTGGTTGAGAGTCCGCCTGCCAATGCAGGGGACACGGGTTCGTGCCCCGGTCCGGGAAGATCCCACATGCCGCGGAGCGGCTGGGCCCGTGGGCCATGGCCGCTGAGCCTGCGCGTCCGGAGCCTGTGCTCCGCAACGGGAGAGGCCACAGAAGTGAGAGGCCCGCGCACCACAAAAAAAAAAAAAAAAGAAAAAAAAAAGAACAACCTCTGGGAGTTTGGGGTTAGTAGATACAAACTATTACATATAGAATGGATGGACAACAAGGTCCTACTGTATAGCACAGGGAACAACAGTATATTCAATGTCCTGGGATAAATCATAATGGAAAAGAATATAAAAAAGAATGCATATAAGTGCATAACTGAGTCACTTTGCTATACAGCAGAAATTAACACAACACTGTAAATCAACTATACTTCAATTAAAAAAAAAAAAACTTCTGTACAGTTAGTTTCTATGGATCTATCTAGAGACTGCCTGAGAGTAGCAAAATGGGCCTTCTCTTATGAAGAGGTCCTAGTGAAGAGACCCACGGAAAGGTTGGGCTGAATGAGCAACTGTCACCTCCTACCTTGTCAGCTTTGACTCCTGCCACGTCTGCAGCCACTTTCATGAAATCTCCTAAACCGTTGCCTCCGCCCCAAAGGCCTTCACCTCAACCCACTGTCACGCCTTTTTCCAACTCAGAAATCCTTAGCTTCAGCTATTCATGACCCTCATCCCATCTTCTAGACTCCAGAAGCACTCCAGTTCATCAATACAGTTATCCCTAACAAAGGCTATTCATTCTCAGCTTGAGATCTGACACAAATAGCCAATACTAACTGCCCTTTGGAAAAGGAATTGTAAAAAGCACCCAAGACCTAAGTAGATTTTCCCATGAATCATTTAATCTTTCATCAGATATTGATGACTTTCACTGAAATACTGCACAAGTCTAAAATGATTGATTCTGCCATAAACCTAAAATTGAACTAAAATCATTGCTTATTTAATAATTCAATCAAGAAAAAACAAACAAAAAGCTCATGTAAGGTAAGGGTTAACAAACCCTTCTTCCTTCTCTGTGGACACACGTGACCTTGAGTTAACCTTCTAGTTCTGTTCCTCTAGAAACCTGATGAAGGTATAATGCCATATATGTTGCCAGGCAGCACTGCCCGTGGTAAAAATGGCTCTCTTGCATCCCCACATTGGTAAATTGTATCTGGGATGGGAAACTGTCATGAATTGTAAAGATCTGGGAAGAGTCTATAACTTCGGGCTTTCTTGAGTGTGGTACATCTTGTAACTGGGCATGTCCCTTGCGGGGACCCTGGACACTGCCTATGAGGCTGTTATAAGAGACCATGGCTCCTGTGGCGCATGGGGCTTCTAAGCTAAGGTGAACTCTCCCATCTTGCACGCATGTCAACTCCCTGTGAGTGAGGATGCTTCCCCGTGAGGAGGAATGTCTGATGCTGCTCTGCCGGCAAGACATGTTTAGCCCATGTCCTTCTATGTAGACTGCTGTCCAGGAGCCTAGAGTAGCTGTGCGAGACTAAATGTTTAGTTGAGCTCGAGAAGGCCCCTTGGAGGACACTGCAGCTTGCAGAATTCTCACACGTAGCGCCAACATCTGAAATCCTCACCAGTGCTCTACGATTATTTTATGTGCTGTCAGCTACTGTCCTAAGTACGGACATACTTCTTTTCCTATGGACATCCAGAAATATACAAACTATCTGGGACATTAGAAATAAGAATGCTGATTGCTATTTTTTTAAATTCCCATTGAGCTTTGCTTCTCTATTTCTAAGTTTGGCTCACGCCTTGTATCAACCGGTATAGCGTCTGGGTAGTACCTTCCGTACTGAGTCATGATACCCGGGGGGAAGTAGGCCGTGTAGCAGCCCCCGGAGTACTGCTCCTCACACCAGTTCTTCTCTTCATAGTGCACCGGCTGCAGTTAAATGGGGAGAAAATTTCAAAGGGAAGACAAAGCTGAAAGGCCACCAGTCAACAATAAAGGCTCTTATGTACTTTGCTTTAACAGAAAGTTTACATGAAAAAAAAAGCAGCACTGCTCCTGGGCTCTGCGACCACGTGTACTAGAATATTTAGTCGCCTTCTCACGGCCACCTCTTCCTGTCTCTCATTTACAGATTCAAGGCATGTGTATGTCTCCTTGTTAGAATCTGCACTGCTTAGGAATCTTGAGAGATGAATCTTCTCTACCTCCAGAAAGAGGGACTTTAAATGTGGGAAGTTAATAAAATATAAGGAAAGTATTCAAAGACGTTGGATAGCTACAGATGATTAAAATCCATGAGGATGAAGATTTTAAGTGTTCTGTGAGAAATAAAATTATAGTCTGTACCAAAAAAAAAGCAGCACCGTTTTTCTAATTTAAGGGGAAACACGACAGTACCAAGTAATGGCCTTTTGTGAGGTACCAACTGACAAAACGTGTATACTTTGACTTTCTCAACCTCTTGCCCAGGAGAGACGTGAAGTATTCCAATATCTGGAAGACAGGGCATCTCCATGCAGATTCTGAAGTCTTTAGGACCCCATGAACAATCAGGTTCTGGAAAGGTCTGCTCCAATCTCCGCATTCTCTAAATAACAGACTTTACTTCCCCATCTACCAAGGCATTACTGCCGGAAAAAAAGGGTGGGAGGGAGAAGGTAGAAGAAAAGCACAGTGTCTAAGAAAAAGGCTTTTTTCAGAACCCCTTCTCTCAGCTGGAAACGTGAATGATGGGAATCCTGCTAAAAAGGGAACAATTAAAGATGAAAAATGTTTCCCAAGGGACATGAGAGAACCTTCTCTGATTTCCCTAACACATTCTGCAAGTTTATTCTTTGAACAGTTCAGAGATAATCCCCTGAAAGAGCCCCCAGCTATCTGGTAGGGCCTTTAAAAAGAATTTCCTTCTCATAATTGCTTTCAGTGGTGGATTGAAAGCACTGAAATTTCTAAATGAAGTGTGAATAGAGTCTTCAGATAGAAAAACAAATTAGTATGACTTTGACCTGGGCAGAGAGTCCAGATTCAGTCTATCTTATCAAGCATATACAAATGACAAAACAGCTGGGATTTTATTTTGCAGCAGTCATTTGACATTGACAAGAGGGCAGGGCCTCTGTTCTGGGAACTGATCTCAATCACCCTGGAGATAATACCTGTAGCTCCCGCCTCTCATTACAACTGGCTGCCAGTTATCCAGTGAACATTTAAACAGCCCAGGAAACTGCTGCATCAGAAATTGCATGCACTGACAGCAGCTTTTAATGGTGTTTTGTGATTGCTAAAGTTAAACCTCCAGTAAGCATATTCCTTCTCTTCATAACACTGTCAGGAAACCAGAATCCGCTTTGCTTTACCACTTAGAGCAAACAGAGCAGAACCTGCTAGGGATTAAAGCTGGGGATTTCTTACTTGTAAAGCTTCTTGGGATCCTAGCACTTTGGCGTACAGCTCACAGATTTTCCTCTTCCTATAAAAAAGAACCAAAAAATGTTAAGGAAGTAATGACTGATGAGTACAGAATAAACACAATGAGTTCCAGGGCTCTTGCCAATGAACTAGATTTATTAAGGGAAAAATGAAAATCAATGGCCTTCTTTATGAACAGTTCCATAAATCTCTGCACTCAGATTAACTCTTTTCCTGAATACAGTCATGTGCTTTGAAGATGCAACAGAATTTTTCTTCTCTTTTACATTTTTGCCTCTTTCACTACCTAATACCATATCTATTCAGTTAAAATGGGGAAAATGAGATGAAATTCAGTTTTAGGAGTTGATTCTAAGTCACTTTTCTGGAATATGTAAAATTCTAAAATAATCTCTTTTACAAGTCTATAGTAAGTATGATGGTGTCTTTTAACTATCCTATATTTATGTTTGAAAGATCTATGAACATATAAAGCTCATTTAATCTTTTTTTTTTTTTGCGGCACCGCATGGCACGTGGGATCTTAGTTCCCCAACCAGGGATCGAACTGCACCCCCTGCCGTGGAAGTGCAGAGTCTTAACCACTGGACTGCCAGGGAAGTCCCCATTTAATCTTTTTTTTTTTTTTTGTGGTACGTGGGTCTCTCACTGTTGTGGCCTCTCCCGTTGCCGAGCACAGGCTCCGGACGCGCAGGCCCAGCGGCCATGGCTCACGGGCCTAGCTGCTCCGCAGCATGTGGGATCTTCCCGGACCAGGGCACGAACCTGTGTCCCCTGCATCGGCAGGCAGACTCTCAACCACTGTGCCACCAGGGAAGCCCCCAATAAAACTTTTTAAAATAGTGCTCCAAAATATTTTTTACAGGCTAATAAGCAACTGTAAAAAAAATATGGCAAAGGGTTTAATTCAAATCTGTAAGACAAGCATTAGAAGCTAAAGAGACAAAAGGCAAAACAATGTTGAGCTGGGAAGAAAGGGGGGAAGGGAAGGTTATAGTTATTAGTAATAAACAGATTTTAAAAGACGCCAATTTTGGAATTCCCTGGAGGTCCAGTGGTTAGGACTCTGCACTTTCACTGCAGGGGGCCCGGGTTTGATCCCTGGTCGGGGAACTAAGATCCCGCAAGCCGTGCAGCACATCCAAAAAAAAAGATGCCAATTTAATGTTGCCAAGTTATATTAGAAAATATTTTTTAAATGTGTCCCCAATCTCTCTGAATAATGTGAGACAAAATGTAACTTTATAAATTTATCCAAATGCTCACACTTACACCATTTATACAGCTCCTTCAAGGAGCTGTTCATACTACAGATCAATAATGATAAAGGAAAGGCAGAACTGGAAGAAGTCTCAAGACTACTGTCCACCTGACTGTCTCTCTCTGTCTAATCCAAGCCCCTCATTTCAGACATGAGGAGGCTGAGGCTCAGTGCACGGAAGAGACTGGCTCAACATCACTCAGCTAATTAATGGCAGGTCGAGGGTCTACTCTCCTGAGCATCCCTCCTATAGTAAGTGCTCAATAAAAACTTACTGAATCAAAATCCATCCTCAGCCAAGTATGGTACCATCTTTCCTATGCTACGATAAGATAGGTGACTGATTCTTACCTACTTTACATGAGTGTTATAAGAAATAATTCTGACATTTTGAGTCAATTAGAAAACAAAAGTATTGACAATCATTATTCTGAAAAACTTAATAATGCTTCACTTATTTTCAGTATATAAAAAATAATAAAATCTTTGTTAAAAGAGTGAACCTTAAAATCTAATCAACCTACTTCATAGGCAATTTTTCATTCATGAACAATAAACTAGTAATAATAGAAATATAAGTCATTATTTACTATACTTCACATTATTAAATGAGTCAAGGATTAGCTCATACAAACACATCAGGAAATTATCTTCTCCATCCCTTCCTCCCATTAATATAAAAATTTTTTAGAAAAGTTATATAAGATAAGGATGTTGGAGCAATGCACTGATTGATTAGCTGGACTCTAAAAATAACACAACATACTTTACTTTTTTTTTAAAATTAATTAATTAATTAATTAATTATTGGCTGCGTTGGGTCTTCATTGCTGCGCGAGGGCTTTCTCTAGTCGCAGCGAGCAGGGGCTACTCTTCGTTGCAGTGCACGGGCTTCTCATTGCGGTGGCTTCTCTTGTTGCAGAGCACAGGCTCCAGGCGCACGGGCTTCAGTAGTTGCAGCACGCGGGCTCAGTAGCTGTGACTTGTGGGCTCTAGAGCGCAGGCTCAGTAGTTGTGGCGCACGGGCTTAGCTGCTCCGCGGCATGTGGGATCTTCCCAGACCAGGGCTTGAACCCGTGTCCCCTGCATTGGCAGGCAGATTCTTAACCACTGCGCCACCAGGGAAGTCCCAACAGAGCATACTTTAAATGATGGCCAAAAGAGGTCATTGTGCAAGTTGAATTTACCCACTGGTTTCTAAATCTGGCTGCTCATCATAATCACTCAAAAAGCTTGTTAAAAAATACAAGTACTCGGGCCCCACCCCTAACCTACCAAATCATGATCTACCAGCCTCAGAAAAATTTTCCAAACATTCTTTGGGAAATGTTGATGCAGTTGGTCCTGAGAACCATTACTTTAGTCAATGACATTCGGAGTTTTAAGGGTTTTTGCCTTATAAAAATTTTGAGAAGTTTAGCCACTATGTGGAATCATAACCAAATGTCTACATCCAGGCTGGTATTTATTTTACTATTAATAAGGAGGGAATGCAGGAAATCCAAAAGAAAATGTCAAGCTTAGTGTGACGTAATGAAAAAAAGCACACATTCGATGCTATTTTTGACTTTGTCAGAAGCTAGCGGTGGAGCCTTGAACAAATCATTCCCCATCACTGGACCCCCAAATTCTTCCTCTATTGAGTGAGTAGGCGAACAACAAAAGGGTTCCCCCTTCCTGACATCAAATCTCACGGCTGCTCAAATAAACAAATCCGTGTGCAAACGTGGGAACTTCTGCGGCCTTTCTCTGACTTGCAAAGTCATCAAAGTAGCTCTCAAAGCAAGGGCTGCTAGTGGATTTGCTGCTTAATTTTTAAATCAAATGCAGAGAGAAGTATACATTTGCCTGCGTATTGGCTTTCTTCAAAAGCTAACAAAGGATTTAGGGTTACCCTAAAGAAGGGAAGCCCAGAAATGTCCAGAGGCAGCCCCCCAACAGCCTAATGAGTGTTTCCAGGTAAGAGTTCCAGGTAAGATTTTACTTGAACAAAGGATTCCAGTGCAAAACAAAGCAAAACGAATACAACAAAACAGAAAGAGAGAAAGGGAGAAAAAAAGAAAAAAGCCATTGTCCTAAAATAATTGTTTTCTACTGGGAAGCTCTTGGGAGAAGGGAACATCAGAGCTGTACCCCAGATAATCAAAGGAGCATACTTTTATGTATACAAGTTGGAATAGGTTGGAAGACCTATGTATAGATTTGCTTTTCAGAAAAAGTACATGTCAGAGAAACTTGGAGAAAGACTAATGGTCTGGCAAGGTGATTGGGACTTGTCCTTTTAAGCTTTATTCACAGCTAACTTTTTAAAATGATTTTTCTCCATCCATTTACTGGGAAAGCCTACCTCTCAACCACTGTAAAATGAACACAAAGATGTGACACTAAATTGATACAGGCATATGGGCAAGGACTGAGTCAAGGGGGCGTAGTGAAATACAAAAAGGTTGATTTGTTGAGATTTTGAGATTAATGAATTATTGCATTTTTCGTAATGCTGTTATCCTGTTGTTAGTGCAACAAGCACAATATAAAGCTAACCTTTTATACGTTTCAGGTGTAAATACTTACCTTAGTTCTTTATGGACTTTAGCAAGGCGGTCAGCTTTTCGAGCAAGGATGAAGCTGGAGAGAGAGGTTACATTTGAACGATTAGGCAACAGTGGTTTATCTTAAGAGCTGTCTCTTTAAAGTGTTCTTGCCTCCACCTACTCAGCATTAATAAACTCTCCCACACCCTCCCATTATTTCCCTCTACTAGAGCAAATGCCAGACTGTCTTCATCTGCCTCTCTGTCCTCCCTGCTAGGCTGTGGGATCCTAAACAACAGGTCACCTCCTACTCAATATTTTACCCCCAAAGTTTAGCACAGTCCTTGGCATACAGTAGGAAATGAACTGTCAGATGAATTAATGTTGCTTTAAATGATTATCCTGGTAATGACTGTTGCTGTCTGCCAAGTACTTGATAAAAGCTGGAAAAACAAATATCAATAAGTGCTTGTTGGGAATTCCCTGGCGGTCCAGTGGTGAGGACTCTGTGCCTCCACTGCAGGGGGCACGGGTTCGATCCTTGGTCGGGGAGCAATGAGATCCCGTATGCCACGAGGCGTGGCCAAAAAAAAAAAAAGTGCCTGTAGTGGCTGCCATGGTGGGCCACCCAGATCTCTCTTCAGGACCAAATGCTCATCACCCTCAGCTCACAACCAAACCCCTCCCTAGCAATTGCACTCTGTAGCAGAGAACTGCCTGGTGCAAGGTCCCATCCCTTCCCAGAATGACTGGCTCCGGAGTGTGGTGGGTACCAAAGCCCACCCCCTCGTCTCAGTGCAGACACCTCTGGAGGGCCATCCCCCCTCCAGAGTTTCCCAAAGGATGGCTTTGGCCTCTGTTGGGGCAACACCGGAGCCCAGCCTCTCCCTCTGCTCAATCCTGATTCCTTCCCTTCCCCCCAGGTAGCGGTCCCCATAGCAGTTCCTGAAGAACCTCCTGCACCCAAATCTCCATCTCGGAGTTGGCTTCCTGGAAAACTGGCCTAGCATAGTCCTCAAATTCAGTGGCTCAGTAAAACTCAGTTATAATCTCTCTGCTTCCCTTTAATCAAATAGATTCTATTTATTATACTGATATTACTAATTGCATGTATATTTTAAAGAATTGAATTGTGACAAGAAATCCTTAGTTATGCTATTATTAGAAAGCTTTCAAAAAATCCAAATGAGCTAAAGGACAATGAAATTATTTCTCCATTTAAAAAAAGTTTTAAAATTGTATTTTTTTGTTCTAGACCGAAAAGACAAGTAGATCAAGACTGAAAATGTGAGGGCTGAAAACAGGCATTTCATCCTCTCCCTCAAGCCCCCCTCCCAATTAAACTGTTCTTCAATTTGATTGGCAATTCCTTTAGAGTTGTTATTCGAGATCATTCTGCGAAGCAAAGATACAAAGCTGTGGACTGTTTAAGAAATTTGAACCATTGAACTTCTGGGGACATAGTCATGATTTTGGTTGATTTAACTAACACTTTATGTTGTGGCTTGCTGGTAATGATTTTAGTTAAATTTTAGGTTTCTGCAAGAATCAATCATTTTAGACTTATGCAGTATTTCAGTGAAAATCACCAACATCTGATAAAAGATTAAATGATTTATCTGAAAACCCTTTTAGATCTTGGGTGCTTTTTACAATTCCCTTTTCTAGTGGGAAGCAGCCGCATAGCACAGGGAGATCAGCTCAGTGCTTTGTGACCGCCTGGAGGGGTGGGATAGGGAGGGTGGGAGGGAGGGAGACACAAGAGGGAAGAGATATGGGAAAATATGTATATGTATAACTGATTCACATTGTTATAAAGCAGAAACTAACACACCATTGTAAAGCAATTATACCCCAATAAAGATGTTAAAAAAAAATAAAGGGCAGTTAGGTTTGGCTATATCTGTCAAATCTCAAGTCATGAATGAAATAACCTCTTTGATCTAATTGTAACAACGGACAACTATCATTGAACTTCCTTTGGTGTTTTATTGGAGAAATTAAACATCCTGGCTTTGGGTTGGGAACCTTTCACAGCTCTAAAGTACAAGGTCCTTTCTAGTTTCCAAAAGGCACTAGTTATCACAAACAGTGCTGGGCAATTATACCACCCCTTGTCTTCAAGGCTTTCATTGCCTAGAGCAAAGAGCAGGGTAGAGGCAATATAGCTTCAAGGCAAGAACAGGGTGGAAGCGATTGTCCAGATAAAACAGATCAGAGTATCACTTTCTAGGAGCTGCCTAAATAAGCCCATTACCATCTAGAAGGCTTCTGCAATACGTGTCCTTGTTAAAAAACGTAAAGAAATGCTGGAAGAGCAGATGCCGCAATATTTAATACCCAGGGCAAGAAGAACATCAATATTCTTTCATCTATAGTTGGATTGATCTTGACCGACAAGTCTCCTGAAACCTCTACCTCAACCTCCTGCATTTCTTTGGCACATAGAAGGAGACGGCAAACTGCCCAAACAATCTATGTATTTTCTTGCCCAGGGGGGTCAGAGATGAACAGGGTGCAATGTTCCTATAGTCTTTACATTGTGAGCACCTGCCCTTACCAGGGAGGCTGGTGCCATTTCTTATATTTTACAGCCAGAGAAGTGGTTATAAAATGTCTTGTTGGCAGTCCAGTAGCATAGCCTTTTTCTAAGTCCCTAGGGTCATGGGTCTGCTCCTTTTGATTTTGTAATTTCCCTTCGGTGATGCAATGCACATGAGCTCAACTCTCCTCGGGGTGAAGGGGAAAACCACTGGTTTCTAAAGTCACTGACTGCTATAGAAGTTGTGCTCTTTTATTGCAATGTGGTAGAATAAATAGCCCTTTTGTTTGTATTGCTTTGAGGAGGACTAAAAGACATGGCAACTGGGAGGCTACGGCACTCCTTAGAAATCTCTTTGTGGGAGCTCCGATTCCCTCTCTGGACCCCTAGTCTCCAGAGGGCAGAGCAGCTGTGTGAGGGGATGGTAGGAGAGAAAAAGAGCTCTCCTCTTCCAGACACAGAACGTTGCCCTGGACCATCCCTGGTGAAGTAGCCATAGAGTGACCTACTGGAAAAAGTGCCCTACGCTCAAGGCCTGGTTCTCCTTTGAACTGCACTTCCTCATTAGTCATCCATCTTATCTCCCAGGGTAATAATTAACATATTTTTCTTCACTTTCTTTTTTTTTTTTCTTTGGGCTGTGCCACACAGCTTGTGGGATCTTAGTTCCTCGACCAGGGATCGAATCCGGGCCCTCGGCGGCAAAAGCGCGGAGTCCTAACCACTGGACCACCAGGGAATTCCAACAATTAACATATTGACACTTGCTAGGTAGTGATGTCTAGAATGGAGAAAGGAATAAAGCCCAGAAAACATAACTTTGGAAGGTTTTACAGGATAAAACAGTTCTCATTCCAGAATGGTTGTCAACATCCTGTAGGCAAGGTGGTCTACCATCCCGCCTGTCTAGCTGCGTTTTTTTCTCTGTCCTCCACGTGTAAGTTTATGGGGGAAAGAAACATATGGGCACAAGTTCAAAGTGGTGTTAATTTTAGTAAAGTTTCTCAGTGTTCTTGTGCCACATACTCTAATATTTTCATACATGGAAACATGACATAAATTGTCTGTAGGGTTATTTAGCATTGCTTGAGCTCTAGTGCAAAACAACATGTTCTGCCAGCACACACACCGATACATCAACAGAGCTTGAACAATGCAGAACACCCAGCTCTAACTTACCCCATGATGGCGGGCAGCGATCCATCTGGCTTGGTGTCATCCAGGGTTATTGAAATCGGAGCTTCCTCGTCTTCGATGATCATACAGCCACAGTAATCTTAACCAGAAGAAAATCAATAGCAGACTGAGTAACCCCACCAGAGATTTAAGAGGGATATATATATATATATAACTCTTTTGCTAAGAGGAAGGCAAATCTTAAACTATTGGTCTTTGCCCCAACTCTAGAAGTTATTTACTATTAAATACGCACATTGACTATACAAGGATGTTTGGTTGGTCACCCAGACACATTAGAAAATGACCCATCTCGGTGACCTTTACATAAAGGTCAGGTATGATCAGTGCATGAGTAAAATGAAGATGGCCCTGGAGTCCTGGAATACGTGGGAAAGAGGGGGGTGTGTTAGAGGGAATCACCCCTGTGAAACCATGGAAGAAGTGGCAGGAAGGAATCCTTTGAGTGTGAGCTGAAGGCTTAGCAACAACAGACACCATATCTGCCCTGACTCTGCCTCATTTTATCCTCACAACACCCCAACAGCAGGTCTCATTACCATTTTACACAGAGGCTGAGGCTGAGAGAGGTGAAGTGTCATTTGAGGCCTCACAGCTAGTAAGCAAGTGGAGCCCAGGGATGTGTAACTTCAAAGGAGTGCTGTTTCCATGGTGCTCCTTTGTCTCTGCTCGTGAAGAGTAAGTGGTGAGACATATGCCAGGGGTCTGGGCAATGTGGTCCCGCGACCAGAGGGACCTCTTCCTTCCCCCCACTGCCAGCAAGCGCTCTTGGGGTCATTTTGTGTTGCCCGGGGCTCTGAGGAGTGGACAGACTGAGATTTCTGATCCTTTCTCTACCAGCTGGAAACACTTATCTTTTTTTCTGTTCAGTGTGTAGCATAAAATGTTCCTAAAAGAGCATGGTCTTTGCTTAATACAATTTAGACATGAATAAGTGCAACCTACCCTTTTTCTTCCAAAAGGCCTCCTTGTAATACATCATGCACTTAATGATAGCCCCCATTGGGAGACGCTGAATTAACTGGTTTCTCTCTGAAGGAAGCTCTGGTCTGAAGTGTATCTTGGCAGTCAAAGTTGGAGGGACGGCACTAATTACGTATCGGCACTAAAACACACAGACGCAAGATACCATCTCAAACCTGAGTCGCAGTCTTTGCGGGGAGCGTGAAACATCACATTTACCATTTCGAATGACAGTAAGCGGTAACAATGTACAGTATGAGGCCACTGTGAGGCAACAAAACAGAATAAGGCAGTCGATCAAGTCTGGTAATTTGGAAGACCGAGTCAGAAATACGCCAGCATTAATTACGCCACTGCTTGGATTATATTTAGTTAGAAGCTACAGAAGACAGGAGACCTATTTAATATAAGTTTCTCTTTTTTTTCGGCCTTGATGTGCGGCATGCAGGATCTTAGTTCCCCCACCAGGGATCGAACCTGTGCCCCCTGCTGTGCAAGCGGGGAGTCCTAACTAATGGACCACCAGTGAAGTCCCATAATATACGCTCTTTTTTGACGAAACTGAATTACCTCATAAAGTTGATGATTCAATGTCTCTATCATGATGTTGTCACCTGACTGGTCAACATAGGTGACAGGACACCTCAGTTTCACTCTGTCCCCGAGGAGGTGCATTATCCGCTCGCTTACTTGACCAGATCCACCTACAAACTTCCGTTCCTACAGGAGAAGGCAGGCAGGAAAGGAAATGTTATAAAAGCCCAAGGAAGGAAGAGCATATTTACCACTGATCAGAAACCTCCAGAAAGTCACAGGCCATACCTCCACCCTCTGCACCCTTAACTATTGGAAGAACTCATTAGGACAGAGGCAGTCTACCAAGATACCTCAATCATCATGCTCTACACAGCGTCTGGTGACGAAAAGCTGTTACCAGCTTATAAAATCACAGAATGGTGGGGGAGGGATAAATTGGGAGATAGGGATTGACACATACACACTACTATATATAAAATAGATAACTAATAAGGGCCTACTGTATAGCACAGGGAACTCTACTCAATACTCTGTAATGGCCTATGTGGGAAAAGAACCTATAAAAGAGTGGACATATGCATATGTATAACTGATTCACTTTGCTGTACACGTGAAACTAACACAACATTGCAAGTCAACTATACCCCAATAAAAATTTAAAATAAAATCACAGAATCAGAAGGAAGGTTCCCCTATACCACTGGCACCTTGACCGAATGCAAATAACAGCAAGTGCGTGGGCTTCAAGTGCCCAAGAGTGCAGTGCATGGAGGGAACCCTGGGACAGGGAGGATGCTGCACTTCTCCCAGGGGATGCGGTTTCTTTTTTTTTTTTTGATATTTTAAATAATTTAATAGTGAAAAAGTAAAATATATAAACCACTTATATGGTATAATCTTAATGAGGAAATACATTAAAATGTTAACAGTAGACGGGGTGAGATTATGTGTGAAGCTTTTGTCTTTATTCTTTATGTTCCAAGTATAAACACAAACTATAATGACCTTCTCTTTGCTAAAAATTGTTCAACTCAAGACAACAACCCTTGATTGATCTCCTTCAATGGGCAAGGCCCTGGCATTAGGCTCATTAGAAGACACAAACAATATAGCAGACATGAAGTTGCGTGATTTTTGGAACCAAAAAGGCCCACATGTGACCCAGCAGCCGATGGGTAGGGGGGCCTTGGCTTCATAGTCTGTACGGGAATCTAAACTTTCAGAAGGTTCCTTTTTTTTTAATTAATTATTTTTTTCCAGTTTCACTGAGATGGGGATGCGGTTTCTAACTCCCCTCGGTTTCTTAAAGTCCCAGCCCAGGGTTGTCTAGGCAGAACAGGCTCATGGTGCTCTCAAGGATCACCTGGTCATCACCCAATGATGTTCTAAGAATCCAAACCTCAGCTCTTGAGAAATTTTTGCCAAAATGCCTGGAAGTTTCACTGCGGGGTCCGAAGGGTGAAGACTAAGCATCTGCCTATTCCTCCAGACATTGTGAAATAGTTCCCCTGAGCAGCTCTGTAAGACCACAAGTGCTCTGCCCTACTGCCATCTGCTACACTCACCATGGTCATGCTTCCAGCTTAATCTAAGGTCAGTCCTTAATACAGTGCATTTTGTAAGAACCGGGGGGAATGTTTTTAGCCTGCTGTAGAAGATTCTTTGAATGGTTACAAATACATGTAGGTAGACTGAAGGACAGCCCAACATTTGACAATCACCTTCTAGAAAGCCTGTGTCAGCAGCCACAGAATGATTCTTACACTTGAATAACTGGCTATTGTTCTAATGACACAACCACAGTTCTTTATAAAAATATTCCCAAAGCAGTTTAGCCCTAAATTCATGATCCATCCTTCCTCACAAAACTGGGACCATTTAATTTATAATGTGACTTCTGTTTTCCAAGAGTTACTTTGAATGTTAGTATAGTGGAAAGACCATGAACTATTTCCATTTGTGTTCACTATCCACTCCTTCGCGTCTAGTATTTCTGGAACTAAACTATTAAAGGATAAGTCTAAGTTCTTTGTAAAGATACTGTGATAATGGTCTGAGATTCATAATGTGAACTGTGCCCTCCAAAAGGTCATGTGGAGTTTGCCTAGAAGTATCTTGGCTCCCCTGAATGAGGGATGTAAATATAAAATATGAGTCACGATATCTCAGAAAGTAAAATATAGGTTAAAAAGAGTAATGTGGGATTTCTAAGTGTAAAGACACTTAAAAAATGCAACTGCCTTAAGTTTGCTAAAGCTAAGGGTCAAATGGGCAATAACTCTTGGGACCACAAGAACAACTTGGGGACTTCTGGAGATCTCCCAAGGAGAGGAACATTTCACTCAGTTGACAAGGACTCTACACCTCACACTATGAAACAGAACATAAGTTAGAAGTAAACTGATCCTAATTAAACCTTAGCCCATCGAGGCATAACATTCCTAGAAAAGAGATATCCATTATCTTCCGATAAAGGATAGCCTTGAAACAAAGAATCTCAGAATCTGGAAAATCAGGGAATTAAGATTCTGGTTTCACCACTGGTTTGCTGTGTGTCCAGCCAGTGAGTCAAATGAGTTCATTCATCAGTAATGGAAGTAGTATGGAAGCTGGGCAAATGCTAGTGGGCAGCAAAAATTTAGAAGCCAAAATGTAGAATTTACTATTGAAAGAGTAACCAATAAATCACTTGAATTAGAAGAAAGAATAGTCACTTCCATTCTATAACAGTTAACATAAAATAATAACTCCGAGACACAGAAGGGGACAAAAAGCCTCATGTCTGGAACAGAGATGACTTGAAGTACAATTTTACAAGTACTAGAAATTTTTGGAAATAAGTTGATTTTAGTAATTTAGCTCCTCCTACATAAATAGTCTAATTTTACCTACTTCCAAAAGGAAGGAACTGAATTCCTCAAACCTAATTAATTCGAAATGAAACATTCTTTAGTTGTGAACTTATTTTCAGGAACAAGAAAAGGAAATGAGAAATTTTGTTTTCAGAAAAGTTTTTTGGAGATCGTTTCAAAAATCCATGTTTCAAATTCACTCATGTGTCAAAATATAGAAGCAAGTAGCAAGGTACTGCACTCGATGAGGGCAAAATCACAAATGAAGTTTAGTGTGAGAATGGACACTCCATACCTGGCCCCCATTGGTAATGGAGAATATCCGAGTGGTGCCTCCACACTGCTTCACATACCACAAGAACCACAGGGCGGACACCTCGTGGGGTTCAGAGGTCACATTGATATTCACAAAGAGAGATGCAAACTGCCTAGCAGTCCTGGTCACAGAACAAGAGCGGAAGTCAGGCGTAAATACGTACATGCTTCACAGGACATTACCTTTTTAAAACACAATTTAGCATGGCTGGAAAACAGTTCTATTGCTTTTGAAAAAAAACAACTCATGGACTCAATTTCTGAAGGAATGCAGATTTTAACTCTTGGGGAAAATAAACTTTTCCCTTACTTTTAGGAAATTATGGGTTAGTCCAAACATGCTAATCCCAATGCAATCTAAAGGGTTAATATGCTTGTCAGAGTTCATTAAGGATATTGTCTGCATTTATTTGAACAAACTTTCTCTCCTTAACACCCCCCCTGCTCCCACCCTGGTCCAGGCTACCACTGTCCCTCACCTGGCTTAAAACAATGGCGGCTGCTCCTGGGCCCTCATGATCCTTCTCTACATTACAGCCAATTAAGTCTTTTAACAGTCCAAAACTTAAAAAACAAACAAATAAAACCCCACTCTGCTTAAAATCCTTCAGTGACATTCACAGCAAAAGTCAAAAGTCTTGAATATGGCCAATATATCTTGCACCATCAGCCTGTCAACGAGTTCTCCAAACTCTCATTCCATCACTTCCTCATGGCATCTTTATGATCCAGGTATACTCTCCATTCATTGCTAAAACGTGTCAATCTCCCCATCTCAGGGCCTTCAGAAGCTGTTCCCTGTTCCCTATACTGGGGTGGGGGAGCATTTCCCACACTATCCAACCTTCACATTTCCCGCCATTATCTGTGGCTAATAACTGGAAAATACCATGCCTCAACCATTTATCCTTCCATCCATCCCATCATTCAGGATTCATTCCTGAAAGAAACCATCCCTCCCCTTCCTTATTTTTCCCCATCTACTAAGGCTCGCTACTGGAACATCATCCCCGCCACTAACCCTATCTCCTGTCTCCTCCATCCACTATGGCTTATTCCTGAAAGATACCATTCACTACATCATCCATCTTTCCTGTCTTCCCCCATCACTGTGGCTCACCCCTGTGAGATACCAATACCCCACACCATCTATTGGTCCTGTTTTATCCAATTCATTATGACTCATTTCTGGAACATATATCCTCCCCATACCCACATGTCCGATCTCCACTCATCCACTGTGCTCATTTGTGGAAGATATATGATCCCCCAACACCATCCATCCTTCAGTCCTGTATCCCCCATCAATTGGCTCATTCCTTTAAGATACCATTCACTCTTCCTGTCTCTCTCAATAACTGATACATCATTGGAGGAAAGCATCCCCCTCACCATCTATCCTTCCTGACAGTCCCCCACCATTAATTGCAGGTCATTCCTGGAAGATACCATTCTCCTACATCATCCATCTTTCCTGTATCCCCCATACACTGTGATTCATTCCTGGAAGATACCATTCTTCACACCCAGCATGCACCAACCTGTCCCCCACCCCCATCCACAGTGGCTCATTCCTGAAAGATACCATCCCCCACATCACTCATCTATCGTGTGTACAGCCCATCCAGTATGGCTCATCCCTTCCTGATACCTTGCACCCAGAACATTCACCCTACCTGTCTCCTCTCACAATCACTGTGGTTCATGCCTCATGATACCACCCTTTCACACCATCCACTCTTCCTGTAGCATTCCCCCACCAAGCGCTGTGGTTCCTTCCTGGAAGATGCCATCACTCCAATGGCTTCCTGTCTCCTCCTAACCACTGTATCTCATCTTGGAAGATACCAGTTCCCTCACTATATTACTCCTGCTATATCCCCCATCATTGTGGCTCATTCCTGGAAGATACCATCTCCTCACACAACCATACCATCTAATCTTCCTGTAGACACCCCCCCCCCCACAGAACTGGTGCATTCCTGGAAGATGCCACCCTTCCCCCACAAACACACACCACTCATCATTCCTGTCTCCCCTCATGCACTGTGGTTAATTCCTGGGAGATACCATATCCTCACTCCATCCACTATTCCTGTCTCTCCCATCAACTAGCTCATTCTTGAAAGATATCATCTCAACATATAATCAACCCTTCTGTTTCCCCCCATTTTACTATGGTTCATTCCTGGACCACACCATCTCCTCACACCATCACTCTTCCAGTCTCCCCCCCACATACTATGGCTCATTCCAGGCACATACCATCCAAACATCACCCATCTTTCCTGTCTTCCCCATCTACAGTCACTGATTCCTGGAAGATACCATCCCCCCATGCCATCCACTCTTCCTATCCTTTCCATACACTATGGTTTAATCCTAGGCATACCATCCCCCCACATCATCCATCCTTCCCCTCTTCCCCTACCCATTGTGGCTCATTCCTGGAAGATGTGGTGAATGGTATCTTCCTGGAATGAGCCACAGTGATGGGGGGGGGGAAGGAAGAGGGGATGGTGTGGTCCAGGAATGAATCACAGTAGAAAGGGGGGAGATAGGAGCGTTCATTGTATGTTAGTATGGTATCTTCCAGGAATAAGCCAGTTGATGGGGGAGAAAGGAATAGTGGATGGTGTGAGGACGGAATGAGCCAGTTGATGGGGGAGAAGGGAATAGTGGATGGTGTGAGAATGTGGTATCTTCCTGGAATTAGTCACAGCAGGTACGGGGAGACAGAAAGGTGGATGGGTGGGGGGAATGGTATCTTCCAGGAATGAGCCATAGTAGATGGGGGAAGACAGGAAGAGTATGAGGAGATGGTATCATCCAGGAATGAGCTACAGTGACTGTGAGGGGAGACAAGCAGGGTGGAAGATGTGGGGACATGGTATCTTGCCCCCCCATCACTGTGGCTCTCTCCTAGAAGATATCAACATCCTATACCATCCATTCTTCCTCTTTCACCCCATACACTGTAACTCATTCCTGGAACATATAATTCACCCCACAACTACATGTCCTGTCTCCACCCATCAACTGGCTCATTCCAGTAGATACCATCTACTCTGCCTCTCCCAACAGTGGTTTATCACTGGAAGAAAACATTCACCTCACCATCCATCCTTCCTGACTCCCTCCGATTAACCGATATTCCTGGAAGATACCATCCTCCCACACCATATATTTTCCCATAGAACCACAATCCACTGTGGCTCATTCTTGGAAGATGGAGTCTCTCACACCACGCATCATTCCTATCTCCCCCAATACTTGTCTCAGTTCTAGAAGATACCTTGCCCCCACCTCATCCACCCTTCCTGTTTCCCCCTACAGTCACTGTAGCTCATTCCTGAAAGATACCCTCCCCTCAAACCATCTAGCTTTCCTGTCGGCCCCTGCCCCCACCCCTCCCAACTCACTCTCCTTCATTGCTAGAAGATACCATGGAAACTTCTAGTCTCTCCCCAAAACTGACTCATTACTGGAAGACAACATCTTCCCACACCATCTACCCTTGCTGTCTGTTCCCATTAATTGCATCTCATTCCAGGAACATAAATCCCCCTATCTCATTCATCCTTACCATCTCCCCCTACACTCTGTGGCTCATTCCTGGAATATACCATTCCTCCACACCATGCACCCTTCCTCCCCAACCCCCATCCTCTATGTCTCACTCCTAGAACAACCATCCTCCCACACCATCCATCTTTTCTGTCTCCCACATCCACAGTGGCTCATTCTTGATAGATACCATACACTCATCCTGTCCCCACCATCAACTATGGGTTAATCCTGGAATGTAATGTAACAGGGTAGAGCTAAATCGGACTCTACCTTGGACCTGTTTCTTTGACTTTAACCTTTGCTTTTCGTTGCTTTTGTTATTCTAATCATACATAATGGCCTGCCTCAGGGAACCCTGCCCCTCTGCAGTTCAGCTCACAGGGAGGCCATCTGACCCCGCCCACCTGTGAATGGCTGCAAGAAAGAAGAAACTAACACATCCCCTCACAGAGGCTGGTCATTCCAGGAGATGTTTTGCAAGACTGATGGCCCTTTTACTTTACTTCCTCACCGCCTCTCCCTCTCTGATTCTATAAAAGAAACTGGCATCTAGGCTCTGAGAAGATGGTTTTTCAGAGACACTAGTCTGCCATCTTCTCGGTCTGCCGGCTTTCTGAATAAAGTCATATTCCTTGCCTCAACATCTCGTCTGCGATTCATTGGCCTGTCGTGTGGCAAGCAAAGAGAGCTTGGACTTGGTATCAATAACATCCCCCACAGGATCCATCCTTCCTGTCTCTCCCCTTGCATTATGGCTCTTTCCTGGAAGGTATCATTCCACCAAACCATCCATCTTTCATGTCTCCCTCCATGCACTGTGGCTTATTCCTGGAAGACACCATCCTCTCACACCACCCACTCCTCCTTTCTCTCCCATCAACTGGCTCATTCCTGGAAGATACCATACCACCACACTGTCCATCCTTTCCCTTTCCCCCATGCACTGTGGTTCATTCCTGGTGACACCATCCCACCAAATAAACCATCCTTACTGTCTCCCTTATGCACTATGGCTTATTTCTGGAAGATACCATCCTGTCACATCATCCACCTTTCTCCATCTATGCCCATCCACTGTGGCTCATTCCAGAAAGATATCATCATTCACATCATCCATCCTTACTTTCTCCACCATCCACTCTTGCTCATTCCTTGATGATACCATCCCCTCACACCATACTCTTCCTGTCTCACCCATCAGCTGACTTTATTCGTGGAAGATATCATCTCCCCACAGCATCCACTCTTCCTGTCTCCTCCATCAACTGACTTATTCTTGGAAGATACCATCTACACATACCATCCCTCTTTCCTCTCTCTCCCCATCCTCTGTGACTCATTCCTGAAAGATACCATCATCTCACATAATATATCTCTTATATCCTCCACCAACTGGTACATTCCCCAAAGATACTATCCCCACACCACACACCCTCCCCCATCTACTGTGGCTTATCCTGGAAGACACCATCCCACCACACCATCTATCCTTCCTGTCTCTACCCATGCACTATGGCTCATTCCTGGCACATACCATCTTCCCACACCATCCATCTTTCCTGTTTCCCCTGTCAACAGTGGCTCACTCTCAGAAGAAACCATTCTGCCACATCATGCACTGTTCCTGACACCTGCATACAATATGGTTTATTCCTGAATGTACCAACCCCACACACTATCCACCCTTCCTGTCCCCCTCCATGGTTAATGGCTCATTCCTGGAAGATATCATCCTACTGCACTATACATCCTTTCTGTCTCCCCTCATGCACTATAGCTCATTCCTGGAAGATACAATCCGACCCGTCTACCCTCCTATCTCCCCATCCACTGTTGCTCATTCCTGAAGATTCCATCACCTCACACCATCCACTCTTCCTTTCTTTCCCATCAACTGGCTCATTCTTGGAAGATACCATTTGCACACACCATCCATCTTTCCTGTCTCCTTCCATCCACTGTGGCTCATTCCTGAAAGATACCATCCCCTCACAACATCCATTTTCTTGTTTCCCTCAACTACTAGATCATTCCTGGCATATACCACCTCTGCACACTATCCACTCTTCCTAACTCCCCCATCCACTGTTACTCATCCTGCAAGATAACACTTCCCCACACTAAACACCCTTCCTGTCTTCCCCCATCCACTATGGCACCTTCCATGAAGATTCTTAATTCCCATAGCATCCACCCTTCCTGTCTCCCCCCATCTATTATGGCTCATTCATGGAAGATACCATCCTCTCACACCATCTATCTTTCCTGTTTTCCACATCCATTAGGGCGCATTCCTGGAAGATTCCTTGCCCTGACACCATCCATCCTTCCCTGTCCCTTCCCATCCTCTGTGGCTCATTCTTAGTTGATGTACTAACTCCTTGGTTTCTGTTTAAAGATTGCTTCAACAAGGAATCTCTCCTTTGCCATCAGACAGGTCAGGTTCCCAGTTTCAGTCTCTCCTAGAATTATGTAATATGTGTATAATGACAGTCTCTCCTGCTAAAAGTATATCAACTCCGTGAGGTTAGGGGCCATGCCTAACAAGTTCACCACCATTCCTCAGTGATTCATACTGTGCTTTCACATAGCAGCCCCAAAATGCTGGCTGAATGATCTGTAAGTAACTCAGCTAATAACACAGATTCTCAGTGAAAACATATCGTTTATATTTTTCATTAATATAGACTAGCTTCCCTCCAGTTCTTCTATATTTATATTAAATTACTTTAATATCTTTCCAAATTGCTTCTGTAGCTGACCTCTATATTATCTGAAAACACAATTACTTCTTTTATTGCAAAGCACACAACCGTTTCATTAAAAAAAAAAAGTTCAGCTTCCTTCACCTACTTTTCTTCTTATGTTTTAGATTCATTTTATGTTCAATCCTGCTCTGAGTGTCTAAAGGGCCCCCAAAGTTGCTACTGATGGAAAGGTCATTAAGTTTCCTCTTAACTTTTTTCCTGTAACTTATGAAGAAAAACACTGCAGTTCAAGATAGGATAGGAACGATCTGAAGGGAAGATTAAAAAGAACTGTTTTAAATAGTCAAGGTTACTTTGTCCAGCAGATTTTTTCAATGAGATCTTTCATGGTCATCTTATCCCATTCCTCTGCATGTGGTGCCTCCCACGGTGCATCAGCTGGAATCTGCAGAGAAAGAAGGGCCCATATTTAGGTCTGATGGTTACTGCCCACTGCCCTGCCAAGAGGCCCTCAGGAAAACCTCTGAAAACTGGTTTCTCTGTCTATGTTGGACTGTGTGATTGGCATAGAATTCTATGTATAGATAGTGGTGGGTTTGGGATGGATAGCTCTTTGGATTCTATGCCTTAATGCTGTTGCCAAAATAATAATAATAATACATATATATATGTATAAATTAATATGTAATTATGATGGTCAACATCATAATTATTATTGAAAGCTAACACCCATTTTAAAACTTTGGGGAAACGAATCCTTCTCTCCTTTACTATCTCAAGTGGCATAACATATGGATAAGATCACTATAAGTAGGACTCCCGGCAAAAATATGTCACATAAATTCCCAGTGGCATAGGTTGAAAACACAGGCACACACATTAGTATCAGAGACATGTGGGTTTGAATCCTGTCCCTTGTTGTGTGGTCTTGGGGAAATTATGTAACCCCTTGGCACTGATTTTCTTCATTTGTAAAGCAGAAATACTACCAGCTTGGCAGAGTTGTTGGGTACACTGGAAACGATATGCATCACCGTCCAGAGCAATGTTCCCTGCACTGCGGAAGGATGGATACTAAACATTTGCTGTTGATATTTCAGTAACAGGTCATGTGCAAGCTGCACACACACTTTACCTCCTTTCCCATGTTATCCATTGTCCGCCACAGATTGTTGTAATCCAGATAGGCAATGGGATTCCACACTGGAGGGAAGGCACCCCGAAATGGATAAGTTCTCCCCTGTAACATTTAAAAGCAAAGGATAATACCTTAAATTAGGATGACATTCAAAAAATCCCAAACCAACCAGCCTACGAGCCATTTTCAAGGAAACAGGATCCTCTACTGTGTCAAAAACATCACCTTTGACGGACAGTAAATATATTTGACCTATACAGGCCCCAAATTTCAATTAGATTAGCAAGATTTCCCTGGTGTTATATTACCCGTTTTTAACTTACAGGAAATAATAGCCTTGAACTTGTTTCTACTTACATAGAATAAACAAACAAACAAACAAATAAATAAATAAAGGTAGCTCATCCCGGTATCTCACATTGATGCCACAATATTCTCAGCTCCTGAGTTCCTATCTAATCTCTTTGAAAGGATGTTCCCACTCAGATGAGAGCAGGATGACGACATGGAGGACTGTCTTTGGACCACATACAGGACTGGAATAACAAAGTGAAATATCTCAAACTATGTCTTAAGGTTCACACAGGCTAAATAAAGACTGACTAGACTATGGACCATGCCCAAAGTCAAGAATCAAAATATTAGAAATGTGGAATAATGGGCATTTGCCATTTTGGATTGTCCAGCATCTGTTCCCCTTTCCTAGTAAGCACTTTGGTTTCTTCTTGGGAAACTGAATCTTCTCCTCTGTGAATAGATGTGTAGAAAGGACAGTCCTGGGTACCATCTCCCATTCCAGAAGGCGATGGATTAGATTCTTTCTCTCGCCTCGGCCAGGCTGTGGGTCTGTGATATGAGTTTGGCCAATCACACACTCTCAGAGGACTCTGACCCTTCAGTGGGTCACCCAAGCACAGAAGAAAGTTGACTCTGGGTTCTCCTTCCCCATGGCAGCACGCTGAGCAGATGCTTCCTGCTCTAAAGACCATGGTTGTGGTTCCTGCCCCTAAATTGCTAGAGTTTCCCTGGTCTCTGCCCATTCTCAAGTGTGGCCCTTTAGCCTCCCATTGATTTTGTGGGCCCTCTGATATCCTTTCAGTAAATCCTCTCTCGTGAGCCTGAGTTGGTTTCTATGGCTTGGTACCAAAACCTCCAACACAAAGACAGCTAATTATTAGCTGCCATTTACTTCATTTCAGTTGTGTGACAGGCACTGTGCTACTGTGAGGGGAGGGTGAGTCCTTAGGAAAAGAGAGCATGTCTAGATAGTTTCTAAGACTTTATTTCCTTTTTTTTTTTTGGTCGCACTGCACAGCTTGCAGGATCTTAGCTCTCCGACCAGGGAATGAACCTGTGCCCTCTGCAGTGGAAGCACAGAGTCCTAACCACTGGACTGCTAGGGAATTCCCTTTATTTCCTAATTTAATTCCTTTTTCTTTAAAACATCTTGTAAACCTTCATAAGGTGAAAACATTGTCTATTAATACAATTTTGCACAAGATTTTGACTTTATCAAATAGAAACATATTCAATATTTGTAGAAAGGCTATTGTGTGCACTGAACAATATTAAGAGCTGGATTTTAAGAAAAGGGCTAAAGCAAAACTCCTGACCGTCAAGGCAGGGACACGAGACATAAGAGCATTTGCATTCATGTGCGCACATTCATACACACACACTCCAACTGAGTAAGGATATATGGCAGATATTAAGTGACAAAGAAGTAATTTTCCCTTCCACAGTAGCAAATTCAAATAACCTTGGCAGATTATGTGACCTGATTTCTTATCTGAAAATGCTATGCTGCAGTGCTCCAATATAACTTTTTAAGACTCCAAATCCTTTATCATCATCACTACCACCATCACCGCCATTATTACTAACATTTATTGAGATCTTTTTCTATGCCTGGTACTGGCCTAAGCTCTTCATGTGCGTTATCTCATGTAATGCTCACCCCAACCCTCTGGAGGCAAGAGCTATTAATTTTCCCATTTTATAAATGAGGAAACTAAAGCCCAGGGATATTAGCTAGAAAACAGTAGGACAGAAATTTCCTGCTCCCAAAACCCTTGTTTATAAACCTTGAGATTTCTAGCTTCCTATATGGTTGATGGAATGTTGAGATAGTTTTGTCCTAGAGACATCTTAAACTTCCTGATTAAAAGAAAGAGAACTTTGAAATATGAAACTTATCAGTCTTCCACACATCTTTTATGTTTCTAAGGAATAAACAAGGAAACTAAGAAGCTCTGGGGTAACAGGGTCAACTTTGGAAAATGCAGAAGCATGTTCTGAGAAAAACAGGCAGACACAAAAATAACTATGGAGAGGAGAGAGACTGGGTTAAGTAATAGATCACGGGCAGCCTTCAGAACAGTTGGTTCTTGTTATAATTCTTCCCTTAATTGAAATGGGGAAAAATCTATATGTTCCTTATGTTCAAGTAATAGTCTCATACCAAACTGATCTTTGCTTTGAAAAAACTTGTTTAAAAAAACCCTTCAATATGCTTAATCATCTGGGGACATTAAGTACTATAAATAAAATTCAACAAAATGTGTCCCACATTCCCAATGAACTTCTTCACGGGATGATACCAACCAGAATATGATTTCACACAAGGTCCTAAAGACCCCATGATCTGAGCTTTGATAAACAAAGAGAGGTGGCAGGAGAGGTGAAGAGTTCAGGGAAAGAGAAGAGTCTAGCCTGGCAATCTTTTTTAGAAATGGGAGCCATGGAATATTTTAAAAGAAGATCATAAAGGCCCACCATGACGTTAATTTCTATCCTGTTGACAGAGGCACCGAGGTGATAAAAGGATTTCACGAGTGTTTCACTCTTAGCAGTTTTTGGTTTTTCTACTCTTTCTTGGGGGCTACTCTTCATTGAGGTGCGTGGGCTTCTCACTTTGGTGGCTTCTCTAGTTGAGGAGCACGGGCTCTAGGCGAACCAGCTCAGTAGTTGTGGCTTGCAGGCTCTAGAGCACAGGCTCAGTAGTTGTGGCGCACGGGCTTAGCTGCCCCGCGGCATGTGGGATCTTCCCGGAACAGGGCTCAAACCCGTGTCCCCTGCATTGGCAGGCAGATTCTTAACCACTGCACTACCAGGGAAGCCCTGGCTTCTCTACTTTTATTCCACAGAAAAATCTAAATTTGCTAAAGAAATGCATGTATGTGGGAACAGGCACGTACCTCTTCCTTTCTCACAAGCCCCTGGAAGGCTTATTTCCTCCATGCCCTGCGTCTAAACTAAACAACTCAAGACTACTTTTTGCATGTGTAAATCTCTAAAGTAGGGCAATGGGAGGGCCTGGAGACGGCTCTTGGTTGGGTGAGAACTGCTTCCGAACAGACCTTCTCAGTATCTTAAATGTGATTCTATAGTTTTGTCACAAAAGTGTCAGCTGTTTTGCAATCCTAAACCACTTCTCAGCAAGAAATGCCTTTAAGACCTAAGAGTGTGAGGCAGGATCTCCTGGAATACTTCTACATGGCTACTGCTCTTTAAAAATAAAAATTAAAAAAAATCTTGGGTAAAAGTCAAGTTCCATTTTGTGCCTATACTATGAAACCTTCCTACCCTTACTAAGCGGCCTTTAATCTCTAAAATGTCTTTGACACAGCAGAAGTTGATGTCGAGTAGAATACAGTGTCCCTGGAATTGTGCCCCAAATACTTAAGTTCCTTTGAGAAACCACACCTTCAATCTACCAGTGTTCATAATAAAGGGAGACTATTGCCAGGAGAGGACGGTTTTTTTTTTTTAATTTAATTTTTTTTATTTCTTGGATGCCCGCCCAGTTAGGGCAGGGCGAGGGCGTCCTTAACACACTGATGGTACTGAGCAAGCTATTTTATGTTATTAACATTTTATTATGAAATATGCCATATATGATAAAAATAGATAGCTTAAAGAGGAATAATAGAAATGAACAACCATGTGCACACCATCCAATTGGAGAAGCGTGATATCACCAGAAATTTAGAAGTACACCATGTGCTTCTCCCCATCACGTCCAACTCCCTCTGCACAAGAGGGAGCCACTGTAGTGAATTTTGTGTTTACCATTCCTTTCCTTTTCTTCCATCTGCCCTGTATACATACGTAGATGATACACTGTTTTGTTTTGCCTATTTTTGAGCTTTATATAAACGGACTAAGACACACACTAACGTCCACTGTGGAGCAGTGAAAATGAATAAACTGTGAACAACACCAATCAACATGGATGTATTGATATCTTTAAAATATGTTGGTGTGGGAATTCCCTGGCAGTCCAGTGGTTAGGACTCAGTGCTGTCACTACCGGGGCCCCAGGTTCAATCCCTGGTTGGGGACTAAGATCCCACAAGCTGTGCAGCGTGGCAAAAAAAAAAAAATGTTGGTGAAAGAAGCAAGTCAAAGGATACATGTAGTATGAGTCCATTTATATAAAGCTCAAAAATAAAGAGGACAGTTTGTGGCTCCCACATCATTCTTTATTGTTGGTCCTATAAGATAAGCCAGCAAGTAGCATTCACCGATTGGCATGTTGGAGAATTTCAGCTCTCTGTACTTTTATAGTTTAGTTAAATGAAAGGAAATGAGTGTTGGGACTTCCCTGGTGGAGCAGTGGTTAATAATCCACCTGCCAATGCAGGGGACACAGGTTTGAGCCCTGGTCCGGGAAGACCCCACATGCCGCGGAGCAACGAAGCCCATGCGCCACAGCTACTGAGCCTGCACTCTAGAGCCCGCGAGCCACAACTACTGAGCCTGCGTGCCCAAACTACTGAAGCCCACGCGCCTAGAGCCTGTGCTCCGCAACAAGAGAAGCCACCGCAATGAGAAGACCGAGCACCGCAACGAGACGTAGCCCCCGCTCACCGCAACTAGAAAAAGCCCGCGTCCAGCAACAAAGACCCAACGCAGCCAAAAATAAATAAATAAATTTATAAAAAAAGAAAAAAGGAAATGAGTGGTATTAAAGAATATCATAGGCCACGGAGGAAAGCTGCCAAATATTTTCCTTTAATCATCTTGAAAATAAACAGATATGTTCTGCATTGATTTAGGAACATGTCTGCCCAACCCATACGAATCCCTTGGCACCCTTCTAGTCCCACTGTTTTGTGACAGGCCTGTAAGAGAAATCTTTTGGTGGTTTATTTTCTATAGTTCATAACAACGCTTTAAATAAAGAAATCATCCAAAAAGAGACCCATTAAATAATATCGTGTTGTATTAGTAGTTAAAAAAATCATCTTCTTCCTCTTTCTCTATGCAGGTAGACAAACTCTTTTCAAACATTATACATAGTGCTACTTTACCCAGAAAAAGCCATCATAATCGACATGGAAATATCTATCCTATCTTTTTTTCTTCTTTTTTTGGCCATGTCACGAGGCTTGTGGGATCTTAGTTCCCCAGGGACCAGGGATTGAACCTGGGCCCTCCACAGTGAGAGTGCCGGAGTCCTAACCACTGGACTACCCGGGAATTCCCATATCCTATCTTAATGTATTGGTTCTCCCAAGTGGCCATCTGGTTCCTCTGTTCTTCTTTGCAAGACCCTTTCTTCTCTCATCTACTGACTCCCCTGGGGTCTGATCCTCAGCCTTCCTTGGCCCATCCATTTCCCTGGGGAACTCATCCATCGTCTGGATTTATTATTATTATATTTGCACAGTCTCATGGTTTGCATTTTTCATGCCTCTGCTCCCTCTACCTCTCACACAACTTCAAGGGCTAGCAGCACATTCCTAAGTTCATGACCTGATTTTCATCTTATGCTCAGTCCCCTCTCTTAGGACTTGTACAGCTAAAACAATGGGCACTTGAGTTGTGCAATCTCATCCCTGGAAAAAGAGAACCATTACACTCAGGTATAAATAATGCCATAACATCAAGAATGAAAGGTTTCAAATGCATTGTTATGCCATCTTTCCCAAGGGACTCTAGGTATATATGGACATTACAAACCAACCATTTAATATAGAAATAATATGAGTTCTTCTGGATGCTCTTGGGTAAGTAAAGATAACTGAGAGGGCATTGAAAAAAAATATTTTTCCTCTTTCACAAATGCCATTAACTCAGGAGAACTAGGCAGTTAGAAAAAAGATGAAAATATTACACTGTGAGGATGAGCGGCTGTTTTTCTTTAACAGCTTTATTAAGATATCATTCACATACTCTATAATCTATCCATTTGAAGTGTACAATGCAATGCTTTTTAGTTTATTCACAGAGTTGTGAAACCATCACCACAGCTAATTTTAGAACATTTTCATCACCCCAAGAAGGAACCCTTACTCGTTAAAAGTCACTCTCCATTCTCTCTTACCCCATTTCGAAGAACTGCCAAACTATTTTGCAAAGCAGCTGCCACCCTTTTACATTCCCACCAGCAATGTATGAAGGTTCCAATATCTCCATATCCTTGTCGACACTTGTTATCGTCTGTCTTTCTGATTCCAGTCATCCTGGTGGATGCAAAGTGGTATATCGTTGTGGTTTGGACTTGCATTTCCCTGATGACTAATGATAGCCAAAAGTCAAATCTGGCTTGGTGAGTGGAAGGTCCTATTGTTGAGCCCATACATTGTCTCTGTCCTTGATGCCATGGCCACTTCGTATGTGGGCCCACTGAGCAAGTGATAGTGGAAACAGATGGTGTGATGGCTTTGTACTGTGTCAACTTGTTCAGGCTGAACTGGATTTCCCAGAGTTTTCTTTCCTATATATTTCTGGTTAGGGTCACAAGAGAGATTCTTATGGGAAATTTAGAGAGTAAAAGTGAAGGAGCCACTCATTTTGTAGTTCACACACATTATTGCTGATTTTCATGGCATGAGATAGCGTCTGGGCCTGCAACTACTCCACCCTTCTGGGATCCTCCTTCAGCTTCTACAACTTCTAGGCCTGGTATATGTATTTAGCACTATGATGAAGGGTCCTGGCTTCTGCAAGACATCCACAGTGTCAAGATCAGAGGCAACAAAGACTGACCTGGACTCCAGCTCACGCTTGTGGGTTGCAGCTTGTTCTTGCTTTCCTCCATCATACATCTATCTTCCCTTCCTGACTGCCTGCCCTTCAAGCTCCAGCATCAGATGCAAAGACAAGAGCCTTACAAAGACTCCCACAATTAGGTAAGGCCAAATCCCTATAATAAATCCTTTAATAGCTTTGCTTATCTCACTGGACTTTGATTATCCTAAGGATGGGTCATCTCGCACCTGATTATTAAAGCTTACTCTGCAGCAGATGCCCAATGGTCAGCATTCAACATGGGACACAAAGGCAACCCCAGCCAGTGAGGGACAAGGATAAATTATCTCAGCTTCTCTGTTCTTCATGGGGCAATTCTTTGGCACATTCCACACAGTTCCTCAGGGAGAACTAGGGGGAATTGAGCCTCAGTTGCCCACAGCTGTAACAACTCATTAACCCTTTATTGGCATTTATTCCCTTCCCTCCTATAACACTGTCTTCAGGCTCTATATCTGGAGGTTGGTAAAGTGCTATATTGAGATCCCTTGGATATTCTGAGTGATATACACTCCTATAGAGAGTCTGGGGGGAAATGTGTCTTATACCGAAGTCTACATAAGTTGATATTGGTGTTTGATGTGCATAGTACTTGAGTGGAATAGCTGAGACATTAGAGGGTAGGTGGACAGACCATTTTGAGAACTTTTTCTTTGGGGACCTAGAGTTTTTAGGGAAAGGTACTCTTCACTGTTACCAGATTTGATCTAGAAAGATCAGTATCACTCTCTAGTGAGAATGAAGGGGCTTTGGTCCCGGTAGAGTAGTGGTTCTCAACCAGGAGTGATTTTGCGCCCCAGGTTATATTTGGCAATGTCTGGAGAAAGTTTGCGTTGTCACAACTGGGTGAGGGATGCTGCTAGATATCCTACAATGCACAGGACAGTCCCATTACAACAAAGAATTATCCAGTTCCAAAAGTCAATAGTGCCCTGGTTGAGAAACCCTGCTGTAGAGTAACATATAAATGTGAGTGAGTATCACTAACTTTTCTGGAATCCTACCCTTTCCATTTGCAAGATTCCTGGATTTGTAGCAGAAGTTGCCTCAAAATAACTCAGGGTGCAGGGTATGGGGATCCTGCCGTCAGGCCTACTAAATTAGGGGTGTGTGGCCAGGCTATCTATGTTTTTAACAAATCCCAGGTAATCCTAATGTTCACTAAAGCTTGGGTCTTATCACATTATAGTGTTTGTATAAAATTCCTCTTATTCATTTAGCTATGCATGTTGTCAAATTATTTGAATGAAGAAAAGTAAAAATAAAAATACCTACACCATTTCTTTTTAGTCCTTATCTCTATTAAACTTCAAAAAAGACTAAAGGAAATGGGGACTTCCCTGACGGTCCAGTGGTTAAGACACTGCACTCCCAATGCAGGGGGCCCGGGTTCAGTCCCTGGTCAGGGAACTACAGTCTGCATGCTGCAACTAACAGAGCCCACATGCTGCAACTAAAGGAGCCCACATGCCGCAACTAAGACACAGCGCAGCCAAATAAATAAATAAAATTTTTTTTAAAACTTAAAAGACTAAAGGAAATGATGATTTCTGTTATGGTTGTCCATTTTCTTCATTAATATTTATTTCCTCTTAAATCTTTTTCTTAAAAAATCTTTTAGTTACTTTACTCTTCTTCCTTACATTTTTGATTTTACTATGTCTGGATTCCATGTCTGATTTCTCTTGCTTTTCACTGCTCCAAGGTAAAATCTTGTGATCATAATAAGTGAGATGCATCACAGGGCGGTACATTTGGACAGCTTTTGATAAATTTAGCAAGTTCACTATGTCTTTGAAGATATTCAGAGGTCCACATTATATATGTATTAAGTTTTTAATATATATGTAGATGTACAGTAGGCATATCTTTGTTTTATTACGCTTCACTTTATTACACTTCACAGATGCTGTGTATTTTTTTTTTTTTTTTACAAATTGAAGGTTTATGGCAATCCTGTGTTGTCAGATGATGGTTAGCACTTTTTAGCAAAAAAAATTTTTAAATTAAAGTACGTACTTTTTTTAATACATAATGCTCTTGCACACTTAATAGACTACAGTATAGTGTAAACATAACTCTCATATGCACTGGGAAACAAATTTGTGTGGCTCACTTTATTGTGATATTCACTTTATTGCAGTGGTCTAGAACCGAACCCGCAATATCTCCGAGGTATGCCTGTGTGTGTGTGTGTGTGTGTGTGTGTGTAATTTGTTTAAACCCAGCTGGTACCTGGCAGAGGCAGAGTTCATGTCTCCATGCTTTTGGTTCAGGCTCCCCCGGCCCCTACCTCTGTGCCTCAGTCTCCATGTTAGAAAGATTGGACCTGCAATGCCACTGAGCTGGATCCTCCATCGAGAGCCTATTAGGATGTGCTTCTAGGCCTGGAGGTTGTAGGCATGAGTGAATATTGATATGAGAGAGACATGGTCCCAAAGATCTCACCTAGCTGCCTAGGTCGGAAACCACTTCAGCTTCCTCTGATGCACTAGAACACTTTGTTCATTGCCCATGGCACTTTGCCATTTTCTACAATGTATTAAACGAAATTAAGTACATGTCTTACCTTCTGGACTAGTCTCAACACACCTGAGAAGGACTATGCCTCATTTCCTACATTGCCTTGTAAATACCAAGGTTCTAAGAAACGCTTATTAAATGAAGGAATAAAAAGAAGGGTGGAATTCTTGCTTTTTTATAGCCCATCTCATATCACATCTAGTTCCCCCAGGCCCCAGAAAGGGTCTGCTCTCTTTCTACACAAATGACCCCCTCTTTTCCCGCCTCAGACAAGACCTTCGAATGAATGCCAATTTTGCACTGATTTTTCCATATCAATTCACAGGCATACCTTTTCTAAAATAGTCATAATCAATATTACCATCAAATTTACTAGAATGCACTATGTGTAAGGTGTGAAGGGAAGAGAAAGATGGGAGACTCACTTTCTTAGGGAACCTAAATCCCTAAAACCATTTTCTATGTTTGCATTTCTCACTCTGATCTTTCTGGGTGCTATATGAAGATGAGTTCCATGGTCATAAATCTGGGGAATCCTGGTTTATAGTTCAACAGCTTTTGTTTTTTAAATTGCTGGTCCTCATAAGACTCCTAATTTGCTAATGGACATCTTGGCTCTCAAAGATAGGATTAGAATATGGAGCACTTCCAAAATTTATCTGACCAACAAACCTCCTCTTTCGCAAAGCACTTTTGGGATTAATATTGCTTGGAAAATATTCCCTTAGGCATGCTTTCTTCATATTCTGGCTAGCACTGGTAGGGGCCTGAGAGAACACAGGAAAACATAGGCTAGAAAGAAGACCTACAATAACCAGAATATTTTCCAAATGCTACAAATGGGAATAAATTCTCACACATACCTCTCCTGCACAAAAGGGTACATCATCCCACAATACTGAGTCAAATAGGAGAAATCAAATGAAGTTGTTAGGGGAACCATTGACCGAAACCGCCTGCCCTGGCCAGGCACCATAGTAACCACTTGCTTGAGTTATCTTACAGCAGGAGGTCCTAGTAAGGAAGGCAGAACTAACAAGCTACCACCAACTAGAAGAATTCGGGAAAGGTCAAAAGGAGAGAGGAAATGCCAGTCCACATGGCCTACCATCTTCCCAGAATCCTTCTCGCTGGAATCCATCTTGGCTGAGCGATGCACGCGCCACCAGGAAGGACCCTGAGTCAGAATGAGTGGCCAGAGACAACTGGAAACTAACCCCATCACCATAAAACCCCAGACTGCGAGCCACGTGACAGAGCAGTTCTTCTGGGTTCCATTACCCTGCTGCTCTCCACCCAGGCACCCCTTCCCAATAAAGTCTCTTGCTTTGCCAGCATGTGTGTCTCCTTGGACAATTCATTTCCGAGTGTTAGACAAGAGCTCACTCTCGGGCCCTGGAAGGAGTCCCCCTTCCTGCAACAAAATCACTTGTACATCTAGCTAAAACTGCAAGTGCTTTGTGCTGAGTCTCAGGTCTGGGCTCTGCCCCCTTGGAACAGGGCAGTATAGAGGAAAAATACATCAGAGCAGGTGGAGAGGGTCCAGGGCAAAGCAAACTTCTTGCCAGAGAGGCTGTTAACTGAGAGTATTCACTTTGTGTATCCCAGTGACTGGGTAGATGCAGCCCTGCCCCTCTACTGGATGGAGTTACCTCAGTGATGGTTCATGTGATCACAATAGTAGAGATGTGATAAGGGCTTGCACCGGGAGAGAGGGTGGACCAGCAGCCGTAAGATTCTTAGCACAATCTTCCCAACATTTGGACATCAGAAAAGTATTTTTTAATACACTACAGATTGGGGGAAAGTCACAGATACTCAGGACTTCTTGGGTGTGTGCCCAAATAATTATGTAGATTAGCAAGTGACTGCACCCATGTCTGTGTCTCAGGGTTTCCTTTTATCACCTGCTGCTGGTCAGGAAGTGTGAGCCAGTAGTGATTGCCTCCCATGTCTCTAAAGCCTGACGCTTTTTTCAGAGACATTTATCTGTTGGGTATGGCTGTGGAAACTAGGACACTGGGTACTTTGGCAAACACACAAAATTAAATCTCAGCCTGAGGTTCACTGTGTATCGTTTGAGTCTGACAAATTACATGAGAGCTATGGGAATGAAAGCAAATGGACTAATAGTTCGGTAATTATTTTCTTTGTGTGAAAAACCTGATATGAGTAAAGTCTTTTAAATGAAAAGGACCCAGTTCAGCAGCTTTTGGGATCAAAGTGTTGATTACATTTAACTATAATTAACACTCAAATTTTCTGTGATTCCACCTAGAATTTTCTTCTTCTAGTTGCACTAAACCCAAGCACAAGGCAAAAAAAAAAATGAAGTGCTATGAAAACAATACTGCGCTGTTCAGATATAAAGTATCAACATTATTTCCATTATTTGTCTCTCTTCAGTTCCAAGTTCTGTGTCTGCTAAGGTTAATTATCAACTAGGCTTTCACATCTGTCTGTCGTCTGTCTGTCTGTCTCTGTCTCTTTCTCACTCACTTCTGTAGGACCTTGAACCAAATACTTGCATTCTTACAACTTTCTCCTATCTCTAAAGTAAGAATAACTGTCCCTAAAACTCTGAGATCCACTAGGTTTTCAAAAGGTATTCGTTCATTGAATTTGACACAAGTGAAAAAGCTTGGAGTCCACACCTGAGACAGAAGGCTATATAGTAGCATCGATCTTGTGAAGTGGCAGGACAGGGCAATGACAGGAAAGACTTTCTTGCAGGGTCAGTGGGACAAGACAACTTCCCTTCTTCAGGAGGCCCAGAATGGACAAGATATGGGATTTGAAACTGAGTAGGACCCTGTGGGGGTCCTCCCTGTAACAAATCCTTTCCATGGCCCCATTTCTACTTCGTAGGAAATAGGCTTCATTCAGCCTCCTAGACCTTCCCTAAGTTCCAAAGGGCAGATTCAAAGAGTTGCTAATGAGGGGAGGAAGGGGGATGCAGAAACAAAGGAGGAGCAGTCAAGAAACAATAGTGCATACTGAGCCTGCGCTCTAGAGCCCAAGAGCCACAACTACTGAGCCTGTGTGCCACAACTACTGAAGCCTGTGCACCTAGAGCCCATGCTCCGCAACAAGAGAAGCCACCACAATGAGAAGACTGCACACCACAACGAAGAGTAGCCCCCGCATGCTGCAACTAGAGAAAGCCCGCATGCAGCAACAAAGACCCAGCACAGCCAAAAATAAAATAAATGAATAAATAAATTATATATATGTTAAAAAAAAGAAACAATAGTGCAGCGATGAAAGCAGGGTCCTGGTTCCTGCTCAAGGAATATACACAACAATATCTTTGAGTGCTTCTGCAGGAACTAAGGTCCCCACCCAGGTGGAGGATGGTAACTTCAGGCTGAGCACAGAGATTCCTGAAGCACCGCCCTGTTACCTCACCACCCACCAATCAGCAGAAAGTCACACACCCTGCAGCCCTCACTCTAAATTTTGCCTATAAAAGCTTCTATCCGAAAACCACTGGGGAGTTCAGGATTTTTGAGAATGAGCCACCATTCTCCTTGTTTGGCCCTGCCATCAATCTTTCTCTGCCCCAAACTCCGACGTTTCAGTTTGTTTGGCCTCACTGTGCATTGGGCCCTGGAACTTGCGTTTGGTAACAGATTCATAGGGCATTAGGGGTTTTTTAAAGGTTTCAACTATTAGAAGGCTACTCTGCAAAAGTTTATGATTAAGGCTTTTGGTTGGGGTATTTGGGTGTGTGCTCTGAGGTGGGAATAGGGGCTACAGAGGGAGGAAGTAGAAAGCAAGGATGGGGGAGCCTGGGGGCGATATGAACCTCAAACTGGCAACTACATTCTAATCTGAAAGGTCAGAACCTCTAGGAGTTGCGTAATCACAGAGACTAGAGCAGTTTCTCTTGAGGAAGCTGCTTTTATGTTTCATTCTATTCACAGGGTTCTTTTTGCCATTAACCAAAATGCCAGGGCCCCACTTGAGGAGGTGATCGAAAAGTTCCACAGCCTCAGTGAGAGAAATGCTTTGTGTCTGACCTAATCCCCTTTCTATGCTGCCAGTGAAGGCCACTCCAAGGCAGGAGGGTGACTTTAGACTAGTCCTCAATGAATGGCTAGAAAATGCCTTCTGTAGTGAATTACTTCCTATTAAAAATGAATGAAAGGAAGATGAAAAGCATTCTGTGGATGGTAGCACAACAATATGAATGTACTTAATGTCGCTGAATTGTCCACTAAGTATGGTTAAGATGGTAACTTTTATGTCTATTTTATCACAATTAAAAAAAAAATAAATGAAAGGGGAAAATTGAATCATTAACCTGACTTTGCTATATAGTGGGCTGTCACTTCAACTGAGTAGAAACTTCATTCTCTAGAAACTAAATCTGAGATTTACTCCTGAAAGTTTAGAGGAAAAAGAAAGGAGCCTTTGAGAGAAAATGGCTAATGCCGACCTAGCTTTCTAAACAGTACAAGGCTTTAAGAGTAATTTCTGTCATTAAGCTTTCCTATGATCCACAGGAAGTAAATGAAGTCTTTTAAAAATGGAGAGAAAAAAAGAATGGAAGCTACTAGCAACTGTTTTTTACAAGCTATGTCTATATATCTTTATACTGAATACTTGATAGATTAGAGTGAAAATATATAAACATTTTGAGTCTCTCTGCTTTTAAAATCCTATGTATAATTATAGTTTAGAGAAAAAAAATCCCTTTTGTATTACTTCATTTCTATGATCAACAAAGAATTTTTTATCATGAACACAGGCCCATTACCACTTGGCTGTCCTTACCTAATTGTCTTTCTTCATCTTCTACTCTGACTTATACAAATTACTTTAAATCCTCTTTTTTTCTTTTTTAAACCAGGCAGAGTATAATGGCATAAAGTAAAATACTCTTATCTAGATCATACTTTGATTATTAAGTTTACATAAGTCACTTATGAAAAAGAATATACAGCCAACAATTCCAAGCCATGCCCCAGACCTCTAGCCTTAGTATTTAAACACAATAATAGAATCCGTCTTCTTCAGCCTGCTGAGCCTAACTGGGCTGGCCTCAGGGTTTCTCAGGAGTCAAGCGCTCACTGAAGGCCAGAGGGGGACCAGATCTATGGCTCAGGATACAAGAGAAGAGGCCACACTGGTGAACAGTACCACGTATGACTCCTAGGCACACCCACTCCCCTCCAACCGCTGGAGTCCACAGGAGCCCTTACAGCTAAAGTAGCATCTTAGGACTCCAAAGCCTGTTGGGGTAAGGTGATTTTTGTCATATCTTGGAGCAGTTTATTAAAGGGGTTCACAAGTCAACTCTGCTCACAGAATAAGGAACGATGTGATATAACTCACAGAAACTGGGCTCAAGAGATGGAAAGCCTCACTTTGGCTCCTAATCTCTCTGAGCCTCAGTTTTCTCATTTGTAAGACGGGAGAAATAATGCTTATTACCTCAAAGGATCATTGGGAAGCTCAAATGTAACACAGGTATAGGCACATTACAGATGGAAGGCAACACCAATGCACAAAGCCAGGAGGGATGGATCTAGGTGATTAAAAGAAAGACACGAGGGCTTCCCTGGTGGCGCAGTGGTTGAGAGTCCACCTGCTGATGCAGGGGACACGGGTTCGTGCCCCGGTTCGGGAAGATCCTACATGCCGTGGAGCGGCTGGGCCCGTGAGCCATGGCCGCTGAGCCTGCGCATCCGGAGCCTGTGCTCCGCAACCGGAGAGGCCACAACAGTGAGAGGCCCGCGTACCGCAAAAAAAAAAAAAAAAAAAGACACGACAATCAACATCCCTACAAGAGCCTAACACCTTTGGCTTCTTGAGTTTCCTACTGACAGGGGTTGAAAGTGAAAGTATAATTTTCTTTGACAAAAGAAAAGAGTTCTATGAGTTGGTATGGAAAGGTGTTAAAAGCAGCTTAAAAATATATTGTCCCGAATCCAAAGGAAACACCCTATTAGAAGCAAGAGGTCAAAGACGCAGTTATATCTGGAAGCATTAAGACAAACTGATAAAAAGTACATCCTCTGCTTTCAATACAGCCTACT
Source organism: Grampus griseus (assembly GCF_964374135.1). NCBI lineage: Eukaryota > Metazoa > Chordata > Mammalia > Artiodactyla > Delphinidae > Grampus > Grampus griseus. Next base: position 38,254,900 of record NC_138999.1, on the reverse strand, counting down.
GGCTAAAACAAAGTTCACCTCTTAGCAACAACAAAAAAAATTACTTAGTATTCCAGAACACACACGTTCTGAAAAGCCTGTGATTTCAGTCGTTGGCATAGAAACATGGAGTAAATGGCTGTGGGAAGAACAGAACGAATACTCGGAAAAATTGCTTGCTGAACTGTTACTATCAGGAAAGCCTATGTTGTTTTAAATAAATCTTTATGACACCATTCTCTAAAAACAAATGTGTAGTCTATATTTATAGTCTTGATTTTTATTTAGAGAGGATGTGAAAAGCAGGGAGAAAGTGAGAATGCATGAAAATGTCAATGTCTCCTTTAAAGTAGTTCCTGCAAAATGCCTTGCTCCATCTCTGGCAGTGTTCTCCCTCTTGACACCCTACCTGCATTATTATGGTCTGGAGGAACCCATGGAAAGAAAGAAAAAAAAGAGGAATCAAGTATTTCTTTCTTCTTCTCCAAGACCTGGCACTGCTAAACTTAAGTCTCCACAACTCAATGAAACTAACTCATAAAACGATCATAATGATGGTGCATCTTCTTTACTAATGCAAGTAATCAATCAATCGATGCAAGAGGCATTCAAGTCCACCTGCTTCCTTTTTTTTTTTTCTGGTAATTATTATACCTGCTTCCTTTACACCTTCCAAAAGAAAAGAATCCATAGAGAACACTTTAAACATATCTAGCTGACACCACTTCAAAGCCACCTTTTAGGTTAAAGACATGATTAATTTATATTAACTTCACAAATCAGATGTAGTCTCCGAAATAAAGCCATATTGAATTCACAACATTCATAAAACCTGCTCACTGTAGGAACCAGTCAAGAACCCTATTACATGAGAATCAGGATCTACTAAACCAGAATTAGAATAGAGATTCTATTCACAAGATCCATGAAGGATAAAGGCAGAAATGTTAGCGAATATTATTTATTTACTGATCTCCTCCCTTGAGATGGCAAGCTCCATGTGAGCAGAAACTTGGATCATGTATCCACCACTGTATTTCCAGCCTACAACAATATCTGGTACAGAGTTGATGGTCCAGTAACGACTTACTGAAACAGTGAATGAATTTAGCACAACCATATGAACCTTCTAAGAATGAAGCAGATAGACTTAGTCTCTGGGGGAAGGGACAGGTTGGAAAACACCACCTAACATCGGTCCCCAGTGCTTCTGAGGCTCAGGCTTGGAACGTCACATAGTCATGTCAAAACTTGCACTGTAAACACAATCTAGCAAAGGTCAAGAATAGTTCTCTGGTGAACACTAGAAATCATCCTAGAGTAGGTTGAAACTGGATGCACTACAGCCTGCTGACAGAAGAAACAATGGAAGCATTCTTTAAGGCTGCACATCAGGAAAATTTAAGACCTGAAGCAATCTGGATCATAAAGAATATGGCTTGGTTTAACTAGACAGTGGCAATCTTCCAGTGATTCACCCACTTCATTTCAGTGTTATTTACAGAAAAGAATACACTGTATTAGATTACAGAAGCTGGGGTTGTCACGAGAGCTGATGCAGAAAGTGTCACAAAAACAATTTGCACTATTAACCCAATCCACTATCATGCCAGGGGGAAAATGCCTTTTCTTCCCTAGAAGCGAACAGAACAGTGAGAGTTGAGATATTCTTAAGTAAGTGGAATTATTTTTTGCTATATAGTTTATCATCAGTCTTACCTGGAATAGTTAGATGAATATCTTTCTGCTTTTTCCCTAATCTGGCCTCCTCACTTTCTAGTTTCCTGGTCATTATAAAAACATCCACTACCCTGAGTATTTCTCATTGCAGAAATGATATGATTTATTAGAAACACTAAAAGAAAGGCACTTATTCAGATAAAATAAATTAATCTCTAACTGATGCACTAGTTTTTTACCTTAACTTTGCTGTCTACCTTGGGTGAAAATATGTGTTCCTTGGCAGGGTAAAGTATGTGAGAGGACGGTTTAATGGTAAGTATTTATTTGCTGCACTGCGCGGCTTGCGGGATCTTACTTCTGCAACCAGGGATCAAACCTGGGCCACGGCAGTGAAACCACCAAGTCCTAACCACTGGACCGCCAGGGAATTCCCTAAAAGTATTTCTATTCTTCATCTTTTTATTAGATGAGATTGTCTTAAATGAAAAGAACAGTGTTTAGCATCTTAAATATGTGCTTATTTGTAAGTAAATCCTAAAATTCATGAAGAGCGTATGCTCAGGGGGTAGGCAGACCATTACTAGTTTTATACCTTTGTTCAAGTCACTTTACCTCACTGAACCTCAGTTTTCTCCTCTGTAAAGTAGAGCATAAGTTTGCTCAGATTCCAGGATAATCATCAGACTCATATGCTTCCCAGTTGGACTAGACAGTGAATTTATATGACTGTTTAATTAGCAGTTGAATGCAAAGGATTTGGTTTCTCTCCCTACATTAAATATGATAATACAGGTAAAAGTGCTCCATAAAGGTTAGTTGCTATTACTCTTACCTTCGTTATCACTTACTAGTCTGGGTAAACAACATGCCGTGCAGAGATGACAAAGTGGGGAAGCAAAGGAGTTTTTCCTTTTTGATCATGGCCTGTTGAAGCCAGCATTCATAAACACTTTGTATAATTCTTTTGTAGTTTCTTCTTTTCTCCCTTGACCTCTGAACCTAGTTTTTCTAAAGGCTACTGGTTTGTTTTTTCATGTGTCTCACTGCCAGACTTTCCCAAGCATCCCAAACCAACCCAGATCAGCTATCAGAGTTTCCCAAGATTCCTGATCTCCCTGATTGCACATCGGTGTGCATATACTTCAAGTATCTTTCACTCCCTGCTCTGAAAGGCCCTGAAGATGCCAGACCCACATGATTGCTGCGGTGGAGTGGAGGCTTAAATGTGTCTGTTGAGAAGTGATGTGGTTACTGGTGTGGGAATCCTGGCATTAGAATGAGTAAATAAGCCCTGTCCTGATGACTCTAGTTCCAGGAAATGGGCTACAATGTCAGATCGGAAACTTGATTTCTCAAGGCACATTTCCAGACTCCAGCTGCTCCATGTTTGGCTTCAGTAAGAAAGAATAACATGGGCAACAGCTGCTGTTTCTTGAGTGGATATCAGCACTTAGAGTTTAAACAATCTCTCGTTTAAACAGTAGGAAACTGCATAACTGAGCTAGACTTCCCAAGAGTCATGGCTAGGTGCAGAGAAAATGATCAAAGTGTGCAAAGAAATGTCAGGTAAGGATGAGGATGAATGACCCATTCAAAGTCTTAGGTGCCTCAGGGGCTGCCTGGGCTCTGTGTGTGTGTGTGTGTGTGTGTGTGTGTGTGTGTGTGTGTGTGTGTGTGTGTGTGTGTGTGTGTGTGTGTGTGTGTGTGTGTGGTCTATTTCTGGTGTCTCCCCCACCTCCAGAGGGAGGGGAAGGAAGGAGTGTAGCCTTCAAGGGCCACAGTGGGTGAGGTGGAGGAGAACCAAGCCGAAGCATGACCACTTGCAGTGATTCCAGGAGTCCGCAGGGACTTTTTAAAAAGAAGAAAAGAAAGGCAGAGTACTACTTTAAAGCTGAGAACCTACTTTTATGATTGCTTTGAGAAAAAACAACTAAAAGCAAAACCAAATGCTTTCCCAAATAAAATGCTCCCCTATTGGTCAGTTGAGTAAAACATCAGGCTTACCTTGACATATTGAACAAGACGCTCATTTACGTTCACTTTGTAAGTTTCTAAACCCAGTTCCTTAGATAACCGTAAGATCCTGTTCTGGGTTGGTCCCACATAAGCCCCGCCAACGTCTACGTAATCAACATGTTGGTTCTGTAGAAACAGAAAAAGTGTCCAGAAGACTTCAGTTAGAACTCTAAAACATGTTTCTATGCCTTATAAAAAATAACCCTGTTTATTTTTTACAATTTAAATGTGCCTTACATCTCTCTTATAAAGTGCCACTGAAAATAGCAAATCTTTCTACTCTACTCCAACCCTATAGTACACTCATCATTAAGCAATCCCATTTGTTGAGTTATTGGTGAGGCTGATTCAGCAATAACACGCATAAACAATAAAGAACACTGTAGTACGCCCTGCCGATCTAGATCCTTTTCAAAGCGTTTAGCTTTATTTTCTATGCTTTTCTTTGGGGTTGTTGCTGGAGGGGTCACCCAGAGTTTTATTAGACCTAATTCTCTGATTTCCAGCAGATGAAATCTTCAATCAGCCCACACTGGTGGGCTCCTGATTCTATTTTAAAACACTTGCAGGGAAGAATGCATCATAGGAAAAGAGTACCAAAAGGTATGAAAAGATTCATACACCTAAAAAATATTTTATAAATATGCAAACCTTCCTCCATAAACCAAAATTTACTTTCCTCTTCTTAAGTGCACTTTTCCATTTTCCCCAGCTTTTTTAGTAACACATTTCCCCATGGTTTAATCAATAAATTGTAAAAAAATTAATAAATAAAATAAAATTGTGCATTGGTGAGTAATAATTCCTCCATGTGTTTGTAATAACTTCTTATGGGTCTGTTTCTATTTTGTTGTTTATACCAGTTCTAATTCGCGTTGCCGTTTCTCCTTGTTTGCCTGATTATTTTTTATTGTGTCCCACTGACTGAATTTGAGAAAATATAGAAATTATCTGAATCCTGGGAGGATTATATCTTTCTCAGAGAGGATTTATGTCTGCTTCTGCCCAGCATCTGGGGACGCTAACAATACTAGATAACTTTATTGCATTTTGTGTGCCTGAGACAATTTGAAGGCAGGTTGAAATGCAACGTGGCCTAGTCCTTTTGCTGTTCACCCTTAGTGCTAGGACGCAGTCCAACCCAAAGCACAAGGAGTTTACCAACACATCCCTCCATATACACATACTTTGGTGGGCTCTGGACTTGACCTTCAGTTGCCCTAGCTTTGTAAGACTTTTGAAAAGTACTTCTCAGTCTCTCACTTGCTTCTTCAGTGGTCAGCAAACTCTCACCTCTCCACCCCCAGGGGAAAAAGCAGGTCAATGTTTTCTGGACGTTGGTCTAGTGATTCTTCACTATCTTGTTAGCTCTCTGATGCTTTGAAGGTGTGTGTGTGTGTGTGTGTGTGTGTGTGTGTGTGTGTGTGTGTACACAGTGCAATTTGTCTAGTCTCCTTATATGTAGTGGAAGGGTTGGGATAATTTACCTAATCGGTTATTTCCAGAAAATCGATTGTCTAGAATTATGCAACCTTGCCTTCCTGGGGTAATATAACCTGATATTATCTTTCCATTGCAAGATATGCTTTGCTAACATTTTGTTTCGAATTTTTATATCTGTGTTTATAAGTGAGACTGAGATTGCCCCATGATTCTCCTTTCTTCTCCAGCCCTTGTCTGTTTTCTTGTATTACAGTACTGTTAATCTCATGAGTTAGAAATCATACTTCCTTCTATTCTCTAGAAGGCGTTCGTATATAAATAGAATAATCTCTTCTTTGAACATTAGGTAGAACACACCTGTAGAGCTATCTAGGCTTAGTGTTTTCATTGTGGGAAAAATTTAAATTACAGGTTCAATTTATTTTGTGGTTAAAGCACTACTCACGTTTTCTATTTCTTAAATTTCTTTCTATTCTTAAATTATATTTTCTCATCATATATACCTTTCATATGTTTCAAAACTATTGCTTTAAAGTTCATGACCTCTTCTTTTCATTTATTTATTGTTTATTGCATCAGTAGTTATATCTTCATTTTCATCCCTTTTATTGTTTAGAGATGTCTCTTTTTCCTTTTCCTTGAAAAATCTTATCAGACACTTGTCTAGTTTTAATAGGACTCTTCAAAGAATCAACCTTTGTTTCATTGATCATCTTTATTGAGTATTTTCTATACCATTGATTTATGCTCTTTTTTCCTCTTTTTTGGATTTTTTATACTCTTAATTTTCTAATTCCTTGCATGCTTAGCTTATTCATATTGAGCCTTTTGTTCTTTTCTAATACAAAAATTTAGGCTATAAATCTTCCTCTAATATGGTTTTAGCTACATCCACAACTTTATTTTAGTATTTCCATTATTGTGCAGTTTTAAGTATTTTCAAATTTCCATTACAATTTCTGTCTAGATCCATGTTTCTAAAAGTTTTGTCATGTTTTAATTTCTACAACTGGAATTTTTTTAGTTATCTTTCTGTCATAACTGCATTGTGGTCAAAGAATATGGATTATATGATATCAATCCTTGAGGCTTACTTTATGACCTAGCACATGGTTGATTTTCAAAGATTTTCCATTTCTGCATGAAAAGAACATAGTCTTCTGTTAAGTAATATGCATGTTTTATACATGTCCATTAGAAAAAGATTAATTGTGCTCAGCCTTTGTTTGCTTCATTTATTATTGACTTAGAAAAGTATGTTAAAAATCCCCTACACTATTGGGCATTTATCTTTGATTCCTGTCAATTTTTGCTTTATATTTTGAGGCTACATTTTTCAGTATATACAAGTTTAGAATTGTTTGGTCTTCTGGGTCTTTTATCACTATGTATTGAAACTTAATTCAATGAAACATTTTTTTTGTTTAAACCTTATTTTGTCTGATATTAATATAGGTAAAATAGCTTAGATTAGTATTTGTATACTATCTCTTTTTCTATCCTTCGGTTAGAGTTTTCTTTATTCTGACATTTCCCCCCTTTTAACTGAGAAGTTTAGCCCATTTATATTATTATTTCTTTTAAAATGTCTTAACTTTACTTATTTTATTATGGCTTTCCATTTGTCCCACTTTAACAGTTTTATGCCTGATTTCTTCTTTTGGATTAAGGGTTTTCTTCCTTTTGTTTTAAGTTTTTCTTCTACTTGTTTGGAAGTTATACTGTCAGGCCTATTTTTTTTCTAGCTATATTAACATGCATACTTAATATATTCTAAAGTTTATCAATATATTATCTTTCTATTGAAAAATACAAAACCTTCATGCATCAACTGTGATCAACCTTCTTCTAATCTGTAAACCATAAAAGTACCTTACTTCAGGTTTATTTGTCTCCCAACAAATTTGACGTTATTTTGTTTTATTCTGTTGATGTTGCTGAATTTTATTTAAATATTTACCAGTATCTTTGCTCATTGTCTCCTCTTAAATTTCACACCTTTAATTTGTTATCATTTTCCTTCTTCTTAAAACACAGCCTTTATAATTTCCTCTAATCTGGGTCCTAAACTCTCTATTTTTGTCAGTCTGATAAAAAGATAGTTCTAGCAAGTAACAAATTCTGGTTATTTTCTCTTTCACTCTCAGAACAGTGAAGATATTGTTTATCTTCTGGCATCTATTTTTGCTGTTGAAGGGTCACTCAACAGCAATCAATAAGTCTAATTATTGATTTTTTTCAGAGTATGCGTAATTTGTCTTTCTCTTTTTTTAAAAAAATTACTTTTAGACTTAAAGGAATTTTTTTAAGATCTCTTTTCTTTGGTATACTGCAGCTTCTGTGTGCGGGTGAGAATTTCTTTTCCTTTTTCATGCTGTGGACTTGTTAGGTTTCCTGGTGTCTTCCAACAATGCTGGAAAATCCTCAGCCATTGTTTTTTCATACCATCATAACACTATCTTTCATGTCTTAGTTGCTCCTGCCCTTGCCCCACATAACGTATTTTCCAATCTTTATCTCTGAACTGCATTATAGATAATTCCTTCTGATCTAGTTCACTCATTCACTTCAGCTATGTCTAATACACTGTTTAATCTGTCCCTGAGTTTTTTCATTTTAATCAGTACATTTTCATTTCTAGAAATTATTTTTAAACTACTTGATCTTTTTTTTAAGTTTCTTTTCCCTGCTGCTAATTTTAAGCACGTCTTTTCTTTAAAACATGCTACAGTAATTTTTTATTCTGTGTATACTTCAACTATTGCAAAATCTTTCTGGATCATTTTTTCTATTTATTCTCCTTTAGTGCCTTGTTTCCTTGTATGCTGTCACTTTTGACTATGAGTTGCTGATTTTCCTTAGAACTTTTTCTGTGTAAGTTATTTGAGGCCTGGGTGGAAATGATTTAAGTCTATTTCTGCCAGCCACCTTGGCACTTTAAATATTCTGTCCAAGGTTTTTCACACCATATAGGTAGTGTAAATTTAGATTGAAGCCATGCATGAAGGCAAGCTTTATTTTCCTCCCTTTTAGAAGGGTAAGGTTTATTTCTCTTTCACTTTCATGTACAGAGTATAGCACAGGGGATTCCAATTTGGAGTCTTTCCTATTAAATTCCCAGGTTCTGGATTTTATTTCCTGTTCCCTGCATGCCATACAGCCATCACAGTGGAATTGCAGAGTCTTCAGGGTTCAGCAGACATTCAAGGTGAAAGTCAAATTTTGAGCTCATTTAATCCCTAGGCTTCATGTTTTTACTTTGCTTTGGGGATTCATTAGTTCATTCAACAACTATATCTTGAGTGCCTACAAGGTGCCAGGTACTGTTCAAGAAACTTCTGTTACATCAGTGAACAAAATAAAAATCCCTGCTCTCAAGGGGCTTTCGTTTAGTAGGAAGAGACAGAAAATGAACCACAAACATAATAAATAAGTATCTTAGAAGTTGATAACAACAGTGAAAAAGAAAAAAAAACAAATAGAGAAGGACAGGGCAGATTGAAACTGCAGAGGAGAGAAGGAAAGATTTCAGCTTCAAATACAAGGGACATGTAGGCCTCTGAGAAAAGGTGATATTCGCGTAAAAGACTTGAAGGAGGTGTGGGAGTTATCCATGTGCATATTTGGGACAAGAGCGTTTCTGGCAGAAGAAAGAGCCACTGCAAAGATTCTAAGGGAGAAATCTGCCTGGTGTGTTCAAAGAACACAGGCCAATGTGTCTGGAACAGAGTGAGCAGGGAAAAGAGAACTGGAGATGAGAGTAGAGAAGTTGCAGGGCGGGGGTGGGGGGGAAGGGGGCAGATCATGGTACGCGTCACAAGACATTGAAGGGACACTGGCTTTTACTCTGAGTGAGAAGGGCAGCCTTTGAAAGGTTTTGAGCACAGAAGTGCCAAGATCTGACTTAAGTTTGAAAGGCTCATTCTGGCTGTCGCACTAAGGCTAGATTATAAGGGACAAGGGTAAAAAGCAGGGAAATTATTTAAGAGGTTGTTGCAATAATCTGCCCTAGAGATCATGGTGGCTCCCACAGCTGGGCGCCACGGAAGTGGAGGGAAGGGTTGAATTCTGGGTATATTTTGAAGGCAGAGCCAAAAGAATTTCCTGACAGAATGAATGTGGGGTCTCACAGTGTTGAACATGACTCCGAGTTTTTTTGGGAGTTGCCATCCTCCTTTACCGGGAAGGCTGCTGGAATAGTGTTCTTTTTTTTTTTAATCAGTTTATTGGATTTGTTTGTTTCTTTTTTTAAATATAAATTTATTTGTTTATTTTTGGCTGTGTTGGGTCTTCTTTGCTGCACACGGGCTTTCTCTAGTTGCAGTGGGAGGGGGCTACTCTTCGTTGTGGTGCATGGGCTTCTCACTGTGGTGGCTTCTCTTGTTGCAGAACACAGGCTCTAGGCACGCAGGCTCAGTAGTTGTGGCTCGTGGGCTCTAGAGCGCAGGCTCAGTAGTTGTGGCACACAGGCATAGTTGCTCTGCACGGCATGTGGGATCTTCCTGGGCCAGGGCTCGAACCCATGTTCCCTGCATTGGCAGGCAGATTCTTAACCAGTGCGCCACCAGGGAAGCCCCTGTTTCTTTTGTTTTATTTTGCTATTGAGTTGTATGAGTTCCTTATAATTTGTTATTAACCCCTTATCAGATAGATGGTTTCCAAATATTATCTACCATACTGGTTGGCTGTCTTTCATTTTGTTCATGGTTTCTTGTGTGGGGGATAAGCTTTTAATTTTTATTTTATTTTATTTATTTATTTAGGCCATGCCACACGGCATGTGGGATCTTAGTTCCCCTACCAGGGATCAAACCCGTGCCCCCTGCAGTGGAAGTGCAGAGTCTTAACCACGGGACCACCAGGGAAGTCCCTAGAATAGTGTTCTTGATGAAGAAGAAAAGAAATTCAGTTTGGATGTGTGAAGTTTGAGATGTCTGTTCAACATCCAGGAGATCTGCAAACTTCTAACTTCAGGGCAGCACAGTATATTTTATTCAGCATTTTATTTTAAGAGGGAGAGTCAATCAGGCTTCCACTCTGCCATAATACCAGAAGTGACCTGTTCCTTTGACTTCTTTCATCTGTCCCTCATATAATCCTAACTTTCCCTTTTACTAACTATTGGTGTTGTGCTCTAAACCTTCTCTAGTCTCCAACATCCTTTTTAAGACAGGAAGCGCAAAACTGAAGTCAGTATTCCAATAAAATTTAACAAAGACAGTAACCGAATTCTTGGGAGTTTCCAAAAAAGATGTCTTTAGAACACAGACACTATTTAAAGTAAATAATCCTAAGTGAAGTAGTAAAAAGCATGAGGCGTTTTACAGAATGCTTCTTTACAAAGTCGAAACATTTGAAAGGAGGTGCCCCAGATTCAGCATGAAGATACTGGAACTGTAATACCATATTCTGCTATGTTGCCCCTCAGTCTTTAGGATCTTGCATTTGATCTCATTATTCAGCCTTTGAAGAGGCCACAAACACGCAACTATATTAGGAAACAAATACACCAACCCTGTGGTAGCCTTGCAGGCATTTCAACTTAATTAATTTGGTCCTGAAAAATTATGGGGGAATCACACTAGGAAAAACTGGGAAGTTCTGAACAAATAGAAGATCTATCTGAACAGCTGCCAGGTGACAATATCAAATTTGGCCTTTCGATACTTAAAGATCCAGAGTAATTTTTATGGCATCTCCTCCCTAAATCCTAATTGATTGTGCTAGTAGAAGCAACTGTAAGAATATTAAATTCAGTTTCTGATTAAATACCATTTCTGTCCCTGCTTTGTAAAGCCCCCCCTTTTTCCCTTCTATTTATTTGAAATCTTGTAGATGTCAAGTCCTACCTTCTAAGCATTTCAGAGTTCCTCTCTCACATACCTAAAGGGAATTTTAATATGATGCCTAATACGCAATAGTTCCTGTATGGTGCTGACATATATAAATGATGTAGCATGAAAAAGCAGCCTGGGACAATAACATAGATGGGGATAAGCATGTTGGAATTCTCATTTCCCTTGTACAAAGAAACTTGTTCTTAACTGAAAAATCCGTAACACGACAGATGCTCCTATTTAATAACCAAAAGGTTTTAGAGATAAGAAAAGTAGGGCAAAGGGACAACTTAATACCTATCTCCAAAATAAAGGAATGTTTTCCAGCAAATGACAGGAGAATCATATGTAACAAGCTGGTACAGGCAGAATATGCAATCTTTCTTTTGCACTACAACACATTGCCTTCAATTAGAACTTGAAGTTGGAGGGAGCTTCAAGTACATTTAGATTATATCTCACTGCCCAGATGCGAAAAGTGACATGTAAAGTGCTAATAGTACTTACCCAAGGTATGACAGTGTGTCGGGCCAGTACAGGGGCCAGAATCCCAGTCTCCTCACTCCCAGACCAATAGCCTCTCAGAGGACTACATCTGAGGAGGTACTCAAATTCTCCAAATGCAATTAATCTGGATTCACATTAATTTAAAGCAAGCGAGCATACACCAAAGAGCAGCACTTCTGTAGCATCCCCTACGGATCTTATCAAAATGCAGAGTCAGATTCAGCAGGTCTGGGACAGGACCTGAGATTCTGCATTTCTATCAAGTTCCAGGGTGATTCCGAGGCTGCTGGCCCACAGGTTACTTTGAGTAGCAAGGCTGTAGGGTACTCTTAGAGCTGAGCAAGGTAAAAATAGGCTTATGATACATCCCTGTACATCTAAAAAGGCAGAAAGTGAATGACAGAAGGGGAGCTTGGCTTGGTGTGACTGAAACGGCTGGTACAATATCCTAGTTCAGATGTTGGTTGGCTATTTCATATCCATTTATATTCCCCCTTTCCCATGCCTGCTTCTATTATGCAGCCTGGAAATGTTAAAGACTTGCTTTCCCAGGCTCCCTAGCAGCTCAGGGTAGCTGTGTGCCCCGAACCTAGCCAATGAGACTATAAAGCAAATGTCTGCTGGGGTCTTCTGGTAAAGGAAAGGCTTTGTTGCAGATAAGACTGGGGCCGCCTCTTCACGCTCTTTCCTGCCTTGAATGAGAACTTGATGCTGACAGATGCTGCAGCCATCTGGTTACCATTAGGCAATAAGCCAACAGGAAAAGAATGGCTGAGCAGAAAGACAGAAAGAGCCTAAAGATTCGATGACAAAGCTGAACCCCGGCCCCAGGCTGGACTACCTACCACCAGACTTCTTCTTATGTAAAATAACTGAATGTTTGTATTGCTTAACCCATTGTTATTATCACTGCATAAGCCATTCTGTTATAAATCTGACACATCTCCTAATTAGATAGAGGCTTCCTCTCCTTCCAGTCACTTCAACAGTCTGGTTTTGTCCTTACTGCCAATCTCCAGCCTTTAGCGCTCTGTTTCTGTGCTCTAGCAAGGGGGCTCATTAGTGACCTTCTAAATGCCAAACACAAGGGCCCCTACTCAGCCTTCATCCTGTGTCAAATGCGCCTGGCATCTGATTCGATGTATCACCCCTTCTCTTTCCTCTGCTGATTTTCATGGCACTGCCCTAATCTGGTCTTCCTCCCCAGCCTCCACTGCTTCTCTCTGGCTCCTCTGCCTCTGCACCCCCTTTAAATCTGCATGTTTCCAAAACTTCCATCTTTGTCCGTACTTCCTTTCTACCTTACCTCCTTCCCTGTGTACTTTCCTCAGTTCCAGATTTCAACATCCTGCAACCATTTCTTCAAATAGTAGTAAACACCAGTTAGCATGCATTTTTCCAAAACGGTGATGTAAGCCCAAGTATAAAAAGGTAGTGATGTAGCAAGAACTGGGCTTCCTTATGTCTAGCTGACCCCACCGGAGCAGCACACCTCTTAGGGAACAAGGACTAAGGAAAAAGCAACACAGAAATATGCTACATTTGCCTCTGCTTACTGTGGTCACACTTCTTTTAAGTTGTGTATTCTTGGATAAATAAATAAGGAACCTATACTGTGTGTGTATGTCTGTGTGTGTGTGTGTGTGTGTGTGTGTGTGTGTGTGTGTGTGTATGGTGAACGTACAGTCACTTCAAGTCCAGCCCAACCGTAACCTCACCTGAGATGCTATATACTCTAGGTCTCTAGTATGGAAATGATGACGCTGTATTGAAGTTATTTGTTCACGTTTGTTTTCTTCACTAGAATGTAAGCTACTGAAGGTCAGAAGCTGTCACTCTTTGGTGGGTGCTTGTTGAAAAGAACAGATACTTATTTAATGCAGTAGTTTAGGGTTATGGAGGACCAACGACTTAACTGCATAAACTCTTGAGATTTCCTCCAGCTCTGTGACTTCCAGTGACCCCCATCTCTAGTTTGTGTGAGATTTTATACGTTAAGTATTAAAATCATTTACCCTCACTGTGTATGTTCTTCCTCCAACTCTGTCTCGGGCTTCTAAAACCAAAACATTAACTTCATGTTCTGCTAAGAGTTTGGCGGCAGATAATCCTAAAAGGAAAAAAAAGGAAAACAAAGTCGAGGAACATATTAACACCTACACGTGAAACATTCAACATTTAAACAGGTCTACATATAATATAAATGCAGGTATCAGACACAATTCATTGACTGTGCTATCTAATAAATTCTGAGCACACTGTGATGAACTGAGCCACCAATTTTATAATCTAGCATATATTACATTATCTATCATAAGCTAATTTTATTATCTATCATAAGGTTGGTTGAAAAAATGTAATAATTTAAAATATATATTTTGGGGGTTTTGGTGATAATCATATGTAAGGGAATTTGTGGAACCCCTAAATCAACCCTTATCACGCCACTCTTCTAGAAATCCTGATTGTATAAACAGAAGTATGTTTTCCTGGAAATTCCCCCTGGCTTACACCAGTCCCCAGTATCTCTGTGCTTTTCTCAATTTAAACCCCCCCTATAATGACCTCCTATCATTTATACCTGGGTTACATGCTTGCTGTATCATGTTTTCCCCGCTAGATTAAAAGTTACCAAAGGCAGGAACCATGTTTCATACTTTATTTATTGGCTCAAAGCTGAGTACAGGCTTTCACTCATAAACAAAAACCTTCATAAAAGATAGATTTTTAAACCCAGTATAGTAAGGGAATCCCCTGGCAGTCCAGTGGTTAGGACTTGGTTCTTTCACTGCCGTGGCCCTGGTTCAATCCCTGGTCAGGGAACTAAGATCCCGCAAGCCACACAGTACAGCCCAAAAAAGGCAAAACACAAGCAAACAAAAGTATAGTAATACCAGAAAAGTAGAGGAAAGTGTTGTGGATTAACATTATATCAAGGGTGCATGCTATCAACATGACTTATCACTGATGTTAATCTTGTTCGCCTGGCTAAGGTAATGTTTGCCAGGTTTCTCCACTGTAAAGTTATTCTTTTTTTCCCCTTCCATGCTATACTCTTTGGAAGGAAGTCTATGTACAGCCTGCGCTTAAGAAGTAGGGAGGTATGTCCTACTTCCTTGAGGGTAGAGTATTGACATAAATGATTTGAAATTCATCTGCACAGGAGATTTGCCTCTTCTCTCCCATTTATTTATTTACTTAACCACTGACATATCCTTATGGAGTCATACATAGTTGTTTTATACTTTGGGTTATAGTCCAATACTATGTTATTTATTTTGTTGCTCAAATTGTTTCGGCTTTGGTCACTGGGAAGCTCTTGTGTCCCTCGGATGTACTTGCATCATTATGTGTGTATGCGTGTGTTTGAGCACTTCCTTACTTTCTGGCATTAAGAGATGTTCCAGGCTCGTCTTGTCTTTCTCTGCCCAGCCCTACAATCAGCTATTTCTTCAGTGAGCCTTGGTTCCTTTTATTGGAGAACAGTATTAGAAATCAAGATCTGGGCTCTAGGTGTGCCCATCACTACTGGGCTATCATTGCTTCTGGGACTTCTCAGCTCACAGAGTAAGGCAATAAATGTCTGTATACACATTTTTAAATCTATCAATACATTTTTGCACTTCAAATGCTATCTTATACCTAGTTATCTTTATCCTCCTATTACAAAAAATACGAAGCAGACTACACAGATAAACATACTTCAAGGAGAAAAAAAATGTTAGAATATTAGGGTGAAAGAGAAATAAGAATGACACCAGGGATAAGTTTAGTAAAATGATACAAATGATACCTAAATATGTATACCAGTGGTTGAGGAGAGGAACTATTCTTAGTGATTTTAAAACTCAGTAACTTGACAGCTCTAATGGTATATATCCTAAAGACAAAAAAGAGCTGCAAACATTTTGTTCAGTAATCATTTTGTGGGTGCTAGGATTAGAACTATTATTTTGAGGCCATTATGTATGTAATGTAGAATAAAGCAAATGAGTAATCAGGCTGCTGTCACTGAGATCCAGGGTTTTGGGCCTGGAGATCAGGAAATTTAGATGAAAGAACAATGAAATTAAGTGCAAATTTAGGGCAGGAAATGTACAAGATGGGTCTGGAACCTCAAGTCACCAGAAAGCAAGGAGGCTAACAGAGACCACGAGGAGTGTGACAAAAAGGCTCAGAAACCTGCCAAGGTGAACTCCCACTGGCTAGAGATGGAACAATTTGAGTATCAAGTAAAAATAACAGGGACTTCCCTGGTGGCACAGTGGTTAAGAATCCACCTACCAATGCAGGGGACTCGGGTTTGAGCCCTGGTCCGGGATGATCCCACATGTCGCGGAGCAACTAAGCCTGTGTGCCACAACTACTGAGCCTGCACTCTAGAGCCCGTGAGCCACAACTACAGAGCCCGCGTGCCACAGCTACTGAAGCCCGTGTGCCTAGAGTCCGTGCTCCGCAACAAGAGAAGCCACCGCAATGAGAATCCCACGCACCGCAACAAAGAGTAGCCCCCACTGGCTGCAACTAGAGAAAGCCTGCGCGCAGCAAGGAAGAGCAAACGCAGCCAAAAATAAATAAATAAATAATAACAAAGGCAATGGCTTAAATCCACTCATAATAATACTAAACAAACAAACAAAACCTCTCATTGGTCACCTTTGGAGAATGCTAAGGAACAAACTTTTCATTTAAAAAAACAAAAAAGGGTTTTCCCTGGTGGCGCAGTGGTTGAGAGTCCGCCTGCCAATGCAGGGGACACGGGTTCGTGCCCCGGTCCGGGAAGATCCCACATGCCGTGGAGCGGCTGGGCCTGTGAGCCATGGCCGCTGAGCCTGCGCGTCCGGAGCCTGTGCTCCGCAACAGGAGAGGCCACAACAGTGAGAGGCCCGCGTACCGCAAAAGAACAAAAAACCCCCAAAAAACAAAAAAGAATTTGGCATTCATTCTACCCTCCTTATTTGCACCAAACCTCAAGGCAACCAAATAGCTAACAAAGGGAGGTTTCGCTGTATAAAAGTACGCTAGCTAATAAGTGAAGACAGGAATAATTAGAACATCAGCATTTTGCAACCCCTAATGAATTAATACATCTGGTGCAATGATTGTCAACAGCTGCTAACATGACAAAAAAAAGAGATAACCAGATGTTACTTGCCTCTTAATGGAAGCACATACCACCATGTATGAAGTAGTTAGAAAGAAGGAAGGAAGGAAGGAAGGGAGGGAGGGTGGGGAGAAAGGGAAGGAGCAAACAATCTAAATTCTAATGTGATCCAGCCTCTAGATCTGATACTTAGGGGCCAGAAAAACATGTTAAATAATACCACTGGGATGCAATCAACAAAATCTAGATTATAGGATTTATGCAGGAGTACCCTGGGTTTTTCTGTTTATTTGTTTTTTAAAACAACTCACCCCCTCCTGCTCTCTTTCTCCTTTCTTCACCAGTTTTTCCTACAATAAACCTCTTACATGGCTAGTTATGTCTTGATGTCTGCTCTCAGAGAAGCCAGACTGACAACAGTATTTTGTTCATACACAGAATGGTATGAAATATACATAGCCAGAGTCAAGGATGAGTTTGGGTCTGTAAGATCTAAAATGCAGGGAGGCTAAATCATAATATCCAGCACTGCTGTCTGCTAATGTTTGTATGTATTTTTGACTCCTTCAAGTACAGTGTACCCTTACACTGCTGACATCCACCCAAGATTTAGGTGTGCAACGAATATTTGGAATCTGCTCACAAAGAAAGGCATCCCGTGACAGTTTAAATAAATGCAAACTAATGTCTGCAAACCTTGGTGCAATGTGCTTTCTGGGACACTGCCAAAGGCTTCTTCTGCTGACCATCATAAAAAAAAGGATGAAGGTGTAATGAAAAACATGTTTATGCATAAATCTTTGTTGTTATATCTGACTATTTCTGTAGGATTAAGTCTTAGAACAGAGATTACCAGGTCAAAAGATTTGAATAATTTTTAGGCTCAAAGCACCACTCTGTATTTAAAAGCAGAGAAACTCAAGATGCAAAAAGTTGAATTTCTTCCCAGTTCCCCTTAGTCAATCTAACCATAAACCAATTAGATAGATAAAAACACCCTTGGGTTTGCTAGAATTACTCGAGTAGCTCCTCTTCTAAAGAGAAGCAGAGGTGGCTCTGAATTCCAGCAGCAGTGGGACCTGCAGCTGTCCAGCCCCCAGAGGCAGCCTGGCAGTTGGTTTAGCACTTTACATCCTACAGATCAATTTCAGGTGCCTTTCCTGTTGCCTCTCACAACCATTCTTCAGAATAGATTTCATTACCCCATATTCCAGATAAGGATACCAAGTGCTTGATATGCCCACAACAAAGTCTCCTGAAAAGTGAAAATTTTTACTTCTTACACCCTCACTTATAAGGCTGAAGCCTTAATAAAATTGAATCTAGTGTGTAATTCTCAACAAGTTTGGTGAGTGGGGTTCAGTGCCAATAGTAAATAAACACTACTCCAGAGGCTAAAGGAGGGGAGGGAAGCAGGGCTAGCTGAGCCAGGACAAATGAGCACACCAGTGACAAAGGTCGTTTCGCACTTTGGCATTTAAGGATATAAACAAAATTAAAAAGGTGGATGGACCTAGAGTCTGTCATACAGAGTGAAGTAAGTCAGAAAGAGAAAAACAAATACTGTATGCTAACATATATATATGGATTCTAAAAAAAAAAATGGTTCTGAAGAACCTAGGGGCAGGACAGGAGTAAAAACGCAGACGTTTTAGAGAATGGACTTGAGGACATGGGGAGGGGGAAGGGTAAGCTGGGATGAAGTAAGAGAGTGGCATGGACATATATACACTACCAAATGTAAAATAGCTAGCTAGTGGGAATCAGCCACATAGCACAGGGAGATCAGCTTGGTGCTTTGTGACCACCTCGAGGGGTGGGATAGGGAGGGTGGGAGGGAGGAAGACGCAAGAGGGAAGAGATATGGGGACATATGTATATGTATAACTGATTCACTTTGTTATACAGCAGAAACTAACACACCATGTAAAGCAATTATACTCCAATAAAGATGTTTTAAAAAATTCCCAAAATAACAAACAAACAAACAAAAAGCTGAAAAAAAAATGGTTGCTCTGCATTACAGGAAAATGATTGGCCCTATCCTGGCAAGGAAAGTTTAAGCTCTTAGTTTGAGAAATAAGGAACATGTTTAAAACATTTAAAAGGGATTCCAGAAAAATGGTTTCCAAAAGGTCTTGGAATGTGAAGGGGGAAGATTTAAGTCATTTAGAAAAATATTTTTTTAAGATGTTGAATAAATTGGGGGGGGGGTACCGTTTCAGTTTGCATGTTTATTGTGAAGAAGACTCTGATAAGGAACCTCCGTGGTAATTTAAAGCTAGAAAATACAGAATATGGAAATACAATCAAGATGCCATTAGAAAAAGTTATTTTTGAATAATAACTAATAACTAATTTTGAATAAATAACTCAGTAAGTCATAAATAAAGCACAGGCAAACACTTGCAGTCCAGAAAGGCTTTTTCCAATATATTGACTGTGGCTGTCTGTTGATTCGAATGGAAAAAAAAAAAAACCTAAGATAATGTCTGCTTACATCTTGAATCAGGCATCTTGAATTATATTCCTTAATTCTTTTTTGTTATTATTCTGTGTATCACTATGCATCCTACCCTCCCCTCACTACAAAATTCAGTAATCACTTATAGAAAAAAAATCGTATGTCAACTCCGCGGATTAGTTTAAGGGCTTTTGACATAAACTTCAAAATAAATAAATAAAAGCCTGTCTCTTTTTTTTTTGGTAAATGGGATAAAATTGTTAGAAAAGAAAAGGTTTGTTTTGTTTTGTTTTGTTTTTTTAAGAAAAGGTTTTTAAGTCTGAAGGTAAGTCACCAAATACAATGTAGCTACTAAAAAACAGATTTGATAATCAAATTTTTTTTTTACTTTCAAATCAAATATTTGTTATGAAAAGAGAAAATCTCATATTAAACCTATTTCATCTTGTTCCAAAGAAATATAGATTAGCCAAAGCTGAGAGCATTGTGCATTACAGCTCTTCCTGTCACTCATTTTCTATCATTTAATGGCCACATAGAATCTAGGACAATAGAAGAAGCCTGCTTCCCACCCACCTCTCTTGGCACCCCTCCCCACCTCCAAGACAGGGAAAGGGTTTAGCACAGGGGCTTGCTGGTAAATGGTTAACAACCGTCCCTGGCCTCAGGGGATGGAGGGGACTCCTGATTTGCAGCATTTGGGTTTCCATGGTGTATATACACTCTCCACATGGCTGATTCAAAATCACCAGTGTGATTACTACCAATGTGATATCATTGACCGTGAAACTGGGAAGAGAAGTGTTCAATCAGGATCAGTCCTTTCATGACAGTAGAAGCTGGCTCCAACACACACTGTCAGACCTATAGACTCCTGGCCTCAGGTCAAGTCTCAAGTCTGGGAGAGAGTCTATTAGATCGGCAAGTGTATGAGATTCATTGGTGTCCTAGACTCTCAAGTGTCCTAGTGTCTAGCCTGTGAATCTCCCATGGGTATGTTTGAAGGAAGAGGTCTAAGCGGGCACTGGCAAAATATCCCTGTCGCTGCACCAAGAGCTCTTCCTCTCCCAAATCATGGCAAACTGAGCCCATTAGGAGGAAAAGAACCCCAAACCCCCAAATGTCCTGTGGTTTTCTGTGACAGTAGAGAGCCTGGAGAAGCTAAATGCACAGAGTTTGTTAAAGCCCTATTATGTACATAAGGATCTGATCACTTTCAAAATGCAAAAACCTGAAAAAGGGAAAATAGCAGATTATGGCACAAGAGAAACTTTAATCACTTTGCAATTAAGTATTTTAAATAGGGATAATGAGTTTAAAACATGGGCTTCCCTGGTGGCGCAGTGGTTGTGAGTCCGCCTGCCGATGCAGGGGACACGGGTTCGTGCCCCGGTCTGGGAAGATCCCGCATGCTGCAGAGCAGCTGGGCCCGTGAGCCATGGCCGCTGAGCCTGCGCATCCGGAGCCTGTGCTCTGCAGCGGGAGAGGCCACAACAGTGAGAGGCCCGCGTACCGCAAAAAAACAAAACAAAACAATATGGGCTTCCCTGGTGGTGCAGTGGTTAAGAATCCGCTTGCCGGTGCAGGGGACACGGGTTCGAGCCCTGGTCCGGGAAGATCCCACGTGCCACGGAGCAACTAACCCCGTGCGCCACAACTACTGAGCCTGCGCTCTAGATACCGGGAGCCACAACTACTGAAGCCCGCGCCTAGAGCCTGTGCTCCGCAACAAGAGAAGCCACCACAATGAGAAGCCCGCGCACCGCAACGAAGAGTAGCCCCCGCTCTCTGCAACTAGGGAAAGCCCGCACCCAGCAACGAAGACCTAATGCAGCCAAAAATAAATAAATAAAATAAATAAATTTATTTAAAAAACCCCAACAATATAATTCCTCTTCTGGTTTCTCTCTATTAAACCATTTGGGTTTTAGAGAAACCAACATAAAATAGGTCAATGGATTTATTAGAGAGGCTTAAAAAAAAAAACACCAAGTCTGCTAAAAGCACACCTCATATGAGAGTTCAGGCAATTGTTAATCCTGGTTATTAGATCAGGAGAGAGCCTGGGTGAGATGATGTATCCAGCCAGCAGTGCTGTTGCCATGGCAACCTCAAACCAAGCTCCAGCTTCTTAAAGCCACTGCCCATGGAAACTGTTTCCACAGATTCTGCAGTGCTTCCAATGTCCTGAGATGGTTACATCCCCACAGAAATGGGATAGGAAACGATTTAAGCCACACAGCACACCTGGAGAAGGAATTAATATCAGCAACAAAGTCTTTGAGGAAATGGTCCTTTGCTTCCTGGGCTATAAATCTGTACCCCTGCCTTCTCTACCTCACCAAGGGCTCTTTCCTTTACTTCTTCAAGTACACTCACATTACGAAAAAAGAGAAATTTGTCCATTTGACTCATGCTACACTTTCCAGTTCAATTACTGATTTTCCTTCTACAACAAATGATTAGAACAAACCTTGAAATGTAGCATATTCCTCATGAAAAATGTCCAGTGACCCCACTTTCAATACGGACAAGTGATATAATCATCTGTCACAAGCTGCTGTATTTTTCTTCTTAGCACACATCACCACCTGGCACTCTATATACATCTGCTGCTTCCAACCACTGCAATCTTAGCCACTCTTGTCCAAACCATTGTGGCCTTTTGCCCTTGTCCAAGGCAACATGACCTCTTGCCCAGAGATCTGCCTCTTAACTAGTGTGTTATATGTGTTAGACACCTTTGCATCCCTAGAATAGAGCCTACCGTGTTGCAGGTGCTCAAACACTCATTGCAATGAACAGAGGAACCACATACCAAGAAAAGAAAACCATGCTCACCTGGATGAGGGCAATGGCGAAGTTTCTAATGCTACTTAGATTATATTTATCTCAAGCAACTAAGAAAGACTGACAAGGACAGGGTGTCTGGTCATTTAAACCTTTATGCCCAAGTAAATTCGCAGATTCTTAATACTACTAGTACATTTTCTGGTCTTTGAACCAGTATTACGCTTTTTTTAGCAAAAGAGAATGGAGAATATCAATGTGCACACAAACTTGTCCCCGATACATACATACATACAATACAGCCATTCTTATTATCTATCATCTATCTATCTACCTACCTATATCTATATCCATCTGTATTTTGTGCTTCCTTTCAGACAAATAATTACCTGCTTTTGAAAATGCCAAATCTTCTGATCCCTTTGATAAGCTAAAAAGACAGAACTGTCTCAAATGATAGATAGATAAAAGCTAACAATTAACTTCAATTTGCCCTGAATTCAACAGACTTGTTGTCTAGACAGTCCTAATTTATTTGATTATTGTTCAGCATTCATCTTCACTTTAGATAAATGGATCTCACACGACTTAGGGAATGCAATTACTCCTTAATTCATTATTTGCCCCATTCTTGCACTGAAACTGAAAATACACCAAGGGCACTCCACACTGCTATCCTCAGATGCTGCACACTAGGATGCACTGTGATTAGGAAGCAATTTCCAAAATGTTTTATGGAATACTAGTCCTCAAGATGCTCTGGGGAAAAGTATCAATGTTCATGGAAGTTGGGACATATGCTGTTTCTCCTTCTGGGAAGTGTATGGTGCACACTGGCATATTAAAGGCTCTGATAAGTCCTGCAGTGAAGAGATTCGTTTAACTTAGCATTTCTCCACCTTTTGCCTTAAAAAAAATTACATCTCAAAACATACACTTTGGGAAAGCTGGTTTCGGCTCTTAAAATACTGTCAAATATTTACAGTAATAAACTCACCTGGGCAGAGTCCCAAGTGAACAACGCCCAGAGCACAAGCTAAGTGTTGAAGCAAAGCTTTAGTGTAGCTATGGCTTATGTTCTGCTGGCTCTCCTAGTTCTTCCTGTTTATTTCTTAAAGTGGTATTTTTCTTCAACTTTGACGTTCATCACCACCTATGAATGTCTACAGTGTACATCACATATTAAATACTTTAAGTTAATTTTCTATTATTCAGTTAAGTGATCTCTGACCAACAGAATTCTTACATAACTGCACATTTGGACTCTTGGACTGAATACTCCGAGGAAAATAAAATGTACAGTCAAACAACAGTTCATACTAAAGTGTTAGAAGCAATGTTCCCAAAGAAGGAAAAAAGCAAAACCCATAAATTTTGCTCATATCACATAGTGAGTGCTCGATCAATATTTATTGAATGAATAAATAAATGAATGAATGAAGAATACATGCAGACATGCAAGAAAATGGTCTTTCACTTAAGCCACAGCCCACAGCTAACTCATTTAATCTGAAAAAAAAAGTCACCTGAAAGGTCATCCTTGTTACATTTCAGAATTTATCCAAAATCCACAGCACTTCTGTCAAGCATTATTTTCTCCATGAAACCCTTTCCTGTCTGTCATTTCCTTCTCCCTTTTTGTGCCACCACTGAAGCCCTGAACCAACCTCAAACACCAAGGGCACTTCAGGTTCATGGTTGTAACCCCTGCTACATAGAGGGGTCCCATGCCTCACACGGTCACTGGAGAGACAAATAGACTAACATAAATTAAGAGAACTTAACTCCTCCATTTGGGTCTGAATTTTGTCAGATGCCTTAAATGACCAATGTCCTTTATAAAGTAATTACAAATGCATAGTAAATTGAAATGTGTATTTAATATCGATGGCTTCAATTCAATACGTAAAATCCGTAAACACCAATCTTAGAAAACTATTTAAAACTCACATCAACCACCACAGCCTTCCATTTTCTTCACCAATATTGTCTCCCCAAATTCTTTCTTTTCAAAACATGGCAGGTTCACTGTTATATTTATCATGGTCTTAAGGTAGGAAATGGAGGTGCCTTATTTTTCAGCCTAGATGTCTTGACTGTTTTTATTATTGTCTATTTACATACTCATTACTGGTAACTGTCTAATGACCTAATAAATCCTTTGAATTCTTATTTTTCACCACTCTGTGAGTCTCAGTATCAGCCCCAAATCTTTATATTATAGGGACAGTGACAATGAAGAGGTTTCCAGAATATCAGATGTTGGCCTGGTGCAGGGAAAAAAAAGTCTATGCATAAAAATATGCTTTTATTTTTGGTGAAAAGGTCCAATAGCTTTCATCAGATATTCAAAGGGACATTTGCTCCAAAAGGTTAAGAACCACTGATCTAAACTATTAAAATAATTGCTATACATTGTCATAAAACCACCAGGAATGGACTTTTCAAAAAGGAAATAAATTCTTCATATAAAAGTCATCCATCCTAATAGGGTGCCTAACATTTTTAAATTTAAATGTTCATGAAGCAGGGGAATTTCCTGGTGGTCCAGTGGTTAGGACTCCGTGCTTCCACTGCAGGGTCACAGGTTCGATCCCTAGTCGGGGAACTAAGGTTCTGCAAGCCGGGCGGTCAAAAAAAAAAAAAAGTTCATGAAGCAGTAACATGTGATGTAATATAGTCTAAAATATGAATTACTGTGAAACAACAGCCACTAGTTTTTAGAGCATCAAGTCTCAAAGTAAAACAATAATAAAAGTTTACTGCAGTTCTGTGAATGAGCCTATAAAGCAAGCCTAAGTGAGGTGGGGTATATTCCAAGGCCAAGTTATGCCACTAAGAATACTGTGGCATTTGGTAATTCATTTGACCCTCCTGAGCCTCCGTTTTGGTCCCTTTGAGCTATTATAGGCTGCAATTCTGTGACCCTTGAACATGGTGAATATGTAATTAACTCAACTCTCAAAGCTTATCACCTGGTTTTTGTGTTCTTATTGACAGTCCTACCTAATAAATCAACTGAATATTGCTGTAAAGTGGGATTTCTTTCCTTTGGCCTGGCAACAATTAGAAAAGGGCTTTTAAACTAAGGCTCAGAGGAGCCATGGAAAAGGTGTGAATGAGCACCTGTAAGGCAGACCCAGATCCTGATTTAAGTTAGTGTAGGATTTCAGTATGATGGATGATGAAAACCATTTCCAGAATGCAACATGGAAGGAAAAAGTGTTGGGGAGAGGGTCCAAAAGAGAAAGCTGAAGACATAGACCTTTAGGAAGCCAACTATACTGAAAAAGATACTGGAAGATATATCATACATAACTTAATCCAACCTCTAATTTTACAGCTGACAGACTGTGGTTCAAAGATTTGAAGCTGCCTTAATTCATAAGACTAGATGACAACATAATAAAGAACAGATTATCCAAAGGAGAACACACATTGCTGGTAAAGCTGTAAAACATTTTTCAAATAAAAGGAGAAAGCAGTCCTAACAATCAACTTGTCTCAAACACTTACAACATTTAAAAATGTAACTGACGTCTTTTGATTCATTTTGTGCAGTTCTAATCACTCAAATTTAAAATGAAAAGTAACTGTCACTATGAAATCTATCTCATACATGCAAATGTAGTCTTCAAACCAGTGCTCATTGGATGTCTACACTCCTGCAAACCCCTGTATGTGACATGAAACTACAATATTACCTCAGTCTTTCTGGGTATACCTGCAACCAAATACTGGCAAGATTTATCATATGTAAAATATGTGTATGTCACACCTGTACAAAGATCGTATGACCCAATATTTGCCAATAACAGACTCCCACATTTCCTTTTCTTAATTATTGGTCTCTATGATCCAATTATACTATAGTTATACTATATTTATACAATTATACTATACTTAGATCTATTGGGTTTTGTTTTGTTTACCTTTTTGGGCTGCACCACGTGGCCTGCGGGATCTTAGTTCCCTGACCAGGGATAGAACCCATGCCCCCTGCAGTGGAAGCATGGAGTCTTAACTGCTGGACTGCCAGAGAAGTCCCTAGATCTACTGTTAAATATATTTTTCACATTAGCTGAGTATTATGTATAGATTCATATCAATTAGTATTGGCCAAATGCTAAAACTGCCCATTAAATGTCAGATAAACCCCAAAGCTCATTCAACTATGAAGATATCAAAGAATCAGAACCCAAATAAATGTAATTCTTGTATTCTTTCTTCAACATTAAAAGTTAATAAAGTAAAAGAATCCTCGCTTTTTTTTTTTTTTTTTGCGATACGCGGGCCTCTCACTGTTGTGGCCTCTCCCGTTGCAGAGCACAGGCTCCGGACGCACAGACTCAGCGGCCATGGCTCATGGGCCCGGCCGCTCCACGGCATGTGGGATCCTCCCAGACCAGGGCACGAACCCGTGTCCCCTGCATCGGCAGGCAGACTCTCAACCACTGCGCCACCAGGGAAGCCCCCCTCGCTTATTTTTGAGAAAACAAAATTAGGGCCAAGAAGTGTTCTGAAAGGCAGAAAATTCATGCTTAGCTGGCAGTGAACCTCAGAGTACCTAAATAACCAAGGCACTGAAACTAAGTGGCATATTTTTTAATGTAAGCTTTCCTTAATCACTACAAAACTGTACGGTATGTATTGCCAAGTTCTGAGTTAAAATGCCTAAATCACTCCTAGCAGAAATGATTCTTCAGGGTGATGTATTTCAGCAAAAAGGGAAACTGGGGTATGTTGTGGACTCGCTGGCAGGATTCAGAACATTAGTCAATCTTCTTGCGAAATGGCTTTTCTGTCTCCGATGATGAGAAAGATTCCATCCCAGCTGCTCTTACACAGCACAGTGTTCCGGGCGGCTATGCTCTCAGTTCTTTTAGTGGAGCTCAGCTCGTGGATACAAATATAGGGAGGTTCTATTGCTTAGTCACTATTTGGAAAAAGCTCTCTCTCCAAGACACTTGGAATTTAATTTCAAAAAAACATGGAAAAATTCTAATCACCCAGGGCTATCCGGTGTTATGATGAAAGCGTTTTCACTGTGCCCTGGCTAAATGTGGGGCAGAGGTGGCACACTGGGGTAATCTCAGCAACTACCAGGATCACATCGCTAGAGGCACAGTAGGCAACTGTTTTCCTCCAGTAGAACTCTTGTCATGGGTTTAAGTTAAACACTACTCATGTATGGCTTAGGGCCTCCTGACTCCATATCTGTGCTCATCCATACTCTCTTGTTTGGTGTGTCTTTTTTCCATCCTCTTATCTCTACCTGTTAAAATCATACTTATCTCTCAAGGTCCTGGCATTTTCTTCAGATTCATAATATTAATATTTCTCTCATTCTATGCATGTCAATTATTTTCTCACTTGATTACTTCTTGCAAGAGGATGGGGCACCTTGTGGGCAAGGACACTTCTTACCCCTCATTATATACCTCTTGCCCCATGATCTAGCTACTGCCTGGCATACGGTAGAGGCTCCCAAAATGCTTGAACGAGTCCAGGCCCCAGGGCCACCCCTACCCATAATGAGCTGCTTTGAGGGGTACAGAATTCCCTTTCCCTAGATGTGTTCAAAGTTACAGCCAGATAATTACTAAGGAGATGCCGTCGAGAGGATTAAAATCTTACGTGATTGGACTACACTGCCTTTTAAAAACTCCTTTGGCCCAAAGACTCTGCAGTATGCACTGTCCCCCAGAGGTGGGCGTTTTCCACCCCTCTTTCCTTTTATTCTCTCTCCCTAAAGAGAGCTAATTCAGAAATTCTCAGTTAGGAGCAGATTTTAAAATCTTATACCACTGGGTTTCTGTCACTTGTTGTATCTGTGTCAGCTTATGAGTAAGAAGTAGCATGTAAAGTCAGTGACTCAACTGCTATATTTAAAATAACATCAGGAAAGGGAACATAAAATAAGTTCAAATGGTCAGATATAGATTACAAGCTCCATAAGAGGAGAGAAAAATCCAGAGAACCAGAACAATCAAGGAAAAGAGCATTAATTGGGTATTGAAGAACGGATAGGATGTAAATGTTCAGAGAGAAGCACTTCCGTGTTAGGAAAAAAACAAAAACAGGGAAGGAATGGAGGGACAAAATGAACATGGTGTAGCACTGGAGACAAGAGAGCAGTGTGACTAAAGCTATGTTAGGGATGGTGGGAAATGCTACTGGTCAAACAAGGTGGGACTAGATATGTGGAGGGGTGGGTGGAGCTTGAAAGGCTGGCAATATACTACTGAACATCCTGAGCAGAACAAGGTGATGAAAGAAGTGTTTAAAAAAAATCAAGTCTGGGATGGACATGAAGGGAGAGCCCAAAGTGTGGCCACCGGGAAGATGGTCATAACCTGGTGAGTTGAAGGGGTTAAGGTTCTGTCCGGGCGATGGAGGAGACACAAGAGAGGAAACAGCCCAAAGGAGGAGTTAGAAGGATCTGTTGACTGGGTGTAAGAGATAAAACAGAAGGATGCGTCAAAAATGATGGAAAGGATGGTGGTACCAAGAACAGAGTCAAGGAAGTGAGGAAGAGAAGCTAGGTTGGAGGGCAAGGAGGCTTTTGAACATGTTGAATATGAAGTAAGAATAAGACAATCAAGTGTGAAATACCCAAGAGCAGATAAGCTATGGGACAGGAGTTGGGAGAAAGTAAAGGATTCAAACTAGAAACTTAAGAGCTTCCTATAGATAAAGGGAAAGGTGAGGCCCTAGAAGAAAAAGAGAGGGAGTGCATAAGAGCCCCAAAGTGATGAATAGCTGAACCTCGAGGCCGTTTCAAAAGTAGAAGTTCGCAAGAATATGGGCACAATGAAAGGAACAGAAAAGGAGCAAACAGTGTGGGATAAAAATTCAGGATCCAATAGTGTCACAGAAGGCATGAAAGAAGTTTCAAAAAGGACTTGGTGATAGATGATGGATAAGGGCCAGAGCATGTTGAAGTTACCATTATACTACTTACAAATGAGTGCGGGGTGGGGGCTTCCCTTCTCAATTACTAATAGAGTACATAAAATTACTTAATTGGTGAGTGGGAGGAAAAAGGGATTTTGTGGCTGTAAGACGTGCTGTTACATGATTTTTAATGACAAAAGGGAGATACATTAAGATGCTGCTATTCTTTGTGCAGAGATAGTTATGAAGAAATGAAAGATAATTCTGTTCATATGGACTGCTTTTGAGGAATTGAGGATTTGTACGCTTCTGGGAGCTATTTTGTTATATAATAGGAATAACACTGCATATGCAAAGTATTGGCCATATATTATAAGTGTGTGGATAACATATTAAAATGTGCCAGTTCTGACAGAAGAAATATCCAAAAGCATTTAAAACTGGTATGGGGACTATTAAGTAATTCATGGGATACTGCTAAGCACACACAAAGATGAGGTGTTTCTGAGCTCAAGAACCCTTGAGAAGTAATGCCTCTCACCTGCTCGTGAAACACCCAGTCTGTGCGCAGGGCTTATCCTAAGCCAGACTTGCATCTACTTTCATTTTAGTTGTGAACCATCTGGCAAGACACCACAGCCAGGAAGCAATGTTTCTGGTCAGTTTGGGTGTTAAAATCAAATCTGACTGATAAGAGATGATATTAAAGGAATCCCAGTGCCTGTTCCACTGTCACTGATGAAGTGGAAGTTGGGTTCTGGAATAGGAGTGTGAACTACTGTGCAAGAAATGCTCTCTTCTTCCCCCAAGTGGAAATGAACAAATTAATAATTAATAGTGACCACGGAAAGATCCAGGTTTTGAGGAGGCTGAAGCTTATATAATTTGGGTGCCCTCTTCAAGAAAAAAAAGAAAAGAATGCAAAAAGAAAATACAAGATTCAGCATGAAACTGGTTATTTATTTAGAATGAGAACCAGAAGGGACCTGCAGTTGTAAGGCCATAGAGCATTAGCACGATCAGCTACATGGTAAATCCAATTCTGCTCACGACCAACTACTTGGAGTGAAGTGTGGAAAGGGAGAGAGAGCCAGTCATCAGGCAGAGAAAAAGTAACCGACAAAATGCTCCTTAAGGAATACTGGAACACAGAACAAGAAAAAGACAAGAATAAAATCCCAGAAAGAACCCTGAATTGTGAAGTATGAATGGTATAGAGATGGGAATAGAGACAGAACTCCTAATCAATTTACACAACACATTATCATCATATTTATTTTCCAGTGATGAACAATCACATTGCTTCTAGGAGGCTCGCATACGAGAACTAGGCTTTTAGAAACACCAGTCCACTTCATTGCAGGCAGTCAACAAGTGTTTGTTGAATGAATAAATAAGCTAATACATGAATGAAGGGAAACAAGAGAAGTACTTCTTTTTCGTACTCTCCACCAGGATCTGCTTTCCTGATGCTCCAACATACATGCATGTTTTTATTGGCACTGGCTGGAGTTGTCAAAGCAACAGCTCATACCAATCTCTTCTCTGGTGATTAAGACTGTTATCCGAAACAGGCCAAGTCAAAACCTATCTTCACCCAAAAGAGTCTCCTCAAAAGGATTATACATAAAAATGGCTACTTTGGGGCACTCTACTTACTCCCTCCCACCTTATTTTTCCCTCTTTCTAAATTAGATCCTGCAGGTATATTTCAGAAATGATTAACATTCTCCCAGGTTGTGGACAGACTAGTGTGGGACTCTAGCTAGAGCTGAAACACAATTCCTAAATTTCAGACATTTTACCAATTATGACAACATAAGTGACAAATTTAATATATCAATCATGATGAGGTTTCCAGGAAGATATGGGAAAGCCTTATGCATCGCTCAGCTGGTCAGCTACAAACCCAAGCCAGGACCAGAGGAACCCAGGCTTGCCAGCTGTCTCATCACAGGGCAAGATTCAGGCAGTGGGGAAAGACACAAACAGGACATTCCCTCATCTGCCCTCAGCCCCTGCTTCACAAGAAGATTCCCTTTGGATAATAAATGCCCTACACTTTCTGCAAGTTCTAAAAGAAACGGCTGGAGTAGGTTAAAACTAAGAGCCCACCTCTCTCCCCCCACCCCCACCTTTTTTTCTTTTTTTTAAAAAAAAAAAACCTTTTCCTAAAAGATTCTTCCTCCTTCCTCTCCAGTTACCAAATTTTCTAAGGAAAAGCGCTTTGAGAAGAGCAGGACTGAAATAACACTCAATACTACCAAAATCCGTATACTGATGTTCTGTTTAGGGCAAAGGGCGTGAAATCAGTAAGGCAAAGCAGCTACCTCAGGAATTAGGAGTGAGGGTCTTAAATGGGAGAAAATCATCGCCACTTCCCCGGTTAGGTGATTTGACATCTGCAGAGTTACCTCCGTTTCTAGGTTTTGTAAAATAGGGACGAATAAAGTACCCACCTTACAGGACAGCTGAGGATTGAGAAAATCCACGTAAACTGCTAAATATAACTGCACGGCAAGAGCTAATTAAATGTTAGTATTTCATAGTAGTAGTAAAATTATTGTGCCTGCCTCCCCCAGTTCACACCACCAGCAAACCCGGCTCAACCCCACCCCCCTTCTCGCAGAATCCGGGGCCCGGCCACTGTTGCACTCTCGCATGCACAAGGGAGACCCCCACCAAACGCCACCTTGCGGCTGCAAGTCCCTCACCCCTGGCCGGCCAGGGTCGCTTAGGCTAGCGCTACGGTCGGTCCACACTGACCTGAGATGCCGCCTCCTATCACGACTACGTCGAACATGCGTCCCGCTCTATTCGCCTTCTCCTGACTCTCCATGCTCTGGTCAAGGCTCTCCCGGGTCGTGGGTCGAGGAGTGGGACCGGCCAAGGGCGGAGCGGACTTTTCTACCGACTCTCGGGGGGAGCCCGAGGGCGGAGCCGATTTCTCCACCGATACCCGGGCGGAGCCCGGTGCTGAGGGCGGAGCGGACCCTGGTACTGGTACTCCCGGGGACCCCGGGGGCGGAGCCGATTCTTCCACCGATGTTCGGGGGTAACCTAGCTCTGAGAGCTGGGTGGACTCTTGTGTTGACACTCGGGAGGAGTCCGAAAGTGGGATAGATCCTCGTACCGACCTCTCGGGGTGGGGGCTGAGAACCGAGGTCGGGGCAGACCCTTGTACCCATTCTCGGGAAGAGTCCAAGAGCGGGGCAGATCTTGGTGCAGATAGCCGGGGGTAGTCGGGCATGGAGACCTGGCTGGACTCTTGTACTGACAGTTGGGGGGAGCTACTGGGTGTAGGAGGTCCTCGTACCGAACCCCAAGGGAAGCCGGATACTGAGGGCGGGGTGAACCCAAGTAGTGACACTTGGGGAGTGTTACTGGGTTGTGGAGGTGCTGGTACCCATATTTTGAGGAAGCTGGGCATCGAGGGCGAGATGGATTCTTGTACCGACCCTTGGAGGGAGTTCTTGGTTGTAGAAGTTCCTGGTATTGATACCCGGGTGGAGTCGGGTACTGAGGGTGGGGCGGACCGACGTCGGGACAATCGGGGGGATACTGAGGGCGGGACAGATCCTTGTATAGATGCCCGGGGGTTGCTGGTGTCCGAGTTAGCGGCTGGGGCGGCTCCGTCCGAGGTGGTCGAGCGGGTCGCAGGCGTAGGGATCCGGTCGGTCTGGAGGCGGGCGCCAAAGCCCCAGAGGCCAACCTTGGTGTCTGTGTCAGTTCTTAGGCCAGGAGCGTGGCTGAGTTGGGAGGGCGCGCTGTGTCTCCGGGAGCACCCCGCGTCCGCTGCGGACGCGTTCGACAGGGGTTTGGAAAACTGACGGGAGACGGTCCGCCCCTCTGAATGGATGCTCCACATGGGCGTAGAGGACGAGGCCGCGCACAAGGCGGAGGCCGGGTTCGAGATCTGCGCAGCGGGGTCCCCGACTCTGGGAGCGCGCTGTGCCTCGCGCCCGCTCTCGCCGCCGCCACCTCCGCCGCAGCTGAACGAGGCCGCTGAGTTGTGTGCGCTCATTGTTCTGGAGCGCGCGCGGGGGGCGGGCCTGGGGGGGCGATGTTCCGCTCTCCTCCGCCCCTCCCTCACGGGCGCGCGTCTCTCCCGCCCAAGCTGGCCTGGATCCGCACCCTCGGAGACCCGCCCCGAGAGCTGGGCCCACTGCGGGGTGGGGAGACGAGGCGCTGAAGCGGCCTAGCTCCGCTTTCCCCGCCTGTACGCGGCGCACGCGCGCGCGCGCGCGGGGAACCCTCCCGCCAGGTGTGGCCTGGCTACGCCACCGAAATAGGGGGTGTGGCCTGGCGAGAGTGTGGGCGTGGCCACATGGGGGTTCAACCTGGTGATTTTACGCTTTAACTAAAAGGGGAGGACTGAGGGGGGTAGGGGGTGGGCTCAGGGAAGCGGGTACTGAAGGAAGCGGACCTAGAAGAAGTGGTGGCAGGGCCGCCCCCCCACCTGGTTTGGCTCTTTTGTGACGTCACCAGGAGCCTGTGAGGTCTGCGCAGTCGCACTCCCTCCCTCGGGAGGGGGGTTGGGGTGGGAACTACCCCCAGGGGGAGACTTTGCAGTTATTGGTTCTCAATGGGGTTTTTCAAGCTGAAGTTCTTAACCAAAATCGAAGCGAGTAGGCGAGAAAATTAAGAACTCAGCTATCACAGACTAAGTGGGACCTGCAGTTTAAAAGCGAAGGTCAATGGATGACTAAGGTGCAGAACCAAATTAACACGTGTTTCCCCATCCTACTGAAAAGAGGACTATTTAGTGCGTATATTTTATTGTGCAGTCAGCCTCTTGTCTTGCTAGTTTTATCCCTTCCTTAAATTTCCACCTTATCCTCCTAGAGCTGAATTTGTCATCACTAGAGCCGTCAAAAAGACGTAATTTTCACATGAATTCAGAGTAAGTGTTGAGAACTCTAGGAAGTTAACTAGTATCCATTCCCACTTACAAACATTTCTCTTGCTCACTTGCCCATCTCCCCCCTCCATTTGTATCAAATAGTATCTTGTTGAAGAAACTGTAAAGAAATACAGATTTGGTTTTTTCTTTATACAGTTTTAATAGCTTTTACTTTCTAGCAAAGGGGTTGAGACTTATGACTAAATAGTCTTAGACTTTGAAGCAAAGAAAGAGGAAATAATAAAGAATTCAGCCCTTTCTAATGTGATTCTGTCCAACTTTCTCATTTGTCCCATTGCTTTATTTTCATTCAAATATTTGATTTCATACTACGTGCTAGGCACAGGGCACGGTACTTGGGATACACGTGTGACACAAGACAGCTGGAGACCTTCAGTGACATACAGCCTACTAGAGGAGCTGCAGAGGAAATAAGCCACATGCTTGGTATGTCAATTCAAACTCTGATAAATATTATTTTGGAAAGGTCCATAGTGATAAAGTGTTCGGGCGTCTAGACCATTCTGGAAGTTAACTTTGGGAGGGGGGGTATGTAAAAATGTCCTAGAAAGAGAGAACAATGTGGATGGAGGCCCTGTGGTAGAAAGAAACATAGTTCATTGGAGTAGCTGAAAGGCAACCAACCCATGGAGCTATGGCAAGGGGCCAAGTGCGGGAGGCAAAGTTGCTGAGATCAACTGGGCCAAAGTGAGATCCTTAGTCTGTATTCTAAAGCAGTAGGAGTTCAGCTAGAGATAAAAATGTGGGAATCTTATTAAATAAATAATGGATGGAATAGATGGGCAGAAATATGAGTATTTTCTCTCTTTATTTTACTTGTTTGTATTGTATATTTTATCTTTTGTAATAAAAACAGTACAAGTTATTTTAAGATAGATATATAAATAATTGTGACATATTCTACAAGTATTATTTCCTCCCTTTGAGGCCTTGGGCAAATTACTTAACTTCTCTGTGCCTATCTCCTCAACTGTAGAATCTCTTAAGTTGTTGTATCAAGGTTCCAGCAGAAAATGGCACACCTCATTTGAAGAGAATAGCACAGAGGAAGTATTTTAAAAGATGTGGGAAGGGAATTCCCTTGCCGTCCAGTGGTTAGGACTCCGAGATTTCACTGCTGAGGGCCCGGGTTCAATCCCTGGTTGGGGAACTAAGATCCCACAAGTGGCACAGTGTGGCCAAAAAATAAATAAATAAAAATAAAAAGATGTGGGAAGATGGAGAGAAACCACAAGGAATCGTGCAGTACTCACAGGCTGGTGACAGCAAGAAGGCATGACTATAAAGGGGTAGGGGGAGAGAGCAGTAATCAGAACCTGGTGGCAGAGGTGTTTAGAAAGGGCTACCTGACACTAGCTGTGGCCTTTAGTTCAGAAAGGCAGTCAGTCCACAGGAAACCCAGAGAGAGGGAGCCAGGACATATAAACACCCAACCTCCCTCTCCTCCCTCCCTCCAACAATCTCCTGCTGGTCCTCTCCATTGACCCAAGCCAATCAGAAGTTAGAAGGCAAGGAAGCCTGTTGATGCAGTCCATACAGGTCAGCCTTCAGGGAACATAACAGGTTAGAGAAAAGTGGTGGGTACACCTGGAAGGGCCGAGAGAATCTCTGTAGTGAGGTTTCAATGAGCAAATGAATATAAAATACTTGGATAATTACTCAATACTTGCCCACATTTTAATTTCTAAAAACTACACTATATTCATGTCACGGACTGTTATTTACTTAACCATTATCCTCTTACATTAAGCATTTAGTACTTTCCATTTTTTATATAATATATAACATGGGGTTGAACATTTTTGTGACTAAAGTATTGTACATGTTTCTTAGAATTTCCTTGAGATAGAATCCTAAAAGTAGAATTACGGGTAAGAGAGTGGTGGCATCTGTAAAGCTCTTTGATTGAAATTACCAAATTTCTTGCCCAAGAGATTGTCCAGATTTATACCTCATCAGCAATGTCAAAGAATGGCTGTCTTCTTACCACCTCAACTCCAACATTAAGCAAGTTAACTTTTTAACCTCTAACTTGAAAGTTGAAAGTCAACATGGTATTGCTATTCTAATCAGTGTTTCTTTGGTTATTAATAAAACACTTTCTTCACATACTTAATAGCCATTTCAATTTCTTCTGTAGTAGATGATCAACTCCTGTCTTTCTGTAGTTGATTTCTGTAAGTGCTTTATACAATAACGTATTAACCACTTGCTTGGTATTTTCACTGCAGATAGCTTTTACAACTTATATTTTAGTATTGTTTATGGCATTTTACATATGCAAAAATTTAAAATGTATGTGAGTCTATTCTTTAGTGACTTCTTCCGTTGCTTTTAAACAAATTTTATTTATTTGTTTGTTTGTTTGTTTGTTTGTTTACGGCCACACCACTGGCTTGCAGGATCTCAGTTCCCCGACCCGGAATTGAGCCCCGGCCATGACAGTGAAAGTGCCGAATGCTAACCGCTAGACCACCAGGGAACTCCCTTCCGTTGCTTTTAAACTTAGAGAGCTGAAGGGATAAAATCTATGTTTTCTTTGGTTTTTTGATGGTGATATTTTAAAACTGAATTATTTAATCCTAATCTATTGGTGTGTATTTTGTTATGTGCTGTAAGGTGAGGTTCTGAATAACACCCCTCCCCCCCAAACACACAAATAGTTAATCAATCATAATAAAACTATCTGTTGAAGAATCCTTGCATTCTCCACTGATTTGTTTTACCTCATATAACACATATACTGAGATCTGATTTTGAACTCTTTCTTTTGTTATATTGACTTGCTTATTTTGCCACATTGCCATCAATGCCACATTGATTTACTTATTGTTGCTTTATAGTAGGTTTTACCAGAAGAAAGGATTAATCCCTTCCCAATGCTCTTCCTTACAAATTATTTACTATATTCTTATATATTCTTTCTATTAATATATTCTTACATATTTAAATGAATTTTAGAATCGTTTCATCAATTAAAAACTCTTTTGGTGGGACTTCCCTGGTGGCACAGGGGTTGAGACTCCGTGCTCCCAGTGCAGGGGGCCTGGGTTCAATCCCTGGTCAGGGAACTAGATCCCACATGCATGCCGCAACTAAGAGTTTGCATGCCACAACTAAGGAGCCCACCTGCTGCAACTAAGACCTGGTGCAACCAAATAAATAAATAAATACTAAAAAAAAAAACTCTTTTGGTTAATTTAATTAGGATGATGATTATTTCTAAATGTGGATCTAGGAAATTTATATTTGGCCGTCTCTTTTAACATCTTTTTTTTTTTTTTTTTTTGCTGTATGCGGGCCTCTCACTGTTGTGGCCTCTCCCGTTGCGAAGCACAGGCTCCGGACGCGCAGGCTCAGCGGCCATGGCTCACGGGCCCAGCCGCTCCGCAGCATGTGGGATCTTCCCGGACCGGGGCACGAACCTGTGTCCCCTGCATCGGCAGGCGGACTCTCAACCACCGCGCCACCAGGGAAGCCCCTCTTTTAACATCTTTTTAAAAGATGTCTTTATTTTCATAATACTTATAGGAAATTGTCTTATTTATCTCTGAAATTAAACAATTTTGTGAGAATAATATGAGTCTGAGTGTGTGAGTGTGTGTGCGCATGTGTGGTATCATAAATATTTTCAATCTGTGGATTTTTAATTTTGGGTTTTTATTAATCTTCATGATAGGACAGTTATTCTTGTACTCTAACTTGGATTACAAAATCTGTTTTAAGTGGTTTCTTCCTGAGAAACACCTGTAATTATGTTATTAGAGCATCCTTCTATGTCCTTTATCATTATTGTCATCTCTTTGTCCGTTTCCTCTGAATGCTGAGAGCTAATCATGTGTATCCTTCATATTACTCATTTAATTTTCTGAAGTTCTAATTCATTCTTTACTGTTTCTACTGTAGATTTTGACTATGCCATTTCAGTTAGGATTTTTTAAAAAAAATTTAAATTCTTCTTTCATCCAGCTCACTTTCTATTTGCCATGTATATCTCAGTATAGTTTTTTTCTTTTGACTTCCTAATTTTGTTCACAGAGATCTAGTTTTATGCATTCAGCATCAACTGTTTTTGAAAAGGCTCTTCTCTGTCTGCAGATATGGATTGCACTCTCATACACTGCTAGTTCAAGTGCAGAATGGTACAACCCCTGTAGAGAAGAACTTGGTAATATCTAACAAAATCACTTATGCATTCACCCTTTGAACCATCAGTCCTAAATCTAGGTATTTACCATAATGATACACTTCCACAAATAGGAAAAAACGTAATTTATTGTGGAATTACTTTTAACAGCAAAATATTCGAAACAATTTACATGCCCATACGTAGGAAACTGGTTGCATAAACTTTGATATGTCTACACAACGAAACACTATGCAGCCATTTAAAAAAAGAATGAAGGTGGTCTCTAGGAACTGATATGAGTGATTTTCAGGATATAAGTGATAAAATCAAAGTATGAAAAAATACATATCTTTATGTGTATATATATGTGTGTGTGTATTTGTACCTTCATGTAAGAAAAACATTAACTTATATTTGCAAAAAGAAACACAGGAAGGATAAGTCATAAATGGAGAAATGTATGACAGTGCAGTGGAGGGGGTAGGGATGGAGTAAGATTTCTCTGAGTATTCTTTTTCAGTGCAACTTCCATTAGGGGTCTTCATGCGTTCCACTAAAACTTCAGACTCACAAAACTACCATGGGCCAAATTTGGCACCTCACACCTAACTTTTGAGAGAGTGGATTGGTACTCAGAACAACTATACATGCAACAATAAGGAAATGCATAGTAATATGTCACAAATATGCCAGTGGAGATCATGCAGTCTTCAAACATTATGCTTACAGGGAACTTTTTCACGGCATATGAAAATTATTATGATATTACATTGAGTGAGAAAAGCATGATAAAAATGTAAATGGCATGTGGTCTCAATTGTATAAAGCAAAATGTATAGGGTGGAGAATCACTGAAAC
Source organism: Grampus griseus (assembly GCF_964374135.1). Classification (NCBI taxonomy): domain Eukaryota; kingdom Metazoa; phylum Chordata; class Mammalia; order Artiodactyla; family Delphinidae; genus Grampus; species Grampus griseus. The sequence goes on along the minus strand of NC_138999.1, from coordinate 38,216,269 downwards.
ATTAAGCTAAAAATTTTAGTTTTATTTTGAAATAATTATAGACTCACAGGAAGTTGCAAAAATAGTGCAGAGGTCCAGTCTACCCTTTTTTCAACTTCCCCCAATGGTAACATCTTATGTAACCATAGTACATTATCAAAACAAGGAAATGCATTTACAAAGGTTGGTACGTGCTCACAGGCAGCACTGAAGTTATTTCTGAATGATAGTACTCATAAGCCCTTAGCAATAATACTTGATTTATATACATATCACTATTGAAGTGCTAACAAACACTTTAATTTTAAAAAATATTTATTTATTTATTTGGCTGCTCTGGGTCTTCTTTGCTGCACTCAGGATCTTCCTTGCGGCATGCGGGATCTTTAGTTGTGGCATGCGAACTCTTAGTTGTGGCATGTGGGATCTAGTTTCCTGACCAGGGATCAAACCCCGGGCCCCCTGCATTGGGAGCGTGGAGTCTTAGCCACTGGACCACTAGGGGAGTCTCTAACACTTTAATTTTTAAAATACTGTTATTAGGTAAAGTCTGAGTAAGATATGTAGTCTAGTTAATTGTATTGTCAATGTCAATTTCCTGGTTTGGCCCTCCACTCTCCCTCCCCATCCCCAGCTCCCAGCACACACACACATTCTATGCACCAGCAAGAGCAGCACAATGATTCATAATTTATTTTTTTTTTTTACTGTGCTGCTTCTTGGGCTTCATTCTCCCTCTATATGAATTTTTGCCTGGATATTCTCTATCCATTCTTCTAGACCAAATCCCAAATGAGGCTGCCACAGGTTGTGTTCTCTGAGAAGCAAAACTTAGTTGGAGCTAGGAATGCAAAAGGTTTATTAGAAAAGGAAAAGGGCAGAAGCAGGTTAGGGCAGGAGCCAGCAGGCAGCAGTGCAGCTCTAACAGTCTCTGCCGGCTTAGCAGGAGCTCCAAGCAAAGGGTGCCCACTAGAGGAGCCCCACATTGGGTGGGAATGGCCAGTCCGGAGTACCAGCGCCTTGCTCAGTCATCACTGGGAGTTGCCCTAAGAAGACTGCTTTTCCTTGATTATTGGCTTGTGCTTCCCCAAGAATATTGTCAAGGAGGCTGTAAAGTTGAGGCAGATCTTGAAGAAAATCACACCTAGGGCCCATTAGCTAACCACACTCCTCACTTCTGGGCAGAGGGTCCTTTCTTTTTGTTTTCTTTCTGTCAATTAAAAAAAATTTTTTTTATTGAGGTACAGTTAATTTATAATGTGTCAGTTTCAATTGTACAGCCAGGTGATTCTATTATACATATATATTCTTTTTCAGATTCTTTTCCATTATAGGTTATTACAAGATATTGAGTATAGTTCCCTGTGCTATACAGTAGGACCTTGTTATTTATAGAGGGCCCTTTCTTGAAGGGGAAAATGAGTGGCACACGTCTGCCACAGCACCCAGGGCTGGCTTCCTAGGCATGTGACCTGGTCAGTCCCACATTCAGAAGGGCCCTGCCATTGTTTTAACGTCCTGCTGTCACTGTCTTGAAACTTAATAATTTTATCTTTGAACTTGTGTTTTGTAAATGAAGTCCAAGGAGACAATGACGCATGCACCTGAACTGAGGAGATAAGCACAAAATGCATGTTCTCTGTTCTTTATCGCCACATTTGCATGTAGCATTCGTGATGCCCTTTTTGAACAAGAGGCTTTGCATTTTCGTTTTGCACTGGGCCATGCGAATTATGAAACTAACTCTGACAACAACCCTCCCTGACCAGGCTCCAATCTTGAATAAATGTCTATCTTCTGATCCTACTGTGAGTATTACATCTTCTACTGCATGTAGTATAAATGTATTAAAATATATATCTGTTGCCACATTATGGGTTCTGATTTTTTTTTTTAGTGTACTCCACTCTTAAAAAGAATAAATGCCAAGAATTTATGCATTGTTTCTGTTATTTTATCTGTTTCTCCCTCTAATTTTCTACCCATCTCTTATTCCATTGTAAATTGTTACAAAACAAAATTCAACTGCGTAAATTTTTAAGATCTTATTGGCTTTATTCAATGATTCATGAATCAGGCAGCATCCAATCTAGCAAATAGAAAGGATCTCCAAGGCGCTGTAGAAAATTAAAGATTTTTTTAGGCAGAAGGGAACAGGAAGAAGAAAGTTATACTAGGCAAAAAAACGTAATGGTGATTGCAATGTTACTTTTCCTTAGGGGATGACAGGGGTCTATCTGCCTAACCTAACTAGTGCTTATCAGGCAATTTCTGATTGACTAGTTTAAGATTCCATTTCTAGGATAGCTGAAATTGTAATTAAGTCTCAGTATGATGGTGTGGGGCTTAGCATAAGTGATCCCATTTGGGACTTGTTGTCTTGTTCTTAACAAAATGAAAGAAGATCACTGTGATTATCTTTGTGGAAGAGACAGTTATCCCTCAATATCTGTTTTCCATTTCTTCCTTAGGAATAGAACCCACAGTTTTTGCTGCCCAGAATAAAGACTATAATTTCCCAGCCTCCCTTGTAGCTAAGTGTGACTAAGTTCTGGCAAATAGATATAATTGGAAATATCATGTGAAACTCCCAGGACGTTTTCTGAAAGGGAGGAATTGTCCCCTCATCTTTCCTTCCTGTTACCTGGAATATAGACATGAAGGCTGGAATTCACATTGTTATCTGGGACCATGAGATAAAAGGAGGCTGGCAGAGTAGTAAGATGTAAGGAGTATGTACATTTCTAGACTTGTTTAAAATATAAATGTACTTTATTTATGTTTGGCTGCATTGGGTCTTCGTTGCTGCACATGGGCTTTCTCTAGTTGCGGTGAGCAGGGGCTACTTTTCATTGTGGTGCATGGGCTTCTCATGGCAGTGGCTTCTCTTGTTGCGGAGCATGGGCTCTAGGCGCGTGGGCTTCAGTAGATGTGGCAGGTGGGCTCAGTAGTTGTGGCTTGTGGGCTGTAGAGCGCAGGCTCAGTAGTTGTGGTGCAAGGGCTTAGTTGCTCCACGGCATGTGGGATCTTCCTGGACCAGGGCTCGAACCCGTGTCCCCTTCATTGGCAGGAGGATTCTTAACCACTGTGCCACCAGGGAAGTCCCTTCCAGACTTCTTTACATGAGAGATACACTTCTTTTTGTTTAAGTCATTATTATTTAGAGTTTTCAGTCACGAGCAGCTGAGTTTAATCTTTCTGATATAGTTCTTTAACTGAATGCGGAACAGTAAATATGTGTCTACTGTTGCCCTGCTCAAAAAGGATACTCCCAACTGTTTCTGTTTAGGTCCACCTTCCCAGGGGCAAAGATTCTCCTTTCTTGCCTCCCATCCCCACCTTTTGATCAAGGATGGGGTGGAAAAGGAAACTTATAAACATCCAATATTGTTGAAAATTATTTGTCCGGAGGTTATCAGTTGGCAAGGTGAGGGGGAGGGGGATCCCTTTTACTCAGCACTCTGGTTATTGTGGCGGAAAATTCATTCCTCCCATTCTTCAGTCCTTCTTCCATTTGAGCCTCTACTTTGCCATCTCTTTCCACTTTGCCTAAACTCTGTCTCATCTAATCTCTGGGAGAAGAAAAGCTGGCACACACATTTCTGAGACTCTTCATTGACACAAAAGTTAGAAGTTTCTTTGAATATTTTTTTAAAATATTTTATTTATTTATTTATTTTTGGCTGCATCGGGTCTTAGTTGTGTCACTCGGGATCTTCTTTTGGCAGGCAGGCTCTTCGTTGGGGTGTGTGGGCTCCAGAACGCGTGGGCTCTGTTGTTTGTGGCACGCGGGCTTAGTTGCCCCAAGGTATGTGGGATCTTAGTTCCCCGACCAGGGATCAAACCCATGTCCCCTGCGTTGGAAGGCGGATTCTTAACCACTGGACCACCAGGGAAGTTCCGAATATTTTTAGTGTATCTTTTTGTTTTGTTTTGTTTTTTGTTTTGTTTATTTATTTGGCTGTGTCGGGTCTTAGTTGCGGCACGAGGGATCTTGGTTGTATCTTGGTTGCATCTTCATTGCAGCATGCGAGCTTCTCCCTAGTTGTGGTGCGCGGGCTCCAGAGCACGTGGGCTCTGTAGTTTGTGGCACACGGCTCTCTTGTTGAGGTGCGTGGGCTTAGTTGCCCCGTGGCATGTGGGACTTTAGTTCCCTGACCAGGGATCGAACCCGCGTCCCCTGCATTTGTAGGCGGATTCTATACCACTGGACCACCAGGGAAGTCCCTTAATATATCCTTATTTCATCTACAGTGTAGACTGGAGGAGTGAAATTGGCCCTGAGTGTATCAGTGAGAGCAGAGGGGGCAGGGAAAATCATGGAACACAATCAGAATAATACTTTGAGATATAGCCCCACTGTGGGAAGGAACCACACTGATTATCATAGTAATAACCAGAGATGGTATCACTGAGATAGGACATATGTGGGCCGAATGAAATTCTCAGAAGAGTGTACCACATACAAGAAGCAATAGAAACGTTTGTGGTTGAGTTTCTTAATAAGTGACAGGTGACTTAAGTTCAGAGTGGGGCACTGAATGTAGAGCCGTGAGATAGGAACTAACTAAGTCATCTCAGCTGGTCAAGGGCTGAAGTTAAGTTTCTATACTCAGACCACAACAGCTGCTGGCCCCTTTAAAGAGGTTCTTGTGTGCAGTGACAGAGGATCAGGGAAAGGTAAGTCTTTCCAAGCACATCAACATCAGTTCTTTCCCAGACTTCTGGTCAGCAATGATATTGAATCAAGCCCTTTGGATAATTTTTTTAATGCCGTCTCTGGCTGTCTGCATCAATAGCCCCTAGAGGGGCTGTGTCTGACATTTATAAACGTGTTTACTCTTCCCTTCACCTAAATAGACGAAGAGTCGGAGAACCCTCTGAATCACGTGGCTCTAGGCAATTTGAAGTCCAGCCTCTTTAAATCATTCCTTTAACTTTCAATATTTCAAGACAGAATTTGAACAAGATGATTAAAACAACAACAACAACAAACAGGCAGTGCTCTCCTTTGAGCGGATAAACAATTAAGCTCAAATCAGCCTCACTTAACAGAGGCAGCTCCAGGCATTCCCACTGACTGGGACCAGGAAGGCAATGTAAAATGGTAAGGTAAACAAACAATTATCTCTACAATTTGATCAATATGGAAGTGGAACGACAGGCAAACAAGACGTCCCTTAGAAGCATCATCTTAAGAGGGACTTGAATTATAAACCATATAACTGCTTTCAATTTCCTCAACTTGTTCTTTTGTATAAATAGTGTTCGAAAAAGCTGAGGCCATGTGCTGGTTATTCTCCATTTCTCCCTTCTCCACTGTGATTTTCCACTCTTCTCTGCCCTGCTCTGATTCCCATGGAATACATGGCCTGGGCACCCCTGCCTTTTAGCTTCTGGTTGGGTTGGGCCATAGGAGTGGGGGTTACCAAGAGAGTGAAGGGCAGGAGAGAAAGTTCAGGGTGTTTATTCCATCAACATCAACATCTCTGCCCACCCGCCCCCCCACCCCCCGCAAGTTGTGTGAGGTCATGGCCATGGCTGCCTCCCTCTAACTCCTTCTGTCCTGCCATCTTTCACAGCTCCAGCTCTCAGCTGGGATCCCTTAACACTGTTTCTTCCCCATGCCCATTCAGGCCAAGTAATGGCTCTCCATCATTGCTAGTCCCTGCATGCTTTAGCATCACTTGTTGGTTCCCTTAATCCAGCTCACACTTTTGTAAATGCTCCCTTCTTAAAAAGTCTATTCAAAAATCCCATCTGAGCTTGTCATGTGTTTCTGATCAGGATCCTGATTAATAGTCAACTGCATCAATGACCCTCTGATAAGCGAGACTTTGGAGCTATGTTTACTTCTATGTTCTATTTGTGAACGAGTGCCTTAAAATATTTCAAAAATGAGCTTGTAATCCCAGTGTATATGCATGGTGAGTATACCATTCTAAATTTACTGAGCTGGAAAAGAATGTTTAAAAAGCGAAGGTGTGACCTGATATCTGTTATCAGTCACCATGATCCTATGCGTGGAGGTGAAAGTTCTTTAGAACGGTTTGGATTGATAAGTATGAGCATGAGTCAGCCTCATTATTTTCAATAGCTTCATGTTCCAAATTAAAAAAAAAACTGGAGTTAACAGCTCTTGCTACAAGTACAGAGCACCTGTGTCCCCAGAAATCCTTTCAGTTTACATCTGTGATACATTAAGATAAATTTTTAAAAAATTTCCTGAGGGAACTAAAATCTGAAATGGTGATTATTATAATAATTTTTTTTAAAGGATGAGAGTCACATAGGGCCATCAGAGACAGGGCAAGCTGAGAGAGTTATGGATAAAAAGTTGTCAACAGAAACTATGCAAATAGCAGAGTTACCAGACACTGCACAGTCTTCGGACCACTTCTCTATGATTTGAAGAGAGGAGGGGTCTAGGAAGCCTTGGGTATTGTCTCTAAGCATGTAGTTTGGTACATAATGGGGATTTTTCTCAGTACACACTAGCAGACCCAGTGTGGGGAGCATACAAGAAGACCACAGATTTTTAGGACAGGGGTTCTTAACTGAGGGTCAACTAATAGAATTCAGGAAGATCTGTAATCTTGAGAAGGGAAACTCTTACATCTTCACTTTTGTTGCCGAAAACTCGGCCTCTGTACACCAGTGCCACATTGAATCTTGGAGACAGAGTTTTGGGTGAAGTAGACAAGAATAGCTTTATTTCTTTGTCAGGCAAAGGGGGACACAGTGGGTTCTTGCCCTCGAAAATGTGTGTCCCAACCCGGGAGGATTTGATGAGGAGTTTTATAGCAATGGTTCAAGGATGGAGTTGCTGTTAAGGATCAGGGTATGTGCAGGGCCTGCACTCCTTTAATCTGGCTTCAGGTAGCCTCTTTTTTGTTTTATTTTATTTAATGTATTTATTTTTGGCTGCACTGGGCCTTGGTTGCTGCGCGCGGGCTTTCTCTAGTTGCGGAGAGCGGGGGCTACTCTTCGTTGCGATGTGTGGGCTTCTCATTGTGGTGGCTTCTCTTGTTGTGGAGCACGGGCTCTAGGCACACGGGCTTCAGTAGTTGCGGCACGCAGGCTCAGTAGTTGTGGATACGGGCTTAGTTGCTCCAAGGCATGTGGGATCTTCCTGGACCAGGGCTCGAACCCGTGTCCCCTGCTTTGGCAGGTGGATTCTTAACCACTGTGCCACCAGGGAAGCCCTCAGGTAGTCCCTTGATGAGCCTCTCTGGTTCCTTTAATCAGGCCTCAGGAAGATGCTAACATCTTCCATTTGTTGGGGGTTTTAGTTCTGTAAAGAGCTCAAAGATATAGTTATGTGTATCACTTGAGGCGGAACCATGACCTTGACCCAATGCTGCACTATTTGCTTTTTCTTTTCTTTTCTTTTTTTTTTTTTGGCCACATCATGTGGCATGTGGGATCTTGGTTCCCTGACCAGGGATGGAACCCCTGCCCCCTGCATTGGGAGCATGGAGTCTTAACCACTGGACTGCCAGGGAATTCCCAAGGCTGCACTATTTTCTTGGCTACTCCTCAGTTGTCTCTGCATCCCCTCCCTTCCTTGATTATCAACTGTTTGAAAGGCTTAGATGCCCAGGAGCCCCAGAGGGTCCTGCTCGGTTTCACTTTCACTAACCTCTAACTGAAATTAGCATTTTTTTCAATTTTGAATGTGGGTAACAAACAATAGAAGTATTAGCAATACCTGTGACTTTGTCACCAACAAGAATCACAGGCATTGCTATATCATATAGTAGTTCTTGCAGCTATCTTGTAAATCCTTTATATTAATTACAATACATCAAAGTTAGTCACAAAGTCCACTGCTAGACCTTGCTATTTAATGCACTAATAAAGAATTGCCCGTATTATTGTATTATAAAAATTTTAATACTTTGATAACTGTGTTTTGATGTAATTGGTTTCCTTTTTAATCTTAGATCTTTTACTTTATTAATTTAGAAAGATTATTATCCAGACTGCCAAAAGGTCCATGACACAAAACTCTTTAAGATCATCTGCCCTAGTCAATAGCTCTGACTTAGAAGTCATTGAAAGTTTTCTAGTCTCTATTGATTTTTAGGTCCCAACGACCATTTCAGTCATTACCTTTTTTAAAAAAAATAAATTTATTTATTTTTGGCTCGTTCGGTCTTTGTTGCTGTGTGCGGGCTTTCTCTAGTTGCGGCGAGCGGGGGCTACTCTTTGTTGCTGTGCTCGGGCTTCTCATGGCGGTGGCTTCTCTTGTTGCGGAGCACGGGCTCTAGAGCGCAGGCTCAGTAGTTGTGCTGCGCAGGCTCAGTAGTTGTGCTGCATGGGCTTAGTTGCTCCGTGGCATGTGGGATCCTCCCAGACCAGGGCTCGAACCCATGTCCCCTGCATTGGCAGGTGGATTCTTAACCACTGCGCCACCAGGGAAGTCCCTCAGTCATTACTTTTTGAATGATCAGAACAGATGTTTGGCTTCTGCAGAGTCTAGGAGGGAGTAAATTCCATGGATAATGCTCCCAGGAACACTGTCCCTGGGGACAGAGAAATCCATTCTCTATTACTTTTCCTGTTCCCATAGAAGGGTAACAGAATATGCCACACCAAAATGTCACTTTGGCATAAAGATTATTTTGATCTGGAGGCAAATGGGAATCAACAGAAGCAAAATGAAGCCTTCTAGAGCTTTCCCTATCTAAATAAAAGCAGACACGTCTGAGAAATGAGGACTGCCATAAATCCCCTCTCCCAGGAGAGTTTTATGGCCATGAAGAAGATGAAAAGTCAGCACCAAAATTGACCCCCCACAAATAACCCTTACCTTCCATTAGTTTCTGCCCTGTATTTACCTTCCAACAGTTTGCTACCCTGGGAAGCCTAAAACCCTGTTTCTTTGTCTTGTCAAATCTCTGCAAATTTATTGTTCTGTTCTTAAGGGACTATATAAGCCCAAGTTTTAACCACTCCTTGAGTTTCTCATTGCTGAGTGCTCCCATGTGCATGCATGGTGCACATGTTAATAAATTCTGCTTGTTTTTTCTTATTCATCTGTCCTAGTCTATTTTATAGGGCCTCATCTGGAGAACCCAAGATGGGTAGAGGAAAAAGAGTCTTTTCTTTCCCTACACCATTTTGGAAACCTCACTTGCCTGCAATCGAGGAGCAAAGGACAAAACTACCAAGTTTGATAGGTCAAAGTCATGGTTTGCTTATAAATACCTGATGTCCCAGCAGAAACAGCAAGCAGCCCTTTGAACACTTTAGACTAAAATTTTTTTCTGCCCTATTATCTTTGGGCTACATGGAGTTACCACTGCAGGCAAGTTTCCAGTTGTTCCAACAGGACTGCTTCCACCTTGAACTCTTATCAACAACTTAGATTGTGTATTCATTTCTATTTGCATTGTTCAGCTTCCCAAGGGGATTGCATACGTCCATATGACAGGAGCTGTCTGAGTTTCATGCCAGTAATTATACTTACATAGGATGGCACATACTCACCATCATCACTGAAGTTATTTCTGAATGATAGTCCACACAAGCCATTAGCAATCATCCTTGACTTATATACATACCACGATTGAAATGTTAACACTTCAATTTTTAAAATACTGGTATTTGGTGAATTCCAAGCAAGATCAGTAGTCTAGTTAATCATATTGCCAATGTCAATTTCCTGTTTGGCCCTCCAGTCACCTGCCCCACTCTCCACCTCCTACACATACATTCTATGCACCAGCAAGAGCAGCACAATGTTTCATAATGTCATCCCTTTGTTTGTGCTGCATCCTGGGCTCCATTATCCCTCTGTATAAATTTCTGCCTGGATGATCTCATTTGTTCTTTTAGGCCAAATTAATCATTATCTCCTCATGAAGCTGTATCTATCAGTAAATGTTGTAGAGTCCCATTTGCTTCAGGGGTCTGCCTTTCTAGGCAATCCAGCTTCCTTTCTTTTCCCCCACCTCCAAATAATCAAACTTAGGGTTTTTCTTCCCTTCCTCTCATTTCTTTTTGTATTGTTTGTCTTTCTCATCCTCTTCTTGCCTGTTTCACACTTGCCACTGTCCATGTCAGAACTTTGAGGTGTGAACCTATTCTTCCTGTTTTGTCATTATAAACAAGATCCAAAGCTCATTCTCATCATATTATCTCAAAGCCATTTGCCAAAAGGATCCAGAGAATACTTAGGGTGAAACAACGGTTCCAAAGCAGCCTCAGAGGGAAGATATTTTCAGTAGGATTAATCCCTTGCTTCGAGGAAGAAGACAGATCCAATATTCCTAACTTGTTTAGGATATCTGCTTCCTTGGCTGGCACATTAAATCAGGGATAGCAGACCCCCAGGCTTCTGGCCTTTCTTTGCTATCACTGTCTCTCTCTCATTCTTTCTCTCTCTCTACTTAGCTCTTACCCAAGTGAAATGTAAAATCTTTCAATTGGGTTTAAGTTTTAAATACTAATGGATGCTTGGGGAAATTGGCCATGGGTGGAGTTTTATGAAAAGAAGAGGTTCTGCAGGATGATATGTGTGCTCACATTCACTTCCCAGCCACCTTTCCTTGCCTACAGAATAGGTTGCAATTTGTTAGGTGAGTGCCTGCTGTGTATTCTAGGGGCCTTTGAATTTTTTATATCCCTCTCTCTTGGATGGAGGAAGTTTAGATTATATTGGAGCCAGGATTTTATTTGCTCAGTATCCTACTTTGCTCTCCCCAAATCTCTGAGGGAGAGATTGTTATTGTTGATATTTTAATAGAATCTCTCTCTCTCTCCCAGGGGTATTATTACATAGCTGATGACCCAGTGACTAGAAAGTCACTAAGTAATTGTCCCTTCCATAAGATTCTTCCAGCTCTGCTGCTAGTCCTTATGTAGCTTTCCAAGCAATTCTTTAAAAGACACGATGTATAAATTTTATATCCCTTTTTAAAGAAATTCAGTCATCATATCTTTTTTTTTTTTTTTTTTTTTTTGCAGTACGCAGGCCTCTCACTGTTGTGGCCTCTCCCGTTGTGGAGCACAGGCTCCGAACGCGCAGGCTCAGCGGCCATGGCTCACGGGCCCAGCTGCTCCGCAGCATGTGGGATCTTCCCGGACCGGGGCACGAACCCGCGTCCCCTGAATTGGCAGGCAGACTCTCAACCACTGTGCCACCAGGGAAACCCAGTCGCCCAGTCATCATATCTTATTGTTTTTTTACAATCTTTGTTCTACTGAATATTATTCCTTTTATTACTTATTTATTTTTATTTGTTTTTGGCTGCACTGTCCTGCTTGCAGGATCTGGGGCCACGTCAGTGAAAGCACCAAGCCCTAACCACTGGACCACCAGGGAACTCCCAATTTTTAAGGGCTTTATGGAGGTATTATTGACATACAACAAACTGCACAGATTTAAAGAGTATAATTTCATACGTTTTCACATATGTATACACACCTGAAACCATCACCACACTTAAGAAAATGAACATATCCATCAGCCCCCAAAGTTTCCTTGAGCCACTTTGCCATCCTTCTCTCCTGCCCCTGCCAACTCCTAATTCCTAGGCAGCCATCGATCTGCCTTCTGTCACTGTAGATTAGTTTGCATTTTCTAGAATGTTGGATACACGGACTCAAAATAGAATGTATTCTTTTTTATCTGGCTTCATTCAGCATATTATTTTGAAATTCATCCATGTTATTATGTGTATCAATAGTTCATTCTTTATCGCTGATATGGGGTATCTGTAGATATTGGACAATTGTAGATATACCACAATTTCCTTATCCACTCACCTCCTGATGGACATTTGGGTTGATTCTAGTTTTTGGTTATTACAGATGGAGCTGCTACGAACATTCATGTGCAAGACTGCATAGTTTTATACTTTCATTTCTCTTGGATAAAACCTTCAGGTGGAATGGCTGTGTTGTACAGTGGGAATATGTTCAACCTTTTAAGAAACTGTCAAACAGTTTTCCAAGTGGTTGTACTATTTAACATCCCTACCAGCGATGTACAAGTGTTCCAGTTCCTCCACATCTTTGCTATATTCTGTTGAATACTGAGTGCTGTCTTGACAACATGGACTTGCTCTAATTATACCTAAGGAGAAAGTCGGGGTTTTTTTTTGGCTGTGCTGCACACCTTGTGGGATCCCACCTCCCCGACCAGGGACTGAACCCAGACCCTCCTTGGCAATGAAAGTGCAGAGTCCTAACCACTGGACCACTAGGGAATTCCTTTTGTTTTCGTTTTTGGTATAGGAGTGCATGTAAATCTGTGGTTGAGACAAATAATCATACTGTTATAACAAATGTTATCTGCTCTTAAAATCCAGGTTCCTATTACCTTCTTATAGAAAATCATATCCCTCTGAGAAGAAATAAGACAATAAAATTCAAGTACTAAAAAATAAGAAAACCATTGACTTCATATTTCATAGCCAAGGTATTTTAACACATATTAGGAATAAGTTTTGCAAATTTATATGGCAGGAGGATAGATGATACATTTCTCATCACATTTTTTGGGTTTGAAATGTAAAATTAAACAGTCAGATTGTTTGATGATGAACACTTTTTTTTTTTTGATAATACATAAGTGATTTGCCAAGTACTGCTCTGGTAAAGGAATAGACTTATATGTATTAAACCCATCCAGGGCAGTGATGCTAAGGAATTAAGTCACAGACCAAGCTATCTGATGAGCGTTTCCTCCCTCAAGAATTATTGTTTGAAAAATGCAGAGAAATGCAATAGAAGTTTGTCTGTGTTTCTAGTCCCTCACTGTAGATTTTGCTCTGGAACGTTTGTACAAAACATAAAGAGCCATTACTATCACTTCTGGCTGTACACCACTCAAATAACACAGGGACTAACTAGTTAATGATGAATCAACTCTTCCTGCCAGAGCTAACACCAGCAGGATGCAGTCTCGCTGCTAGAAAGTCCTTGGGCTCTACCGTTGATGGCTTTATGGGTTGAGTCACCTTGAGGCAAATTCCCTTTGGTAGTTCAGTAAATAAAATCTTTTCACTGCATTTGCTAGAGCAAATACAGTTAGAGCAATGATCCAGGGTTTTGGACTATTTAAAAACCCTAAAATTCTTGAAGTCATCCCACAGTGGTACAGTGTTTTAACCTTCTGTTGTATTGTGCTCCGATCGAAGTTTCAGTGAACCATTCTGTCTGATAGAGACGACAGATGTGAACGAAGCCATGTCCAAGACAACAGGGATCATCTTAAAATTAAGTAAAACTGAGATACACAATATCTTTTCAGTATCTTAAATTGTTGAGAAAAAAAGTATTTTAAATGAGGGATATAATTGTTCAAAAGCGATATCAGGTGGAAGAGAAATTTTCCACTCAAGAGCAGAGAGGAAATACAGAATGTATGTATCTTTTAAAATTTCACTTAGCATTAAGTTATGGGTGTTTTCCGAATTTGTATGAACTCTTTGTAATCATTTATGATTGCATAACAGCCCATCAAATGTATATATAGACTTAATGTCTCACATTTGTTTTCATGTTTTTGCAAATTGAATTAATGCTGTGATGAAAAAAATATGTAGAACACAGCTTTTTCCATATTTGGAAATGTTTCTTGAGGAAAGAGTCCAAGAAATGGAATTACTTTAACAAAGGACATTAATCTCTTAGTTTTACTATCAAACGTTAAAGTACTTCCCAAAAAGATTGTGCCAATTTGCACCCCACTGGCAGTAAGAACTTGTTTCATTGAAACCTCACCAGGGTTAGGCGTTTTATAATTTTTTAATATATGCTAATTTAATAGAGAAAATATTGCTTTGTTTTAATTGCATTTTAAATTACTAGAGATTGTTTGTTCTTAATATTTGCTTGCTTCTGAGTTATCTACTCATACCATTAAACATTTATATCTTTTGAAGTATCCATGCTTTTATTTATTGATGTATATGAGCTTCTTAGACATTAAAAATATCAACCCTTGGTCTATCCATGCACAATTTACCACAAACGAAAAATCGGCACTTCTGCCTGGGTCTCCAGTTCTAAAATAGCTGTAGGTTGAAACATCCCTAAAACCAAAACTAAGTCTAAGCTAAATCTTTTTTTTTAATTGTAGTTTTGTTACCGACCCTCCAGAGTTGGTCCCCAACAAGGGTCCTTCTGCCTGGCGTCCTTGGAGCCAATGGAAGGAGACAGAGCTCAGTTCAGAAGCAAAAGGAAGCTTTTATTCTTTTTTTTTTTAAACATCTTTATTGGAGTATAATTACTTTACAATGGTGTGTTAGTTTCTGCTTTATAACGAAGTGAATCAGTTATACATATACACAGTTCCCACATCTCTTCCCTCTTGCGTCTCCCTCCCGAAGCTTTTATTCTTGAACAAAGACGGGAAGGAGGTGCTCGCAGATTCTCTCCGCTACCGGCCAAGCTGTGGGCGGGGCTGCTTTGTGGAGATCTGTATAGCGGGAGGGGGGTGGAGTTCTCGCGAGACGATGCCGGCGCGCACCATCTCTGCGCACGGCCCGCTACCGCCATCTTGAATCCCCGTGTCGGTGCTGCTGGCTGTTTCGCGCTAGGAGTTCCGGTCTTCAGTGCTGGGTGCAAGGACTCTGCACGCGACACCCTTTGAGCAAGCGAAACTAGACAAAGCACAAAGGAAAAGAAAAAGGTTAGACTTTATTACCCAGGTTCTATTTGTATTTCCCCGGCATTGTTTTGTTTTGTTTTTTCAGTATGCGGGCCTCTCACTGTTGTGGCCTCTCCCGTTGCTCCGGACGCGCAGGCTGAGCGGCCATGGCTCACGGGCCCAGCCACTCCGCAGCATGTGGGACCTTCCCGGACCGGGGCGCGAACCCGTGTCCCCTGCACCGCCAGGCGGACTCTCAACCACTGCGCCACCAGGGAAGCCCTCCCCGGCATTGTTAATGGGCTTTGCCGGTGACGGTTTAACGTTGACCTCCTTTCATAGTGTCTCAGTTTACCGCTGCCAAAACAATATTCCAAGGAAGATATTTTCCACTGCGTTCGTATTTGAGCTATTTGCACTCATGGTCTTTCTGTTTCCCAAACTTATAATACCTTCTGTATTTTGTAACAGTTTGTTTGAACCCTGTTCCCAGAAAACTGACTGAGCCAGAGCTTAGTGTATAGCTTATTGTATAGGAAGTAAATTCAGGATCATTCTCAGGATCACAATGTGCGGGGAAGTGAAGGAAGCAGGACCAGGTTGGGGTATACTGTGCTGCAGACACAGCAAAGGTCTCAGCTGATTTCCCAGGGAGCTCTGAAGCTGGGATGGCCCTTCAGAGTTGTTATCTTGCCCTGAGATAATGGGACTGGGCTTTCCACCCCAACCTTAACTGGTCATTGGATGAAGTTTGCTCCTAGAGAGGGAGTGTGACCTTGTGGCAGTTGGCTGTTTTTTTGGCTTTTGGTAGTTCCTGGACAGGGACTCAGCTAAGAACTATCAGCCGCTAACATTCCTGGCCACGGGGATAATGAATGTCTCAGTTCTCAAGGTGGAATTTGGGCTGATGGATCACAGCATCTGCTACAGGGTTGAAAACACTGGCAAGACTTGCAGTTCTTTGGGTCGACTGACTTCTTCTCTGACATATCTGGTCTTCTATAGGCCTGAGAAGTTGAGTATGGCTTTGTTAAACCTAATCTGGTCTCAAGTCCAATCAATTCTGGATCTTATCTAGTACTTTATCTTAGAACTTTGGATCAAGTTCATGCTCTTGCTGGGACATAGAACTGCCATTTCTGTGTGGCTATGTAGGTTTTATCAGAATTACACATACTCACCTTATTGGCCCAAGGAGAGGCCTGCACCAAGCCCTCCAGATCTGATAGGATTCTAGGAAAACTGGACTCCCTGAGACCATTATATACCAAAGTGGGTCTCACTTCTTCCTTCTCCTCTAATGTCCCACATTCTCATTCGATGTGGACTTGATAGTTCTTGATTGGTTCATAAATCAATCAGTCTTGAACTTAGATGTTGACAGAGTGGTTACCCAGGCATTGGCTTGAATGCTTAAATCAGCTTTGAGATGAAATTTGTAGGCCCCAACAGAGGATATTCATTTTGCAGGGTCATTTCTCTTTAAATATATATTACTATCTACAACTAGGGAACAGATGTGCAGAGGCCCCTAGAAATAAAAGATGGCTGTGCTCAGAACCTAGCTATATCTATGGTAAGGCACGGTGAATGCCTAATGAAGAATCATAGTTTCATTGCTCAAAAAAATGCCAGTGCCACTCAAAGCAGGTAAGGAGGAGTCAAGGGAGATGTTAAGGGGAGTCTTGAAGATTGGCAGCACTCACAGACTATCTTCTTATCAGACCCTTCTCCCTGAGATGGCCCAACCCCTTTGGCTCTGCCTCTTCTCTTCCAGATTACCATGTACTCATACAAAGAGTAGTGAGAAGCATAATTAACTGCTCCTGGAGTCAGAGGAACTTGACTCTAGGCTTTCTGCATGTGCGACTATTAAGAAATTAGGTAACTACCCTGAGCCTCAGTGTTCTCCTCTGTAAAATCGGAGCAATAGTCCTGGCCTGGTTCTCGCGTTTGTTCTAATGGCATTAATGTATTAATACTTTATTTCTTGAGCATCATGGAAGTACAAGGTGTTCCACTTAAGTCAATTTTTTCAGACAATAGACCCAACTCGGTGGCATAATATTACCTATTTTTACCAGAAATCTTTTAAAAACTATGTTATACACTTGAAGTTTTGGAAAGTAGTTCACAATAAACATAACTTAATCTTTTTGATCAGTTAGGCCACCATTATGAACATCAGTTGTACCTTGATGTCATATGGTCCATATAAGCTATGTTTTTCCTCAATTTTAACTTTTTAAAAATAGTATACATCCAGAAAAGTGCACAAACTGAACACAGCTGGGTAATTAGCACTCAAATAAAGAAACAGAACCTGCACCCCTCCAAGAGAAAGCATCATCCTGACTCCTAGTAGCATAGATTAGTTTTGCCTTAAACACTATCTCACTGTAATTATATTTATTTAACAAGGAGAATTTATCATCTCTTCTTATATGCTCTCACAAATTTTATCTTATGTGTAATTCAGTATACTTTCATTCTGCCTTGTTTATTGGTTAGTTTTTGAGCAGTTCATTTATTCAGGCTACGTTTTTGAATATTTGCTATATGCCAGGCACTGTTCTAGGAATTGGGGACAAGACACACATAGTCCCTGCCCTCATGGAATTTACATTCTATTGGGAAATACAAACAACAAAAGTAAACACATAAAATTACTACAGATTGTCTTTAGTGTTCTGTTGGGAATCGTTAAAGTGCTATGATAGGTGGTAAAGTGAAACACTTTTAGTGAAATTATCAAGGAAGGTCTTTTTCAGGAGTGATGCTGAGGTTGGGTAAGAGCCAGTCATGCAAAAGCCAGGGGAAGCGTGCTCTAGGCAGAGGAACAGCAAGTTCAAAGCCCCCAAGTTGAAAAAGAATTTAGCATATTCTAGGAACTAAGATGGGGCCTATGTCCCTGTCCCTGTGTGGAGGAGGTGGTTTGTTTTTTTTTTAAGGTTATGATAACTTCTTTTTTTTGGAGGAGGTGTTTTGAATGAGGGAAGTGTGGAAAGGTAGTCAGGAAAACATGTAAGGTCTTTCAGGGCATGGTGACAATTTTGGATTTGATTTTCCGAGCAGTTGGAAACCATTAGAAGGTTTTACATAGGCTAGTATAATGATCTGATCTACGTTCTAGCTGCTGGATATCGGGAGGAGACAAGTTAGATGGTGTTAAAGACTAGACAGAAGGCTCAAAATGGAGTCGCTTATGCTAAGCCTCACATTACCAAACTGAAATGTAGTTTAATTACAGTTTCGCCTCTCCCAGTAATGGAATCTTAAACCAGCCAATCAGTAATCTCCTGATCAGCACTAGTTAGGTAATCTGACTGATAAACCCCTGCCATCCCCTAAAGGAAAGTCATCTTGCAATAATCAATCTGCTTTTTTGCTTAGTCCAACTTCCTGGTTTATGCTTCCTTCTGTCTATAAAATCGTTTACCTTGCATGACCTCTCAGAGCTCCTTTCTATCCTGCTGGATTGGATGCTGCCCAATTCATGAATTGCTGAATAAAGCCAATAAGATTTTAAAAATTTACTCAGTTAAAGTTTTATTCTTTAATAGAGGCTACTGCAATAGTCTAGCTGAAAGATGCTAGTGGTCTGGATCAAGATTGAGGCAGTGGAGATGGAAATACCAGTCAAATTCCAGATCTGTTTTGGAAATAGAATTGACACGGCTTCCCAGTGAGTTGGATATGGGATTTGTGTGTGTCTGTGTGTGTGTGCACGCGCGGAGGGTAGGTGAAGGAAAGGAAGGAGTTCATGTTGACTCCTGGGTTTCTCCTCCAAGCGACTAGATGAATGCTGGAATGGTGGGGTCACTATTTACTGAGGGGGGAAGCTTGTTTTTTTTCACCGATTCATAAAATTAAGACAATGTTTTTTAATCAAAGTATTCTCGTAAAACCTACTATAGTACTAGGTGAATGTTTGTTAAATAAATGAATTGAATATCCTTTAAGATCAACTGTTTCTTTTATAATGGTCAATGTACTTGCCCCTAATAAGTCCACACCTTTTAATTTCTTATTTTTAATCTTATGCGGCCTGGAAACCACATAAGATAATAAAATCCTCTCAACTTTCTGCAATTACATCTACAAACCTTTCTCAGCATTTGCACCAGTCTTTTCCTCATTCCTTCCAGTTGCAGTAGAAACTGTGCTCTGAATTCTCTCTCCTTAGTATTCTCGTTATTTCTGGCCATTGTCATTCCTTCTCTTCCTCTTCATCTCCATCTTCCTCCTCCACTTTTATTTTTAACCCTTTCTTTTCTACACTCTCTTTCCCATCAAAATGTAAATCTGCAAATATCTCCCATTCAAAAGACAAAGGAAAAAAAGCTCTCTCTTTTTAAAAATTGAAGTATAGTTGACTTACAATACTGTGTTAGTTTCACAGACATAGAAAACAACTTATGTTTACCAAAGGGGAGAGAGAGGGGGGAAAGACAGAAGTTTCTTTTTGTCTCATCTGCTTCACCTATTGCTTATTCAATCCATTCTCATTTTCTTGCCCACTCACTGTCCAAGCTCTCTCAACTCCCTTGCACAACCAAACTTCTAGAATGAATTGTCTATACTCGATGTTTCTCCTAATTCAGCTCCCACTCTAGCAATCTGTATTGTCTCTACCATTCTGCTCAAACTGGTTTTGCCAAGTTTATCAGTAAGTGTTTTGTCAGTAATCTAATTAACGTTCCCCAGTTGTCATTTTATTGGGCACTCAACGTTCCTTCCCTCCCTGAGGCACTCTTTTCCCTTTCCTCCTGGAGCAGTGCACTCTTGGATTTCTATTTACTTTTCTGGTAGCTCTCTCTCCGACTCTTTTTCTTCTCCCTCTTTCTGGATGTTTTTGCCTTTCATTATATTGCCCTAGGCATCCTCTCTTCCATTCCATGTCCTCTGACTGAGTAGCTCATTTACCCCTGTGGCTTCCTTTACCAGCCATATGGTGGAGACTCCCAAGTCAGACGTCTCTTGTGAGGTCCAGACAAGGTTCATCCAACTGCCGCTAAAATATCATAACTTGTGTGTAGGCACCATAAGCTCACTCAACAGGCCTAGAATAAACTTCTTCATTTCCCCTGCCATCACTACTCTCCCTCCTCTATTATCTTAATGAATGACATCATCTTTTACCTGGCTGGAAAGTCAGCCTTCCCTGATTGCCTTCACTAGTTTAGGTCTCCCTGCCACGTTTTCCCTTAATTCTCCTCCAATAATGACACTGCATTTTAAAATTTGTTTTATAATACTACATATTTTATTAGAATCATTTGTTCAATGCAATATTCATGAGGGCAGGAACTGTTTCTATTTTGTTGTCATAATCGCAACAATTAGCATAAGGAGCTGACCTATAGTAGGTGTTCAGTATTTGTTTAATGAATGAATGAAATATGTTAGAATTGTGAATTAACTCAGAATGATAGTTTGGGGCTGTCTAGTATGAATAAGTTACACGGGATTTAGTGCATGAGCTTTCTTTTAGGTGATTAAAGGGAAGGTGAGGAAAAGGCATAGATGTTTCCTGTGTATTGTTAGACATTTCTTCAGCACTCTTCCTCTGATACTCATTAAAAATATGTTCCAGGGGCTTCCCTGGTGGCGCAGTGGTTGAGAGTCCGCTTGCTGATGCAGGGGACGCGGGTTCGTGCCCCGGTCCGGGAAGATCCCACATGCCGCGGAGCGGCTGCGCCCAGTGAGCCATGGCCGCTGAGCCTGCGCGTCCGGAGCCTGTGCTCTGAGGCGGGAGAGACCACAACGGTGAGAGGCCCGCGTACTGCAAAAAAAAAAAAAAATATGTTCCAGGCCTGAAGTGAAGTAAATGCTATCCTGGTTTAAACCATCACTGCCTACCAAAGTAGTTAAGCATTAAATAGACAACCTAAATTTCGTGGAAAAATACGCTTTTCTTTTAATAAGTAATTCTGCTAATTGTTCTAGCCAGTCCTTCCATTTTCAAAACCTAGTCTCGTAATCAAAAGTGAATTTGACAGTCCTCCTGTGTTTAGAGAGTTTTAAGTTATTAAAGTCAGTTTTTATTACGATGTTTTCCTATAGTTGTTTACATGTATTTTTATTTGCTTCTGTCTCTTAGTGTGAAGTAATAGAAAAAATATATATTGGCCTCTGCCCCCGGTTCCTGGCACAGAGCTCTTAAAACCCTTGTAATTTCCTAAGTGATAAGAGTACTAAGAGCATCTTTTGTTCTAATGAAACAATGCTTGGTGGGCTCCTGGATAGGGACTGGTCACCAGAAAGACCAAGCTATGACTAGGAGCTTGGAACGTTCAGGCTCATCCCCCATCTTCCAGGAAGGGGGGGTGGGATGGAAATTGAGTTAATGATGAATCTTGCCTAAATAATGAAGCCTCCATAAAAATTCCAGTGGTATGGGGCTCAGGGAGCTTCTAGGTTGATGAACACATGGAGGTGCTGGGAGAGGTCCTGGAAGCTCTATGCCCTTTCTTACATACCTTGCTCTATGCATCTCTTCTGTCTGGATGCTCATCTGTACCCTTTATCTTATCCTTTTTATAAAAAACTGGTAAGTAGTGTTTCCCTGAGTTCTGTGTCATTCTAGCAGATTATCCAACCCAAGGAGGGGGTTGTGGGAACTCAATTTATAGCCGGTGGGTCAGAAGTACAGGTGATAACCTGGGACTTGTAATTGGCATCTGAAGTGGGGGTGGGGCAGTCTTGTGGGACTGAACTCTGACCTTGTAGGATCTGATGCTAACTCTAGGTAGATAATGTCAAAATTAAATCGGATTGAATTATAGGACACCCAGCTAGTGTCTCAGAGAATTGCTTGGTGGGGGAACCCCCCCCATTTGGTGGCTGGAAGTGAAGTGTTCTGTGTGAGTAATAAAGAAGAGACACACAAGACAAGTGAGTTTTTCTTACTCACTTAGCAAGTCATAGAGTTGAAGTGAGAAAATAAATACTAAAAAAATCAGTACTAAGTGAGCATTGCATAGTATTGGTGGACTATCACATGAGGAGCGTTGTAATCTAAGACTACTAATTCCTTTAGAGCTCAACAATGTAGACTTCATTTCATCTTCTTCATTTTCTATATTTTTAAAATCCTTAAACATGTATGAAAGATTCATTGCAATATGAAATCTCTGTTTAAAAACTACAAAAGCAGCTCTCATGTAACACATTTTTTTCATACAGAAATCCTTGCACCATTATCTAAATACCACAGCTCTCACTGCTTTCATGGAATATATTTCCTAAATATAGAACAATTATTAATCACATGATGGGTGCACATACTGTGCAAATGTCTGGAAGAGGAAAATGAGACTGACATACATATTTGACATTATAAATATATCGCAACTTGGCATATTGACATAGTCCCTTAAAAACATAGAGCAAGAAAAGAATCTCAGGTTTAAGACTAATCCTGAAATTACATAACCTTGGCCTTTCTCAGTGATTTGTAACTTATAGTAAGGCAGTTCTGCACATGCATAACACAACCTTAATAATTGCACATTTCATCTAGGGTTAGGTATCTTGGTATATCAGGATTTGAGTTATTCACTTATGAAAACTTCCCAGGAAAGCCTAATCACTGACAAACAAATGCATCTTTTGTTTTCCTTAGACTTCAGGATTCTCAGATTTGCCAAATTCTGGAGTTAGTCCTAGACCCATGGAAACCTGTCTTTCTCTTCTGAGAACGTCTTGTTCACTGCCAAGTTTACTCCATGGTACTGTTAGTCAGGGAGAGAGACTAGAACAAAGTTTACACCATTTATTATACTCCCAAACTGTAATGCTTTCCACCTAGCCTGAACATGATTGAATTAGGATATGTCTGTAATAAGTGCTTATGCTTTACTTACAACAGATCTGAATACAGATCAACTAGTTTTAGATTAATGATCACCTACCAGTAGTATATTAGTTATGTAATGCTGCATTACAAATCACCCCAAAAGTTACCAGCTGAAAGCAACAAACATTTATGACCTCCCAGTTTCTGTGGGTCAGGAATCTGGGTTCTCCTCAGCTGGGTCTTCTGGCTCAGGGCCTCTCACGAGACTGCAATCAAGGCTTTGGCTGGGGCCACAGTCATCTCAAGGCTCAGCTGGAGGAGGACCCACTTCCCACCTCATTCATGTGGTTGTTGGCAGGATTCAGTTCCTTGTGGGCTGTTTGGACTGGGGGCCTCAGTTCCTCCCTGGCTGTTGGCTGGAGGCCATTCTCAGTTTTCTGTCACGCGAGCCTCTCCTTAGGGCAGCTCAAAACATGACAGCTGTCTTCATCAGGGCAAGCAAGCAAGAAAAGCCAGAGAGAAAGTGAGCAAGGCAGAAGTCACAATCTTTTTGCTTTCATTTCTGGGAGATTTCCTCATCTATATTTTCCAAACCATCTATTGAATTTTAAAATTTTTGCTATCTTGTTTTTGAGTTATAATAACTTCTTTTGATTGTTTTCTTTTTTTTTACATCTTTATTGGAGTATAATTGCTTTACAATGGTGTGTTCATTTCTGCTTTATAACAAAGTGAATCAGTTATACATATACATATGTTCCCATATCTCTCCCCTCTTGCATCTCCCTCCCTCCCACCCTCCCTATCCCACCCTTCTAGTTGGTCACAAAGCACCGAGCTGATCTCCCTGTGCTATGCAGCTGCTTCCCACTAGCTATCTGTTTTACATTTGGTAGTGTATATATGTCATTTCCACTCTCTCACTTTGTCACAGCTCACCCTTCCCCCTCCTCATATCCTGAAGTCCATTTTCTAGTAGCTCTGTGTCTTTATTCCCATCTTGCCCCTAGGTTCTTCATGACCGTTTTTTATTTTTCCCTTAGATTCCATATATATGTGTTAGCATACGGTATTTGTTTTTCTCTTTCTGTCTGACTTCACTCTGTATGACAGACTGTAGGTCCATCCACCTCACTACAGATAACTCAGTTTCAATCGTTTTTATGGCTGAGTAATATTCCATTGTATATATGTGCCACATCTTCTTTATCCATTCATCTGTTGATGGACACTTAGGTTGCTTCCATATCCTGGCTATTGTAAATAGGGCTGCAATGAACACTTTGGTACATGACTTTTTTTTTTTTCCTTTTTTGTGGTACGTGGGCCTCTCACTGTTGTGGCCTCTGCCGTTGCGGAGCACAGGCTCCGGACGCGCAGGCTCACCGGCCATGGCTCACGGGCCCAGCCGCTCCGTGACATGTGGGATCTTCCCGGACCGGGGCACGAACCCGTGTGCCCTGCATCGGCAGGCGGACTCTAAACCGCTCCGCCACCAGGGAAGCCCAAGTCTTCTCCCTTTTTTTTCTTGATGAGTCTGGCTAATGGTTTATCAATTTTGTTTATCTTGTCAAAGAACCAGCGTTTAATTTTATTGATCTTTGCTATCGTTTCCTTCTTTTTCATTTATTTCTGATCTGATCTTTATGATTTCTTTCCTTCTGCTAACTTTGGAGTTCTTTTGTTCTTCTTTCTCTAATTGCTTTAGTTGAAAGGTTTGGTTGTTTATTTGAGATGTTTCTTGTTTCTTAAGGTAGGATCGTATTGCTATAAGCTTCCCTCTTAGAAATGCTTTTGCTGCATCCCATAGGTTTTGGGTCGTCGTGTTTTCATTGTCATTTGTTTCTAGGTATTTTTTGATTTCCTCTTTGATTTCTTCAGTGATCTCGTGGTTATTAAGTAGTGTGTTGTTTAGCCTCCATGTGTTTGTATTTCTTACAGATTTTTTCCTGTAATTGACATCTAGTCTCACAGCGTTGTGCTTGATACGATTTCAATTTTATGAAATTTACCGAGGCTTGATTTGTGACCCAAGATATGGTCTACCTGGAGAATGTTCCATGAGCACTTGAGAGGAATGTGTATTCTGTTGCTTTTGGATGGAATGTCCTATAAATACCAATTAAGTCCATCTTGTTTAATGTGTCATTTAAAGCTTGTGTTTCCTTATTTATTTTCATTTTGGATGATCTGTCCATTGGTGTAAGTGAGGTGTTAAAGTCTCCCACTAGTATTGTGTTACTTTCGATTTCCTGTTTTAAAGCTGTTAGCAGTTGCCTTATGTATTGTGGTGCTCCTATGTTGGGTGTATGTATATTTATAATTGTTATATCTTCTTCTTGGATTGATCCCTTGATCATTATGTAGTGTCCTTCCTTGTCTCTTGTAACATTCTTTATTTTAAAGTCTATTTTATCTTCACCCCACTTCCCACTCCCGTCTCCGCCCATGAAGGGGCTTCCTAGCGTGTGGAAACCTTTCCTCCTTCACAGCTCCCTCCCGCTGGTGCAGGTCCTGTCCCTATTCTTTTGTCTCTGTTTATTCTTTTTTCTTTTGCCCTACCCAGGTACGTAGGGAGTTTCTTGCCTTTTTGGAAGTCTGAGGTCTTCTGCCAGCATTCAGTAGGTGTTCTGTAGGAGTTGTTCCACATGTAGATGTATTTCTGATGTATTTGTGGGGAGGAAGGTGATCTCCATGTCTTACTCTTCCGCCATCTTGAAGCTCCTCTCTGTTTGTTTTCTGAATGTTCTTTTGTTATAGTATCCTAGTGTTTTTTCACAGATGCCATATTTTCTCTTAACTCCCTGGGGACATTAATGATTAAAAATTTATATTCATTACTGTTCAGCTAGAGAGGCAGAGCCACGAGGATGTGTGTGTGTGTGTGTGTGTGTGTGTGTGTGTGTAAATCTTTGTGTCTCATGCTAGCATGTGAAGCCCACAGGGCAGGCAGTCAGGAAGGAAAGATGGCTGTAAAGTGAGGAAGAGAAAAGGCAGGCTAGAACCCCACAAGGACAGACTGAAATCCATGTTAGTTTTTGTGGCCCCTGCCCTTAGTGGGTGTGGCTGTGATGTTTCCTCGAAGAGTAAAACACACACACACCTGCCTCAGGAATTGGAGCTGCTGTAGGAGAATCCGGGGAAAGGTAGAACAGTTGCAGGTCCAGCTGCTGCCTCACACCAATGAGTGAGTCAGCAGATCAGCAACAATATGTATGAGCTACGAAATGCCTGCTGCTTCCCTGCTGTGCTCCAAAGTTCTCAAGACTCTCCCCTGTCGCTGACCCTAACTGGAAACATACAAGAAAGGGAATTCTGGAAAATGTAGTTCAGCCTAGCCAAGCTGACACATTGTAAAGCCACCACAATTACCAAGCCATTTGTATAGTTTGCTAGCTAATCAATTATACCACAACGCTTGAAAATGCATCTCATAGAGGTTTACTTAGTCATCCAACATTTATTGAATCTCAGTAGGTACAGTCCCTGCTTTCAAGGAATTCACAGTTCAATGGGAAAAACAGAAAAATCAATGGAGAGCAAGAGTTCAGAGGGAGTTCCAGAACTCTACATTCTCTGGTTACAATAATCTATTCCTTAGTCTCCGTATCACCATTCACAGGAATGAAAAGAAGACCAGAGCTCTGCACGTTTCTGGCAAAACCTCCATGTCCAAGCCCTCTTCCCCCTTCACTATCTGCCTTGAGAGCACCAGGAATGATCTCACAGTGACATGAAGCCCATGACAGCTCCCATCTCAGCTCCCATTTGTCTTCCTTGCTTTGTTTTTCTTTGTAGCACTTACAGCATTTTGACCCACGATTCATCTCACTGAACTATTTGTTTGTCTACCTTTATCCATTAGAATGTAAGCTTCAAATGGGCAGAGAATTCTTCTGTATGATCACTGTTACGTCTTCAGAAGAAACTGCCTCACACTTAATATATGTTGAATACATATTTGGAAATAAATCATCTACTCATCTCAAGGAGGCAACCCATGATACCTATCATGGTTTTATTAAACTGAGAAAGAGATGGAATGAATAAAAGGTATTCAGATGCCATATTTATCTGTCAGTTTAGATGGCATGAATGTTCTGGAAAAATTCTCTTTATTCATATATTTAGAAGAAATGCTCCACAGAAACAGCCTCGATGAGCTACCTAATCTTATCTTCTGAGGAAGAGTGTAGAAGAATGCTTGTCTTGCTCCTTGGTGTTTTTGACAGACCACCAGTCCTCTATTGATTCCGGTTTGCTTAAAATTGTGAAGATTTTTTCTAAAATCTTATTTGACCCTGAGCATATTTATATAGTTTTTCCTACTCATCATTTTTAATACCCCAGCAGTTTCAAGGTTTATAGATAAGCTAAGGCAGTAGCCCCTAGATGCCAGTTGGTCTCAAAAGTATAATTTAATGTCTTCTTCCCAAAAGCAGTTGTTTGGCGTTGCTGGTATGCAGTGTCAAATCTGGGATTATTTAAGCCAGATGAAAGTAAGAGTAACTGAGAAGTGGGGTTTAAGGCTCATTAGGATTTTCTGCAGAACCAAACTGCCATCTGTTGCTCATTACATAAGAGGCAATGCTGTGTGCTCACCAAATGCCATTTCATTTTCTACTGTCTGGATACACAGGAAGGTTACAATTCCCAAATTCCATTGCCTTGAGGTTGTAGCCGTGGCACTGGATTCTGGATAATGAGTTGGCATGTAGAAGTGGGTGGAGAACATGTTTTCTAAATGGCATAGCTTCAAGATGGTGGAGCTTCTATACCTTGGGTGACTGAGTGTATAGCACAGTCTCCCATTGACTGTATTGATTGTATAATGTGAGAAGTAACCTTTTGTCGGGTTAAGCCACTGAGCTTTTACGGTTTGTTATTGTTTCCTGACTAATCTACCCACCTTTGATAGGAACCTGTGACTGAACTGGAAAATTCAGAATTTAGATTAGAATTATATTCTGGTTCCTAGGCACACATCTCAGAAAAAGCTACTTTACTCCACAAGGTCGGAAGTTTCTAAGTAAACTAGGAGTTTGCTGGGATCCCTCCCTTCTTTCTTAAGAGGTGTTATCTGCTTATCTGTAACCATGCCCAAAAGGTGTGGTCTTATTTTCTGCATATGCTCTCTCCAGAACATTCTCTTAGGGGTTTGGTGCTTTCTGCTACCTTAGGCTTAACTGCGGGAAACTATCCAGGGCCGGAAATCACCACAGTGTTCTCTCTCAGAGATATGGGGGATTCCTTCTGGCTACCCTGTCCCTAAAGGGATAAAGTGTTTTTAGAAAAGAGGAACAGAGAGTAGAGATATAAATCAAAGTTCTTGTTTCATTTGAGTTTCTTTTCCATCTCCCAAGGGATGCACCCAGAGACATAGGTCTTCCCTTGGAGAAGGCCACCCTTCGCCAGCTCCACCTAATTCCTAATTGGCTTTTCTCTCCTTAGTTTTGGCCTCTGCTTCCCAAGGATACTATCTTTCAAATCTTTCAGTCTGAATAGTCTCTCCTCCCTATCAGGAGAACCACATCCCATCCCACAGAAGAAGATTGGTGTGGCTCGGTATTCAACACAGAGCTGCACCACCCAGTTCTTTCTTCAAGGAAGGCTTTGCCTTCAGGGTCTGCCTCATCTGCAGAAAGAATCCTTGTGGGAGCTCATGCCCTTCCAGGGCAGCCCATATCCAGTGACTAAGAGCGGCAGTGGTATAAAGGCCCTGCTGTTTTGTCCTGATAGGAGACAACTCTGATGAACAATCCTATCTTCAGAGATCCTCACTGGATTGAACTGGGCTGTATTGGGCCTGCACTGTAGCTCAGCTTCTCCCTCTGCTCCCCTTTCTTTTAAACATATTGATCTCTAATAAGCATCTTGTACCCCAGACTCTATCACAGCATCTGCTTCCAGAGAACTCAACCTGCAAGAGGTTCTCTGGATCCTGTCCGGTTCCTGAAGTCATCACTAAATCTCCTGCGTTTTGCCTGATAGACCTTGATGTCTGTCACCAGTTGTTCTGCAGGCAGTGGTGGGGGAAGGGTGTGTGTATGGGTAGAGATCTACTACTGACCAGCAGAGCTGTCAGCTATGCAGCTCCAGAACTCAGTGACCTACTCACGTCTTTTAAATGCTATCACTCATTTCTTTTAGAGATCATATAATCCAAATACATATTGAGAAAAAATATTCCCTCAATTAGCAAAGAGCTGTCTCTGCTTTTAGATACAGTGTAATATGTCTCTTTTTTGGTATTATTTTGAGAATAATACAACTGCTATCATTGATATTTCTGCTATAACTCAATAATTCAATTCTGCTATGGAAAAGAAAATTAAATGGGACAGATGAAAGCCACGAGAAGTGTTAAGCATAAATAGTAATAAGTTAGAAGCTCATAAGATATATGCAAAATTCACAGGATCTGTTAAGTATAGATAATGAGTAAGCATGTAGCTTGTGAGACAGGCAGAACATATAAGAGGTTTTAAATTTAGACAGTAAGTTAGTAACCTAAAAGATATGTTAAAAGATAGATAGAATAAATGGAGTATAGAATAGAATAGACAGGAGTGTTCTTATGGATAGAAAGTAATGGAAAAACCAAGACCAAATCATGATGATGCTACTTCTGGTTGACAGTTATGTCACCCCTAAACTGGCCACCTATTGGTGGCATCCTGTAGGGTACAATTATGGCTTCACACGTGCTCTTCCCAAACAAAAGAAATGAATCTCATAGCTGTTCTGCAGGCTTATTGACAGGCTACATCTGTGTCTTGGAGTGCCTTTCTCTGGAACCCACAATACATAGTTTTCTAACTGCATCATCAGCAGGCAAAGGCTGAGGGTGCAGAGAAGGAGAGAGAGAGAGAGAGGACATTCTGAAGATTCAGGTGTGTGGTTCTTCCACCCTGCTTGTCTTGTCTTAAGTGTATTAAGCTATCCCATCTTTTCTTCTTGCTTCTTATTGTGTTTCAAATAGATTTAATAAACTGTATGTTTATTATTTGCTTCATAATTTGATCTGTGAACCTTTCTGTTCTGTAACCTCTGGGATTCTGGAATAGCTTGCCTGATATCAATGATGGCTACCATTGTATCAAAATGATTTCCCACATGATACAGTAGGTCACCATTATTTTGTTTTCTTACTAAGAAACTCATCGCTCTTAACAGGCAATCACAACAAAGCACCACTAATATTTAATAGCAGCTTTTTCTGTTTCATGGGGAAGCACATTAGTTTTTTACTTCAATGATTATGGTGGTTTTAAAATAAGTTCACAGATTCTTTGATGTTTCTCCTTTCGAGACAAGATGTGGAGTTTAATTTCCTTCTCTTTAAGTGTGCACTAGATTTAAGAGACTCACTTCTAATGAATAGCATATGGCAAAAGTGGTGCTATATAATTTCCAAGACTAAGTCATAATCGCACTGTGGCTTCCTCCTTGCTTTACTCTGTCTTGGATCATTTCCTCTTAGGGAAACCAACTGCCATGTTTTGAGGACACTCAAGCAGTCCTACGGTATGACCAGTCTGGTGAGGAGCTAAGGCCTCTGGTGAACAGCCATATGAGTGAGCTTGGAGTTGGATCCCCCCCAGCCCCAGGCTTTCCTTCTCTTTGAGTGTAGGATGACTTCGGTCCTGGCCAACATTTTGATTATGACCTCACAGCAGACCCTGAATCAGAACCACCCACTAAGCCACTCAAATTTTCGACCCACAGAAAGTGTTTGATAAATATTTGTTGTTTTAGGCAAATTTTGGGGTAAGTTGTTACTCAGCCATAGGTAACTAATGCAATAACCCACTGTGATGGGTAGCTGAGGGTGAGGGCTTCTTACATATGAATATTCATGGGAAAAGTGTCTTTTATTTCCTTCCAAAATTTTGACTTTATCTTGTGACACACAGAGAGCAGTGAAACCAGCAATCTATAGAGAATGAAAAACGACATCTCTAGGTTTTGTGGAAAGAATTGCAGGAAACTCTGCATTTAAAATTGTTTAATTTTCAAGAGTCTGTGCCACCTTCATGATATTAAAAAACTTGGAATAATTTTCTTTGCCCTTTCTGTGTTTGAGTGATGAATGATCTCTCTAAGGGAGTCAACGCCTCGTCAGAGGCAAAAACCTCATGTGGATTTCATGCCTTATCATTGCTCCTCAAATTTGTATTTAACCTAAAGTTGTATTTAATGTGTCAAAACCCAAACCTACCCCCTGGAAAAAATATGTTTACTTAATTTAGTATTAGGCTTAAGTTAAACTTCAGGGAACCTCGAAGATTCAGTACTTGCAGCAAAACTGATTTGCAGTCCTGCAGCAGATTTACTTCACAACACAATCGAGTTTATGCACTTCTTGTTACCATGGCCTGTCTATCTTGTGGTCATGCCAAAGTCTTATTGTTTTCTGGTGGACTTGATAAATGGTCCAAAATGTTGGGAGACAGAAATAGTTTGGCTTTTAGCAGCTCTTTTACAGTCCTACCTTTCCATCAAGGATTAGCAGGAAAATCTTGAGAGACGACTGTATGCCTTGATTTTCTGTACCAGTACACCCACACAATTGGAATTGTTTGAGAAATTTGTTTCTACATTTTATAGTACTTATAAAACTTTGTGGCATAAATATACATATACATTTTTGTCCTAAGCTTCAGATGCCCTCACTGGTTTGTAAATTCCTTGTGGGCTGTGTGGAACAAAGAAGAAAGCACAGACAGGCTTTAGAACCAGACAGATGTGGGCCTAAATTCTGGCTCTGCTGCTTACTAGCAGCATGACTCAGGCACGGTACATAATGTCCTTGAGCTTTGGTTTCCTCCTCACTAAAATGAACACGAGGATTTTAGTCTCACAGTGGTCTTGTAAGGGCTCAGTGAAGTAATGTATGCTAACAATCTGTCACATGGTAGACACTCTTTCCTTTTCCACCTTTATTCGTCACTCTGAGCCATCCATCACCCATGCCTTCCACCCATGCATGCTCTAGAATATTTCATGGTGCCTACTGCAGTGTTTCTCAGGGGATATTTATTGGATTTAGGTATTATTATTTTATTATATCAATAATACTTCCTTTCCTCAGCCCATACATCTAATCCACGGGAGAGTCTAGTACTTTCTTCAAGATATATCCTGCATCTGCCCTCTTTTGTCACTCACCCTTGGCACCATCCTAGTCCAGGTATGGAGCACTGCAGCAGCCTCGAACTGGTTTTCCTTCTCCACTCTTGATCTGCTTTAGTGCCTCCTTCCAAGTAGCAGCAAAAGTAATCTTCTTAAAGTCTGAAACCAGTCATGTCACCCCATAGCTCAGAGCTCTTCCTTGGCTTCTCTCTGTACCTGGAACAAAAGCAGACCTCCATCCCATGACCTACAAGGCCCTGCATCACTTGTCCCTGCTCATTTCTCCAAGCCAGTCGTAGACCACTTGCCCCTGCTTGATGTGCTGCAGCCCCACTCATTTTCACTTGCTCCCACATGCCCAGCTTTCCCACCCCAGGGATTTACATAAGCTCCTGCCATGCTCTTCGCCTCTGATCTTTGATCTTTGTGGAGCTGCTTCCTTCTTAGTATAGGTCTCAGCTCCGATGCCGTCTTCCCAGAGAAGCCTCCCCAACAGTCCATTCCAAAGTAGATTTCCCTTTCCTTCTACCACCTTCTCTATATCAGCCCCTTATTTCTCTCCTGCACAATATCTATGATGACATTTTACTGATGTCTATGTTTAATTAATTTTTATCTCTCTCCCCTGCAACCATGTAAGCTGCATGAAGGCAGGGTGCTTGTCTCATTCATCATTATTTTCCCAGTGCTCCTTGTATCTTATGGTGAATAATACAAAACATTAGCTTGTCCCTCCTTTTTTACTGTTCAATAATCTTCATATTACCTTCCTTCCATCTATAGCTGATGGATAAAGAATAATATAAAGTTTTGGATAAATTGAGAACAAACAGTTGATTGATTTAGTCTGTGTGATTTGCCTTTTCAGTAAAAAGCTTTTACTGAGTCTCCTGGACCACTCAGTAATGGAACTTGCAAACAAATACAGCTTAACCAAGAGGCTTTAAAACTCCTTTAAATATTAAGAAAGGCTACAGGATATATTGAGGAAGGGAGCAGAGAATGTTAGCTTTAATACATCCCAAACTTGAGTCAAGAACCCTATGGCAGAGAGAGGGTAAATAATCTTTCTTAAAGAAGTAATTAGCTAAAAAATCATCTAGCACATAATACCCCTACCTGGTAAAATACCCAGTAAGGTCTTTTTAAAAATTAAAAAAAAATTTAAAATTTTTGGTCACACTGCACGGCATGCGGGATCCTAGTTCCCCGACCAGGTATCGAACCTGTGCCCCCTGGAGTGGAAGCATGGAGTCTTTCCTGCCTCCTGGACTGCCAGGAAAGTCCCACCACTAAGGTCTTTTACAGGGTTCATCTCATTAGATTATTATCATGAATCCTTAGCAGGAGTGTGTCAATACAAAGGTGCTGAGAATATTGCTAAGCATCCCCTAGGTCTGCCTGAGCAGAAACTCCAGTCAGCAAAACAGGCTGCCAATGTGTGTCAGTGGAGAGCTCTGCCTGCAGATCAACCTGGCAGCGTGTGTCCCACGTGCCAGTGGAGTAGCAGATGAGCTTTCCTTCAAGGAGCATCTGTAAGAGGAGAGAAAGTGGTAAGTCTGTTCTGTAGTAAAGGTTTCTGTGACAGTCACATTCCTTCTGAGACCCTCTAGATAACTCCAGAATCCAGTTGATGCTGGAGGGGGGCGGGGGTGAGACAGGCAGTGATGAGTCTCAGAATTCTTTGTTCCCTCCTACTGTGGACAGAACTCTGCTCCTAGAAATATCCCTCCTCCTCATCAGAGGAGTCAGTTTCCAAAGCACAAGTGCAGGGTGGATTGGATGTTCCCTTATATTCCTGAATTGTAGAGGCTGTACAGTTGACAGAGTAAGGGCATATCCACCTGTTGGCAGTGCCAACCACAGCCTTGTGGAGCACAGTGCTGGCACACAGAAGGCTTTTTTGGTTAATATTTTTTTAAATTTTGAAATTATTTAATTTAATTTATTTATTTATTTTGCGGTACGCGGGCCTCTCACTGTTGTGGCCTCTTCCGTTGTGGAGCACAGGCTCCGGACGCGCAGGCTCAGCGGCCATGGCTCACGGTCCCAGCCGCTCCGCGGCATGTGGGATCCTCCCAGACCGGGGCACGAACCCGTGTCCCCTGCATTGGCAGGCGGACTCTCAACCACTGCGCCACCAGGGAAGCCCTTGAAATAATTTTAGATTTAGAGAAGAGTTGGAAGATAATACAGAGAGTCCCTGTATTCTCTTTGCCTCGCTACCCCTAATGTTAACATCTTACATAACCTTGTATAGTTACCAAAACTAAGAAATCAACATTGGCATAATACTAGTAACTAAAGACTTTATTAGGATTTCATCAGTTTTTCCCACAATAGGCTACTGATGGCTATGATTTCCTAACAGGAATACCTTTGAGTCAAAAGATAAAAGGGGGGCTTCCCTGGTGGCACAGTGGTTAGGAATCCGCCTGCCACAGGGGACACGGGTTCGAGCCCTGGTCCAGGAAGATCCCACATGCCATGGAGCAACTAAGCCCGTGAGCCACAACTGCTGAAACCGTGTACCACAACTACTGAGCCTGCACTCTAGAGCCTGCGAGCCACAACTACTGAAGCCTGCGCGCCTAGAGCCGGTGCTCCGCAACAAGAGAAGCCACCACAATGAGAAGCCCGCGCACCACAACGAAGAGTAGCCCCGGCTCGCTGCAACTTGAGAAAGCCCACATGCAGCAACGAAGACCCAATACAGCCAAAAATAAATAAATAAATTTATTTTTTAAAAAAGGTGAAAGGGAGTACATGTTTGATAAAGTCAAAAATGAGACTCAGGTGTCAGTATTCAACTAGCGGGTCAGGAAGCCAGTCTAGATAAAGAGAGCAGGCAAGCATCATTTAAGTTTTCTGAATGTTGTCAGGATACATACTTCGCCCTTCTTAATTATGTTGGTCTTTTCTTTAGGCACTATAGCTCTTTCTCTAGTTAGCTCTCTCTGCTGTTTTCTTCTCCTGTCAATCTCTGGTCTTTGGTAATTAGTGGTCCAAGTGAGTAACAAAGTGGTTTGTTAACAGCGAATTAGAGCAGAGGGCCAATTTTACTTTGTCCTAAATTAAGATGAAACATGTAAATTTCTAAGTGCAGCCATCTGTGGGAATTGTAGCAAACAAGTGAAAGTGCGTGCTAATAGAATGATTTAATAGAGACAGCACTTAATCCAGGCACTTTTGATTTTTTTTCCAGCTCTAAACTTCTTATTCTTAAATGAAATTAAGTTTCTACATTTAAATCTGGTGTCTGCCATTAAGTTCTAAACTAGAAAGTTTGGCCTGATACTTCATTGCTTGGGACAGATAAGAAACCAGACATTAAAATTTGATTCGAGGTAATTTGTTTTTTAGAGACCATCACTGCATGGGACAACCATAGATTAGTGATTTGAGACACTTTTTAGATTCTTGTTCATCTCTCTTTTGTTTCTGCACATGTAAATTCTCTTCTGAATACAAGTAACTTTCAGTGCTGGAGCTGTGAGTTTAAACAAGAGGATTTCTCAGAAAACCCTCCAACAAATTCTAAAACCGATTTATTACTATGTGTGGATTATCCCTGTCGTGGTAGGACTTATCTTGAAATTGGCACTACCAGACTTCCTTCTTGGCATTAAGACTTGCCTCAAATGAATCAGGGTCTTGGCCCATGGATGCAATAATAACTTTACACTGTGCAGTGCTCTACAGCTCACAGCGCTTTTCTACTTTTGTTCTCATTTTCTCTTTAGGCATCTCAGTGGCATCTGTACTTCATAACTCAAACAACTGAAGCTTTGGATGTGTAGTTGCCCAAGGATCCAGAGTTAGTAAGTGACTGAGTTGGGATGAGACTCTAGGTGTATTTCTTTTTCCTCGCCAAGCAAATGCTTGGTCTTAACTCCAAACAAACCGTAGACACTGTAGTGCTGCCCTCCATGCTGCAGGAGTCTTTGTGTGCTTGTTCTTCTCTCACAGTAGAAGTGGCCTCACATTTCAATAATGTTCAAATGTCAGTGACTTTCAAACGTAATTTGTCTTTGGCTCTGAAATCAGTTGGCCAAAACTAATCTAATAACATGGAGCTTTCTTTGTTTAATCAAGTCATAAGAGAGGCAATAATAAAGGGCTTTCTCAAATTGTCAGCAGGGGTTATCTCTTTTTATTACTTTAGCTGTTTCCAGTGGAAGTTTTTGCTGCTATAGAATAACTAGAAAATCTAGTTCTGTTCTAGTGTTACTGACCTTGCCTTTTCTAGACTCTTGCCTTGATGACTCTCCCCTGGTCTAACTTTTGTTCATGTATGAGTTTGCCTTTCTAATATTGTTAGGACTCAAGAGAAAGCTTTTTTATCTTGGGTTTCCTCATTTGCAAAGCACTATGACCTCAGCTTTTCCTGCTCTTAATACCATTAGAACTTTTAAGACCTAATCAGAGTTGGACAAAGACTTAATTTCATGAAAACACTTGGCAGACAAATCATGGGAGATGGATAGGCCCTGCTTGGATATGATACAGTAAAAATTAGCATAGATTGAGAAGGGAAAAATCTGCCTTGCCATTCATCAAGTTGAGATAACAGATTAAGTAAGTTGTAAATTATCAGGAAACATTTCTCTCCAGGTCATCACAGCTGTAAAGTATCATAAGAACATGCTATTTTTTCTTAAAGCAAAACATGGACATTGCTCCAGTTTATTTTATGACAGTACCATTAATATGAAAACCTGATGATGATAATATGAAAAGAAGGAAGGAAAGAAGGGAGAGCGGGAGGGAGAAAAGAGGGAGAAATAAAGCTATAGAACAATATCACAACTGAAAATAGGCTCCAGCAACATATCAAAAGAAAGATACAGTATGACTAAGGGACCAGTGTGGCTTGAGATCAGGAAATCTATCAACGCAATCTATTAGAGCAGCAAATTAAAGGAAAAATAACCATATGATTATAACAACGTGTACTAAAAAGGCATTTGATAAAATATAGCCCAAACCTCCTTCTTTGACGACTTCTTTCTTACTCAATGAGAAACTTTGTTCTGTAAAATCACAGACTATCAGAAACTTAACTTTTTGAAATTAGATCAATAAGATGAAACTCCCCACTCTTGCCTGGAATGTCTGAGTCTCTACGACAGAGCGAAGCAGTCTGGATTTCCAACCCAGGTGCAGATAGGGGGTTTCAGGATACAACATTCCACATCTATATTAATTTTGTTATCCCTAAGGACACAGGAGCTTGGGACCACACAGCAGTGCAGACCTGATGTTGATGTGTTTACACACGGCCCTGCTTTCCTTTGGAGCCCATCATTTACCTAAGTTCCACTCCCCCACTCCCCCAATCCTGCAAGAACTACCATTTCCTTTGGTGGGAGATGCCCCATGACTCCTCTGTTGTTCATTCTTACTTATTGCAGTGAGTCAACAAACCTGACTCTGTCAGACTACAGGTTTGTCTATGGTCTTTTGAGGCTGATTGAACTAAAACAGACGGCCAATGGGTGGTCGGTTTTCTAGGAAAAAATTGTTCGCTCAAAAAGCACCAGGGCAAGACTCTTTCTGAAGGAAAGGGAACTGAGCCTGTCAGATTTGGGCTGTTCGGGGTGGTTTTGTAAGTTGCTTATGGCCAAGATTTTGGCCAAAATGTAGCTTAGCAGGGCCTCAGTGTCATCTGCAAGCAGTATTACCGCTGGTGTGCAGCCAATCCCCCTCCCCTATTGCCCTTGCATGACCAGCTCAATCTTACAATTGAGAATAAGGAAGAAATTCAGATAGCTTTATGCTGGCTTCTAGACAGCAGTTTCTCTTGGAGAATGGCATTCTTCAACAGACTTCTCAGTCTTTGCTACAGCCTGGTGAGAATCTTCAGTAACCAAATGAGTTCATCTTCGTAGGGACAACTTCACTTACGAAAAGCAGCGTGGCCTGACTTGAGACTAAACAATCTTTCCTTGGCCAGACATCACTTGCGTCTCATTCCCGTGAATGTTAAAAAGCTAAAGTTAATGGCTGGCAATCCATTCGGTTTTCTATCTCTGTTATACCTTATTTCTCATCTTAGGTCTGCAAGTGAGGGAAACAAACTAGAAAATTTAATTACTTATTCTCCATTAAGTCTCTGATGCAGACTTTACTTTTTACCCACAAGTGACTTCTTCCACATCTTAAACTCAGATATGTTATTCTAAAATACCTAAGCAGCTAGCTGTGGAGAAAAATTGAGCCTAAAGGCATTAAGTCAAGTCATATCCTTTAAGGCGTTAGGGGCTTGACTTGACCTGCAAGGACCTTGACTCTGCCTCTAACTTTCTTTGTTTACCTTGCGCATGTCTATTTCCTTCTCAGTTTCCCAGTCTGTGAAAGGGTAGGTGGTTTCAGTCCATGTCCATGAACTCTGCTGGACTCAAGAATTTTGCAGAATTTCCTGTTTGGTTGCCAGAAGCCCCTAGGGCTCTGAGTCGGGTTTTGCTTTGCAGAGGTTTGCCCAGCTGCACCACTACTCCTTACCATGTGAGGGCGCTGTGTGGCTGCAGTTGCCTTTGAATCTCTCTAGACATCACATAGACTACTCTTTCAGGCACCCACAGGTAACGTTTAACCTAACAGTAGTTCTACCTCAGGACAGAGGCTCAGCTCAGCTGTGGCCATGTTGTGATAGCCCTTGGGGAGTAAAACCATTGGGGGGAGCCCTAGGAAGAGAAGAGACCTATTGGGCAGAATAACAGTTGGGGGTGTGGACAGGCTGGTTGTATGTATATGGAGCTGAGGGTGGTCCCCACAAGGGGGCCACATGCTGTTTGGAAGCAGAGGGAGGGACCTGGACTAGTAAGCAGCAGTGCATCAGGCTGTGTCAAACACGGATGGAAGAAATCTTAAAGGCAAGTGGCCAGTTAAAAAGTCAAGTTGCCAAATCAGATAGAGGATAATCCATTCTGTTTACGAGGGTAACTAGTCCAAAAAAAAAAAAAACCCAGGAAGTCCTGAGCAACGGAGCCCATTGATGGGAGTAAGCTAAATGACTGGCGGCAGCTGGGGACTTCTAGGATACTGGGGAGGAGTGATGTACTGCAGGTATCGTCCATCTGATGAGCATTCAGTGATAGGTGCCAGAGGGATAGAAGCTGTAGTTTGTGTGGAATTGTTTTGGGGGTGAGAAATTGCTGGCTGAAGCAGAAGACGTGCAACATTCACGTTATGTGTGAGAAATGAAATGGCATATTTCACTGGGAGTGATGGGAGAGGAGCTGTAGGTGCACGCTTGACGAGACTCGAGCTTATCCTCTAAATGTGGCTTGGGCTGAAAATCAAGTGGTTTAGTCCACACATTGTAAAGTTTTACTAAGCAAGGTGGTCATGGCTGGGGTAACTGTGGTACCTGTGTTAAGTCTGGAATAAGCCGTTTCTTTGAAGATGCCCTCTAGGGTAGTGCCACGACAGCCTTTGGGAGAATTCATACAAAATCCAGAGAAATTCAGAGCTTGGAAGAGTGCAAGATTTCAAGTTCCCATACCTTGTTCTAAGTCAAATTCGTGTGTCACAAAGAGTTTCTCAAAGGTTGCCTATTATGTCAGGTAAATCGCCAAGGATCTCTATGTTAAGAGTGTGACAGAAGGAAGAGGTGAACACAAGCCTCTTGGAGCTATTGACTCTACCTGAAGCAGTATCCCAAGGAGGCAATGCCCAGGTAAATTGCCCTAATTCCATTCATAGTCTTGGATTTTGTCCTTGCTGTAGGTGGCCATCCATCCATTGTCCATGCCAGATTGTTTTCTCCAGCTTCAGTAACAGCTAAAAGCCCTTCCTGAAGGCTGGCAAGACTGGGGGTATCCCAGAGGTATAGTTTAACACAGACCTGTGACCTTCACGTGTGAAGGAGCAAAAGCAATTAAAGGATGGGCTACACTCTGATCTTGGTGACATGGCAGAAGTTGAACTCTCCATTAGCCAAGCCCTGGAACAACTCCTGCTGGGAGTTAGCGTTAGCAAACTCAATCTGTCTGGCTTCCAGAAGGGAGTCTTCTTTTGCAATGTGCTGGGTCCTGGGAACTAGGCCAGTTGAGCAGGTATGTTAAAACATAGAGGCAACTCCCTTGGCTCTGTGTTTGAACTATTTGTGGAGATGGAGCACTTAAAGTATGAATATGAGGAGCAGGGCATTGTGGGACACGTAGATAGGTCTGGTGGCACAGCCGAGATAAAAATGGCTGCATCTTGTGGTAATGCTGATGAGCCTAGTAGCTTAAAGACTCCTAGTGCCAAAGGCTCGGCAAAGTCAGTAAAGTAAGACAGAAGTCTGTTTCACAGGGTGGTTTTATGAGATAACTGCCCCATTCCTAGCAGAGGCTACCCATCAACAGGTGGCTTACATTTTCTGCTGGACTATTGGACCAAGGCTGGTTCACAAATCTGCTGATTCTCTTTAATAGACCATCATGTTGCACTGGAGACAGGTTTATTCAGCCGCACTGCTCAGAAGGATGAAATGAGCATGGGGGATGGGAGATATAATGTAAGGTCCTGCTTGTCAATGTCTACTGCTGGGCCAGGGTGCTTCCTAGTAGAAGAGGCAAACACTTTCTGAGCCTGGGGCATCACACTATAGCAGCTCACCTGTAGGACATGCCTCCTCTGTGGAGGCTAGTGTGAACATGGCTGGCTTCAGGGCCCCATCTCCTGTTCAGTGGAGGTAAGCAGGAAATGTGTGTGGGAGGTGAATAGAGCTGATCTCCAGCCATTCTCAATTCTACTCACTTAGAGGCTGGGCAGCCCATTGGGCTGGATCATTGCCTCCTTCACCTCCATGTACCTCTTCCTGGGCTTAACAGTTGGGCCAGTGCCATTGATCATGCATGTATGTGCAGGGAGCACATGTCTTGTGATGAAAGGGCCATGACTTCTCTCTGGATTACCGAATTTCATGACTAGGGCTGTGGGTCTGCCCCATGTCCCCCCTCCTAGTAAGCTGAGACCTAAAGAATGTTGCTGTTCTGTTCCCTATGAATTTTGAATTTTGTAGTTCCATATTCAGTTATAGCTGAACAGAACAGCTGGACAAGTGGGTGAGCTTGATGGAATTAGTCTGGGATGGTAGCAACACGGGCACTGCAGCATCAGAGCAGTTACTACTTGAGATTATAGGGCTAGTATTTCTGACCCAGTGGCTTCTCTGTAGTCCTAGTCTTTTCAGAGACATCTGAGTTGCAGAGCCGCACGGTCTTCATGGGAGCCCTAGAATCTGAGAGGTTGGTTTAATCTGATCCAACTGATCAATGAATGGGTCCTGTAATGAGAGAGGAAACTCTGGTTCCAAAAGCTATAGGCTTCCCTCAACTCTAATTTGCTCACCTACTAGATGACCCCAATTTGAAAAGGAACAGACACGCCAGTGTCCATCTCTAGAACAAATCTGTTCCTTTTCAAATCGGGGTCATCTAGTTTTGTTTCTTATTTGTCCAGGTCTCCCAGACGTCTGTTAGACTTTTGTCATATGTGAAAGACTTCCTAGTGCATTCCTTATAACACCTATGTAATCATTTGCCTGATGAGGCCAGGGAGGGTAGCCTTTGCTCTACACACTCTCAGCCTTTTTTTTTTTTTTTGCGGTACGCGGGCCTGTCACTGCTGCAGCCTCTCCCGCTGCGGAGCACAGGCTCCGGACGCGCAGGCTCAGTGGCCATGGCTCACGGGCCCAGCCTCTCCGCGGCATGTGGGATCTTCCCGGACCGGGGCACGAACCCATGTCCTCTGCATCGGCAGGCGGACTCTCAACCACTGCGCCACCAGGGAAGCCCTCAGCCCTTTATAGTTGTGTTGTATTAGAAGACTCTTGGGAACTTCAACGGCACCCTAATACATTTGAGGTTACCGTTGGCAGGATCTACTGCTAGGACAGCAAATAGGCAAAGCTTGCATTGAGAAGGAGATGGTCATCTTTGTATGAGAAGCATCAGGTAAATGTCTGTTTATGTCTGATTCTGAGAACAGCGCATGTAGGGAAAAAAGGAGCAAGTAAAGTGGAGAGGAAGATGTTTCAAGCTGAGCAAGGGAGGTAATTGAATACATTTAAGAAACAGAATAAGCCAATGTTCAAAACAGAAATCAAATAACTGTACTTAGAGGCAACTTTAGCTAACAGAAAGAACAGCCAGGAGTAGCTGTCACTAAGTCAGGCAGCCCAAAGACGTGGCATACTACTTTATCCCCAGCGTCTCGAATGAGTACTAGTGCTATTAGTGAGATGACACATGTATATCAAAATGTTTAGAACCAGGTGCCATAAAGACAAAACAGGGTGATGTGGTTGGGGTAACTACAGCAGGGCTGGCTCTTTTAGTTAAGATTATGAGGGAGGCCTCTTCAGTGTAGAGACCTGAATGGGAAGTAAACAGCAGAATGAATGCCTGGAGGGAGGCAGTTTCTTTTTACCAGAACCCTAAGTGCAAGAGGACAGAAATGTGACCAGGGTGGCTGAAGAGTTCTGAATAAAGAAGAAAGTGGAATGAAATAAGGCAGACGGACTGGATTATGTAGTCTTGTAGACCATGGTAAAGAGTTGGGATTTTTTGTAAAGTATATTGTCAACTTGTTGGGAGGTTTTAAGCAGGGGCATGATACTTGACATATGTGGTCAATAGGTGATCCTGACCTGTGCAGGGGTTAGAATGGAGCAGGGCCAGTTAGGAGGATTTGGCAGTAGTCTAGCAAATGGTGGTGGCTCAGGTGGATGTGATGGAAGGTAGTGAGAAGTGGATCTAATTTTGAAAACTTTGAAGCTTTAACTTCCATGACTATTGACGAATTGGCTGTGGGATACGAGATGGATCAAGGGTAGCACAAAATTTTGTCCCAGACTACTGGGTAGATTGGCTGAGTTGAGTAAGACTGGGTGTGTGTGTTTTTGAT
Organism: Grampus griseus; assembly: GCF_964374135.1. NCBI lineage: Eukaryota > Metazoa > Chordata > Mammalia > Artiodactyla > Delphinidae > Grampus > Grampus griseus. Next base: position 38,173,850 of record NC_138999.1, on the reverse strand, counting down.
CATTGAGATCAAGAACAGTCACTTATCTTTGTATCTCCAGGGTCTAGCCCCTGACACACAGCAGGTGCTAAAATGGTTGAAATGGATAGAAATATTGCCATTAAAAAATTATAGGGAATTCTCTGGTGATCCAGTGGTTAGGACTCTGTGCTTCTGCTGTAGGGGACACGGGTTTGATCCCTGGTTGGGGAACTAGGATCCTGCATGCCGCACGGCATGGCCAAAATATATATATATATATATATATATATATATATATATATATATATATAAATAAAATATTAGAATTAGAGAATTTAGCAGGGAACTCATCATTCTCTCAGTAGGAAGCCTCTCCTACTCCATCCTTTGTTTCCTGATTGTCTAGTTTTTCTAGTGTATAAGCTTTCATTCTCCACTGACTGGTTCTCTTTGTTTCTGAGACCGTGGAATTGGGACCCTGTTGATTAAATCACAGAGCCTTCTTGTCAGTGTACTGAAGTATTTATGTGTATCTTGTGTGTGAGTCCACGTTCTGGGTCTTCCTCAGATAACTTCCCTGTAACTCCTAGCTGCCTTAGGCACATTGCAAATGACCCCAGGGTTGTCATGCTTTGCTCTATAAGGTTTTTTTACTGGGGCAGGAATATTCAGTTAGATGCGTTAGATCCCAGGGACTTTGGTTTATATTTCTACTATCTGACTTAGTCGGAAAAACTCATCTTTCTTACACCTGTAATATAGCAGCAAAGATTTACAAACTAGTATCAACTCTGCTACCCACAGTGAGAATGCTAAAGCTGAGAGGTTTTTCTAAAAAATCAAATGTAGCTGTGCAGACATTGCCATTTGGGGCTGATCTAAGAATCTGTTTTATAAATTTGCTTGTAATAATTGCAAACAAGCTATCTCAAAAATATCTATTTGCTTGCATCGTTTAAGGGTTAAAGGCTTTTCATATAGAAAAGTCAGAGGCTTCATCTTTCCCGTTGCTCCCAATCAAACTGACAGTATTGGCCATTTCAGTATGCAACATTAGAGTGAGGTAGAAAAAAGCCAGAGGCTCATTGTCACTAGCTATATTTCAGTATAGCATTTTTAAAAAATGCTGCAGTGATTTCTCCTGCCCTTTGGAAGGTGTGTTCTTCTCTGCAGTTGCAGCAGGGGTTCTGTGTCTTTTTCACATGGACTACTTAGTTTGAAATCTGTCGGCAGTTCAGAATAATGCGTATAAAAGTCTAAAATAAAACACATGGGTTTTCAAATAAAATAATTTGAAAGGTATCAATTTTAAAGTAAACTTGTAATATAAAAATATGTACCTTAATGCATTAAATAACAAGACAATACATTTTAAATACAGGCAAGTTGAAGTTTAAAGACAGCAGTGTGAAGGCTGCTTAGCTTGAATCACAACATTGAATTGGGGTGGTCTTCAGGCAAGACAATATGCATGTCATACTAGACATCCAATCAGTTCTGATTTTCTTGTTTGGTTAATGGATACAAGGGTTGAAAAATCTCAATTTCACAAATGTATTGGTTCAAAAAAAGGTAAAGCTTCCCTAATTCACATTGTAGGCAAAAACACTTGACTTCTCCAAGGTTTTTTGAATTAAATTCCAGTTGTATTAAATCATTTGCACTAAGATCAATAAGCTATTTTACAACTCAACAATATAGAAATAACCCAATTAAAAATAGGCAAAGGATTTGAATATTTCTCTTAAGAAGAAATACAAATGGCTAATAAGCATATTAGTCATTAGAGAAATTCACATCAGAACCAAAGTGAGATACCGCTTCACACCCACTAGGATGGCTAAAGTAAAAAAGACAGATAGTAACAAGTGTTAGCAAGGATATGGAGAATTGGACCCTCCTGCATTGCTGCTGGGGATGTAAAATGGTGCCACTGCTGTGGAAAACAGTTTGTCAGTTTCTTAGAATGTTAAATATAGAATTATCACATGTCCCAGCAATTTTACTCCTAGGTATATATCCAAGTGAATTTAAAATATATGTCGACACAAAAACTTGTACATAAACGTTTGTAGCAGCATTATTCATAAGAGCCAAAAGTGGAAACAACCCAAATGTCCATCAGCTGATGAACGGATAAACAAAATTTGTCATATCTGTACAATGGAATATTATTCAGCAATAAAAAGGATGAACCTTGAAAACAATATGCTAAATGAAAGAAGCCAGTCACAAAAGGCCACATATTATATGATTCTGTATATATGGAATGTCTAGAATAAACAAATCCATAAAAACAGAAAGTAGATTAGTGCTTGCCAGGGGCTGGGAGGAAAGAGGATGGGGAAATGACTGCTAATAGGTATGGAATTTCTTTTTGAGATGATGAAATACTTGGAAATTAGATGGTGGTGGATGGTTGCACAACCTCCTGAATATACTAAAGAAACACTGAATTTAATACTTTAAATGGGTTAATTTTTTCATATGTTTATTATATCTCAAAACCACTATTTTAAAAAAGTCAATAGGTCATCTTTGGCTAAGCCAAATTCTTTGATACAGTTTTACATTTAAGAAGAGATTACAAACCCATGGTTCAATTTTACCATCAAGAAAATAGTTCTGCAGTGTTTCTAGGTGTTAACAGCTATCTTTTGTCAGTGAACTAGACAGAATTTTGAATTGCAGCTTCATCTTGGTAAAGAACTTCTTCCAGCATTCCACGTATGTGGCCTTCTGTGCCTTTCTAGAAAAAATGGTTTTCATGTGTAATTGGTTTTCTTGCAAAAATGATTTTTTAAATGTGGGGTGAGGTATTTTCACAGAATGGTGTATGAATACCCCTTGTAAAATACCTTGTATCACCCTTGTGCATGTCTTCACTTCCTAACCATGTACCAAAGGAGTATAAGGAGAAAAACATCTGTTACTCATCACATTTACACTGTGCATGACTTACAACATTGCACAATCTGTTAGTAATAACTGTTTAAATGTCTTATTTAAAGTTACTTCAACTCAGATGTGTTTGAACTTGCCTGGCCCACCCTTGTAGTCCATGTACTGTCTGTTACAAAAGTCAGGCTGCTTTATGGAGAGCTGTGTTCTCATTTGAGTGGGCTAGTTTTGCAAAAACTTAACAAGAATATCTCACAACCTTCCATGTATAAATTGAAAACTAACTGTAGATAGGGAGTACAGGAAAGCACCATGGCTTTCCTGGTCGCCTATGAAATAACTTTCTACTTCATTCCTCAGTAGCTGAATGTCTACCTGACCCAGAATTGGGCAACTGACTTGTCCAGATATCTGTAGACACAAAGACAGTGATCATGTGACAACTGGTGGCTACTCTACCACCGTAATTTTGAGGTAGTGATAAACATAAATTTGAGATCTGCATCAAGGTAATGTGGAATGAAAAGAACTGATTTCTGTTGTGACAAATTCGTAGATTCTGCTAATGGTGAATGTATTAGCTGAAGAAGTACTAAATTTAAGTTAGAGGTTAGTAAAAATAAAGATGAATGCTTTCCCAATCAAATTAATATTCCATGGATATTATAATACTTTGGATCCCTAACTTAAGAACCCCTAGTGTAAAAGATAGATTGCTTATTTTGGCCTGCAGCACATGGGTCACGGTCATCCCTACTGTGGCAGCATATTTTATAAGGCTCCTTACTCAGATAAGTTATTCCGTGAGGCCAGGGATCCAGCTGCAAGTTTTCAAAGGATCTCTGACCTTGAGAAAGATCTCTGACGCTCCTTTACCTCATTTAAACAACAACAAAAAGTTTTATTTTGAGGTAATTATAGATTCACGGTAATTTGCAAAAATAGTACAGAGTCCCGTGTACCCTTCACCATCTTCCTTTAGTGGTAGTATCTTACATAACTCTAGTACAGTGTCAAAACCAACAAACTGACATTGGTACAATTTTTTTCATGTTTAAATTAGGATATTGAGCTGCCTTGATTTAAGGAAATTAATCACTTAAGTTGATAAACATCCACTGTTTAACCCAAAGTGCATTTTGATAGTTCTCAATCTGGAGTACTTGGGGTTTGCTAGCGAGGGTCAAATCTCTACCACATGACAAGAAACAGGATTCCACATTTGGGGATGTTATGAGTTATGTGTTATACCACTTCTCAGGAGCCACCCTATATCCATGCGCTATAGCCTTGGGTTTGCCCAATCTTTTGGGCAGAACTTCATCTTCACCAAGTGGCTTTCACTTTTTCCCTGCAAGTAGTTGTGCTCCAAAAAGAGCCCCATGGGGCCTTGAGAAAACCTGCCTCATGCTTTCAAGATGTAAGATGAAAACTGACCATTTAAATTTCCAGCTTTTCTGACTTTTCTAGTTCTGGTGATAGCTTGAGCAGCTATCTTTTTGAGCATGAATAGCCCAGTGAGACCTCTTCAAGATATACTAGGTAATACCTGAGAGCCTATCTAGCCATTTGGTTTTGTTTAAGGCGTGATAGACCTCAAGTGCCATTATAAGTACCCTCTGCTTCATGCAGCACCATCAAACGTTTGCTTTGTATTGTCTCAGGTCTTGATATGCCAACACTTAAAATTCAATATAATAAAGTCTGTCTCAGCAACTAGACATAATATCTCTTAAGAGGCAGGGGACCGTCTTAGTCATCTCTCTCCCTAGCACGTGAAAGCTATATGAGGTCTGTGGAATGAGGAAATGTATATTAGTAGAAAGCCAGACTAGCATTTTGTGCATCTCTAACACATTCCTGCTCAACTGCTTAAAGTATCTTCTATGGCTGTTTGACCATATTTGCGAGATACTCTCCACCACCCAGGCTGGGGCCACATCTATGCTGTCGCACCCCCTTAGTGTGGATATGACTTTAAACGAGCTGGAGAAAGTTGAGTGTGGGCTTGAAGGGTGTTGGAGTGGTGGCCACCTAGTCACAACATTTGAAAACAGTTGTGTAGTTGTGCTATGATTGTTAAATGGCCCACCTGAGCCCACCTAGGACTAGTCCATCAAATGACCCCTAGAAGATGGCATTAGCCTTTGTGTGGGGGAGACTGCACTGAGTATACCTGCTTCCTGTTACACAGCTCTCTTGGTGTTCAGTTTGTGAACCAGCAGCCACCTTGCAAGGTGCCACATGTTACTTTCAGGGCTTCTGAGACTACGCTTTGAACCAAGGCTTTCCGTGTCTGTTTTTGTGACTTCTTTGACATCGCTGGAGGCTGACCCCTCTCGCTGTTTTCTTTGCTGCCTTTAATATTATCAGTTGGGCTGAAAGAGATGAGTTAGCCACCAACACCAGGTCCTTGTTTCACTTTTGTGAGATCATAGGCCACTGTGGTAATGCTGTGATTGGAATGCCATGTCTGGAACATTGGTGAGTCTGACACAAGGTAAGCCAGCATTCTCACAGTGAAGAATGATGACCCTATTAGCTTTGTTCTACAAATAAACATTTTATATTATCATTCCTTATATCGACTTTGTTCCTATAAATTCTACGTAATTAAGGGTATTACGGATAGGATGAGCATCCTACCAGAATACTAGTTATTCTTTTTCTGTAGACAATAAAAATTACCACTACTTTTTAGCACTCTTCTGTCTCAAGTGAAGTTTGGTGTAAGTGCAAGAATTCAGTAACAAGGTCGTGGCAAATCATTGTAACCTATTTTTTTTTTAATACAAATAGCTCTAGGTTTCAAGATAGTGCTAGTCTAACTCATAATAGGATGGTAACCTAATTTGTCTATTGGTATATTTTTTATGACTCTCTCCTCAAGGAATTTAAAGGCTGGAGGGGAGATCAAATAGGTCTTACAAATTTCGCTTAAGTTGATGGAACAGGTACAGGTGGAAATTCGTACCCCTTTCACTTCATGCCGAGAACAAAGATAAGTTAAAATTTTAAAAAATTAAAAAAAATTTAATTATGTTTTATTGGAGTATAGTTGCTTTACAATGTTGTGTTAGTTTCTGCTGTACAGCAAAGTGAATGAGTTATATGTATACATATATCCCCTCTGTCTATTGATATTTTGAATGTATCAGATATACAGTAATGCTTTACAAATAACTAGTAATGAAAAGCAAGGCTTACCATACCCAAGTAAAAAATGTCTAGGCTGTAGGTAGCTCTAAAGTCTTGGAAGAATTAAAATACAAATTAGGAGTTGGAAAGAGGACTCTATAGACCTGATGTGGAAAACTTTGTACTAGACTGTGGCTTCAAGTCCATGCATCTCCCATTTCTGACTCAAATTTGTTCCTGAAAACATGCTGATAGCAAAATTTGGAAATGCAGGATTTTTACTTTAAATGGCAAAAATGTTTTATCATTCCATTCCCAAACCCTAATCCATTCCCCCCAATTCTACTAAGAAATAAATTCTTAAATACCTATAACAATTCATAAAGGATTTTTTGCATAATAGCATGTTAAACCATTATTTCTACTTACTTAACACTTACTGAATTCATCAACTGGGTGTATTTGTTTTCAGGGTGCAACACATGTGCATTGTTTTCTTTCTATATAGCAACAAACTCATCGGAGGAAGATAGGCAGGACCTGGACGTTATTTCTCATAGACTTCTTGCCCTACTTCTGCAGGCTGCATTCCCTTGGCTTCTGTGAAGGCTGACTTCTGGCTGCCTTTGGCCAATGGAGACATTGGGGAGAGGTCAAGGATTGGTGGGAGGGGAGAAGGAAGTTATTTCTCCCTCTCCTTCTCTGCCTCAGACGTTTCTTTGGCAGTGTCTCCATTTCTTCCTGAAACCTAACTCCTGCTGTAGTTTCAGAGAATTCTGCTTATTTAGCCTAGAGGGTCAAGAGAGTTTTCATTGGTTCCTGGCTTTGCTCATCTCTAGGTTGCTTCACCACTCTGTTTGCTTCTCATTTCCTCTATCCTTTGTGTGAACAATTCGTTGTTCAGTTCCATCTGTTGTAAATACTTGAAGTAGCTTCTGTTTTCTTGTTTAGACTCTGATGCACTGTTCCGCTTGGTTGGTGCCAGTGAGAAAGTGTGAGCCTGTGAAGGAGTGAGTGAGATAATGAATGCCTGCAGTTCAACCACATCCAGATCAGAGGAATTACTGAGCAGTCTTATCGTTTTTTTGGCGCTCAGGCACTGCAGGTAGAGAGTTGTAAACCCTGATTGAAACCATAAATAAAGCAATTGAAATTGGGCAGCTGTTTGTATTTCCTTTGCTTGCATTGGCACTGCTCCTGATAACAGGATTGAATTTATCATTGCATTTTGGAAGGTGTTGATTCTGTTTATGTCATGATTACATAGATATGATTGCTATTAAAAATAAATCTGAAAGATTTGACATCAGGTATCTATGCCTCTTCTTCCTTTAGTAAATGGAATTATGTTAAACCTTTTCTTCAAATTGCTTTTCCATTTATTCAGATGGTGTGTGGGTTGAATTATGTTACCCGGAAATATATACTGAAATCCTAACCCCTGATACCTGTGAATGAGATTTTGTTTGGAAATAGAGTCATTGACTAATCAAGCTAAGATGAGGTCATACTGGATTAGAGTGGGCACTCATCCAATATGACTGGTGCTCTTATAAGAAGAGGAAAACACACATACACACACACACACACACACACAGAAATGAGAATGCCATGTGATGACAGAGGTAGAGATTGAAGTGATGGGTCTACAAGCCAAGGAATACCAAGGATTTCAGGCAACACCAGAAGTTAGGAGGAAAGGCATGGACCAGATTCTTTCTTATCGCCTTCAGAGAGAGCGTGGCCCTACCAATACCTTGATTTCAGACTTTTAGCCTTCAGAATTATAAGAGAATAGATCTGTTGTTTAAAGCCACCCAATTTGTGATACTTTGTTATGGCAGACATAGGAAGCTAATACAGATGGTTTCATTTAACATGGGAAAGATAAGGACCATAGTGCAGACTGTGTTTAAATGGCATGATCAAGAGTCCCAATTCTATGCTGAGAACAGCTTCGGTACCATTGGAGCACACTCCCTATCACGCAAACCTGCACCCAGCTTCAATGTTTTCACTAGCACACACATTAACTATTAAAGATTTTCTGTTTGAATAATAAATTCAGGGCAATAACTTCTAAGTTATAATGAATATTTAGGTAGTGAGTTCAGATAGCGAGGGATACCTTTTATACCCACGATAGGCTGAAAGGAAAACAAACTCCTGTATCAATCACAGTCCTACCAGAGAAAGAGGACCAGTAGGATTGACTGTCTATCTCTCTATCTCTCTGTCTCTCTATCTATCTATCAAATATCAAGAGATTTATTTAAAGGAATCGGCTCATGAGATTGTGGAGGCTAGCAAGTCTCTAATATGTAGGTCAGGGTGGCAGGCTGGAAACCCTTGGGCAGAAATGGATACTGCCCAGCAGTCCACAGAGAGTATTTCTTCTTCCTCAGGGAAACCTCGGTTTTGCTCTTAAGGTCTTTTAACTGATTGCCTCGGCTTCACCCAGATTATCTAGGATAATCTCTTTTACTTAAAGCCATTTGATTATAGACATTAATCATATCTACAAAAAAACTTCACACCTATATTAGAGTTAAATTAAACTCTGGGCACCATAGCCTAGCCAAGTTGACACATAAAACTGACCATCACAGCTAATAAGCGTTGTACACATTTTCCTCATTATGAGTCATGTTTTCCTGCTTCCTTGCATGCCAGGTAATAATTAATTGGATGCCAGACATTGTGTATTTTACTGCATTGGGTGCTGGGTATTTTTGTATTGCTGTAAATGTTGAGGTTTATTTTAGGGTATAGTTATGTTACTTGGAAACAGTTTAACCTTTTCAGGTCTTGCTTTTATGATTTGTTAGGAGGTTCTCGAACACTGCTCAGTCTAATAATTCTCCACTACTGTGGCAAGATCTTTCTTTTTTTTTTTTAACATCTTTATTGGAGTATAATTGCTTTACAATGGTGTGTTAGTTTCTGCTTTATAACAGTGAATCAGCTATATGTATACATATATCCCCATATCCCCTCCCTCTTGCGTCTCCCGCCCACCCTCCCTATCCCACCCCTCTAGGTGGTCACAAAGCACCGAGCTGATCTCCCTGTACGATGCGATGCGGCTGCTTCCCACTAGCTATCTGTTTTACATTTGGTAGTGTATATATGTCCAGTGACAAGATCTTTCTGAGTATTCTTCCCAGTACCTTAGAAATTGTTACTTTTTCCAGCCCCGCTAGTGCAATCAGGCACTGTTTTTGGCCCTGTGTGAGAGCCAGGTACGGTTTCCTCTAATGCTTTCAGATGGTACGAATATCCAAGGGGGGACCCTCTGCATGTCTCTGTAGTTTTCTCTCCATGAAGCTCTCTCCTCTATGGTACTATGTCTACAAACTCTCGCTTCCTTGGTCTCCCTGGATTCTCAGCGTTATTTTCTCAACTCTGAGTCGGCTTGGCTCCAACTCAGTTCCCCCTCCCTGCACTGTGGCCTGGAAGCTCTCTCAGGGCAGTAAGATGGGTCAAATTGTAGGAATTGCCTTGTCTCTTGGGGATCACTGCCCTTCACTGTCTGATGTCCACTGTCTTAAAAACCATAGTTTTGTGTATTTTTTTTGCAGTACACGGGCCTCTCACTGTTGTGGCCTCTCCCATTGCGGAGAACAGGCTCCGGATGCACAGGCTCAGCGGCCATGGCTCACGGGCCCAGCCTCTCCGCAGCACGTGGGATCTTCCCGGACTGGGGCACGAACCCGCGTCCCCTGCATCGGCAGGCGGACTCTCAACCACTGCGCCACCAGGGAAGCCCGGGTGTTTTTTTTGTTTGTTTTGTTTTTTGAGGTTGGAAGGTAAATATAGTCCTTGTTACCCCATTTTAACCAGAAGTGGAAATCTGGACCAAAGATTTTAAATATTCAAAAGACTAATCTCTCACATCATCTATAGGGTCCTAGCCAGTGGTTTTCTAGTGCCAAGACATCGATTGTAGACCATTCTCACCCTGGCCTCCCAGTTGATGAATACTGCTGTAAACCTTTTCTACCTTCCTTTCCCAATTAATCAGACTAATAAACAGTGAAAATGTAAGCCACAGATGGTGAGAGAGTATTTCCCCCCCAAGAAACCAAATATATGGTGTCTTTTCCAACACCAGGTCTCCAGTTCTCCAACACCAACTGGGTGTCCAACAATTCAATTCAATTCTGGCACTGACTCCTGGAGTTAGGATCAGATCCCGCACATTAGGGGCTCAGTATAAGACTGCCTCCACAGGCTTCCCTGGTGGCACAGTGGATAGGAATACGCCTGCCAATGCAGGGGACACAGGTACGAGCCCTGGTCTGGGAAGATCCCGCATGCTGCTGAGCAACTAAACCCGTGCGCCAAAACCACTGAGCCTGCGCTCTAGAGCCCACGAACCACAACGACTTAGCCCACGTGCCACAACTACTGAAGCCCGCGCGCCTAGAGCCCATGCTCCGCAACAAGAGAAGCCACTGCAATGAGAAGCCTGCGCACCGCAACAAAAGAGTAGGCCCTGCTTGCAGCAACTAGAGAAAGCCTATGCACAGCAATGAAGACCCAGTGCAGCCAAAAATAAACAAACAAACAAATATATAAATAAATAAAAACTTAAAAGCTTAAAAAAAAAAAGACTGCCCCCACTTCAGACACCAGCTACAGATGGAATGCCCAGCTACTCACATTTATGTCCTGCTGACTACAAATTCAGGGGTTCCCACGACCCGCATTTGGGTTTGATAATTTGCTAGAACTACTCACAAAACTTAGGAAAGTGCTTTACGTACTATTATTGGTTTATTGTAAAGGATAGAACTTAGGAACAGCCAAATAGAGTTGATGCATAGGGCAAGGTGTGGGGAGAGGGGCACAGAGCTTCCATGTTCTCTCTGGTCATGTCACCCTCCCAGCACTTCAGTATGTTTACCAGTCTAGAAGCTTCTGAACCCCACTGTTTAGGGGTTCTTATGGAGGTTTCATTATGTAGCTATAATTGACTAAATCATTGCCGTTGGTGGTTGGACTCAACCTCCAGCCCCTCCACCTTCCCTAGAGATCAGCAGGTGGGGCTGAAAGTTCCAACCCTCTAATCACCTGGTTGGTTCCCTTGGCAACCAGCCCTCCATCCTGAAGCTATCTAGGGACCCACCAAGAGTAACCTCATTATCATAAACTCAGGTAGGGTTGAAAGAGACTCATGAATAACAGAAGACACTATGTCCTATCACTCACAACATTCCAAGAGTTTTAGGAGCTCTGTGTCAGGACCAGAGACAAAGGCCAAATATATATTTCTCCTTGTACCACAGAGGTACATGGACCATGGAGAAAGGCAGTCAAACAAAATGTGAATTCACAGGTAAAACGTAAACTGAGTAAAGGCAGAGATGGAGTACTTTGTTCCATGCTGTATCTCTGGCACTTAGAATGGTACTTGTTGAGTGTTGAACTATGAATCAGACACAGAGGCTCAGATCACTACCTACTGGTGTTGACATTTTACTACTTAAAGTGAAATGTAGAAAACTTACCTCTGTTTTTTTACCTTCCTTCTTTATAATTGTTTTCAATATATGAAAACCACATCAGATAATATAACTTTTGCTTAATTTTTACCCTTTCCATCATTCTTCATATTTTTCTAACTTTCATTCTTTTACCATTTCTTTTGTTTGAAGAACTTTCTTTAGCTATTCTTTTAAAATAGGTATCTGGTAACAAATACTTCTAGTTTTCTTTCACCTGAGAGTATTATTTCACCTTCATTCCTAAAGAATATTTTCATCATGTATAGAATTCCTGGTGAACACATGTTTTTCATTTATCACATTAAAAAATGTTGTTCCCATGTCTTCTGACCTCCAAGGTTTTCAAAGACAAATCCTGTCATTCAAATCATTATTGTACTATTGGTAATGTGTTATTTCTCTCTAGCTGTTTTTAACACTTATTTCTTTAGTGTTCAGATCACTACCTTACTACAGTCCCTGCTCCTGACTCAGTCTCTGCTGATGGGGGGGCAAACGGAGATTCACATTTTTTTCAGTGGTGTTTGACTGCAATACGGTGAATATTGTAAAAATGTCTCTGTCTTGTTAGACTACCTGTTATTGTTCTTTTGGCTAGCAATAGCACACTTCTTCTGAGGCCTTTTTGTCTTTCTCATTTCTGTCACCAGATTGTGGACTTCTCCTGAGCCCAGTCCATATATATTGGAGGCAAAAACAAAACCCAGGGAACTCACCTCCATGTCATCTCTCAAATCCTGAGGTCCCTAGATAGTCTGCCTTCTTCTCTTTATCATTCAGCACCTTTGAATGTTATTTATTTATTGAATGTTTATTATTTCCATGGTTTGTAGCTGTACTTTGTGTGAAGAATAAGGTTATCACACATCTTCCATCTTGTTCAGAATTAGAAGTCTACTTTTTTGTTAACATCCTGATGCCTAATCTTTGTCAAAGTATATATATTTTTTTAATGTTAAAAATATCACTTATATACAGTTGAACCTTGAGCAACATGGGTTTGAACTGTGCAGATCCACTTATACATGGATGTTTTTCAATAAATACATACTAAAGTACTACACAATCCGTGGTTAGTTGACTCTGGATGCAGAACCTCAGATATAGAAAGACACATATATAGAAGGATGACTGTAAAGTTATACTCAGATTTTCAACTGTGCAAGGGTTGGTGCCCCTAGCCCCCATGTTGTTCAGGATCAACTGTAAATGTTGCAAGTTCATGTCAGATATTTAATTATCAAGAGAACCAGCAAGTTGATAAAACTGGTTCACAGGATAAGTCAAGCGATTCAATGTATGTAGTCTCTGAAAGAATGCTGTCATACCATTGATAAATTAGATACAAAACTGGTTAACGGCCTATAGGGCAACAAAATACCCTTGGGATTATTTTTTCTACTGGAAAATAAAATCACTTGCCTCTCTATAGGACACAGGTCTACATGTTAATGTGTAACTACATAGTCTTGACCCAAAATAGTAGTGAATGGAATGGAATGATATATTTTCCTATATAATTAAATAATCCATGTATAGCTCTTTTAGCAAATACTCCAATACGACGTTGAAAAATACATGAATTCATTCTTTTGCATTATTTCTGAGTTTTGCATAACTTTTTCTCAACATCTTTGGACATGTATTCCTTTTGAATGTATCCTTAGAAGTGGAATTGCTAGACTGTATCTTCACTTTCACATGGTTCTTTTGCTCGTGGGGGCAGTTCTCCTGTAAGCCTAGAGGTGGGGGGCGTAAGATAGAAAGTATCGTTGACAATCTATTACTTTTCTCAATGGGCAAGGTTTGCCATTAAATCGTCCTTCTTTTAATTGTTAACAATGTGGAATTAAAGTCATGGCTGTGGTTTCAGTCTGTTGGTAAGAAGACTTTTTGCTTAATATATGATTCTCAACATGTGTCCTTATCACATGCTGGACCCACATGTTAGGATTTGTCATCTGTCAACTCCCACAAAAGTACACCAGAAAAACCTATTGATTGAAGAAAGAGAAGTTTACTGGACATACTACAATGAAGGAGAGTACCACACTGACAGTCTAAATGGTGTTTCCAAATGGGAAACCAGGGTATTTCTTGGGCTAAAGGTGAATAATCAAACAAGAAACAGCACATGACCTATTTAGAGATGCAAAGAGGAAACAGAGAAAAGGAATGGAAATAACATGTGACAGACTAATCCTCACAAGAAAAATATTGAAAATAAGCACTTTGAAATATTTTACCCTAAACAAGAAAACTTAAGTAGTTGTCTCCATAAAAGAATAACACAGAGCAAATATGTAAGAGCACATGGAAAATGTACTGACATAGGAAAGATATCTTCTGAGCTGTGTCAAGTCATATTTAAAATGCAAAAACCCCCAAAATCTGTGGGGTTTAAGAGGGAATTTGAAAGAAGGTGGGTGCTACTAAAATCACAGCAAACCTTTGGAATGAAATGAAAAAGTAGAGCACAATTATGTATGTGTTGGACTCCCTTGACTATCTCTTTTCTCACTCATCCTTTTAAATTCTTTTTTTCCATTTATTTGCTCTGGGCCATTGCTTCAGTACTTTAATGGTTTCAAATCAAACATTAACAGTTTTATGTTTTGTTTCTCTTTCTCTTATGAATGATAGTCTTTTGCCTGGCTGTCCAAAGATTCATTTTGATTTTGGACACAAAATGGTCATCACTGAAATCTAATAACTTTACTAAGATTGTGTCTTTCCTCCTGGGTTGTGGTGTGGTATTTTAATTTAAAAGCTTTCTAGAAAGAAGACTGCTTTTAATTTTCAATATTCACTACCTATTAAAGAGTGGTTGCCGCATATAGAGTTCTTTGGTCATGCTTTATTTCCTTAAGCACTTTGCTTGCCCTTATTTGAACAGAAGTTTGGAGAAATGCCTGCAAATATCTTTGGATGAACATTCTAGATCTCAGGGAATGAGCCATTTCCTTAGAAGAACATGAAACTCAATCAGATAAGATTACTGAAAAAAAAAAGATGGTAAAAGAACTCATGAAAATATACTTAAATATATGATTGGCTAAAATACTTTTGGACATTCACATTCTGTTTTATAACTAATTGAAATGGAAGGGAAAGAGGAGATATGGTGGGAAGCAATATCGTTTCTACATTGTTAGAGTTTATAACTGCTCAGATTTCCTCATCTTTTATAGCTGGGAGGTTACATTGTTTGATGTGCTGTTGGATTAGTTTTACTAGGATTTTGTTGAAGATATTTTGCATCTATATTCATAAGAGATATTAGTCTGTAATTTTCTTGTGTTGTCTTTATCTGCCTTTGGTATCAAGTTAATGTTAAAACTAAGAAGAACAAGATAATCAATAAAAATCAGATTGTTGGGGGAAAGGAAGGGGAAGAGGAAGGAACAGTAAATATACTAATTTGAGAAGTAAAATGTTAAATCGTTTGTATTTCAAAATACAAATTTAAATTAAAACTGTTAATGTTACTGGGTAAGTGTTCGCAAAGGCTAAGAGAAAAAAGTAGTTAGATTTATGCTTAAACATGTTGGAGTGGAAGTGTTTGCCTTTAGGGATTAATACTTTTTAAGGAATTCTTGCTCTTATTTTATTTTATTTTATTTTTTTGTGTGGTACACGGGCCTCTCACTGCTGTGGCCTCTCCCGTTTCGGAGCACAGGCTCTGGATGCGCAGGCTCAGCGGCCATGGCTCACGGGCCCAGCCGCTCCGCGGCATGTGGGATCTTCCCGGACCGGGGCACAAACCCATGTCCCCTGCATTGGCAGGCGGACTCTCAACCACTGCACCACCAGGGAAGCCCCTTGCTCTTATTTTAATTTGGCTCTTTAAAGAAGCAGGGATAAAGAAGATGGGAGAAGAGACAACCGTGGAGACATATAAACACATCTTTGGCAGCTAGGAAGTTACCAGCTGGCAGAGGGGATGCCACGAAAAGTATTCTGATTCAGGCTGCTGACAACGAAATGCTCATCACAAAATACTGTACCTCAGAAGGGGAGCTGAGGCTTGGAGCTGAAAATGAGGAAGTTGTCTTAAAAGTCTGCACAATGAACGGTTAGGCCCTGAGCTCCCTTTCCCTCTCCTCCTATGAATCCAGGAGACCGCCCCTCCCAGAACTGCACTGGAAACTAAAGGCTTATTCTAAGGATATGTTGTACCAGAGAAGCTCTTAATTCCAGGGCAACAGGCATATTGAAAAGATTGATGAAAGTTTTCCTAAGTGAATGAAGAGACTCACAATCCCTTCTCATGCTCACTCTTAATAATGCTGACCATTGAACTTGACCCTTCCATCCCACACTGGAGATTGGGACTGTTGAATTTTCTCCGAAGACAAAATTTCTAGAGAAAGCCTGTTGATATGACACTTGGTGGGACTTCAACAAACTTTCAGGAGCTTACCAGATCAATGTCCACTGAAACTGTAGGAGGAAAACAGAGGGCTCCAGGAGAGGTAGCTCCAAGAAGTCAAAAGATGATTTTGACTAGAAAAAAGTATTCATAGGGGTTAACAGTTCGATTGTAGAACATAAAGAACTAGTGTTAAGGAAATGAGAAATGAAGAAAATGAAAAAAGTAAAAAAGGCAAAAAGACATTTGTGCTGAGTTCCCCAAGCTGGGACAGCTAGAGTTTTCAAGGTCTCTACAGGTGGTTTCTACCCCAACCCCCCAGAGCTGACTCCCATGTTGGCATCTCTGGACAACACTGCCCCCTGCTGGACACCTGGATACTGAGCAGTGCTGTCGCTGCCTCCATCCTTACCACCTCTACCAGGGTAGAGCATTTCTCAGAGGTTCAGTGCCTTCTTGATGCCTAGCCTCTTCCTGAGGCACTGTCCCTTGCAGCACCTAGTGCTCTCCATGTTTCACTGCCTTCCTGGGATTTTCACTTTTCATCTGGAGGGTTGTAATACTTCCACTGCTGAGTTAAAGTTTCAAGAGACTGTCCCCAGTACTACAATATTGAAAACATATTTTTTGTGTGTGAAAAATAAGATACAAATTTGAATGACTTTAATCTCTTTTCCAGTAGGAAACAGATGAAAAAAGAGAAAGAAATGTATTTTATAGTATTTTAATATTTTGTGATTCCTGCGATCATGGCTTCAGAAGTCAAGATAAGTATGACAGGCATATATCTGAATATGCAAAGGTTGATTGTCCTTTTAGTGTATGTGAAAAGATTGTCCCATTCTTTGAGAAAATTATGCATGCTTCTGCTCAAAGAAGGTCAAGTTAGAAGATTGCAAAATGGAGGGAAGAAGGAAGAGAAAACCATACATAACTCAAGCCAATCTTTTTTATTTCTGGCCACGCCAAGCGGCTTGTGGGATCTTTAGTTCCCCGACCAGGGATCAAACCTGTGGCCCCTGCAGTGCAAGTGCAGAGCCCTAACCACTGGACCACCAGGGAATTCCCTCAGGTCAATCTTGGAGGGAGTAAAAAGTAGAAGAAAGGAGCGGTATGGTTGCCACAGTATGGCCTGAAGAAGGGGATGTCCGGACATTTGCAAACGGCAAAGATGAAAAGTTGTGGAAAAAAAGATCCCAAATGGAAAAATGATTGTGTTGAAAGTAAAGCAGGGACTGGGTCAGGCAATTGCTAGTATGGTTCAAAAATGGAAGGTCTGGGCCTCCCTGATGGCGAAGTGGTTGAGAGTCCACCTGGCGATGCAGGGGACGCCGGTTCGTGCCCCGGTCTGGGAAGATCCCACATGCCGCGGAGCAGCTGGGCCCGTGAGCCATGGCCGCTGAGCCTGCGCGTCCGGAGCCTGTGCTCCGCGACGGGAGAGGCCACAACAGTGAGAGGCCCGTGTACCGAAAAAAAAAATAAATTGAAGGTCTGCTTGAGGTAAATGCTCACAAAGATGTACCAAATGGCCCAAATGGCCTCAGGCCCCCTTAGCATTCTGGCACTCGGGTTCTGAGTCTGTTAACAAGGAAAATCCAGGAAACATGGATACATCCCAGAAAGTATTACCCTATGCTCAGTAACGAGAAGGTATGGCAGACTTTCAGATTTGGAGAGCCAGAGAAACTGACATCTCCACTTAGGTGCTCAGGACTATTGCTAAGAACATTCATATTAGTCTCGATGGGAAAGTGAATGTAAGAAATCTCTCGGAAGGCAAAGGAGAAATGTTGAAAATGATAAATGCCCAAGCAAGGAAAAAAAGGGCTTGCTGCCCTTTTCTGTGTCCCTTCTTCCTTCTCTTCCTTCTTGTTAGCAAAGAGCGCACCATCAATATCTCCTGACGATATGTGTAGATTTGGACATTCAGCATAAGAAAAATGTTACTTTGCAGTCTGTGTGATACATCAAAGAATACTTTTTAGGACTTAATTGTGTGAAAAATTGAGAATGTACAGGAGTCTGTTTCAACACATAAAGCTGAAGCATATAATGGTAGTATCTTTTAGTCTGAAAAGGTTTTCCTCCACTAATGACTGATAACTAAATTGTAAGTCTTATGAGACATAGCAGATTTCCAAATTGTTTCTTTTGAACCTATGCAAATACTTAACTGAAATAAAAGAAAAAACAAGGCAAATGAATTCCAGGTACGGGGTAGAAGAGCACCAAAAAGGAATCATAATCATATTTACCACTTAGCTTTTCAGGGAATCATAGTGATCTTAATAAGGAAAATAGTAAATACTGGTTTAACCAGAAATTGATATAATATTAGAGGTGAGGGAGGCTGGCATTATGTAAGAGTGCTAAATCCACCTTCTGTAGTCAATTTATGAAATATTAAAGTTTAGAAATATAGAGGAAAAACCTGTTTTATTGTAAGTCTTGTAGCCTATGTTTTGATCATGTAATACAAAAACCAGAACTTAAAATTCAGACAGTACTGCATGACACTTGTATATCATCTCAATTTAAGAAAAATAATGTACCTAAGAAAAATAAAAGAGGAAATCTAACAAATATATTTCAGTTGAGGAATTGTGGATGATTTTAATTTTTTTAGTGCTTACTTTTTGTGTGTTTTCCAAGTTTATAAAATATTTACTCCTATGTTTTCAAACAAAACCAATCAATTTGCCTTCTCCCAAGGTGGGACAGGTCTGGGTGCAGATTCCAGTCTAGAGACTGCTTATTCGTTTTCATGTATAATTAACCTGGACTCTAAGAGTTTCCCTTTCCCTGTTTTCCTGAGTTTGGCCCATGTTCTGTCAGATTCTGGTTCTTTCTGGGTGTCCTTATGCTACCTCTAAAGCATTAACTGGCCGCTGAATAGGTTTTGAATGGAGAGAAATGAGATTCTTCTCTCACTTATATGTGATTCCTAAAGCCACAGCATGGCAAGTGTTGACTTTCCTCAGTGACTTTTTTTCCTTCTCACTTCAATTCGATTTATTTTTCATTCTATTTTTTTGTTTGTTTTGGTCTAAGAAGAAGCTACCTTCCCTAGGCTCATGTTCTTTATTTATGGACTAATTATACTATCCCACAGTGGTTGGGCTTAAACTCTGGACCTCTTAAAATCATTTTCAGAGGAGACATAATCCCATTGGTCTGCTGGACAGCCCTGGTACCTTCCTACCTTTGGTCACCTAGAAAGGAGTTGGCTTAGCAGAAAATGCTGCAAAATCCCTAGCTGATTCCAGCATGGGTGTGTAAACTCTACTGTGTGCCTGATGTCTGAGAGTGGGCTGTTCCTCTTGCCAAAAAGGTCTTTGTCTGACTATGTGAGCTCAAGGACTTTAAATTGCCATTCACAAGACTCTTTGGTTACTCCCAATTTCCTTATAAAAAATTCCTTATAAAAATGTGAAATGTCAGGGAAGGGATCCTTCTCTGGGGGGCGCATTCCATGGTGCATCCAAGCAGATCCAGACCAAAAGAACATTTCTCCGAGGTGGGTTTAGGATACGCAGTCTCCCAAGCTCTCATTGTTCCAAGACAGCAAGCAGGGCTGTGGCCTGGAAGGGCAGCTTCACACATAATGGAAGCTGTATCTGGTATTAATGGGACTAGCGATACAGGCTGGGGCCCAGCCCAGATGGTGGCTGCTACTGCAAACTGATCATCCAGAAAATAAATGTAATCATATAATGGGTGTAGGGATACCTAGAAGGTACTGGTAGAGAGTAATAGAGGTCTCGTCACGTTTAGATGTTTGAGCCAGGGGGAGTGGAACTCACCACAAATGGAACTTATGACCTGCAAATGTACACAATAAGTTTGCTTTAGATCTGCAGCCTTCCTCATTGAGAGCAGTCCTGTAGTGCAAAGTGGGTGAGGCCAAGAGCATCATGGTCAGGCCCCTGTGTACATGGCTTTAAAGCTATAACAATTATCTTAGAAGACAAAATACATGGGGAGTTGCTGATATACCTTAACATCTCACCTTTTCCCTCCTGATCAACCAGAGTCTAGTTCTCAACGAGCTTCTCTTATTTGCAAGGCCCCCTGAGGTAAAATGTACATGGAAGACACCTCCCACCAATAAAACATTTATTACTCAGAAGCTTCTGTTGGACCACATGAAGCCTGTTGCTAATTCTCCAGAAGGCTACACTGACTTTCGTACACAAGTTGGTCAGGCATCAGTAACCTCCGTCACTTTAGGACCTTGCTACTAAACTGGAATCCATGGACTGACAGCATTCGTATCCCCTGGGAGTTTGCTAGAAATGTATATTCTTTGGCCTTACCGTGGACCTACTGAATCAGAATTGTTTTCTAACAAGGTCCCCAGGTGATTCATATGCATGTTGGAGTTTGGGAAGAAGTGCCCTAAACCAGTGGTCCTCAAGCAGGAGGATGCCTAGGATTCCTTGTTATTCTCAGCCTTGTGAGATGGAGAGAGTCCAGAGATGGTAAAACCTCTCTGTAAGAGCATAATGCCCTCACTGTGCCTTACCTTTGCAGGGATGAGATGTGGAAAAGCTGGCCCTGTTTTCTTCCACTAACCCCTTTAGATAGGGAGTCTTTTCTTTGGGTATCAGGACTCTTATGAGGGAAATCAGGAGGAGCCTTGATGGTCCTATCAGCAGAGTCATTGTTTGGTGGTGTTATCACAGACTGATATCTATCCCTTGCTGTAAAGATTTCTGTTCCTTGTAGGAAAGGAAAGATATTTCCATTCTACCTGGCGTAAGGTTACCTTCCTACCTCAATGTAAACAGTAAAAGGCCTGGGGGATAAATATCTATATTAGGGTTCTCCAGAGAAGCAGAGCCAATAGGATTTATAGATAGATAGATAAATACATACATACATACCATACATATTTTAAGGAATTAGCTCATGTCATAGATTGATAGATACATACATACATATTTTAAGGAATTGGCTCACGTGATTATGGAGGCTGGTAAGTCCAAAATCTGCAGTTCAAGTCTTAAGGCTGTCTGCTGGCAGAATTCCTTCTTTTTCAAGGGAGGTCATTCTTTTTCGTTCAGGTCTTCAACTGATTAGATGACTCCCACCCACATTATGGAGAGCAATCTGCTTTACTCAAAGTTCACCAATCTAAATGTTAATTTCATCCAAAACACCTTCACAGAAGCATGTAGAATAAAGTTTGACCAACTATCTGAGCAGTGTGGCCTAGTCAAGTTAATATATAAAATTAGCCATCACAATACCTCTTTGCCCACTGCTCTCTGTGCTATTCTTGAGTGGTGATTCCTCTTAACTATTCCCAGTTGACTCCTAGAACTATCTCTCGAGACTTGCTCCAGAGTTTTCTATTGCAGACACATCTATTTCACTGATACTTCAAATTCAGCGTGGCCCAGACATCCAACTTTATTTCCCCTAACCAGCTCTCCACCCCTAAACCTTTTCTGGTATTCACGATCACAGTTAATGTTACCGCACTCCCGCATCCAACTAGTCATGCAAGCCAAGTAGCCTGAGGGGATGTTCAACTCTTTTATCACCTCCTATGCTTGTCCCCCCAACAAAGGAAAATGTCCCACTTACAGCAGTGCTTGCATAGGAGATATGAAAGTTGAATGCTGTGTATCACCACAACTGTCTGTAACCAGCTGAAGCTGACAAAAGATCATGCTTTTTGAGTGACTGTGGTAAGCCACACACTTGTTGGAACTAATTGATGATGCTTTCCTGACCAGTGGGTGCTAGGACTTGAGTAAACCAACCTCGTCAGACCTATGGATTCATTCTGTTTTATCCAGAGTGTTAGTTTTCAATCTTCCATTAGCGTAACCACTATGAAGCTCCCTTTCTGGCACTTAATAATACCTCTATTTTTTTCCTCAGTAAATTAATCAGTGCATTTCTTCACTGGTGTGTGTTCCATTGCGTGGGAAATTAATAGACTCAACTTTGTACTTTTTTAACCTCTGATGGTTTTCATTTGTTCTTTGACACCTCTTTTTGAGTATCCAGTTCTATTGATTTTTTTTACTTTTAAAATATTTATCAAACACATCCCAAATACTGTTAACCTGGTTCACATTTTCATCTCATGCCTGGATTGTGGTAGATTCTCCTCAGCTGGTTTCCATATTGCCAAGTTTCTGCCCTAACCATTCTCCCAACTTCCTATGTTGGGTGGAAACTATATTCAAAATTCTAAAACACTATACGAATCAACACCCTTCAAGAACTGCCTTTCTCTCTCAGACACACTGTCTGACATTGGGCACCAGTCTCAAGGTACTGGGTACCAGATCAAGAGAGCCTTGTGTGTCATTAACTGCTTTTCAGCTTCAACTGAATTGACCTGTCTTGCTTTATAACTTACTTTCTGGTGGTACTGAATTATGCATGGTCCTCCATGAAAACATGTGAATAGCCTCCATGTAAACCACTCCTATTATTCCTCAACTTTCTTTACCTGAGTTCAGTCTTAGGGGATGAATATGATTCATTCGGGTGTTGTATCAGCCACGGTCCCAACAGGAAACAGATGGCACACCAATAGGGATCATTTAAGGAGGGTTTATTTACAAAGCGTTTCATTGAAATATAGGTGGAGTGAAAAGGACTCCAAGAGATAGTGCAGGAAGCAAGACTAGAAGCTGCTGTTACTAACCCTAGATCAGGAGAGAGGAGGGGAAGGAGCCATTACTGGAAACTAGAATGAGAGGGAATCCTGTAGGGCAGGCCCCCGCGAGAGGAAACTTCTGCAGCAGGGTGAGCGATAGCAAACTTGCAGGGAGAGAGTCATGGGAATAAAAGCCCGATGGCACTCACCTTTTCTCTTCTGATCTCCCCACTGCATTCACTGGCTCCTGTGTCCTCTGGCTTCCAGTCGACACAGAGCAGCTTTTGGGGCAGAGAGCAGTAAGGAAAAGGGTACAAAGCAGATCTGGAAGGCAAAGGAAAATACCCAGCACAGGTGTCATTCCAAACACCTTAGACCCACCTTTTGTTTTTCCTCATGTAACTACATCTGGTTTACAGCTTCTACTAGACATTGTCTCAAGGGAAGAGATTGCTTTACCCAGCTTTGGATCCACCAAGCCTAGAACCTAGACGTTTACAATGAGTTTAACTGACCAGTCTCGTGTTATCTTTCTCTTTCCTTCTCCTCATTTTGGAAGTGCTCTTTCTTCAGTGATTGGCTCTTGATGACCTTGTGCTTGGTGTATCTCTCTTGGCCACAGGCATGGTATTATTACACAGTGACAGAACACTAAGCTCATTCCTGAATTGAGGTGGGGACCTAGCAATCAAAGTCAACTTGTGACTTCTCTCTGTTCTCTTGGGCATCTGGCAGGACTTTCCTACTAGATGGTCTTTTGCTGCCATCTCCTGGTATCCTGTCACCACAACCAAGAGTCATCAGGAAATTGTAGTCATACCTCTGCTGCTGAGGGTGGGGTCGAGGGGGAGTGGAAGAGTAGAACTTGTTCAAAAATAAGCAGGCACTGCTGGCCTTAGTCCCTTGTTGGTGAGAGGGCAGGAAAAGCTAGTATTTCAAGAAGCAGTAAAATAAAATTGTTCTTGTCTTTAATTACCGAACACTAAATCTTGATGTTATCCTGTTATTATAGCTTTTATGAAAGGCTGAAATGCTAGCTAGAGCTATCTCCTCGCCTTTCCACTGACTTCTGTACTACAACTGCAAGCATCAATATAGCATACTTCTCTGCCACACTCGAGTGGTTGCCCAAAGGGCCAACAAAATTTTTATTGTGGTAAAATCTACGTAAGATTTTACCATCTTAACCAATTTTTTAAAGTGTACGATTCGGTGACATTAAGTACACTCACATTGTTTTCCAACCATCACCACCATCTATCTCTAGAACTTTTGCATCCTCCCAAACAGAGACTCTGTCCCCATTAAACATCAACTCCTCATTCCCTCTTCCCTCCAGTTCCTGGCAACCACCATTCTACCTTCTATCTCTATGAATTTGACTACTCTAGGTGCCTCACATAAGTGGAACCATACACTATTTGTCCTTTTGTGGCTGGCCTTTTTTCACTTAGCATAATGTCCTCAAGGTTCATCCCTGTTGTAGCACGTGTTAGAACTCCACTCCTTTTTTGTGGTTGAATAATATTCCATGGTATGCATATAAATGTGCAGAAAAAGAGAAGAATATAATAAGCACCAATTTATATAAAAATGCCAGAGAAAATAGGCAAAATTAAGTGAAACCTTGCAGATATAAGTTCCGTGTATCCTCCTCCCCAATCCCATTCCCTTTCCTCCTTCCCTAAAGGCAACCACTGTGTTGAACTTGTTCCATTGTATATTTGTACATTACATGTTTAGTTTTCCAAAAACAACATATAGTACTGTGCTTTCATTTGTACATAAATAGTATGCTGTATGTATCATTCTGAAGTTTGCTTCTTTCACACCATTGTTTTTAAGATTCGGCCATGTTGATACATATGTAGCCCTTGTTCATTCAGCTTTACTGCTTTATGCTATTTAACTATGACAAACTAGCTGTCTTCTTATTGCTGAACGTTTAGGATGTTTCCAATTTTTTTTTTTTTGCTCTTACAAATAGTGCTGCCATGAACATCCTTGTAACACATTTCCTTGAGCAGAGACATTTCCTCAGGTTTAGAATATATACCCAAATTAGAATTGCCCAACTACTGTCCATGCACATCCTCACTTTTACTAGATATTGCTAAATTGCTATTGGTATAGCAAAATAGCACTTCCAATTTGGACAGCAGTGTTTGAGAGTTCCCATTTTTCCATATTCTGGCCACCAACTGGTGTCAGACTTTTTAATATTTGACAATCTGTTGGGTATAAAATGGTAATTCATTGTTTTCATTTCCTTGATTTCTAGGGATGATAAACATTTTTTTCATATATTTATTAGTCTTTTGGAGTTTCTTTCCTAGGAAAATCCTAGGACTGGTTTATATTTTAGAACTCGAAAGGGTTCTAAAATGTAGCAGACTGCTAAGATCTTGTGATGGGTGTTGACAGTTTGCTTCCTGAAGCATTAAATAAGAACACTTCATGTTTCAGGGCCTGCTGCCACCAGGTGCCAGCACTGTACCACAGTCTTAAAGTCCTGATTTGCCAGGAAGTTGTTTTCTATAAGATTTAAGATGGTGGATCTTAATCACTTTAGGTAATATGGTACAACTCTGGGTTTCTGGAACTTATGTAAATAACTTGTAAAAATTAAAATATACTCAAGCAAATTGCTATTATTCTTTAAAACAAAACTTCAAAGCAAGTTAAGCACTGAGTCTAAATATTTTTTAAATATTTTTATTTATTTTTATTTTATTTTTGGCTGAGTTGGGTCTTCGTTGCTGCGTGCGGGCTTCATCTAGTTGCGGCGAGCGGGGGCTACTCTTCATTGCGGTGCATGGGCTTCTCATTCCAGTGGCTTCTCTTTGTTGCGGAGCATGGGCTTTAGGCACACGGGCTTCAGTAGTTGCAGCATGCGGGCTTCAGTAGTTGTGGCTCGTGGGCTCTAGAGTGCAGGCTCAGTAGTTGTGGTGCATGGGCTTATTTGCTCCGCAACATGTGGGATCTTCCCGGACCAGGGCTCGAACCCGTGTCCCCTGCATTGGCAGGCAGATTCTTAACCACTGTGCCACCAGGGAAGCCCCCGCAGGTGGATTCTTAATCACTGCACCACCAGGGAAGTCCCTCTGAGTCTAAATATTTAAGTAAATATTAGATTTCTGATTTCTACTGTGCCTATCTTAAAATTAGATGATAAGAAAATGTTGAAAGCAAACATCTTTTGAGTGATTATGTGCCAGGAACTGTGCTAAGAATTTTTCATGTGTTGCCATATAATTCTTTTTTTAAAAAACATTTTATTGTAGTATAGTTGATTTACAGTGTTGTGTTAATTTCTGCTGTACAGCAAAGTGACTCAGTTATACACATATAGACATTCTTTGTTTATATTGTTTTCCATTATGGTTTATCACAGGATATTGAATATAGTTCCCTGTGCTATACAGTAGGACCTTGTTGTTTATCCATCCTGTGTATAATAGTTTGCATCTGCTAATCCCAAACTCCCAATCCTTCCTCCCCCCACGCCCCTCTCCCCCGTTGCCATGTAATTCTTTCTGCAGCTATGTGAGGTAGGCACCCTTACCCCATCTATCGAATAGGGAGAACTGAGATCTAGAGGGGTTGAGTAAATTGCTCACTAGCACACAGCTAGTTAAATATCACATACATGTCTTTCAACACAGGCAGGCTGGTTCCAGAGTTTGTATTTCCCACTATTATGCCACTCTGGCTCTCAACATATGCAATTCTGCAATCAACCCATGTCCCAATCCCCTAGGCAGTTTGTGTTTAGGGATAAGAATAAACTTGAGCTAACAAGGGAGAATCCTTTCTAAAACTGTCTCCTGGTGGTGGAGACACATCTGCTTATTTCTGAGGTCAGCGGTTTCTTCTAGTGACAAGCTTTTTTTCTTTTTTTAAATCTTCCCCCTTTCAAAATCCATTTCTAAAATAATAACCCGAATTTTCTTTCACTCTGTCTCTTTGCAAACTTTCTCTGAATTTCACCGCATTCAGGAAGAAAACACTTGTTTGCCAATTCTGCATGTGTCAGTGTAGTTTCCAGCAACTCTGTCCCCCACCAACTCCCAAAAGACTCCAGGTCTTCATTTCTACTCTCTCACTGGAGCTGCGTGCTCAGTTTATAATCTTCTTTGTTAATTTTCATTCGTGATTGGGCTTCCTTTAGAAACTTTGTGGTGCTATGTAGAAGAGGAAAAATGATTTTTCTCTACCTTTCTAAGTTCTTGGCTGGGACCCCTGTAATAAAAGACGGGTTAGCAAGAGAAAAACAAAACAGACATGTGTACAAGGAAGAAACCCAGAGAAAAATGAGTAACTGTGTGAGGTGGCTTAAAATTCAGGCTTAAATACCATCTAGACTAAAGATAAAAGAAAAGAAAGGTTTGAAGGGGAGGCCAGTTATGGGAGGTGACCAGGCAAAGCACAGTAAACAAGGGTAAGGTTGGCCTTCTCCATTGATAAGATTCTCTTGTAATTTAGAGTCATCCATTTCTTCCTGGTACAGAGAGGGAGACATCTGTACAAATGGACATTTCCCTTAAAAATGTAAATGTCTCTTACAAAAGAGTAATTTCTACTCAGTTTTCAGAGTGTCTCCTTTGCCTGCTGTTTCTCAAAGCAATCAGCTCAAATTAATCTTTATGCCATAGGGGCATATTTTGTTTTTGTTTTTTTGTTTGTTTTTTTGCGGTACGCTGGCCTCTCACTGTTGTGGCCTCTCCTGTTGTGGAGCACAGGCTCCAGACGCGCAGGCTCAGCGGCCATGGCTCACAGGCCCAGCCCATCCGCGGCATGTGGGATCTTCCTGGACCGGGGCACAAACCCGCGTCCCCTGCATCAGCAGGCGGACTCTCAACCACTGTGCCACCAGGGAAGCCCCATAGGGGCATATTTTGGGGTGGCATATTCTGTTCCCCTGCAGCTCTATCTTTGACAATTTGGTAATACTGTTTCTCACAGCAGAACTGAAATTTGGCATAAAGAAGACCTCTTGGGCATTGCTGCATAGGTTCTTGGCTCCATCTCTTGTTCCAGCTACTGCTGTAGTGACCAGTCCTGACCAGGCTTCAGCCGCTGTGCACAGGGGCCACCAGACAGCACCTGGCCCTGAGCCCACACTGAGTCCTCCTTGCTCTCTGTCCTGGGGCTTTTCTGACTCTGATTCATATTGTACAAGGGAATCAATACCAGTAGAACATCCCTTGACCAAAGGAGGACAGGAACTAATGGGCAAGTACTTCCCTCTTTTCTTCCCTAGACAGGTAATTCTTAGACACATTTCATAAGGTTCCTCAGAAAGTCCTGAAGATCAGTCAGCAGTCACCCATAGTAGTGACCAACTTGATAATATATCCTTACATTGAATTTCCCTCCTTCCATCACCCCACCTCTGGTCCCTCACTCTTGCTCCCTGGTAGCATTTCTAAATAAATGGCTGTTAGAACCCACAACCAAATACTGCCAGGAATATACCTGTAATCATAACAATGAAAAAGACAGGTCTATTTAGCTTGCTGCAGCAAGGGAGAACACACTCCAGGAACATCTCAGTAAGAGGGAGTAGAGAGGAGCTTCTTACAGGACGTGGAGTTGTGCTGGATGATCCTAAGGAGGATTTAATGGAATGGGGACCAGTTCTGATTTAGATGTTTTCAGAAAGCAGAGGCAATTCAGTTATTGGTTTTTTTAAAATAATTTTTATTTAGGTGGTGGGAGCATTAAAGTGGGGCTAGAGTTGTCACTGAGAAGAAGCCTCAGTAATCCATGTTAGTCAGAAAGGGGATGTTTAGTCATGGGGTGCATATGTGTGTGAATGTGTGGTTGTCTAGTGGCCTTGTCCCTGTCATGTTCCAAACATAGTCACAGAGTACTTGTCTGGACATTGTTTATATCCCGTGAGCATTGCTTATGTTCAGTTAGGGACATCATGGTCCAGCCACTAGCAGCGTGATTTTCTACTTTCTCACTACCTATTCACAAACTTTAGCTCGGGTCCCTCCAAAGAAGAGCCTAAAGGGAAATAAAACAAATCAAAACAAAACAATACAAAACGGGGATTGAGGTGGGACTAGTTCCCTTCCAATCAAGCAGTCCTGCTTTCTCCCTCATGCCTGGTCTGCCTTTGCACATGCTATTTCTTCTGAGAATATTCTTTTGTTGCGGCTGGTAAAAGGCTACTTACTCTTCATATTTTGCTTAGATATCACTTCATCCATGTTGCCTTACTGGATTCCACCAGGCAGAGCCAGGATAAGAAGATTCTGCTCTGTGCCCAGAAAATGTCACGCCTACTTCTCTGACAGTACTTATCACATTGTTTTATAATTTGGCCTTCTGTAACAAGGCATGAGAGACAAAGCTGTTTGAGATCAGAGCATATGTCTGGATCATCTTTCCATCACAATTAAATTGAAAAATAGTATACACAAATATCAAAATATACATTTAATACTTACTAGGTACTAGATATGCTTCTAAGACCCTGACTACAAATAAGATTGTTTGCTCAGGAATCCTGTAAATGCTAAAGACACCAAATTGATGGCCTGAT
Organism: Grampus griseus; assembly: GCF_964374135.1. NCBI lineage: Eukaryota > Metazoa > Chordata > Mammalia > Artiodactyla > Delphinidae > Grampus > Grampus griseus. The sequence goes on along the minus strand of NC_138999.1, from coordinate 38,144,790 downwards.
AGTCAAGACCATCCACCATTTGGCCACAAGCTACATTTCCTAGGCAAATTCTTCCACACTTTCCTTAATGGTCATTCTGGGTCATTTAAGCTGATCAGCCTACTGTCCCTTCAGCATATTTCCCACATTCCATCTAAGTACCTCTGCTCACAATAAACCCCTCACCTGAAAAGAAGGCATTGTCGTATCTTTCTGTTTCCTATCTTTTCTAGTCATAACAGGTTAATGCAATGCAGATAACAGATATGAAGGGATGGCATCTAAATTATAAGGAGAGGTAGAGACATCTGACCCTGGCTCTTAAGTGTTGGGACACTTGCCCTTCACTTTTCACCCCCCATTGTCCAGCCACCACTTTTTACTGAACATGAGACAATATGATCTCGGTATGTGTAGTGATAATCTCTCCATGAGCTTCGTGTCTCTGCTTCGTGTCTCTGCTTCGTGGAGCTAGGGGTCACCATGTTTCTTCTTCAATGAGGGACCTAGAAGTCTACTGAGAAATTACTCCTCAGAACAAACCAGACTGTCTCAGCTATCATTCCAAAGAACAACACCCCTGTCTTGAATAGTTGAGATGATTTTGAGTATCAACATGGTCTCCCACTCAGCCAGCCCTTCAGTCCAGCCCCCATTGACTAATGTCTGAGTCCTGGGGTGAGCAGGCTGCAGGTGAAAATGAGAAGAATGGTCACACTGAAATGTCTGGGACTTAGGACTTGAAACAATGCAGTCTTATTTCCGGAGTAACATTTACTTTATTTTTTAAAAATTTTTTACATTTTTGGCCACACTGCAGCTTGCGGGACCTTAGTTCCCTGACCAGGGATTGAACCTGCACCCTCGGCAGTGAAAAAGCACAGAGTCCTAACCACTGGACCACCAGGGAATTCCCTCCAGAGTAACATTTAAAACACAAAGATGAGCAGAGAGGAATTTTCCCCACTTCTGAGAAGATATAGCCCAGCTGCAGTGGGACAGAGGCTTTGTATAACACAGTGAGTTACCCCATAAGTTCTCTTAAGGGGTGGCAATACCAGGGCCCTCACCTATGATGGCAGGTTGTTATAAACTGAAGGGCATTGCCTCTCGAGGGCATGAGCGGGCTGACATCTCAGCTTCAGAGAAGCACAGGAGGAGGAGAGAGAAATGGCTGATGCCGTGGAGTGGCAAAGAGAAATGTTCCTGTGAGCTCAGGCGAAGTGTCCCTGGAGATTCCCAGAAATAGTGCCTCCCTCCTCTCCTCTACCTCCGCCCAGGCCTGAAGATCCTGCTTTAGAAGGCGTGGGGAAAAGAGTCAGAGAAATGTTACTGATGATTGTGACTTATACAATTCTATATTCAAATAGGAACCTCAAGAATCAGGACAGGTCATTTAAAAACAAATTAGAGGAATTTGCCCTCAGGGGTTCTTGTTGGGGTATGACAACATAGCTTTGTATATTAACATTTTCTGAATCACATTAGACGCAGGGACAAACAATGTCCCAAAGTACAGTGCCCTGAGCTTCACTTGTCTTCCTGTGTTCATATTAGCAAGGAGTTCAGCCTTCCTGTCTGGGTTCCTGTTTTTGTAATAAGCCCAAGAACAGTGGTTGAGTTAGTTCTAAGAGTCCATCCTGATTGTGATACTTTGAGGAGGAGAAAAACAAAGAACCTGCTTGGAACTCCAAGGGCTGCCACTTGTATTGCCATGTGGCTCAATTCTGTCTCTGTCAAGTGACCTTTGGTGATTGAGGCACTGTTCTTGATCTGACGGTAGTACCTCCTCTGTTACCCACAATTGTAGACTCTCCCAGACTTGCCTGGATCTCCGAGTTACAATTCTTTATCTACAATGGTTTGTTAATTAGCATCTCTACTCATAGACACATCCCTGGGACAAATTCCACAACCAGAAGGAGCTTTGGGGCAGAATCTTCAGTTGGCCTTTTCACAAATCCATAACCATATCCACCTTCAGCTATGGAAATCCTGGTTTAGAAGCCACCATCACGGTCCAGTCTCTTTCTACTTGCAGGAAGGTTTTATCATCAAGGTGTGGCTATCTTTTCTATCACTACATCATAGCCAGAAACACCTCTAACCACCAAAACGGATTTCAGTAACTTTGAGTCTCAGGAAGTAGTTTGTGGTCTCAACCTCTTCTGTTACAGAAGGTTCCCAGCAAAATTTCCCATGGCTTTCTCAGAAAGCCATGGAGTTTTACAGTTAGTGGAAATGGGCAAGTGTTGGGGATGGCTGGGTGATTCTGCCCCAACGATGAAAAGAGCTAGAGGTCCAAGTCTTCTTCCCATAACAGTGAGTTCCTATTTGCCTTGCTTCTATGCAGCCAAAAGGGAACATTTAATTTATTCCCTACAAAACAAGGAGGGTCTGCTCCAAGGCTAGTAAATGTCTCCATTGCTATACATAGAAAGGATTCCTAGAGAAATGATTACTTCTGAGTTATTGGGAAAGAAACAAAGAAACATCATTTGGCCTTATTGAGTACCCCCCAAATTGTGCCTTTTTTTTTTAATGTAGAACGTAAAGGAGACTTTGGGGAGTTTACCAATTTGTTTACTGTTGTGGTCATTGGTGTTGCTCCTTTCAGGCTCTTCACTTTCCAGACACATGGTAGGATTGAACTTCCTACCCCTTTGTTGTTAGGTGGGACCATGTGACCCATTTTGGCTAATGAATTGTGAGCTCCTATTAGTGTGAAACCCACTAGAGCTATGCTTCTACCATAGCTATTGGCAATGCTCCAAATGGTGTCTGCTCTCTTAGTTTGGGTCCTGAACTTGAGGGCAAAATAGAATAGATCCACAGCCAATGCATGAAGAAGGTGTAACATGATCGAGAAGTGAACCTTTGCTGCTTGTATAGCAGTCCCGATAGACTGGGTTATCATGGCAACCATGGAGGTGTGATACTTGGATCTCCCATCAATAAAAAAACTTGCCAGTCAGCTGTGAGGCGAGGAATGTGGCTAGCTGATAGCCTCCAGCTTGAGCACCTTTGAGATCCATTGCATCAAGGCCATGGTCTTCTCAGGGAGCCCCCAGATGATGACTGAGCATGACATGACAGGGATGTATTAGGACTTGGCTGTTGGTGCACAATGTGGGTCTCTGCTAATGGACAGTCTTTGCTTCATTGCTCTCCATTGTGTTGACCAGATTTGTCCCAGCTGCATTGCATTCTGAGGCTCTGCCTGCTGGACTCTGCTTCCTTCCTTCTTTTCTTTCACAGGAGTCTGACTGGCATCCTGGTCTCAAGTCTTTCTGTGCCTAAACCTGCCTTCTCCCCATTTACCTTTCATAGGTATTACTCCCCAGCACACGTGTTATACTCTTAACTCATTCTCAGTGTCTGCTTACCAGAGGACCTGAACTAATAGCATTCTGCTATGGTAAAACGCCATGTATTTTGGGTACACAGTGGGTAGGGCAACGTATTGTAGCATGAGAATGAAGAGAGGAAACTATGAGAAATGAGAAGGGATGAAATGACATTCTTCAGGGGTAACTGACAGTTACATTTAAACTAGTAGAGCAGTTTAGGGAGACTAAAACTTTTGGTTAGCTAGTTGGCCTGTCTCAGAATGTGTTTCCGCCTTTATTTGAAGGGCACTGCTCCAGCTTTTCTTTCCAAGGTCATACCCAACCTCTGTCCCTTTAATTATCAATGTACGCTCTGTCTGTGGACTGTAATGTGTGGGTGTCCACCAAAGTGAGAAGGAGGATCCTTTTTACAGTTAAAACAGTAAATTAACTCATGAGGATAAAGGAGAAAAGCTCCGGCCATGCAAGTTTCCTGTTCAGAAAAACATGCTTTGGACATATAATGTTCCTTAATAATGAGAAGAGTCAT